>NW_026138059.1:3400500-4718500 GCF_025592945.1 Manacus candei
GTTCGTGTGCACTGGCAGCATCTTTACGGCAGAAAGCCTGGACAGAAAATCAGGGACTGGAAAAGGTATCAGGGCTCCAGCCACTGCTGGAACACAGCACATTCCTGCACTCCTCACTGGGCAGTCCTGTGCTAACCATGAGCAGCTGATGCACATTACAGAGCTACTTCATATCCTTAAAGAGTGATGAACTCCAGAGGAGATCTGTAGCTATAGCACCTCACTCTCTAGAAGCAGCTGGGATTTTAGCCCTGTGTTAACTTTAATAATTCCTCTGAAGACTAACTGGTCAATTTACAAGTCAATTATATTCTGCTCCAAACAAACTGGAAGACCCTGAGTGAATTGCTTGGGTCAAGCTCCTCAAAAGCATGTGGGTTTCCAGTACGCATTGATAAAATAAGGATAATAAGCCGAGTAACTATTACCCCACAGCAGATGATGAGAATTAGAACAATGTTAGTCCCTTACAGCTCTGTAATCCTCCTGTCCTATGCCAAAGGAACTTTTAGAAGGGCAGAAGTTCCCTGTTTCAGAAGCAACTCCGTGAAATGGCAAGTACTGTTCAAAAGAGAATACTTCATGCATGGTCTGTCTTCAGGTTTTGCTCACCACTGTGTTGATCTATTGGAATGAATCACATAGTAAGTGGTAAGAGCAAAACATTCACTCAGCTTTACAGTAACGAATGGGAATATTTTCATAAAAAACTTAAAATTCGTTCACTCTTGTGTATTTTTTGGATAGATAAAAATTGAGGAAACATTAGAGTGGAACATATGGAAACTGTGTTAGGCATTAACCAATTCCTTACGTGAACTAATTCCTATACTCCCACATTGGATTTTTGCATGCTCTTCAAGGTGTAAGACAGTATGACATGAGAGGCCTGATAAGAATGTAAAAAAACTTCCTACAGATATTTCCTTCATAATATTTACAGATGTAAGTATTACTGGAAGATCATAAGAATGTTCATAATAGGAGCCCTTTTAGCACTGGGGCTCATATATAGCTGAAAGGAAAATGTACAATTTTCCATTGAAAACTCCACCCACCCTGCCCAAAATCCCATGAAGTGCAAAACTAAGCAATTATTTATTAATAACACTGTAATTAATAAAAAGAATCTGAAGAAATTACATATTTTTAAAGATACTGACTTTGTTGTAAAAATGTTGCTGAAATTAGGGCTTAATTGTTGCATCTTAATGAGAAATCTAAAAAGACAAAGATAAAATAATTATTCTTATTGATATCCTACATATTTGAAGCCTAAAGCAGAATATTAATATTCCAGTCACAAGCTACATCAGTTCTGAATTACACCCCCTTAATATTCACAGATTTTACTTGGACATATCTAGTTAGATAAATCCAAGAGTTTTCTGATATCTACAGCTCATCAATACCACATGCAAACTTATCAGACTGAGTACAACATCTGTCCAGCATATGCTTTTGGGTCTGTAAAGAAACAACTTGGAAGCACAAGCTGCAAAACTATTTTAACTATTCTTTTGCATTCTGAGTCAAGGTCGTGTCAGAAAGCTGGAGAGATACTGTCTGTTTTTACTGTTTTTGTGAGTGGCTAGTGGCTCTCTGTGAGTGTGAGGTTCTTATCATGGTGTCATTAGTGAGTTGCTATTTTCAGCAATAATTCCTGTATCCCAGATGCTCTGGCCTACAGCTTTGCAACAGAATTAAGAGACTTCTTTTAATGCGTGGTAGGCTTGAGAGTGGGCAGCCAGGAAAGCAATGAACTCCACTGTCATCCCTTTCATAAGTGCTAGGTAAAATACATGAAATATGAATATCTCTCTGAAAGCAGCACGTACAGAGGAAGGTATCTGATTGCTTGGTGGGGATTTAAGCACTAGCTGTACTTCACTAGAACTGCATGTCCCCAAATTTATGCTTGTCCTGCTAATGGAATTTCATACTTTTGTCAGTGACTGTCAACTCCAACATTTTCTATTTCTTTCAAGTCTACATGTCCCTAAAGAGGTACAAGGAAAAAAAGGGTGCCAGCCAAAGGTAAATTCAGCATTTTTAATTTTTTTTCTATCAGTTCAAACTAAATTTCCAGTTGAAGCCTTAAAGAGTGATAGTGGGAAGCAGATTACTCTCCAGCTGAGTTTAGAATAAATAAGGATTCAAGACAGTGGGTTACTGATCCCTAGCAACTCCAACTGGCATTAATGGGGAGTTAGTACCAAAAAAACTCAGGTCATTGCTGAAGAAAAAATACCAACTTGGTTTTTATAAAACAGATGTTCTGATGACAAACTTCAAATAATCTATGTCACTAATAAAACTGATAGACATTCAAGTTTCTGTCAAAAACAACGTTTTGGTGTAAATGAGGAGATGCAAAATGCATACAGAATTCTCTATGGATACAAGAAAGAGCTGGAATGGGAACAGTCACTTTGAAAATGTGCACAATTTTTTTTCTTTTTTTTTTTTCTTTTTGTTTTCTTTTTTTCAGGAGGAGAGGCTGTTCAAGCAATATTTTTTAAGGTAGCAGGTGGCTGTAGCACAGATCTCTAAGGGGTAAAACACACTCAGGTCTAGCATTCACTCAGTAGTCATTGATGGAAAGCAATTTCCAAAGAGATATGTGACTGAAACAGTTATCTGTCTTTGCTTTGTTAGAAGGCACAATTTCTTTTGAGTAACAAACAAAGCTTTTTAGCTTTCTGCTACCTATTACGGTTCAAGGCTACATTGCTACTGAAAGCAGATACTAGGTTCCTCACACATTTTTATCAGTGTATTTCTGTACTGCACTACAATACCCCTTCTGTGCTTCTAGCAGTCTTTTTATGAAATGGGACTGTTCTGCAATTTGGACAAGTAACTATAGCCAGACTTGCTACATTCACAATTCAATCCAGATATGACCATATCAAGCCAGTACAAAAATGTCTATTTTGATATATCTTTTTTTCTTTTAGTTTGAATTGCCTCATCATACATGGAAAATCAAACAAAGAAACAGAACTAGTCAGAGATCACCTATTAATATCTTTCCAATGTTTTCCAACCACAAAAAAATCCCAAAAATTGCTTCCACGGCCAAGCAGAAATCCCACCCAAAATAACTAGCAAATGCTCTAAAGCACCCCTCAGATTTCAGCGGGCAGGTCAGGGGGTCATATGTGCCCACATCTATTACCTCAGCTACACAATCTCATTCTTTTCATAAATACTTTTTATAACTCTGTATATGGCCCTCTGGGTCAAAACTCTCCTTGGAATTGAGCAGAGCAGATCCCAAGGGAGCTGAGCCCATTTGGTGATGAGCATCAAGCAACCTAGTCAGGTTGACTGTTCCTGACCTCCCATAGTAAATGCAATCACAAGTCTCTTATGCCAAGAACGGAAGTTGCAGAAAGTTATTATTCCTTATTTGCAAAAGAATGTCCAACCTTTGGTATTTTTATCACATGGCTTATTAATATTCCAGTGTAGGTTTTATTTTACTTTTGGGATTGCACCACCCCATTCCTGATTACTTTGTTTTTCATAGCATGTTAGCTACTAACCTCTGTATTTAAGAGAAAGGAGAATATTAGCTCTTTTCCTCTGTGATAAGAAAGGGCAGAATAAGCCCCCAATAAAACACTGTCAACTCCAGGGCATTACCTAGGCTTGCAACATATCACTGAAAAAAATGAATCTGCAGTATTGGAAAGCTTTTCTCCTTGTGGTCTTTGCTCATGACAGTAGCCTCTTAGTTTATGTAAACTAATGATAATAGTTGCCTTTGAAAAACTTTCCAATTGTAACTTAAATTTACCTCAGTATATATAATTGCCATACTTAATGTACTGGTAAATTCAGCCAACAGGGCAGACTAAAAGTTTACAGACGCTGATAGCTATAGATTTATTTTACAAGGGATGTACAATTTCAAAAATGAGACTTGTCTCCCAGCTGGTGGCCATCTGGTATCCGTGACTGTATGTTTGAGTATTAGTCTAAGTCATTATTGTGTCAGTCTCACACACACAGACCACCCAGCACCTTACTGGCCCTACTGCTCAACACCATAACGCCACCTTTGTTTCTCCCTCAGGAGTGTCATTTGTGTGTTGCAGACTACCTAAGGGCTGTTTCCTGCCCATGTGTTCTTTGGCCTTCTGCAAAAACAGAGTCCCTCCAGGGGGAAGAATGAGGTTTAATATTGCTGAAAAAAACACTTTAGGAAATATATCCAGAGCTATAATTAATTACATCAATATACATTTCCAGTCCCTTTTGGAATCTAATTATATTCTTGCCCTTGACTTTCTGTAGCTGTGACTTCCACAAGTTAATTACAGGTTGGCTGAAAAAGCATTTCCTCCTATCTCTGTCTCAGTTGTTGTTTTGCACATTTTTTCACGTCCATCTCCTGCTATGAGTGGTCTGTTTTCAAGTTTCTCAAGCACTTTCAATTTACTTTGAATAGCTCCTCAAAATACTTTCTTCAGAAGACAATAATCTTTACTGTATATAAATTGCAGATGAAGACATTTCTGACTTACAGAAGAGTACATTAGTGATCTCCATTTGGATTGTATAAAAAAATTAGCTGTGTGTTTCTGATGTTGACTTCAAATTCAGCTAAAAAGTGTTGGCTGGACTATCTCTGAAATGTTCCAGTTTATTCTGTTGAGTCATATTGATTCAGCATCACTCCTAGAAGACATGTTTTTATGCTACAGAAATTTCTGTTGTCAATAATCAGAACAAAGTCCTACATAAGTGTTAAATATCTACACTTTAATTCAGACACAGGCAGTCCTTGGTAAGTGGCCTCTAAATAGAAGGAATCTTCTCAGGCAGATTTAGTAGCTCCTAAAAGTCAAGACCAAAATGTCTAATCTCTGTTGTGTACATCTTTGCATAGCTACAGCTCTTTATCCCTCCAAACAAATACTCTCTCCACTCTGGTATAAATTCCTTTTTTACTTAAGCTGACAGATAAAACATTTATTTAAAAATATGTTCCTATATCCAGGTACATTAAAGGTAAAACTGCTGTCCATATTCAGGTTTGTCCATACAGACCTATAAGAAGGCTTGGCATCACCCACATCTTTACATATTTGATTTATTTTGGTAGCTTATTCATTCCTCCCTAATCCTCAGCACCAAATAATACAGGAGTGTTCAGTGCACAAGAAACTAAAAGCAGGGAAATAGGGGCTTAGTTCTTGCCTACAAAATAAAGTAAAAATATTCACCTACGAGTATATTCAAAATGCATTAGCAATGTTAGGGCTATATATTATAAACAAACTGCTCTATACCTTATCCATACTAATATTTTTTGGAGAATTTTTCTTCCATTTTAGGCATCATATAGACAATTTCATTTATACCTTCTTATTTACCATGCATAATTCTACTGACATTTGAATTTCTAGCATCACTGGTTGATGCTACAGATTTAAACACCATGTTGAAGAAAGTTACTTTTGTCTGAGACATCTGTCCATTGGCAGGCCCACCAGTGCTGACCAACATACCAGGAAATTTCCTTTCAAAACACATTGAAGTCAATGACAAACAGCCTGACAGAATGCCCTAAGTTATGTGACAGGATTTGCTCTGTAGGATTTGTACAAGGATCCCTTATGATCACCATCCAAATATCAAATGGAAGGGAAAGAAGCAAACAATGGCATCTGTCTCATGTGAGGTGTGGAAATAAACCACTGCAGAATGGAAGGAATAGAAAAGGATTCAAACCTGGCTGCAAAGGACTTGGGCAAGCACTGTGCAAATCTTAAAACTTGTAAACAATAAACACATCTTTGTAGTTCTGAAGCTAGTTAGGTATCTAATAGTATCAGCATGTGTGGTCGTTTTCTTCCTTTCTTTGGAGGAAGATCAGTCAGATTCTGCCACATCCCCTTTCCCTGTCCCAAGTAAATAATCACATCAAGTTCTCTAGAGCAGAAAATCAGGCTAAAGAGCCTGGGGTCTCAGGAATACTACTGCTCATGTAGTAGAGGTGAAACCACAAGCAGATATAACTTTAGAGATTTCCCCTCTTCTGTTTGTTGTCATAAAACTACAATCTCCCTGACTGTCCGTTTGTCTGTCACTCCTGGTTTCTCCAAAATCCCAGCAAGACTGTTTCATTTGGGGGAAACAACAGCAGAACTACGAGCTATAGAACCCCAAGACTTGCCTGATTCCAGAGTTTCATGAGGGTCCCCTTCATCCCAAACTATCTGTACACCTACCTTCTTCACCTCACTTGAAAAGAAAAAAAAAAAAAAGATAAAAACATGCTAAAGAACATGGATCCATCTGCAACAGCACAGCTCTGTCCTTAAGAGATGAGAGGGCCTGGGGCCAGTCAGTTCCACATACTTATGAAGGTCAGCTGTTGTTTACTGAAAGAAGTAACGGAAATGGGATTGCAAAAGAGAAATGGGTTCCTAGCACAGGCCTAGAAACACGGGGGTCTGAGGGAGGCATTCATAATAAATAGTAGCATTTCATCTGAGCATTTCCCCAACTTCCATGAATCAGAAAAAAAATCTCTTTGAATGAGATGTTATAGCAAGTGCTCCTGGCACTGGATAAACAAACTGATTGTTCCAAAGGTAGGAGGGGCTGCCCTTTGTTCAATGAGGGGCATAAATGCACCCTGGGTCCCTGCTGAGAGGGAAGGGCTTCACCTAGAGCCTGACCACTTTATCCAGGACATTGTGCCAACCCAGTCAATGTTGTACTTGCTCCGGTCCCCATTTCTAAGTAACATTTACGTTCTAAATTTCTGCAAACTTACAGGGTGGAAGTTTGGAACCTTATTCCTCTATACTATGTAGGTTTGGGGTTTTTTTCACACAGATGTTCCATATGCTTTCCATCCTCTAGCTTTCTTATTCCTCTGAAGTAGATAATGGGTCATTTTTAAGCACCTTCAGCTCCTCTTTGGCCCAAAGACCACTGCTGTGTGAAGTGTCATCAGAAAGGAGAAAAATGCTGGTGTGTCTGTGCAGGAAACCAAGAAAGAGTGCTCCAAACTGCTCACTACCTCTTGTCATACACTTGCATAATCCTCCAAAAGTGTGTCAGTACACTGAATTATTTCTGATGACTCCCTGGTACTCAGCACGAGGTGGGGAAGGCTGGCACAATGACAAGATTTTCTCACAACACTTTTTAAATCCAAGGAAGGATGTAGCCTTTTCCTGTTGGGGTAATTTCCAAGAGCAAGAGTCTGAATCTCATTTCTGGTGTGTATAAGCTCTTGAATCAGTAATATCTTACCCAAGCAGACAGAAAATTGGTTTTATTTCTTTTCTGGTTGCATTTAAACTCTCTAGTTTCCTTTTGTTAGCATATTCAGTGGGCATCTCCCACAACTCCCAGAAATTTCAAAACAAGTTAACACACTTCAGATCTAACCTGAAAACAGGACCTCAGTGGTCCTTAGTCTCTCTTAATGGATCAGCTTTGGTAGGTCAAGTTACTGACTATGCACAAATCTTCAGGTTTACTTTGTTCATTAAGAATAATCTTTTTTGCACCATAATTTTGATAGAAATGAATGGATTTTAGATAGTTGTCATGGTTTGAGAACTCCAAAATCCAATTCCCTAGTCCAAACCCCCTCCCACATCTCAACCCAGTGTGAGATGGTTTCCAGACACTACACGAGACTCAGAATGGGGGAAAGGGAATATATTACAATGACTGCACAAAATAAATACTACAATACATTATATACAATCTTAATTATCTCTACCATGACATAAGTATTTACAATGGATCAAATCTCTTCTCCCCTCCAAATAAAAGTCCAGGAGGGAAGAAGGAAAAGATCCCTTTCTACTTTCTGAGCAGTAGTCTCTAAGGCAGCAGGCTTTCTTCTTCTCATGCATGCAGCAGCTGTAGTTGGATCTCTGCCAGTACACACAAGGGGGTATCCAAGCCCCCTTGGCCACTCGTCTCCAAGTGAGGGTCTTCTTCTGTGGGCTATGTTCACCCGGACAAGGTTGTCTCACCACGATCATATCACAAAGCTCAGGGGTCTTTGTGATGGTCCGTATCTTCAAGGGATTCAAGTCCCTTTGCAGAGACATGTGCTCTGTCTCAAGCAGTGGGGGTGGCCAAGGTCACTCTCCGCATTCTTCTTGGAGCTTTTCAGCTCCTCTCTGTAGTGCATGTTGCATCTTAGGACTTCCATCCAGTAGGAGCCTACCACCCCAACTTAAGAGGGGTCTCAAAAGGGTTTTGGGGGGTCTGGTTCAGTTCTTACCCCCAAAACCCTGTGTAGAGCTTAGTCCTGCTCTCTCTCTCTCTTCATTAGACATCTCTGTGTCTTCTTGCCTGGCTGCAAGCTGCCTCTGCTGCTTTCTTCTCTCTTCTGGCTCTCTGCCACCGTTTCTTTGGTCGGTGCAGTTCTGCTGCTGTTGCTGCTGCTGCTGCTGCTCACAGTGAAGAAACATCCCCCAGCTCATAGCTACAGACACATAGTCCAGCTTAACACTGTTCCAAGTCTCTGTAGCCCCCCTGCTGGGGGTTGGGGGGGCCTAGCCCCCAGTGGGGGCTCCTGCTGCCTCTCCTCGTGGCTTTCACAAAATGGCTACTTCTTCAACAACAACTACAACATCACCTTCTCTTCCGTTCTGCTTGTGATATGTTTATATTTTGTGGAAGCGCTCATTGGGTAAAACCTCAAAACTTCAAGGGTCACCACCCCCTGGGGTTTTACCATTTTATAACTTCAGGGGGAAAAACTGTTTCCCACCACCACAACTGTAAATAGCACAAATGGGATTCTTTGTGGTAGGGCATATTGCAGAAGCAAAATGAGGTTGCATAAAATCACCTCTTGATTCTTCCCACCAGAAATGGAAAATTAGTAGTCTCAGCATATCAAACAAGAAAGGTGGTGGCCTGAAGGACTCAACAAATCAGACTAATTCAGCTCAAAGATGAATTTGTTTTTAGTTTTGTAATAAAAAATTAATCCTCCTTTTATGTGACAATTTTGGGTTGATTACCTAATATAAGCAAAGTACCAGCTCTCATCTCAGGTGCTGTAATTGTGGAGCTGAACTAATTCACAGCCACTGAGATCTTTTCCAGCCTTCTTTTTCAGGACCAAGGGGCATAACAGATTGAATATAGCCACAAATAGGCATTGTCCCATTTTCATGCATTTATGATTTCATCTTAAAGTCAATGCTGTTATAACATTGTTTACTGAATGCTTAATTTGCTGAGCACACAGAATTCCAGCTGAAGCTAATGTGAATTGCAGGTGCTCCAACTGCTGAAAAGTAAACTGCCCCTTTTGTATTTAAATGTATGTTAATAGAGATCCATCAGGTTGCTGTGCTTCCACAATGATTAAAACATCAAAGAAGTCAATAAATACACTCATAAATAAATAATTATTTGGGAGGGGAACCTCACAGTATGTTGTACTTCCTGTCCTTCATCCCAGCTCTTCCCAAAGGGCTTGAACAAAACTTCCCAATGTCAGTTAAAATTTTTCTTTTGCATTTAGCAGACTTTGAGCCAGGCTCTAAATGTCTGAGAAGAGACATGAGCCTGTATGATCTGAACATATGTCAGTCTAAAGTGCTACGCTCCAGAGCAGGGAAAGCACCAGGGGATGGGATGTAGCACACTGAGCATGGCTTTCCCAGCTCAGTGTCACGGCAGCAAACCCAGAGACCTTGGCATGTAGTAAAGAGTTTAGTACACAGTAAACCAGGACAGGGCTGCAAAAACACATTTGTAGGCAGGGTCTGGTTCACCCTGCCAGAT
The DNA here is from genome assembly GCF_025592945.1 of Manacus candei. Taxonomy (NCBI): domain Eukaryota; kingdom Metazoa; phylum Chordata; class Aves; order Passeriformes; family Pipridae; genus Manacus; species Manacus candei. The sequence goes on from NW_026138059.1 coordinate 3,410,293, forward strand.
CTGCAAGGCAGAGCTCTTGGGCTAAGCATGAGGCTGTGTTAACAGGATGTCAGGGGAGATTATGTATCATTTCTACCATTCATTTCCTTTCCTGGACTTCAGCCTAACTCTTCAGTTCCTTTCAGGACATTTCAGAAAGCATTACATAAAGGGAAAACCTCAGGCTTGCATCTAAAATCTAAAATTAAGCTGTTATTCATATTTCCTGGTCACGTTCAGATACAGATAAAGAACAAACAATGCTACTGGCCAATACATTTGCCAATTTTTGGGGGTCATCTGGCCTTGGCTATGTGACCGAGAAACTGTTCAGGCAGTAGGACCACAAGCAAGGGAGGACCTAGAAGGGAAAAAAAAAAAATCTCCCCTACCTAATGTAGCAATGCTATATAGTAAATTTGCAGCTTACACAGTAACTTTACAGCCTTGTCTGTGGCAGTGCATCCTTCATGCATCCTTCATCCATCATGGAAAGAGCTACAAAACATGAGGGTAAGGAGGTAGCTGCTTTGGGGCAGGTTGGTTAAGATTTATAGCTCTGGGAATAGGATCAGCTATTGCCCCTTAATAGTTTTTATTTCTGCATCTGTGAAGAAAACAGAACATTAATGTAAACTGTGGCCTTTCCTGAAAACTTCCAACATGTTCATTTCTTGGCCTTTTTGAGAATGAAAACTCAGCTGGTGTGTTGTGTACATCCTAGGACCAAGTGTTCACCCTGCCTCTCTACAGATTCAAAATTGCAGACTTCTGAGAGAAAATTTTATTTATTGAAGGGTCAAGAATGCATGACTCACTATGTTTTTCTGCTGTCTGCATTAAACTGGAGTGAAATTGAAATCATACTTCAGTCCTTATTCAAATGTCTTTTCTTGGCAGGAAGAAGGAAAGTTTGGCCTCTGCACTCTGATTGGCAGCATGCTGCTTGGTTGGTAGCTAGCACTCAGCCTTACTGGGTCCTCCCTGTTGTCAACAGGACGGATCTTTTCCAACAAAAGCAACATCCTGTCAGCTACTCCTTCTTCCAGGAACTTGCCTTCCCCTCCCCCGCAACTGCTCTCTTTCTCCAGGTTCAGGCAAGAAAACAGTAATGCATGAAATCGAGTGAACTACAGAAGGAATAGACATCAGACCTTAAATTCATGCTTCCTATGGGATGTACAATATTCTTCTCCATTCTTAAGGTCCTTAAGAGTGAACAAAATGCAGCCTCTGTCTTTAACTGGTAAGACGAATTTGGTAAAGGGGGAAAATACTTTCATGTGAGGAAGTCATAAGGAAAGAAGGGGAGATATTCTTAGGACTCCCTCCAAATATCTTAGGAATGCAATCTTGGGGGTGCAGCTACAGGAATGCCAGTAAGGAAAACTGAGTTATTTGGGACAGGGAGGGCAGGTAGTACAAAAACAATGCTCGGCTTCTTGCCAGCATCCTGCCACTGAGACAAGATCCCACACTTTAAGGCTCTTCTTAAGGATGATAATATATTTTCAGATGTTAGAAAACAGCTGTATAAAAGTGGAGCATGCTGGGAAGAATGAGAAAAGGAGGAGGGAATGAGGATGGCTGCAGAGGAGGTTTCAGTTTCTCATTGCAGGCCAGATAGACAATAGTCCTTTCTTTGATGATTTCTCTGGGATTCGATATTCCTCCATCTTTAGCTCAGAAGATTTGGAAAGACGTCAGAGAGACCCAATCCATCAAAAAGTGGGGGGAAACAGAGCCACTCATGGGATGCAAATACGAAAGTCCTTCCACTAGCCTCAAAGGAGACTTGAGATCTCAGACTGGATAGAAGAGGAAGAAGACCGGGTGTGGCCAGCCAAGGAACATGCCTACGTCTCTTCATAAAGGAAACATATGGGAGAGAAATTGCTTTCTTCCACACTGGGAAAGGAAAAGGATGAAAAGCTGACCTAGAAACAGGGGATAAAACACACAATGGGGAACATGCAAGAGAGCTGATGACAGCCTTAGGCATGAATTCAATATAGCCTAATAATTTAAAGGAATGGATTAGCTGAGAACATCCCATAAAGAGTGCACAGTGTTTTCAATTAATACTTAGGTATATTCCATGATTGTAAAATACCTTTGGGCTATCCATTTTTCAATGATGTGTCTATATTAATCCTGGATGTTTTTTTCACTAAGTGATGGCTGCTACTGACTGCTAAGAATGTTCTGCTTCAGTAAACTTTGATTTCACTTGCAGTTGTGCATTTATTAGGCAAGATTATCATCATCCAAGTTTCCAGGGTTGGGAATTCATTTGAAAAATATGGTCTATTTGCATTTAATTATCACATATTTACTGAGGAAAAATATAAACACGCCTGTTTTAGGCAAGGAATGGAGCCAGTAATGTACTGCAGACTTGGGATTGTGCTTTTTAATATAATCAAACTACTGTTATAAATAATTCAGTTTCCACTGTGGAAAAAAACTGAATATGGTTTTCCTGATAGGTTGTTATGGGGCTTTTTTAATGCTGAAAAAAAGGATATTTTACAAAATACTAAAATTACTGAGACAGATTCTTTGTAGCACATGAGATATTATTAAAATTCACCTTGAAAGAGGATGTAAAGGAGAAAAAAAATACCCTCTGTGAGAAGTAGCTGTCAGTTCCAGGTGCTAGAAGAAGAAAAAAAGAGGAGATATATTTTTAGAAGACACCAAAACTAAACAACCAGATGACTAGATGAGGAAATGTCAAGTTAACTTTTGGGAAACAAGTCCTCTGCTGAAAGTTCACATAGTTCCAGTCACTGCACAGACATTTTATGTTGTCCCCAACATAATTGATTCACAAAATGTAAACCAGGTATTCCAACTTTAAATCAGAAAGGCAAAATTAATGAACTGGTATTAGACAAGAGAAACAAATTTTATGGCATTTCGAAATGACTGCATGAGTTATTTTCTTGTCCACCTGCTGCAGTGTCCTCTGTACATATTTTGGTGGACTCAAACAGAACGAACAATCACCTTCCTTTCAGCAAAGGACTCTCAATCCTTTCCCAAAGAGCTAGGAGACTGCCACTGACACTTACCAAGCTATTAGTCAACACCTAGAACTCTAATTGTACTGGGCTAGAAAAGATAGGCCCTGTAGGGTGCTGGTGGGCTGATGGGTGGGTCTTGCTGCTGAGCCAAGGAACAGGTAGCCTGGGAGCAAGTATGTGGGACTGAAACGAGGGGTTAAAAATTGGTGATAAGTAAAGCTGAAGATGTCATCAGGGTTTATGAGGCATATTATGGGACCACATGGAGGTGTCTAGAACAAGATGAGCAGCTCTCTGGATTCCACTGGTAGCCTAGAAAGCAAACTCACATGTAAACACTTACATTGTCAGAGAATTTAGCAAGTGTCTTAATAATATTTGAGGTGCACAAGTTGTGCTGGCGTGACAGACCTTACATGGACCTTAAAGAACACCTTCACTTTCTCAACCAGCAGCTGAGGGCTAGGTAAGCTAACCCAAGGCGTCCCAAGCAGGGACAGACACCCTTGTTTAGATAACTGAATCCCACCTTAGGTGAGAAATATAAGTGTTGCTTGGTGGCTCCAGAAAGGGACCCTGAAGCCAGGGGTCACTCATATTAGGTGAGTAAAAGGAAAGATGATGGGGAAAGGAAACAAGACAGGGAAGCATCTCATGTAATGACAGCCATGGAAGGGGGAGATGACCTTCATGGCAGTAAATTCAGAAATCCGCACATGAGACGTTCTCAGACACCAATCATTTCAAGCTGATCGTTCCCCTGCTGTGATCTGGTTAATTACAAAAATAAATAATTATTGCCCAAAGGTTCCACTTTAAGAAAGTTCAAAGTAGGTTTACCCCTTTTTCATTTGATTTTGAGACCCTTAAAATGTTTGCTTGAAAAGTATTGCAAATATGTTTATTTCTTCTGGTTTCATTTTTTATTATTGAACAAACTAATACTAATGCCTATTCCTGCTACTGCAAGAAGTATAATATTCCCTTTCACTAGAGTGCTCTTTGATATTATATTGCTACTTTTCAACCCCCTCCCTTGTTTTTAGATGGTGTCACTGTCAACTTTGTCATGTCTGTCTTCCATAGTCTTGAATTTAGGGTTTGGTATATCAAGTAAGATAACAATTTCTCTAAACTAGTGTGTTCTTCCAGAGAAATGAGATTCTAATAACAAGACAGATCCAATTTTATATTTTTACTAAGCATTTCAAGAACCTCTATCTTTGACCTAACCACATCATCCCTTGCTTTTGAAATTACTTGCAAAACAATCTGCTGCTTCTGAATTTGATTTCTTTCATCCGCCTTTTTAAAAATTAAAAATTGTATAGGGGTGTATATGTTGCCAGAAGCAAGTGAATTTATACCATCAGCTTTGTGACAATGAGAACTTTATTCCTAAATTTAAAAGACACTGTTGCACAACCTCCTTTATTTCCACCTTCAATTAACCTCTACTGTCAATAGGTCTACTTAGGAGTGTGAGACTCATTTGTATGAATAAGTACTTGTACTTATGTCCCATGAAGAAAACAAAAAAGGCTTCAGGCAATTGACCAGCTGATTGTTAATGACTTGACATTTATGCAACACATTCTCCACAGTAAATTTATTTTTCTGATTGCAATACTACTGTATGTAAACCCCAAAATTATAAGGCATGGACAATACTCCTAAAAATAGAGGAATCAGCCTGATTTTAATTTGAAATAGCTGGGATATCCTGATGCTGGTTTAAGGAGCTTTGTGCCAAAGACAGTTTGTCCTTCAAAGTGTATGCTCTTTGACAGCATCTGGTCTGCAGTATATTGAAGAGAAACAAGACTGAGAAAATCAATAAACAAAAGGTTAAAGTCAGCAAACCTATTCCTCCACCTGGAAAGTATCTTGGATATGTACAGCTTCATATTTAATCCCTTTCTTGATTGTGATTAGTAATTACCAACATCCTATTCAGTTCACCACATAAAGATGTTAATATTTAATTATATTGGCCAAAAGAGATGAAAGCAATCCTTCTTGTGGGCTTTCTGGATCATTCTTAGGAAGAAAAGTGGAATAAGAATTCCCTGACATACAGCATTTCACAGTCCTGTTTTCAGACAGTCTTGGGAAAAAAACCCAAACAAACAACTAAACAGCTGTGAAAAAAAATAAGCTACACATCCCTACCTCAAACACACACACATACACACCATCCTACAAAAAAATAAGCAAAAATCGCCTGATGTGTTTTGATCTTTTTAGATTGAGGTTCAGTAGTTTGGGTCAATACTTTTATCAGCATGGTTCACATGTTGCTACCAAACATGCTTTAATACAGTGTATTTACAAACTCTCTCTAAAGCAGAAAAGCAAAGCAAAGCTGTTAGAATGAGCTTATTCTTACTGCGTGCAAACCAGTCCCACTTCAGCAAAGAAAAGCCTTATTGTTCAGCAGATTGAGACATACTAAAGTAAAATCAAGTGACTTGCTGTCTGTTGGACAAATTATTGACTGGAACATTACAATTTATTCTGATTTCAAAAGACCAAATCTTACAAAATCTAAAGGGAATTCTGATACAGTGTATTCAAATTTGATTGAATGTAATAAGAGTTGGGGATACTGGTTGTGCTACATCTTAAAGCCTGAACTGTATTAAGACTTTTACAAAAATCAAAATTGCCTGCTCTTTCCAGTTTCTGTATGACTCTTCAAACATGTGGGGAATAGAAGGGGGATATTTCCCTTTCAGACTGTGGATTTTGAAGGGGAGAAACTGTGCAATAGTGATTTTTCTCTAGCAATAATTTATTTCATCAGATCACTGCACTCCTCAGTTCATGATTCAGGACCAACAGCACCATTCACAGGACAGGGGGAAGGCCAAAGGAAGCAAATATGAAGGGAAGGGGAAGGGGAAGGGAAAGGGGAAGGGGAAGGGGAAAGGAAAAGGAAAAGGAAAAGGAAAAGGAAAAGGAAAAGGAAAAGGAAAAGGAAAAGGAAAAGGAAAAGGAAAAGGAAAAGGAAAAGGAAAAGGAAAAGGAAAAGGAAAAGGAAAAGGAAAAGGAAAAGGAAAAGGAAAAGGAAAAGGAAAAGGAAAAGGAAAAGGAAAAGGAAAAATTAATCGATTCAGATCAGGAAGATGCTGGATGACTATGGAGATCAAAGTTCTTTCTATCAACTTGCTGCATTCCTTCCACCCAATTTTTTATCTTATTTCATGTAGGCATTGATACCTTCAGTCACCTGAGTCATTCTGTCCTGGAAGCTTCTTGGTGTGAAAGCAAAATCTGTGCAATGAGGCATCTGCAACCTGCTCCTTTCTCACTAGTGATTCTGATTAGCCCTGCTATATGAAAGGAACACCACAGAGCAGGCTGATGAAATAGCCCTATGTCATGCAGCATGAGAACTCTTTCCTTACCTATCTGAACAGAAGAGACCACAGAATGGGCTTTGGCTTTGTTTAAACAGAAATACAGGTAAGTAATTTCAAATTACACTCATACAAAAATATATTTGAATATATGATGTAATAATTTTAATATATAATATGTACTGTATGCTATTAATTATATGCAATATTTGCATAGATGTAATATAATTTTAAAATACCTCATTCATAAAACCAAATAATAATACAAAATTCTTACAGATGAAATTAAATATTAAATTATTATGTGGTAAATTGCTCAACACCATGGCCCAAATTATAGCGAAACTCAGCATGAGGCCGTTATTTCTGAACACAGGTCTGGAACTTAACAGCTATCTCCAACATCTCATGGGCCAGAAATGGGATAAAACATTATTACTCCTGAAGGTCCCTGGTGTGAAATGGCCAACTAAGGTTTTTTCAAGTTGCTCTGATAATGTGCATTATTTCTATTATCTTTTAGTCCTGACATTTGGGATATTTTGCAGAAGAATACTGAGTTGCAAAGCAATAATGTGTATTATTAAATCCACTAAACCACAAAACTTTTAAAATCCACTGCTCTTAAAGGATATAATTTCTGAGAGGCCTGGAAATTACATAAATTGTAGTCTCCTCTTCTGTCCTTCTGTATGTCATCTGGGGTGATCAGGAAAAGTTTGTCTTGAACATAGATGTCCAAAAAAATGGTGATGGTGTAGAACAAATTAATATTTTTTCACAGGAAAAGTACTCGGCCAGGCCTGCATTCCTTTCAGTGGCCATATAAGCCCTCAGAAGCTGAATGAAATAAGACTATAACAGTAGTTAGAGTTGTGCTTTCAACATTTCTTGGCTATTGCAGTTCAGTTCAGCTTCAGCATCAAAAATAACAAACAAGTCATGCCTCCAAAACATACACAGGTTGTTTATAAACTCTGAACTTTAAAAAAATAGCACATCTGAAAATATTTCATCTCTCATTTTAGTTTTACTGTAAAGAGACACAAATATAAAGTTTAAACCACAGACAGAAGAAAACACACCAGAAGATGAATTATTAAAAAAAATACTAAAACTACAGAGCATTTGTTAAAAGACAAGAGGAGAAAGCGCTACAATATAACCTGGAAACATGTCATGTGTGAATGTGTGAAATTCTTGAATGCTTTGACCAGGAATTATGCATTGCTATGGGAGGTGGGACGCAGCACAGTAGCAACAAAAAAAGGGACCGTGGAATGTATCCTGCTGTGAGAAGGGAAAGAGAGAGTGCTCTGTATTCCTCTTTGTCTAATTTCACTTTTTTTTTTTTCTAATAAATTAACCTCTACTCTTCTCACCCTATTTTGCAACCTCCCCATCATGAAGGCTGTTCATTTTGAGTAGAAATATGAAGTAATAGAAACCCCAGAACAAAGAGGGGTTTGTTATAATTAACCTACCATAATTAAGAAATCAGTAAATGTGTACTGTATTAACCTCCAGTGAGCACTAAGTAGAGAAAATTTACAATGTTGCTTTACAGTAGCATATCCTACTGCAAGAAACACCATATTTGTTTATAAACAAGAGGACATCATTCCTCCACCTTATGAAGATACTGAGTTTGCCCTCACAATGCTTATTTTTGCATGAAAGTAGGCAAAGGCTAGGTTTTGGGGCTGTGCAGCAGATGTGCAGCACCGCTTCTCAGGACTTTCCTAAACTCCACAGTCCTGCACACAGTGGACTGGTGCCCACCTGGGTCTGCCAGTGCTGACTTCAGATGAGAAGATGATTTGAGACCCTAATCAGGGGCTTTGCAGCCTGCCTGCAGCCTGAGGACACCCTTGGAGAATTCTTGCTTTGGCGTATTTGAGATAGGGTCCAAATGTTGGAGATGAATCAATGGGGCAGCTCATTAGGGTGGTACAGGCACCTTGCAAACAGGGCTTCATGATTATGACTATCGTGACAAGAGCCTTGTTCCTGGCAGTATTTCTGCTACTTGTCAGGACTGAGCATAAATAAATACATTCATAAAATGAACAATAGCAATAAACCCAACAGGTCTGTACAAAACATCAGTGTGGGTCAAGGAGGATCACTGTTGACAATGTCACCCTCACTTTGGTTTTATAAACCAGTTAACCACACTTATCAAACCAGTAAATTTAAATTTATAAAAAACTTCTACTATCTCTTTTTTTCCTCATAAATCTGAAGATGATTGCTTGCTCTGAAGTACAGTAATATAGTGTGTAATGTAATGCACTGTTTGATATAACTAAAAACAATATTGCTTTAAAGAAAACCTTCAGAAAATATACTGGATGTTTTTTTCTTGAACTGATATTCCAAAGGGTATGGGGAGCATCTAAAATGATAAACAATACCTCAGTTTATGAGATTTTTATGTTAACTTTTTTTCAGAGCAGGACCATAGAAGGAAAATTATTCCATTGCTTTCATTTAACCTGAATAGCTTATCTTCTGAGTCTAGTTGCTGAAATAGATTATTATATTTTGCTTTACTTTCAAAAGCTGGGTTAAAACCTGCTTAGGTTCTGTGAGAAATGGGTTTTGCAATATTAGGTCAGTTGCAGCTAAAGTTCATAGATAAAATTTGTTCCCTTTGTACAAAAAAACCCACAAAGAATTCAATTAGAACAGAGGAGATGCCTTGTCTGAAGAATAGGAAGCTGCTGATCTCATAAGATAAAACATATTATACTTGATCCTAAAACTATTCATTCTAATATATTAGTTTAACTTCAGTAGTCATAAGGACCTCCAGTCCTAGACATATCCAGACTTTATTATGCTGCTATATAGAAACATAGAGAAAAAAAACATTGTCCTTGTCCCAAAGATCTTGCAATCCTAGTTCACATTTTAACAGGATTAGCATACGAAGAGATATATTCTAATTATCTTTAAATGCACACTTCCGAGTGTATAAAAATACCTGTCCTTGATCAAGGCCCATGGAAACCAATGGGAATGTAAAGCATTACATTTATTTTCCTAGCCTTTGTGCGAGGCTATAAGCAGGCTACAGCTCTTTTGATTTTTGATGGCTATGATGTTGCCTTCTATATTTGAGCTATGTGTTTCAGCTCCTGTTTTAAAAAACAAAAAAATTCTCAGGCAATGGGTGTAGGGCACCACTCATCTGATGAAATATCAGTGTCTGCTTTGGGGTGAGATTAATCACTCTCTAGGCTCCACAGGCTGGGTTGATTGGGTCGCCTTGAACTGTCAGGAACTGACACATCCTTCCTGCAGAAATCTAAAGTTCAGGGTGCTGGAACTTACCTGAGGGTATTTGGGGAATCCAAGAACTGAACTGTTTGGTTCCCCTGTTATTTTTCTATATATGCACAAGGTAACACAAATTCTCAATAATAGAACTTGTATATTTGCATGGGCAAGGATTTCCTGAAAAGGTGAAGGACAGGGTGCTGCCACCTCCCATCAGCTCTCTCCCTTTCAAACAGCAGGCACAGCTTGCTGCAAATCTCTAGCCTACAGAAGTGCCAAACCTTTTCCCAGCTCTTCTTGCTGGAGAAATAAGATGTGATGCTCTGAAGCAACTGAGGAATACATCCTTTTTCCTGTCTCAGCTTCTCACTCAGTTTGGTGCAGAGATATGCGAGAAGCAGGAATGGTTACGTCCCCACCCCCTCCCTCATTTAGGACTGTTCATTTATGTATGTGCACGCACAGCCTTGTGCACACATGCAGGCACAAAAACTCATCCATCTCTATTCTATGTGAGATTCCCGTTTGCAAAAGAAAGATGAAGTTCTAAGCCTTTATTTACTCAGAATACAATTTTGCAAGAGTTGCATGTGTAATTCATCATGTGTGATGGGGTTGCAACATCAGGCATGAACCAGTCAATCTATAGAGAGCTGGCTTGAAGTTATTCAGGTACTGCAACACCATTGGCTACAGATTAACAGGCTGCCAGGATTTTGTTGCTATTTTTGTGGGAGGAGAGCGTGAAATATATCATTGCTCGGCCATTATGTGCATCAAGGCCAAATATTACAGATGTAGCCTTTGTTATTCTGCTGGTAACTATTAGCTATGCCAGAGTAACACAGGATGGGCATACACCAAACACCTGAGCTGCATTGATACTAAACAGATTTTTTTCATGCGTATTTTTAAACCTACCCTTACAGTGCTTTTCATTGTTTATAAACACGCATTTCCACAACCACAGCGAAAGAAAAAAAGACCATCCCAAACCCCACACACTATTGAGATGAGTATGTGATGGCTTGAGCTAGAAACTGAGCTCTGGTCATCAGCTGGAAGCCAGACATCATTTGTTTTGTCCGCATATTTAAATCCCAGGAAGCAGACACATTTCAAGCTACCATCATGACACTGTTTTCATCTTTCCTTTGCAGATTAAAAAAATTAGTATCAGATCCTCAGCAAAACTGTAACACCAAATAAGTATTATGTAAGGGCAGTACATAAATAGGTTATAGAAGGGCAGAATAACATCATAAAGGGAAAGTATTTGTGACTCATTTTTTCTAATTCTTTTAGGAGTTTTCCTAATGTGCAGTGCACAATTGAAATAAATGGAAACTTTAAGAAATATTCTACATAAGGCAGAGTCCAAAAATGCAGAAGGTTATGCAAGGCTAACTGTAAAAATAAGCAGATGAGTCCTCTAAAATAATATTGCAACATTTTTTGGCTCCCATTTATTGGTTGCCATAGGATTTTTAGCCAGTGAGCAACTGTTAAACACAAGGCTGCCTCATACCATAGTTTGGCTTTTAAGAGAAGAAAAACATTAACAATGTTTAATGAACACACTTGTCTGGATAAGTACTAGCAAATGCTAGGAACTCATTTTCCTACTGCCTAAAACCAGAGAGATTTGCAAGTGTTGTATTTATGATGCTCTGCCCAATTTGAATCTTCCTCTCTGACAACACACAAAACTCTCTCCCACATAAAAAGCAACTTGTTTTTGAGGGAAGTTGTGGCGGAGGGAGGCAATCCAGGAGCAAACAGGTTAAAGTGCCATGTACACAACAGAAAGGATCATAAGGCACTTTTAATGAGCTATTTTGAGTTACACCAGCTGCTTCTGGAGCCAGAGAGAACATCCACTGGTGGACACTAAAGTGAAGAAAGAGAAAATGCTTTTCTAGAGCATTTAATTTCTCTACTGAACAGGTGGTTAAGTGCAGTCCATGTAGCACATCCTACATGGAGGGGTAACAGGAGGAAAATAAAACAGTGACATGCTATAAAAAGTAAATAAATGCATTTGCTCTCAATCTTTTATTCAGTCCCCCTTATATCTTGATGTATCAACATTCATCATTACTACTTTTTATGATGCTGATTTATGCTGTCTCTGCAGTTAGGTTTATTTTCTGTGTTTTGTCCAGTGATTGCCAGATGTAAAAGGCTTAAAGCAGCCCACGTGTGCCCGTGGCTGAGCACTTACTCACGTGTTACATAAGGGTCAGGCTCCTTTGGCCTGAAACCCTTCTGGGTCAACATTTGCAAGCTTGTTTCACAAGTGACCATTTCTGAAGAGGGAAGGAGAGCATTTTCCCACATAAATTAGACATGTATTTACATTTTTTAAAATAGCGAAGTGCTGACACCTAGGAAACTCTCAAGCTAATGACAGAATAGTGTTCTGAGCCTCAGGTTTACAAAAGCTAAAGTCTTCTGGACCACCCTACATAGAAGTCCATATGGATGTGTCCATCCACTGCCATCTGAGATGCTTAGGGGCACCCCACCACATCTCCAGCTGTCTCTTCACAAGAGGTCATTCTTCCACAGCTTCTGTGTCATATCTGAAAGTCCTGTCTTGGGTACCTGGTGTATCTCAAAAGGAACAAGACATTTTTGTGTATGCAAATGAATCGAGGCTCTGGCAAGCAGGGAGAATTAATCCCATTTAACTTTAGACATCTACGCCTAAGCTAGTCATGCTGAGCTCCTTTTATAGTCAGCAGAGAGAAATATAGTTGTCAACATTTAGCTGAACAAATCCTGCCCCCAAATTCCACTTGTGTAAGCCATTACTCCCAGCTTCAATAGCATTAGGTGGTCCAAATCTTGTCTTTGTCCTCCCTGTTACATGTAAAGCTGGCAGTGGGTTTCTCTGTCCCTCTGCAAGGAACTTGATTTAAGAGTTGAGGCAGAACAAAGCTTGGGCTTGACTATATGACTCCAGAAGTGCAGCCAATCTCCCCTGCTGTGCTCTGACAGGGTAACCTTTTCTTGTGAAAACAATCTTGGAACAAGCTTTGAAATTGCCCTAAATATCACAGTCTTTGGTCTACTTCAGCAGCAAGTGCACTGTGATTCCCCCCCAGACAACGAAGCCCACAAGCCTACCTGCTAACCTCCTGAAAGGTGGTCTTTCCCAGGTCTCTGGGGATTATATCTGTTATCGATTCAGCTGACTGGAACTCACAGTAAATTGACGGTGTCAAGAAGTTGCAAAGAAGTATTGAAAGATGTGGTTTCCACTTCTCTGAACAATTGGCATCCAACAGCTACAATGTCGGAAACATTACTTATGGATGGGAGCAGCAACATTTAGAGTCTCTTAATCCCATCTACAATTAGAAAGAAGATGAGAGGCCTTCTACCCTTTAGAAGAGTCTGATGTTTCTGAGATAGATAACCTTTGGATATAACACACAACACACACATTTCTCCCTTACTTCTACGGTGTGCTCACCATGGTGGCCTCCAAATGCACTCTGAGTGACCTGACAGCACAAACCCCATGGTACCAAGTGTCACTTATAATTGCAGTTATTCTAAATAAAAACAAAGTGTATTGGAAGGATGGAAAAAGAAGATAAAACTGTTTAAACACAGTGATGGAAGGATTTTCATCTTTGTTCTGTAATTTAGGAAAACAGATTACCAAAAGTTTATGATCGCTTGCATAAAATACTCCTATCTGCTACATTTGTTATCTTCAACACTTATTTACGGGCAAGACTATCCAAAACCTAAAAACTTAATTTCTCTAAAAATTACCAACTACAGAAAACGGCGATGACATTGTTGAAGGAGAACTGTGGAAGAAGGAGAAGATCTTATTAAATTATGGCATTTTGCAAAATCAGTTGTACAATCCCAGCATACTTGATGGAAAAAATGAGGTACAGCCTAACCCTTGCTCAAATAGCAATTAAGTAGAACTCAAAATATCACTTGGCCCTGGACAGGTTGGCATGCAGTATTATTGTGGAATAGCTCAGTAATGTTTCTCCTACAGAAGGGGCAAAGGGCTTTATCTTTTTTACATTTACCTATGCATAAAGACTACTCATAAAGGTTAAAAAAAAAGAGGAATGGCATAATCACTCTGCATCTCCTGTGCTCTGAGGACATAAATACAACCTTGATCATGTTCTGGCTTTCTACACACAGCTAAATTTATCCAGGAAAAAATTCATCCTGCAGTAAAATGTGGGTTATACTCATGGCCTGATCAATCAGCAGGGATGAAATCAGGCAATGTTGACTACTCCAGTTTTATCAGCTGCAGACAATAGCAAAATGTCAGTGGATTTCTCTGAATCATGCATTTCATGTTGCTGATGTTCCTTTTTTAAATTAAAGACAGCACATTGAGAACTTTCTGACAAATCTCACTGCTGTCCTGAGGTTACATGAGATCACTGGTTATACATGTTAGCAGCTCCTCAGACAGGGTAAAGACTCGATATTCTACACAGAACCAAGAAAATGGATTTGTCAACATCTCTCATCACGTTGAATAGAAAAAAAAAGGAAAAATGAAGATGCTTTTTCTTTCTCTGCCACATATTCTCTGTTGCAATCACGCTATTGCTCTTCTAAGATATGTTCCTTTGACTGAATTAGAGTTTTTAAAAAGTAACAACTGGTAAAATATGCATGTACTTATCTTGAGCAGCTTGATTTGATTGGCCTTGATTTGAGCTACCAAGGAGAGTAGGCACGTTATGCAATTTCTGAAGCAACGTTTATTCTAATAAAAAGTTTGTATGTAATAAAATTCTTTTACCCTAACGCATTTGGAGCCCCGTCAGAAACTCGGTACCCAGAAGAGCTGCAATTTTTACCCACAGACACACTTCATCTTACAGCAGCTCTGAAGGCATGGATCAGGCACATTTCACTAATGTGAAAACTAAAATGCTTGATTAGCAATTACACTTAGAAATTACCAATAATCTGCAGTTGTGGTGATTACACATAGAAGAAAGTAGAATTAAACAAAATATGAAGTCATAAAATGCCCATTGGTGACCAGTAAGCGTGCACTCCCCTCTTCTAACAGGCTGATACTGAGCTCTCAAAATTAAACCACAACTGCATAGAATTGAATGTTTTTTTCAACCCATGATATTCTGACTAAAATGCATTTTATCCTTTTCCAGTGACTGAGGCCAAATTTTAATAATAAATTGTTATGAGAGAAACAATGAACTAAGTTGGAAGAAAGAAAGAGTCAGGTCTCAGTATGAGCAGACACTTATCCACCTCTGCCCCACACTTTGAAGAACTTGATTTGACCCATAGAGCACACTATTCCTAGGTGTCCTCTTACTGCAGGTATTTGCAGTTACGAGCTGAAGTTTCTGCCCTTAAGGGTACATTTGGTCACAACTGAAGGATGATGCTTTCTGTTACTGCCCTCCACATCTCCAGCAACTCCTGCAGACGGAGGAAGCAGAGGCAGCGTAACTTGGGCTCCTAGTGTTCTGGGCAGCAGGCAGGGGCAGCAGGTGGGGTAGCAGGCAGGGCAGCAGCCTCTCATCCTGCTGCTCACTGGCTGGCAGCAATTCTGCGTTCTTCACTGACCAATGACCCACAATTAGGTGAGCAGGCAGGAGTTTCTATACTGTGCTTCACAGCCTCACTTCTTACTTTGTCACTTTGATGGGCTTTGAAAAGGCTAAAAGTTCAGACCTGGGCTCCCCTCCCCAACACCCACCTCAAACAAACTGTGTACTCAACACTGATGCCTGGAGATTTAGATGGGAAAAAGTTGAGCCCAATGGTAGCACCACAGATTTTTACAGGAGCCTTATCGAGCACAATGTGTTTCAATCTTTCCAGGACTGAACTCCGATGTCAGAGGGTGAGTGGAAAGCATGGACAAACAGACTTTCCTTCTTTGTGTGCTGCTTTCGCAGTGCCCGTTTTGCCAACCTAATCAGAGGGAGATAAACACCTTGCAATATACTGTACAACTGACGTCAGCTTTTTGTGTGCTCGGAATGACGTCAGCACCAGCTTTGCAATGCTTTAATCTCTTGAGCAGAAATAAGCACAGCAGCAACTAACCTATTACTTTCCACAAGCTGCCACACCAAGATTATTTCCTTTTTCCCCTGCTGGCTACAGATGCTGGGTGAAGGAGGCAGGAGAGCCAGAACAAAGAAATCCACTCCTGTACTGAGCCAGTTTCTGTGAGGAGTCTAAATGAATTTAAATTGAGTAATAAAAAGAATAAATTACACCTCTCAGCAGAGAAGTCAGGCCTGTTTAGGCCCTTAAGAAATGGATTCTACTCATTTACATCAGAGTAAATAATATCAAATTCATTTCTCAGAATTTACACTACGATCACTGTAAATGTGTTTTCTCTCACATTTGTATATATTCACTGATATACTTAAAGCTTTCCAAGTCAAATACGGTCCAGAGTTTCACACTTTTACAGAGGCCTCTGGCGAGGCATCTCCAGAGAATCAAAATTTCAAGCTAATACTATAAATTCGCTTAGTTCAGAAGTCAAAAAAGCCAAAATGGAGGCACAGAAACTGGTACTGAGAATGTAACTATCAAGAACATTAGGAAAAGCAAATGTCAGTCGCAGAACTAGCCTGATTTAAGTTTGGTTTTGGGTTTTTGGTTCTTTTTAAGAAATTTTCCTCAGCTGTTTTTCCTGGTCCAGGGGAATTACACCGTATTACAGGTCATTTATACTCTGTTTTACTTACACTTTGATTTCAATTTGTCTCATCATGTTACCAATTTTCAACATTTGCTTCTACTGAAAGAACAGGACAGTTACAAGCTAGTTAAGTTGCTAGCTAGACTGTCACTTATTAACTTATTAAGTTTTTCATAGAAACCTTAGCCAAAACTTTAAGAATAAAGAACTGAACATTACTAATTCTTTTGGTATTCATTATGCTATTAGTCACAGAGCTCACTCATACATTTCCAAATTTCAACGCAATCATTTCAGGATGAAGAGTATTATTTTTTCCCCTTCTTAATAATTTTTCCTTGGCATCACATTTCATATCCTTCCTCTCTGACTACCAGGAAGGTGCAGTCTGGGGGTTTTAGGGGTTTGAGTTGGACTTTTGTCTTTTTCTTTTCAGAAACACAAGTTTACCAGGGTTATTTCATCTACAAGATAATGCATTTTTAACTGATTTGTTTACCTCCATAACACATGCATACCTCAGTGAGGCTAAGGGATCAGGTTATATGACATCATGGTGCCAAAGGAATAATTGTCACTTGTTTGTGCAGTCCTGAAGAAAAGCCTGTAGCTTGAAATCACACACAATGCTGCAATGACAAAAAATATATAGGAATAGAATATAATTGTAGTTAGAAAAAAAATTTTTATTTTTTTTTTTTCATTTGGGAGGGGTACAGAGGGGGTGGAGGGCCTCTGCTCCCTAAGTCTGCCATTGGGTCATATTTCATGAAATGGTTTTGTTTGTAGACATGACTTTTCACCCTGCATAGTTGTGAGATGACCATCCTTTTCCCCAGGTCCAAGAGGCAACTAAGACTATCTGACCATCCGCTCAGAAAAATCCTGCATCCCACTGCAATTGCTACCCAATCAAGGGTTGAGCAGCACTAAGAAAGCTGTCTTGAGGCACTTCTGCAGCAAGCAGTGCTATACCTGTACTAGACTAGCAGTGCCCATAAAATAAAGAGAAGAGCCAGAAATCAGCTGTTTGAATCACAAATCCCCCTCTTGGGTTTCACTTTAGGGATGAGGAAGCTCCAAAAACAAGACATCCCTTCAGCATTTTATAAAGCTGACTTCAGCTGCCAAAGGATTCCTCTGCAGCAACACCGAGAAAGCTTTAGCCTCAAGTAAAAAATTCACTGCAAACGAGCAATCATTAGTCAGCTGCATTTTTCATATAATTACTGGCAGTGAAAAATCAAGCATGCAGGTTGCTGGAAAATAAGGTCTAACTACTTCCACCCAAACAGAACAGAAGCTGTTCACATAAGTTTTAGTGGGGGAGAGGGAAATCCTCAGCACTCCCCTTCTCTCTATGACTGATTACAATCTGCTTTTTTCTTTAAAGCACATTTATTGTGGGAGTTTGATTTGAAAGAATTTCAAGTAATTTAAACTTTGGCTGCAGGCATACAGATCATTTAAAAACTGATCTTCAAGTGTTTCTACATGTTAATAACATTTCTGTTGGTGCTATAATCAACCTACCAACTCAATTATCAATACATTGAATCACCTAGGATGAAATCACATAGCACAAAGTTAGCCAGACTGACAGTAAACGCTGTGTTAGCAGTCTTGGTGCAATACTCTTGCAGGGGGGAGGTTTAGGGTTCTAGGGTTTCTTTAGGGGTAATTGTCAGCCACCCTCAGATTTTTCAAACTATAAAAGTGCTGAAAACAGTCTGCACAGTGGTTCAAATCAAAGCACAGTTCAAATTGTCTTTTCTTAATGGACCAGAATTCATCTGTCCTGCCTCATATTCACAAAGCACGTTATTACCCTGCATGCACTTACAGGTGATGTCACTATCTGCATCTTTTAACTGTTATTGAAGATGAGTGACGGAAACACAATCTGGCCTTAAATTAAAGACAGAAAATCAGGAGACAGAATTAAATTAAAGACAGAAAATCTGCTAATTCAGATCCATCCTTTCTGGAATTGAGGTGCAAATGCAAGATGTACATACCTCTGGGATTTTGAAAAGTGCAAGTGCCAGCTCACTCCATTTTGGTATCTGTTCGCTGGCCAAAGAGCCTCCCACCACCAAAGTTCTCATCACATTTCAATACCCTTCTTGAAAAGGTAACTGGGCTTGGGACAAGCCAAAATAAAATAAAGGCCAGTTTTATTCATAGCAAATGGTAAAATTTTTGATGAAAAGGCTTACAGTGTTACCTTGTAAATCTAAGTGCTAAGCTTGCTCAGATCACACGACTGGCAAGAACTTGTCAGCAACCATCTGAGTGTAAGAACATCGTTCACCACTGATGTTTAGTTAAATATGCACAATTTTATTTATTGAAGAGATTAGGACAAAAACATTAAACCAAATACATGACAAAGCACCAGAGGCAGTAAAACCCCACCATGCACATCACCAATCTTTCCTCCTATAAGGTACTTACAAAGTAAAAAAAAGTCCTTCTTGACACAGCACCATCTTCAGAGTGTAAAAACATTACTCCTTTATATTCTTAGTTACCAAAATAGAACCAAGGCAGGTCAGCTGCAGCTAGCTTTGTCTCTTGATAAAGAACTGTGAAACATCCTCTTGAGAGTGGGACCATAACTTTCCTGCAAGGCAGGCAAATAGCATCCATACGTCAAATGCCAAGTAGCTGTACGCACATGCCACATACTATAATTAAGCACAAATTCAAGTAACATTTACATACTACAGAGTCCACATGTACCTACCCAAAAAACATGACCACTTCACAAAACGTATACAGGCAGTAATATCAGAACAACTGAGGTACTGGAAACACAAATATTTATGCCAAGAGATTTCAGTATCATACAGCAATATAAAAGCAGTAATAAAAACATTTGCCAGTCTAAATCAAATAAAGCTATCTAGAAAAAAAAAAAAGAAGCTAAATAAAAAGTTATTTAGGGACAGAAATACCTGAACAGAAAAGAAGTGTGTTAACTACAGCATGTAACATGTCATCCCAAGTCAACCCGTAATTGAAGTACTGGCTTAATACATCACTACTGTGACATTTTCTTCAATAAATAGAATAAGTCTTGACAATACAAAAGGTGCATATTACTGTGTATGTTTCAAGAGGAATATCTGTAATATAAATGTTCAGCTTATTAATACCCTCTTATTTCTTAGTCTGGACATAAACAAAAATCAAAACCAAACAATTCTTTTCCCAAGTTGAAAGGAATTCAAAGAAAAAACCCACAATACTCTTCTTCGATAATAAAGAGCCCTCTATTTACATGTGGGCCAGTCAGGAAACAAGAGATTGGTTCTCAAAGACACGGTTAAGGGCTTTCTGCCCTCTCCTAGTCATACACGTGCAGCATGGCAGATATGGAAGCCAGTATCTCATATCTTTAAAAAAAAAAAAATTATACAGTTTTCTTCTTCCCCCCCCCATTATAGCAGTAATGCATCTGGAAGTTCGAGTTATAATAGCTTCCTGCAACAAACCATTTGACACAAAACAGAACAGCCTGTTAAATGACAGTAACTTCCCCTTAAGGGAACAAAGCATTAAAATGTCATTTCCTGACAAGAATATTAAGTAGTTTATTTAGAAGAAATGAGTTGAAAATAGCTATCAAGAGACATGAACTGAAATTTTGTTTGTTTTTAGCACCCACTTTTCATGTCCGTCTTTGTGCACCTAATTTATTTCTTATATTAATCCCATTAATTATTAGACATCTGATTAAAAAAAAAATGTTAGCCAATTGTACTTTCCCTGAATAATGGCTGAAGTTAAATATCTAACAGTGCGATGCCAAGATGTGAGCTGAGGCAAAAAAGTTTCTATTTGTCGTGAGTTACCACTGTTTTTAATGGAACAGAAACAGGAGTGATACAGCTGCACCAAAATTGGCATGTGCAGTCTCCTTGGCTCCAAAAAGGTGAGAAGCTACAATTGCTCCATGCTGCCTTTTCTCCTCCAAATCAATCTAACCTGATAGCAAGCTCCCCCCGCCCCCCCAATCTGTCCCCATGCTACATTTGTTATATTAGCTCCTTGTGGAGGTTCCTTCTCAACCCAAGGACCTCTGAGTGTCTTTTGCTACCAAGCTAGGCTGATGCAGGATGTGATTTAACGCGGTCAGGAAGGGCTCCTTCATGTGTCCATCTCCAGGTTGTGTACCTTCTGAACACCAGTCTTTGTGCTCAGTTAAAGAATGGGTCCAAGTCTTCTTCCATGTTGACATCAGGCACCAGTTGATCTGATACTTCCTTAGCACCATATCCTGAATTTGATACATTAAAATCTGTAGAAAACCATGGATGGTCCAGAATTTCCTGTGAAGTCAGCCTTTCTGATGGCTCCCGACGCAGTATGCTACGTATGAGGCATTTTGCCTTGGGGGATAGAGTTTCTGGAATGTTAAACTGCCCACGACGGATCTTGCTGAAGAGGGAACTAGGCTCAATGTCATGGAAAGGATAGCGTCCAACTAGCATGGTATAAAGCATGACACCTAGACTCCATACGTCCGCTGCTTTGCCAGAGTAGCTGCCATTTGTGTTCAAGATCTCTGGACTCACATAGGCTGGGCATCCATGCTTATCAGAAAGAGAGTCATCATTTCCTCTTAAAATATAAGCATCTTCTAGGCTTTCCAATTTCACTCTAGTCCTGCGGGCAAAAAGAAAACCAAACCATCAAGGTAAGCAAACACCAAACACAAATTCCTGGCTGTTGCAATTACATGGTTACAATAGTCATACTCTACAAAATTCAACAACCACAGAAGTGAATCAGTTTAAAATCCCACTCCCAGCAGTTGTTACAAATAATTGATACCATCTCTTCCATACTGGTTAGAGATATTAGAGACATATAGGTAATATTGCCACACATACAGGTACAAGATTTCAAATACATTTATGTCCAGTAAACTCATTAACAACGTCTTAAGAAGATGAAAGGAACTGCCGTATTCATGCCTTTGGTTAATTTTAAATAGATGTGGTTTCCAAAAGGAGATAGAAACCTTAAGACTTCTTCTGTGTTGGCTGCACTCTAATGCACCCATGCAGGAGTCATGCCCAAATACAAAACCAGCCCTAACTACACAGGATTATTTTGATACCTTCATGCTGGCACGCTGCTCCTTGCACCTGTAATTCCACAAGGTTTAACAGGAATAAAATGGTCACTGACCCTAAATGATACCTCTAACCAATCAACATTTTTCTTTATCTCAGCATTAAGGAAGAGCAATTTTAACAGATTACTGTCTCCCCAAAGAGACCTCTGGGCAAAGGGAGATCAGGTGAGCTGAACGCTGCCAAGACTAACAGCAACCTTATCTATCCAGCCAAATCAGAAGAGCTCCTCATGTTACAATGAACAGAGAAGCTAGCAGAGGACTTGCAAGGAGATGACAGGCATGCCTTATCTAGACTTCAAACTGCTGCCTGCAAAGCACTGTGAACTCGTCATTGTGCTGCAGTAATTATCTCTGCAAGACAATTTTCTTCCCTTATGGATATCTCACAGCAGCAGAAAAAGTGATGCAGAGCAGCTTGTCATAGCACTAGATGAACATAACCTTTCTTTCCTTTCAATTCTCACTGCTGGGGTCTCCATCTATACTTAAAAATCTGTCCCCGTTGGAGGCATCCAAAGGATTACCAATTACCCTTTAGACTATTTGCCAGCAGTGGATGGTTTTGAGAACAGAATCACTACAACGCAACAGGGCTTGTCCAGTGCCTCTGGATGGCAGAGTGACCTAACAGCAGCGCAGGCTTTCTTTTCAATAACTTGGAATTGCAACTCAACTTTGGGTATTACTGTCCTCATCCCTCAACCCCACTGGTCTGTTATAATCAGCCTTAGCCCTGTGTCATGGCCATGTTTCCATACCACAGACATTCACAGGCAAGGACTGAACTTCGTTCCAGAAAGCACAACTCGTGTCTCTTGACTAAAGCACATCATTTAACTGGCACTAAAACAAACAAGGAGAGCCCTGTTTCTTAAATGTTCACTGAAGACAAGATTGCTTAGACTTGAGCTCCAAAAGACATCTCGGTCAGCTTTGCCTTAGATTTGGTTCCAGGGCAGCTCAGCCCTATCTTCTTTGAACCAACAGAAAAGCATTTTACTTCATGGAGTACTCCAGAGGCAACTGTGCCATAAACTCTCATAATGACACTTGGACCTTTTCAACAGCTAGAGACGTTTACCAGCAGAGGCGAAAGCCCCTCTGGCAACATGCCCCAAATGAGGAGTCATTAATACAAAATTCAGAATACCTGGCTCCCAAGCACAGTGTGTCAGGGCAGCTCCTTCCCTCCTTAAATAGGCCAGTGTTTGCTCCTCCAGTTCGATGCTGATGGGCTTTGCTCAACACACCTGCTTCCTGATTAATTACCTACTGCCAGTCTAACAGCACTTCTGGCCGTGGACAATCCCCTCATTAGCACTCAAACAATACTTTACAGGAGCAATGCCTCACACAGGAAGCTGGCTGCAAGGAGAATCTTAACTACAATTACCAAGACCACAGCAATTTCCCTCTGTACAGAGCTCAGAGGGTCCACAACAGGAGACTGACTAGAGAAGAGTCCTTTTAGGATGCTCAGCTTCGACATGTTCCTGCACCTGTACGGCACAGGGAGAGCAGCAAGGAAAAATGCCCAAAGGAAAAAAACATGCCAAGGAGGGCAGAGAACAGAGAGGAGGAAATGAAAGGGAAGACAGGGACATGAGCTGTGGTTCCACTTGCATTGCCCACCTCAGTTTTTCCATAGAAAAGCATGTGTAGCAATAAAACAGTGAGGCCAGCTACTCAAACATGCATTAAGTCACTGAACTGCCAGACAGGAAAGCATCAACTCACTCCTGCTAACTAACAGAAGCAGAACACACACAGGGAGCAGGGCAGAGCATGCTATTTATAAACAACTTCCAAGAGGGAGTTCACCCCCATACACACTTGCTCCTCTGCCATCCCCATGTCAACAGCACAGGGAAATGCTGTTTACTTTCCTATCCTGTTTTACATTTCTGGGAGTTGCCAAAGAATTTAGAAAAACAGTTCAATGAGAAGCTTTTCTATTACATAAAATTATTGGAATTCCCTAATCTCTCATTTTTTACAATGGACATGGTACAGAACCACAGAGAGCAGACTGTAAGGTGTGTCGAAAAATTCATCTTTTCTCCGAGAGGAGAAATAATTTCTTGATAATAAAAAAGAAGCAGCACACAAAAGCCAGAGCCTCATCTTGCTTTCCTTGCAAGGTGCTGCAGCCTCCACGCATGCTACAGCAGGTTTTGTTTAAGCAAGCAAATGGAACAACAGCTGGCCCTTATCTGCCTGCTCCTCAGTAAACTGTGGCCAAACGAAGAAAATACGCAAACCAGGTTTTTCATCCTGCCAAGCTGACAGGCTTTGAGGAAACAAAAGGTCTCAAACTAAACAAAAACAAAACCTTCACTCCTCATCCTCAGACCCCAAACCCTCACCCAGAAACACCCTTGTGCGTAAGGTGAAAGTGGTGAAATGGCTCCTCTGCAACCAGCGCAAGTACGGCACTGAGCACGCATCTCCCTCACAAACTGCAGGGCCTGCGTCTCCTGAGCACATAATGCCAGGTGCACGGCATCAGTGTGACTTTCTCCCTTCCCAATTACACCCAGAAGCAACTCGGGTATCCACAGTTTCATTTGTAAGGTCCAGTGTCTTCGCATTAGGTTTGCCATCCTTGCTCTAAGCAAGGAGAGCACAGGAGTACGGGAAGTGCCGGCTGGCACCGTGGCTCGCCGGCTTGGCACAGCTGGTAACAGAAAGCACTCCCGAGATGGTTCTGACAAGGGCCGTGGCTCATCTCTGCCAGCACCCCTCACCACCAGCCAGCACTGCAACTCCAGCCCATTTTCCCCTTTTTCACCAGCGACAGACAACTTCACCCACTTCAGCCTCGCATGAGGAACACTCTGTACGGTACTACAACTGGGCATCATGCAGGTGTAAATGGCAAGGCTCACCACCCTCTTAACACTCATTTCACATTTTTTCAGGCAATCAAAAAGGAGCAGCCTGGCTCAGGAGCTGCTATTTCCCACTGTGCAGCACCCATCTCTGTGAGAAACAGCTTCCAGCTCTGGCTGGCCTTCCCTTCCTCCACACTTCAAGTATTACCTAAAAGAGCTGTTTTCTACAAGCCAGAGAGCTTGTGTTTTTTTTTTAAGAGCAGAGGGGGGGAGCAGGGGGAGTGTGGAAGGGAATGGGAAAGAGGAGATTCTGAAGTCTAAATATACAGAAATGTAGAGACATGCTGAATGAGATGCAATCTCTCTCTCCCCCACATGCTCTCCCTCAGAGGAAGCACTGAAATCAAATACCCAGGGAAAAGAATAAAAGCCAACAACAACAAACAGACCCTGAAAACTGCAAGTAGATTCTGAGAATAAGAACCTCCACAGCAAAGGGTGCAGAGTGCATCCAATTGTAGATTAACCAGACAATGCTAAATTTGGCATTTGCTAGGCAAGGGACAGACAAAACCAAACATGAAGATGTGAAATCACAATCACCTTTGAAGTGCCTCCCATCACAGCACAGAAAAAGGACAAACAAAAATAATTCTTTTTTAAAGTCACTTCTCTAAAAAACCCTAATTCTCTAAATAATTAACTCATATTAGTCAACTGAATGACCCCTACAAGAAAAAAGGTTTTCCAAAAGCACCAGCATTTGAGTCTGACAAACAGTTGCAACAAAATTAATCCCTAAAGTTCAAATGTAAGCTACTGCTACAGCCGGATGAGAATCACTGTACACATACTGTAGGGCAACAAAGACTTCTGTCAAGGCTTACGTAATTATAGTACATAATTTCAAGTTTTAATGCAGACCCTGAATAAGCACTTGGAAAAAGAGCATTATGCATCTATCAGATCATTGATAAAACACTGCATTAGTCTAATGCATTAAAAAAAAAATACAACCCTGAATCATGGCTATTTAAAAAGGGGAAGCTATTCTGCCTATGAATGCTTTCCCATTACTGGTGAATGAAACCACAGAAGTGCAATCAGAGGGCAGCAGCAGCACTCGGACGGGAAATGCGTCTTTGTCCCCATAGAAACCGTCAGGGAAACCCATGAAAAACAATACCACTCTGAGTTTCTTATCAATATGCCATTCATTACTTGACTGCATTCAGACTTTGCTCTTCAGTAATGTAACAAAACCTAATCAATTAAACATCTTCCAGAAGATTCTTCAATGCAACCTCCTGAGTTAGCACCATCCTATACTTTTTTCCGACGGATTCGCATTATTCCTCCCTGTAGAGCTTAGGGACTACTGGCAAACTGCTATCCTGCCTTTTGACACTGAAGCCAGGGCTGTAAGAACCCAGCATTCACACCTGGTCTCCAAAAGAAAACACAATTTCCATACCAAAATCAATGGAATTATTCAGAGGGCTCTAAGTTCATAAGGCAGGAGAAAAAAAAATAAATCTGAAACATTTAAAGCAGAGATATCAACTGATAGTCTGAGTTTTTCAGAGGAAAATATCTCCATCGTATTGAATAGGCCATCAGTAGTAAAGGAGCCTGTGCCTGAATCAATGAAAGCAGTTGCTTCTAGTCTGTTCCCAAAGCCATCTGTATAAGAAATAACACCTGAACCACAACTGAGCCACCGTAACCATTTTGGGAACAGTAACGTGCAGACCAGACCCACAATTTTCACACAGCAAGCCTCCCCATATGACAGCTGCGTTGGGAGGAGACTGAAGGAGCCATCCTACTATGGACACTCCCAGTACACCATCCACTTGTTACTCAGGCTGGATCAAATAAGATTCTATTTACAGATTTACAGATTCTATGCAGATTCTAGAGACCAGGAAACAACTGTCACCGCCACCTGAATTTCCATTTTATTATAATTGCAAGTAAATATAAAATGGCAATTTCTAAAGGTGCCTCACAATATTCCCCCTACCCATAAAAACTGAAGGCATTCAAGTAGTGTTATCTCATATTTCAACATTACTCTGACTGAGGCCAGGAATGTCTTTCCCTAGGTAGAGGCACTCATGCCATTGACTGCCCAGTAGACCAGGGATTGCTCCTATGTGGCCAATAATTCACAAGTCATTTAATCAAGGTCAGTTGCTCACACCCCATCATAAAGATGAGAAGAGCATGAACACAATTAGAGTCACAAGGAGAAAAAAAAAAAAAAGGAAGCTTGACATTGGAAACAGTTATCTTTTGCTACTTGATTTTTTTTTTTAAACTAAGGGAATCTCTCCTAAATAATGCAGAAGTAGGCTGCCATCAGAGAACCAGTGAGACAGCAAAGGCAGCTAACGAAACCCTGAGCAGATGATTTGCAGCTTGGTGTGAGGACTTGTTCTGAACTCAAAACTACCCATCTCCTCCAGGGGCAGCAAGGCTCACAGGATCGGCAGGGGGGTGTTATGCCATCAATTTAAATCCTGCTCCTTTCACCAAAAGATCCCTTTCCAATTCATAACAGCACAGAGCATAAGAGTTCACCACACAACATCCTACACAATTTCAGGGAAGAAAAAAACCAAACGCTGCACAAAGGCTGTCAGACAAACAATCTCTTGCATAATGAAACAGGCTCAAGGATATGTTTCGAAAGACAACAGGGACTTGCAGGCAGCACAGGTTTACAGGATGAACCTTGTTCCTAAGGGAAGATTCCTTCACTGGTACTTCCACAGAATGAGGAAGCCTCTAAAAATTACATCTTCCCCACCCTTCCTCCACAGGGATGCTATCAGCACACTCAGTCCTGCCCGTACCCCCTTCCTGACATGCAGTACCCAGCAACTTAGAGCTTTTAACTTGTTTTTTTTTTTTTTTTTTTGTTTTGTTTTGTTTTGTTTTTTTTTTTTCTTTTGTGTTTTTGTTTTGTTTTGTTTTTTTCCTACAGAATTCCACCTAAAAATACTCTGACGCACCTCCAGGAAGAGCTGGTGGCCCCAAAGACCTCAGCTTTATAACACTCAAATAGGATTACTGGGAACAGCCTGTCCTGTATGCCACATACTGCATTTCTTTCATGCCATTATTGCCTAAGGAGAAAACATGTTCCCCAGAAAGTAGGTAGGGTAGTGATGCATGTGTTGGGGTGCAGATTCTCAAATCCAACTGAGATCCTTCCACAGAGGGGCTTGGTTACAATATTCTGAGCAGTCCACTTTTTGATAAGCATCTGGCTCAGGGCAGCTACTTCACCACCTCACTGTTATCTTTTTAGATAGCATTGAAGATCAGAGCTTTAAAAGGCTATGCTGTCAACCATATGCTGCGTTCACCATCTTTTCTAGGTCTTTTCATATGACACATAATGAAGCTCCAAAGGGAGGGAAAGGAGACCACAATTTTATTTTGTTAACATAATTGAATGTTGTGAAAACAGCCCTGCACTTCCTGAGCCTGTGATGGGTGCTCAGCATCTCTAAGACAGAACCATGCCATTATTTCACAATCTTACTGAAAACCTTTTGCTTAGATGTCTGCAACCCTATCTCCAAGCAATTCACATCTACCAAAAAGCAGGTGCTTAAGATTAAATAAGTCCCAGGTTGGCTCCTGTTTACAATTTCCGCCTTTCCTTCCCCAGTCTGAAGTAATCTCCCAGTGCGATAACAGCAGCAGAAGAATTTCCCTCTGACAATCCACTGCAGCCATGCCCAGCTGGGTTTCTGTCTCCCTTCCTCACCCGCAGCACAGACATCCTCAGTCTCCACTCATAAGTCAACATGGAGTACTTTGCACCAAGTCTATGGATGGAGGTTTTCAAATCTTCAAAATGACCAGCTCTTGAACCCAATTTGAGATGTCCTAAAACACATCTACTTCCAGAGACTACAAAGCACCTTTTATTAGAGAGATCAATCCTGTCACGGGTATCTCAGGACAGCATCCAACCATGACAGCCAACACGTAACAGCATTCAGTCTGAACTGAGACAGTGAAGAAGAAAAGACATGAAGAAGAAACTGAACCACATATCAAAGGATAGCACAGTCCAGGTGTAAAACCTCCTGCAAACTCTACCATTGGGTACAACAGCAAAGGTTCTTTCCACTCATTGTCTCACTGAAGGGCCTTGAGCTGACTCAAGGTCCATTTGAGCTCAGTCCTCATCACAGAACCAGCCAATTTTCCCTTTAATTTACAACCTTAGGTGCAACACTTAATCTCCATGACTATCTATGCCCTCAGGAGGAGAGTTAAGCACTTAACGGGGCTGGTGTGATGTTCAGCATCTGCAGACAGCCTACCTCTTGCATCCCGCTGGGAAGGGCACTATACACCCAACAAATCCAAAATGCTCCCAGGAACATAGTGAGAAAACAGAGACTTAGTAATGAAACCACATAAAGGCAAAAGGGGGCATGAACCCTTCAGTGGAAAACAGTTGTGCAACCACTTCATCTTCTAGCCTAAGTTTGACAGCAGAGATTTGCTGCCTGTGAAGAAATTCGCCTTCCTCCCCATATTCTAAGAATAATAATTTCTGGTTTGAAATCTGACCTGTGACTCTCCATTGTTGGAGAAAGTGCACTCTTTGGTCCTGTGGTCCCATTCAGGGTAGTGCTTAAACGATAACACAGATGAAGACTGTTTTTATTTCTAAATCTTCTGGTATTTAAAGAGCACTATTTTGTTTGATTTTCTTCTACTTTAGGACTCTCTTTCTAGGACTTAGACAAAGTGTTAGCTTACCTGTTCTCTATGGAATTGTGAGGAAAACAGCAAGTTCTAACACCACAGTGAAAAAGCTGCTGATCACATTACAACTTGACAAATGCTGGGGAGGAAACTTACTATTAACTATAAGAAAATGAAAGGTCTTTGTGGAAAAAGGTTGATATATGCATTTGTATTTTTTGTGGGATCAGGTTTGTATCATGAGGATTGCAAACAACATAACTAGGTCACCTTAAAGCATCATCCACTCAAAGCTGAGAAATTCGAGAGGAAAAAAGAAAAAATATTCTAGGAGAACCAAGTAAATATATTATGCTAACACAGGTTTCCTAAATTAGTGTACTGTACTGGCTGCATTCCCCTGGCACAGAGCCAAAAATGTCAAATTGTATTTATTTTTACTGAATCCCACCTGCCTCATATTTACTCAAAGAATACAGGAAAATTACAATATCTAAATACCAAAATTATTTTAATTTTCCCTTCAACAAGTATGATGAATGTACAAGGTCTTTAAGCTTCAAATATTACGACAGCTAATATTTTAATATAATTAAAGGCTTAAAAACGCACTAAAGAAATTAATAATTCCCTGACAGCAGAAATGTTCTTGTATTAAGCAAACCACTGAAACAACCAACACTGAAATGCTTCATTTAATTCTGAGATCTTTGAGGTGGCTCTTTCTCAAAGCGTCTGCTATGTTTCAAACTGATGAGCTGCTTTATTAGCTATATACTGTGTATAGTGTTATTTTTAGCATAACCCAAAAAAACCTGCCCATTCTGCAACATCATTATGGGACACCAGCCAGGAGAAGGGTATAGTTGCTTTGCCCAAGGGCCTACTATGACGATAGGCTGTACACGGAAAACAGCAAATACCATGCCATGAACACAGAAAAAATACTCCAAAGCAAGAGCCTCATAACATCAACACTGACCTGGCTTAATATCCAAGACAAAAAATTATTAACATGACTGGAAGCAGAAAACACACAAGACCACATATTTTATCATAGCTCATCTCCACTGTTTTGGATTCCAGTTTTATTTTGAAGTCTAAGGACACAATTTTTGAAGTATTCAAGTATCTTAGAGGTACTTTGGAAAGTCTGTTGAGACTCAGCATGGCGAGTCAGTGTTGTTTTCCATACTTTCAGTGTTCTGGAAGTCACTACACTCATTTAACGGATGTGCTGCTGCTTCCTAACCCAGTCTTACAAAACATTTCCAGCCATGCTGTAATGTCTTAGAATTTCTGCTTCATCAAGATCAGCTGCAGGTTTATGGAATTTAACTCTGAAATTTCAATACTACAAGACTGGCTATTTCACCTATAGTTTTCAAACGGATTCACAGACACATTTCCCTCTAAAACCCACAACCACCCAACCTTTTATACAAAATAGAAAACCCATGTAGCAACAGCGCACATAATTTTCATGGAATGCAATTTACCATATCTTAAAACTTCCTGCAGTTCAGGATTTAAAGAAGCTATAAATTACTTTGAAACACAGACAAACTGTTTCTGCTTCCATACTGGAATTTTGAATTTCATTTTAATTGTTGATGTACTTACACATGTGCAGTATTGCAACACACCATCACAGTCCATCTTTGATTTAGCACATTAAAAGAATGTCACTAGTAAGACCAGGACCCCTACAAAATGCTCAGTGCTACCAGCCTCCAAAAATACTTTATTCCACCTTCTTACCTCCCAGTTCATTACAAACATCCCAAGGCACAGTGATTTGCAACATCCAAATAACATGCATTCTTAGCAGTGACATCAGTTGAAGCAAAGAGCACTCATGTTGCTGCTAGACCAGGAGCCTGAATCTTTGCAAATTCCTGCTGTAATTTAGATAATAGGAATGGGGTAGAAAGAGTTTCAACACTGCATGCACCCACCTGAAAAACTCCAGGAGTTCTGGTTTTATACTGAACTACCAGGATATCATTAAAATCAATGGAAGGAGATGTACTAAGAAATGCTTTAATTGATTTTCTTTTTTAAACAAATGGAACTGCTTCCATATATCCCTCACATTCCCTCTGGCTCCTCCAGTCTGGCAGCTCTCAGCTAAGAGCAGACAAGCATCTTACAAAAAAAAAAAAAATAAAAGCAGCAAGTTTTCCATTCATGTGCTGCCTGCATGCTGGATTTCCCATCTTTTTTTCTACCAAAATAAAAGCTGTGAGAGTCTTCAAGACGAGAAAGTTTCAAAGTGGTAGGTACCTAAAGTGAACTGCAGAAAAATAGCCATGAAGAAATAGGAAAAGAACTACTAAGAAAGAACTCCACTGAAGAGCAGGCAACACACAGCAGCAGAGTTCACTTACACGTCTCTAAACATCATTTTGATCTTTTTCCCACTCCTTGGTTCATTACAAGTACCAAAGAGCAAGGGATGGTGCAGTAGCCATCCCCCAGGCACTGCTGACGACAGCAGCTCCTGATGGGCAGGCTCCTCGGCACACAGGCACTCTCACCAGCACCAGCAGCCTCAGGGAGACATGAGCTTGGAGGGGTGCAAGCAACACAGAAACACCTCTGTGAACTCGGAAGGACCAGGGAGATTTTTCAGCCTAAATATAGCAGCAGATTGAAAGTGATGACTGATTACAGTCTGATGATCAGAGCATGTGAAAAAAGACAGTCACTGCTCTTTGGTTCTATTTCTATCTCACATTTCATCTGTGTTTATTTAGCAGAGAAAGGATTACAATACCTCTCTACTTACAAACCAACATTACATCCAGAAGAAAACCGCATTATGATTATCTTAAAAATAACCGGCAAGTCCTATTTGACCTTTAAAGCATATTATTGTATAATTAGAAGACAGTACTCAAAAGTGAGTAACTGTGTGATTTTGCAGAGGACAGTTACGTTAAAAACATTCATAAAGGCCAACACTGCTATTATAGTACACACCACTTTTCTTGGGTGGCTGAAGGATTTGGCCCTATGCCTCATGTTGCATTCAGTTCCTAGTAAGCAGCAGGGTAGGAGCTCAACTGTATTCAGCACAGGCCCACGTCTGCTCCCACTGCACTGCTCTGAGCTCATGCTGCCTTCCCTTGGAGGAGCTTTTCCAAGTCCTGTTCTTCATGCAAAACCACACAAGTTTACACATATCCTCAGGAAAAAAAAATCCACCATAACGTTAGGACGTTATCAGCTACAACAGAAAACAATTCCTCCTTCAACTGTTTTGTACGAGTTTCCTTCTTATCTTCATCAGAGGTGCTATAATGGTGCTTAATTATTAAACTGGGGAGTAAAAGTTGTGAAAACACAGTTTACATCTATCCAATCTGCATTTCGCTATGAATGGACATTAAGCTAGTTTCCTTTTAGGCTTTTTTATTTTAAAAGGATGAAAGGGCAATCATATATATCGGGTCTGCGGTAGAAAAATAAGGAATAGCTATTTGCTTTGCAGAGAATCATCTGAACTGAATTAAGGAATGAAAATGTCTTTTATTTTTCAGTCCACAAATAGATTAAAAGGAGAAGTCTATTTTGCAAAACTCAGCCTGCAATAAAATTTAAGTAGAGAATATTTAAACCTGATAGATGGCTGCCATTTTTATATTAGGCCAGGAACTTCTCTTTCCTGAATTAATTATGTATTAGTTTTTTCTAATTTTTGGATCACGGACTTCCTGTGATTGTAGAAAACTTATCTGCCTTGGCTGTTGCTTATAACTTCCCCAAACAGCCCCAAATGGAATTAATATGCACTGATTATTTGTAACAAAGCTCTCCAGAACATCCATTTCATCCTGCAGCAATTTGAACAAGTTTTTGGACAATTTATAGAATTTAATTAATTCCCCATCCCCTACCAAGATATGAAGAAGAACAAAGGCAGGTTCTGCCCCCCATTTAGTTTCCTTTTTTTTTTTTGTAATGGTCATCTTACAATTTAATCTCTCTGTCAAAGTCTGACATTACTCTATTTATTACTGATACTTTGTGTGGAAGTTGCAAGTAAATTTATCAATCAAAACAAAGAAAATGGGTACCCACAAAGAAAGAGATGGTAAGTTCCACAGGTACAACAGTATAGCTATAGGTCCATACCAGAAATGGCACTTCAACAATACACCCAGAGCATCCATTTCTTCTTTCCCTGTCTTCCCATACTCCTTCCCCAAATCATTTATACAGGAGGGTGTGCAGGGAGACATTTTTTATTTAAAAAAAAAAAAAAATAGTTCCTCAAGTACCACAACAGCTGATACTGCAAACAAGCACCCAGCAAGGCAGTTTTTAGTCTTAGTATGATTACTGACCACATAATACTCTTAGAAGCAGCCTCCAGACCCTTCCAGCATGGAGAACAAGAAGCTGTCCTCAAAGCAGTCCTATTCTTCCTTTTCATGTCTCCTCACTGGAATGAGACATTTCAGTCCCTTATCCTCTTTAACATACTGGATCTTATGCTCCTTTCCTCTTTTAACACCAGCAGCATTTATGATAGCTCAGCTCTTGCACCAGACATCCATTCAGAGCCTTCCTCCAGGAAACCTCTCCCCCTTAGGAATGAGGGTACTCCTTAAGTGGAGATGCAGAGGCCAAGTACTGATGCAAATATCAGTCTATACTTACTTTACTCCAAAACCTAAGCCAGAAGGTAAAATGGCACGTCCATCCCATGATCAGGTTGCAAAGGAAAATAAAGTGTACCACAAACTAATGGGACAGTGACAATGAAGGGCACAATGTCCTGCAGCTCTCAATATCTGACCTCAGGCACCCCCTGACAAGTTTACCTCCTGTAAACTAAGGGAGACTCTTACCTTTCTTCATCCTTGAAAATAAACTTTCGCAGCTTGAGATCTCGCAGTACCAGTCCACCATCGTGGCAGTGTGCAACAGCGGAAGCTATTTGATAGAAGAGTTTGGCTGCCTCCTCTTCTTTAAGCTTCTTGCAGGTACGAACAAACGAATGCATGTCCCCATAGCTCCTTTCAAAGAACACATACGCTTTTGTCTCCCCAAGAATTATTTCAGTAATTTGGTTGATATTTTTATGTGCAGGCAGACAAAAACATGGTGCTAATAACTCCTGGTAGCAGCCAATATCAAACACCTGCAGAACAATGACAGTAAAGCCAGGGTTAGCAATATGAAGGACGGTGAAGTCATGGTACATCTAATTCTATTAACAGAACCATCTCTAAGTACAATTTAGGCTGCTGCTGAAACTGCACCGATGTAAACAGGATGTCACAAGCTCACGGTCCTGAGGACAAGACAAAACAGACTGTACAACCCCACAAAAAAGATACTCGTAACCTTGACAGGAAAGGCTAGTCTTCAAAACTGGTAGCAAGCATAGTTTCATCAGATAACAGATGATGAAATTAAGAATGTAATCTAAATTAAGATGTGAAGACCAGTGGTGCATAAGGGCAGTACTGAGAAGGAAACATGTTCATCTTTTGTTTTCCATCCAAATAAACTCATAGAAAATACAGCCAGTAGCTTTGTACTGAGAGAAGCTGTCACATTAAATCCACCCTGATACACATGCCTGCCTCTCTTGATTTTATTAACCCATTAAAGCCTTAAGGATTTTCAGCTTTAAAGTACCATCTATTGCTATTCCTATTTACTTCCTGCCTTTCTTTCATCTCTGACAAACAGCAAAGTCACTTTCACTTTCCAAGTCTCAGTTCCACAATGGCTGTTTATAAGATCAGAAGGACAACCCGGGAAATAACTCTGCCTGTTGGAGCGCAGTCAAACACCCTTCAAAAGGCAGAGACAAAACCACCCTGAACCCTCTGTATTTCAATCAAGTGCTCCATTAAAAGCAAAGTGTCCCTTTACTACTAAGTATGTTATCACTGATCTTATGAATGAGCTGTAAGAATTAAAAAAGCTGCTGAGAAACCCAAATAAAAAGTTACTATAATCTAGTGATGACGAATGAACCAGTATTTGAGTCAATTGAGAAAAGACCACATTACAAGAAAATGAAAGACTTCATTGAGAGTAACAGAAGTCAGTGTGCTAAAAGAGACTATGAGCAAAGTATCGATAGGAGTGACTTTTATTTTTAATTATACCTGATCCAAAGGACTACAAAGCAAGGAATTAGCATTTCCACCCAGCATAAAAATTCGATTAATATGTAACTTACTCGTGGGTGTTTTCTTACTTTGGTAAAAAGAATTTAAGGTAGTCATCTGTTCTTTGAACGGAACATAAAAACGAAGAACTGGTATAGTTCTCTAACCACTGTTTTAAACTGCAATTGGTTTTTCTCTTTCTGTATTCTCGCATTTGTGTACCAATACCAGGTATTTGTATCCTCTCCAAGAAGCAAATCTCTCCTTGCTTTCTCTAAAGCTTTAAAAAGCTTTCAAAACTGAGGGAAAGAGACAGTTCAACCAAAATTTACCCAAGACTTCAAAACACGAGCCATTTAATGCTTCAGAGCACAATCCTAGCAAACTCCTTCCACAGTAAAGGACTCAAAACCCAGGAAACAAGGAACCTCACACATCTCCTCTCACCCCATACCTGTGCTGCTATACTCTGGCACGGGGAAAAACAGCCTTAAAGGCAGACTGCCAAACAGTCCCTGCACATTTTACTGGGGGAGGATTAGCACCGAGGCGTTCTGGTGACATGGTGCACCAGGGACGCAGAACCAGGGCAGAGAGGGGGTGTTGCTAAAATCCCTGGTGTGTAATTCATTCCAGAGGAGAATTCATTGACATTTGGATCTCAAAACTCGTAACTACTACATTGTAAGTGAATGGCTCTTCTACAAAGCAGCTGCTATAAAATAAAATTTAAGCAGGAACACTCATGCAGCTCAAACCCTCATGTGAAAAAAACTCTTTGCAGAATTCTCTGCTAACCAGATTATCCTGATGTAAATTAGTTACATTTTGTGTTTCTCAAACTATGTTAAATAAGTAGTTTTGGATATGTACCAGTACTGTGTTTGAAAGCGGGTAG
This sequence comes from Manacus candei, assembly GCF_025592945.1. Taxonomy (NCBI): domain Eukaryota; kingdom Metazoa; phylum Chordata; class Aves; order Passeriformes; family Pipridae; genus Manacus; species Manacus candei. The sequence goes on from NW_026138059.1 coordinate 3,446,412, forward strand.
ACGGAAGCGCTATCATACTGCTACAGTCTCGAATACCTTTTATAAAGGGCTTCTTTGTATCCCAGCCTTTAAGATCCCTGGACTCAATTCAGAAAATGTCTAGTAAGCTGCAGTTTGATTTAGTTCTCACTGGGAATTGGAAGTGAGAAGTTACCATTGTTTGGATGCCACAGAGCCTTGAAGCAAATAACGGCATCTGTACAGTCAGTGGGTGCAGCCAAATGCATCTCGAGAATCATCAGTATGTGTCTGTTATCCAACGCAATGTTTCTGCAAGCAATCTCTAGGAGCATCTTCAATAAGATACCAGAGAGCAGGTCTCTGCCGGTAGGCTACTTGACAACTAGTTTTCACGATACTGTAGGCATTTTTAAAGCATGCATTAAGCTCAGTTCAGGACTGACAACTACGTGTTCACAAACTAGCAATTCAAGCTAAGATCGTATTTTTGGAGCACAGCTAGTAGTGCCTCGCACATATGGAAAAACTGATACTATTCAAATGTCAGGATCAGCTCAAAAACATACAGCTTAAAGGGAAGGGAAAAAATATAACAGTCCACTCTTTCTGAGCTGCAGTTATGCTGTTCATACTGTTATCAAAACAGTGCCTTAATCCTGCAAACCAAACAGGAAACAAAGAAGCGCATAGCCCCCGCTCCACCACTTGCTATGCAAGTTCACCTAGAATTTCATGCAGAGCAGCAGCTTTGTGGGATCTGTTTATTTCATGAAAAGATGCCAACGTCCTAGAGTGCAGCACTGTACTACTGCATCAAGCTGGGCTTTCATTCTCGAAATTCTCATGTTCTGTTTCAGTTTAGTAACAAAGCATTCAGTTCAGCAGGCAATATTAGTCCTTTGCAAAGTAAAGGGCCTTTTTTACCCTAAATAATCACACAAAGTCCTACGTTGCCTTAACATCAGGTTTTAGAACTCAATCAGTAAGCATATTTAAACTGCCCTCTGAACTCCAATCTTTACAAATAGCAAGCAGGAGCAATTATTTTCACTTCTCTGCTACAGGCTAGTCTATAACTTTTTATGAATCAAGTATGAGAAAGTGTGAAACAATCAGCAATACTATTATTAATCCCTGGAACACTAATAAGCTATAATACATCTACTTTTCCACCCTGCAGTTAGTTTGACACCAGAAATTTGCCAAATAGCACAATTCTGTGTTTTGGGAACAATACAAACACTACAGCATGTGCAGCAAGGTTGCAATTTGCTACGTAGTTATAAAAACTACTACTGGGTACTGCCTCGGTTTGCTGGACAGAAGTCTGGCTCACTACAGACAATGGGAATCACAATTTGGGAACAAAGGATAACATTCCCTCAGCTTGAAAAGAGAAAAAACATCCCTCCACAGATGTGCACGTATGTGAGTTTCTTTTTCCCACAGCTCACCTTTGAACAGCAGGAGCAAATTGGGAGGAGGCAGAGAAAAGCCAGCAGGCTACAAAGAGTGGGATAGCTATTTTGTCTGCACTTCTAAAAACCGTAGGTGTGCAGGTTTTATTCTTGCTCAGTTGTGCAATGGGGGAGGATGCTGTTTGCAAACAACCTCCACCGTGAGAGAGCTCAGGCTGATTAATTAGATGTGGTTCTTCTTTTTTTAAATCACTTTTAAGACAAAGCTGATAGCAATCTGCCCTTCGCCCCCAGCTTCTCCATCCTCTTCCATACCCCAACTCACAGAATCCGGGTCAGGAAAAAATCGAGGAAGCCAGCAGGTCGCAACACCTTAAAATTAGCTGGGGATTCCCTACTCCATTTTGAAAAGTGAGAGCGGAGAAGATGAGGCTTTCGCCTAATCTGAACTCACGTTAAAACCTATTTCAAAAACGGCTATTTCCAGAACAATATTCCCCGGGGCAGAAGGTAGACCTGGCTCTGGGCCACCGCTATAACGTGGCTATTGTCTGGAGAGAGGGAAAAGTTACAGGATGCGCCTTTAATCCTGTCTCCCTGCCTTTTGTTTCTCCAGTGTTCAATAACTGAGGTATACGGCCGTGCTCGCCCTCCTGAGAGATACGGGAAACCCACGCGCGACAGCGGCGAACCAGGGGGGAGAACAAGGAGAAGCATTACCTTGCAAACCAGCTCTTCGCCGCTGTGCAGATGTACGGCTCGGAAAACGTGGTCTCCCTCGAGAGGCTCCAACAATAAGTATTTCCCGATGCAAGAAACGCAATGCGACAAGTTCGGGGTCTCCGGCGGGCTCGGCGAGCCTAGATTCGGGCTAAAACTCTGGCTTGGCTCGATGGACCGTATGGACGAGAGCTCCTCAAAATCCTGGGTTTTATTCCGCGGTCTCCCATATCGTGCTATCGTGATAGGGGTTGACCTTTGTATGTTCATGAGTATGGAGAAGACCAGCCGAGACGCTGCACCGGAGCCCTGGCGTGGAGCGCGGTTCCTCGCCCGTCCAGCTGCGGCTGCCTTTGTGTGGCGGGGGGGGCGGGAGCGGGAGCGCGGCGGCGGCGGGCGACCAGCCTCAGCGCCGCGTCCTGGGCACAGGGAGAGAGCGCTCAGCCCGCGGCCCTTTGTTCCCGCCGCCGGCTGGGCGCGCAGCGGCGCGGAGCGGAGCAGGGCGGCGGCGGGGCAGCGGCGCCGGGCACCGGGGATAAGAGGAAAGGGAAGGACAGAAGAGAAGGGGGCGGCGCGGGGCGGCGCGGCCGGGGCTCGGCGGCCGCCGCTCCCGCGGGTCGCGCAGCGCGGGCGGTAACAAAAGGTCGGTAGCGCGGTGCGCGCAGCGGGACCCTCCTTCCGCTCCCCTACGGCCCGGCAGCGCCGCGCTGCCGCGGCCCGGCTGTAGATGGCGCGGGAGCCTCGCCGCTGGCGCCCGGAGCGCTCCGAGAATGCCCCGCGAAACAGCGAGGGAGCATTTAACTTGGGGGCCGACAAAGGAGAGGGACCGCGGCGGGAGACTCGGCTGAGCCGCACCGGCACCGGGGGGACCCGGCGGAGCGCGGGGCAGCGCGCACAACCCCGCTTCGCTCCGCTCCGCTCCGCGCCGGCGGAAAGGAGCGTGCTGTCGCGACAGAACAAAAAGTGCAACGAGGGAATAGGAGAGCGCTCCCACGCTCCCCCTGCGCAGCGGATCTGTGAGCAGGGGCTCGCTGCCTTCGCCGCGTTCAATCGGGTTCACGCACAAAGAAAAGAAAAACCAGGGCGGCGAAAAGGGGCCGAGTTCTTACTCCAGGGGCTGGGAGGGTGATAGGCGAAAGGCCATGGGGGGCGCTCAGTTGGAGTCGCTTAAAAAAATAAATGCAGGGAGCAGATTTTGTTTTATTTTTTGTTTTCCGCTTTTGGGGGGGGTAGGACAAGGGGAGGAGGAGAGGGGTGGCCGCGCCGCTCCCCTCCACCGAGGCACCGTCTCCCCCCACGACGTATCGGTGACTACTTACGTGGCGGGGACGCTGGCTGCCTCCGTGCTCGCTGCCGGCCGCCGCACGCCCGCACGGTGCCCAGCGCGCAGCCCGACTGCCCCGCCGCCGCCGCGCCCGCCCCGGCCCGGCCCGGCCCGGCCCCACCGCCCACCGCGCCGCGCCCCGCCCCGGCCGCCGCGCCCCGCCCCGCTGCCGCCCGCCGCGCTCGGGGTAAACAAGGTGAGACGTCCTTCCGCAGCCCCCCGAGCCCCCAGCTGGGCTCGGGGGTGGCCCGCCGGGTCAGGGCTTTCGGTGTGTGTGTGTACCGGGGTGTGCGTGATGCTGCCTGCGGCTCCCCCGCTGACACAGCTCCGGCAGGTCCAGCCTCCCGAGGGATTGCTCTTGCGGTTTGGTCTGAGATGCTTTTGTTAATTTTAATGTCAAAAAAATAAATAAACAGGAATAACGATAATGGTATAGTCGCCCCTAAAAGCAGAGTCCGCCGCGCCGCCGGGCTCGGGGCCGGTGCAGTGTCGCATGTGCGGGCCGGCTTTTTTTTCTCAATGAAGCAATCGGTTTTTTCCGGCCAGCGCCGGTCCCCGCGTAGTTAGAGGTTGTTTCCCGGTGCTGTCGGGTGGGAGGAGTTCTCCCGGCTCCAGACTTGTCTTAATCCGTCCCAAACTTAAAAGGGGGGGCGGGGGGGGGGGGCCGGGGTGATGGAGGACGAGTGGGAGACAAGGGGAAAACGTAAACCTTTTCACAGAAAAAACCATGAATGAGGTCGGTTTGTCTCCGCCCAGCACCACCGCAGGCTGCTGTTTTTTTGTGTTTTTTTTTTTTTTTCTCTGTCCCCTTTTGTTTAAATAACAGGAGTTTGGATATATATTAAAGTTTGACGAGCGGCTCCCTGAACTCCTAACGAGCCTGACATTTAGTCCCTAGTTTTTGTATGGGTGTTGGTGGTAATTCTTTTAAAGCAACAACCGAAAAATAAAACAAAAAATCCCCAAACCCAACCCAAGCCAAATACTCACACCTCTTCCCCCCACTAAAAACAGAGAGAAAAAAACCCCAAACAAACAAGACGGTAAGAAGAGAACAGGGCTGTGGGGAGAGCACAGCTCTGTCCTGCCTTTGCAGGGTGGTGTTGAGGGGACTGTTCATGTCTTGACTTCTCTTTTCCCACGTCTGCACAGGGGAAGACCAGAAATAGGAGAAGGGTTGTTTTAGGGTGAACACCTCTGGGTTTGGGTGATACCTCTCTTCAAGGGATAGGAAAAAGTGAGCCTGGTAATAATGAAATAACCCTGATGGAGAAGGTTGTCCTGGAGGTGCTTGCTTTGGGACAGAGAGAAATTCCTCTGAACAGGGCTCCAAAGAGACTGTAGGGATTTTTCAGTCCAGGGCTAGTGTTGGCAGGGGAGGCTTCAGAAGTGGCTATGATGAGGGGTAGCTGTCTCTCCACAGCACTGCATCAGCCTCATGTCTTGTCCTCCATACTAAGAGCTATACTTACCCTGTTATAAGTTATAAGATAAATATCACTGAGAAAGGGTTGTCATGATCTTCAGTTTGGCATGGAGAAGCTGAGCCTCTGACAACAGAGAAGATTTGACCTGGTGAATGTCACTTGAGTACTGAGGAAGAACGTAGAACCAATGATCTGAACAACCTGTAGGATGACCTGCAGACCTAGTATTTGCTATTTGCTATAAAATGGTGTTTTCCTCCCTTTCCTCACTTATTCCCATCACCTCTGAATACTCTGTAAGTTTTCAATACCATTTTTAGAAATGCGATGAGCAGTTCTGGATACTGAATCATTGCAAATAAGACAAGCCATAAAGTTATGCAATACATTCTCCAGTATCACATCCTGTGATCCAAATCAAACATTCTTTTCTTAGTAGATGGCTTTTTACACAATTTTCCCTTCCTCTCCTGCTGCATGCTTCTTCTGACTATGACAAAACATGAGACCCAGGCTCTTGCATCAACCTTTGTTCTCTAGATGAATACTTTAACTTTCTTAATAACCAAGCATCAGCTGGAGCCAAAGTCCCTAGCACCTCTGGAAAGGCTACCCAGAGCATCCAAGCCCAAAAAGAGAAAGGAGTGAAAGGAGAAAGGGATGAAAAGTCTAGTTTGTCCTAAGGCTCTGGTTGGAAACTCCTGATTTTTTTCAGGAGTTTCCAACCAGAATCGTGATCCAAGTCTGAAAAAGTGATTCAGGGTAGAATGGGATACACTTGCCATAAATATTCAAGTTTGGAAGGAAGAGATTATAAATTTTGGGTTCTAGATTTAATTCTACCCTAAGAGGTGTAGAAGGATACATGTAGTGCAGAATGACAGTCATCTATTCATGTGGTGAGTTTACTCTTTCAGAGTGTGTTAATTATTTCACTCCTTTTTCTATTTCATCCTTCCCCAAACCTAACACTTTGTAAACTTTGCTTCTGCTCTCAGATATGTCGATGAAAATATTACCATTTTAGTCCAAAGTTAAAGGAATAAGCTCTGAATGAGTAAACCACTTTATGTGCTTCATAGAGGCATTAGGTGTACATAATCCTCTGCCTGTTGTTTTAGTCTAAGTCTGTGTCATTCAGGTGAAGTTGTAGAGCTAGGTCAGCATACAGCATGTGAGATGTGAGAAGGAGTCAGGTCATAAAAGTCAGATCAAAATCTGAAGACTAAGTCAGCAGTGAAGTTATGCCTAACCCTTGCCAGTCTCCCGTAGCTGTGGTGCTTAACCAAATGAGAAGACATGTGTGACTTGAGACACATCAGCCACAATGTTGGGGCTAAAGGGATGCAGTTGGCTGGTCCAAGCTTAAATGTCATGTTCACACTATTTAGAAACTCTTGTTTGAAATAAACTGTGTTGGTAGGGGCAAATATTGTTTCATTATATTTTCTCACTTGGTGAGAGAAATTTTCTGAATATGCACTGTAAAATGCTTACTGAATCAATAGTACCAAAGAAGTAGCCAGAATGGCATATGACAAAACTATCATGGCTCCCCATGATCTTTCTTTAGACACATCAGAATGAAGATTGCCTTCTTTGCCCCAAGTGAGTTGGGAAAGATTCCTTTTAGGACTGTTTACTGAGTGACTTTTGATCTCTGGACTTCATTGTGCTGATCTACCTTGTCTGGAAACTGTCACCAAGAGAGACAATCCAATTAGAAGTTTCTTTATCTTTTAAAAGAACTCTGCAAATATCCACTTCTTTGGTGACATTGTCCATTACTATAGTGCTGAGTTCCCTCTCTGGAATGTCTCTTTTTGAATGAAATGCAGTTGGGGGTGTGTTTTTCCTGGAGCCTTATTTTCCTTTTTCCTATTCTTCAATATCCCAGAAGAGTCTATGGAGAAGGACTTAGATTTTCATGCTATGGAAAATATCCACCAAACTCTCCTCTATTCTGTATCCATGGTTTATCTGCAGGTAAAAAGCAAAAGTAGGTATAGAAATTGGAGTTTCCTGTTTCAGAGACTAAGAAAAAATTAAATGAAAAAATGTGTCATAAATCTGACCTTGTGCAAAGAAAAGTATCTTTTTCTGTAACAGTGACTTTCAATCTGTTTTCTTTTAACATCTGCTTTTGTGAATATGGATGCTGTGTGGACAGGAGCCAATCCTCCCCTCCAAGCCAATAGCAGTCTTTCTTCCATTGAGGTCAATGAGCTTAGATCAGAGCAAAAGTCTTGTGAGTGATCAAAGATAGTTCTACATTTAAAAGACTTCCTTTTCCAGGTCAGTCTGCTCCTTGTCCCTTTACAGAAAATATATTACCAGCAATGTACAAACACAAGCTAGAACGAAAAGGATAATAATTTTTGAAGTGGTAAAAGAAAGACCTTAATTTTATTTTTTGCTGATTTACAAGGTTTAGGGCTGAGCCTAATGGGAGCATTAAACAACTATTAAATGTTGAGAACTGTCATATTGAGAAGACAGTCTAATTTCAGCAAAATTAATCTAAGTAGCTAGCTCAAAATATGCTTGCAAGTACCTCCCCACTAGTTGTCAAGGCTGGATCCCCATGCCAACTTGGATATATTTTTTCTATTTTTTGCAATAATTTTTGGTTATCACTTACACTAGAACTGTAGTATGTGAGTAAGGAAGGCTAAGGAAAGTGGTAAATCATGGAACAGTAAGGGGACAAGTCTTTTCTCTGTACATCAAAAAGGGCAATTCAAAGACATGGAGACAAGCATCTGTTCTTTAAAAAAAAAATCTCATGAATCTGACTTTTGGTATCTGAGTCCATTTTTTTTTATTAAATGAGTTGCTCTCAAGAGGAACAAGAAATGTACCTTTTGCATGAACTGCACGTATGGGACTTACGTGTGTGTGAAATAAGGATACAGTAATGTAAAGATAAATACCTATATACCATATCTGCAGTCAGAGTCAAGCCTTAGGCTTCATTCTTCACTCAGAAAACAAAAAGAAAAGGTGTTATTGAATAACTCAGTGCAAGATTTACAACCAACTACAGTGCAATAAAAAAAAAACCTTCCAAAAAGTAATTTATGTACAGAAGCCAGTTAAATGAGATAGAGAGAAGCAGGTCCAACATTTCTGCAAACTGCCTTCTAGTTATATTGTACAGAAATTGTAAAGAAAAAAAGCTGTTAACTGAAGTGTTTTGAGGTTTGCTTTCAGATGTTTATTCATCTGAGACCTAAGAAGTATTTTACTTGTCCTCAGAACAAATCTCTGTGTATAGGAGAATGTTCTGCCTAAGAGGAAAGCAGTCCTCAGCTCTGGAAACAGTGACCTTTGTCTCTGGTTCAGGATCCCAGTTATTAGATATTCCAAAGCAATAGTATTACATCCCAGGATCTTAGCTGAAGCTGTGACCACAGTATGTTTCCAGTCTAACCATTCATGGTAGTTTAGAAATCTCCATCTATATGTTGGATGCATTGCTGATGGTCTCAGATAACATAAGCAAAAGCAAATTGACCTTCTAAATCACAACACTGCCCTCCAAATCTGACTGTCAAGGCTGTGGGATGTTGGCTCCCCCAGTTAGACCTTACATTTTTCTGTTACTGCTGACTCTCATTATTCACAGATGGCACCAATCCCAGAAATTAAAAAGTGGTTGTGTTATGTATATCCATATCAATGTTATCCCTTGCTAATGGAAATGAATCTTACATGTGGAAATCTCTTCTGAACATCCCCCTCTTTTAGCTTTATGAAATTACTGAAGGAAAAACACTCCCCCACAGGTCAGATGTAAGTGCCACGACTTTTGTATTTCCCATATTTTAAGCTATACTGGTATTGCTAAGAGAAGAAAAAGCCAGGGGGCTTATTTCTTTTGTAATGGGCCTGATGACTACAGCACAGCCATGGTGGTAAGATCAGAGAGAGAAGTGCTATGTTTGCACATTCCAGGGAAACCCTTATATGTAAGCCAAGATATGAAATATTATGACTAGTTATTCCTAACATTTTAGGATTGAACACACTCCAGCCAGTTGCCATTAAGCTCTCCTTTCTTTTAGGGGTGTATAACACTCATTTTGCACTTGAGGAATGTGTTTCCTTGGTAATTTGTTTTCCAGACAAGTGCATGACCTGAACCAGATCCCTCTTAGCCAGATTTTGCTTCCTCAGTTGCACCCATCAGCATGATGCTGGTGGGGGCAAATGTGAGATGAAAACATGAAAACTGGATGTGCTTCCAGGAGCTGTTCTCCGAAACCTCATTGTAATCCTATGTTGCCAGCTTTTTGGGCAGCACTGAAAAATAAGCAGATCCCCAAAGCAGAGCTAGAGAGAAACACCATTCCCATCATTCATGAAGCACCTCTTGATGTACACAAGAAACTCCTATTAGCTAAATTTGGATTCCATTCTTCATTCAGAAATATCTTTATTTTATTTACTTAAAAATGTATGTTGATATAGTTACAGCTTCACTCACAGATATAAAGGGCATAAACCACCTTAAGGCCATTTCTGACTCTAAAACATGGATCATTACCTTACCTGGAATTGATTCCTCTTGAAGAGCAGGACTTGAGAAGGACTAGTCTGAAAAGCTTATCACAGCGAATGGTAAATATTTGCAATAGTTTCCTATCCTCAATCTTACTGAAATAATTTGCCTTCAACTTTCCATTGGATTTCCTTGTATATTTTTATACCAGAGCAAAAACTCCCCTATTAGATAGTGTCCATTCCATGTGAAAGCACTTACAAACCATAATCAAGTTATTCCTTAGCTTTTGCTTTGATATACTAAATCTAAATATACTTACCCTGTGGAGTCACTCCATTTTACTGCCATTTTTTTAAATTCATATTCTTGCGGTTCTTCCCTGAACTACCGATAACATCCCTTTTGAGCTGCTGACATCAGGACTGACATTATTCCAGTACCGTTATTGATATCAAATGCAGAAGTAACATAAGCTCTTTACTGCCCTTTGATGCTATCCTCTACACAAAGGAAAAGGTTGCAGTGGCCCTTTTGGCAACATGATTTCGGAGGGCTCTGGGGCTCAACTGGTGGTCTGCCAAGATGCACAGTTCATTTTTCAGTCTCGGCTTCCCAAAGAAGCCACTCTTCTTTATGTGAAGTAAGGCCTAAGATATTTGTTCTTAAATAGATTCTTTAGGTCGGCTTACATGGAAACACCTGGTATTTCTTTTGTACCTGCTCCTCAAGCAATACCAAAAAGGCACTGCCCACTTCTACACACTTCCAAATTTTGGTTCATCAGAGAGTATAATTAGCGAAGGCACCGCCTCCTTCTGCGTTGCTGGAAGCATTGTTAATAAGCACAAGGCTGATAAGCAGTCCCTGCAGAACCCACTCTCTGAGCCCCATGTTAGATTAGGTTGTTAGGTCCCACACTAGCTAGCTTTAAAACAAGTTGTTTGTCCAGATGTGTTCGTCATGTTAGTTCTGATGTCTGTTAGAATCTCTCATAGTACTGTATAGCAAATACATCCAAAGTCAAAGTATAAAATATTACCACAATTCCTTTTATCCACCAAATTTGTAGTCTTATAAAAATAGCACATTAATTTGATAAGATCTTTCTTCCATTAATCTGTGTTGATTGCCATTAATTAAATTGCACTGTTTTAATACTTTATTAATTGACTTTCCTATCAGCAACTCCATCACTCTGCCTGGAATAGACGTCAAACTGACAGGCCTATAATTACCTGGTTGCCCTATTTTGTCTGCAGAAGTATTGGCAAAATATTAACTTTCTTCCAGTCCCTCTTCAGACAGATGTTGGTTTTAGCCAGTGTGCACATCTTTCTTAATTGTGGCTTTTTGAAGATCTAATGAAATTTTTCTGAGTTGCTGTAAATTATTATTCACATTTTTGTTCGTTTAAATTTTCTCCTCCAGGCTGGCTGATACATCTCTTAATTTTTTTTCAGCTTTGTGAAACAAGATCTTCCAAGGCAATGAGTATAAATTTTACTGTTTAGGACTTTATCTTACTTGTGTGTAAAACATGTAAAATGCATTTTAAAAGCACAGAAAACATACAACCAAGTCATTATCATTTCCACCTAAGCAAACTCTAAATTTTGTGATCCCTGTCAGGATGAGGTCTACTGTAGAAGTTTCCCATGCCAGATACAGCTCTCTTTGAGTCAGGAAGTTGTTTTGTGTATTTTTTCTTGGAAATCCAAGAATGCTTTAGTACTTGCATCATGAGACATCCCTTTGCTCTCCCTTCAGATTTATCTTGCCAAGACTGAAAGTGCCATATATAGTGAAAGGCTTTTAAAAGGCTAATCGGGAAGGTCACCCTACACCGAGAGGTAGGGCTGGTTAGATGAGCCAATTCTGGGTTGTTTGGAACAAAGCCTTGCTTCATGCTATACTGTCAGTGTGACCATACTGCTGGCACTGAAGACTGAACTCTGTGAGAGTACTAAAATCGGAGAATTTTCCTTGAATGCTGGCCTGGCTATCATTAGAACATTACCCAGAGAGAGTTACTGTCATGATTCTGGCTCAGCACTGTGCTGCTGCTGCCCAGGTGTGTCACAGCTTTCAAATGATAAGCATCAGATCTGCCCTAATATGGAGAAGAAAAAAAAAAATCATTTCATTGTCCTTCTGCATCTGTGCTCTGGCCGAAGATAGCAGAGGTCTCTTTCAGATCCCATGGAGCATGAAGAGTAGCAGCTCTGCAGGCACCAGCCTGTGCCTCTTTGTTTGCAAAGTGCTTCCTGTTTGGATTTCCATGAGCATTTTTTTACCCTCCATTTACTTAAGTGATGACATCAACCAGACAAAAAGATATATGATCTTACTGAAAATGAGCCTTTCTTCTCTTCAAGCACAAGAGTTTTGTAGGTACGCTAAAACCATAAAATGACCTTACAAAGTCAGACCAGTGGTCCGTCTGACACAGTGCCTTTTCTCACACACAGGGCAACAGCAAGTGTCCATGGCAGAGGACAGGATAGTGCAAGCATATAATGGCACACCCTCATAGTGGTCTCTCCAGCTCATCTCCCAGTGACTTGCAACCCATTTGCTTGCTGAACCAGCAGCAGTGCCTTTCTATTTGATATCCATCAGTGGACTTCTCTAGGACAAATTCTTCTGATTTGCTTTTTGAACCCTCATGTGCTCTTAGCAACTGCAGCATCCTGTGGCCAGGCATTCCATAACTTAATTGTATATATGAAAAAGTAGCTCTTTGTTTGAACTTGTGTCATTCAAGCCTCCTAATTTCATTTGATACCCTCTCGTTACTGTATTAGAAGAAACAGCAAACAGTAATTCTGTACTTACTTTCTGCCTGCTGTTCATGATTTTATAGAGCTTGTATTATATCCCATCTCTTTTCACAGCTGAAGAATCTCAGTCTATTTATTAATTCCTTTATAAAATGTCTAATTTCACTGTTTCTTTTCTGCTTCTGCTATACACTTTGGGATGGGAAACCAGAATCCTACTCAATATTCAGGATGCAGCAGCTGTATGGATTTATAGCTGCACACTATTTGTTCTGTATTTCTTTCTAATAGTTGTTGATACTGACTTGCATTTCTGATCACTACTAATTGCTATCCTGAATGTGACAGTCTGTGACTATGGCTGTATTAATGACTCCGAGATTTCTGTGGCCCCTCCATGATCAGAGCCCATTGTTGGGTCATGCAGTTAAGGTTATCTTCCCCCTTGTGAACCGCTTTGCATTTATCAACATTGGATTTCCTCTGCCATTTAATTACCCAGTCATACTGTAGCATAAGGCCCCTATAAAGCTCCTCAGAGTCAGTTTTCCTTTTTGTTACCCAACGTGAGCAAACATTGCAGACACATTACTTATTCCCATTTGCTGATAATTTTTAATGTAGCCTGCAGGGCCATATACGTACTGGGCGTTCAGTGTCAGGAGCGGCTGGCCCCACAGAGTAATGCCAGAGCCAACCTCCAAGGCAACGTATGGATTCAGTCCGTGGAAAGAGGACAGACTAGAAAGTGAGAGCTTAGCCTTCCTGCAAGCTTTTTGGTGGTTCAGAGGTAGCCTTGGCTCCTTTTCTTATTGCAAATGAAATGTTTAACAAGCACCTAAGCTGAAATCAGAGCCAGCGATGGCCCTCCTTAAGGATAAGTTAAATACGAGGTGAGCTAAAAGGAAGTTTTCTGTTTCTTTCCATCAACCATAGAAAAAACTATCCATTGTTAAGTACCCAATTTAAGTATTTTAAATGAGATAGGGCAGTTCCAGACTTCAGTTTGTAGGCTTTTTTGGTGAATTGTGGACTGCGCAGTTTTTCAAGCAGAGGGAAAGCGAAGTTATATAGTATCACCTAGGCTGGAACACTTGCTATTTGAAGCATGTTATAGCTGATCTATAATTCACATGCTTATTTTGACAGGCTGGCTCTTGTTAGTTTTCAATGGGTGTGGGAGGAAATAGCAGTGCATAAAACTTGCACATTACTAATACCATTGCCATATAAAACAAATATTTGAATAGGAAGTTTCAGAAATGATTCAGTGCTCTAACTACAGAATATCCTACAGGAATTTTTTATAGTAACAGAATTAATGAAAAGCAAATCCTGTTTCTCCACCATGGGCATAGGGTGGTCCCAGTGCAGCAGAGCCAATGTGATACTCCATCTCAGGGGTAGAAAAAGCAGCCTCTACAGATTGCTGGCCCCCTGGGTGACTGAATCTTGCTTTGAAAGGACTCCTTGAGCTGAGAGGTTGCTATATGCTTTTTAAGTGACTGCACCAGATCGTGTGTGTGGGTGCAGCAGACAGGGGCTAAAAGCCCTGAGCTGTGCTACAGAAGCAATTGAAAGCCACTCTGTTGTTGCTACTCTACCAACTGCAAAGGAAAACTCTCTTCCCACCCCTGCAGACTATTCTAACCACATCCTTTGAAGGTACTGAAGTTATTTCACTCACTTAGCCCACAGTTTTCTCAACATTAAGTCATAACTTGAAAGCTACAGGGTGAGGAGATAATTGTTACGTCAGTAACAACATTTCATTCAGACACTGTCATAAGCGGAGGATTTCTAGGTGCTGAAAATGTGATATGACCACCAAACAAAGAAGCCAAAATATAACTTTAAAAATAACCACATTTGCACCATGACTTTGTAGTTTACTGGGAACAAGTTGCACAAAGTTTGCTCTCAGATCTCTCTTATCTGCAGTATGGCTGTTCCACTGTAGTTAGGAACAGCATGCAAAGTTTGACACAGATGCTGCATATTCTCGTTTGTTGTGCCGACTTTATCACAAAATAACTTTGAGCTTTCTCAGTTTGTGTCTCAGATCTGTATTGGAAAATGAGGGAATTAATGGGTAATTAATGAACTCCTGGAGAACTGTGGTTTTTTCAGATGCAACAGTGAAAAGGGAACACATGAATTTGTGAAGCTGAAACAAATTTAATACATCCCTGGCACCACTTTGACAATCCCTACTGTGTGCAGTGACAAGACATTGTCTGTGAACTTCAACAGCTTGACCAAGGAAAATTTCTAATTTTTTAAATTTTCAGTAACTTTTAAAATGTTGATGGGTGCATGATCGGTTTTTAACACTGGGAAATCCACCTCAGACTGGAGAATTCCCTTTATCTTTTTGAAAGAGGAAAAGTCTGTCTCGTATCTGCTTTGTTCCTAGAATCACTTTTAGCTGAAATGTAGTATACTATTTTTACTTGCATCTGTTTTAATGATCACATATATGTGATACTGCAACAGGTGGAGTTATTTATACACATGGAAAAAGATGTAAGTTGTTCAAGATCTTAAAATAACTTGTGTGCTAAAGGAATCCTTTCTGTTAACCATAGAAAAGGGTGGAGGTGTAGGGAGGAAATGAGCATAAGGTGTTTTATTTCTATCTCCCAAGGCATGAATGAATACCTGTTGTCATCTAATATATCCATCTATGTGGGTCTCCAGTTGGCTACTTACTGGGATTTCATGGGTACTTTTTCTCCTGGCTTCCTCGGCTAAGATGGACAATGACTATTGAACAGAGAAGTTTTACATTTTCAAAGTGCAATAAACTTGAGAGTGCGTATTTTTTTCCAGGTCTTAGGTATGTGGAAATTAATGGAAACAATACTAGGACTAAAGTAAAGAGCTGTCCCTTAAACTCAAAAGCTTGTAAAATCCTGCAGCAGTGATGCAACAGTTCATAAGACTAGCAAGTGTAATTCTGATCCCTCTGCTTTGCCAGGCTGTGACACTGGCAGATTTCCAGAATAAGCCAGTTTCAGAACTGTGGAGCCTCCAAATATGATCTTCTGTCAGTCACAGAGATTTCTGCTCCAGGAAAGGAAAGATTCATTTGGCAGATTATAATCACTACTGTACAAGATGGTGAAAGAAGTGATTTCTTCTAAACTGGGATGCCAGCTACTCCAGCACTAGTCAACATCTTGAACTGTGCTGAGAAGCAGCGGTGACTTGGCTCAAATATTGCTATATCTCATCCTGCTCTTGTGATGCAAACCACTGTTTTTTCAATAGATGCTACAGTGGCAACTCCCAACCTTTGCTGAAACCATCCAAATGCTTCAGAGTTTCCAGAGCCATCCCCGTTCTGGGCTTTCACTCCCCTAAAAAAATAAAAATAAAAAAAAAGAGAAACAGTGAAGGTGACACACCTGATTTTTGGGCTCTTACTGCAGGACAGACCAGACATACCCAGACCAGGTCCTGGGGGCTGCTCTGCTTTCCCCATCCCATTTTGGGGTAGCAGCTCCAGGTTTCTATAGCTCAGCCTGGTCAGTGTTTCACAGGACATCGAGGCTGCAAAGTCATGGGCAGGGAGAATGTTTATAACTGAGAGGTGTAGTAGTATCTCCCATCTCCCATGGGGTTTCTATCTCCATAGGACCCAGTGCCAGCATGCAGAAAGAGGGGAGTTCAGGCAAAGGTTGGTCATAAATTACCAAGGGAAGTTCCTCAACATAACACGTGGGACCCAGCACCAGAATGGCTACATGAAATCAAATAACCCTGATATACTGACTAGCTGTAATAAACAGAGACTTTAATATACTTCAAAACAACTACAATATTGTGTTAAGTACAATGATCTTCAAAACCTTTTCCTAACCTGACTAATCAATACCCCAAATTTTCTTTCCTTTCTAATCCTAGAAAATCATATAAAGGAGTATACTGTGTCTGTGACAAACCTGAATCACTTGGGTGGTCCTGATAATGGGATACTTGGTTAGACATGAGCTTTAGTTTTGGTGAATTTTGTTGCTCCTGCCAACACCTTAAGAAGATTACCATTTCTGGTAAGAGCTCAAAACATTAAAGGAAAACTAAAAAGAGAGCAAGTTCTTTCAAGAGAATAAAGCTGATGCTGTGGGCAATTGGAATGAACTACATCAGCCTTCAGAGATTAAAGAGGAAAAACTGCAAAGAAGATTTACCAGTTGAAACTCTGTGTCATTAGAAATCACTTATTTTGCCATCAAAATAAAATTAATTTAAAAAATGAAACTGTATGTGTGTTTGCTTAGGAGTAGGAACAACCAACCATTCCTCCACCTACCGCTCAGCTGCTGCTTTATATAATAAATGACTACTCATTTTTAACATTTTTCATATCTTACCTAAATAAAAAAAAAAAAGATCAATATTAATTCAAAGAAACAGCTGCCCATCTTGATACCTGCAATTATCTATTATAACTTAATATTATGGGCAAAAATGTAATAGTCTGGCATTCAGTAGTTCCTTATTACAATTATGAGCAAAGTTAGTTGACTGTCTGATGTTAAGGTTGACTAACAGTGTTAGTCAAGAGGAACCTTGGTTTTTGTTGTTTATGACTTTATCAGACTCCAACAAACTGAATTGAAAATACCCTTGCCAGACATCTGTCTCAAACTTGTTTTATGTGTTTCCTTTTGGAAAATTTCAGCTAAAATCTGTTTGCGACAAAAAAAAAAAAAAAAGACAATGGAGTCTGTGTTTGGCCTCGCGTGTGTCATTGGTGGCTCTTTCAGCCCTGTGCTTAAACAGCAAAAGCTAGAGGAAAAGAGAAGGTTCTTTTTTTCCTACCACCAGAGAAATGTTTTTGGTGGCCCCATGAAACAAACCTACCTGACCAAATCATAGCCTACCCTAGTACTACCAAAATATGAGACCTAAGTTCACTGAAGAGGCCTCTGCAATGACCATGTTCTACCAAGAGCTATTGAGATTAAGCAGGATTTTCTGCACATTGTAGGGGATGCTGTAGAAGTGCCAGACAGGAACCAGTCCTGCTCCTTCTCCCTTCTGGACTCTCCTGTCACTCTACATTATTGGAGGGGTATAAAATGACAGAAAAGATGCATATTTCTCTTGCTTTAATAAAGTGCTTAAGTTAGGAGGATGATCAACTGATCATCCTCTGCACTTTTCTCAATGTCTCTTGCATAATTATCTTTGGAGAGATAATGACAAAGAGGCCAAAGTGAGTTTAGGATGTATTTTATAAAAAGTACAGATTCAAGGTAATTTGTTAATAAAACTGGACTCTGAACAAAAGCACCAAAAAAAAAAAAGTATCCTTCATAGCTAGCACTCTGTACCAAATATAATTACTGAGGGAGAAAAAAAGCTAAAACCTAGTAGAATTAATGTTAAAATTGCTAACATTTATATATCATAGAACAGTATGTTTATCTCTTGGGAATTCAAGTAAATAGCAAAGTTGTTAGCTGGTGTGACTAGCCTGGCTTGCTGTGAAGAGTGTTCCATGCTCTTAAAGAATAGGTCACTGTTTTAGTGACAAAGAAATCATACCATGTAATAAATGTTCAAAATATTGATTGTATTTACCAGTGGGTAGGAGGAAAATAGTACATATAACACTTAGATACAAAATGTCCTCTTCAGATTTAATGACACCTCTCTCTCAATAAAGGGTCAGATACCAGAATACATGCCAGGAAAAGTTTGGATAAAAGATCAAATCTAGGGTAGATTGATCAATAGGAGCAAGGAACTTGCAGTGAAAATTGCAGTGCTTTAACAACTCAAAGGATACTCAGGGAATAAGGTAAATATTCTGAGAGGGTGTTTTTTTAGAAGGGAATAACAGAGATTTCAAAAGTTAAATCTCTCAGCTTTCTTATTACATCGTGTTTGCATAATCGTATCCAGATGCTTTAGGCAATAGTCGCTTCCTGTGCTTACAGTTTGCTGTTGTCTCATCATTCCTTTATTAATCTTCGTGAGGATTAGCAAAACAAACAAGATAACTGTGAAGCTGAAAACAATTTCGTGTTGCTTCCTATGAGAAATTGTTTCCAAGAAGCGATGTTATCTTTTTACATAACCTGGATTTCCTCACAAAATGTGTTGGGAATTTTTTGCTATAGGTGTACTTTCAGTCTCAGAGGTAGCAGAGTGCTGAACTCCTCTTTCCTCACTCTCAAACATAGGTAGGATTCTGCATGCCCACAGCTCGTAGCAGGAACAAAGCATTGTTTTTTTAAAGTCTTCCATCCAGACTTTGTGTGCAAGACCATGCACACCCATAGAGGCCTATAAAGAACAGCACCTTTCACATTATTGTCTAGCTAAAAATAGGCCATACACTTACTATAACATGGCATTTACCAAGCAGCTATTTCCTCTGCATGTCAGCAGAATAAAATATACATAAATAAAATATCTTCCACACGCTGAAAATAGCACTCTATAATCATCCCAGTGCACAGGACAGAGTTATTGTGCAATGACAGCACACCTTGTTGAGTGATAGTACAGAGCTTTTGCCCTGTGCCTAGCAACATACCCAAGCATGGGATCAGAGTCTACACCCTGCCTTATTGCTCAAGTAGGACCTGGCAAATGTCCCTTGATGTTGCCCTGGCCCATATCCACATATTTTACTAACATATGTAACTTCACATTCATCTTAAGGATAGACATGGTTACGTGTCTTCAAGGTCTGAGGCTGTTTGTATCTTGAATTTTCTTGCAGGAATCAGAGCCATTGAAGGAGAGAGGCTTTCCTGGCTAATGCAGCACAGGTAGCATTTAATAGAAAGTCTTAACTGTTGAAACAAATAAATTAGGTTGAATATTGCCACCAAAGAGTTGCAAAGTAAGGAAGAAGTTACAATAACCTCTGGAATCTCCTTGATAAAGTATCTCACACATTCTATATATAAAGTTATATTTTAAATGGAAAACGTATTCAAAACATAATAGTTTAACCTTTAGAAGATACTGGGGTTTTTGTTTTACTTTAAGTTTATTTTAAGTGTATGCAAATGAAAGGCAGTGATTTGAAAGCATTGTCATCCCAAGACTATAATTATTCAGTATTAGGTTGTCACTCAAACTCCAGGGGAAGTAGGATGACTGCGTTTCTTCTTGTCATGGAAGCCACCATCTTGTTTCAGTAATACCTTAAAATTTCTCCTGAAAGAAACTTAGATTTTAAAAAAATTGAATAGGTTGCTTTTTCAGAGCCTATTCCTACAAGCCTGTATGAACAGACTGAACTCACACCAGTACAATCATTACCTTTTATATGTTTGAATGAAGGTTTCCCTTGCAAACAAGCACATAGTGTTTCCTTAACAAAAGTAAACTCATTAAACACTCTGGAGATCTCAAGTGTCTCTGTGTTTATATTCCACAAGACCATCATTCTCATGGATGTATCTTTACTTCAGCTTGTGGAAGATGGAGCTTGTTTCTTCTATCCTTGTCTTATCAATGGGTTTTCAAGAGGTTGGTGATGTACAGAGAAGGAAATTGTAACTGCATCCAAAAAGTTGGGACCATAAAAGTGACCTTCCTCTATTGCAATTAAATTGTTTGTCATTTCAGACCAGAAAAAAAAAAAATTACAACCTTACACACACCCATTAGAGCTGTACATGACCACCAAAAAGCCTTTCCTATTCTCATTAGAGTACAACATCCAGCGTTGTGGCCAAACCTTTCAAAGTAAGGTTTTCAAATGCAAATTCCACAAGTCACTGAGAAACCTGATCCTCAGAAGCTCTAAGCACCTCTAACTGCCATCAAAGCATTCACATTGCCACATATTAAAATGATAAGGCTTTACAGCATAGGATTTTCCAGAAAATCTAAGCAACAATTTCAGAGTCAGCATCAGTTGCACCACCATTACCACCAGTGCACTACTAATCATGCTTCTTACACAGGAGTAGACTTAATATCCCTGCTTGAAAATCATCAGAAAAAGGAGTGAGAACAAGAAGACCAGCATCTTAGGAGATATAACAGGCCCTGCAAATAGCTGTGTCACTTTTGCTGTGTGCTAGAGACTGCATAGCTGGAACACTGCCCTAGAATTCACACACACACCTTCAGAGAGTATGTTTGCTTAAGTGTCAGAGAGTTCATCTGTCCTCATGCCGAGTGCATAAATGCCAGTTCAGGGTGCATTGACCTGGACTATTGTAATCTTCTAGAAAGAAAGTGTTGTGTGATCCCTGGTTTTACAGACCCATTGTACCAAAAACAAGTGTATTGCCCATAGGCAACATTCTCACACACATTAGCAGTATAAACAAGCCATCTGAGGGCTGTCATTTGCCCCTACAAGGAGATATTTGCCCTATGTGTTGAAGCAAAGTCTAGAACCACTTTGTACATCTTATTAATACAAGGAATTTCACTCTAGTAAGGAATGTTCCATGTTCATACAGTTTGTTGTTATGATAGCCCTAATTCCAGTTCCATCCTTTAGACAGATGTAGATTTATCTAAGATAGCTATGTGCAGGTAAGCACATAGTTGGCATTACAGGTTTCTGCATTATGCTGTGATGGTTTCACTGTCTCCATCTTCCTTCTTTAAGTTTGCATCTGTGTCTTCTAGTAAATATTGAATATTTACAATACCAGTCATTTGTTAAGAAAATATTTGGCCACCTGAATGATATATTAGGTCTGGACCCAAAATCTGTAGCTGAACATAGAAGTTACTGCTATTGTAAGTCATCCCCATGAGTACAGTGCTACTATTCGCTTCTGTGCTAATCCCACCATGTGTATTCATTTGCAGTACTGTGGTTTTAAATAGCATCTTTGTCACATATTAAAGACAGCTAACTCTTTCAACCTACATACTTACTTCAATCTTAAAATAATATAGTACTGTAAGGAAAAAATTTACTCAATACTAGACATTCAAGACTTCCAGGACTGCTGCACACTGCTGGAGTGCAGAAATGGATAAAGGGGTAAGTGTTGGTGTTTTTCCATTTCATTGTAAGCACAACTCTTTCCTGAAAGCATGTTGCAGTTGTTTGTGCTCTGAAGAGAGCAATATTTTTAGCTTTACCACTTACAGTACTGGGATGTATTGCAAACTTTTTGATTAAGCATCATAGGCTACAAGAAAAGCTTGGAGCTGTAATGCCTCTAGCACATTTTTAGGCAGTTACCATGCCAACTGTAAAAATTATGAGTGGAATGATTACAAGAAGTCTTTTTGAAAATAAAATAATGCACAGTTATTGAAGAGCCCAAAGTTTTGGAACACTGTGTTATATCGTTGGAAGATTTATCATGATCCGTATATAAACCTACTGGTTTTATCAGGAGCTGATAAACTGTCACTAACAGTCTGCAGACCTGCAGAGGCTTCACTCAGAGACTAAAGCATCTGTGTTATCCTTTGCAGAGTTTGGAATTACCATAGAACTATGAGCAAACCTTCAAGCAAAGAATCACTCCAGACTTGAAAAGTGTATGTGAGATGCGTATTAAGTAGTGCATGGGAATCATAGAATTCTATTGAAATTCCCAGATAAGACCTCCATGATGCTGGATGGAAGTTAGTATGCACAGAGAAGCACAAATGCAAGTTGTAAGGTAAGGGCAGAGGAAGATAACTCACCAATTATCTTCATGCACAAAAAGACCCCACTTGGGTAGATTGGCCTAATTTATAGCCAATGAAATCAGAGAAGGATAATGAGAAATAAAACCAAGCCTTAAAACACCTTCTTTCCCACCCCTTCCTTCTTCACGGTTTCAGCTTCACTCCTGATCTTTCCCTCCTTCTCCCCCAGAGGCACCATGGGACAGGGACTCAGGATTGCAGTCAGTTCATCATCTGCCACTCCTTCCTCCTCGGGGGAAGGACTCCTTGACCTTTTCCCCTGCTCCAGCATGGGGTCCTCCATGAGCTGCAGGTGAATATCTACTGCACCATGGACCTCTATGGGCTGCAGGGGAACAGCTGCCTCACCATGGGCTGCAGGGGAATCTCTTCTCAGGCACCTGGAGCACCTCCTGCCCCTCCTCCTGCACTAACTTTGGGGTCTGCAGAGTTGTTGCTTCCACATATTTTCACTCCTCTCTGTTCTGTTGTTGTCTGGTTGGTTTTATTTCCTCTTCCTAACTGTGCTATCCCAGAGGTGCTACCAGCATCACTAATGGGCTTGACCTTGGACAGCAGTGGGTCTGTCTTGGAGCTGGCTGGCACTGACCTTATTAGACATAGGGGAAGCTTCTGGCAGCTTCTCTCAGAAGTCCCCCCTGTAACCTCACTCCTACAAAAACCTTGCTGCTCAAACCCAATACATTGGGCTACCATATTTTCCAAGTGAGTTGTTTTCATTAATATGAGATAGGAGGATGAAGAAAAAATCCTTTTCAAAAAATAGTGTTTGCCAATGGAAGCTCTGCAACTTCATTCCTCTGGAAAACAGTGACTTTTGAATAACTAATTTGAAAAAAATAAGTTATTTGTGGAATTCTCTGTGAAAGAACAGTCAACTCCAAGTTTCCTGTCATTTAGGAACACCTTATAAATATATTTATAAAGAAGACTAATATAATACACAATAATATAACATAATTATATAATGGTCTTAAGCTCTGCCAGGGGATGTTTAGGTTGGATATTAGGAAGAAATTTTTTACAGAGAGAGTAATCAGAGAGAGTAATTGGAATGGGTTGCCCAGGGAGGTAGTGGATTCACCATCCCTGGCAGTTTTTAAGATGAGATTGGAGGTGGCACTTAATACCATGGTGTAGTAACCATGGCAGTGTTGGATCAAGGGTTGGACTTGATGATCTTGGAGGTGCTTTCCAACATGGTTGATTCTATGATTCTATTCTATGGAAGACATTGATATAATTATTAATGTAATGATAAAGTAATTAATTTCTTCCTTCTTCCACATCCCTTGTTTGAAATGCAGCGGAAAGAGAAAATTTTAGTAAGTTTTGGCTCTGTTAGTGGTTCACAGCAGTTGGATGTCCACCCTTCTGGTCAGTGCAGTCCACATACCTTCATTTGGAGACTAAAAAGGAATTTGTCAGTCAAATTAATATAAAACAATGCTAGTACTGGGTGACACCAGAAATTGATGGAGGCCAAGAGGAGAAGAGCAGAAGAAACATATTGTGATATTGTGCCCTGTTTCCTGCATTTCCATTTCAGGGTCAATTTCAGCTGAAGGTGACACTTTTGTGTTTGTTAAGGTCCAGACTAAGAGCTGATTGGAAAGGGACAATCAGGGAATGGGATGGGCCAGGTGTACTGCTTTGCAAAATGGCCCCAACCCTCTGGCTTGGGTTTGATATTCCTCTTACAAAGCCTTCTTACAAAAGTACTTTAAAAAGGAAAGATACAAAGTCCACAGTTCTTTAAAAGCTGTGTTTGAAAATTAATTTAAATTTACACATGTACTAATTCATTTGTATATTCTTGGGCATTTCAGTCTGAGTCAAAGACAAAAGTTGAAATACTGCATTTTTCATACATTTTCATACCATGTTGTTCAATAAATCTTTTATATTTGTGCGTGAAGACCAATCTTTATAAAATCTCCAGAGGGATTCCTAAGATAGATCTAGAAATTTTTTAATGTTGGCTAAAAATATTTTTATTGACTGTTTCCTCAACATCCTGTTCCAAAGATGTAATTTCCCAATAAATTTATGGGAAACCTTCCCTGCAAGGTTAGAAAACAAGAACTTCCAGTATTCTGCTCTGGCTCTTGTTTATTTCAAAACAAGGACTTCAGCTCCTTTCAACAGAAAGGCTTCTTTGGTATTACTTTATCTTTTCAGTTTTGGTGTTGAATAATTGATATTGGATACTGATCAATGTGATTTTTTAGGATTCCTTCTGTGGGAACTGTTCCAGGCCACTATGAAGGTCTGGTCTTGGGTGGGTGGTGGGTGGTTTTGAAGTAAATTTACATAGTTGTTAAATATGTAAATTGGTAGAAAATCCTTTCTTTATTCATAGCTTGAGGTGGAACAGCAGGAAGAGGAGGCAGTGGTGGTAAGTGCAGGACGCTGGATTTTGCAATAGATTTAGGAAGACAGCCAACATAAAGAGGAAAAAAATGTGAGCAGCAGCCAACACACAGGCTACTTTACACAAGTTAGATGAATGTTCATCTGTGTCTCGCATCAGGTCATATAAAGCAAGGACAAGGGTAGCATTTCCAGCTAGACCCCAGTGTAAAATAATTGTGGTTTAACAATCCACACAACATATTTGACAATAATTAATTAACAGTTAGCCCTTTGTAGTGCCCACAAATCAGTGCTTCTAAGTGTGGGCTTGGAGCCCTCTGTTCATTCATTTACCAAAGCCTCTTCACTTAAAATTCAAAATAATCAGTTTACTCTTTGATGAGTTAATCCTCCTGCTCCCTTCCACCTCCTCTCTCCCAGACCCCACAAAGCCTCAGAAGTTTGGGTTATGGAAAATTGCCAAATTGAACCCATTTAGGCCTCAATTACCAAAGTGATTGTATCCTAGAACTATCCTGGAGAATGAGCTGCTCCCCTCTTCTCACACCACGTTGCCACTACTGTGAGTCTGTGGCTCCATTGGTCTAAGCTAAATTTTACTCACTGACATAGCCTAGTAGAAATGAGAGGAGATTCTGGCCCTGGTTTTAAATATTTGAACAGGGTAAAAGCCAAAAATGGTTGGAAATTATTTAGCCTACTATTAGGGGATATAATTAGACATACTTGGGTATAATTAGACTTGGATTAAATAGAAGGGAAAAAAAAACAGCATGAAAAAAACAGCCACGCTAACAGTAAGATCCCTTGTACATAGGAATAAGGCAAAAATGAGGGAAAACCACAGTGTAAATTAAGTAGGTGACAGCATAAGTCTTTTATGTCCAATATTATAGAGAGTCAGCTTGTACCTTTTGTGTGCTGAGTGAGGACCAAAGAGTGACCTTGGCAATCTGCACGCATAGGCCACAGTTTGTGATCAGGGATGCCATCATACCTGAGGTATCCCCATCTCACCAGGGATTGTTGAACGGGATGTGTCATCTCTCTCCAGATCCATGTGGGTTTCCTTGTGTAAGGCACAGTGTTATATTAGGTAAGATCTACAATGAGCCTATTTTACTCCTTCAGCAAAGGTGAGGTTATTTCACAGAAGGCTCTACTAGGAGAATGGCATAGGAAATAACAATGCTGCCGCATCAAGCAATGACCCCGCAGAGAAAGTCCTGAGACTCTTATGGGAATACACTGAGAATTAAGACTTTTTAGCTCCACACAGAAAATCATTCACAAGTTAGGCCACAGTTTTACATTTCTAGTAACTGAGGTTTGTGAGGGTCCACCGCAGACATTTCCTCAGAAGTTTAGCAAAAGTAAAAACAAAACAACATAAAGAAGTTTACTAAGGTGGAAAAATCAAGGACACAAAATGTAGGGAATTCAACTAACTTAAATTAAGCTGTGTGCAATCCTAATTCTACCCTTTTGTGTGTTTTGATACAGTCTTTAATTGCATAATCACATACTATTTGGTGAATAATTCCAGACCCAGGGCTGATTTGGGATTGTGTGAACTAAATAAGGCATGAGACCACACACAGTGAATGAAGTGGATAAAAAGGAATATTGAACAGCTGCCTTGTTTACTGAGTACCACCCACTAAATGAGGCAGCGATTCTGCAGAATTTAAAAAAAAATGTACACGATCAATATAATTAAATACTCAGTAATAATGCTTGAGTACAAGGAAGAGCAGAGACACTGTATGAACAAATCAAGCCCCCTTCCCTAAATCTTCCATTTAATCAAACCACATTTGTTTTGCTATTTTTCACAGGTGCCAAGAATGCCTTCTCTCACTTTCCCCTCCCAGTGGCTGCAGTGCACTTCTGATTCAGTTAACCCAACCTACCCTTATTATAAAAGCTGGAATTGCTTTCTCAGACTGTTTCCCTTTCATACAGTGTTGTAGCAAGGGTGAAGTTCCATGACTCCATGACTAAGGGTAGATATATGACGTATATAGAACAAAGTGCATTTGATCTGACATTCATATAGGACATGTCACTCAGAACAAGTAGCTTTTGTATTAGAATGTCGGCATGTCATTGATTGTCAAACTATTTCTTTTCCTATCCTCTAAAATAACAGAAATCTTATGATGCATCATCTCCACAGGTAATATGATACGTCACTCAAACATATCATAGGAAACTTTCATAATTCCATTTGGAAAGGGATATTTTGGGAGGATCTGGAAAAGTAAGCAAACTTCCTACCAAAGGTGTGGGTTTTCTGAAAGCCTTCCATTTCAAAAGCATAGAAACATAAACACACCCACAGAAAAATCACTCCTGAATAATCAAAGTATGTTTAAATCTACATGTTTATAATTCTCAAAATCTTTGTCCCCTGCCTGAAGACTTTTTAAAAAATAAAGTATAAATCCTAGATCAGAATTTCCAGCATTAAGATCAATGCATATCTTTGCCAGATTCAAAAGAGAGCACATAAGTCTATGTAAAAAGTATATGAGAGGAATTATGACCCAGTGTAATAAGTAGCAGTCAGAAAGCCAGCAGGGTGTTCCCATTTGTGCCAAGCTAGTTTTTTGTCAACCTTTGGAAATCACATCATCTGTTTGTGCATAGCTTCCTCTTTTGTAAAACAGAGCTAATGTGCTTCATAACTTTTATAATGCATTTTGAACTCTGATGGAAGTAATTGCAAAATCGCAAAGTATTCTTAAAATTTGTCCATAGCTGAAAACCCATCCATGTTGCTTGGTATTTTCTTCAGATTTCACTGGTGCTTCATAATCCATTGTTCCTGATTTCCTAAAATATTTACTTCTGTGAGGTATAGAAATGAAACTTTTAATCACCTGCCATTTTAAGAACATGTAGCTTCAACAAATCTACACATCTAATTTAAGCACAAGTATTGAGTATTTTTCTTAACTTAGGAAGGATCTGTCTTGCAGCACCTTTTTAGATCAATGTATTATGCTGTTTAAGAGTAATTTTGAGATACATTCCTTCTCAGAAGAGTTACTACCCTCAATTTCAGAGATACATACACCTATAGCGCATGAAAAACATCTCTGGGTACCTCTTGCCTGGTTACCTCAGAAAGGTGCTGTGAGCCTTAATGTGGTATTCTTTGAGCTGCTTGGATGAAAGATGTTCAGTGAAGTAAGGGTATTTTCATGTCTCATTAAACATGAAAAGAAGGATAAAGTGAGACTAAGAAACAAAGAAAAGAGGAAAAAAATGTGGCTTTAAAGGGTATATGAGTCAGTAGTGTCAGCCATGCCTGTTTGTTGGGGTAACTGAAGGTCTCTTCATGTTCTAAAACTTTGCTATGCAGCAAGGAGGTACTTAAATAAATCCTGTACCTTCCGTAAGAGTACACATGATGTTTGAAATCCCTTGTCTTTGCTCTCTACCCTCACATACAATACATCTTTGAACTGTTGCTGAATAGATAATCTATATTTCATAATTCAGACTGTCAGTACTTCCTTTTCATAATTATAACAGCAGGAAATATATAAGGCCTTTGTGGAACTTGAAAACTCTATTGCCTTGGGCCGTATTTAATGTGTAATAAATTATTCAGCAACAAAGCACTCTTCATTCTATTTACAGTAAGTTAGAGCTAAGTGTGTGAGGTATACATAACTAACATGAAAAACTATTCACTATCATTGCCAAGGCTGAAGCTTTTTCTGAAGCCATTAGTCTCATATTCAGTGAGCCAAACCCCATCAGGTGAAAACTAACATAGCCTCATTGAATTTGCCTTGAAAGAAAGAGAAGTATGAAGGGTGACTTCTCTGATCTCCATCTGAGAATCAGAAAGGTCAAAGGATAGGTGTTGTGGAATCTCACATATAAGTGGATTGTAGCATATTCCTTGTGTTTACTTCTCTGTTCATTTACATATAACACTCTTGAATGGCACCCTGTCAACAACGTTGTTGAAAAAACTATACTAGTTTCTCTGACTGGATCCAGGAGTCTTCCTTAGCATATGCCTCATCTCTCTCCATGGATAGTAACCAGAACAAGTGATGCACCATGTTTAGCCTTAGCTCCTGATAAAAAGATTTTTATGTTACGCGGAACTGGTTCATTGAGATCTAGATTTTAGACACCCATTTGATCCACGCAGGTTTCCATATGCTCAGACCGGACCTGAAACAACTTAGATATAGAGATATAATACTTTTCTACTAATGAACAAGCCATCCACCCAAACATCCCTAATGTTACTGTGGATACAGTTAAAAAGGTACCTGTGCTACAAAATAGTCATGAAACAGGTGAAAGTTGTCTTTATTGATTAATAAGAGTTCAAGGTAAAATCGCAAGTCAGAATTAGATTAAGGTATTGCATATTAGCAATTTTAAGAAAGACAAAGTTTTTGTGACAGATCAAAGAGAAAATAAGATATCAATATTTTTTGCATTATACGAAATATTTGCTAATTGCTTTGTTCCCTGAATCTCATAAAAGAAGAAAATCAAAGTCCTCCTTATTCATAGTTCACTTATTCATAGTCCTCTAGATTCATAGTTCACATCACTTCTCTGCTGAGATCCAGCATTCTTCCTGTGTAAGAAGTCTTTGAATTTCTGTGGAAATAAAAAGGGTCTATTTCACCTCTGATTGCTGCCAGGAGTAGGGTAAAACTTTCTTAGCAGCAATTACAATTTCCTGTACAGTTTCAGCATATTATTGTATATGACTGTCTTCATTACTGGGCATGGGAAGCACTCAGCCTTGCCAGGAGAGCTCCTGCAGGCATCCCACCCAAACCCTCATGCTTTATGAGGCAATTTGATGTTCCTGACCATTAAAAGGATTTGATTTATAAGCAAAACTGTTGGCTTATAGAATGGGGAAGTGGCAAGTTTAATGTCTGAGATGGTCAATTCCTAGAGATCCTGATGGACCATGAAGTGACTTGATCATTTCCAGACCCTGAAAAAGAAAAAATGGAAGTCAGCTTAGGTGAGAAAAAACAATTATCTTATGTTCAGTGGAGTCAGTTTTTCCAAGTGTATGGTTTAGAGACCAGGTTCCTTAGAAGATGGAAGCAGCCTGGGTTGTACTGCTTGCTCAAAGAACAATTTCATATTTTTGAATAAGAACTAAGTTCATGTCTTCAGACTAGAAAGCAACTTTACTCAATTGTCTTTAATGGATACAGGCCCACTGGAATATCAAAGTAATGGAGAGAGGTGTCTGCCTTGCACCCACATTATGGCAGTCTGCAGCTGGGTGTTGAGTGTCCTTTCCTAAAGCAATGGTGTGGATTTCAGTTCCTTCTGTGAGCAAAGGAACTCTGCTTTCTTAGTTGAAGACTAAGCTACTGAGGAAAATTAAGTCTCTGCCTCTGGTAGAAGGAAAGAACAGTCCTTTGGGAGATAGAAAAGACTTTGTTTAGATCACATATCTCTGTAGGCTGTCATGAACCAGGTATTAAGTTGCTTAGCACTTGAAGAAAGGGATGTGGCTGAACATGGATAGAAACAGAACTGGCCACAGCTGAACTGGTCACTGGCTCATACCTCAGGGAGTACAGTCTTAGGTTTTCTGCTTAAGTTAAACTTAGGGATCTTTCTCTCTTATACAGCCAAAAACAGATTTCCAGCAGTAGTCTCATTAGTCCTTTTTTTCGAACCACCTGCTTTCTCAGAGATTTTGTGGCATGAAGAGGCAGGGTTTAGGCCAATATTCACTCCTTAAAATTTAATTTATTAAACTCCAAATTAAACATTTTTGGTTTTCCATGGAATTCTGATGGCATGTAACTTGACTCTCAGCAGAAAGGAACCATTCAGTCTACATTTAGCTTTGATTCTGTAGCTTAAGTTCTTGCAAAACTTCTATTACTTCTATTTCACTTTGCTAGTGTAATATGTGCAGGAGCAGATCCACTAAAACAAGAAAAATAATAAGCATATATTTTGCTTTTATTTGGTCTTACAAATGTGTATAAGCTTCATGGAATCAGCTCAGCAAGTTTCTTTTAAAAGAAAAATCTCTGCCTACCAAGTTCATGGTGGAAAATGAGAATCCTTTGCAGCTGCTGCTGTTATTTACAATACAACTTTGGATCAAAAGATGGGTTTTAAAGAATTCCTAATGCTTTACTCTGTTGCCAAATATGTTCAGCTTTTAACAATGTTGAAACAGGCATTTCTACAGTGGCAGTTCCTCTAGGGTGATAAATCCCAGTTTATGTTTCACAGACGGAAGGTCTCCATGATCATTCTGCCTGTGTTCATAAGCCAGGATTCAGAAAAATCACACAAAAGCCAAGTCTAAAGTCATATGCAGTGTTTGCCCTGATCCCCTTCCTCTCTCTCTAATCAAAGAACAGGCACTCTGTCATTAAATATCTTCCATTAGACATTTCATTTTCATTACTGAATGCTCCTTTCTGTTCACATGTTTGACATAACTGATAGTTGTAGCCAGTCATTAAGATTTGTGTTTCTTGTGATTTATTACACACTGAATCCTTTATTACACTTCTAAATTGCTCAGAGTTTGTTTCTGTCTGTCTTTGACAGTGCTTTGCAAGAAGTTCAAGTGCTGGACAGTGTGACTGCTAAGCTGAGAGTTTGTATGCAGCTCTCTGAGCTGTTAAAGTGCCACTTTCTAATTCGAATAGAAACACATCAAAGCACTATGTGTACTATTGTTTTTCTTCTCTATAGCTAATCCCTGAGTCTCAGTGCTGCCTTTCTATTACACTGATTACAAAACACAATTTTAAGTCAAACAAGATTAAAAAACATAGTACTGTGACTTCCAACCTAATTCCTGACAAATCTGTGATGCACCAGATGCTCCTTCCCTCGGGATGAAATGATACATGGCTCTCTTTGTATTATCACTGCACAGACATGTTTACTCCACCCAATTTGCTCACATGGGGTAGAAAAAAAGACTGTTTAAGGGAGGTGTGCTTTCAAATGCCTTTGCAAATGGAAAGGATAGCAGGCAAATTTCTTACTTCTTCACCTCTTGGTGCCCTTGTTCACATCTATTTTATTTCAATACTACTTTGGAGGAAGGAAGTAAGTGGGTGTATTGAGCTTTTAGCTGTTAAATTGTGGGAATTAATGCTCATTCCGTGAGACAGTCAGGAGATTCTGCCCTGTGCATAAAAGAAGGTCAAGAGCTGTCAAATATCATGATCTAAAAATACAATGAAAACTTCAGCTTTTGCACTGAGATCTTCTTAAAGAAGTCAGGAAGAAAGCAAGTATAATTTCAAAACAAAAGTAAAATCCTTTCCAAGCCACCTTTTCAACCCCAGGTGCAGGAAATGATAATTATTTATAGACTTCATTCAATTAAAGTCTGTGAAGTCCCTTAACCTCTGGTAAGCTAAAGCAGATCAGGAGTGCCAAGGTGATTTCCACATAAACAGCTCCTGAAGGGACAGGAATTGGCAGGGACACTGTGTGGCATTCTGCAATTCGTGGTCTAGCTAATATTTCAGGAAACATGATACATGTGTGCTACAGGCCCAGTCCTGCACCTGTCAATGTTAGTGGCAACATTTCTAGTGATTTCATTAAGAGCAGGACCAAGCCTGCTTTCAGCATTAGATACTCTCAGTGCTTCAAATGTGTGCAGAGGAATTGCCAGGAAGATTGAAAACCAAGTGGTAAATCTATGTCAACAGGAAAAGCAATCCCATTAAGGTATCTGTCCCTGTTTGTTTTGGGGGGTTGTGGTAGACACACACACCCGTTGTATACAAGCAGTGATTTGCCCTTTCTGCCTGCAGCCAGTGTGAGCTACCTTTGTTCACACTCCGGCCCTGCCTGTCGAGCCTGAGGACAGCGTTGGTGCAGCAGCTCCACGGGACAGTTACTAATGACTGATAAAAGAATAAATCCCCACTGTAGATATGGCCTGAGGCTGTTTGTGTGACCTACCAGGATGATCTTTAATATTTATTGCTGATTGTAAACTGAGTAGGCATCAGAAACCTAGCAGAGGTTTGTTCACCTAATCTACCTGTTACAGCTCCACTGCCTGGGGCTTTTTCAGTAAAAGCCTGGACCTGAACATCACTAAGTGGAGTCATCATAGAGACGAGCTCTCTTACCCCTCATTAGTTAGGAACAAAATAAGCTGCAGCAAAATTTTCCTCTGTGCAAGCTCCTCTACAACCTCAGGCTTTATTCAGTCAACACTGATCATAGGGGAAAATTATTTAATAATGGGAATAATGTTTTTTAGACTTCAAATTCCATCATGATTCCTCAGTAAAATAATCTTTAACACAAAGTATTCAAATAATAGGAGAGGAGCCTCTGTTAGGCTATAGTTGAAACCTCAGTGCTATCAATGCACATTCAATAGTGGTCAAAATGCCAGTAATGACCTTTCCTCTTCCTTGGGTAACTCTTCACCCTTTTTTTTTTTGACTATATACAGTTATTCTACATGCTTTAAGTTACAGCTGAAAGAATCCCTTTGTTTAAAAAGAATGTTTATTTTATATTTCTGAGGAAAATAATCACTAAAATTATATACTTCTCTTTGTATTGCTTCCATTTTTTATTTAATTTCAGGTCCAAATCTCAATCTAGAAACTGTTTCCCGGGTCTTTGCTGAAGAGTGGTTGAAAAGTCAAGATCCCCTGAATCAGCAGCAGTAGAAGGGTTCTTCAGTTAATTTAGCCAACATAATTGCCTCAGCAAAGGTCACGAAAAGTTTGCCTCTGAAACATTACAAGAAAGCCAAAGCTAAATATATTCATCTGTGCAAATACTAGTGAATGAAAAAAAAATTCACGAAGTAATGACATCTACCAGCAATAAACGACAACTGGAGCATTTGTAATTATCAAAATAAAAGCAAAGAAGAAAAAAGGACTTACTTATGCTCTATAGAAAGAAAATTTAGAATTTAATATTAATTAGTGTTGGTTTGCAGAGAATAATATGGTGACAGCAAGCTAGAAAGGGAGAGAAACTGAAAGAAAGCAATGCTTTTACACTGCTGTTCTGTATTCCTGGTATATCCTTTCTTAACATAAGTGTTAACATTAAATAGAATGCAACATGGTGCCAAATGCTTCAGAGTTGATATGGACTGTGAGTAGGCTCTGTATGTAAATGTATCATTGCAAGGATATGTGAGAACAAACCACTCCGCCTACATAGAGAGGTGTAAATAGATGCATATACTCCACATAGGACCTGCTGGTAGCATGATTTTTATGTATAATCATTAAATGTTCTCAGTCCTAATTCCAAATTGATTTGTCCGTTCTTTCTGAATTTTTAGTAAAGATATTGAAAAGGCTTGAATAGACTGCCTGAGATAATTTTGCAAAACAAGAACACATACTTTAAAGTTTCTTGGTATTAAATGGTTGGGGGAGTATTGTACAGAGTTTGGATAAACCTTCAGATTCACTGATGACACATAATGATAGGAAGGGATGGGTTGTACTATAGGTTAAACAAGTGTATTTCAGGTGGAAAAAAGCCAGCAATTAGAAAACACTTTCCTTCACATTATTGAAAATGTGTGTCTGCCTGCCTTTTAATTACAGTGTGTGGAGACACTGCTGAATCACCCGGCTTGGTATGTTCTAGAGAGCTTATTGTCATCATCTCCCTCCATGGACTACATCTCTCTCCTGATAAGACAGAACAAAAACAAGAGCTATGATCTGGGGCTGACTCATTTAAAATTTCACAGACAGACAATGCATTATAGATTTTCAAACCATTAGCCTAAGCCAATATTAGTTTGCACACTAAAACAAATAACAAAATAGACCAACCATCAGATGATTTGTCTCAGCTTTAAGTCAAGCCCTTGGAAATCATACTCAACCAAAACTGCCCCCTTTGTAGAAGAACCATAATTCTGTCCCCTCATGTAAGAGGTTAAAACAGGATTTCATTTGCTAGGAGCTCGTCCTTAATGCATGCAAAATTGAGTGGGTTTGAAATGTGGCCTTTTGTGAACAAAGTCACAGACAAACTCTTCAGTTCATGAAAGATAGCAAATGTGATGTTAAACTAGACTAACAGCATTGATTTGGAGAGCATGATGTGACAGTGTTGTATCTATGCTGCAAGATGAATGGTGCAAGCTGAATGGTTACATGTGGAAAAATGGTTCTGGTATTTTTACCAAAAAGAGGGAGTACCAATGATGGTGTTTGAGGTTACTTTTAGAGTTGTTCTTTTCAGGATCTGTTTTGTATCTGTGTTCTAAGTCTCATCTTCCTATGCTCATGTTTACTCATGGCCATCTCTAAAATTTCAATGGCAAATGAATGAGTTGTTACTGATATGATTAGAATTGTAATTTCATAAATGTAACTTCTCTAATCTTCATTTCTTGATACTGCCAAACTTTGAAACACATAGACAAATTCCAGTGGACTCTAAGAAGCCTAAAAAGCACATGCCAAAATTAAAGTGAACTGAGACAAAATTTGCAGATGATTAAAAGTGAACAGCAGAAGTTCAGCAGCAACACACTATTTAAGACAATGGGTACCTCCTTTTCATAAGCCAATGTGTATTTTCTTGTATGAAAATGCAAATTATATGAGATTGATCCCTTTGATAAACTGGTAAATTACCCACACCCTGATATTTTTGTTTTCTAGTGAAGATTCTTAAATTCACATAGAGCCTTATGTTTGCAAATTTTCTTTTTGTGTCATTTGCCCAGAGGATTTGAGAGTTTCTTGCACTACTTGGGAGCTTCTTCACTGACTTTTCACGGTTATACTTTAAAAATATACAGTTGGTCTTTTTGGTTTTGGAAACAAAATTTTTTTTTGTACTTGAAGATCCTGGACCATAAACAATGGAAGTCGTCTCTATAACATGTAGGAGGAGTATACTTGTATTTCCTTGCTGCTATTACTTTAGTTTGGAAGTGATCCAGTACTTCATTCAGATACATTTTTGAGGGCTGAAAGAGCATGATCATACCTGTTGACTCCGTTGAATTTCCTAGCAACCATTGTTCCCCTTTGTATTTTTTTACGTACTCTGTTTCCCCAGTTTCCAGTAAATTGAAAAACATTCCTTTCTTGGGAACTAATGACATCTCAAAGCATTAAATCTGATCAGCAGCACAGATGCTTCTCTTCTGGCTTGTATCAATGAGATGTAAGTCACAGGACAGTGACAGATAGGATCTGGGGAGGAACTAGTCAACTACAGTGCATATTAGTTGGTTATGTTGCCCCTTCACATGACATAATCCTGATTTTGATGTTATATTATACTGACCTTTAAGTTTACTGACTAAAGAGAACAGTTATGTAACTGGGATCAGCTAAACCAAAAAGAGCAAAAATATGAAGAGATGGAATCCAGACCTAGAAAAGTGCTAGTACAGAAACATAAACTGCTGCTCAAAAATTTTGCTGAAGGACCAGTTTCATTACAGTGTTAAAAATGATTTCTATTAAAAAGAGATCCTCCCACTATGATATGTTTCCTTTTAGTCTTCTGTATTAACAAAATAACTTCTTACTTGCTATGTTAAAAGAGATACTAAATGGTTCATGAGTCCATGTGGATGTGAGAACAGATGGGCAGAGGCATGTATTAGTGCTTTGTTTCCTTTTTTAAATTTACTTTAAATACCAGCAGGTGTAATATGCTTTTAAGTAGAGCAGGCCCTGATTAGCTGCAAATAGCTACTGCTATTTAAAAACATGGCCCTTCTAAGACAGGTAGTTCTGAAAGGCCTCCCAGAGTAGAGAAGGAAGGCAAGGCAGAGCTGAGTAGCTGTCTCTGAAACCTGGGTTAGTCTGGATTGGGTCTGGAATTTCCTAGTGGTTGACTATGTTCCTAAAAAGTCCTTCATGCAGTGACTGCAAGAGGAATAGGACTGAGGACACAAAAGATGTATGGAGGTGGCTATAAGATCTAGCTGAACACAGAAGAGTGCTCCTTTTAATAGGAGAAGTTGAGAGGGAGAATGGTGTGGGACCACAGAAAAGGTAGCCTATGTCACTTAAGAGCATTTATGGGTGGTCTGCATGGTCATTCTCTCCTGATCAAGCTTGTTTTCATCTTTCAAAGACTCAATATCCCCAACTCTGGTACCTTGAACTCTCCAAGGCTTACCTTTTTCTCCTATTTTTTTACTCTATTTCCAGCTACCAGCTACTTGCTATTTTTTTCCACTGCTGTGCACTGTTTGTAGTTTGAAAGCTTTACGGAAAGAATGACTTGAGCTGAAAGACCCCTGTCAGTCAGACTGTGGGAGAGCAAGCTCTGCTGAGGGAACTCAAGTGTGTCTCCACAGCCCATAGAGGTGGCTATACACATACTGCACAGTCTGATCCAGGACATCACCCTGGAA
Source organism: Manacus candei (assembly GCF_025592945.1). NCBI lineage: Eukaryota > Metazoa > Chordata > Aves > Passeriformes > Pipridae > Manacus > Manacus candei. The sequence goes on from NW_026138059.1 coordinate 3,482,964, forward strand.
AGCTGACATCTAGCTAGCTGCAGAGCTTAGCTGACCTAGCCCTGCCAGCAATCAGCCTTTTTGTTCCCAGTTTGTTTTGGGTTTTTTTTCCCCTGGGACAATTCTGTGCTGCAGCCTGAGTTCAGACCAGAGGCTGCCCATTGATGAAGAAGGAGGTCAGATTCCAGGGGTTCCAAGGTTTCACCTAGGTGGATTTTTACTACCATATGTAATTAAGTGGAACTTACTTTTATTGTAGAAGAGTGTAAAGGGGCTTGAAGCGTTCTCTCTGCAAGAGAGCCTTATGACAGATGAGCTTCTCTGGGAAGATCCATGAACACTCAAGACTGTGAAGAACTCTTAGGCTTTTGTTTTGTCATTTGAGTTAAAAAGGTCAGGCCAAGGAAGGAGGAAGGATGAAAATCTGGAATGAACACACAGTGCATGTTCTACCCAGAGAAGAGTGGGAATATGCATGTTTACATCTTCTCTCACCAGTTTCCTTTTGAATAGTGAATAGTGTGCCTCAGAGACTGTCTCTTGAACTTCTTAATTAGGGATTTTCCTCTCTGAAGAGGGCAGTCATTTAGAAGCCATTTGTTTGGGGTTTTTTGGGGGGTTTTTTGTTTGTTTGTTTGTTTGTTTTTTGTTTGTTTTGTTTTTGAGGGTTTTTGGGGGTTTTTTTGTTTTGGTTTTGGGTTTTTTTTTTTTTTGTTTTGGTTTTGTTTGGTTTGGGGGGTTGTTCGGGTTTTGTTTTGTTTTCATTTAGAGAATTCAAATCTAATACTAGACTAATGCCGAAGAACTGGGAAAGGAAGAAGCTCTGAATTAGGCTTGAAAACCAGATAAAAATGGTATTAAATGTAATGGTTTTGTGTTGTATTATAGAAGCCAATGGTTGCCATTGAGCAGCAATGCAAGTAGTGTATGTTGCAGATGTTGCTTGCATCCTCTACTCCAAAGTCTTTCCCAAGCCCGGAAATGCTCTTCTCCCCAGGTCCTTATTTCTAGTGCAGTTTGTGCTATTTAAATATGCTAACGTGTTGAGAAGAGACTGAAAGAAACAGTCTAATGCAGTACCTACACCACTGTGGCTGCATGTCACTTCTACATGGTATTTTAAGCCGTTTTCGTTATTCTGTGTTTGCCATTCTGTCAGCTGCCTTGACTTGCAGGTATGCTTCACTACCCATTGATTGTATCTAATGTTTTCTCTGTTCTTTTCCAATGTTTCTATTTTTCCACTTCATACTTCTCTTCTCCATTTACTTGATTCTTGTCTTCAGACCTTACATCCTTCCTGATATCATCAGATTGCATTTCTGCTGAAGGATAGAAGCTGTCAGGACCCTGCAGGTTATCTCACTACTTTGAGAAAAAAAAAAAAAGTTGGACTTGCCTGTAGTTTTAGCTCAGTTCTTTTATCTATACATCAGTCATGGATTAACAAAGTCAACCATGAAGAGCTAGTAATTTTAATTTTTTTTTTCTTTGCTTTAAAATCAAATCATTTTGTCCAGTTTGTCAGAGTTTCCATCTCTAACATTTTCTCTAGCTCCATTTCTTGTTATGACTCCTCTGTAGAGATTCATAGGAGTTAAAACACAATATTTTTCCTTAATCAAAAACTTCTTACATGCCAAGGAAAATAACCATCAAGACTACGTGTAACAATGCCATCTGGTGACTCCTGCCATAACAAGCTTTTTCCTCTGCCTTTGTCTCCTACTGCTTCCCCCTCACCCTTTACTGTCCATGTCATCACTCATCTCCCTAACTCTTCTCTTCATTGCCTTCCCTCCTTCTCAGTCACAGTATTTGTGAGGTCTGTAATCTCGCTTTAATCATAGAATGGCCTGGGTTGGAAGGAATCTTAAAGATCATCTAGTTTCAACCCTCCTGCCATAATGTCTCCTTTTTATTCACGGTATCTTTCTCTGATGGTGCCCTTCCACTACTGCTACCACAGTATAGGCTCAATGCTGGATCCTCCCTCTCATTTTAGTCTGGATTGCTCTTTTCTTTTGAAACTACTCCTCAAGTTTTTCACTCAGTGTTCATCTCTAATGTGACTGTGTTATGTATCAACTTGTAACCCTACCTACTGACAGGACAAACCTGTGTATTGCCTTTTATTTAACAGCAACCACTTCCTACTGCTTCTCCTTTCCCATTACTCATGTTCTCTGGAGTTCAATGCAGAAGATACCTCATTAACAGGGAATAACAATAACAAGGAAATGGGACTGCTGCAATACTGCAGCCAGTGATTCATCAACTTCTCAAAATTTATGCATAACCAGAAAGAGTTGAAAAGGGCTGTAAATTTTGTTATATATATAAAAGATATCTACAATGGAAGAGTTAGATCTCTTCCCTCTCTTAATTAAAAATATATATATTAAAAAAAAAGTTACTTCATTGCATTGTGAGAATCTAATATGGAAGAGATTTCTGGCAATACATGACTAAGAAAAGACTGGTAAGTTCAGACTACAAAAGTACAGAAAAGTTTTATTCATGAGAAGTAGCCAATGGAATAACTTAAGTTAGGGTGTTGAAGGCATTTCTTATCACTACTGAAAAAGTAGGATGCAGTTGAGAATTTAGACATTTAGTGCTGAGAATGTATTGCTGATAGAAGTCAAACATGATGATCGACATGGTCCACTCTAGTCCTGAACTTGTCCTGGAACTCAGGGGTCTTGGTGTAGTCATTGGCATGTGTAGACAGAAGCTGCAGGTCAATGGAAATTCAATTGAAGAATTGCATCTTGCAAAAAAATACTAAAAAATTCACATCCTGCGATTTTTCTGTCCTCTATGGAGTGCTTTCTACCTCAGTAACTGTCTTTTCCCCATCCTAAGTGAATCTGGAGTTGTGCCAAATAGTAATTCTGCCTTAATACCTTAGTTTCTCTTTCTTATTCCAATCTTTCCTTTTTGTGTGAGTCAGCTTTGTAGTGATACCTTTGAAAGAGGATGTCTTCTGTTTTTCTTTTCGTTTGACTCTTTACTCAACATACCATCTATCACTATAACAAGATGAAATGGTTGGGACGAAAATCTACTTTATTTCACCTTTTCTTCCAAAGCTCTCTGGTGAAAGTCATCATAGTTTCAAAACTACAAAATTCAAAATTGCAGATTTGTAATAAATGTTAACACTGAAGATCTAATGATTCCCTCAATGTCTTAATTTTCCCACCTGTTTGTCTCCATGCCTTAAAACACTGTAATTCTTTTCATTGCTCAGAACTGATTTTCTCTTTCCCTTGCTGGAAGTGAAATGCAATGGAAAGAGAATATTGCAATGTTAAAGAGGGGAAAGTGAATCTGTGAAAGAACAAAAAAGAGATAAACAGGCAAATTAACTCAAAGCAGATTTTAAAGAAAGAGGTCCCAGTCAACTATGTATGAAAGAAGTGTGAAGTCAGAAGAATGGGCAGCAGGAAATACTGAAAGGTGGTGTAAACTTGCATTCTAAAAACTTCCCTCTCCAGAAGTTTCCTCAAAACTGTGATTTATTTATTTATTTCATTGGTTATGACATAAGTTTTTACAGTGGATGATATCAGACCCCATGTTCCTGTGGAGAACAGGGACATGCTTAGTTCTAGTTCCACATGGCACTCTTTAGCATCTGTAGTCCATTAAAAAATACCTACATAATTGTCTCAAAAGCTCAAAACTTCCTAGAAACATGTCTGTCCTCTTGCTACTCAGAGTAACTAAGATGGCAGCAGATTTCAAATAAGATTAAATATTTTTGTGAAGTGCAGAATAGACCACCTTTTTTTTCAATTTGCATGTAGATTCATTTTTATACTTAAGATGGTATCCTGTGATCACAGCAAAATATGCAACTCTGACCATTCAAGTTTGTTTTTTTTTTCACTAAAACTGTTCCCAGTCAGCACAATGGTGGTGAAATCCTTTGAGAAAAGTAGTTCTATCAAGATTTCAGGTTCTTGCTTTTCATACTTAGGAAGATCCCAAATATACACTGTCAGGCATCTGATGTGATTCTTGGGGCTATCTTTTGCAGGGCCAGGAGTTGGACTTCAATGATCCTTGTGGGTTCCTTCCAACTCAAGATATCTATTTCTATGAAATAGATTTCCTTGTGAAGGATGACCAAACATCTGCTTTGTAGATTGATAACAATTTGGTGTCCTTGGCTTTGTTTTGCAATTGGGCTTAACTGCTCTGCATCATAAGTGCTTAAAAAGCATAAAAGACAAGAGGATATTACAAGTATCCAATGTTATACATTACATTTGTGTGCATACAAGGGTATAAATATGCAGGGCATGTGCCTAGACTATTAATCAAATTCTTTATTAAGCTTTTAAAACAGTATGCATCTATGAATAATGCATTATTTCATAGCATATTGTGAACCTTATTTAAAAACATGGAGCTATCTTCCATATATAGAATTTCATCCCCTGCATGTAGATTTTTGGGGGGTGGTTTTCACAGGAGATTTATTAGAGTGTCTGAAACAATTCTAATAAACAGTGAGCCATTGAATCTGCCACTTCATGAATAGAACTGGTAGTAAAGCATCCGCACAGCTGCAGGATCTATCTACAGCAATAATTTTAGATCAAGTGTTTTGTGTTTGCTTACAAAGCACCCTCTGCTGTTTGAGCTGCTACATGCTTTGTAGATAAAACTGCTTTTTGGAAAGATCAAAAACCTTTTTTTGGGTCCCTATAAGAGCCACAAAAATATCCAGAGAGAATCTTATCAATCTTACACCTATAATACATGTTGTGTGACTTGCATTTAGAAGCGTCATGGGGTTAGGATGCATTTTGTCATATCAGTAGCTTGTTCAAGTCAAAACAAACTTGAAACACAGCTAACAGCAAGGTTAACACTTTTATTAGATTGGACAAAAGTTTCCATGTTTGATTGCAGAAGGTTTGGCAGAAGGACAATGAAATTTCCCCCATCACAAATGCATTTTGTCTCTTGAAACTTGTGTTTCATATGAGAGGACAATATTGAGTGAACATCAACTGCTTAACATAGTCATTTTTTCATAGATATGAATTGAGGATTTAAGTTTTGCATGGATCTTGCATTGAAGCAGAGGTCTGGAGGTGGAGTAAAGGAGAGGTTTTTCTTTAACCTTGTAAAAAGATCTAAATGCTGGTGTGTGCAGCTTTTTTCAAAGCCCCTATGAAGTATCATGCAGTGCACCTTGCTTCATTTGTGTATCTGTTCCTGTGTCCAGGAGAAGTCAGTGGGATCCTACACTAGAGCACAGATTCCAAATGGGAACAAAACCCAAAACATTTTACACATAAGGTGCTGTGGTTTGATTAGCCTGTTTACACTGACTGAAAATGCATTGCAAAGTCAAGCTGAAAATTAAAAGAGTAAGTCTGAAGAAACTGGAAAGAGGAGATCTGCTATGTCTGGATAACATGTAGGAAAGGAATCATATCTGCTCCTGAAGCTGGTGACTATCCGGTATACATTGAATGTCACTGGAATGAAAAGAACAAAACATTTACTTGATTTAAAAATAACTTACTCTCCATGTTGACTTCAAGGGCACTTGGAATATATATTGATATTCCTTAGCGTGATTGAGCATGTCTAATTAATAGAGTTGCTTGGGAATTTTGCTAAGAAAAATCACTTCAAAAGAAAAAGCAATTTCTGCAGAAACTGTAATTTTCCATGAAGGAAGTGAAAGAATCAAAACAAAACACATTGTTGAACACAATTGAAAATCAAAGCACTTCAGTTCCTTGAACTGAACACAAATATAATTTCAATTTATCCCAGATACGGGTGATACTATAGCAAATAGTTTGCTAAGGTTTAACTGTTTAAATTTGAGTTGTGATTCTTTTCAGAATCTTTCTTATATTGAACCTGGTAATCTTAATGCTGAACACTTATCTCGGTGCACCTTACTGGGGAGCCTTATTTTGGACACCTGAAACCACAAATGATTCTTGACAATTTGGGTCAACACATATTAAAGACTGGGTTGTCAGAAATACTCAGTACTGATCTAGCTCTGCTCCCATTGACGTCACTGGGAGCAAGTCAATTTAACTTCAATTGGAACAAAGTCAGGCTGATGTTGAGTTGTTTTGAGATCTCCACCCTATATCTTCCTCATTGCATTAATTAATTATTGCTCAAGTTGCAGCTTAATTTAATAATGTCTCCCAAAACATGATGAGCTTTGCTGTATTTCCTTCTTTACCATCTCTGTCAGTTTACCAGGAATCTGGAAACATAATTGCATCTCAGTTACAAAATTTTTCACATTTTTTCCCTTAGAATTCACTTTTGTGTGAGACAGTGTATATGAGAAAGACTGAAATAGTTTTATGTATTTAATCTATTTAGTCTCTAGGTGTCTTTTTGAAGGTCCTTTTCTGTGTATTTTGAGCAACCTGAATAATCACACAATTTGGATGTTAACAATACTGTGTTCCTGATTCAAGCAGTGTTCTATATGTAGAATAAATCAGGAAGGGGGAGCAAGATAAAGAAAAAATCTGAAAGAACAATATTTACAGAGACTGTCTTACCAATGTGCATCTGTTTACTTGAAAAAAAACAAAACCACGCACGCACACAACCAGTTACCAGGGAAGCCCAGGTCAGTTTTGTGTGATGGGTGAGCTTGTTTTTTTTTTTTTCTCCTGAGTATTGTTTATAGCAGATGTCTCTCTCTTTCAAGCAGTAAAATGGAGACCTGATCCTCCTTTGCACACTAACCCAGAGAAGTCAAGTTGTTTAAAACTGACACTGTTTATGACACAGATGATGGGAAATGGCCATTTCTATTATTTCTTTCTCTAGCCCTTGCACAGTTTTGGCTGAGGCCAACTCACACTCCACCAAACAGCTCCCAGGCACGACTCAGAAGCCAGCACACACCAGAAGCTGACAAACGGAAGTAAAGGTGGCACCAGCCAGTTTTGGAGATTAAGAGATTTTAGAGTCTGGCTGCTGAGTATGGCAGCTGAGCTGGGGACAGAGCATGGCCTGCAACTGCTCAGTTAGCTGGTGCAGATGCGGACTAAGATATGAAAATCCTTGTAAGGATACATGGGAGACAGTGTTACATTGGCTCGTGAAAATCACTGAGTTGTGATAAATTTTTGTAATGCAAAAATAACACATTGTCATTGCAACAAAACAAATGAGATGTGTGTGACAATCACAGCATTGCATAAGCTGGAAGGAAGGGACCCTGGGGGGACATGCACTCTCACCCAGCAACAGCAGGTTGCTCAGGGCTCCATATCCTTAGGGTATGTTTGCTTCCAAGGATGGAGTTCCACAGCCTCTCTAGGTGACCTAATTCAATATTTGACTATTCCCATCTTAATTTTCCCCTCTATCAGGCTGGAGTTTCCTGTGTTCCAGCTCGTAACTGCTGCCTCTCCTCCTTCCAGTCTGCACCTCTTGCCCTGGCCTTTCTATATGTTCCTAACAGAAAGTTGCAGACAGCAAAAGGATTCTCCTCAGCCATTTCTTCCTAAGGCTATAAACAAAGCCAATTCCCTCAGCCATTCCTTTGTACTCTGTGTTCCAGCTTGATGGTCTGCCACTAGAATTAATAAAGCATAACAATATTCTTCTTGAGGAGCTGCAAACAGGGCCAAATGTCTGAATGCAGTCTCAGAAGTGCCAAACAGAGGGGCAGGTTCACTGCGCTGGAGCTGCTGGTTGCACTTTTTTTCTACACTGATGCAGGCCAGGATGTAGGTGGCTGCCTTTGCTTCAAAGGCACCCTACTGACTCCTACATAGCTTGCTGATAACTAGGGCTCACAGGGCTTTTTCTGCAAAGCTTCTTTCTTTAGAAATCTTCTTTCTTAAGAATCACAACTTATAAGGGTGACACTGAAATCCACATTCCCCAATGTGTGTACAGTGCCATTCATTTCCCCAAAAAGATTTGGATATTCGTGACCACATCCTGTTTCACTGGGATACCCAGTACACAGAAATACCACACCCTGTGAGTCTGCAAATTACAATACACAAAATTGCTCTGATATATGACCAACCATCTTACCATTCTGTCCCTTCACTGAAGCAGTCCTTGAATGAATGAGGTGAATCATCCCTGTGCTACAACATATGGAGCAATTCTTAGAGTAAGTGTTCATTGATGTGGTCCATCATTCATAAAGCTTCCCAGTAGAGAAGATGCTAGGTCAGTGAAATCAAAATTGATGATTTGCATTCTGCAGCAGAGTTTAGATTGATCTCAGCCTCAGCAAAATCAAATTACCATTGCACTGGGTTTAAAATAGGTAGAATAGAGCCCAGTATAATAAGGCTTTTCTTGTACACTTAAGGCTATTATTATGCTAGTGCAAGGAGAGGAGAAGATTGGTGTAAAATAGTAGTAAATTAGAATAATAGTATTTTCCATGAGTTTTGTTATGATGTAAGTATTAACACAGGATTCTCTACAACAAAGGCTGGACTCCTTACATTTTATTTATTAAGGTGGGAACAAAGTGTCCAGTTTCCTACAAAACTAAAGAATTAAAGACTTAAAAAGTTTTCACTAAAAGATGGAGATTATATGAGGAAAGTCTAGTCTTGAAATTGCATAAATAAATGTATACTGTGGCCTAAACATCAACATTTGTTCCCTTCCCCACAAAAAAAGGAACCCAATCTTAGACCAAAAAATATTTTACCCATGTATCTTGAAGATGCTTTGTTTGCTTCCTGTCTCCCTTGGAACAGCTAGTTTCCCTGGAACACCCAGCTAAAAATAAAACTGAGACTTTATTTCAGAGATAATAGTATGTAGGCTTCCTGAATTTTACATTGCTGTTTTATGAAAGGATTAATTAAATTCCTTAGGACTGTGGATGTTTGGGCTATGGGAAATGTTGGTGAGACTAACTAAAAATAATACTATCTAATCACAATCCACATCCTTAACCACAATCCACAGAAAACAGCTTCTCAGCCATAAGGCCAAATTTTGAAGACCTTATTTAGATAATTTTTGGACTAAGTCCTATTTTCTTCCCTAAAACTTACCAGTTTAAGAGCACAAGGATTTATATCCTTGATTCAAAGGAGATACTGTGAGTAAAATGGACAAGAAAAATCCTTGCAAGTTTCTCTCTAGGCTCTATGACCCTCAATTGGCAAAATGAATCATATATTCACACCTGCATACCCTAAACATGAAGCAAAGTTTTCATCTGGCTCTATAAGCAATCTCATTTGATTCCCAACATAAAGGGATGGGTGGTGCACAGGTTGGATGCAAAGGAAATATTTTTGCCCTTGAACAGAAGTTAGAAATAACCTCGGGCTGGATCAGCACATAATGGTATGGTAAGTTTCCAAATGAGGGCAGATATGCCTAAAATTGCCGATTGTTGCTACTCTGAGAAAAGAGGCTTTAGATCTTCAACATGACTTCAACATCTTTTCAGAGAGAAGGTTCTGGAGGGCCAAAAATATCTTTTTGCAGTTCTAAGACACTTGCAGAAGAGAAGATGGAGGGCTCTTCCCAGGCAGGGTCAACACCAGCTGGCACAGCTGCCCAGAGATGGTACTTCTGTCCACAAGGCAGTGTTCTGCCCAGATGTCATACTCTTGTTGTTAACTAGCGATCTAAAAAGGAAATCATTCTGGTATTTCTACTTTCATTTCCATTATTGGGTATCTAACAGCTGAGAGAGGGAGAGATTCTGGTCTTAAGCATGCTATGGTATAAAAAGCTGCCAAAAGACATCATGGTTACACTGAGTTTGATTGCACAATCCAAAATATTTGCAGTTCAGTATTGCCAATTAAAAATACTTGCCAATTATCTACTGCTTGTAGCAGGAAAAATGTTCATTAGCTTACAAATCAAATTGTGTGTTATATACAAAAAGTTTGTATTAACAAATTAGAAGCAAGTGGTTGTCTTCCCTACCTTTGAGATAGTTTGCTTAAAATACTGTCAATAACAATAAGAAATCATGATGTTCTGCAAATAATAGGCATACAGTAAGCAGAAATCATGATATGCTCTCCCACTTTCTTACGCTTACCAAAACCTCCAGGGTGAGTTCTTACTAGCAAACAATAAAAGGGTACATTTATAGACAAGGTGGAATGATTTAATTTCATTACTTTAGACTCAGGGAGGTATGTTACAATGATAAAATCTACAATGAGACAATGTTGTATTTCTGTTACTTCCTATTTGCACAAACATCAAGAGTTAAATTTTGTTCACTGTTCTGTTTTTCAAAACAAATTTTTAAATCTATAGATTCCTGTTGCAATTGAAACAGGAAGGAATACAGCAAAACTATCAAACAGAACAACAAGGCATTATCACCGCAAATAGATCATTTTAGTTGCCATGGGTAACCAGTGCCAGTAAGGTATTCAGGCACTGCAGCCGCCAGCACTGATACCCTGCTCTGAAAGTGCTGACTGTGCGTCACATTGCAAACTTCAATAATTATTATGTGTAGGAGGGTGGTGGCACCAACAGGATATATACTTGTAATGAGTAATTCTTTAAATAGCTTAATTTATCATCCTCAAATAAAGTGGGAGGGATTTATCACATACAAGGCAGTTCAAAAAGCCTGAATTATGAATAAACTGAAATAACAGCAAGTCAGGAAAAGCTGGACAAATACACACATGCACACACGCGCATAAATAAAAGCTCAATTACAGTAATACTGAAGGAAAGTGCTTTCGAAAAAGTGTAAAGCATTAACCAAGTAACACACAGAAGTATTGTCACAAGCCTGCAGTCGTAATCCATTTATTCATTAATATGTAAATGTAAATAGCCAGCAGATAAGGTGGTGGTAAGTTCGACTCAAGGACATCCAGACTTTCACAGACCACTGACACTGGATGTGTCTAATTAGACAGTGCTTTGTCTCTTTCATACAAAGAAACACAAGATCACAAAGACTAAGGAGGGTCATAGCTTGAAGAGAAACCATCCTGAGAAAACCTTGATCTTCTGTTGGGAAATGTTGATAACTCAATATACAGTACTCCTTCTTCTTCTGAGGTAAAATTGAATAATGCATGTTCTCCCCAGCATACAAGCACACACAGTAGCATAAAGGTGTTGTGCACTGTAGGGCATGGTCAATCATTCATTGAGGGGATTGCACAGTTCCTGTTAATTTGATTTCAAAGCAGATTTATAGCAGGAATTATGGAGTTTCAGGATAAAAGGCTCTTTCCAAGCTGGGGACCCCAAGATATCAAGTGAGGACAGAAAACAGGTGACCAACAGACCCCCTGCCATCTTCTGCTGGGGTACGGGGGGGACAATCAGAGAAGGGAAGAGCTGAGGCCTTTCTCCAGGTTCCCAACTGAAGTACTGAAAGACTGAAGACCTTGGGGTGCAGAGTGCTTCACATGCATGTCTATGATTAGATGCAGGTATCTATATCTAAAAAAACCCAAAACAAACCAAAAAATACTGGTTCAATTTCCACATTGAGGCAGATCAACACAAGAGGACAAGAAAACAAATAATTTTCTACAGCTTTCAGTCTCCAGTGGTGAAGAGTCTATAGAACACTTGGTTGTCGGGGCCTCTCAAAATTACCAAGAACAGATGTGTTTTCCTTCAGTATACTTCCTTTGTCTTCTGTGCTGAACAAAACTCCTCAGGCTCTCCATAGGGCTATGCAAAACAAGGGATTCCTATTCCCTTGCCAGCCCCTTTATGACTGAAGTCTTTCCTTCTATGTTGCTCATCAGACTTTTCTTGAGGCTCATCTCCCACTCCCACCAGCCTTTCTTTGTGTGTGTTTTCTAAGCTTTTGTTTGCTGCTGGTTCTTTCAGTCATCTCTACCCTGCATTATGAAAGTCCAATTCTGGATGTGCTATTTAAGCAGCTGCATCACTGGTATCATTGGCTGCATCAAATAGAATAGCTCTCTCATATCTGACATTCAAAATTCTTAAAGCAGTCAAGGAAATTTGTATTTTTTTACTGTGACATTGTGTTGACCTTAGTTTGTGAGCTGTTACAACTCTCAGATCCTTCTGCTATACTGCTAATAGTAAAAATTTGTAAGTACACATTCTTTGTACTTGTATTAATTTCAAATTTTTATTTTTTGAGGCAATTACCTTTTTTTATTTTTGTCTTCTGAAAGCTTATGTCCTTTCATCTGATGCTTTTTTCTATACTTAAATTTTATATTTGAATTATTTTTTCCAAAATTTATCTGACAGCATTGACTAGGACTTGTGTGCAACAGATTATCCAGTGACCTCTCTCCCCACACACACATCAACCCAAGCTGTTTTATGGCAAATTATAAATGCACCTGATAGAGATTAAGTGTAAAACTTAATTCTTTAGTTATATGCATAAGACAAAATATAGTTATATGCATAAGACAAAATGAAAAGTCTTTTTTATTGAGATGTCTCTCATCTGTGCCTTCTATTCTGCCAGTAAGGCCAGTTAATTTCCTAAATTAAAAAAAATCTACTTGTATGGTCCTCTTTTGCTACATCAATATTGGCTGCTTTAGTCACTTTGCTACCTTCTAAATAAACTTACCCATAGTTTCCAACATTTTTTGTTTTCAAAATTCTCAAGCACTTTAAGTTACACCAGTCTATAATTTCTGAGGTCTACCATGGTCACATTTTAAAGACAGGTATATTTCTTGCCTTTATCCAGTCTTCTGGGACTTTCCCTATCTTATCCTCTCCTTGAAGTGGTCAATGTCTCAGAGGCTTCTCCAAGGCCATACTGAAGTGCTCTCCAGCAACACATTAGGGCTTGCTGAGTTTGATACAACTATCTTATCAAAAATCTCTTGATTTTGGTCATCCATAGCCCATAGTATCAACATTGAGGAAACAATGTGCTGTGGCAACACAATCATTTGTTCTCATTGGCCTCAGTTTATCTATGTTCAAAATTACCGTGGATGGAATGTTTTGTAGTCAACAATTTTTCCACAAGCTATAGAGTGGGAATCAAATATTTTATCTTTTCTTTTTGAAGTCTTGACTGCACTCCTCTTTCCTGAAATGACAGTAAGTGTATAACTTATCTAATTAAGATTTAACCTGATTTTTAGCTTCTGTTATTTTTTTTTTAATGATACATTTAAGGAGTGGAGTGCTGTAGCTTTCTCTGTGTCACCCAGTTTTATAATTTTCCATCGAAAATTAGATAGTTACTTCCTTTTGGTTTTCCTCTTATTTCTGGTACAATTTTACTCTTAAAACAATTTTGTGCCTTCTTATTTTCTTCTTTCTGTTTTTTTTCTTTTTTTTTCTTTTTAACTTCATATGTTTTCCCTGTTTGTATTACCCTTTATTGTATTTGTTTCTACTTTTTAGATGATGCTTTAAAAAACATTCAGATAACCGAAGAGTATCTAATGGAGCAACATAAGTCTGCTTCTATGATTACTCTCTCTTATTTTTTTTTTTGGGACAGTTCACCATTGTGCATCAATGGCCTGATCTCATATGGTGAACTAATTTTCACATTACCTTGTTAAGAAGCCCTACCTACAAGTCCTAGTGTTTTGGGTTTTTTATTATTATATCATTAGTTTTCTATCTTCCAACACTTAATTTTCCTAAGAATATTTATTTTATTTCTTCATAATAACTTTTAACAAAACTATTTTTCTTCATTTTATATTCCTGACTAATTGTCTCATCATAAGCCTGTATCTAGGCTTTTGTAGCTAAGTGAACAAGAATTCTGCAGTACGTCTGGGAGGTGAGCCTTACAGGTGAAAAGATAGTTTTAGAGTTAGGGCCCAGTAATTTAAAATACTCACATTCTCCAGTCATCCTTTTCCCTGAATAAAGTTCTTGAACTGAAATTATATATATACTCACATATATATACACACATATACTTCCTTTCTCAGTGCAGATCACAGAGTATAAAAGTACCTCAAAAGTTTCCTGGTTTAAACACTACAGTTATTTTAATAAGGTTATTGATTGACTGTTATCTGTTATATCACTTACCTTTGATATCCACAGACTTTTTGAGATGCAAACTATACAGAGACAGACACTGAAGTTCAATACATTTTCTTTTCAATATAATTTGAGAACCATGCACTATAAGCACACATATGCAAGAAAAATGCAGCTTATTTATAGCTGAAGACATATCAAATGGGAATGCAGCCCAACATACACTGGGGCAGGTGAAAGTCCTGCTTGTACCTCCATTAGTACTGGTCAGTACCTCCATTAGTTTTTCTGCATAAGGAGGAGATTTCTCCCCATTTTTCAAGGTGTAACTGGGACCCTGATAAGATATTGCAAATTTGAAAGAGAATTTATCTCTTTTTTCCTAAGAATTTGAAGGATGTTTATCTCCTTCTATCTTCCTTTCCTATTAACTAGTGTTGACACAGCTTCCCATTTCTTCCAGCTACTATCCTAACATGCTTTAAAAATAAGAGATTTTTGATTAGGTGATCCATGGTGGACTTTTACCTCAATAACTCTCCTCTTAAGCATTTATCTTTACTGAAAAAAATTTCAGCAAATCTGCTTCTTGTATCTTATTGAGTTTCATAATGACATATGTATCTCAAGTAGGTGACATGGTGTTTCATCCCATTTCTTTTATCTGTATTTATTAAGCAAGCCATGCTTTCCTGTAACAGTTCTAGTGTTCTGTATCACCAAGTCTTGGTGTCTAAAGCTTATAGTTCTTTCTGTTAGCTTTAATACTCAGGACATTTGTGCATAAACATATTAGTTTTTCCAATTATTCTTCCTCTTAATTATGACTACAGAAGTCTCCTACTTCCTTCCTTTCTCACTCCATGTCTGTGTGTAGGAATCTACCTTTTAATTCTTTGTGGATATTTATCCCAGTCCTCTTCAAATCAAATTTTAATCTTTCTTCCTTTTGATTAGAATTGCTGTCTGAACATCCTATCTTCCCTCTGTGCCAGATGGATTCACCTCTCTCCTTCCTTCTGAACCTTTGACCTTACAGTTTAAGTTACAGCATCATAAGATATATGCTTACTGCCTAGAGAAACCTGCAGTCTGAGTCCTCAGCAGGCAGAAGTTCCTGCTGGGAAATCCTGAGCTTATCGATGCTTATTGTATAGGAGCTTTGAACTGACTCACGGAAGTGCCAAGGCTTTTTGACTTCAAGATCTTCAAACAACTCTGACTACTCTTTTTACAAAACAGGACTTTCAAAGCATCCATCTTGACTAGTAAGGGAAATCTTAAAAAGGCTGGATTTAGGTTAACTAACATTAAAGATCAGGCTAGGTAATCATTTGAAAGGTTTGAGTCCCACCTCATCTTTTGTAAGACTGATAACTATTTTAGGGTTTTAAGCAATGAATTGATTTGGGTCAAGTACTCAGGAACTGTTGCTCTGTGTTAAACTTATACCTGTTTTCTTACATTCTCTATGCCCATATTTAACTCCCTTTATGCCCATATTCTGTTCAAATTATTCTCACTGTTTTCTCAATTGTCTTTACAATTAGGGAAGACTGTTTGGAAACTTGTTATTGACTCTATGTGGGAAAATAGTCTTTAAAGGCCAAAGAAAAAAAAGACTAATATAGAATGATGGTGGCCGTTTAACACAGAACAGAACAAACACACAATATCAAGGAAGAAAAAAATATATATTAGAGTCACAGCTGACAAATGAAACAAAAAATAATTGCTTCAATGTATTTAACAAATTAAAGAATTGCAAGGCTCTGGACTGGTAAATTGTGGTAGCTAGCTATTGAGGCAAAATGGTAAATAGTTTCATAGACTCTTGGGAAATAATTTGTTTTAATTGTGTGCAGTCATATTCAAATCAATATCTGAAAAATCCATTGGGATGCAGAGAACTGGAGTAAATCAGAATTTCAGAGCAACTCAGATAATAGATTATTGTTTAAGGCTGACAGAAGATAAGACTTTCACATTTACATAAATTTTTGGTTCTTCTGTTATGAAATTTCCTCATATTAAGTCTGTTTTGTTTACTATAAGGATGAAAAGGCACTTAACATTAAAAACAGGTAAAAGGAAAGACTGCTAATACTGGTACCTGTGCTTTGTCCAAGTAATCTTTACTATTGCCATAGGTAATGGTCCATCAGAATTTCATTATACCCCACTCTTTATATCTCAGTCATTGAAATTCCTTGCAAAAAAAGTATTGGTCAGAAAATTATGGGCCTAGGGTCGAATATCATTTACTCACACAGTAAACCTGAAGAAAAGCAGTGAGGACACTGGAAAAATCCTTTTGAGCTTTGACAGGTGTACCATTTAGATAGAGATTTGCTAAACATACCCTGAATCAATGTGTGTGCACCTCACTTACAGCATCAGGAAGAAGAATTTTAGGAGCATGTTTACATTTAGCTTCAAGCATGTAGCAGCCAGAAAGCTCCAACGAAGCACACTTGACTTTGTACTGGTGTCTGTATGTGTGGTATATGTTTGATGTGTTTTGTAAATAAGATATCTGAGGGAGAGATGGCTAAACTTTCCTTTCATGGCTAATCGACTTGTAGAGCACATTCATGGAATATGCTAGCCAAGCTTCTTAATAAGGACTCTATTAAGGTAATGGTATAATATTTTGCATGGGCCACTCGACTTATTCAGTAAAAGGTTTTACAAAACTGAAACTAATATTTGTGAAATGTTTTCCTGAGATTTATTTCTCAGTGTTTTACTCATTTCATATAGGCATGACCACAAACAAATTTGGCATGAATGATGTGCTTGGCAATCAGAATTGCATGCCCTCATTTCATAGATAAGTTTCTTGTCCTATCTACACTTCAGATACCTATCTCCCAGATAGGGATAAGGAAATATGTCCTGTCATGTAGGACTATCTCCAGGCTTAATTAAATGTTTATAAAGTAACCTATAATTAGAAGGTATCGTTAAAGACAGGCAGAAGGTGGGGGAACAAAACACAGTTCATTGGGTTTTTAACAAGAAGGAACAAGGTCCTGACTTGATAAAATGCCTCAATAAATATGAGCAGAAAAAGGATCTGTTTGTAAATGGACAAATATTGTCTGACATTCTATCTAATTTCAGTCACCCTTATAATTTAATCCACAAATATTTGATTTAGATACTCTTATGTATACAACACTGACCTGGTTAGGAAGCAAAAATATCAGAGACAAGTAAAGTGTTTTTATCCTGTTCTGCCAAGTTTCACCAATCACAAGGCTGCTTTTGCCCTGACTGAGTAATGTAGAGGGAGCATGGTGTAGTATTAGGACCTTAGTGAATAAAAACCAACTGAGAACTATTTAAATATTAATGCTTTGCCTAGCAAAAGAAGGACTGAAGAGAGTTAGGTTGTTTGCCCCAGATGCCCTTGGACTGGCTTGCCAGACCTTTCTGTCACATCTGTGAAGAACTTTCCATTACATAAATATGTTGCCCAGAACTCTTTGACTACTTTACTATTATGGAGTCAGGCTAATAAAAGCCTCATGATAATGACTGCAAAACAGATGGAAAATACTGTGAATGCTAAAACACGTTCTAGTACTCTTAAATTAAGGGGGAAAAAAAATATGTGGGGAAGCTGTTGTGCCTATTTACCTTTTTTAAGTTTATTTTTATCATGTCTACCATTACAGAAACAGAGTGTAACTTAGCAAAGTCATGCCCCAGCTTTCTGGCTGTAGTTTGTCAGAGACAAGCTATTTTCTCAAGTTTCTGTCAACCAAATCAGTATACTATCAATTAAAAAATCCACAGAAATTATATCTGTAAATTCCAGGCAAACCATTTGCCATTCAATTGCAACTAAAACAATGGCATGATAATAAAAGGACATTTCATTATAAACAGAGAAGCATTTGAAGTCTCCCTGGGCTGTCAAGTGGTGAGTGCAGTATCGTGAATGCCAACGCTTTTCTGCTGCTGATTTCATTACTTGTCTTCACTTGGGGATTATCAGGCCCTAAATTCACAAAATCCCCAAAGCCCCTTCAAAATATTTTCTCTCTGACTGAAGCAAAGCAACCTTCTAAAGAACTGGTGCAAGGTGTTTAGGGTAACTCCATGTCAAAATACCCTTAAAATATCTTCCTGTTACTGCTTCCTTATTTTTATTGAATACCTTTTAATCTATTTTTGTGATGCTTCTAGTTAGGAATTTTGTTTTCTTTCTTTTTTTTTTTTAAGTAACAGTGACAATCACAAGTAGAAATATGTATCCAAGAGATAGCTGAACATTCCATTAGTCTCAAGAGACTAATTATAAAATCCTTATCCTAGTTGCCTATTAATGAAAGTGTGCTAATTTGCATATCAATACCTTGTGTTTTCAGAGTTATTTTCCTAATTTTCTTTCCACAAATTATAATGTGGTTCTATTTTCTCTTTTTGATATTTAGTTACTTTTAGTATTTTAATAAAATAAATGTAGGTGTCATATTCCCCTATTTTCAGTGTGAATCCCTCATCTGGCCAGGTATTCGTCATCTTGTACTGGAGTCACTAACTTTTATCATTATTCATTGGACAGATTTTTTTGTAGAAGGGTCTTTTGATCTCCCTCCTTTTTACAGTTCAAGATCAGCTGCAAGTACAGTCAGCTTTCCAGAAAAGCCAAATGCATGCACATTTCTTCATTATCATTTAAAATGGCATAGATCTTTCATTTTACATCTAGATGGTTCTTTTTTGACATGTGCACTTAGCAATGGGCTTACATTTATTTTTTAAACTGCTCACATCACCACTGTGGCAAAGTGGAACTCTGGCTATCAGTGTGTTAATTAGTCCCTGGTCTTTCACAGCTTCTTGCACTGCTAGTTTTCTGAAGCATTTATTTTGTCTCTGGGTTCCCCATTGTGAGTATCTATCTAGAGGGGTATTTACACCATGGCCACCATTATTACGGTATCTCGGCACTGCATCCCACACTGGGCTCCAAACCATAAGTCAAACATTATAATTTATCCTTTAAAAGAGCACGAGGGAGTAGTGTTTTGATATGAAAGGAGGAGCAAAATATACATTCCTTTTAGATGATTTTTATTTTTGATTATGGAAACTAACCGTCAAGGAGAGAAGACAAAACATGTGGAATTTGATCTGTGAATTAATGAGTACCACCTGTCTCTTGTGCTGTAATTTCAGCACCTTTCAAGAACTCTAGATTCTATCTATGGGTCATGTTCTCTCCCCTTAATTTTGTTAACGTGTAGCACTTTTTCTTAGAGGTAGATAAGCATTTTGGACCACGGGTGCAGTATTATAACTTAAGAAAACTTAGAAATCATAAGAGATTCGAAAAGGTCACAGAATTACACTCTGTGTCACTGTCATCAGTTTAATCTTGTTAATTGACAGTGCTATTAAAAAAAATACTGGGAGAAAATTACTTGTGCAAGTCAACCTGTGCTGTACCCAGTGACCTCACTATTGTTCCCCAGGCACTTGATGGGAGCTAAGTGCCACCTTGTATTTTCCTGCTGGCAACTCATGCTCTCTGTGCAGTACCATGCCTTTCCTCATGCACCTCTGCACCACTTCTCAGGCACATATAGCCCTTTGCATCCCATTGACTGCTTTTTACGGGTAACCTATGAACACAGCCGTGCAAAAATGGTTTGGAGACTGTTATCTGCTAAAGACTGGACTGATCAGCCCTCTTGCATTCAATAAAGATCATGTAGCTCTTACGGGAGATGTCAACCAAAACACCACAATACAGCGAGGTTGGGTAAATGCTTAACCAAGTGGACCAAGCAGTTTCTGTCACAGGAAAAAAAACAAGTCTGGGAAGTGTAAATACAAGATAGAGAAGCACACTGAAGACTCTCAGGGCAATTAGCAAAGAAAGTGTACTCCTTTGGTCTGCCCATATCCAGAGTACATTAAAGATGTCAGGCTTCCTGACCTGTTTTTCTATCTAAGACTACTGACCCCAGATTCTCATTAATCAAGCGGTTCAAGAAAAGGTAGCAGTGTTTTAGCAGATATTTAGAAAGGAGTAAATTAGCATGCTTTGCCTCACTTGAATCTTTACACTATATCCATTGTGAAACTAAAACTAACACATAAATCCCTATAGAATATGTTTGTTTGCTTTTTCCATGAACAAACAGTGGAGCCTCAGGAACAACGAGTTCCTTTATAGAGATTTGACAAACAAAATTATTGAAGGAAAAAAACAGCTTTTCATAAACCCCCCATATTATTCCTTCTTATTCATGTAGGATCACTCACGCTTTTTCTGACTTGTCTAATAAAGGCATAAAAATAAATAAGTCCTTTAGTGTTCAGGTTTGCTACAGATTTGTTCAAATGTTGCTTTCAACTCATGAGCAGTTTCAAGACTGTAATGGAAAAGCTGAATCAGCTGTGAAATGTAACTTTTGACTTAATTATATTAATTGACATACCTATGTATAATTTTTTGAATATTTGGTATAATTGCTTCAAATGCCATTTAATTTGTCACTTGAAGTACAATAATTAGAAACAGTTCATGAAAGAAAGTCACTGCAACTTCAAATGAAGTATTTCAAAGGTATAATTATTTTGAATGTTATAATACTGAATAGCTACACTCAGGGCTGGGAGCCAACATTGTCACTGTTAAAGTGTGTGGATCAGTGGATCTCCTTTGCTGCTCAGGCCACATACTCACTTATTTGCAAGATTTGGGGGAATAGCGCTACGTGAAAAGGAGAAACCATATTAGTTTCTCCTCCCTATAGGTCAGAGACAGGCCTTCTGTGCAAAAACGTTTGTCATCCGAGTCTCATTAGAAATCAATGGAAAACATTCCATCAAACAGTGGGAGATGAATTGATCCACGAGTTTATTTTTGGCTCTGCTGGAGATGTTCAAGAGGCAAATAGCCAGCTGGTGGAGCAGATGCTTGATGTGAATAGTCCCCCCTGAAATACTCCAGGGCAGTGCTGGGATGGCTCAAACCGCTCTGCACAGCACCAGCCTCTGTTCCTTGGGGGAAGCCTCCACCCCCACCTCACCTCACAAAGAGGCAGGAATGCAAGACAGAGGGAAGAAATTAGCAGCAGCCTTAATAATGTCAACTGGCAAGAACAGTGACATAGCTAGGAAGGTATTGTTCAACATTGCACAATATCTCTCACATAAAAATAAATAAATTGAAACCGCAGAAAATTAAAGCAAGAAAAAGGAAGGTGAATTTCCTCTACTGTTCCAGCCGAAAGGTCATGCAGCCATTCCAAGTTTGGCCCTGTTCATTTGCAAGAAAAGTGATTGTAGCCCATGTCATCTGGGAACCAGTTTGCTGGGCACTGACAGGGTACTGTCTTCTTAAAATACTTTGTCCAGACCTCTGGATGGAGCCTGTCCCTTGGAAGTCTGAGTGAGGAGTGGCTTTCTTAACTCAGCCTCAACTGCCAAGAAGATCACGTGCTGAAACACAATGGGGTACTGGGTCCACTGCCTGAGCTCTGCCAGCTCCTGAAGGACCTAACCCATACCAACCCCAGTAAGTGTCAGAGATATGACTGGAGGAAGTGGAGGATTTCAGCACTGGAAATAGACAAACAATTTAAACTTTATTGAATTTCTGAGCAGAGTTTTTGTGAAGTTTATGCTTTAGCTGGAGGTACAAAAGAGAGCTCTTAAAAATATAAATCAGGTAAATATGTGTTTTAACTTTACCAATCTGAATGTTGGTCTAAAAACTTTAAGGAAACTTCTAGCATTGAAATCATACCCAGAGACTTAAAAAACCTGTGTATACCCAGCTTGAATTTTAAACTATGCCCACCTTCTGAGAGGGGTTTTCCTTTGGATGCAAATCAAGTCAGAAGCTGTGCTGCAGGCAGGAGACTTAGGTTTCAGGAGCCAGAAAACACAGTTCTTGGACTTCTCCTATTGGTCCCATTTAAAGTTACCCCTTTTCTCTGTCACTTAGCCATTACCTTCTTCAGTTCTTTATGATATGAGCTATTGGCACAGGGAAGGAGGAGTGAAGGGGTTCTCTGGAACTCCCCCATCTAGTACTTCACTCTAAAGGAGTGTCTTAGTTCCCTCACCTCTTGGCAGCTCTGACTAAGGCCACTGACATCCAGTTGGGTGCCTAACAGGTCCTGACTGACATGTAAATACAGTTCTGTTCCCATACACATCTACAATACATTTTTGTTTCCTACAATGAATTTGTAACAAGAATCAAGGTTAATGCTATATGCCACATGCAGTTTCCTACATACCTTTCACATAGTAAATATTCGACAAAAATATTTTGGTTTTGGCATCCACACCAAACTTTCCCTAATAATCTTGGTTTCAGAGGAGCAGATTCCTGCTGGGTGAG
Source organism: Manacus candei (assembly GCF_025592945.1). Classification (NCBI taxonomy): domain Eukaryota; kingdom Metazoa; phylum Chordata; class Aves; order Passeriformes; family Pipridae; genus Manacus; species Manacus candei. The sequence continues at coordinate 3,505,291 of NW_026138059.1, forward strand.
CAAGGGAGGAGAACAGGGAGCAGTGAGCAAATTTGGCTAGTTTTTTCTTCTGAACATCTTAGTAATCTCTGAAAAGCCTAGTAATTGGACCGTCATCAGAAGTGCTCATATAAAAGCCAGCATTGGTCTGGAAAAGCAAAGTGCAGTTCAGTTATAGCAGAGGGCCAAAGTAGCCAGGCAAGCTCAGATTTACATCACTGTGTTCCAACAGCACAGCTGCATCAAATTACTCTCTTCAGAACAGGAAGGACTGGAAGCTTGATTACAAGTGCTAGAGAGATGGGGGAACACAATCTCATCTGTACATTGTGTATAAGATCTCTTTTTCCTCTCAGAGAAATTATTAGTGGAAGGAACTACTCCACATAGGAGAGGTCCTAGTCATCTGGAAACAGATCTGGATGGTTTTTTTGTCAATATGATTGTTCAAAACAAACCAGGTTTTTTTTCAAACAGTGGTGAACTGGAGGCAAAACAATTTTTTGTTTGTCTGTGAAGGTTGAAGTGTGCCACTCAGCTTTCAGACAACAAATGGTAATAACCTATACAGAGTGCTTCAGAATTTTGTCCCTCTAGCCTCTGACCTGCCTGAGCTGATTCCTGTATTTGCTTGTTGATGCAATAACTAGTTGGTCCTTGTGCAGGTGGATATTCTGGCCTGTAGGACAGCAGGCTAAGGGCCTTTATGTTTTTGTTTTCTAGTGAATTAAACCTCTACCTGAGCCCCCTCTCACCATTTTTTTATTATTTTTTTTATTAATTATTTTTATTTTCATTAATTTTCCATTTTAAGAGTGTATCCCAAAGGACTTTCAAAAACATGAGCTAAATATTATTTATCTGTGTTAGCTTAAATGCAAAATATTACACTAGCATAATCAAACTGAATTTGGGCAGTTGAATCTGACTTCATTTTTATTAGCCATTGTTTGTTTGAATTGTTATTATATTTTTGTAAGACTTTTGAGTAGTTGCCTAAGATTATTTGTGCAGCATCTGAGCTTGAATAAGAGAAAACTAAAAATGAGCTTTAGAAAATTAAAAAAAAAACAACAACAAAACATAGGAACACCTTAAAATGGGCAGTCTCAGAAATGCTTTATCCTTTATACCTATCAGATATCTGACCATTTGAAACCTGTATGTTTTATTTCTTCTTCCCTTCCCTTCCCTTCCCTTCCCTTCCCTTCCCTTCCCTTCCCTTCCCTTCCCTTCCCTTCCCTTCCCTTCCCTTCCCTTCCCTTCCCTTCCCTTCCCTTCCCTTCCCTTCCCTTCCCTTCCCTTCCCTTCCCTTCCCTTCCCTTCCCTTCCTTTCCCTTCCCTCTCCTTCCCTTGTTCTTGTTCTTTCTTTCGTCTTTTCTTGTTCTTTCTTCATCTTCCTTTCTCTGAAGCTGTGCAATCAGTTGCACCACAAACCACTTACATCTTTCTACTGAGTCTGTTTAAATCTGCTCATTTTCTCCCTTCTCTTTTAGCTTTGCAACCCTCATGACTTTCTGATGAAGCTATACTGGTAGGAATCATCTACTGCTGGTATACCTGTGCTTGCCTGTTTTACAAGTTTGAGTGGAATATACCAAGGACATGAGACTAGCTGCAATCCGTGGATTTGCTACCTATGGCAGTCACTGCTGCAAAGCCTGACAGAGAAGGATGCGACACCAGTTAACAGAGAAGCCCATGCTGCTTCAATTAGATCATGACTAAACACAAAAGCTAAAACTAAGTTCATTTTTGCGATCGGAGTGGGGACATAAGCAAAGTACCATGCCAGACCACCATGACTGGTATCTCATTTCACTCAGTATTGATTGTAAAGGCTGTGATGTTTGCTCTCATACAAAAAATGAATATTTAAAGTAGCTGACTTTTTATCAATTCATATTGCAAATATTTTACCAGCATTCAACACTCTTTCTCACTCTCCTTTTTTTTTTTTTTTAAATCACATGCGTTTGCTACGTCCTGATAATATTTCTCCTAGAAAGAGGCAGATTTTGCCAAGGCAAAAGAGTTTATTGCTGTGAATTGGCTATGCTCTGCAGAGGTCTGCACAGTACACCACTGTACTTCATGTACTATAAGCCTTTTAGAGTGGAAATTTACTGCGGTGTCTCACCTTGAGGAGAGAACCAAAACAAACTTACTAGAACAGTAATTTAAAGACTGAACTTTAAAGAGAGGGGAGAGAAATAAACTTCCTACCATTCCTTCTGCTAAATGGTCAGGACCATGTGAAAATCAATAAGCTGACCTCTTTCTTCCTTTTTTATTTAAGACTGAAAAAAGTCCAACTGACACTTTGTGCAACTGCTTTTAGCCAGAAACTGTTGTAGGTAGAGCGAGCATGTGTGTGATGTGATGGGGTCAGTGGCCAGATCCCACCCTGGAGGGCAGTGAGCTTCATCCTGCTCTGCTAGTGGAGCAGCTCTGGACTGCACAGCTGCAGCCAGTTCAGGACTTCTGGGGCCACCATCTCTATTCTGCTCTCTCAGAGTGCCTATGTGCTTGCATTCTCCTTGCCTACCTGAAACATGAGCAGATGTAGCTGGAACTCCCTCGCTGGCTCTGTGGAGCAAGGGAAACATGATCTGTGAGGTGGAATTTCCTGCCTGCTGCACAGACTTGCTTTATACATAGATTTTAATGCAATGTTGAATAAAATTTTCTAATGCCTTCATTTTCTGATCTCTTCTTTAAAAATTATATTTATTCATATAAGAATAAATCCAAGATGTCCAAAAAATCCCACTCCAAGATTTGGAGCTCGTCTCTATTATAATAAGTACCAGTAGTCTATCCAAAAAACATAATGTGGAACTCCAAGCTTTACAAAGACTAGAGGGCTTGTCAAAGCCTCAAAACTGACCCAATTATGGAGTTAAAGCAAAAGTGGCAAGAGATGTTTAAATGGTGAGTAAGAAGCAGATATTTAGGTAGGGAAACTGCAGAGCTCAGGAGCAGCCTGGTCAATTGAGAAGACCTAAAATAAGCTTGCCAGCTGGGAGAGGGACTATGATGCACTGGCATGTCACTGTGTGAAAAAAGAGATTTTCCTGAACTTGGAGGATCTTGAACAAGGTTATGCATTTATGGTTGTGTACGGTCAGACCTGTACATTTGCCAGCAACTTTTTTTAAAAAAAATTTCTTAATAAATAATTCACTGACATTGAAAATCTCCTCAAGAACGTAGCAATAGTGATGCAAGTCACCAGGAGTCATGTGCCAGGTTAGGGATAGTATTTCTGGATGAAATTTTAGGAAATGAGACTCCTGAATATAGTTAACAAGTGTAAAGGGCATTTTCTGAGATATATAAGAACATGATCACTGAATCCAAAGGGATATTTGAAGCTGGGCTCCTATGTCTCAGAAAATACTTTACTCATTGAAATATTTGCCAAGGTGGGAACTACTCCTTTGAGGAAAAAATGTGCAGAACTGGTTTTTCATCCAGTCTAAACCAGAATATGAATAAATAAACAAATAAATAAATAAATAAATATTACACATTTGGGACAAACAGGGAGTTGTTTTTCTGCTCAGTTCATCCGTATCTAGATATCACTGATATGCTACCAGTGCATCCTATGGATGCACATGAAAAGCATCCTTCTACTGGTCTTACTAAATAAACAGAAGCAGTTTTTGAGATTTTATGGTTTAGAAAAGCTGCAAGGGCTGTTTCCTTACTCTTTACTTCCCCCTAAGAGTTATTAAAGTCTAAAGCAGTATATCTGGGCAGAGCACTGTGGCTCAGTCCAGCAAGTACTTTCTTGACATATTCCAAGTTCTGTGCAAGGCTGGCAGAAGTGCTTCTTGAATCCATCTGTAGCTTGTATAGCACCCAAGTGCTTTGTTTTTCATTGCAAGATTGACATAAATTCTTTTGATTAAACAAGCGCTTGTGCGAGAAAGATCTGGAAAGCTACTATTTAAGGGGAAAATTACTGTCCTATAAAGGTTTCTATTGGAATGAATGTTGCTGTGGCTCTGTGTGTTGCTTTTTTAAAAGGAAAGGTAAAATAAAATTTTACACATATTTTTAGGTGTTCTCATGACTTAATGTCCAAGTGTAAGACTAAGGTGTTAATAGTCACAAAACAGATGAGCTGTTTGCACCTTCACATGCTACAGTACCTTCCTGAAAACAATAACAAAGGTGTGGGCTTTTTACATACTTTTATTCAGAAACTTAAATGAGTGAACCTTTTAAAAGGAAACCGCTGAGTAGAATAGCAAACTAGCTTTCTTCACAGGGCAACAGAAAAATGTCTACTTTAATAAGAAGCAAACATGAACCACCTATTATGTTCTTTCATGTGTTATATTGTTTCTGAATGCCAAAATTACTTAAAAACTGTTTCCTGAAGTAAATGAAAATATGACATCAGAAGCATCATTCTCATTTTTGATAAAAGCAGCAGCTGCTGGCATGCTGCTGGCACTTCTAAAATTTATGTTGAGTTGTTCATAGCACTGAGGAAAAGGATGTATTTTCAAATAGTGAGGGAGAAGATGTTAGTGCTACTGTTGTTTATAGTCGCACTAACAGTGGTTTGTGGAAGTAGTCTGTATGCTGCCTTGGCTTGTTATTGCCACTGGGAGGCTGTGGTACAGTTGTATGTTGGGAGAAGGATTACTCCAAACCATAATGGATCTCTGGTGGAAAGTTGGACATTTGTGTAAGGAATGAGAATCTGGCTCCAGGTATGTAACAGAGAAAACTTAGATCATAAACAGTGTACAAACAGTGCAACATTAGAAGTGATAGAATATTTTAAAAAAATTATTCAGTTTGTATAAAGCTGAGCTCAATAATAACAATAATAAAAAGGTGTTCTTTATTGGAGTATCTTATACACTGGTTATACAGAAGATTTACTTGTTTTTTCTCTGGTTAGTTCCTCTGGAGATTTGGTTTGCTTGGGTTAACTCTCTAGGACTGGTATTATGGGGTTTACTGCTCCAGAATCTGGATTCCCTGGAGGTGAGGAAGGGGAGACACTAACCCACTGTCGGAGCTGGGAAGATTGTTAATATTGTTCACTTCCTGTTAGTGCTGCTTCTGGCTTCCAAGCAGGAGATAATCTAAGTCATTCTTTTGGATAAGGCAGTAAAAAGAGAAGAAATAACAGTGTTGTTTTGCAAAGGAGCTCTGGATCTGGGAGCATCATTGTGTGTCATGTTCCCCAGGGAGCTGCTGTGGAGCAGAGAAAAGCAGTGCAACCACCAGTCTCTACCACTGCATGAGGACTACTTACTTCGAAATCATTAGGAATTGCTTTTTCCTCACCTTATTTCCTTACTAAAATAAAATGTAATTGTGGTTTACAGATGGATGGCATCGCTTATATTTACCTTCTTGCATTCATAACTATATGTTTGTTCAGCTATAGGGCTGTGGCTGGGCAGCAGGCAGGAAATCTGCCATCCTGCTGTGGCCTGGATGCTTGTTATGGGCGAGGTGAAACCTCTGCAATAGGGACTGGGTAACCAAATACAACTGAACCCGCTCAACAGGAAGAAGCCTGCAGTGATGAAGAACATCCCTATCCTTGTACCTGCTTGCAGCAGAAGTGGAAATGCTTGAGAAGAGCAAGGAGCAACATCTTCACTGCAGAGGTGACAGAGAGGACCCATTCCCATGGACCAGGAAGGGACTGGGTAATTTATTGCAACTTTGGAAACTACCAGAAATTGATGGATAGAGCAAAGACCGGAGAGAAGGAGCTCTTTTCCAGGTAGCCGGAGAGGACACTTACTTTTGACTAGTATTTTCTTTTGCTGAATTTCACTCATTTCCAGGGTTGTTTGTGGTCTTAAAATGTATCTGTAGTGACAGGATGTCCTTTTGGAGGCTTTCTTGAGGACAAACCTTCTGGCAAGTAGAACAAGAGGACACAATACAGCATCACCAACACAGAGACCAATTCCAGGAGCCCAGAGCAAGACATCATTTGTTAACCTTGCAGGAGCTTATATGTAGGACCTACAATGGAGACATATGCTACTTTTTTTTCAGCATCAACAAGCCTTTTCTGAAGTCTCTTTAAATGTAGGTATAGACCATGTCTGAGTAGATTAACACACAAGCACAAGGTTAGATGATTGTGAGAATCTACTGCTCATCTGGAGAAAGACCATGGAGAAAAGATCTGAGGGAAGGGAGCTGTAAGATGTGAGATGATATTTTTCTCACTTAATAAAACTGTATCTAGAAAAAGTAGAAAGTAGCTACTAGAAACAGGAAGATCTGGTGAGAAAGGAAATCTCCTGACCCGTCGGAAAGATAGCACTGTGTTTTATTTTGGACTTTGTTGATTCAACTTCTGTGTAGTGATTAGATGAAGACCTTGAAAGGATTCAAGCAGTGATGTTTAACCTTTCCAGGGAGATTTAGAAAAACTAGCAATCTGCAGAGACCTTTCTTGCAGTAGCAGGAACTGTGTTACCCTTCAAAAACTGAATTTATGCCCACAAAGAACTGAAAACTCTGACTTGGAGGGATCAATAGAAAATAAGGTCATTGCTGAATAAAGTTCTCAAAAGTTTCCAGTTCTTATTTGCTCCAACCTCTCACTTGCCTGAGGCCTACTCCACCAGCATTTTCTCAGGATGGTGAAGCTATGAGCAACATATTGTAATACAGTTCTGCTGTGATTAGATACAGGGAATACAGGGCTGTTGGTTGTCAAGACATTGCTAGTATTCTAATTTGAAGTGTCATTCAGACTCCTTCAGTGGTTTGCATTATTGAATAAAATTGGAAAGGAATGAGTTTTGAGAACAGAGAGAAATTGCTCTGTGGGCTGGAAGAGGAAAGATCTCAGAAGGAGGCACTGGGTTTAGAGGACCCAGCCTGGCCTTGCTACCCTGAAAAGATTTATTCAAGCTCAATGTCCCTCCACCCTCACCTCCCTAAAACTCTCCTTGTTTCACCAAAGCAATTGCCTGTGCTAGGACTGGCACAGTTTGATTCCCAGTGAATCACATAAAAACTTATTTAATGAAATGTCCCTTGATCTTATGTGCATTACTGAGACAGGGTTTTTGCACTTGCCTGGGGCTCTCTGAAAAGTCTCAATTGCTTTTTTACCTGAATTCTTTTCTAGCTTATTCTCCTAACATTGATTCTTAATGAATCTTTGACATTTATCCTCATATCTTTCCATCCTCCCATTTCTAACTTCTTCTCTTTCCTGAGGTGAAATTTTATCATTTTCTTTACTGGGTAAAAGATAAAAAAAAAAATGGAGAAAGGTTCAATGCTTGGAAGAGCTAGCAGGTTCTTTTAATTCTTTCTGTTATGACAATATGACAGATTCTTGCACTTTCCCAGCTCCCAGTGGAAATACCAGGCTCTGAGGAGGCAGAAAGAGGGGTATAAAGACAGAAGGCATTTACTCTTAGCAATGATTTTTCTAATGAGAGTTTTTAGTGGTGACATTAACAAACTGTTCTCCTGAAGAATTTCCTGGGGGTTTCAGTGTCACTACATGCAGCATCAACTAGGTGACAAGCTCTCACTGCCACCTCATTCACTGAAGAAACAGCATCCTGAGCAAGAGCCGGTCTGCATTCTCATTTTTGGCAGAGACATTGTGAATGCTGACTGAAGTGAGCAGCACAGTAGCTTTCTTCTAGATGTTTGTTTGTATCTTTTTTTCTTTTGTTATTTTCAGTGCATGAAAATAAAGAAAGGAAAAAAAGAATAGCCTCATATTGAGGGATTTAGACATTTTTGTAAAGCTTAATTAAACTTCTAAATCTGTACTCTAGACAGTTAAGTCTTGCAGTAGGTAAGATGAAGTGTAGAGAAGTCAAGGGACTAATCCAAGGTCAGTGACAGAGTCAGAAGCAGCCCCCAGGGGGTTCACTCTGCTCCTATTCTGGTGGTAAATCATTGACAGTAATTCCAGTCTGACCACCATATTTCCCCCAGTCTTAGACCAGGGAGAACAGGGAACTTGCTTTGAATCTGAATCATCTTCATCAGGTAAGCAGAAAGCCTTTAGCTTCTGATGATCATTGCTTTATGTATTTAATTATCTTATCATGTTCATGGCTAGGCTTCACGAATGAAGATTTAGGAAGGCTCTATCCACGTTTGTTACATGCACCTTATCATAACCCTTTGTTATTACAACAGCTTGGATAGTGCTGATTTGGTTGAGGAAAGACGAAGACAAGCAAGAAAAGTTAATTCGTAAAACAAAGAGTCAGATGTAGAAGTGGGCCAACAGGGTGTCACTCTACCTATCTAAAACCTCTTTGTTGGAGTGGCATCAGGAAAACAAATGTTTAAATAAAAAGATGCCAGATTAAGATACTTGGAAAACCTGTCTGTAGAAACCAAGGACCCAGTGAGTTTGTCAGAAATCCTCTCACAACAGTCTGTTGGCAATGCATTTGCAAAATCAACTAAACAATCTGCATCCTTACACAGATGCATAGACCTTGCACAGATCCACTGCAGGAGGAACCCCTCCAGCAATGTCCTACCCTGCCCAGGGGACTGGGACACAGATATGCACTGGAGTCCTGCAGGAGATGATATTGCATTAGAATTTTGGGGACTACCTCTAATTTCAATTGTGGCATGTCTTTTTTTCTGAAAGAGCTTTCAAGTTCTATTTCTACCCCAATCTTGGAAGTATCAGACCTTCACAGTCTGAGAAACTCATTTTCCACCTAGCTTTGCTCATGATGCTTATCATGAACCTTAGATTAACAAGTGATTAAAATTGAACTACAGCAAGTATGTAAGTGTAAATTTGAATGATGCATGATTACTCTGAGCCAGCAGACATGTACAAATAATTGGGCTTTAAAGTTCATTAGTCAGTTTTATTGCAAATAGTGCATTTGCATGATGTTTGTAAATTTATGCACCAGCGGCCAAAAGTGATGACAGCATTCCACTGACTAGGCAAAGCAATTACAAAAAGAACATCCATTATTTGAAATGCCAATGCAAAACACTTGTTTTAATAATTGGTCATAGTGTTTTAGTCCTGGGATTGAGAGCTGCTTAAATTCTTTAGTTACAGCATGTGGCATAAACAGGCAAAGTCTCCCACCACACTGAACAACTGCTTCCAAATTGTTTTTTTTGTTGACTCACCCCCACTCTCAGTATGTCTGAATTAGAAGAGCTTTTAAACTGAATGTTGTTAGATTTAGCTTTTCCTTTGGAGACTAAAGAGCCTCTCTGTGACTGTCACAGAGGATTTAGCTATGTAGTGCTATATATATGTGAATCCAATGAGAACTGAAAGATAACCGGGGAGATTGTAGAGGTTATAGTGTCATTAGTACTGATCTCTTCCTCTCTGGGCTTGATGAGAGGAATAGTAGTGGAGATAAAGAGGAGAACACCCAGTTTGAAGAACAACATGGATTAATCTGTTGGTTAGTGAGACAAACTAAACCCCATCTCTCAGATATTTTCCTATCTATTACTGTTATTTTTAATCTACGTACATCTGCTTTTGCAATTTTAGAAAGTGACCAGAAATATCTTAATCAATTAAAAGTTAAAGAAGAGATAAGATCCATGTGTGAATACACTGAAGTGCTGCATGTACGCACTGCCTCCAGATAAGGACAGCTTCGGCATGCTTTCCATTTCCAGGTTATCCGTGATTCCCAGCTAAGAAGCCATATAGTTTGAAACACCAGAACTGATACATTACTGTCAGCTTGAATCTGTTTCCTCATCACTTGCTCATCTCAGCTCCAATGTGAGACAATTAACATACCATATGCTACACACTCCATTAGCCCATACATTTGACAGTGCTCCTGAACGCTGTGCATGACATAGCTCTTTATGTGCTTGTACACAGCTGCATTAATAAAATCTGAGGAGGCAGGTGTGTGTATGCACATATATAGAGATATACACAGGTATGCACAGCAGTTCAGTTGTAAGAATGGTAAACACTCACAGCAGGAACACACCAATGGCGGGTGAACCAGAAATGGTTCCATTGAGAAAAACTTATGAAGACTTGAAGGGTTCTTTGAAAGCAGACTATATGCTCCTAGGATTTCTATTATTTCACTGTAATGGAAAAAAATTCTCACATTAGGTTAAAGATCTAGTAGCATTCTGCACTGTGAAAAGAATATCTCACATTATCAAATCAAATACAGCCCTTCCAGTTAAATTGTTTCATTGCTCATGTTCATTAAAATTTGAACTTTAACACAGAAAACTTCCAGCAGCTGGAAACATGAGCTTCAAGAGCAAATTCCTAAACTTGTGATAATAGCAAAAACATAGGAGCTACTAGTCTGTGCTACATTTTATTCACTTCTTCCAATGCACCCCACTGGCTTAATTGTCAGGTAAACTAACAGGTAATAGTGGTGCAAAGGATAAATGCCTCCTGACTGCACTGCAAAGCACTCATCGAACGAAGTGGGTAAAGTGTTGTCGATCACAGGATCACAGGACACCCAAAAAGCTACTTATTGCTTGAAGCACTCACTCATCTTTAAGGTAGTTTCTTGTCCAATGGTGTCTTGACTAATAAATATGTAAGACAGAAATTCTTTACTGAGGGTGGAACAGGTTTCCCAGAGAAGCTGTGGATGCCCCATCCCTGGAAGTGTTTAAGGCCAGGTTGAATGGGGCTTCAAGCAACCTGGTCTAGTGGAAGGTGTCCCTGCCCATGGCAGAGGGTTTGGAACGAGATGGTCTTTGAGGTCCCTTCCAACCTTAGCCATTCTATGATTCTAAGGCACTCTGCATGCTGCAGTGGCTCTCCCAGCACCATGGGCACTTTTACACCCATGTCACCTTCTGAGCTGTGTTTAATGTTTCCATATGCCCTATAAAGAACTAGTAGGAGGAGTTTTTGCTTTCCGAGCACTCATATTAGGAGTATCTGTATCAGAATTGATTTTAGTTTGTCAAATTAACCCAAACGTAGCTCACTTGAGATTAAAGATTGCTTTTTTTTTTAATTTTTTTTTTTTTTAATAAACAGAAACTGTCTTCAGGATACCCCATAGGAAGTCACCTTTCAGTACCAGGGCAAACTTCTCAGTCTCCCTCTCATTCTCATCTTCTCAAGTCTTCTTCCTAGTCAAAATGCTGGAGTCACAAGTGCTCCAAGTGACAAATGGAGTCTACGTATCCCGCATACGGAAATGATGGAAATGTCCTGGGCTGAGCAATGCAGTACTGATGGATCACGCTGTGGACAGCTGCATTGTGCTGCCTGCAGTGCATTTTAGATAAGCAGGCTTGATAAATTGATGCTTAAACTTGATGACCATTCAATTCTAATTACAAAGTGGGGTACAGAAAATGAATGTTGTCTCTTTTACAAAAAGAAATGCTTTACTTGGGCACGAGCCATGGCTGTTGTGGCTAGAGGACGACATTACATATTACTGTACATTTTGTGTTTTCACCACAAGGGAACAGATGAGTATCTGAACAGATACAAACACAGCTGAAAAATGCAGGCTCTCATTTCAGATGCTTCAAGTGTATTCACTGTGTAATCATCACAAGCAAGGAAAATCTTCTGCCTTTTTTACCTTACAAGGTTTTCCAGAACCACAGAGTTGTTTTAATTGCATGGAAGCTCTTATCATAGGAAAAGATTAGTACAGATACAGTTAATCATTTCAAGATAATGTTGAAGTCATCATGTCTTCAGTTATTAACAAAATTCCATTTTCAAAATTGCTATTGATGTTTGTGTTTTTGTCTTGCTTTTACAGTAAGATGCTCTGCTCACTTAATTCTCTTATGTACTAGGTGTTTTCTAATCTTGGCTTTTCAGTAGGGGAAAAGACTGTTCTCCAGGTGAAGGATTTTGTCTTCTGAAAGCACAGTGAGCATCATAAAATAATTTGTTGCTTAGATAAATTTTTATCAGTGTTGAATTGAATTGAACTTCTGCCATGTAGATGATTGTTTCAGCATTCTTTTTTGTTTGTTTCTTTTTAGTGTAAACACTCTCTAAAATGTATCTTCAAGGAATACAGCAGCTATAGGAAGAAAAAAGAGATTAAAGGGGCATGCTTTCTTATCCAAAGGTTAGACTGCATTTAAGACACTTTGTGAAGACATGCATTTTATCATAGAAACCTTCTTTTATATACGCTGATCTGTTTAAGGAGGTTTTTCACAAAACAGGTCACACACTGTGCCAGTATACACCTTACCAAATTTTAGTAGGATGTCCAGAAAGCAAAGCTAATATTAATTAGTAGAAATATGAATAATGAAGTAGCCCATTAGATCCTATTTTCTATGAAATATTTAGACCACTAATCGTAACATTCCTGATAGATTTGGAGGCTGCATTTGCTGTTCATGAGAAAAGTTTTTCTCTTCATGTAGTGTTCAGCACACTTTATTTCTTGCCATGTAATAATGACACCCTAAAATATCTTGTTAATCTGGATGGATACTTACCCTTCTCAGGCAACCAGCTCTTTTCCAACCAGCGCTAGCAAAGAAAAGACCTTCATTTACTGCTTTTATCCCAGTTTAAAGGTGCTTTTAATGTCTTCAAAATTGCTCTGTGAAGACTGTCAGGAATATTCAAAGCTGAAAGCTACTTTACCTTTACTTGTCAAAATGAAAATAAACACACAAATCCTTTTTAGTTAGTTTGCTGTCTCATTCTTTCTTAAATAGAACCTTGGTATGTGCTACATTTCCAAGTGCCTTAATCATAACTGTTGGGCAGATGGTCAGTGTGTGCCATTTGCCCTCCAACCTTTTTGGAACATCGGACTGTGTCAGTTCACCATGCCCTGGCCAAGGTGGTTGGGGCAATTGAAATTGATGGGACTGCCAGACTTAAAATAAAACAACCACCCTACCACTTGGCTTTCAGAGAGAAAACCAAAGCAAAAGTAATTTAGTATTTTTTTCCTTAAAGACTTGAATTTGAGGTGAGGTGGGAGGAGGTAGCTGGGAGATGTATGTCCAAAGCCAGCACCCGGACCTTACATGCATCTTGCAGAAGGAAGAGCTTTCTCTTCTCAGCAGGTCCACCCTTGAGCTCACTGCAAAGTCCAACAATATTTCAAGCTCACATCATACTATTTCATTCTAATGTTACCCAGATTCTTTTTTTTATTGTAAATCAACTTTATTCATAACAATCACACACATACACAAACCTTAGTATTGTTTCAAATTTTTTCTTTTCAAACTCTTGCACCGTTGTTCAGAAAACCCTGTGGGAACAGAATGGGAACCACTGGGCCTGCCTCCAGACTTAGCAGCCTGATTATAAAGGGGTGAAGGAAAGGGGTTTTACAAACTTCAGTAAACAGTTACTTTAGTTAATAGTCCGAGCCTTGATTATTCACCCCATTGTGACTTACACTGGTTTCAGGGAGGTTGTATTATATTCAGACTGAAGGCTGGAGGTTATGTTTCTGCTGAACTCAACAAAAGGTGGATTGTGCACTTGTAGTACTGTTGCTTTGAATAGAATCTGGACCCATATGTTGAAACTGTTCTGGTCTCTAATTAAAGACTAGTATCTCTGCACTGCACTCTGAGTTATTTTGAGGCAGTGAGAATGCCACAGCAGGGAGTGTACTTGGAGAGTTGGTACTGAAAGTCTTGTTACACCCTGCATTAAAGATATGTGAGTAACTGTGAAAGCTTCAACTTCACCTGAACCTGCTCCTTTCTGTTCTTTATTCCTTTTTTTAAGGACCAAAAAAAACACCTCAAAACCAAAAAACTCACACACAACAGAGAAAAAAATAATCAAAAAACCAAAACAAAACCCAAGCAATCAAACAAACAAAACCCTAAAACCCCCAACCCAAAACAAAACAAAAAACCAAAACAACAAGCCCCAAACAAAAACATGACACATTTTCAGTAGTTAAGTATGTTGGGTTTGAAGCCTAATTAACTTGTTTTTAAAATAAAACCAATAAAATGTTGGAACAAGTTGAGATTCTTAAGGATATTTAGCTGCTGCTAACAGAAGAGCAGCTAACTGTGCTGTTACCTCTGTCTAGAGCAGGAGTCATTGGTCTGTACTTTCTCTCTTCCAGAAAAATTGTTACCCTTCCTGATTTTCCTACCACTGCATTCACTTGCAGTCTTTCGGGTGGGTCATTTGTAAACAGAGCCAGTGTTAAACTGGTAAAGATCTTCTGTTTTGACTTCCTGACTGTAACTGGCTACTTCAAGCCTCTAGGACTTTACAGGTGCAATAAAAGAAAGAGATTCATAGTTACTTCCTCCAGAATACATATAGTTTGGATCATGTGAAAATTGAACTTGTTTAGCTCTAGCCAATGAAAGTCAAATCCACAGTCAAATGCACAGGCTGCAAAGGACTTCATCTCATCTACCTCTAAACTTGACAAAGTTTTCAGGTCTATCCCTATGGGATCTCTGTATCAGAAAGCTAATGATAATTGAGCTAAATACAAAGGGATCAAATAATTTATTTCAATAGTGATGATCATTAAAAAACTCTGCATTTAATTTTAAGTTCGTATTCATCAAGATTAAACTAGGAATTTCTGGCTATAATCAAGCCTTTCACTGCATAGATTCAAGAATATTTCAGTATTTGGCTTTATAGGAGCAAAATATCCTTTCTACAACAGGTCTGGTCTTCTTTCAGTCTTCATTTCGAGAAGCCTAGTAGAAATCTTTACACAAGGGAAGTTGCTCGGTACTTGAAATACTTTGGCTGTGTGCAGGTTAGGATGACATGGAGTAACATGCCATTTTGAAGGCAGCTGCTTGGTCGATGCTGCTTGCTATAGGTTCACAGGGTAGCAGTGGTGCGCACCAAATCACCCATGAAGAAATTTAAGAGGAAGATCTGCTCCAGTAGCAGATCAAATATGTTCTACCCCCTTATGGGGACATCAGGTTCAAACTAATCTTTCGGACACCTTTAAATCATATGAATGTTAAGGATATTTTAAGAAATCTTAAATTTAGCTGTATATCTTAAATTTAACCCAGGAAGGTTATCACAGAGAGAGGCATCAGCAAGAACTACCTTGATCTACTGACCCACTACAGCTGTGCTGAGTTACTCACCACTGAAGCCATTGCCTTTGTGGCTCTCCTGTATATCTTTTTC
Source organism: Manacus candei (assembly GCF_025592945.1). NCBI lineage: Eukaryota > Metazoa > Chordata > Aves > Passeriformes > Pipridae > Manacus > Manacus candei. Next base: position 3,520,403 of record NW_026138059.1, read on the forward strand.
AGTTTTCATCATCCTTTTTAGTCCTAGAAGGCAAGGCCAACTGAGACACAAAACACGATGCATTCTTACTTCATACGCAAAACAAGGTTTGGTCATATCAGTGTAAAAGTACCAATGGTTGTTTAATAATTGTTTTGGTTTGCATTTTTGGGTTGTTTTCTTTTTTTCAACTTGAACAGTGAGGAAGTTTCCACAATCTCATGCAGATAAGAAACAGTGGCACCAGAACTGTGTTTTGCATTCCTGTACTTGTCTTTCTAATCCTAGTTCTTTCTCCTTCTTTCATTATTTAGGACATTACACAGTCCTATTAATTATACTTGTCACTGTATTGTCTTAAGAGCTTGCCTTGAATTTTTATCTACTGCCTCACCCTGTTTACCTTTTTTATCCTATTCTACAGGTAGAGCCTGCATAGTGGCTATTTTATAGAAGAGATAAAAGCTACCCAACTGTGCAGGTACCCACATTTTCACTTTGGTCTCATTCTTTTTCTACACCTGATGTTGTGTTGTCAATGCACTTTTCCCATGCAAAGGAGAAGTTGCATTTAGAATTAAAATACAGAGTTAACATTTTTCTTCTTCTAGTTAAAAGGACTAAAACATAATCATCAATCTTTATCAGGGTGTTTTAACACACTGATACTGATATTGTCCTTGTGAAACAGAAATCTGGACTCTGCAGTGGTAAAAGTGTTCATCTCTCACCTTGGTCATTACCTCTTGAGGTACTCTAATGGACTAGAAATTATGCTGTTGTTTTGAGTGGTTTTTTTTAATTTTTATTTATTTTAAATTTTGTAGATTATTTAATAGTGTTCTGCACTTCAGTGTTTTGTCAGGCTTACCCTGTGTGCCTCAACCTGCTGATAAAAAGAAAGGGGGAAGATTCTATGTTCAGTGATGCAAGTTTATTTTATTCCCTGTATTCTCACCAGAATTGTTCTGGTTTGAATGCTGTGTTTCTGGGACAGTTGCAAGATGAATTTAGATAGATAAAATAAAACTGAAGTCCATGATTTTGTATTCTTTTGCTTTATCCTTCTTTCCTTTTTTAATTTGAATCAAAAATTTGAATGTGGAAGCACTCTCTCTCCTGAAATATTTAATTCATTTGGGTTTGGGTTTACTTTAATAAAAGTCTTCTGGTTTTCCACCTTACAACAATAACTGGAAGTGATACTGAATCATCTCTGCCCAAGTCTATAGTAGGGAAATTAAATTTAATTACTGGCAGTCATTCATAAATCTGTGGGTTCTTAACTGTACACTTTCCCACAACAGCAAATTATATCTTTCATGACCATATATTCTTTATATGGTCCTGTTTTCATCTGGCCTGAAAATATTACTTGTGTACGCAGACGGTACTATGGTCCCATTTCAGCAAGCTGCTTGCTGAAAGGAGGTGTGTGGTGTTATCAAAGAAATTGATGGCATTTCACTGAATAAGGCTGCGTGCTGATGCATACTTAAATGTGTTGATGAATTAGGGCCTCAGGAGACAAGGTCATGCTTAAAGGATTTTCCATTGTAACCTAAATAGTTGATAAACATAATGGTGAGGGAGGAATGTGACTCAGTGAACAGCCATCTGGGCAGATAACTTGAATGCTTAGAAAGAGGAGTGATGGAACTAATAATCTAATTTACTAAAAGCTCTTCTTATATCTCTTCCATTTGTGACTCATGTGTGGGGATCTGAGCTTTGAAAAAATGCTTCAGAGAAGATGGTAGACTTGATGTACACCAGGATGATCTCCCTGGTAATATGTCGAGTTCCTATCCCTGGATTCTCTTAGTGGTAGGTCTGTGAATGAAGAGCAGGGCTAAGCAGTTGCCTGACACCTATTGTAACAAGATTTGTGGAAAGAATACAGCTTTCTTACCAAGAGAAGGGAAGAAAAAGAGCGTCGAGATCAAAATATAAAAAATATAGAACCATAGGAACCAAATGGTAAACCAGAAGGTAACACTAAACAGCACATGCTTCAGAGCAATGCCTCACCCCGTATGAAGGCATCTCAGGAGTCACTGGATACTGCCCAACAGTGCTCTACACAGCTGGGATTCCTCCTAGAAAGCTTCCTCCTCCTGGCACTGCCCCAACAGTTTGGCTGCAGCCACAGGCAGCTCAAACAGGAGCCTGCACCACCCAGGACCAAGTGCTGAGCTAGAGGACAACTTGATCTGAGCCACTGTGTCTTTTTGTACCCTGTGCAGCTCTGTGAGAGCACCATCTGACCTTCCAAAGGCACAGAACACAGCACACAGGCAGCTGCTCTCAAAGACCCTCCGCAAAATAAGCTACATTATCCCCGGTGCTATAAAGGAGAGCACAACACGAAATTTGTAGGACACAGATGGTTATTTTCACTATTTCAATATGTATCTTTAATAGAAGAGTAAAGTCTTTGCTTATGGCTGCAGAAGCATGAGGTTTTACCTCATTCATGTGCTAAAAAGCTGATCCAGCCTCAAGTGGAGCACCTGCACACAAGGCGACAGTGAAGGCAGTTGGACATGAGCTCTACATAATACTCTTCTGTTTGCTGTTGGGCACAGACATTGCTGTTCTAGCCTCATAAAAAGGAGGGGCCCAAGTCTAAATTTACTGAAGGCATCAAAAATGTAGAGAAGTAGTAAAATGCCTATACAGTTAGCAGCAACAGTAGAGATCTCTTTATAATATTGACAAAATTTAAAGTAATAATCACATAAAAATATTCTACTGTTCTTTTTTTTCCTTTATCCTATCTCATCTAATTTACTACAATGTTTGGATATTTAAATGGAGAGCTAAAAATGGCAGACTTTTTGCAAGTATTAGAAACCAGAACAACCCTGCTTTTAGGGATGATGAGTTTCAGCAGTGCTGTCTTGAATGCACAGTACTAGCATTTGGGCAGTTTGGGTTTTTTTGTTTTTCTTTGTTTTGTTTAACTATGCTGGTAAAATAATGATTCAGATATACTCATATATATATATATATATATATATACACACATAAAATTTTGTATGTATGTAAAATGCATAGACCATTACTGGAAAAAATTGCTAATGAGATTCTAGATGTTAAGTAGGAGAGGCCAAGCTGAAATCTGAAATCCAGCATGCCTTTATTAGCTTTTGTTGGAAGTAGCTGAGACCTCCCAGAGTGAAACTGTTAGTTAAACATTAGCCATTCAGGTACTAGGGACAGTTTAAAAATATCCTGACTGTAATAACTGATGAAGCAAGAGCACATTTCATCTGTACCAGTTGACATGTTGCATAACATATCTAAAGCAAGTATTTCATTTTCACAGGTAACTGGAATCACCACTTTTTAATTAAGAGCTTATCTGTTAAAGTACTTACTCCGAATATTTTTCTCGATTTAAGGGTATTTTGGTTCTCACATGGTAAATGCATTATACGCCATTTTCCTCCTTTTTTTTTCCTATACCAGTTCTATTTGAAAGTACTATTTTAATTTATTGTCAAAAAGCTAAACTATTCCCCTTACAGAGATATAGATTATTCCCCTGTCTTTTTCTGTCAAGTGGTCAGAAAATCTTGGAAGTTTATAGTGCTTTTTCTGTAAAGGTTAGTTCAACCTATGCAGACAGTTAAATACATTCATAGTCATAATCTGCTCCTCCTTCTCTTCAGTACAGCAGATTCCAGGTTTTGACTACGTTAAAAAGAGAAGGGAAAATAAATGAAAGCACAGAACTTTACTTGTGTGTCTTGTCTTCCCTTGTAGAACATTCCTGAACCTTATTCTTTTTTGAGCAAGAAACCACCTTCCACTCAGACACAAAAAAGAAGAATAGGCGTCTCTGAAAACTTGTCATAATTTTGTAGGTGAGGAACTAAATTCAGTCTTATGTGAATTATCTTCATATTAAGGTCAACAAGTGACAAAAGACTGGTCGGGGGGGCATATTGGTTTGAGAAGGAGAAAAGGTATGTCTCTGAAAGCTTACACTGACTTGTAAGTGGCTCCAGCTATTTTTAGCTTCTTTAGCTAATTTTCTTTTCAGGGAAAACATCTGCAATGAGAGCTTATATATTATAGTAGGTACCATGAGGATTTGAATGAGCTAGTCCTAATAAACACTTCTGTGGGACTTCATATACTGTTTAACCTGAGTTGCAGCATTTCTCATCAGAAGCAGTTTGAATTTAGAGGTGAAAAGAGTGACTCTGTAACGTAAGACCCTTGGGAAAGGACCTGTCTGTCTGGTTAAAACGTATGTCATTTTGAACTCTGTGTGAATAGCACTAGACTCCTTTTACTTTGTGAATTATTGAAAGAAAGGGGGGGGTCAGAGGACTGACAGTAAAAATTAGAAGTAAATTACTTTACATGTGTGCTAAACCCAATTTTATACTTGAAGTCTACTTCTTTCTTTGTAATACTACAAAGGCTCTATTGAAGTCATTGTAGAAGCCTGTATTTCAGGGTTGTTTTCAAGTGGGTTGGGTTTGGGTGTTTTTCAATACAAACGCTCCCAAGCATGCTGCTTCTATCTCTGTGCTGATGCTGGTTGCACACAAATAACTTACTGTCTTCCTGCTTCGCTTTTGATCTGAAGAAAGGGTTGTTTCACACTGAAAGATGCTGACTTCCGTTCTCGGTAATCACGGTGGAGCAGGTGTTCCTTCTTCTCACAGATTGCAGGTGTTCTCCTGGGTAGCTTTCTAAAATGGTTTTGATGTCTCCCTGACTGATGTTCAGACAGCTAAAGTAAGTAATTTTGCAGTAGACTCTGTTTTAACTGGGCTGGACTATATGGCACCTTGGTTAAACCTGTTTGAATGAAATCAATGCTGTTACCAGGCTTAATTTTTTTTTTAACACTGCCAAAGACCCTTACCTAAGACACTCTTCCCAAATGATGTCATCTGGTAGTTTCCCAACAGCTTTAATGTGGCAGTGATTTTTACCCTTTCTGCCTCTACAGAGAGAATTAAAGGAATTTAAAGACCTTAGTCCAGTTTAGTACTATCTATTGAAGGTCTAGCAGGTGTGAAGGCAGAGCTGAGCAGAAAACAGGACTTTTTCTTGACTTATTAAGTCATGTTATGAGGCAAGTAATTTTAATTCTTATTTATTGACTTTTTTATTATTCTGTATATCTATTAGAGGTTATACATTTACCACACACTGAATACTGTTTCACAGGGTACCATATGAAACAGGTATCTAAACACACACAAAAAAGTCTAACAGTAGAACAAGTTAAAATCATTTGCCTTGTGTCTTTTCTGGGTAGCAAATTTTTATGAGAACAGAGGTATATACATGCTGTTAATAAAGAAGAGGTATTTGCCTGGCAATGTACACTAAAGAGAGAATATGTGATAGTGCAAGATGCAATGGTGAGTGTAGTTTTGTTTTGGGGTATTGCTGCAAATAGTTATTAAATCAGAAGCAAATCAGAGGTTAAGTAAATCATAAATAGATACTGAAAGATCTTTAAAATTAAGTTTTTAAGTTATTTTGTCATGGCATGTAGTATTGAAAGATGCCTTAAGAATTTTTGTGCAAAATAAACGAAATGATTTTGGGATTATTTAATAAAATGGAATAATTTTCATGTACATATAGTATTTATAATTTAAACTGGATCATGCAAAGATTAAAGATTTTAGAAGGAATAATAAAATGCAGTAAATGTGCCAAAATAATAAAAAAATCATAAGGACACAAACGTATAGGCAAATCTAATACTGCTGGTTTTTACCTCAGAACACTGCACTTGAAAAGTTTGTGATTGCATAATAGACTTATGCAACATGGTCTGGTCAGCTGGCTTCTCCATTCTTCTTCTCCTCTCCTCTTCTTAGCAATACAAACTGCATAAGTATTCTCAATTTTAACCTGTTTCTCACTTCCCCCAAAATTCTAACAACTTTGAGACTCAGTGCAGATGAGGCCTCCTCGAGAACCATGAACTAGGGTGCTTGTAACTTATTTTGCTTCCTGACCTAGTTGGGTGGGTGTTTGCTGATCATACCTACCAAGCTGGTCTCTATGAACTCACAAGGACAAGGAAGTGGTGTTAGCTCCTCTTTAAGTACAAGGTGAGAAAAAAGAGCAGTCATCTGAGAGGTTGGACATAACCAATAGGACTCAGTGGCTTTCTACAGGTGATCTTGCTATCTTAGATTGTGTTATATCCAGCAAAGTCTAAATTGCTCTTCAGCTTACCAAAATAGGTGTCTGCTTCAGGGTGACTTAAATTTCTCTCTAGACATTGTTGTTTACATTAGAAGTTTAGAAACCTGTTCATGAGTAGGCATCTGGGCCATCAGAATTTGGTACTGAATTACCCTCCTTACATTTGTATGTTCTATAGGGTCCAGAGTAGAATTGAGTGTCAGCCTTTGTCCTACTATTACTGTCTTTACAAGATAACATTTGAGTCCTCTTTGTTACTCACCAGGTTCTTTTGCTACAATGAATATTTTGCTATTCAACCCAAGGTGAAATATCAACGCAAGGTGAAAGAACTTCTTTAAAAGAATCTATGAAAGAATTGTTTCCCTCACTCAACTTTCTTATTCTTTTCGAACAAAAATGAAGTTTTCCATGAGAACCTGGAGGTTAGTTACCTCGAATTCAGAAAGAACCTTAACTTAGACCCTCACACAATAGAGATAAAAAAGGGGATCATTTTCCTTTGGAAAAGTTCTACATGGAGTCTGATCTAGCTGACATTATCTAAACTTGCTTTTTCACCTGGAGCTAGCAGGGACAATATGTAGACAATAGATGATATGCTGCTAAGGACTTAAGTAATCCCAGCTACAGAAACAGATTTTAAGATAACTTGGATGCAACAGCACAAATATACTTCCTACCATTCATTTTTTCAGCTGCAAAGGCCATCTTTTGGGCAGATTCTCAGGGGATGAAGAACAGTTAGATTTTTTTGCCTTTGTAGGTTTTTATAGTTAAAATTTGGTTACTAGTACAGTGAAGGCCTCTTGATTTCTCTTTTTTTGGGTGGGGGAGGGGCAAGAGGTGACTTTTCTCAGTTAGTCAAAGGACATTGAATGTTGTCAACAGTTGCCAAACCGTATAGAGATATAAACTATTATAATGGGAGAATCTATTATCAATTTAGATAATGCTTTTCACAGTGCATTGAGCAGAAGCAGAGTTCATACACATGAAAAACATGCAGAATTTATTTTCATTGTGAAGTTAAATCCATCTTTCCAGTGCTGAGATTCTTTACAGCATGCTGATTTAAGGTCAATGGGAATGCCATTCATCCTGGGCCAGAGGTTAGAATACTCTGGTCAGATCACTGAGTTCTGTAAATAACAATTTGTCAAGACTGGTTTTCTTAAATTAAGACAGCTATAAGGCTGATAGCTGGTTGATTATATTGAGCTTAGCAATTACTCCTCAGTAGAAAGACTTTTTTTGGTGGTAGATCTTTTTTATACAAATCCTCTCTGGAGGTAGAACTACTTAGCTGACAAGGTATGTGCATGGATTCTGCCATTGACATCTTTACTTCCTTTGTCCTCCCCAGTGAGATTGTGTATAGTGTGGGAAGCCATAAGTTTCCTCCAAAGTTTGTAAGAAACATGCATTAGTAATAGAGAAATACAGAGAACCCAGCCTGTGACTCTTGAACCACTAGTCCCATCGCAGCTGAGGTAACAGTGTTGTTTTTGTCTTTCTGTACTCCATAGGGTTATTTCAGGTTTTCACTGGTGTAGAGAGAATCTGGGTCACAGCTCAGCCATCTGTCTGGAGATGACTTTCCCTCATAAACGCGTTCTGTCTCATTTTAGTCTGTACCTATGATATGGAAAGCAGCTAGAACTGGGTAGGATATTACCATAAAATTCATTTTACTTCAAAAACTTCTGATGAGTTGAAACTGAAATTTTTTGTGGCCGTTTGTTTTGACAAATATTTGTTGAGATTATTTCTTTGCTTTCTTGAGGTTTCACTCCAAACCTAGCCAGTCCACATTACCCTAGTGGTTAGACTGCTTTCCTGAGGCCAGGGTCAGACCCCTGCTTGGTGTGATTTGAAGCACAGACCTGAGGTCAGGTTACCTGAGGAGCCTTCATAAACTAGGTCTTTCTCCTCTCCCCCTAGGACAGCAACCACCCCAACAGTGGGTGTTACTTCATAGTTATTGTAAGTTAAGGCTAAAGGTTAAATATTCTGATTTCTTCTACTAAAATAAAGGTCAAACAACAGGTTACAGAGTTTGGAAATAGGTTTACAGAGTAAAATCAATAGTCTCGTAACTACATTCCAAGCTTTTGGTTCAGGAGATCTCTCAGAAATGTTGATCACATTTGAAATTGAGCTCGTCTGTGTTGTTATGGCAATTATTCTCCCCAACTGGATAGGGCTTCCCAGAGATGAACTTTGCTTTTCTTTGAGGCTTCAAATTATGCTTCCGCCTTTGCAGTACAGTCCTATATGGTAAATAGAGGGCTTTATATCTGACATGAAGGTTGTTTGGACATACTCTGAAATTTCTTTTTTCCCTAATAACATAGAGCACTTCAGTTCCAATGGATGTGATTTTGACCATTCGACATCTGTGACTGCTACTGGAATTTTCTAAAGTTTACTCAAGAAGGGGTCTTTGAGTCCAGAAGTGCTCTGAAGTATTGCTTCCATATAGTCTTAAACTTGCCCGATATAATTTTGTATACCAAATGCTCTAAAGATTTATTTTGTTACGTTACAGTAGTTTATGTTTTGGTTCATCTCTCCAAGGCTGCATGATTTGTAATTTGATTTTCTTCATACTTCCATAATAACATGTAATTTGCCACATAATAAAAACCATTCTCTGTAGGGCATCTCTAACCTGTTTTACAATTGAAGGTATGTCTAAGACTTCTTCCACGGAGCCTCCACATACCCTCTCAAGGTGAGATATGTCTGGTTTGACACTTAGAATTCCTCTGTTTTCCCTCCTTTCATAGAAATAACACCAACACTAATGTTCAGTTAACTTCAGTAATGGACAGACATTCCTACAAGATTTCCTTAGAATTCCCTGCCTGATGCTCCTTTCCAAGCTAGTCTGAAGATCATGATTGCCTGGCAGTTTTGCAAAAGTGTTATTGAGTTTGCATTGCCTGTCTTAAAATTATATCTTATTTTATATAGTAGGATTTTATCTTCTATTTCAGTCTCTTGAGTCATTTGGCAAGCTTATCTTTTAATCCTTGGAAAAGCAGGTTTTTGCAATATTTCCTTTCTGATGTTAATTCCTGGTGCTTTGGAAGGAAGTGTCAGAATCCCTGCAAAGGGCCAATTATATTTTAACTTGCCTAAAGGAAAGTTTCTTTTTAGCATCAGGCAGTAATTCCCTGGCATATGTCCCAAAACATGAGGATTATATCTTTTACAAGCTTGGTATTATCTAAAATCACTATAGATATGTGTTAGGTCATATGAACATGAAATCTTCTATGTAGGGCTTTAGTTTTGAGTAAGGACGTAAGAAGATGGCTGTGATGGCCTGAAGACAAAGGCCAAAGTCATGCTGATCCCCAAAGGATTCTGGAGCAGTGGGACTCAGAGGTTTTACACTGACTATAAAGTAAAATGTTCAATGAAATAGAACTGAAAATAAGATTGGTATATTCAGTGAGGACAGTCACAGTTCCTTTAGAGCTGCTGCTGTCACTCAGCAAAAGAACAGCCATGGTTCACCCCGATCATGCCTCTGACCTTGACCAGGTCAAGGAGATAGTCAGATATATAAGAACAGGATAAGAATGTAGTGATACTTCCCTAATTCACTCTTTCCTGTTCATAAAGCTTGGGGATTGAAATGGTGTAAACCATCACACAATATCCAATGTCAAGAGATTTCCACAACATAACCATGTGTTTTACAGGGGGAAAAGAGCTCCATTTGCATGGGGATTTGTCACCCTTCACTTGAGAACATCAGCTGAAATGAAGAATTTTAAAGTAGTCTTCGGGGGGGGTGGGGTATGTATATATGTTTAGAGGTGGCAATTGTTTTGTCTGAAAGATGCCTGTGGAATCAGAATGACAGAATCAATATTATATTTTGTTTTAATTTGACAAACCTCTGAGGTAGTGTGGCAGTTTGAACCACATTAGAAATCTAAAATCCAGTTTCCAGACTTCCCACAATTTTATCCTAACACCAAAGAGAAAACTTTCAGGCCAGAAGCTTCTATAGGGGAAGGGGGAAGCATATATACATTTATTTACACAAATAAATATACTGTACAAACTAAAAGCAACTATATATATATATATATATATATATATTACACTTCTGTCAGTCCCTTCAAAACTCCTCCCTCAATTAGTCCAGGAAAAGCCTTTTCAGACTTATGGGTAACCAGTCTCTCTCTCGTGGGAGTGTTCGGGGCCCCTGAACACTGCCTACCAGCCTTCAGCTGTTTGCTGCAGTTCTTTCTTCTTCATGAAGTCCAAGATAGTTCCGAGTCCTTTCTCTGTGGTTTTGTGCCATCTCTGTTGCATGGTTCTCTCTTTGACTTTCCTACCTCGGTTCGCTGCTGCTGTAGTGTAGCTTATCACAATATGCGTTGGAATCTTCATTCCTCCAAGTCAGTTTTCGGCTGCCCCTGGTCAAACCTCGGCAGGGCAACTCCCGAGCCTCTCTCTCTGTGGTCCATCTCCAATTTCACCTGGGATTCTTCTCCCTGGCTTCGAGCTGCTTCGTCCACTTGGCTCCGCTTCAATGCTGAGCCTTGCACCACTCCCACTAAACAGTGAGAGGGAAAAACAGCCCCCTTCTGCAGCCTGGCTGCAAAGGGGGGGGGGAAGAAGAAGAGGGCCTGGCCACAAGGCCTGCCTCTCTCTCTCTCTCACTTACCAGTTGTTTGGTGAGTCATGTCCCTCACAAACACTCACTCACTCCAATGCTGTCTCTAACTCTGGCCTAGGCAGAGTTGGGGGCCGCAGGGCTCCCCTCCGCCCCGGAGGGGGGAAGAAGGAGCCCAGCCACGCCCTGGCCTTCTACACCTGCACGCAACAGATACCAACAGATATAATTGCCAACAGCTTCCAGTGGCTGTGTATATATGATTTTCAGCAGAAGCGAACAACACGAGTGGTGATTGGCTCACCAGGGAACACTGCCCTGGCACCAAATCACCTCTGAGCCCCCGACTCTCAGGGGGGGCCAATCTTAACCCATGACAGGTAGTTGTCTGTTAATGAAAACCCCTGGTATACCACACATTTGGAGAAATGATCAGAGCTTAAATTTAGGTTCCTGAGACATTTTGCTCTAGATTTGAATTCAGCCTACACATATTAATGGCACTTTGGAGGAACTGCAGCACATAAAGGAAGAAAAGCCAGTCATATTTTGAAATTTTTTTTCTCCTCATCATTTTCATTTCAAAATATTCTAGTTTCAACTGATGACAGAAAGTGTAATAACTTTTTCTGCAAGTATAGAAAGCCTTTAGAAATATCAGACACTGGGTATGCACTAGTCTTTTCCAGTAGGATACTTTTCTAATGCAGTTCTTGCTGTTCTTGCTCTTTTTATTTTAAGATTTATGCAGTTTTACCGGTAAGTTTTGAAATATGCAAATATTGCGGTCATAGCTGAAAATGTCCATACCAACAAGGGTTAAAACTGTCCAACCAAGACTGGAAAATCAAGCCTGAATTAGGATAAACACCTGTTAGCTATCAGGGATCTTTTTTTTCCACTTTGCAATCTGTATTGTTGCCATGAATATTCAAGCTAGCTCTAAAATCCTGTTCTAGCTGCCTACCACGCTAAGGTGCTGTCCAGAGGTTGGGACTGCACAATGTGGTTTTGCCTATAATATGTTCTAGATGCTTCTACAGAGGATACAGCACTAGCAACTTCCCCTTGTAGTCTTGCCTGTAGTCCAAATTCTGTGACATGAATATTAAAACCAAGCAAACAAAATCTGTCTAGAGAGTGGAGCAGGTGCTGCAAACCTGTAAGACTCAGCAGAGGGTGGGGAAGGCTCATTGGGTCACACTGCTGGTAGGATTTTTGCTGAGTTGTTTTCCCGCTGCTGTGGTTTGGTGGTCAGAGTGCTGCTTTGTGCCCGTGCTGCCGTCAGCTCTGGACACAACACCCAGCCAGCCAGCAGTCTCGTGCTGAGGGCCATCCGGATGAGAGCAGCCATAACCTCATCCAAGAGGAAGGGGTGTAGTCTGAGGTACGTGTCCCATTGTCTGCAAACAGCTCTGCCACCCCATTGTTTCGAGTGTGTCAGTGGAAGTGGATCAGGAAGCTTATCTAGGGCCATCCCCACCCTTTCACTGGCAGTCCTTGTTTAAAAGAAACGCAACAAATTTCCCTCCCTTTTCTCTCCTTCCCTCCACCTGGATTTAGAGCTGCAACCCCAGTTGTTCCTACAGCACTCTGCTCACAGCATTCGACATTTGATGTAAAGAAAACTCATTTTAATTCCTTGAGCACTATCTGTTTCCTTTGCTTGGGGCTCATGACAGGTGCTCCTTTGTTCTTGGATTTTATATTATCTCAAATAGCCTTGGAGCTTCAGCCAGGCTAAAAAACTTGTACTAGCAGCAAACTGCCCAAATTAGCATTTTTGCTAATTCCAGAGAAACACGAAGTTGCTGAAGCCCTGCCAGGAACCTGTCAAACTAATTTTCAGTGGGGGAAGTAGGTATGGGGTGAGGAAAGGGTTCCATTTAATATGACACAGAAAATGGCCTTTGTAGACTTTTCTACTCCTACTTTTACAGATAGAATTTTGAATTTAAAAAATCAGGTGAATTAATTTAAGATAGTCCTTTATTTCTAACATGGTTGAACATCTTGTATTTTTCTGAGATCATTTTTAAATGTCCTTTTGTTTTTGGAAGATCTTGAACCTTGTATTTTGTCTGTAAAGCACTAAAAATTCCTATTATTTTTTGGATTTTAAGCTTAGTGATATAACAATTTTTTCTACAGCTTTATCTTTTCTCACTTTTCAAGAACATGGTTCTCCTATATGTATTTGTCTGTGCTCTGAATCTCAGAACTGCTGGGCTTTTTTTTCTGTCTACCTTGTTATATACAGAGTTAAATATGATTTGTTCTCCCCACCCCTTACTTAACCTGAGTATCATTTCTAGCCTTGTCTGAAACATGTATGCTCAGCTCTCATCTAGGTAGCTACCTGCCTATTGTTCTAGGCAGGGGGAAATAAATGAAGTCCTTGGTTTTACTTTCTTGTCCTCTATAATTGCAACATATCTGGAAAACACAGGAAAAGCTAAGGGTTATATAAACAGTAGATGAGCCATTGTAGGGTGGGTCATATTTTACAACTGGAGTAGCTCAGGAGTGAAATAGTATGTGCCAGGAGCAAGGAGGAATTAAAGAAAAATCTGTACATCTGAGTCACAGAGTCATTCCCAGTGTAGTGTTGTTCATGCTCCACCTTTGCTGGAAGCATAAAGTTTCGACCCAGTCCTTTATGATTTTCACTAGCGATATTGTTGAATGTTCATTACTCATTTTGAGTAATTAACTATATTATTCAAATTTTGGTTACCAGTAATTTGTCCTGTTATTCAAGAAGGCAGGAGCAAATTGTCACATAAACAAGATTAAACATTTTTAGGAGGGAAAAATCAAGGAAGGGGATACAGTTTCTGTTAATAAAACTGCTTCTGCTTCTACATTGCCAGAATTCTGCATTCCCCTGTTACACTGTGTCTTACTGTGGTCTGTGTGAAGGATAAGCTAGCAAATCACTGTATTATACTTAGGAAAAAGTTTTAAAATACTGAGCTGCAGAGGGAAGGTATTGGGAGAAATTCAAATTGTGATACTTTCCAAATTGAGGGTTTGTGCTCTGACTAGGGCTTGTTTCTAGTTGCAGCAGACTACTAGGATCATTCAGTGAATAGTGGTAAACCAGGTCTAAGCTCAGGTATCCAGCTCCCAGTCTTCCTCTTGCTTCATCCATGCACAGAGCAAGCAGAAAGGCTGTAGAAACAAAGGATGAAGCTATAGATGATAAGCTGTGTGTCACAGGGAGAAATTCCCTTACTTTGCAAGCCAGTTTTGAAATGTTAGGGAAAAACATAAGAACCTAGGTTTCAATTAGGTATTTTATCTGAATATCTGTTACTGTTACCTGCTATGTCTGTTATTTTGTAGATTAAAGGCTGGGCAGTCTCTCCCTCTCTGATGTTAATGTATTAAGCAACTTGATCTAACTTTGAAGGTAGTTCTGCTTTGAGGAAGAGGTTGGACTTGATGTTCTCCAGAAGTCCCTTCCAATATGTTTTGGGGATTTTTTATACAACTTTATCAGCTCTAACAGAAAAATCTATCATCTTACACCCTGGCACACTAATGTGAACTTCCTTCTCTTCTCCCACCCTCACCTCTCAGCAAAAAAAGAAAATTCTCTTTTTCTCGGCCATTTCTTCTTTTTTCTCTGTTCTGGCTCTGTACAGGGTGAAGCCCAGGTGATACAGGTATGTGGCAATCAGAGGCACAGTGACCAGTGTGGTATCCCAGTGTCTAGCTCCTGGCACCTGTACTGACTTCACAATGCAGCGTGGTTTATGTATTTCCTGGGCAAAGTGCTCAGTAGCATGGCTTTTGCAGCATTACCTGCATACTCAAAAATTTGTGCTTCAGTCTTTTGTTGGACGGAGACATAACACAGAGGATAAACAAGTTATGTCCCTCTTTGCTAGTGCATCAGCAAAGTTGAGACTAGTGTAAGAGGAAACAGGATAGTAGCCGGATTATGTGCATGTTAAGATCTTTGATAGACATTGAGAGTGTCTCTTTTAAATAGGATAGTCCATATTTTGGATACAATACTCTTAAGGGATGCTAAACTTAAATCTGAGATTTAAATTTTAGAAATTAGTATTTTTTTTGTGTTTTCCCAGAGGCCTGATGCATTCTTCTGCTTCTTTCCTTAAGTATCATGCTTCTGTGAGCTGACCTCCCAAAATCTGGTGATTGGGCTCACTACAACCTACGCTGGCTTATTTACCCCTAAGCCACACTATGGGACACAAACTCTCTGTAATATCTGTGCTCCCTACTTTACTTATTGGAGACATACCTAGGGTGAGATAGTGCACTAGATAAGTTAGCCCAGAAAAGCTTCTAGAAAAGATTAAGAGAAAAAAAAGACTCTCAGCTTTCACAAGACTTAACACTGGTTAAGAAAGAGTGGCTGAAACCTAAAGGGCAATTCTGGGCTTCAGTATTTCTTAGGTACAATTTATCTGCTGTATTAGGAATATAAAAGTTGGGCTTCAGTGTTGCTCAAATGACCCTTCCTGGCAGGGTGAATTCCTTGGAGCTCAGTCTGATGCTGGCCTGGGGAGCAGCCAGCCCAGCCTTGGCTGTTCCTGTTGCCATTACCTTTACCCAGCTGCTACTGGGGTTTCAGCTGCTACTGAGGTTTTTACTTCCTTGTAAGAGCTTGAGCTCACTTCTGCCTTTCATTCACTCCTCTACCTGCCTTTATCCTAAAGCTGATTTCCTGCTTCTTGTCCTCTATCAGTGCAGTTAAGTGGACTCTTAGGTCCAGTATCCTGTGCCTTATCTTTTAGATGTAAAAACAAGGGCATGTGGTAGCATAACTCATTTTTAAATGCAAGTTTCCTGCTTGGTAGGTTTTTTCCCTCTTTTAGACAATGACTTTCATGTTTATCATAGAGTATAACACAAGTGAACTTTTGGGATGTCCATAGGACTGAGGGTTGCAATAATAGCCGTTAGTGAAGTCCCATGCATTTACACTCCCGTACTTTTAGCGTGTTCTTGGCATTTGTCAATGACTGCATGAGTCTTTAAACTCATTGTTAGTCTAGGTGACAAGCTCATCAAGGAAAAACATACTCTGCTTGAATAGCCTCTGAAGATGCAATGTTTTCACTTCTCTGAGCAGCTGTTGCCTTTTGGGGGTTCTTTTGTCATGGGGATGTTATGAATTTTGAGTCAGTCTCTTCCCATCTCCCCCATGCCCCCAGCTAGAAAAAAAAAAATCCACTAGACAAGGCAATTAGCCAGCACTCAATCTGCTATAATGCCATAATAGCAAAAATAATGGTGTTTGGTCTGGATGCCCTCAGGGACATAAGAAATTCCTTATCTTGTGCAGTTACTGGAGTTTTAATTTTCTTGTTTTCACTTCATTTTCTTTTTCATGAAAAGGAAAACCAGAAAAGCCAAGCACACTTTGGGCATTCTTGTAGTCTAATAATAATTGTGTGTGCTTGTGGAGAAGTTCTGTTTGGAATTCTGTAAAATGAAAAATATTTAGAACTTTTGTATCTCAAAAACAGCAGTAAAAATGTTAATAATTATTCTTTTCAGAATTTTTTTAGCTGAATTTAATTAGCATGAGTTACTGGTAAGGTAATTGCCCCTCTCATCCTGCACTCCCAAAGGATCCAAACATTATAAATCTGCACAGAGAGAAGATGGTCACACTAACTGCTATGGATTCACTCAGTCAGTAGAGAAAACATTAGTTTTAGACTCCTAAAATTAAAAAGATTTTTCATTAACTTCTTCATACCAAGAAAAAAAAGAGTTGATTTGCTTGAGTATCAGCAAAATGTTCAGACTCAAAACAATCAAATATCCTAATTGGAATAGTAGTTGGAAAACTACCTTGAGATAGTCTGTGCTTTCTTTTCAAAAGTGCATAAGTAATGGCGAACTTACTGAACTGGCAAAACTAAATCAAGTGAAAATTTCCACTTCATCAACAAGTTGAATCATGTCCTGCCTTAATAAAGCATGAAGTTTAAAAATAGTGACTTGTGTTCGTAACAACTCCCTGCTATGATGCCATTTCTGCTTTTATTTCTAGCGTAGTCAGCTTCTGTAGCTCGAGGTGCTTTTGCCTTTGTACAGTACAGTTAATTTCATTCTTAAAATATGCATAGCAGAAACCAGAGACTTAAATCTACTCTTTCCTGCTGTGGCTAAACCACTCAAATAAATCGAAATGGAAGTACCATGTGTAAATAAGGAGAATAAAATCCTATGATAAATTATTAATGTAACTGGGTCATCACCTGTTGAGGTGATCCAGGGGTGCAGGATTCTTTTCATGGACATTTATCTAGCTCTTGTAGAACAACCCTTTCCATTTCCTGTTCTGTTCTGTTGCTATTAAGAATATGACTATGCCTGGAAAGATTGAGAAAAATGCTGCTTTTTTGAGAATCACAATAGCATACAGAGGGAGTCAATTATCCTCGGACAGGCACCATTCAAATTCCCAGAAGCACTAGAAGTGCCAAGAAAACCCCAGAAAGTTCAGCGGCTTTGTTTGGCTTGGAAAAACACTCAGAAATTTGGCTTTTCATTTATCCCTGATCCCTACAGCATGCTTCATCCTAGCTGGAGCCTGACTGTAGTCACAATATGTTTCCTTGATCAAGTATACCATTGGAGCCATATGCAGGCATGGGACTTCCAAATACATTTCAGCCCAGGCTTCAGGCACAGGGAGCTTTTCTCCTGACTTCAGGGTTTTCTACTGACTGGGCTCTATCGGGGCTATGATTGTCTGCCAAGTTAAAGTACAGTTCTCATAAGGTTTTCAGATCATCCTGCTAGTAGGTGGGCAAAACAACCCCAATAGAGTAGTCTCTTGGAATCTGATGAGTCTTCTGGACTGGAAGCAGAGCAATCAAACAAAAAGAAAGGCTTGGAGAGGAAACAGTATATACATTTCAAAACTCTGAACAGAGCCAGTTTCAGCTGACTACTGGCAAAATTCCACATGTCCTTATTTTCTATAGACAGGTTTATCTGCTCCCATATGTTAGGCCCTGCTTCAGTTCCAGATTCATCCGCTTTCATTCTTTTGAATGCATCTGTCCTGTTAGTGCTCTGCCTTGGGAATTAAAAGGCATTGAACTGTAACCAGTTATTTC
Source organism: Manacus candei (assembly GCF_025592945.1). NCBI lineage: Eukaryota > Metazoa > Chordata > Aves > Passeriformes > Pipridae > Manacus > Manacus candei. The sequence goes on from NW_026138059.1 coordinate 3,538,334, forward strand.
CATGACTTCTCATTCTTAGAATGTGACAAACTCGCTACAAAGCTTTCTCTGTGCCTTGCATGTGCGTATCAAACATATGGAAGCCAAAGCAAAGAGGTAGCACATGTCCAAAAAGGACATTTTGGCTTTCATGAGTGGTTATGACTTTTGAGAATGAATGATTATTGAACGTTTCCCAAAGCAGCAGCTGTACAAATGACTCCCACACTGGGAGGAGGAAATATATGCTCTAATCCTTGAATTGGTGATCTATGCCAAGACATCCTGGGGACAAACTGAATCTCCAGAGGGAAATTCCTGTTAGTTTTCAGAACCATTGAAATGATAAAATCTCCTCGGGGTTTTCAAAGTTTCTCTATTTTCATATCAGTTTTGTTTGCAAAGCCCATTTGTTGCCCAGAAGAAAGTATGCTTCTAGAACTTTACTGACCTCGAGTAAGAAGAAATTGTACCTTTGAATTCCGTAGCACCCTGCCAGATTGATGGACTCCAGACTGGAGTTTAATACACTTTTGTACGTTAAGACCCTTTGTCTTCTTCCCATTTTGCAATGTTAAACTATTCCTGAACATCCTTGGATAAGTATATACTAAAAATTGTGGAGAAACAGGAAAAAAGAGAAATACACTGTTTCTTCACTGTCAGCATTATGTCAGCTGACACTTCAGCATTGTAAGCTCAGGTTTGGAGCTCTTCTCAAATGTCTGCCAATGTTTTTTCATCCCCAACTCAAGGGAATACCAGGAGCAATGTGCCTTCCCAGACTTGCCCAAAAGCATCACATGCATAATATTTTATCCAGCTCCATGAAGGAGTGTGTCAGCAATCTAACTCCCTTCCATTTGTGTTAAGAGTAATATAGCACCTGATCATATGCCCCTTAGGTCTACATCCTGTCAGTCAAACTAGGGTCTATATATAGACCTCACTCCTATAGCAGGTTCTGTGGAAGTGCAGAACTGCTTTAGATATGCATAGCTGATTTACCATCAGGTGGTCTGACATATTTGTACTCTTGAATTATGAATGAAACTTAATTTCACAGAACTTAAATATATCATTAGAAAATTACTAAGAGCAATTTCCTCCCCTTCACATTTGCATAATGAAATTCACCACAGAGTTATACTCTCCCTAAATATATAGATCCTATAGAAAGGTCACAAGGAGACTAAAAGCTTTATAAAAGCAGAAGAGTTCACATGCAGATTTATAGAAGGGGTACCGAACAGCTGCACTTTTCCTTCTAGATTAACACTTCCGAATTTTGAACATTCATTCCAGATTTCAAATATCTTTGTAAAAACCCAGGTGACCCTCAAGCAGACATTGTCCTGAAGCATCTGAATGATTCTTATTTGAAGTTCATAGAAATTGTCCATGAACACCTGCAAAAATCGAACTGAACTGTAAACACAATATCTGGTGTTTGTACTTCCTTTTGAAATATGCATCTAATTAAAGACTGCAAAAAATAATATCTTAAATTTAATTTCTGTAATCTGCAGAAAAGGTTCTGTCCACTATCCTTTCATTTCAACCCAAATTTTGGCATTATTTTGACTATGAGGAAGCATCAATGACATGCAAGCAGGGCTGATACAAGATCCTAAACCATTAACTCAAAGGCCTTGCTTTCATAACTTATTTCCTCTTTTTAAATGTGGACGTCTCCCATCTCCTGCTCCCTCTTCCCCTTACGCAATTTTTGTGTTTCTCAATGACTGCTACTCTTTTCACTTTCATCCCTGGGCAATTTGTGTCTTTTCCTTCTCTTTCTTCAGGTAAAATAGAGTACTTGGGTGGCTGGGATATCTCTTCCAGTGATTATAAAAAAGTATCTCTGAGGGGTCCTGTAGGATCAGATGATCTTGTCAATGGACTAGATGAACTGCTGAAATCCTACCTAGTCCTATTTCTCTGGGTTTCACCGAAGCTTAGAGTATTCAATGAATACTCTAATGAATACTCTAATGAATACTCTAATGATCCTTCAGTGAAGGATCATGTTGATTTATGTAACTTCTTTTTATGAAAGAAAGATGAACACTTTTGTTGTAAAATAAGAAGTGTCACTTTTGACTGGTTTGTTAACATAGAAAAAAAAATGTAATGTACTAGTCAGAGGCATAGCAGTTGTTCTTCCTATTTAAGTAATAGGGATACTGTAAGAAGTGTCAGTATAAGCTGAGATGTTTTGCAGTTGCTGTCCTGAATAATTTGATCTGTAAGTTATCACACAACTGTAATACTCACAAGAGAATCCTATAACTTACATGATATTTTGTTAGGTTGTTATTCAGATGTGGACTGAGTGCTTTAAATAAAAATACTGTACTTACGTAATTTAAAAAAATTGGTTTATGATTCTTATCAAATAACTATAATTACAATGTTTGATATTACTTGATATTATCTTTATAAAAAAAACTTTGAAATCAGATGGAGAGTGCAAAATACTTCTGTTATAAATATAGCCAACTATTTCTTTTCATTCTGTCATTCTAATTGCTCTTTATGTCTCTAAAAATGCACTGTTGTGGGTTAACCTTGCCTGGCTGCTCTCCCACTACCCCTCCTCAGCAGGACAGGGGGGAAATGAAACGAATAAACTCATGGGTTGAGATAAGGGCAGAGCAATCATTCACCAATTACTGTTATGGGAAAACAGACTTGACTTGGGAAAGATTAATTTAACTAATTTCCAATTAGAAATAGACTAGACTGATGATTAATAAAAACAAAACTAAAGCCACTTTTCCCACATTGCTTTTCTTTCCATGCTTAATTTCACTCCTTTTTTCCTGACTCTTCTACCTTTTCCTCTCCTTCACCAAGCTCCACAGGGGGATGCAAATGGCAACATGGGGTCCCTCCCACAGGAGGTAGTCCTTTGTGAGCTCTTACAATGTGGGTCCTTCCATGGGCTGGAGTTCTTCAAGAACTGGTCTAGTGTGGTTCCCTTTCTCAAGACGTTGTCGTTCAGGAACAAACTGCTCAGCCTGGGTCATCCATGGGGTCACAGGCGCTGCCAGAAGACCTGTTTCTCTCCACAGACTACAGCTCCTGCCTGGAGTATGCTCCATCATGGAATCTCCAAGAGCTACAGTTTCCTGCAGGACATCCACTGCTGTGGCATGTAGTTGTTGACAGACTGCAGGGGCCATATCTGCTCCACTGTAGACCTCCATGGGCCACAAGCAGAGAGCTTGCCTTGCTATGGTCTTCACTATGCAGTGGAATATCTGCTCTGGTGCCTGGAGCACCTTCTCCCCTCCTTCTGCACTGACCTTGATGTCTTCAGGGTTGTTTCTCTCATGTTTTTTCTCTCTCCTCTATCCCTCACAGCATTTTTACCCTGTCTTCAATGTGTTATCACATAGGTGCTACCAGCATTGCTGATGGGCTCAGCTTGGCCCAGTGGTGGACATGTTTTGTAGTCTTCTGGAACTAGCTTTTTCCAACACAGGGGCAACTTCTGGCATCTTTTAAAAAAGCTACCCCTGTAGCTCTGCCCCTGCCTCTCCAAAACCTTGACATGTAAATGCAATACATATGCAAATATGAAAATTACCTTTATTTTCTCCCATTATTCTCTGTAGATTCATGAAGAAAGTATGAAAGTTTAAATCCATTTATCTGTTTCCAGGCAACTTACTGTTCTATAAGTGTTTTTCATTAGTGATGTTGGCATTCCTTTTATTTCTGTGGTGAAAATGGGCTACAGAACATTTGTCATATATATTATAGGATACTTTGTACATTGCCTACTTAGAGTATTTTTTTATGTTCTAAAAAGACCTCATAAGTTTTTAGTCCTCTCCTTGTTTTCAAAAACTCATGTTGTCCTTGAGGCCATCAGTGGTTCCCACAGGTTACAGCATGGTTTTGTTGTTAGTCTTTTTGTCATGATCAGAAAGGATTTGTCAAACAAAACATCATAGGACATTTTAGATTTTAATAATTCATGTTCTTTCTGACTGCTGAAATAAAGAGTGAACTGTCTAACAGTTATGGTTGAATGTAATGATCCTGTGAATCAATGAACTTGAAGGACCTGGTGGTAATGAATCTAAATAGTTATTTTTCACTGTGTTGGGATTTCTTTGATCCCACTCTTGCTCAAAGAGAGAAGACTAGGGTGTGCTCACATTCTCTCTATTTTTTCCCACAAAATAATGTATGTTAACACTGATGACAATGATGATAGGAGATGGAGTTCTTTTGGAGGAAACCCAACATCCTCTGAATTTCCTCCTGCATAGAAGCCTGAATATGGAATAAAAACATGATGTTCTGCCCATTTTCTTCAGCACAATCAGCAGAGAAAATTCCTCCTGCTGTGGCAGAAGATCAGACTATTTGCTAATATGGCAGGAAGTTCTGAAAACTGTTTCTGACTGTGCTAAAAAACAAGTTTGAATTTACACTATTCTTCAAACAGTTATTTCTGCTTCAAGGGGTCTACTTCACTATATAACTTGTACTCTCAAATAGAATTATTGTGGGGTTTCTGTGGGTTTTAAGCATTCTGTCTTTATCAAACAGTTGGAAGTGAGGAAAGATCAAGAATATCCTATAGAGATCTACTGCACAACTTACCCAATTTGCATATCCACTTGCTCGTTTCCTTAACTCCTACCTGTTTTTCAGTAGTTAAAAAAATAAACCCAGTTGATTGATTTTTAATGCCCTGATTGTTAATCAGGATTCTATTATATTTGAATCAGTATATATCTGTAACTTTAATCTTACTAAATTCAGTGTCTAAATCCAGATATATCTCCATGGATATCATGGTATTTTCCATGAAGTAAAGTGCCATTTGAGATGAGTAATTATATTACTATCTTCTACCTTTCTTGCATTATTTCACGGGGACCATTTCTCAAGACTGCTTGCTATCTCTTACAAGCTTTCTTGTACTACAGGTCTCTATTAGACTCTCCTTTTGACTCCCTATTTATAACGATCTAAGTTTAGAAATATTTGATCACATATTAGCAGTGATATAACATGAGAAGCTATTTGTATTTCTGTATCAGCAGATTACGCATCAGCTGTTTTCTCTCATACATGCCACAGTAAGCTGCAGTGCTGCAGTACTTTGTTAGGAAGCAGAGGAGATATATTGTGTGTGCAACCATACCTGCATCCAGTGAAAAGATAAGAGTGCAGTTTTAGACTACTGTACAGAGTACTTTGTGCTGACAAACAGGTGTACCTTCATGTTCCAGCAGGACACATAAATTGTTTTACAAGTTCTCTGCCTTATTAGAAGTACTATGCAAGTTAAGAAGGATCATATAAAACATATTTATTTATTATAATTAGCATAACAGGTAAATATTGTAGAATTTAAAGCTCACTCATCTAGACAAAGGTTCTCAATTTATCTTCCAAATTCTTTACTCTCACAGTGCTATGGAACAGATACAGATTGCAAGATGTGAGGGGAGGAAAGCTTTTGGTTTTACATGTATAGCTATTGCTCTCATTAGGTTTCAATGTGGAATCACTAGGCTTTGTTTGGCTGAATACTTCTGATATTTTTCTTCTCATTTGAATGGAGATATGGTCAGACTTCAGTGACTGCATACACTGCAGTAGAGGCAAAATAATTCCTTCTTCAATCTGCAGATTTCTGGAGGCAGCAAGGCAAGTAGAAACGTTTTTCTTTCCTATTCTTGATCAGACTTTTTATCAGCCATGTGGAACCACTTTTGTTTGCTCAGCCACAGTTAGACTGAGGAACAGTTTAATAAGATCCATGTGTCAGAAGGATTCTTAAGGCAAATACTGGAGACTTTTCTTATTCCACGTTGGAACACAATATAAAGCCTGCGTATATATATCTGCATATACATACATGTATATGTGTTTGCTTGTATACTTGTTTGTAGATAAGCTTTATTTTTTTAGGTTGTTTAAAGGTTTTTCCTCACAAAATTCAAGACTAAAATTTCATAATATTGTAGCTAAATACCACTGCAGTTTCTAGTTGTCTTCTTGAAAGTACTAAAAGTTAGATACTTAGTCTAAACTATGTGGTATGGGTAAAATTAAATATTTTTCTGTTTCATGAGGAGATAATCAAGGACATATCATTACTGTATTTAGGGATAGATTGGATACAACAACATTGTGAAAGTGTAAGAGAATGAGTGTTTCAAGAGTAAATGTGGTTTCAAGATATGAAACACTAATCCATTTTGCTGAATTTATCCTAGGGAAAAAAGTCAAGACCTGTAACTATTTTTCTATGTCTCTGCAGTTCAGAAAAGAGATGAAATTAAATAGGAACAGAATAATAAAGCTAACTGGGTGTGGGTTTTTTACAAAAAAAGGATCCTCTCAGTATTATTTCCAGAATTTTTCAGGACTGTTTCTATGTATAGGACTAGTTTTGTGTTGTTGTAACAGCTTCTCAGTGGCATCAGCCCAGCAAAGGACTGTATAATGAAGAGAAGAACGAGTCCCATTGTTCTTAACAGGAAGACAGTTTTTTGATTTATATGATCAGAGTAATTGAGTGATTGTCTTGTTTCATCTCTGCAAGAGAGGACACAGCTGGAGATAGAGGGATGCATTGACAGCATGTTGCTACCTTGGTACCAAGGCTAAGAATGAGTTTACTAACAGGACTAGCATAGACAATATTCCTAAATAAAGTCAGTTTCTGGGACAATATTGCAAGTCAATCCATGGTGAGGAAGTTCATCAGTGCTCACTGTGTCACATCCAAATGTGAAAAACAGTAGCTTTGAAAGCTAAGTCAATCCATGATTTTCTGAACAAGGAACTATTTCATAACTGAAAGAGGAATAAGAAAAGTGAGCAGGAGTGAAGGCAATTTACTGCTGTAGGTGTAGAGGTAATGGAATTGCTATTTGTCAAGAACTGACCATTTCCTCTTCAGTGGATCTACTTCCATACTGACCTACCTTAAAATCTATGTGATAGCTGTACACTGTGTGCTACCTTGGGATTAGAACTTATTCTCTCTGACTTTTATGTATTTCAACTCCTTTTCACAGTCTGGCAAGTAAACCAGTTCAATTTTAGACTAATTGACTCAGTTGCTTCACTGAAAGGAGCTAAGGGTAAGAGTTTTTCCATGACTCTACTCTCCTTATTTTACTTACTCCAGAGTCTTTCTTGGTCACTTCTCTGGAAATGAGATCAGCAACCAAATTAGAATTTAATATCATTCTTTAATTAAACTTTGAAAAACGGAGGAGGGAAATGCTTCTTGAAAGATCAAGGGAGTGGTGTTTTTCTTCTGTGGGACTGAAGGAACTTGATTTCTAGATAAACTTTATTTTTGAATATTTCATTCTTTCTACAGTTGTAGGCAAGACTGTACATTTATATTGTGTGTTCCCTGGATTGAATCCTACAATACAAAAAAGTTTCAAATGACATCTCATGCAGAGTAATGCAAAACCAACTGAATAGGGTCCTTAATATGCTTGAAAGCAGCCAGTTTAGATCAACAATGGAGTGAGCCTGTTTGGCTGATATTTAAGAGTTGAAAATAAGGTCTTCACAAGTGTTCTGTTTGCAACAACATATCTCCCTGCTCTAAACCTCCCTGGTGACTGAAGCGGGTTGCATTCCCGTTTCTGTCTAGCACAATATGTAGCAATCTCAAAGTCCAGGGTCTGCAGTTCGAGGCCATCCTGTGATGAGTCAGGAAACTCTGGGCAGTCCTCCCACTACTAAATTTGTATCTTCTTAAAGGAACTGAGGTTTTCAATTTTAACTTTCTCAGTCATCCTACCATGCAGTTGGAAAAGCTACAGGGCCCTGCTGGTGTCAAGAGATTCTGGCCTTCCTTTTCAACACATTGAATGCTTCAGACTATCTTTGGTTTTCTGAAACTAGATGATCTCATGGTCCCCAGTTTTCAGGGACCACCCAGACTGTTGCTCAGAATCAGTCTCCAACAGTTCATTCTTCCCAAAGCAGTTCTTACCCCCTGGAATCTCCCTTTATACAGAGTTCAGAAAATTATTAGTTTTCAATTTTAGCTGGAGCATGCCCTTCTACATCCCCTCGCCCCCAAATGTCAGTATTTCCTGTGGAAATCAAATTTTGACTTTCAACCAGGTTTTAACAAAGAATCTAGCTGCCACAAAACTTGGTCATAGTAAACTGCAAGCCAAACTGTGGAAACTCTTCATGCCAGTGCTCAAAGCAACCCAAACCACAGTCATCCTGCCTAGAAATTAATCAAAACAGCAAATACAAGACTGAATATAATTTTCAGCTAGAGTTTTACCCGCCTTCTGGAAATGAAACACACATTGGAACCAAATGTTGTTTAAACCAAATGAGTGATTATAGCAGGCGGTAAGACATGAGACATGTTCACTCATTAGTGATCTACTGGAATGTATTTGTGGCTTGGACATCCTCTTGACTCCTGAGAATCTTTCTCCTGTTGCATTTCCCACTATCATCTCTTTTTTCCTTCTTAGCAGAAGAGCCACAGACATTTCAGGTATGTGGCCCTTTAAATGGGCTAAACTGATTTTCTCTGGCCCAAATAGTTAAAGTGTTAAGCCAAATTAATAACTAAGAAGTTTGTCTATCTCTTCCTTCTGACTGATAAGTGTATTAAATCACATTAAAAGAGTCTATATTAGAATATTCTGTCTACTGGTTACTTGACGGGGGAAAAAATCTGTTAAAGTACACTCAATTATACTGAAAGCCACCTTCTTTTGCACATGTTTTTTTTTGTCACAGAATCACAGAATAGTTAGGGTTGGAAGGGACCTCTGGAGATCATCTAGTCCAACCCCTACCAAGGTAGGGTCATCTAGAACAGGTCACACAGGAATGTGTCCAGGTGGGTTTTGAATGTCTCCAGAGAAAGAGAGTTCATGACCTCCCTTACATAAGGTGTCCCTCTTAGGAAGTCCTGCTACTGTCTCCTGAGGTGTAGCTAATCTGAATTTGCATTTCACAGAGAAAAATATTCTATGTGTTCAGCTAAGACAAAATCTCATTACTATGGTCTAGAATTTTCCTTAAAGGATGGTAGGTAGTCTTGTAAGAAGAAACCTATGGCAAACTAGGCAAAAATGGATAATGCTTTAATAGTTAAGCAAACCAACAGTGAACACAGCACTAGATGACAAGAGCTTTATGGTCCTGCAGTTGGGAATGATACCTCTTATTTTCAATTACCATCTTGTAATCCCAAAGAAAGGTAGTTCAATTATATGTTTGTAATTTAGGAAAGTCAGTGGCCACTCACAATGTATTAGGGAAGTTTCCTAATGTATCTAGCTTTTTGTTGCTATCTGCATATTTTCATACAGTCAGATCAGTTAAGAATTTGTTTTGCTGTTAGAAAAACCCCCAAATCTCCATCCTGTCTCATAGCAAAAATTAGATAGACCTGAAATTCTTTGCCGAAAGGTGAATTTAAAATAAAATAAAACAAAACAAAGAAAAACCACCCCAAAACAAAATAAAATCTCAAAAATGTGCTTAGATTTTTTCCATATAAAATTCAATGCTTTTTTTTCTTCAGAATTTCAAGAAACAAATCCAGTCATTCAGCAATTCTGAGATAAAACCAAATCTTTTCATTGCAGGTTGAAATAAATTTTGATGTGTAAAAAAAATTTATTATAAACATCTGCTTACAGAAAAAGCCCTTGTTTGAGGTTCTGTACTCAGAAGTCACCAGGAACAACTGAAAAGTGAATCCAGTGAATATTTGGTCTTTGGCAGCTTAACACTCCTTTAGTAAAAGAAACTTCACTAGTGTTATATCACTTTCTATATTTCTGTATAAATGAAACACAGAAGAGGTCTGCTGTTTGCCATGCATTTTCTCTAAATGACTCAAACATGGATTTCCGTTACCATAAATCCATATATATATAGGAATACAATTCACATATGACTTCATTTTACCACTGTCCCAAATCCAATCCCAGAATTTAATATAAATAAATGTTCATTGTGAACTCTTTCAGAGATATCTTTTTTCATTTGTTTCTCATTAAAGCTAGCACTGTAAATTCAACATTCATAAATTGTATATTTTTATCAAGAAAGTTTTACAGAAAATTAATAAATTAAAAGAGACAGTTTGAGCTTGAAAAGAAAAAGTTTAATTTTTTTCAAAATTTTAAAATGTAAGGAGCAGAGCACAGTCTGTCCATTTTCCCATCCTCACTTCCGCATGGGAGAAATTTTGAAACTTCATAAAAGAAAAAAATTGGAAAAGGGATAAATAGTTCTTAATATATTCCCATTCATAGGGTTAATGGTCTAACAAAAAAAACCTCCTGGAATATAAAACTGCATTTAGTTATTTTAAACCTCAGTTGCAATTTTTGTGATTAAGAAAAACCCACAGTTATTGTAATATTTTTGTAAAAATAAATAATTCTTTCTGAACAATTAACGGCTTGGTGTATTTGGGGTTTCAGTTGTGATTTGGTAAAGACATTCTAACAAGGTCTTTTGGTGTCCTTATCTCTTGAGAAAAGGTATAGGACAGTTCATTATATTTCTTGTCCTCAACTACTACACGCTCGGCAAAGGAAAATTGATATGGAATACACAGCAACAAAATCAAAGTGGGGTATGCATCTTTTTGACTGACTAGGAGGTCTCACCTGCAGGAAGCAAATGCATGTGTTTGGTAGAGCAGTCTTGGCTCCAAAATTCTTGATCAGGGTGGACAGCACATTCTTCAAATGCTCTTGGAGATCTCTGATGTCTTTTTGGCTCTCCAGATCCAGACAAGTTAAGGAAACTCAACTAATCACCCACCAAACTCACAAGTGTCCTCCTCAGGTCCAAAGGTTGTAGGAAAGCTACAGCCAATATGGATACTTCAGAAATCATTCTGTGCCCCTTTGTCAGTGCTGCTACTGTGGTGAAGGGTCCTTTGCCATGAGTTACCTTAAAATATTCTTTATCTATCTATTTCCTCAAGAACGGGACCTGTCTGCTGAAAGTTGCTCTGTGTGAGCTTTTTTTTTTCATTTTTGTTAGAGCAGCATCAGCTTCTGCAGTGGTTCCCATTTTATGGATTTGAATGCATTTCAGAAGATCACTGCCATCACTAACTGCTTAGACTGGACTCATACTTCACATGGCAAGAGTTACACTGGTAAAAACAAACCCTGCCAAGGTCAAATCATGTACAGCTGGTTTTGCTGTGAACATCACCACTCTCTTTCCCTCTTGGTGTGGCTGACTTTGGCTCTAGTTGTTGCTGACGCAATCACTTAGCAGGTGGGATGAAAAGGCTTGCTTACAAGAGGGTTAAGGTAAATTAATCATATACAGTTTCATGGAGGAAAAAAAAAAAAAGAAAGATAGTTTATAGTTGGAACAAATATCTCCCATTCATTCTAAGCTGTTGTGAACATTTTATCTCTTAATAATCAGTATTTGAAGGGGAAATTCAGTATGCTAGTTAATAACAGCAGTTGATAGTAGTCATTATAGTAATTCCACAAAACTTCAGTGAAGTTCTTCTGTCTTGGCCAGTTGTCAAATTTGTTTTTCATATTTTGAGGTATAATTTGATGAATGCAAAAAGCAGTATTTAAAACAAAACAAAACAAAAATTGCAAATGGAAGGCCAGAAACAATGTAGAAACCTACATAAACAATGTTCTAACACTTCTGAGAGCATAGAGTTAGGCTTTTATGTTTTAACATTTTGATATGAATTATTGCTGACCCAAGTGATTATTCAAAATTTGGTGCAGGGCCAATTGCAGTTAGGCTGAGCAACTGGTGATAGATGCTCTCCAGTTTATTTGCAAAAGACATACAAAATTCCATTTCCCTTATATCAAGAATCCAACATCAGACAGTTTATTTGCTCACAGCTTCAAGTTCCTCCAGCAGAATCAGAGAAAGCATATCCATATCTGTCTCCTGGTTTTTCTTATGGCTATGCTTCCAGCCCTTAATCTGGTGGTCTATTTGGCATTCTACTCCTCTTCTCCAGCTTCCCTCATCTTTCATCTCTTCACATAAACATCCAAAACTCCATTAAAAGAATAAAAAGGCTATAAAGCTCTTTCATTCAGATATAAACTGAACAAGTCTTTTTTTACACTGCATGGCAATGTATTCTAATGTTTGGCATATGTGTCTATGACAATTTGAAGAACTCCTAATTCTTTTTTCTTGTTACTCATTACACTCATCAAGTTTTTTGTGATTTGATATCAAGCACAGCAGATGTGCCATGTGGTTCTTCTTAATGAGCTATATGCAAACATAAGTACAAACTGCCTCTGAGTGTTCATGGAGTGGGCTGGGTATTGCCACTAGCAATAAGCAGCAGTTAAACTGAAGTAGAAATACTTTATCTAAACTTGCGATCAGGACAAAATATCAAAACTTGTCATCAGGACAATACCTCTTTCTTTCATCTAATGCAAAAAGATATTGATTTCCCTTCATTCAGTGCTCTGTCTTTACCTCTAGTGAGATGAATTTGATGCTAACTCAGCTGAACTGGTTTATCAGTTGGAAACAAATCCTTACTCAGCAGATACCTCTTCTGGTTTTGATTTGCGAATCTACTGCTGCCTTGAAAGAAGACACAGAAACTGAGGAAGTAAGCTTCTTGGGCAAAAGCATCTAGCTTAAACAACATGCAGTTGTTCTGAATAGAGAATTTAAGGGGTTATGACTTTGCACCAAGATAAGAGTCTTTTTTCTTTTGGGGCCTGGAGGAGGTTGTGTGGGTTAGCTGAGAACTTGAAATAACTTTATTCTAACTGAAATGATGATTTGATGTTTTCCTAAAATCCCAAAATAATTAATCATGAGCTCTTCATAAGATTTTATAGCCATCATTGGATGTGGTTATGTACACTAGAAGAAATATTATGTTAATTCTGCTGGTTTACAGTGTCCAGTTCTGATTTAAAGGAGACAGACTTCAAGCCAACTGCTGATGTTATTTTCTCCTTGTCAAAAGTGATCTCTTTACTTTTGCATTTGCACATATTTAAGTTTTAATTCAACCCAGATTTGCATCACTTTCCAACTTAAATGCCTTCTTTGGTGGCAGTGCAATTTTTAGCCTTTAATATATGCTTATATCTTCCTATATAGACGCACACACATTGAGCACAATTGTATGTGTATTTATATGCACATTTAAACATGCATTTTACAAAGGCATGCAATGCAGAGAGAACACTTTCATTATCAGTATCCACTTCTAGAACCTAAATTTAGGTGTAAATGAAATTAAGTAGACACAACTCTGTTTCACTGGCAGTTAATGTTTACATATGCATAGGTCGCTATCGTTGGTCCAATAGTAATTTACCACTGGTATGAGTCCCTTTGAGGCCATCAAGTACAAACTCCCACTCAGAGAAGGTTCATTAGATCACTAACAAAGTAGTAAAAAAAAAAATCATAATTTCCAAAACTTGAAACTGAAGTCTTTAAAACTCTAAGTTGTGTGTTCTCTTGATAGAAACTGCTACAACAGGAACTGTTCTTTTAACAGGAATTAAAACTTAATCTCTTTAGTACTCTAAATCACAGATTAAAAAGGCCAGTGACCAATGTAAATACTTCAGTCAGATTATTCTAATCGAGAAACACTTACTGCTGTTTTATTACAAGCTACATTTAAAAATCCATATTAATAGCATCTTTAGGGCATGTTTCAAAACCTTAATTTATTCAACTACATCAAAGGAAAATAAATAACATTTTTGGCTTTAAATTTCTATTGTTTGGCACATAATAATGGAAGGATGCATGAGATACTAACAACCAACTAAAGAAATCAAGGGATAAAATATTCAGAATAAATTGCTCTTCTGTAGCTTACTATTTATCTTTTTCTAGAACAACACAGCTTATTCTTTTAGTTGTGCAGAAAGCAGCTTTGGAAATAAAAGCCACTATCTCAGCGAGAAGTTTCTGCACACATAGGCCACATTCCACTGCAATGTTACCTATGTCTTCATGCTGCTGCTATCTTGATCACTTATGTCGTTTTCAAAGGACACATTGATTTCCAAGGACTAAATAAAATAAACACTTCAGACCATTCTAAGATTTAAAAAAAAAAAAAAAAAAAGAAGAAGACGACAAAGAAAAGTTGATGCTCCTATTTTTTGCCTTCTGTCTGGGCTTTTAACACTTAATCTGGTCATGTCCTTGGCATTGTCTTGCTCTTCAGCCCTTCTATTCTGTCTTTACAGACACAAGAACCTGTGCAAGATTCAGGAAAAAACCTTTTATTTATAACGAGAACACTAATATACAGCTGATGAACATATGGACCTCAGTGGTTTGAGGTGGATTTTTTGATGATATCTTATTTGCCCACTTCAGTGTGGATGTTCCTTTTAAGATTTCTTAAAGAGAATTGATCTTAAACAAACAAGTCCCTTGAGAACAAGGGTTTTTTTTGAACTGGACATTCATACTAGCAATCACCAATTATGTTTCTCAACGAATGCTTGAAGCAAGGACCAAGTATAAAAATAGGGTGGGGTTTTCCTTATTATTTTTTGACAGTCCTCCTTTCCTGGCTGCTGGATCACAAAACCAGAAATGTCAAAGTGCTGGTTAATAGACTTCAGGAGTTGCCTGACAATTTTTTTTGTAGAATGTGATACATTTTTTATTTCCTTTAATCAGCTAAAAAACTGCCCTTTTCCAAGACAGATAAAATCCTGAAAGACACTCTTATGAAAGAAACATGAGCTGCCTAGATGAACATATTTTTATGCCCTTCATAATTACTTGAAGCAAGAATCTTGGCCCAGATTGTCCTGCCTAAATCTGCAAATAAAGAAAATGTTCAGTGTAAAACCTCTTTCTGAAAGGAGCAGTGAGGGAGATGGAATCTTGACACTGTCTGTATTATTTGTAAGTGCACCATCTTGCACTTCTGCTCACAAGATTGTCAGAAACCTGCAGTGGTTGTCCAGAGCTTCTTGCAGGGTAAGGAGGAAAGATAGAGAAGAATGAAGAGAGAAACGAGCTATCTGTGATCAAAGGGAAGGAAAGATCACGTTTTCCTCATGTCTCTCCATCACCATGAAGCATGGCAGGAGAAAGATCTCAGATACTAATTTAGTTTCCATTTCTGTAGAATATATTAAAGGTTGCGAAGAAGCTGTATTTATCCCTCCTAAAGCTCTGTGAGACTGACTAGTCTGTAATCACATAGGAAGCCTGCCGCAAAACATAATTTGAACTTGTGCCTTTTGGTTTCTACTTCAACTATTGGCTTCTGCGTTTTTTCTCTCTTTCTGTAGGGCTCCATGGGGGCAAGGAAGAGGGATAAGTTGATGGTTTGGGACTGTAGAGGGACAGACAGAGTCAGCTGGAGAAAAATATGCCTGTATCAACTTTGCATTTGATCAAGTCTCAGATCTACTATAACTTTAGATTGTTGGGGCAAGTCTACTTCTCCACAGTAGACCACCACTGACAATGGAGTTAGCTGGTTCACAAAGAAGATATTCTAAGCTAAGATATTTAGAGTGTACTTTGTGAAACTCAGTGTCTTTTGTTCCCTTTCAGGACCAGTGTATAGTCTTCAGTTGTTTTTGTTTAAGTTAACAACTGGAAGAAACGCCCTTCCTCTGAGATCATTGATGGCTTACAAACTTTGCCATGATGTTTTAACTTTCCCCTTCAGAGCAGTATTTACTGCGCCAGCAGTCAAGCTGAGTACGGTAATTTCATTATAACTCTATCAAATGTGAATTGTCACAGTCCAAACATAAAAAGAATCTTGCTATACTTAAAAAAAACCAGTTCTAAATAACTACAATCAGATTCATAAGGAATAGAAAACTTACTCGGAAATATTTTGATTTGATTTTCACACCAGATAAAAGGTCCTTCCTTTGATAGTCCTGAGCATAAACAGTCAATAAAGGCTTTGTGAAAAATATCTTATTTATAGTGACTAGAATATTTTTTATTGCATCAGTAATGTCATACATCATCCTGACATTTATCAGTCATTTAATCTAGGTAAACTTATTATGTCTGATGTAATGCCACTGAGATAAGTCTGTTGTATGCTTGTTTTGCTATTTCTAGCATGGATAGGGTTTAGAACTATGTTAATTAGAGGTAGGAACACTTTTTTTTTACTAATTAGCCCACTATAATTTTGAAACCAAGAACTGTATTCTCATTGCACAACTTTCCGAGGAGATTCTTCTATTGTTTAGAGGAAAAAGTTATAGAAAACTACTTATGACTCAAATCTCTTCTATTTCACTGTGACATATGGCATATACTCATATTGCTTTCTCAGTTTCAGCAAAAAATATCTAGATTTTTTCACTTGTCTGATACTGAATGTCCCATGAAATTTCAGAATTAAATGGCAAACATGATGTGTACTCCTCAATGTTCTAAAATAATACAAAATCCTTCATGTCTGATGCAGGAAGTACTCAATCAGGTGAATTATTCTCTGTGAAGATCAATTTATAAATACAGTGTTGCCAGACTCAGGAGACATTATTATTCTTTTAGTTTTCCTGATGCTCAACTCACATAACCCATCTCATCCAGTCACACAGATTCATAGAATAATTTAGGTCAGAAGAGACCTCTGGAGGTCATCTGGTCTAGTATTCTGCTTAAACTAGTGTCTTGCTTAAACTTTTAGTATCCTGCTTAAACAGGATACTAGAAGTTTGAAGCTTGCTTCAAATTTCTCATGGTCATACTCGATCAAGTTTGGAATATCACTATAGATGGGGAACATAAACTTTCTTTAGTCACCTGTTCCAGCATTTGACTACTTTAATGGTGAAAAAGAGTTCCCAGGAAGAGTGGCTGAAGATTCAGAACATGAATGAAAACTTTTAGAACAGTATCAATTGTTTTAGAGATGGAAAGAGACTGAGACAGACTCTGCGAGGTGAATTACTGCTTGGGGTTTTTTGCAGTCATTCTGTTCTACTGCTGGATGCTTAGTAAAAGTAGAAAGTTCAGTTTTCAGTTTACAACTTGACCTACAGTGCTTGAAACAACAACCCAGCACACAGAAAAATCTCCAAACTCACATTTTATAAGTGCTTGGAATAAGCCAACTGTTCCATGACCTGAAATCAAAGTGTGGAAAGGTGGTCTCTAATCAGCAAAACAATGCCAGATTTGAAAGGGCTTGACTGTCGCTGAGACCCCTGAGACGGGGAATTTGGGTAAGACCCCTTTATTCCCACATCTCTATATTTTTATTGCTGCTTTAGTTACTAAGTTTCTGTTTTATTCACCTATGGCTGTTCCCATTCCTGTATTACCTTGTGAAGGCAACAGACATCAAAATAAAAGTAATCCTTCTTTTTGTTTGCTCTTGTGCTCTTACTGTTATTCCAATCTCCCTGTTGTCATGCAGTAACTGATTGCAGGATCATGTCCCTGCCCATGCAGAGTTAATCACCTGTGTTGGGCACTTTTTATCCTTTTCTGTGGAAGGACAACATAATCCAGCAGGATTTTTTATACTTTGTGATGACTAATCACATATAGTGATAATACACTCATAGCCAATCTGGCTTTTTTTGAGAGACTATTTGCAGAGAGGCAAGAGGTTCTAGCCTCAGGCATGCAGATCACATTTGTAATGAGAATTTAAGATTTTTTTTACTTCTGTTCTATGCAGTAATGCCTAGTAGTCAGAGGAAGGAATAGACACTCAGAGAAGACATCGTTTATCCTTCTCCCATTCCAGCTCACCATGACAGACCCTGCAGTCTGTCTCAACTTCGTAGAATCTTCTCGGCATCCATAGCTACTTCCTTCCCATCCTGACAGCATTTACTGAGGGTGGATAACAGACCCAATTTAGCATACAGTCATTTTTTATTGTTTTATGATGTTCCCTAAATCTGTATAATCCCTTACTTTATAAAATAATGAATAGAACCCTATTTACCTATCTATGCTAATAATGTTGCTTTACATTACAATGGACATACTAGACATTAACTGTATCCACAGCAAAATGACAAAGTACAGCATCAGACTGTCTTTCAGGATGAAGAGTATCTTCTGCCTAAAATGAAAGCAGAAACTGTAAGCAAACAAAGGCACAGAGGCATCTCTTCTGTTAACTGAATTAGGAAAGGACAGGGTTAATATTTTGCCCTTCAGGTACTAAATGTACTCCTTGAGTACTTCCTCTGATGACCTAAACACAGCCTACAATAGCCCTCATAGTTTCCTATCTTAAATAACTAGCAGCTCGACTGTGATTTTATCTTCTTTTTACTGAGACAGTTATATGAGAGAGCTGACCTTCAACTAACTGCCTGTTTCCTCCGCACAGGGTACACAGGACATGAGAGCTTGGTTCAATTAGGCTTGTTGAGTCGCATGTAAGCAGAGGCCTTGATCGCCGCAAGCGATAGAATTGTTTCAGCTCACATGTTACAGTAACTTTGTGGTCCACTTCTTACAACGGGGGAGTCCATGACTCATTTCTACCTTGCCAGTGTACATACAAAGACTGATAGAGGAAAAATATCACCATGCTCACCAGTGTGGCCAGAAAAAACCACAGTTGTTGTTACAGCTCTTCAGCATCTCAGGCTGTATTTTTATTTAGCTATTTAAAATAATTAATGCACAAATTGAACAGTTAAAAATGACATGCCAGTTTACAATGCAGTCAACAAGCTGATGCCCAAGTGGAGAGCAGTATGAGTGGTATTCCTCAGGGGTCAGTACTGGGACAAGGGCTGTTTAGCATCTTTTTCAGTGACATGGATAGTTGGATCAAGTACACCCTCAGCAAGTTTGCCAATGACACCAAACTGTGTAGTGTGGTTGACATGATGGAGGGAAGGCATGCTCAGAGGGACCTTGAGAGGCTTGAGAGGTGAGCCTGTTCAAAAAGGCCAAGTGGAAGGTTCTGCACTTGCGTTGATGCAATGCCAAGCTGTATTGGGATGAAATTGGGATGTTATTTTTTGGTCTGTGTTTGGCCCTAGCCACCTGCAGTTTATAGTTCTTCCTGCCAAGTTCTCTGATAAAGCAGTGAACTTGGCCTTGGAAGGAGAACTTCTGTGTAAACTGTTTTAATTGGTCTATTGTGATTGGTCAATGGCTCGTCAAGGGCATTTGGAGGAGAAAGTGAGGAATACATGATGAAAGCTCTCCCCCAGCCTCAATTGGGAAAGACCCCCTTCAACTTACTGCGCCTGCATGAGGGGATTTCCAAAGTGCTCACACATGCACAGGAGGGGGGCACTTATATAACAAAGGGGGTGGGATTGAGAACCCCTGACGGGGTGGTACTGGCCACACCTCCCCGGGGCAGGTGTTCTCAATGTACTGTATAAAAGCAGACACGTTTTCTGTGGTTGTGGGCTGGTTCTTCATGATAGACAAAGTTGCTTTTAGCAGGGATGCCTGCTTGAAGTGGGAGCCTGCCAACCCTTCGGAACACGCAGCTGTTGCAGAGAGACTTCATTACTGGTTAGGATGGGTAAGACACCTGGGTGAGTATGGGTGTCGAGCCTTCTTTCTAGGGTCTTTTGTGCACTTTTTCCTCTGCCCTAATCCTTTTCTGCTCAGGTGCCTGTTTTTCCCTCCCTTTTCCCTGTTTGCCACCTTTCCTAATAAATAGCTACTTTGCCAACTAGCAACGGTGTTTTGTTATTCAGGTTCCAGAATCCCTCGAACCTGTTTTTCCCTGATACAGTACACAAGCACAAACACAAGATGGGTGCAGAATAGATGGAGAGCAGACCTGAGGGGAAAAACTTGGGCTGATGAGAAGCTCAATATAACCTGGATATGTGCATTTGTAGCCCAGAAGTCCAAGTGTACCTTGGGCTGCATCAAAAGCAGTGTGGGCAGCAGGTCAAGAGAGGTGTTTCTGCCCCTCTATTCTGTTATCATGAGACTCCAGTTGGAGTATTGTGTCCAGCTCTGGGGCTTCCAACATAAGAAGGGTGTAAATCTGTTGAAGAGAGTCCAGAGGAGGCCATGAAGATTATCACAGACCTGGAGCACCTTCGCTATGAAGACACGCTGAGAGAGTTGGACTTGTTAACCTGGCTAAGAGAAGGCTCTGGGGAACCTTATAGCACCTTCCAGTACCTAAAGGGGCTGCAAGAAAGTTGGAGAGGGACTTTCTACAAGGAAGTGCAATGATAGGACAAGAGAAAATGGCTTTAAGCTGGAAGAAGGTATGTTTTGATTCAATACTAGGAAGAAATTCTTTATTGTGAGGGTGATGAGGCTCATCACCTGGAACAGGTTGTCCAGAGAACTTATGGATGCCCCATTCCTGGAAGTGTTCAAGGCCAGGTTGGATGGGGCTCTTAGCAACTCAGTCTAGTGGAAGACCACATCAGATGATCTTTAATGTCCCTTCCAACCCAAGCCATTCTGTGATTTTACTATTTTCTTTGAGAGAAGGAAGGATTAAAGCCTACAAACAACCATTGACCTCCAGCTGAGGGTTGACCAGGAGTTTCTGCACACAATGAAAAAAGCATATCTGGGAGACAATGAGGAATGGGATAGGGATTTTTTAGGTCCTAATATACACATAATTGAGCTAGTGTAAGGCAAGTAATGTTGCAGACAAGAACCGTGAACTCAAGACAACTCTCTATCAAGCAGATAGCTAGACTTAAAGGTTCACATCCACAACAAGCCTTTTGGGTTTGATGGCTTGCATTTTGGAACATCTAATTTCCCCCAAAGGTTGTGCAAAGACACAGGTTCCTAAGTCAGAATAATAGGTCCCACCAGACAGATGCCTAAAAGTTAGCTAATACAGTGCTTGAAGTTTCAGTGCTTACTTTACTTTTATATTTGGTCTGCAGGACCTACTATACCTGTCTGGCTGGAAGGGCAATGACCAAATAAGTTAATCTTTGCATTGTGGCCTATAAAGTGGCCTCTGTGCTTTTGGAAAGAGCCCTTGGTAGATTTACCAGGTGGGGAACCAGAGGACAAATCTGACCCACAGCTGTTGTGATTAAATCACTTCTCAAGCAGGGAGCATACACTATAAAGAAAAAATATTTTTAACTGTCTTCCAAATTGCCCCTTAATTCTGCTTCATTGATTTCTTAAGGTTGTTTTCCAAATGTTTGAGCTTGTTGACACAATGCTTTATTGTAGGTCTATGGGGAGTTAGGCAAGACAACAGAAACTACATGAGTAGCAATTCATTAATCCTGTCATTATGGAATAAATCTTTAAGTCTGGCTTATTGAAGGGGAATGGTCATTCCTTACTGAATCATATATGTTGTTTTCATTGGTTCCATGATAATTTCTAACTAGAGTGAAACCTTCCTTAAAGATACTTTTAAACATGGTGTTCCATAACTTTCTAGTGTCTCTTAAAATAAGGCTTGACTTATTTTGTGTGAACTGTATGATGTTGCAGTTAAGGTGAGAAGGGATTCACTTTATCTAGTCATATTGCTCCATCTTACAGAAATGAAGACAGGCAGGTACTATAGTAACTCCAGCAACCTCTGACTACTCTGTCCTACAGGACTTAATAGATCAATATGAAAAAGGAAACTCATATGTGCTCTGAAGAAGCAATGTTTAATGGATGAAAAAGAACAAAAATTATGGAAGTTGCTGTATATATCTCGCATATAGCTTTTGCATAGGTTTTTAGGGTCAAAACTGCTTAATTTACAAGGGTTAGCTGAAAAATTAACTGACATATCTATTATGAATTTCTTTAAAACAAAATGTGCAAGAGCCACCAGGTTTTAATATTATTTGGTTTCTGGATGTGGTAGTTTGGTCTAGGCCTTCCTTGGTGACCAGTCTGTAACCAAGGAAGGGCCCAGATTTACCCAGTATTCCCTACGATTTTTACGTAAGCTGGGCTATAAGAAGAAAGGAGGGAAAGCCTTCGCTCTCTTTCCTTCCAGTGGCTTGGAGGTGCAGGTTCCCTGCTGTTGGGTCTGTCGTGTTGGGGAGCGAGGCCTGGTAAGGCCTTGCCGACCTTGGGAGGCAGAGGTTGCCGGCGATCGTTACAGAGCAACTCTTGGTTGTTCCAAGGAGAGTAGTGAGATATTTCTTTGCTAACTCTTTTAGTTGCTAGATATTGGGCTACTAATTGGGATATATATATATTTTATTTTGGTTTTATTCCTTTTCCCTTCCCCCTTCCCTTTCCCTTGTGAAATTGTATATAACTGTAACATAAGTGTAAATATATTTATATTATATTTATATATATTGCTTTAACTGTCTCTCTCTCATTTTGGTTTTCTTGGTTGTTTTTTTCTTTGCCTCTTCTCCCTGAGGTTTGGGGGGGGGACTTCTTGTGGTAAGGTTTGGAGACTTGGCAGGGAGCCAACTTCAAACCATATCACTTGAAAAAGGCAATCATAATGTTTCATCATTACGATGCTCCTTATGTCATTCTATTTGTAATTTCTCAGGCTAATAGCATTCCTCGGTAGCAGCAAATATTAATATATTTCAATATCAGATACTAACAGTAAAATGATTTCACCTAGAGAGTTCTTCCTGGACTGACTTTTGCATTTACTATTGCTGCACTGACGCAGGAGAAGCTGATGAGCCTTGACTTATAGAGTTCACAACTTGAATCATGTTGCTTAATTTTAATTTGTCTGTTCAGTCCCATAATCAATGAAGAGGAATAGAGCAGAGAGTTCTACTTCCAGAGAGCAATGATCCTATTTGCAGTTTGAATCAGGGTCTGGAAATGACCATGTCTTCTGACACTGCAGAAACCTGGGGTGATTAGACCTCTACTTTATGTTAGTAGCTAAATGCTTGTACTGGGAAGCAATGAATACATGAAGCCTTTTCAATAAGTGCTAGACAGTGCTCTATACAGGAGATTATTTGGAGAGTCTTTGAAGAAATAGCAGTAAAACAATATTATGAATGTTCAAAGCACTTATGTGCTTCATCCATAATCATTGATCATATAGTACCAGCCCATTGCAGGATGTTGGTTTTTTTCTGTGTTCTCTCACCAACCCTATTCACAACCTTTTTCAGCATGATGCTCCAAAGGACCACAGCAGACCTCGAGGAACAGGATGGTATCTACATTCAATATCATACTGATGGAAGCCTTTTCAACCTAAGGCGACTGAAGGCCCACACCAAG
The DNA here is from genome assembly GCF_025592945.1 of Manacus candei. Lineage (NCBI taxonomy): Eukaryota > Metazoa > Chordata > Aves > Passeriformes > Pipridae > Manacus > Manacus candei. The sequence goes on from NW_026138059.1 coordinate 3,561,479, forward strand.
ACCTTAAACCATCTTGTCCAGGAGCTGTTTTATGCTGATGACGCCGCCCTTGTTGCTCACACAGAAGCAGCTCTGAAGCGTTTAAAATCCTACTTCGCAGACACTGCTGCGCTCTTTGGGCTGGAAGTCAGCTTAAAGAAGACAGAAGTTTTCTATCAACCTGCACCTCAGGAAGTCTTCCATCATCCCCATATCACCATTGGTGAATCAGTGCTCAAATCAGTCCAGTAGTTTAATTACCTAGGTAGCTTCATCTCCTCAGATGGTAAAATTGACAGACAGATAGACAACAGGCTAGCAAAGGCATATAGTGCCTTTGGAAAGCTTCATAAAAGAGTTTGGTGAAATAAACACTTGAAGAAAAGTACCAAGATCAGTGTTTACAGAGCCATTGTGCTGGGTATTCTCTTATATGGATCTGAATCACAGGTCATCTACCGCCACCACCTGTGTCTCCTAGAACGCTTCCATCAACGTTACCTCCATAAAATCCTAAACATCCACTGGTCAGATTATGTGACTAATACGTCTGTTCTAGAACAAGCACCAGTCACAAGTATTGAGGCCATGTTGCTGAGAACACAGCTGCGATGGGCAGGGCACGTCTCCAGGATGAAGGACCACCGCCTCCCTAAGATCTTGCTTTATGGTGAACTTGCCACCGGCTGCTGCAAGAGAGGAGCCCCAAAGAGAAGATACAAGGACTTCCTGAAACAACATCTCAGCCTTGGCCATATTGATCAACATAACTGGTCTACTCTGGCCTCCAACTGGGAGGTCTGGAGACACACTATCTATAACATTGCTGGTGCCTTTGAGAAAGCACGCAGGATCACTCTTGAGGAGAAAAGGCAACGCAGAATTGTGCCTTGCAGAATTTACCACCCAAGGAGCCTTTCTACTGTGCCTTTTGCAAACGGATATGTCTATCTTGCATTGGCCTTTTTAGCCACCAGAGCGTTTGAGACAAACATGGGTAGAGACCTTTCCCAAATCCTCGTTCGCGAAGCCCAGCCATGATATCACTGTTAATTCTGTTCCTGCTCTTTCAGATCAGTAAATGGCTAACACATATTTCTGTTTCTCTCTTTCAAGTCTTTCAGACTTTTATTGTGCTATATGAATGCTGTTGTTCTGAGAACTGGGATTTACTCATAACTTCACAAGCTAATGCCAAATGCATCAGCAAATATTGATGGAAAAACTGCATTTGCTTTTACAAAAGAACTAGCTGTGAGTAAAAAGCCTATTTTAGCCTCTTTCAGGGCAGCATCATATCAACTGTAGCTAAACTGTGCCTTTTAAGCTTTCCTTGGATGCAGTGTGTCATCTTAAATACTATATAGTGTGTATCACACACTTTTTCAACAACATTTTACCTTACAAATCCTTACAGTGGCAAAAAGTGATAATATAATGGGTCATAATGTGTTAGCAGGAAATTAGAGGATTCAAGAAGTATTTTCCTATCTTTGTAGGGCTGATTTATCTAACTAGTTTTTCTTTCTTTCATGAGAACTGTGGTTGAGTTATTTGGTCATATGATTTTTCCCACATTGCACACGTTATTGTGGTTTCCTTTTAACTCCACTTATCTGTATTCAAAAGAAAGCATGAAAGGAAGATAATAATTTAATGGGAGAATAAAAAGAATAAATGTGAGAAACAAAAGCAACAGAAAGACTACCTAGTCTTATGAATTCAAATTGCTTGAATGTATCTGTAAACAAGCATTGTTTCTATATCCCCAGATTGTCCACTGATAATCTTGCCCGCAAATAGGTAGGGCTGCAGTATCACTAGCATGGACTCAGATTAGTTACTGCAGTATATTTATTCCTTTCATTTCCATATGCTGCAGATTATATCCACTAAATTCAAACTACCTGGGAAGGTAGCAGGAGATCTCTTACAACTAAGAGATGTAATTATGCTAGTAAAATATAGGTGTAAGCCTGGGCTTGAACCGGACAGTGACTTTCAGAAGGGAATGGGCAGCAGTGTTGTTTTGTTCCACTCTTAGGTGTTTGGTAACATACCATATCAAAGGGCAGGGTGAGACAGTCCTGGGGAGAGGCCTTTGCACTAAGCCCCACAGCACAGAATTTGCTATAGGACACAGCAGTGCTTTCATATGTCTCATGCAGAGTAAACAGGATTGGTGTGAGATCAGCTGGTAGCCAGTAACAGATCAGCTCTGAATATCCACTGATAAATCTCACTGTGGCGATACCCTGTCAAGAATGTGAGGTGTGGATTGGTTTTGTTTTGGGGTGTGTGTGTTGAGGGGGAAGGGCTAATTCTTTTCCTTAGAGCTGTGCTTTGCTTTAAATTCAGTTTGGCATGTTGTCTGCTCACAAATTTTCCAGAATTCATATCAACACTGGAGGCTGTATTATCACATACCTAATGTGATTAATGTGTATATGAAAATAAGCTTTCCCGTAAGTGAAGAAAAGTAAAACTAAGCTTACCATGGCCATTTGTGATTACAAAGACTACATCCATCTTATTCTGGGAATCAATGTAATTTCACGGTCAAATAAAAGTTAGTGTGTGCGTGCATCACATTTAACAAAGGTAATATGAAAATCGCTTTGTCATATCTACAGTGAACCAGTGTTATGATTGTCAAAATCAATATGCATGCTACATATTGCAATACAGCTTTAAGTACCAACATTTTTCATATTCCATTGAAGAAATCATATTTTCAAGATACGTTTTCCTGTCATCATAAAGATATGTGTGTATATATATATTAAAAAGGTTGTTAGATTGTTTCCAGCTGAGACTATTGCCTTACTGTGTTAGGTGCTGCACACACTTACAAAGTAAAATAGAACAGTTGCTATGAAGTACTGGTAGAAGAGATACAAAAGGAATAACTTTTTTCCTTGATCTTTGTGTTAAGTAGTCTTATTCATATATTTGGATGATAACTAGAGAATGTGGGCTAGATCTTCACAGCTGTAGAGTTCACTATATAACTTCTAGCTTCAGAATTCCTCTCACCTACTGAAGCCAGCCCCAAAACACCCCTGAAATGCCTCCTCAGAAGCAGGCTAAGCTAGCCAAAGGGCTAGCCAGTAAGAACCAAATAAAGTAAAATCTTTCTGCTCCATGCTATGAATGATTTATGTTACATTAAGAATGTCCTCTTAAATTGAAAGAGCAGGAGAGACTGATCCTGTTATAGTTCCTAGTCTAGGGGATAGACCTTGGCCTACAGGATGCAGAAAATCAGAATTAAAGCCTAAATCAGGTCAGGGGCCCAAACTCAAATCCTACTCGTGTTGGAAGCAGTTTCTGGGATGCAGCTACAGACAAATCTTCTCACCCGTCTGGGGAGTCACCACTTCCTGTGGCGGGTGGGTCCAGGGCTGTCTTCACCCTTTGAACTGTGAGATTGCTAGGTTGAATCTGTCTAACCTCAATTTCCGGCTCTAAAGTTCCTGTTATTGATTTCTCTGCAGAATAGTCCCTTGCTTTTGGATAATTCTGCCGCATCTGATCACCCTATATGCAAATGATCAAGTTTTCCCTTCTCTCAAGTAGCTGAGATGACAGACGTCCTCCTCTAAAAAAAAAAATAAAAATTGTGACTCTCTTTGAAAACTTCCTGAAGATTTTATGATTTCCAGACTTTTTCCACACTAGTACTGGGTACAATATTCTGGTAAAAGTCTTAGCAGCTCTGTGTGCAGAGGAAAGGTCAATTATTAAATTCTAGATATCATTATTTATGCATCCAAAAGTTACATTAGGCTTTTAGTTTGAATCCAGTACCTGAGAGCACATGCAGAGATGATTATTTGTGATTATGATCTCTGCTTTAGTTGGAGGTCTTTCTGTGATACGCTGCACTAGTGTGTTCTCCTAGTATTATTTCTGTTTGTTCCTTGCTTTTAAAAATATTGTGCTTATATTGCATTTGCTTCTATTCCTTACACTTTCTGAATCAGTTGGTTATTTCTGTTCCATAGTTAAAGATGTAATTTTATTAGTATTAATTTCAGCTGCAAGCCTTACTCAGATTGCTAGGACCTGAGAAAGAAGTTTTGTAGGTGTCTATAGATTTAAACCTACTCATCTTTGGTAGATTTAGCAAGTACATGATCTTTGTATATGATCTCTGTTAAGAAGTTCTTAGAAGCCAACAACTGTGAAAGTTAAACCCTGTGTGGTCTTCCTCTTTTTTAACCCTATTTAAAAGAGAGATGCAGAATATATCTAGAATATTGTGGTATGGCAACTAGCCTTATTTTAAGCACACACTAGAGAAACGATGAGGTCTTGCTGCTTAAGATAGAAAAAAAATGTTTTAATCCTCTTCAAAGAGAAAATGTTTGGTTCTAGGAGTGGGGTGAGTAGTAAACATAATTTAAAAAAATTTCTTCATTCTTTATCCTGTCCTTTTGCAAAGCTCTATGTGGCATCCTTGCATCTCCTGCATACAGCAATGTGTTTAGGTTAGTGGATGTGTTTTGAGGTTATTCAAGGGTACATGGGTTTTGTGTGAAAGTGTGGCAAATGATTGAATTAGTTCAATCTCATAAGAATTATCTAACTACAGTAACAACTGGTACAAATTCTATATACTGTATCAGAAACAGAGTAATCACATTCTATACACAGATCTTAATAGTTTAGAACTAGTTGAAAATGGGAAGCTGAATCATTTGCAGCTGAACAAAGCTCTGAAATTTTATCTGTTTCAGCCTTATATGTCAAGACAAGATTTGGAACTCAACAAAGTAATCCAGTCATTTTGAATCAGATTCAAAATGTTTTACACATTCAGAAAATCCTACAGATAAAAGAATAGTTCAAACCTATAATGTGATACCAGTAATAAAAAGCTGTGTTAAGAAAGAGTAGGCAATCTTAAGTAGACAATCTAAGCAAAAGGGTAATTATTGCCTCCTATCAAATTTCAGAAACGGACACATGGCACCCTGTTCTGGAAAAAGTTGGTCAACTTAAGCTGAATATGTTTCAGTTCTTAGTAGTATCATGTCAACAGACTAAATCCCTGGCAAGTTTGGACTTGCTTTAGTAGAAAAAAATAGCATCACTCTGAATGCACAGACTTGACTGGCAATGCTGAGTCCCAGCTCTCAGCCTTTGACACAACAGCAAATTCTTCACCAGTACTGATACTGTTAAGTGACATGTTGCTGACTGATTAATGCCATAGTACTGTCTCCAATTGCACCACAGAGGTAATATTTTCTGAAGAGTTGTAACAGCACTGCACATCAATACTCGAGAAGATGCAGTTTTATAACGTTGTTATAAAGGTGATCTAGCCCAAGCCCCCTGCTGTATCTTCAAATAGATCAGGTTGCTCAGAGCCTCATCCAATCTGACTTTGAATGTGTTTGCAGTAGTGCAGTCAGCTGTTTTGGTGTGCATTAGTCTTTTAAGTGTCAAAACCAATAGAAGACCCTTTTTACATATATAGCCTTTAAAAAGTTAAAATATATGTTAAAAAGTATTCCATTTTCTAACATAGGGACACTGTGGGACTGAGCTTTGCAACAGATTGCAGGAGATGTTACAACAGAGACTGAAGTTGCCTACAATAACCTGTTCTCCAGTCATGCTGCCATGAAAACTTTATTTCTGATTCCCAGAATTGAAACTGCACGTTTCAATTGTATAAGTAAACTAGGAGCCAGAATTATTATTTTTTTCCTTTTCTTTTCTAAAGTTGTAAATGCTAGCAAGTTGTCTTTCATGAATTCATTCACTATTTTTACAGCCCTGTCACTTTTGTATGCTGCTTGGTCATACTAAAGCTTAGTCTTCAGTACACATTTCTCTTCCTCATTTTCAGTGCCACATGAGCTATACTCATCCTAACATTTCCTAGCAGAAGTATTTATGTGTCTGCTTTTAATCATTAGAAGCAATTTTAGAGGTTGTCTGCTTTTTCTTTGTATTTGTTTTCCTATCTCCACATAAATCTAATTTAGCTTGTAAATCCTTGAGGACTCCATGTTTACTTTAACCCTATTTATATTAAATAATAAGAATGGATTGATACCAGAAATAGCAGATCTAGACACACTGGCGGTATAAGAATCCCTCCTTTCATTTTTGTTTACACTATGTTTTACTTTGTCAAAAAAGTAGATTTCTATTTTTGTGATTCCAGTATATAACCTTCTTAGAGCTTTTGAAATCTTCTTTCAAACATAAAAAAAGGTAAGTTTTCCAGCTACAGGGCAGGCAGCGTGACATGTTGTTCTGATGTTCTGAATATTCTCAAAAATATCAAGCAGTATCCAGGTACATTTCAAGGGGTGCTACCAAAACTAATGTTAAAGAAACTTCACTGTCTGCCCATCCAGGAGCCACTCTGGGATTCACTCTCACACCACCTGAGCTGGGACCGAGGCCCCTTCACAGCAGCACCTCGCGCTTCTTACAGATTCGACCCCAGGTTTACCACAGCAGAGTCTCAGACACCTGGATCCTTAAAATGATTTCTCAAGCTGGTGCATCCGAACAGGGACCTCGAACAAAGGAAACCCAGGCTTTTATACCCTCACAGTCTGGGCAAGTCACAACCTGGAATCCTAAGCTCTTGCTGTGCCTCCAAGTGTCCAATCCCCTGGCAGGGCCACAGGTGCCCAGGCCCTTTGTTATGCAAAGGGTGGCAGTTCATGGCCCCTTGGCAGGGGCTCCCACCCTCCAGAGCTCAACCTGCAGCTCACACTGAAGCTGCACACCAAGCTACCTGCACTGAATGTCTTCCTCAATACTAAGTAAAAAATCTTGTTGAACCCACGATCAACTTTGTTCCCTTATTTAAAAATCTGAATTTAATGTTGATGAGTGGTAAGATCACCCTATGTCACTATGGCACAGGATCCATCTGTTAGAAGTTAACATCCTATCATTCTTGTTTTTCCATTTTAAAAGTCCTGACAGACCCCTTAATACTTCTATCTAAAACTCTTAGATCATATGTGTAAAAACTTCCTCCGGAAAGGCAAGAAGTTCCCTGTTTCAGTATTATGACTGAAACATAACTCCGAGAGAGAGTAAATTTGGCACTTAATAATAGCTGAAAAATGTAGAATCTACCTGTTTTGTTAAAATATTCCACATCATGTGAACATACCCCATGGATAATTGTAACATAAAGACTTACCGTACAAAAAACTGAAGAGGAAAGAGTTACATAACCATGAAACAGGCAAATCATTGCTATACCTTCTTCCTTTTTTTTTGCTTTAGTAATTCTAAAAGTTTCAGATCAAACACTCTTCTCAGGTTTGTAACTGGCTTAGCTATGCAATTAACAGGAATAACATATCAACTGGATACCCAATCTTAGTCAGGTCCACCAGCATGATCTTCGTAGTCTAGTGCTATCGCATTGTATAAATAAAAGTGAGAATGGAAGGATGCTGAAAGTAGACTGAGGTCTAAATCTTGGTTTGAGCTTTTAGTCAGGCTGATGATAAGTAATAGGAATACAAAGGTAGGGTACATATTGCAAATGAGGATATAGATTATCATGCTTAAATGGAAGCAGAATGTGAGGTGTGCTGAAGTCAAGGGAACTGGTTTCCCTGCCAAAATGCAGAAAAAAAATCAGTCTTCCACAAAATCACAGCCATGAAAGCAAGGTTATAATTTATCTCTCCAAAGAGAATTTTCACTCACTCTTTGCACAACTATGGAAAGAAGAATGTCAATCTTATTTACACAAACTAGGATAAATATTTATAAAAGATTTTGACCCTCAAGCTTTGTGATTTAAAGCATGCAAAATTAATCCCATGTTCAGAAAAGCTGACACCTTCCTCTGGAACATCTAGCATGGATTCCTGTTATTGCACAAGAGTGAATAACAATGACCATTGATCTGATTCATAACAAACATTTCTGTGACTTCAGTGAAACATGTGAATGCAAAGTGAGAGTGAGGTTCAGAGACACAAAAATTGCAGTATTATAGCACAAGAAGATATAAACTGTCTATCCTGAATACTGGAAATCAAGTCTGTTCAATGATCCGATTTTTTGCTTTGTTTTTAAAACACATATAGTTTTTAATTCAGGTACAGATTACCATTCTGCTGTTTCCAGCGTAGCTGATGAGGAAATGTTGTGTGATTTCTGACAACATCTGAATATAATAACAATCATTTCAGAGCTGGACTTGAAGCCTCCTTTTGAAATAAAGTGCAGTAGAGAACATCCTACAAGACTTCTGCCCCTCCTCTCCTTGTGTGAAAGTATTCCTAAAACCAACATGAACATTCACAAGGAATGACTACCATCAGCCACATTGGGCCCCAACCAGAGGTCTTTTAATAATAAAATTATGTTTAAGATTTCTTCCTACTATGCTAGAAAAGGTGTTGCCAGTACCGGATCTGGCCTTCAGAAAAAAACAGTAGTGATCTTGCATCTGCTTCTTATTGAGTGATTGCATACCACTTCTTTATGTGTCTTTTTAAATGCATATTTGAAGCTCTTCTGAATAGGAATTTTCTTAATACTGTAGTACAGTATGATTCTTCTCTAAGTTGATGCACTGCTAAAAATAATAAAAGGAGACAATTCTGCCTTATGGGACAAGGCTGGATGTTTATTTTTTCTTTCTGTACAATGTTTTTCCTTTGTTCTTTGCTCTGGACTCTTATACTGTATCCTGAACTCATTGCAATACAAAACTAACATGATATTTGCTCTTATCCAAGATAAATATTCATTGTTTCAATTACTTTGGTGCAGAAATAGTAAATAGAATAGTGAGTAGGAACATCTGGAGCAGTTTTTGGACCAAATTTCCAAATTACTGCAGAAATTTGACCTGTATATTCTAAACTTGCCTGTGTCCCTTGTATTTTAAACAGGACTTATGCCAGGTCTCTGTGAAGGTGAGACAATCCATCTCAACAGGACTGACCCACTGGGAAATAGAAGATTACTTTAATCACTTTAGGTTATCAGGAGACGTTATAATAAAAGATGCACTTTCCTGATTATACATTCTTGTCAGAAACACCAGGAGAGTGACTGAGTTTTGTGTGGCTTGCATATCTGCTTTAAGGCTGCTGTGACAGCAAAACTTGGCAGAATTAAATATGAATCTTTGCATGTGGTTTCTATAAATCCGACATTTTCCACTTTGCAATCCAGAAAAGATGATTGAGCAGATGGTAATGCAAGCCACTGGATTTATGTAATTTTTTTCTAAAAGTGGGAGTTTTCACTCTCAAGAGCAGCTTATATATGAGGGATTGAAAAGGCTGAATACTAATTTTTTTGGCAGAGCACCATGCTCACATAACCTAGGTACACAAATACTAGTTATAAATAAGCTGACTGTAGGAGGTACAGAAAACAAATTCTTTCTGTGTCAATGAATTATGTCTCAGTCAACTTCAGCTATATATATACCTATTTGTGTACAATATTTTAATCCATTTATAAAACAAAGAACTAAGTTCTGCATTTAAGTAATCTAAATAGAATATGTTAAAACCAAAAAAATCTAAGAAGTAGGATGCATGAAGCATGAGCAAAGACATAATAACGACCGCATTTTTATTTTAAGAATTCTTCTCAGGAGTTGCTGTAATCAGTGACTCAATGCATAACTTATTAATAATGCTTCATAAGACGCTCTTTCAGCAGGTTTTCAACTTTCCTACTGGGGCCCCATGTGAACTAAAAACAAAGCCCTGCATTTTATTATTGCTCTGTTATTCTTCCAAGATTTCCCTGAAGGTTGAAGTCTCTCTGCTCTGCCTGGGAACTGTGCACAGACCAAGGGTATTCCACAGTGTTTTCAATGACTGTGCTTTCACTGTCACTGGATGATCCTTTTTGTCACAGGATTTTTCCAGGGTATCTGTCATGCTTATCCAAGATTTCCAGTCAAAAATACTGTATTAACCTCACCATAAGGCCATAGAAGGAAAATCCGTCTCTTCTACTGTCAGGCACAACAGCATTGATGTTGAGTGTCTATTCATGGTCAGGAACTTTTGTAGCCAGCAGGGAGCAAGAAGATCTTCCAGGAAGCAATTTGGCCATTTAAGGCTAGAGTGACCTTCCAGCAGTGCCTTTTACTCATGCTTTAACAGAGAGGATCCTCGGGCATTGTGTATCCCACCAGAATCCATGTTTTAACATGTCTGTCACATGTCCTGTGTTGACAGTCTTGCTGCAGATGGACTTCTGTGTCCTATGAGAGCTAACCAGCCTTTGCATAGACACAGTGAGCTGTGAAGAACAGTACTTAGGACCAGAATCCTAGACATAAAAATTCTCCAGAAGGGATTGTCTTTATTTGCAGCTCATACAGAGCTGAGCACATTTTTGGCTCCTTGCATGAACAATAATTCTTAATAACAGCACTGTCTGCAGGCCAGAAGTGCTCTGATTCATCTCAGCTTGTAATTCTGGAGTCTGTATTAATGTTTCTTCATCTGCTTTTTTCTGAATGGACTCTGCATACTTTCATACCAATCAGGGCATGATTTTTATTCTTTTTTTAATTGTGGCTTCCAGCCTTCTCTACCCTTTATAAATGCTTTTAAAATTTCTCTGCTTGATGCTGCAAATCTCCAATACACTAAAATGCCCACTAGCCTTGGAATGTATCCTGGTAGTGCTTCTCGGCACAAATCGTTGCAGAGCACTCTCTGGACTGCAGCAGTCTCCTGAAGACTGTTGACAATTGCAAGAGCTTCATGATTCACTTCTACCATTCTCATGAATTTCCCCGTACAATCATTAAAATTCTTGAATGGGTAGAATATTATTATACCTTTGTAATCACAGGTAGATCATTTAAATGAAGGGCACAGTTCTTTCCTTTGCCATCAAAAATATGCCTGTTGCCTATTACCTCTGAAAGTTCCTCCTCCCCTTCAGCCTTTGCTCAGAGTCCACATTTCTGATCTGTAGCAGATGGAAGAAAATGATTAAGCTTACACATAAGGACCAGATCCTGCAGTCCTAGCTCCTTTCTTATTCTGGCAAATTTCCCATTGATTTCAGTGCCAGAGTAATAAACGTAGAAGGACAGCTGGATCTGTAGCAAGATATTATTGTCAGCTTCCTCTATATTTCTCAGAATATTTTTCACAGACTGATTACTGAGATGTAGGGAAGTATATTTTCCCTACCCAATGCCTTGTTTGTATTCACTATGTCTAATGAGATTCCACTGTGCCAAAGTAGTGCATTTTAAATTTAACATGCAAATTGTAATTCATAATTGCTACATTGCAAAGGGGGCAACATCATCTAAAAGACTTGACATTATTCATCTGGTATAGGTGAATCCTCTTTCCTGGGGACTATCTGTGGTAAATCCTTTAACTATTTTGTCCTTCTGTTTCAAGATATTTTCTGAATATCTGGGTAAAATGAACTTTGCAGGTAATAAGCAGCACTGTGAATACCATAAAACATATATAGATCACATTGGGCACCCTTTGGAACATAGTTTACATCAAAGAATAATCAGAGTGAATCATTCCACATGGACTTACCTGCTTTGTTTCCAGGGCCTAATAAACAATTCAAGTGAGTCATTATTTTAACATTGTATACCTTTCCTGTTTATAAGCAGTAGCGAGAACAATCTGGAAATTATTTCAGAAGGCATTTTAATTTTTGCAAATCATACTCTGAGGCTTTGTCTTCTACAACATGCACTTTCCTCATACTGCAGATAGTTTGGGGAATTGGGTTTTCTTTTACATTTCATTCTAAACACTTGGGGACAGAACTTTTGTTAAATTTCTGCATTTAAATAAGGAATGACAGCATATCCATAAAAAAATATGCATTTGCTATGTATAAATCATGACAATCCAAATAAACTCAGTAGAAGGGTGATCCCATGGTTAGTTATTCGGGCAGAGTTACCTTCTCTGTCCATGTGTTTCCTACACAACTTTGAAAATCTAAGCTTGATCCTACCTCCCTTTTACTTACTTAATGGAAGTATCTAATTTTTTAGGCTCTCTTTGTTATCAATGGAGAAAAATAAGCAACTCCAATGTGCCTGCCCATTATCTGTATTCACCCTTGAGATGGGATGGGATTGAGCAGGACTCAGCTTTTTGATTGGAATAGGTGTATAACAGCTTTTGAAAGCCTGGCCCTTATTTTCTCTGTGTCTCTTCTTAATTTTTAAAACAGAAATAACTTTAAAACTCTCCCAAGATATCCGAAGAAATCATTAACAATGTATCAATGAACTGAAATCAATGAAGTGTGAGAAGACCAGTCAACAGTTTCTTTACACAGTCTTAAGACTGGTAAATAAGACAGAGGATTTCAACACAGACATAGTAATGGCAAGAATTTAGCACCCACACTTTAAGAGCATGGAAAGATCTAGCAATATAAAACTTACTGTGACTGGTCTGGGCATAACTGTTGTAGATTGAATGTAAATGAAATAGCTTAAGTAAGTTTGACTGAGGGCCAAGCATTTCTCCGAGAGGCAAAATAAGAGGATTAAGTCACTGTAACAGTCTCCCTGCTCTTGTGTATATTACCCAGGACTTACTCACAAGCATGTAATTTTATTCTACTCTAAAGCCAAAGTTTCTATCATAGTTTTTTTTGTGAAATCATTGACCTGATTTTGCAATCAGAAGAACACAGGGTTTTTCTACTTGCTCATGGTATTATTTAATGTTATGATTCACCATTTGTATATAGTGTTATGTGTAGTTATGGTTTCCACCACAGTGTGTGCAGATGCACTCACTGGTCTGCAGTTTTCCAGATTACAGCCCCCTGAAACCCAGAGGAGTTTCATTCCCTATAGGGTAGAAATGCTTGTGAGAGACAGAAATAAGAGGAAATAACAAAAAGAAAGTTGGATTAATATTAACCTCTATAGGAACAATCAGCAGGTAAATAATGAGGATGGGTAAACAGGTTGTAATAAAACAGTGAGATGAAACTAAGTAAAAGATAATCGTAGCTGAAAACCTTGAAACTTTTCCTAATAGTAAGCTTTCTTGCTCTAGCAGTAGTCTTCTGAAGGAGTCAGTGGAAACATTACCAGCTGAATCAATTTGGAAAAGAATGAAAAAGGTGTGAGTACAGGAGAAATCTCCCACTAGAAATAAATAAGTGTGTTTACCTTCCATTTCTTTTCTTCGTTATGCAGCTGAGGGATGTCTGAGAAGTCGGAAAAAATATAAATTGGGAGAGAGAGATACAGGTTTGATTCCCAGGCTTGCTACAGATTTTCTGTGAGAACTTGACTAAATCACTAAAGTTCTCATTTAGAGCTGACTGGGAAATGAATTTCACTACTATGTAGAATGTCAAGGTTCAGGGAGGGGAAAAAAAAAGTTGTCCTTAACCAAGATGAACTTTGGCATAATGCACCGCAATGAAATTCTGTGGGAATAAGAAAGGCGATGACCTCCCATTCCCTTGCTACTGCTCAGCTCCCTGGGTGTTTACTTGGCAACCAGATGGAGTCAGAGCACTGAGGCATCCTTCCAGCAGGTGCAGTTTGTTGTTACAATGTTTCCTCTATTGCAATCCGGTTAAAGCAGAAATAAAAACAGGTACCCACAGGGTTATCTGCTCAGCCTAGTCTCTGCTTGCTCTGCAACAGCTCCTCTGACTTTCTTATGTACTTGGCTGGTGCAGAACGAGCTCTTCCCTGTTACTGGCTCTGGGAGGGCCACTTCAGTGAAGACTGGTTGGGGCTTTGTTGGCTGCTAAGAGAAGAGGGAGAGCAATATCATTTACATTTGCAGCTTTGCTCCCTTCTGACTTTGTACCACTGGGAAACTCTGTATCCACAGCAGCTGCCAGGATAAGGATAACTGCAGCATTAGAACTCTCACTGAGTTCCTTTGTGGAACAACGTAGAGTTGTCATATAGAAAACCCACACCATGATCTGTTTCTTTGGTAATGAGGATCCAACACATTTCCCCACTACTTGCACTGTCACAGTTGCTGGGTTTTCGCTGCCTTATGGGCAATCTGTGAAATGAATGCTTCTCGCAGGCTGCAGTCACTTGCTCAACAAACAACCACTAAACATTTTGCTGCCTCAGGCAACCAGGGTTTGACTGATACGTGGGAACTGGCTCTGGCTTCTTGTGCCTCTGTTTGCTGTTCCAAACTCTTCAGGTTCCTTGTTCACTGCTGTTTGCTGTCTGAGATGTCTCTCAGCAGAGAGTCCAGATAAAGCAGGTGTGAGGAAAAGGAACAAAGAAACAGATAGTACTTAGAATTAGATTAACCCTCCAGCCTCCTGCAAGACAATGGCATTTTTTGTACATGCCATTTGCTTTAACCGGCCTGTGCTCAGTTGGAGGCAACCCACAATGACAACATTGCTATCAGTGACTGTGCTTGTATAACAGGGATTATTTTATACCCTGGAAATGGCATAAATCTATTCATTTGTCAATACTAAATCCTATGACCTATTTGGCTTAATATAGATATATTATTAGACTGCAAAATTTCTCTAAGAAGATCACCTACTACTGGAAACTAGCAACATGTGAAGAGATTTATAGTTAGCTATATAATGTAATCCCCTGTTTATTATCTATAAGATTTTAACAATTGTTGTGCCCAGAATTCTCATGTGCAAAGAGGTGATATCACATTATGGGATATGTTCCAATGACATGACACAGTCTTGGTCTCTGTATAAGTAGGCAGGACAAAGAATGAAAGAAGTGTTTGCTGGTGCAAAGATGAGTGACAACACAGTAAGTGACAGCATATTTGACATGGGAAACAGATAAATCTTATCTCAGTGCTTTTAAACCAAGTACTTCTTCTGTTCCAGTCTCATTTAAGTATTTCATTCAGCTGTGTTCAAGCAGGTTTTACACATGCATAATATATATAGCTGCCAGCAACAAAGGTGACCTGCAAAAAGAATTCTTAATATCTTACTGTAGTGAGCTATATGTGTAAATTAACCCTGAAATTAAATCTGTAAATGACTAGCTAAAGTTCTCACCTTCCAGTTTGTCTGATACCTGGCAAAGAACCTTCATGTCTACTAATTTTTGGACTGCAGATAATGCTTATAAAAGAAGCAAATGTTAGGATATGACTGAACATGCATGTTAAAAATTTTCATCTGCTACCCTGACACCTTGGGTATGGGCCTGTTTTTTCTAGAGGAATCACAGCACCACTATTCAGTCCTGACAAGGGTCTCCAAGCAGGTCTTCTTTCAGCAGTGGCAGCAGATGATTGATTTCCTCTATATAAAATGTGTCTTTAACCACTGTTACAGTCAAGATCTCAGTATACCAAAGCACTCCCATCTTCAGCATCTGCAGAAACAGACTGCAGCAGCAAACATCAAGGTATGTGCCTTGAATGTGTCCCCTGCAACTCCAGGGCTATTACTGTGATTAACTAAAGCAGAACTTGGTGCATTGCCATAACGTAATAAAGGTCACTTCCATGTAATAAGAAGGATTGTTTTTGCTCTGAGTCTGTATATCTCACCAGGATACAGGGTAAATGGGGTGTGCAGTGTCAAACAGAATCCTCTTTTCAGACCACTGAATAGCAACAGTGTCAAAGCACTATGCCAAACATACCACCTCTAAGATTTCTGTAGGGAATGTACTATCCAATGAAATTTGCTTGGCAAAGTCATATATTTTGAGTCTAATAACCCATCTCCCTGTTCAACAACTCCTAGTGTGCTGGGTGTTTCAATTAACTTTTATTACAAGCAAACTGAAGCAAAATACAACCTAAATTCTCAATCTTCTTAACTGCAAGTACAGATAATTTGTAATTCACTGTTAAACACACATGTAAGCCTCTGCAGAATGGAAGCCAAAGTAAAGAGTTCACTCTAGATACTGCATTCAAAACTTCTTAAGCATGAAGTAAAACATTTCAGCTTATGCTCTCTTTTCTTTGGATTTATGCAAATTAGCTTGAATAATTTCCAAATATCAGTTCTCACCAACAGGTGGCACCAATATTTTCTACTTTCTTCATGACACATTTCCAGTAGCTAGATTTAAAGTCTACCTCAGTGCTAAATTTTCTACTAAATCATGATGAGTTTTGTTCTGTTCTTTTTCCTGCAGATTGTGGCTGATCACTATGTAGTGGTACATGTTTTGTTCTCCAAGCATTTCATAAACTCTGAGTGGGATGTATTGCTAGATACATTCCTGATAATTCAAGCAGCTATTTTCTTTCATGTTGTGGGAGTCATTTTAACAATGTTTTATTGGAGTCTGGGTTCACAGTCATTTGTTTTTTTTTGGGGGGGGGGTTGTCTGCTTTTTGTTGGTTTGGGGTTTTTTTATGTTTTTCTTCAGCCTTTCACACAAAAATGTTATTGTATGTATCCACTTTTTCAAAAAATTATCTTGCCTTCCCCCCTTTGCAAGTAACAAAAAATTGAAAAGTAGACTTGTGAAAAAAGCCAAGCAGAATTTTTTTTTTTGTTTTATGATTGTGTGATTGCAGCCTTTTACAGCCAAGATTCTACTGAAAGTAATTTAGTAGCTATTCCCTGAAAAGTTTCAATTGTGAACTTTATAGCTATTTTGGAGAATATGGTACTTAAACTCTGTTGTAGGAAAAGTCACTGGAGTCAAAAGCAAGAACAGCTCCAGCAAACCCAATTACTTGATTGAGAGAATATTCACTGCCTTGTTTAAGAGGGAGGATCCTTATTCCCAATGTACAGATCCACTAGAAGTAACCAGTAGCTCTGCATGAGAGTCCAATTGTTTTCTTTGCAAGTCATAATTCCCCTATTCCAGATTAATCATCAACAGACAAAAGACTTTAGTTTTCTAATTGAAATTCACAGACAAGACTGTTTTCTTATTCTCTCCTTTCATAGTCATCATTACAAGAATGTGTTTTAAGGATTGTAATAGTAATTCTGTGAATCATAATCCTAAATGTTTTATTTTTAGGGATGTGAGGTTTGATTCACAGCCTATTTCTTATTCACCTGAATTCATGGCACTTCTGGTCAGGAAAGAAGAGTGCTGTTTCACCTAAAGTCTAAAGCCTGCCTACCTATCAGCCTATGTGCATAAATAATTTCAAAGTGTTTATTAAGTTTGCTGTTCTGAGGAACATTTTGAAAACAGAACCCATCCTATGGATGACTGCCAAGATTAATGAAAGGTCAGGCACTCAAGCCAATTACAGAGAAGTTAGTTTCCTTCTAACATAATTTATACTACTAACTTGTCATCTTTATGTCTTTCTTATTCATGAATCAAAACAAACCTCTTCATTGATTCTGTGTCACCTTGTTGCAATATGAATGTTCACTTCCCCAAGCCTCATATTCTCAGACTTGTCAGGTTCTTGGAGTAATTTCTCCAATTGAATGCCACAACTGCATATACAATATGAGCACATGAGCTGAAGAAACACCAAAGACACAAAAAATGTTAAAGAGTAGTATTCTTTACATTGCTAGTAACCTTGTGGTCAAGTTCTGTTCATGCCATACTGGTCAACAGGTGTGTCTGAAATCCATTGGCAACATCTGAAAATGCCCTTTGGTTTGAATTTAAGTTCTTGAATTACTCTAATGACTTCAGTGGTGCGAATATGCTCTAAAATGGGAGACTTTGCCTCATTCAAAATTTTCAGGAAAGTTGATGTATTTAAAATAGTTATTATCCCGCTCCTTAAATGATTTAACATTTTTCTGGTCTTTGTACAGCCTTAATTAACATCTCCATTTTTCATTCTGAACATTCAGGAGTTGTCTATTTCTCTACAACTGAATGATTCCAAAACACACACCTATGGCTGCAACTTGTTTAATTTGGGATTTTAGGTATCCACCCTGTATTGCAAAAGTAGATTGTGTGATGCAATACTGTTTTCAGCAGTAGACTTTGTAAAACAAGTATTGAGTAATCAGAATGTATCTTTATCTTTGTGTGTGCTTAGCAACCCTACAGGTCTGTATGACAAAAAGAATTTGCCCCTGGACAGCAATTTAGCAAGACACCAAACATGAGGTAAAATAAAAACTTTGCTTGCATTTCACAATGAACAGAGAATGAATATAGAACCTCACAGTCACATTTTATATTAGAGCAGCATTTTAAATCTTTCACTTTTAGACCTGGGCAGATGCTCTTGGGAGGTCTGGAAGCAGGAATAAGAAACTTTCTCTTTTTACATCCTATGGAGCAGCTGTCAGAAGAACAGCTGTTCAGATAGAGATATTCAGAAACAGATATTTCTTGACCTTGCCATTAGCACTAAGTAGATATTCAATAATCATTGGAGAAAAAGGAAAGGGAAGGGGAGAAAGGGGAGAAAGGGGAGAAAGGGGAGAAAGGGGAGAAAGGGGAGAAAGGGGAGAAAGGGGAGAAAGGGGAGAAAGGGGAGAAAGGGGAGAGGGGAGAGGGGAGAGGGGAGAGGGAAGGGAAGGGAAGGGAAGGGAAGGGAAGGGAAGGGAAGGGAAGGGAAGGGAAAGGAAGGGAAGGGAAGGGAAGGGAAGGGAAGGGAAGGGAAGGGAAGGGAAGGGAAGGGAAGGGAAGGGAAGGGAAGGGAAGGGAAGGGAAGGGAAGGGAAGGGAAGGGAAGGGAAGGGAAGGGAAGGGAAGGGAAGGGAAGGGAAGGGAAGGGAAGGGAAGGGAAGGGAAGGGAAGGGAAGGGAAGGGAAGGGAAGGGAAGGGAAGGGAAGGGAAGGGAAGGGAAGGGAAGGGAAGGGAAGGGAAGGGAAGGGAAGGGAAGGGAAGGGAAGGGAAGGGAAGGGAAGGGAAGGGAAGGGAAGGGAAGGGAAGGGAAGGGAAGGGAAGGGAAGGGAAGGGAAGGGAAGGGAAGGGAAGGGAAGGGAAGGGAAGGGAAGGGAAGGGAAGGGAAGGGAAGGGAAGGGAAGGGTAAGAAGGCAGTCTCTTGCAGAGGGTTTGTGTGTCCCTTACTTAGCACAACCTGTCTTCCTCTGCTGTTTGGAAACCCAAACTGTTAGTCAAAGGAGTTATGACTAAATTTAGCTGATCTTACTGGTCTGAGGAGGTATCTGAAGTCAGAATTTTTGCTGACCTAGTCTTTGTCTACTGCCTTGCGCTGAGCCTCTCTTCAGACTGCAGGCAACTCCCACCCTCTCATAGCAAGCAACATTGGAAAGGACTCTGACCTGTCTGCCAGCTAATTTTGTAGGAGCAGAAGGGACACATGAGGTCTTCTGGATCAGGTACAGAGTACACCTTACAGCTCAGGGTATCCTGGAGCAAACATACTGCAGAGCAGAGAAACATAGGTTTCTAAATGCATATTCCCTGCCCAATCTCTTGAATGCTACTAAAGGCAAGGAATAGCAAGGACTGGCAGCTCCCATCTCAAGCTCACAGTCAGAGTCATGTCTGCCTTCCAGGATAAATGTAACTGTTGGACTCAGACTTCCCAACTCACCCTGACTCATATTTCTCTGTGCTCACAAAAGAGAGTGTTTTTTAAAGAATTAAGCTCACAGACATGCAGTTTGGCACTTGGTAGGTAGTATTGCTGAAATTAGGTTCATACCCAATTTTGGAAGACAAATACCTCTAAAAATCTGCTGCCTGTGGCTAAATAGAGCATGGTTCATGCAATCCATCTCCTCTGACTTTCACCATCTACAGTCTAGGTGTCTACACTGGAAGTAGTTAACTTTAGGCTGAATACAGGGAAATAGATGCTTTTAAAAAGTGAGTCATATGACCTATTTTAGAAAAATGAAGGTCTGGAAGAGCTTATTTTTTTTCTACTGACTGTTAAAGAAGTCTAGAGAAAATCAGTAACTATCCATGCAGGTGAATCTGACCTCGTGTATCCTGGAGTACCCACTGCTAAGTTGCAATTCACATTATCCAATTTAGGCAGCGACTGACAATGAACGGCTGACATTTATAGCTTAACTAATAATCTATGTCGAGGTTGTACAGCTGCTTGGGAAGGAACAAACAAGCAATTAAAGAAGTACATTTGCTTCCCCTGAATTCAGTCTGTTTGTGGTTTTGATTTGATGACTTTGTCAGAGAAGCAGCAGTCTCTGCTAACCTAAGTCTCACATCAGATAGAAATGTCTGCATGACAGCAGGCAAAAAAAAAAATTTCATCTAAGAAAATTAGTTTCGGGGGGCAGAGAAGAAATGACAGCTTTCTTTTTGACCAATAGTACATTTATTATGGTAGGAATCCAGTACTTAAATTTGATTGCTGACTAAGTAGTCTTTCTCAAATAAATGCCTGGAGTGAGATAGGCTTGCTGAAGGGATACACAACTTAGGTAACTCCTTCTCTCCATTGACTGTAGCAACCCCTCAAGGTGATCCGCCTAAGTCAGATGTCAATCCACTGGGGAGCAAGGAAGCCGCGAGGAGTTCCTGGGTCCATCCAGTCAGAGCAAGCCTCATCATCACATATTCTCTTCCAGCAACTGACAGGGTTAGCTCACTCCTTGCCTAGTCTGGATGAAAGTGTCACTCTTGCATGAGAGACTAGTGCATATCTCCCCCTGTTTCTGACCAAGTACAGGTGATTTGATTAAATACTTCTGAATTTTTCAGACTAAGAAGGGAGTCACTTCAGGAATAAAAAAATCCTAAAGCACTAGAAAATAGGAGACTGGATCCTTCTTTGGATCTTTAGGCTATGTTACATGGCTCAGGTCTTACCAGATATGATCACAAATTTAATTGAAATACCTCATTCAAGGTCACAACTCCAGCTTTTGTTTTTGAGAGTCTGGTATATCAAACTGCACAATGAACTCTCAGCTGTAAATATATTATTCTCTAATTTGATAGGGTTTTTAAGCCTTTCATTTGATTATTTTTAAATAGCATTATTGCATTAGCTCACATGGGACTGCAATTTCTGTGTTCTCAAAAAACTTTAAAACCACAAATGCAACTGGTTGAGTTTATATTAATGTTGTATTAATATATGGGAGGATATTCTTGTAACATCAGATCTACCACAGCTATCCCATATTTGAGAAACTGCATCTTGGATTATTTAATATTGCTTTCTCTTGTCCATCCTTTTTTTTCAGCAATACAGAGTGAAATTAAATGTATTCATATCTCAAGTTCTTAAAAATGAAAATCATCTTTGTAATAGAATCTAAAGTGATGATATCTTGGGTAACTGTCCAAATATTTAATCCATAGGAAAGTTTTAATATTGATGCAACACTGTTGCTAAAGATAGCAAGTCAGATGTAGTCACAATCACATATATTTTAAAGATGGTCTGGCACAAACTTTTGCATATCCTAGATTTCTCTAACAAATGCCTCATTGAGTGTCAGGTTGCTGTTATACTACTTTGAGACATGTAAGGAAGTAAGGAGAAGACAGAAACTTGTGAAATCTATCCTCTAATTTCTTCCACTGGAAAGAATATTAAAAAATATTTTAAGAATACTCTACCTGGTCACATTTACCAAAATCTGCCTTTTTATATATGCTGGTCTTAATTATGTGCTTCATCTCTATTCTGGTTTTAGTTATTTGTTAAGAACACTCTTAGGTAATCTGTTTTCTCTTCTCAGTTGTTTGTGACTGAGTCAAGCTCTGCTGAGTATTCACTATTCAAATTTTTAGCCTAAGAAATTGTTCAGTTCATTGGGCTCCCTGTGTTAAACTGCCATCAAGCTATTTCCAGTTCCTTCTGTGCTGAGCATGGCACACTGCTTATTGTATTTCAACAAGGCAGTCAGTCATGATGTGAGAAAGTCTTGAGGTGAAGGCTCCATTGGTTCCCTTGGTAGTTCCCTTAAATAATAATTGTACCCCTCCCAGGTAAAAATGTATGCTCAATTTCTAATTTTTACTGTATGGTTTTATGTTCCTGGTTTAGGCTCTTATAATGGCATCTGAACTTTTCTATAAGGTGGATTGTGTGAAATTTTAATTTGTTTATCTCCTGCATACTATCAGCTCTCCAGAAAGCTTACCCCTCAACTGGATATGGTATGGGGAGCAAGGATACAGGGAACTGAGATTGTTTCTACCCTCTTTTAGCTTTGCCTGCAGAAGATCATCTCCATGCTGTCTTTGAAGTTGGTAGCTCATGCATTCAGAGCAGGGCTGGATCCACTTCCTCTGTCTTCCAGGTTCTCTCTGTTTATTAAGAAAATGCAACCAGTAACCTCTAAAGACAGAGGTGGAAGTCCAAACTCATGGCTTCTTTTACACAACCATTTTCTGTTTGTCTTGTGTCTTTTGTGGTGGCCCATGGAGAGCCAACTGTGTGCAGGCACACCTGGGTAGTTTGCAGAGCTTTGTGCACAAAATGCCACCTGCTCTGTTTCCATAACTCCAACTCCTGTGAACTATGAGTCATGCCAGCCAGCCTGCGTTAGATTAAGGGGTTTAAGAGGCAGCACTATTGATCTACCACTGTGTTACTGATAAGTGTGAAAGATTTTCTTTAAAAAGACATGTAACAGATTTAAAAATAAAATCTCACTGGTCCAACTGTCTTTGAACACTCTGAAAAGGCACCTCCCATAGAAAGCAGTGGAGTTTAAGTTTCCATTCCACCCAGCCTTGTGCAATTCACCTGTTTGGACAAGGGATTTCAGTTTTCCTGGAGCCATTTTTAATTGCTTATGATAACAATGTAATGGTTTATAGAGGAAAAATGAAGGAGGGGAAAAAACAGGAAAGTTCTTTTGAAAACTTTGACATATTTGAATTATGTGGGATAATCCAAGGTTAATTTAAGTAGAGAAAAAAACATCAGAAAGACTTACGGAGAATTAAGTTATATTCAAGTAAGCATAAGCATTAGGAATCAAAGTAATAGACAGGATAGTTCAGATGCTGCATTGAATTTATATTTGGCTTATATAGAGAAATTTTATATTTGAGAAACCTAGTGTTTTACAGAGAATGACAAATGTTATTATCACTGTTATATTTTGGGGAAGCTACAGACTCATAAAGTAAGATTGTATGAATTATATGCCAAAAAACAAAGAGAACTGCTAACGGAATTGGGTCTTTGATTCCCACTCTGTTTTTTCCATTGGTCCTTACTGAATGAAGGATAAATCATAGGCACAAATTTTAAGGAATCTTTTTCTTGTTTTTCTTTATTAGATATTGCACTTTCAATCGTTTACATAAATGGAAAAGAGGAAGCCTTTCTTTGCTGGTTATATATTTTTTCCACAAAGCTTTATGAAATGAATTGAAAGCAATTAAAAGTGGTAAGGGACCTGGTGGAGTCCTAATATCTGTGAGCAGTTCATATTTCTGGAATATTTTAAAATTTGAGATCTAAGCCTCAACAAAAGCAATGATATAATAAAAAAGGGAATCAGAGTGGGTTGTATGCTAAGAAGAGATGCAGAGCATTTCTAATGTGCACATAGATAGTCTTGCTGCCTTGAGCAATGGGGTTATGTTACATTAAAAGGACACCTGTCCATTGGATCGCCTTGCTGATTATATATTTGCTCCTCAGACTGTCAGCTTTTGGTTTGGCTCTTTTTTTGTGGCTCTCCATTCTTTCTGATTATAGCTTGAGCCTCAGCTGTCCCAGAGATGCCTTTCTGAAACTTCACATTTGTGTCTAAGAGCTGCCATTCCCTCTCAACAGCTGCTTGCCCCACCTAATAGTTCCTCTTTGTTTCCTGCTTTCTCCTTTTGTCTATTTATGTACACATTAATGCATGTAATTCTAGAATATACTTGTAATGCTTTAGAGCAGAAACAAGACATCCTAATTCTGAACCTCAAAGATATAACTTGCCTTTTCCTTGATATTAACAGAATTTAGTTTAATTTTCTTTCATGCTGCAAAGAAAGGGCAATTTTTTTAAAGCCTCTGTGGGGTTGTTTCTTTTGTCCACGGAGGCTTTTGTGGTGTACCTATCTCAGCATGGCACAAATTTCAGTAAGGTTCATTTCCTCCCCGCCCACTGTTGTGCAAGCATTGAGAGCCAGGGATAGACATATTTTACAAATTAAAAAGAAATCAGTCAGTACATTGAAGCAATTAGTGTAAATGAGTTCAACAGACAGACAGGCAGACAGAGTTCTCTGAGCTGTTTGTCTTTTCCTGCCCCCACAGCCTTAAGTGTAGTACAAGAGCTAAATGAACAGAGTGAAAAATGACCACATATAGTGGGCCAGGTTCCAACCTCAGAGACAGAGTTGTAAATCCAGAATAAGAACATAAAATCTGCCATCTTGGATGAGTGTGAAAGTTCTCTTAGTCCTTTTAGCTCAATCCTGGGGAACAGTGGGCAAAAGCAGGGGCCTAGAATAAGAAGGGGCCTAGAACAACAATAAGGCAGATAATGTATACTTCTCCTGCTGTAGTCTGTGAATTGAAGCCTAATTTAATGGAGACAGAAAGCACAGTCAATGACAGAGTTTAATAGCCACAAACGTAACTCTCCTCGGTGACCAAATCCTTTCTTAAAACTGTGTATAGTGGGGGCCCCCCAATGTCCCAGCACAGTGAACTCCATAACTTCACTACATTTTAAGTGAAAAAGATTTTGCTTTCAACCAGCTGCCTGGTCATTTCACCAAATGCTCCTGGTATTGTGAAAAACAGGGACTGCACTTTCCTACTTGCTATTTTCGTATAATTTGTAATTTTATAGTAATTTCACTGATGCCACTGGAGGGCCTTTCAACTGACATTGCTGTAAGGCAAGGTCAGCCACTTGTTTTTAAGGAATCTGATTAATTCAAAAGTCCAGCTGCTACCTTAGTCAGGATAGTCTCCCTAACCATCAGCGTTTGCAAGAAGAAAGCCCTTCAGAGCACGGAATGTGCAGGGACAAGGGAGGGAGGTGAGGTGTATATAACCTGGGAGATGCCTGGAGACACCACATTTCAAATAGAGCACCCTTCAAGACACCCAGATGGCCCAAAGCAGGAGCCTGTTCCACAGGTATAGCCAGAACCAGAGGTGCATGAAGGATTTGCAGTAACCCTTAAAGGTCTGGAAGGTCTTTTCTTTCTAGAAGCTGGGAATGAATTTGTGCCTGACTTCTGGAGGTCATGATTACACTGCCCTGCTGTCTCCCCATTCACCTTTGCAGTCCTCAGAAAGCATGACTATCCACACTGTAGGTATGTTCTAGGTCCCTTCCACATTTAGGATTACTCCAGACTGAGGAAACCTGTTTTTTCCAAAAGGCCATGTAGTGTGACCAGCATCACCATACTCATATGCTGGGCCCCTGTGGCTCTATCTCTTCATGTATGCAGCTCCTCACATGTTATCAAATAGGTTGCATGCACTGTGCATCCTTCTGCATGCTGAAGAGCCCACTATAGGTTACAAAAGCAAAATAACAGAGTAATCCTTTCAAAGACTATTCAGAACCATGTTGATGCCCTGGTCAATTTTCAACCATTCAGATTTACTTGTCAGGTATTGAAATTTGCTTCCAACACCAACCAGGACATAGTAAAGCTTGTGAAGAGACACATGCTTTGCACTGCATCAGTGATGCTCATGCTTTCCACTTGTCTTTAGTAGAGAAAGGCAGTGGGAAAAATCAGCAGTGTGACATACTGCCTTGTACTAGTTATATGTGCTTCCAAACCAGTATTGGTAACTGAAGAGTGAGTTCTTTTTTTTAATCACGTCATTACTGTGGTTGGAAGGGACCTCTGGAGATCATCTAGTCCAACCCCCCTGTCAAAGCAGGCTCGCCTAGAGCAGGTGACATAGGAACACATCCAGGTGGGTTTTGAATGTCTCCAGAGAGGGAGATTCTATGATTTCCCTGGTCAGCCTGTTCCAGTGCTCTGCCATCCTCAACGTAAAGAGGTTCTTCCTCTCCCCACCCTGTTGCTGGGCACCACTGAAAAAAGTCATGGTGATGACCTCCAGAATGATCTGTTCCATTACCGTTCCAGGGATGGAGCTGAGACTGACTGGTAGTAGTTTCCCAGGTCTTCCTTCTTGCATACTATTACCTATTCTCAAAACATCTGATTTTTCTAACTCAATTTCAGATAATCTCTTCCTGTTTTCTGAAGTCCTTATTATGAATGTATGTTTAAACCTCTAGTTTCCATTTTGGAGATAACATGGCATAAGCTCTCGGTAACTAACATAAACACAGTTTGGGAAGAGCAGATGATAATTTCTTCCTCCACCCTGTCTAGCTGCACATCAGTATTACATTAATTAATCACTCGTTTCTCAGCTGGAAGAAAGCAGAGGAAATATTACAGAGGTACTCATGGTCCATCTGATCCTTGAGCCTTACCACTGTCTGAGAATCTATTTTAAAACTGATTGTCTTTTAAACTGTTCAGGGAATATAATTCTGGTACATGGAAAAGCATGATAAAAAATAATAAAAAAAAAACTGTTGCAAAATAAATATATGAAAATTAATTTATAGATTTTTAATCAATATGTTCTGATCCAAAGGAAATGGGTCTATTGTCATGGAGAGAGTTAGGATTTGGGGCATATCTTCTGCCCTCCTAGTAGAGAAATTTTTGAGACTTGTGTGAAAATAAGGAAGGCGAAGTGCACATGTGTATGTGTGTATCTGAGAGACTGTTTTGTCTTTGATTCCTCCTCAGCTCCACTAATCCAGTGTCTTCCCCTTTATCTGTCCTGATATTGTGTCTTTGAAGAGTTCAGTGAGAGAACAGGGAGTTCAACAACTCTTTGGTTTGGTGCTTAACACATACAAATTGTATAAGCACACAAGGAAATCCTAACCCCCAGTGAAAAAGTTTCAAAAATCCTGGCAGTTTCTTGTGCTCAGGGTAACATAGAGCGGCACATCTTCATCAGAGATAGTGACTCACAGCTAGGGGTTGAAATGTTGGGGGGGATAATCTTATCTATTAGCTGAATCAAGCTAAGAAAAGTGGAGGTACAACCCTGAATATCTTATTAACTACAAAAATAATTACGTCATTGTCAAAAAGAGGAGATGAAAAGTGCTTACATCAATTTCTATTCTTAGTCAGTTTATGTGTTCTGGAAAAAGTCTGTATCTTGTATCAAAGGCCTCAGGCAGGTTTCATACTTTACAGTCTGACAGCTTCTGCCCTTCCAATGTGAAATATTTATTTTGATAAAAATGTACTGATTCTGTTGTTATTTTCTCATTGTCTCATTCAGCTTTTTTTTTTTTTTTTGCTTAACTGTCTGCATAGGATATTTAATCCATGTATATTTTGTTCACTTTTAGAGTTTTACAAAGAAAGATGTTAATGTTTCATTCTCCATGCATTCACCTTTCCCCAAGGTATTGGTTGTTTCCAGAAGTGGGCTGCTGGTGTGGCTGTGGGTAAACAGAAATCAGATTCAAACTGACTGGAAATATTTAAAAAAAAAAAAAGAGGAAGAAGAAAGAAATCAGAAGTCAAGAGTGTAACTAGTGCTGTCCTCAGTGTAGAAGGTGGACAAAATATGTAACATCGAATTAAACCCTGAGATCAGCAATTTCTCTCCCATAGTTAGCCAGAGTGCATTTTTCGTTCTTAGCTAAAGGAAAATGTTATTGTCATAACCACAGTGTAAGTCAGGAAAAGCTGTCACTGTGGGAGGTAGTGAGAGTCCCAGCTCCTGGCAATCTTAGAATCAGGAGGAGACAGGATGCCAGCATCACCTCCTTATGGCATCCTGCCCGTGTGTGGGGTACGGCATCCAAGCTCAGGTGTAGTGGGATGCTGCTTTCTCTCAGAGAGGCACTGCAGGATGCTGTGCATCCTCATGGACCTCTGTGTACTGACTGCTGTGCACTCCTTGAAATCCTCCCACAATCTGTCTTTGGTACCATTCGATAGCCTAGTATAGGCCCCTCGAAGCAGACAGGAAACTCAGTTTGTGAACCAAAGCAGACACAATTTCCTTACAGCATTGAGTCCATTCAAAAGTAGTTTTTCCTCTTCCTCACAAATAGTCAAAGCAGAAACAATTATCTATGGAGGGGCTAAATCCTTCAGCAACAGCCCTCCCAAAAGACATTAACCCTACAACAGAGTTCGGATGTGTTTTGCAGACCACCACTTTTCCTCTCACAGGAGTAGTGGTTGGGCCATTACTCGGAAAATCTGGAGGGAAAAATATTTTAAGAAAGAGGTAGGAAGGAGTCTCCTCCTGGGAGAGAGTGACATGGGAATTGCTGTTGGCAGGAGCATGAGGCCTCTGGGCAGGAGAGGTAATGAAAGAGGGAGCCTGCAAGTCAGCAGATGGCGAAAGCTCAAACTCAAAGGAAGCTGTTTGACTGTTTTTGAAAGCAGACATGGTGGGAGTTGCAGAAGAGAACAGGCAGGTTTGATATTTTAAGAGAAGGGCTGGGGACTCATTAGCTGCCACCTTGATTTCCTTGTGAACATCATGAACGACTGTGTCTCCCTAATGATGTCTGAAAGTATTTTTCAAGAGGGCAATGTCTGATTGCCCTTCCCAACACTTATTTTGAGAACCAGCTGCTGTTGCAGTAAAGTATCAGCCATTCCCTTGGCTCCTACATTAAGAGAAGAAGAAAATGGGTTGAAGATTTAACCTTTTATTCTCCAGTAACCCTCTACTTTTTGATGACCCCTTTTTTTGATGCTTTCCTACTTTCCTTTCTCCTTTTGTTTTTTCTTCTCTTTCACCAAGAAAAATCCATCATGCATCTTAAATGTAGGAAATTCTTTGTACATGCTGCTTTAAAGTCTTCTGCTACATGAAGTTACGCATTTTGAAGCAGTGATTGACAGGTGACACTGCTTTGCCAGGTGTGGATCTGCAAAGTGGGAAGACAAGTTGTCAGCTGCTAGTGACAGACAGAGAATAAAGGGAGACAACCAAATGCACCAGAATTTTGCAAAGGACAGATATCCACAGGCCATTCTTTGTGTTGAAGCAGCAAGTTTTAGCTCTGAGGGAATTAGTGATTTTTTTTCTGTGAATGTTTAATATTTATATCTTCTCTACATAGTGGTCCAAACCTTGAAATTTTATGTCTAAACTCACTCGTCTTCAGTGGTGTTATTTTGTATTCACCTCTGTGTACATATATGTATGTATATATATACATGTACTTGTAGATATGTTTCCTGAATTACTGTCCTGTCCAGTATTTTAAAGAAAAGGAAAGGAGTATTACTGTAACTACTATACTAAAAATTATGTCACACCAGCACTGAACAAGCATTTGACATTGAAGTGTTAATATTAGAATATTTCTTCGTTGTTGTAACTCGATATCTGTCTTGCTCCTGCCATAGCTGGCCAGTACTGGTAGCTGACAGATGGGGGTAAAACAAGTACCTCTCTGCACTTGTGTTTTGTCCCCCTAGACTATAAATATGGTTTTAAACAAGAGAAAAGTTACAGCAGGAGCAGCCAATTCTGATTATCATTTCACAGTAGAGAGGTCAGAAGGCTGGAGACATGGAAGGAGTATAAACGGGATTACTATCATTAGATCTGAGAAGAATCAGAATGGCAGATACAAGTCCAATTAATTTTAGGATGGACTTTCCAAAAAAGCTTTCTGAATAGTTGGGTCCATGAAAATATGAAACAGCTGTGTTGGGTATCTCATTCTGTTTGAAATGTAACTTGAGAAAGAGCTCAAGTAAATCTTCTAGAAAACAATCATTTGGCATTTGGATGGAGTAAATTACTTAATAACGTGTCTTTTCTTGTCTAATTTCTGTGGGTTCATGATTGACTAGCAGTCTTCTTCCTGATAGTCTTACATTCACTGTCACAAAATCCTGTGTCACAAAATTAATCTAAGTAGGACCTGAGTGCAATTAGGAATGTGTGCAAGTAATGGTAGTGATGCAGCAGCAAATGGCCTGAAATGTGAAAAGGAAACTTTAAGATAGAAGAGTGAAACAAGGTTTCATAAGAATCTATTGGGAAGTTCTTTCTCTCTGCAGTGCAGTCAATGCAGTCACTACTCTGCACCTTAAGTTCTTTAAATCCTATATTCTAAATCCATGTTGGTACCAACATCCAGACACAGATGAAACTTGGCTCCCTTGAGGAGATTCATTGACCTGATTGGAACTACTCCTGTGTAATGGCATAGCCTTTCTGCCGTAAAACTGGAAGACCTTGTACAGACATTAACGATGCTGCTACAAATCACAGAGATGTGCCCAGTGAGTCATTGGTACAGCAAAGCATAGAGCTCAGGTCTAGTAAATCGACTTTTTTCCCTTCAGGAAGAAAATAGTTTAGGTGTTTTTACACAGTGTTTGAAAAGTTTCTTTTATTTTAACTGAAACTGCAAAAAATCCAGAAACTTAAATATCCTCCCCAAAATCTGACTTTGCAGACATTTTTTTAAATCAGATTTTAAATCAATGTAAGCAGTATAGTGTATATATATTTAAGGAATTTATGTATATTGAGCCATGAGATCTAATAGAAACAATTTTATGCCAATAATCTACAAGTATAAAAAATATATACTAGGAAAGGCACAAGAGCACAAAATTTCAACTATTGACCTGCCAGTCTTTGAGAGATTTTTGGTAGAAAAGTAGAAGCCTTGGTCTGTCTTCTGATTGTATATGGTTAAGATTGTTTGAGACTATTATTTCCACTGATTTTAGCACATGACTTCTATGTGCTCCACTGCTACCCAGAGAGCTCCAGAACTGACTTGAGCCACCTGAAGCAAGCCTGAAACTCAAGTCTAATATTCTCTCATAGTGTCTTGTTTTCAGCCCAGCAGGACATCAAACCTTCCTCTGCATGGTCTCCTCTCCACTTGCCCTCTGGCAGCAAAGCCCTATTCACACCACTAAAGCTTTAGGTTTTAAGAGGAGGCTTTCCTCTTTGGCCCATGCTCAGTACAAACCACTTCATCCAAAGGCAGAGCTATGCCTAATAATGCAAAAAGGTTGGTTCAGCCACTGTCTTCATGCTTTCAGACAGTTTCTGTGCCTGCAAGTCACACATGTGTCCTCTCTTTGCAAGGGGACAGAGTGGTTTTGCAATTAGGGCTGTGAAGTTCTGTTGATGAACAACTCCCACCGACACCATGACAGTTGTTCAATAAAACAAAGACAAAACGAGATTTTTCTCACACTTGGCAAGTATGAGACTTACCTTTTCGAAGCTGGAAACAATAAAAGATGTTGTCACAGTCACCCACTGCCCTGGGCAGCAGCAAGTCAGAAATGAGAGCACTCATTCTGCCAGACTGCCTTTGAAAACACATTGCACAACAGCGCCGATAGCAGTTATAATGGCAGCAACAACACAGATATTTCTTTGTCCAATAGTAACAATTAAGAAAAGCTTAAGCATTTTCTGCAAAGTCAGAAAGCTTTGAGTCAGCGAGAAAAATGAAAACAGTTCCTCTGTGGAGGTCTCTGGAGAGAAACAAAAAACTAAACCTGTAAGTGCAACAGCTATCAATGCTTCTCTTTTTTGTTCTTTCTTAATGGTAGGTTTTAACCCTAAGAAAGAAGGAGGATAAGCCTTTACTTTCCAGTTTACCTCAACCTAAATTTTTTTTTATTATTTGGATGAGTCAACATGCACCTCTACAATAAAAGGACCCTCCTTGGAAAGTCCTGCTTTTAGCCAGTTTCCCATGCTAAGTCTGAAATATTTTTTACTGTGCTACCCCTTCAACAGCTCTGACTGCCCAACAAAAGGCCAAGTTAATTAGATTCATTACTTTACCCTATTTATAAATTTTCAGAGGAAACGATTACTGTCAGAAATAATGAACGCTTCATATTTGCAAATTCATTGTCGGTCTCTTCCTTCCCCACCCTTTTTCTTATTAGAGAAGATGAGTTTGATTTGCTTACTCATAAAACTGATTTTTCTGTCATAAAATTTGGCCAGGTCTACAGCAGGTATGTTTTCCAGCACAGTAGTATCAACTAAAGTTATTTTTGTTTTAATCATTTGTTTATATTGTCAAAAGCTTGGTGTAGATATGGTTACTCTGGAATGGAAAGTGTTTTTGCCAGTATAACTTGTTTCACTTGGGAACCAGTATTTTCCTTACCAGCAAAACTACTTTCTTTTCTTTTCTGCCTGGTCAGTAGAAGCTGCACCCACAGAAGGATAGTTTGCCAGGACAGTTATATTGGTAAACTTTTCCTCATGCTAACCTTGTCTCCCAAACAGAATTGCATAAATAATAGAGGCAGGTGGGAGCAATCATAAGTGAAAGCCAAAAAACTGCAGCTGAGTTCATTCTTATGTCAAGCACTGTGGTGCTGTGGTTCTGTCAAGGGTCAACTATTTTGGGCCAGGTGGAGAAAACAGCAGAAGGAGATGACACACTTCAACATTGCTTAAATTCTGCCTTTAGAAATAACTTTACAGTTAAAGCTACTTTGAAAAAGAGGCAGGGCCAGATTATGACATGACTCCAATTCCTAGGTGGTCAGGACTAGGAGGTAGAAGAGATGAAACAAAAGGAAAATCTCTCATGGGAGTAGCTGAAGAATAAGAGACTCTTTTAATTGAGCCAGGAAAGAAAAGGAGCTAAGTGTGAGATGCTGGCAGAGGGAGACAGGCACTTTGGTGGGCTAGGCCAGTATGAACACACAGTTCTTTGGCTCACTGGCTCCCTGTGCACACTGGATGAAAATCAAGGTATTGGCTATAATTTAAAAGCAATGATTGGCTTCATTCCTGGTGGTCTCCAGCATTGCCACATGTTGTCTTTCACTGCAGCTTCCCTACTGGTCCAAAAGTTTAAACTCCAGTAAAGCAAAAGTATGTGCACTTCTTGGAAGAGGACTTTTTACCTGGAATTTTCTAGTTTCTGCAGTATAGTAGCATCCAAAACAGATAAATTATTTAGTTTTGATTTTTTTATGCCCTGTTATCTATTCATTTTTACATTATTTAATTCATGTGTTTTGGCCATGGGGGTTAATTTTCAAGAGATGTCTCTGACCAAGGAACGAGCCCCACTCTGAAAAAGCTTTTCTAAACTACATCAGTTGTTGACAAGTGTTTCTCTGAACAGCTGTAAAGCACCTGGATACTGTGATGAATGTCACAGTCTAACCAAACTAAATAATGCACTTATAGTACGTAAAAGATACTGTGTATCTACTGCCAGTTATGACATTTGTAAACTTTTTCACTGCTTTGCACAAATAAGGGCTGTTGTAAATATTTAGATATTGTCTTTCTCTGTATGAAATAATAGAAAGCAGAGTATATACTGGAAATGCCAGAAAAGCATTATAAAAAACCAAAAATTGGGACAATTTGACAGTACATTTTTCTTCCTTATTTAAATTAAAACGCTGGACTTAACCAAGTGCTATTTACAGGTCTTCCATGATTTTCTGGATTTATTGATACTTAGACTTTAATGATGGCCAACAGAAAGCTATACAGGGAATTCATGATGTGCCAGTGAACCATGTCTTGCCTTTATATGAAGAGAGATATAATATTTACTACAGTGATAGAAATTCATCTAGAATGAGCTTGAGCCCTTTTCTATTAATGCTTAGTGTCTGCAAAATATTTTTTGCAACATGTTTCTACTGAATCCTGTTGGACTCATTTTACAGTTTGACAATGGTATTATGGATTGCTTAATCTTTCCTTTTTGTAAAGAAAAGTTAAGACTTGCCTCCCTACTAGAACACTGTTTCTTTTGTCAACAGCAGGTTAATGAATAAAATTGTTTTCAAGGTCAGATTGGCTTATAAAAAGTCACCTCATGCTTCAGCAGGGATAAAACAAGAATTGCAACTCAAGTTTTTCTTCTTTCTCTTAAAATCATCTGATTAAAAATAATGACAGAACATTTTGACATGCAATATAGGTTTAAAAACTAATTCATGCTTCTCCAGTTATTGCATTAGTGACTAACTTCCTGTATTTCCAAAATAATATAAGGAAACAAAAATCCCTCTGCAATGAATGACAAACTTCTATCCAATATTAGGATCAGTTTAGCTGTTTTAACAAAAGACTCATGTAATAGGAAAAGATTTTTATCTTGGTATATCATTTCCTTTCTATTTTGTGGCTGTTTGGTCTCAATAATTGGAATTGATGTACTCTTTTAACTCCTTATAATTCCTATTGAATTTAGAGTTGGTTCTTGGTTCAAAATAAAACTTTATCAGTTAGAAAATACCTTTCAAAGTATCAGTTACTGATGGTTTCTGTAGATGCTTTTGTTCTTTGGCCAACAAAACACTTAAAAGCTTTGTAAAATTGCTTATGATGATTAAATTGTATGCAGTGAAAATTTAAGTTTTGGGGTCGTCTTTTCCCCATTGGTATACTTGAAATAATGTGTATCTTGATAGTTCTTCAGATTATGCTTAATTTT
This sequence comes from Manacus candei, assembly GCF_025592945.1. Taxonomy (NCBI): domain Eukaryota; kingdom Metazoa; phylum Chordata; class Aves; order Passeriformes; family Pipridae; genus Manacus; species Manacus candei. Next base: position 3,595,768 of record NW_026138059.1, read on the forward strand.
CACACTTGTAGGGCCATTCTTCATTACTGCATTCATGTGCCAAACTATCTCAGCACAGCAGCAAGTAAACAACAGCAATGATCCCAGTAACGGCCCTGATAATAATCTGATAAACATGAATGGAGAAACCACTTCCAATTTTTTTTCCTCAGCTACTTATTCCAAGCAGATCTGAATCTGTTGTTTGTTGAGGGTTTTTTTCTGTAGTCCTCACCATGTAACACTATTCCTAAACTCCCAAGCAGAGTGCACACAGGTGATGACCATATTTTGATATCCACATACTCAAGGAAGGAAGATTTCACCAATGAAACTAAGAAGTTGCTTTGTTGTTGTTGTTTTGTTAACCACATTTGCCTTTGTGTAGGCTTTATTCACATACTAGTGAGGTAATGTAACAATAAGTCTAAAAACCAGAATTAAATGACAGCTCAGCAATAGAGAAACTTGAAGAAATGAGGGTAAATCACATTGATTTCAAAGGTTTATGAATTGGAAAACAGGACATTTTTCAGGAAAGTAGTGGAGTAAAATTAATTTTGATATAAATCAAAGTTAGAAAAGCTAAATTTGAAATACATTTAGCACATTTGGGAATCTTTCTTTTATTATCCTTCATCAAAACCTTCTGACTCCAGAAGTGCTCAAGACTGAAGCACCTCCATTCTTCTTCGTTGTTTCACTGTGTATAAGAGTCTACTTTTTTGTAAGCAAGGATTCAGATTATGAAGAACTTTAAATAATGTTCCTCAAACCATAATTCTCCTCAGGAGTTAATGGAGACTCATCACTTTCTTCTCTCTTTGTTATAAAGCTAATGGTATACATAAATCATAAGCATATTTGAAGCACACCATACAGTTTTGTCTCATTCTGCTCTGTGCACAGTATAATAAGATGCATCTGAGGAAAATGGCATGCCTTGAGTGGTTTGGGGTAAATCTGGTCATCTGCCATCTTCTAGCTAAATTTAAATTACAATAAGGATTTGTGAGTATAAAATACTATGAATAGCAAGGGATAAATACTTGAGGATGGTAACTAAATCTTGCATTTTGGAATTATCACTGTGACCAACTGCCCATGAAATGCTTTTCATTTTAATGTATAGTATGTCTGCATATAATTCTAGATCTGTATTTATATCTGCAGCCATATGCTGTTAGATTTCCATCTCCTGTTCAGACAAATTACTGGAGCTGCAGTTGCCAAAGCAAACAGAGTTCTTTTTTTTTCTTAAAAGCACCGAACACATAACACACGACACACTTCATTCTTTCTTATGTGATAACTTTTAAAATAACAAGCTACTAATAGGCACGATGTGTAAATGGGTAGCAAAGTTAAAAACAGAGGGGAAAGTAAGAGTCATACATTTGTTACTGGCTGCTAATCGGAGCAGCTGTTTGGGGAGGGAGTCCTTCTCAGAGAAAGCAAGAGGCACAGGTGCATGCTCTGTCACAAGTCAGTATATTTTCCTGCACCCCTGATTAGTCCAAAGAATGCCACTGCTCACCTTAGATTGTTTAGTGGCAGAGTCTGCTAGAAAGTTTTCTATAAATCACTGGAGATTAGTCTTTCAATCTGAGGACAGCTGGGGGCTGATTTGTTGGTTTTATTCATTTTGCTGTGATCTACTCATTGGAGTGGGACACCAGAGCCAGAGCCCAACTTTTGAAGGAAAAATTACAGTTTAATCAGAAATGTAACAAGTTCAGAGATTAATTGCAAGGTAGGGAATAGCAATAGGTTCATTGATAATATTGTCAATATATCACTAGACAAAGCTACAGAAAGATGTGTGCCATATCTCATTGAAATCTTGTGTTCATCTGCTGATTTGACAGCAAGCCTTTTTCAGTGGAGCAAATCTATACATATTTTCCAGCCAAGAGTTATGAGTGGGAGTTTTGCCTGATTTCAACGACTTAGTAATCTCTCTTTTGGCTGACAATGAAGCAATATGAATATTTTTTACAAATATTTGTCTGGCAGGGTCTCATTTATATTCCACTGTATGAAAATGTTTGAGCATAAATTAAGCAGCATTGTCAGCTACACTGCCATCAACATACTCTTTGTAGATACCTAAGTTTTCAAGAAAAATTTTGATCACCTCCTGTTTACCTGCATGCCCTTTAACACGACACATGCTTGCATATGTCAGCTAGAATTGAGCATGAAAAGCAACAATTTGTACAAAAAAAATATCAAAATTCACTCAGCAATATAATAGTCAGTGTGTTTGTAGGATGAAATTTATCTCTGTTAGTTTTTAGGGTATAAAAACTGGAGATTTAATTTAGGATGGTTCTCTAGAGTCCTTAAGATGTAGTAAGGTTTTGTCATGGACTATAGGAACATAAACATAACACTGGCCCCTGTCACAAATTTTTACCTGTCTTTTACAGTTGAGGACCAAGTTCAATGCTTTTTCCTGTTTTTCAAAATATTTCCAGTTTCCTATTGAGGAACAAAGCAAAGAACAGTACAGTAAATCTCAAAGCTTATGCTATTCTGTGAACGCTACTGGACTCTAAAAAGAGATTATTACTACTTTACAGGGCAAATATGGAATTGAGACTTCTAATTTTTAAGTGTTCTCACCCACTTTCACTCTTCTTAGGGAATAAGGAAGCATGAAACCCTCTGTTTGGTGCTGTTCAATGGAATGAGGTCCCTTGCTTCTACCATCATAGAGTGGTTTGGGTTGGAAGGGACCTTAAAAGGTGATACAATCCAACCCCCCTGCAATGACAAGGGACATCTTTGACTAGATCAGGTTTCTCATAGCCCTGTCCAACCCAGGGACAGGGTTTGAATGTTTCTAGGGATGGGGCATCTACCACCTCTCTGGGCGACCTGTGACAGTGTTTCATCATACTCATTGTAAAAATCTTCTTCCTTGTATCTATTCCAAGTTGACTCACTTTCAGTTTAAAATCATTATTCTATTGCAACAGACCATGCCAAAAAGTGCTAAAAATCTTTCTTATGGTCCCTTTAAATTACTAAAAGGCCACATTCAAGGGTCCCCATAGCCTTCTCTTCTCCAGGCTGAATAACTTCTAGATATTCTTTATTAGTAGACCAAAATAACTAAGCTGATGTGACCAGTCACAATATGAAAAGTGGGTATTTCCCTTTCCTATGCCTAGCTCTGGACAGCAGAGGAGGAAGAGCACTGTTATGAAGAACACTTGTCTCAGCTACACATGCACAGGCTGTATTCTCAGGACAAGATTCTTTCACCAACTCTGAGTGGTGTAAAACACAGAGGTCTAACCTAACGTGGTCCTGTAGCTCCTTCTGTAGTTGCTAAGGAGACATGAACTGCTCCAGCTACTCTCCACACTGCCACAGTCATTCCACTGTCTTGCAGTCAATCGCACTACAGCAATCTGACTTCCCTCTGGAGGTGGTTGAACTTTCTTCCTCGGGCTGTAGACATAAATAAGATTCCTGTCTTGGTCCAGGGCGCTTTAAAGTGATTAAAGTTGGCTCAAGTGCACTCTAGAGTCATAGAAATAATTAAGGTTGGAAAAAGGGACATCTGTAAGTCACACAGAGCAGGATGTACTTGAAGCTGAACTAACTTCAAATATGATCGAGATGCTCAGGACATTGGCCATTGTGTTTTGAAAATCTTGAATAGAGGCTTGAAAGACTTTCTGGGCTACCTATTTGAGGGCTTAATCACTCTCATTGCGAAAATTTTTCCTTGCTCATACTCAATTTTGTGTCTACTGTCTCTTGACCTTCCACTATACACTTAAGTGTAAAGCCCTGAAACCTTGTGTAGCCCTGATCCTCCCAACATCTGGAAAAAGGATTTTCTGAAGAACATCACATCATCTTTTCTATTCTTACTCTTTATAGAAACCTGGATGTGAAGGATGAGGACTGCTCAAATCTTGTCTTTATGGGGACCTTAACAGTATAAATCTAGCCTATGAATACAACTGTTCTCAGTGTTATGGTAACGCTGCCAGAAGAGCACAGCGTGGAATGATGGAGCATCAGGCAGACACCAACTAATCTCTATGGGGTCCACACTGACAGTTTTGAGGGAGCCTAATGTGAAGCACAAGATGTGAAAAAGGTTTTGCAAACATTAAATAGAAGGAATGTGAGGGAGAGTTCTTGGAAGTGAATATAGGAGGGATTCAATCAGGGTTGGAGGCTGAAGGGATGCTCAACCTGCAGCTGGGCTGGACAGAGGAAGATGATGATGATTAGAGTTCCCTCAGCAGCCAAAGGATCTCAAAAGGGAAATAACCTGTAAAGGTGTAAGGAAGGCATATTGTATTCTAGATAAGACAAAAATATCCTTGGGAAGGGGGTTTGATTTGGTTATTATTTTGAGAGAAAGAACCATACCTTTTGTTCTCATTTGGGTTTGGACTGAGCTTTTCCTGGTCTCCTCAGCAAACCCATTTGATTTGGTAGATTAGAAACACACTGACAGATCTTGAGAATCCACCCTGGTGGAGAAAAAAATCCTCTGTGTTTAAAGTCCCTCTGAGTAGTCCCCAAAAGTTTGGTCTTATAGTTGCAGGTGTTCAAAGAAAATCAACTAAATCAACTAAAATTACAACATCAGTGGCAGACATTAATGTAGAGGAAGCAGCCTCTAATCTTGTGTCCTTTCTGACGCCACACTGACCAACTAATGCTGTTTTGGTGCAGTGGCCATAGCTCCATTGAAGTACTGTCCTGCCCGCCTCATATGCAATGTAAGAGCTCTCTGTTAAGCAGTTTTTTTCAAAACAGACCATTTAAAAAATTACTCCTGTGTCTCCAGACCTTGTCATTACAGGTCCAGAGAGGAAGGCGTTTAGTGGTTTGCTTAAAAATAGCCTCAGGTTGTATTGGAGATTACTACTCAGATAAAGGAGCCGCAACAGGTCTTTAATTGTCTGTCTCACTGCTTCTAGTAATTTTCACCGGGATAAGAGGCAACTGGTAGAATCTGTGGAAAGAAAAATCCATCAATCTTGTTTAACATGAAAAAATCCAGCAGCTCAGGGTCTTTTAATGGCAAGAGAAACATATTCTCTCTTCAGGTGGCATTGTGGCTGTTAATAGGAGAGTATCTACTTTTCTACCACCCCTAAACCTGTCTTTTCAACTACCGTTAGTTAATCACAACACAAGTTTACTGCTAGAAGTCTCTTTGCAGTCCCCACAGGACATTTCCAGCTGGAGACCTCTTATTGCATTGCTTTACCTTTTTTTTTTAAATATCTATTTTTTCTTTTTTACTGATAAATTCATAACCCTGAATGAATTGTTGTCAGCTTGTTTACAAGATCCTTTTAAATGCTTTCCCTATTGCTAGGAGCACATCTTTCTTTTTCTTTGTTCAGTTTTTCCCCTTGACAACTGAAAACAACAATAACAAAAGGTGCCCAAGAGCTATTTTAATTCTTTATAGTTATTATAATTGTTGTTTTCATGGGATTTCCCTGCTGTTCTTTGGAAGTAGACAGTAGTTTCCACATTGTAGCAAGTCTGTGTTACACAGTAAAAGAGTGTGAAATAGAATTGTGATAGCTATAACCCAAGTGTTTATCAAAAGATATCATTTTATTGTTTTAAAATAATACCCCACAGTAACAGTTATGGCCTCCTGTTGAGACCTTAATTTCTACTTAAATCACAGTACCAAGCACAAGGAAATACTCATCCAAAGTATAAAGAAGTTGATGCCTACTGAATTTTTAAAGTGAAATATCTATCATCCTTTTCAAATATATATTTTTATTAAATCTAAGTGCTTTCAAAAAACCATTCTAGAGATCATCCTGCTTGTTTTGGTTAGTGAATACCTTTCAGAAGATAGTGAATAGGAAATTCAAGAATTAAAATTTCACACAAGGCCTGTTGTTAAATACTTATACCCGTTTTGGTATAAGTATTTAAGAATGGGAGAGGAGTCATCATGGTTACAGTGCACTGAATTTGAGAAATAAATTCAGAAGAGTAACTCAATAGATTTACAGAGATGTCACTTTTTGGTTTCTTGGTCCTTGAACTATTTTAGAATCCTAGCAAATATATTTTAGTTCATATCACTGTAATAGAACAGGAAGGTATTATTTCTAGCAGCACCTTAATATGGCAATAATTAATAGCTAGCTTTTTTAAAAATGTGGCATTTGCCTGAAAAGCAAAGTTATAACAATGAATAATTCAACCTGTTTGCATTCTGATTGATTTAGCAGTAATTTACTTGTAATAAATATTCTGTTATAATTCTCCATTAAATGTCTAGTGGTTTTCTTTCTAATAGTTGTGAGCACAGGAGACTAAACAGTGGTTCTGTTATTTATGAACACTGGCACCATGGCAAAAAAACAAAAGAGATAAATATACCTGTTTCACTATAGAACTGATTATTACCCCCATTGCCCAAATCAAAAGAGGATGTCTGTGTTTGTCTTCAGTTACACCACTCCACTGTGTCTCACTTTGCTGTTCCATTGTTGCTATCCAAGAAAAGCTGCTGTTCATTAAGAAGGGCAACAAAACTTGGCCTCGGGGACTGAAATATTGTGAAATGCATTTTTAGAGGAGCCTCTCCTAACCTCTGACTTGACCCTGAGTTATTTACAGGTGTGGGACTGCATTCATCAAAGCCAGTTTTATATGTAGGAATGGTTACATATGCTTAATTTATTTTTGTGTTCTGTGAATTACACAAAGCAAAGATTTCATCCTTTCTTTTTGTTATAGGCAATGGGAAAGTCACCTTCATTTCAGTGGTACAACAAGAGCACACTGACATTCCTGGAATTGATCATTCACAACTCTGGAGTTGTCATCTTGCTGAACAGTGAATTTGAGCCCTGGTTCCACATCCTGTAAAATTACCTGGGAGTATTCCCACAGGCATTGAGGGCACAGAATCAATCACTGTTACTATAATTAATGGTAGAAGATACATTTAATTCTGTGGGAACATGGAATTGTTTAAATTATGCTTAAGCGCCACAGGCTAAATACCAGGACAAGCACAATTCATTTTAAATAACTACATCTCAAAAAAAGAATATTGCTCTCCAAGCATTTTTATAATTGATATTTTATTTATTTGAGCGAGCTTTTATGGCCATCCTAAAAAAAAACCCATACTTTATGAGTTTTGTATAGAGGATTTCATATACTTCTGGAAGTCAGACACTTTCCAAGTGGGTGGTGGAAGAGATCTAATTGAGCATGGCAGAAAAATACTAAAAGTGAAGAACACCAGATAAACTGTAAATTATGTGGATAAGAAATGTACATTTATTCCAGATTCACTCAATAACTGTGTAATTTTAGTTGATAAATTGAGTCTGAGCTGAGTATCTTCCAAAGGAAAAGAGTAAGCCTCTCTGGCTTGAGCTCAAAATTGTAGGCTCCTTGCCTGGGACAGTAATACCATATCCCTTGTGGTCCAGGCACAGGGCAGAAGATGAGGGAAACTGGTCTCTACAGATGTTTTTGTTCTGTGCCGGAGATTATTCCCCACAGTATTTGCTGGAAAAGTGTATAGGCTGGAGCTGCTGGGGAGTTCATACAGGGTTCTGATTCAAAGTTCCTGCTCCAGATTGCCAAAGTGATCGACTGACTGAGCTTTAACTTGGATCCATGAATAATAGTCTCCAAAGGACATTATATTGTCTGGTGATCCCAGAATCCTTGGCATCTGTACACTTCATTCTTCTCTCCTAGTGCACCCTCTGGACATTGGAGGGAACAGTTTTAGCATTGATCAGCTGGACACTCTTTCATATGAGGAACAGAAGTTATCCTTTGAAGTTGGAACCATCACTACTAAGCACCAGATCATCTAAAGAGTTACAATAGAGAGCTTCTCTCAACAGAAGTATTTTTAGCTGTTCATTCCAACTGTGGTGAAATTATGCTATGCAGAAGCACTACTTAATCAGGTTTGATTGTAGCCACAGCACAATTTAGTCTCTTTTATATACTGCCTCCTAGTCTAGACTACCAGCTCACACAATATTAATGTAATACAGATTAAAAGAATATTGTTGAAAATACTGAAAGAAAGCCTTGTTTATGTTCCACTCCTACTGAAACTGAAATTAAAATGGCTATTCTTCATCTACTGAATAGTCACTTCAATAGCATTCATTTAAAACTGCCTAAAAATTCTTAGATTGGCATTCTGCAATTGTAGGTTAAAGAGAAAGGATTTGAGTTATGCTATATTCCTGAACTGAGAAACTGCTGCATAAAATTTCTGTTGGGATAGAAAGGAAAGAAATTAACGCATTCTCTTTTTGCTTTTTTATGAGTTTCATTCTCTTTCTATGAACATTCTAGGAAGCAAGGTAAAAGAAACAATGAATTTGATTTAAATCCAAAGTATATTCATGAGAAACTGCTTCTGAATTCTGAACAGCAAATACTCATACAGAGAACATGATTCTGCAAGAATAGAGCCCTCTTTCCAATGCATTTTACTCTGTGAGACAGAATCTACATTTGTGCTTATCTGAAGGCTGAAGGTCTCTTTGCCAGAACAAATTATTTGTTGAAATAGTTGCATTCAGTCTTCCAGGGCTTTGGCCTAAGAGAATGAATATAGTTTCCATAGAAATCAATGAGTATGAATTATACTCAGTCTGATTTTCCCAAAACTAATATTGTGTGAAAGTGCAGAGGAGCTTCTTTTGGAAAAAAAAAAAAAAAAAAAAAAAGAAACTATGACTGAATTTTTGAAGGGGTACAAAAAAGAATAAAAATAATTTTGAGGGTTTTCTTTGTTTATTTTATTATTATTTTGTAGGGTAGAGAAGTCCTACATATAATTTTCTAAGGCATAAAAATCCCCTTTATTGGGTAGCTGTAAGAATAGGTGTTATGAATTTTAGGAACAGGATCAAACACATCTCAGAACTGAATCTGCTGTTTCAGAATAAGGAGATAGCAACAGTATCCCACACAATTCTTATTACTCTACTCTGATTTGACTGGTAATAAATTAAACTAATATCCCGAAGTGGAGCCCATGACAGTCATTGGTGAGTGATCTCTTCATGCCCTTATCGTGACTCACGAGGCATTCATCATGTTTTCTCTCCACTGCCCAGCTGAGGAAAACAGTAATAGAGCAGCTTGGGTGGGCCCCTGTCATCCAGAAGGGTTTGACAACGAATATTTGTAATTTTTTCCATTTTGTTTTCCTTTTTTTTTTTTGGTTCAACACCACCCTATTATTTCTGTGTTCACTCAAGCTTGTCTGATTTTCAGTTACGTACCTAAAACTACAATACCTAAGATTAAAAGTACACAGATCTCTTTATTTGTAAGAAAAAGTCACCTGAGAAGGGTGACTCAGAAGAGGTCTCCATCAGTCTAGTGGAGATTTTTCACCTATTCCAAGAGTTCACTTGCTGTCTGTTTATATTCTGGTTTTCCCTGTTCTGTAGTATTCAGTGTATGCATGAAGTCAGTATTTCCTTCCCTGTAATCCTCTTAGCTTAGCAAATATCATCTAGCTTCTGCAATATTTTCTTATTAATAGATAGGGTGTTGAAATAAACCTTTGGGTTTCCCAAGATAATTAGAGATTCCAGATTTTTATTAACTCTATTTCTTCTTTCAGTTGATATAAATTCAACCTTCAGCTGGTGTTAGCCAGTATAAACTGATGAAGCTTTACAGATTTATGCAGTTGAATTTTTAGTTTATGATTTCAGTAGGTTGCATTTAATGGTGAAATATAAAATCAGTTGCCTGTACATCTGAAAATTAATCCACACAGTGTGGACTGAATGATCCCTACCTATGCTGGTAGGAATGGGGCAAGCATAGGTAAACACATGCACAGCTAATCTGTTAGTGAAGACCTGTAGTGCTGGAATCTCAAATGGGTGTTGACAGTGAGGACCACTCTATACCAGAATCTGTAGGGTAGGTCAGATACAGATACTTGTATGGCCATTTCCGATCTTAAATCTTGATGATTAAACCATTAGGTCCTACTCTACAATTTCTTCTTTTAATCATAGTCAGTAATAGAGAATCCTGAGTGTATGTTTCTCATAGAAAGTATAGACTAAATCACTTTCACAGCAGAAATTGTGTGCACATCTGTTCTTAAGGCATAACAATGTTACTTTCTCTTGCTTTCATGAACCAGATATTTGGCCATACTTTCTTATTAGAGGTCTTCAAAAAAACTAGCTGAACACAGGTAACATTCTTTATCCTGATCCAGTCCCTCTTTCAGATTTATCCTTTTGTAGCAAGTAAATGAGTGTGGTTCTTCCCATAGTTTTATCCATATTTATTTACTCCCTTGCTTTTTCGCTATTTTTACTGTGATTTGGAGAAAGGGAAAGGATCTTCTTACTGTCTTATTCATCTGTGAAATAAGACATGCAGAAAGAACCTCTCAGAACCTGTAGAAATGGGAGCAACAATTTGAAGATTAAAGCCTGTGTAATTTTTAAATTTCGTTCAGGGTAAGATATTGTTTGTGGGTCCCCTTGCTATCTCCATTTTATAACAGAGGAAACACTAAAGAGGTGTCTTGTCACTGAGCATGCATCAGCATCTGGAAGACTAAGACTCAGATAGGATCCAGTCACTCACTAGTTTCAGGAACCAGCTCATCCCCAGCTATATTTTTCAAGTTCTGCTTTCCAAAAGATCATGAGAAAGGAAGTTGACTGGTGAAGGCAAGTGGAACAGTTCCTATTGGTCAGAAATACTAGAACAAAGCAGAATAGAGTAGAACAGAACTGAAAAATCCAGTTGGAAGGGACATACAATGATCACTCAGTCCAACTGTCTTACTACAGGGCTGACCAACAGTTGCACCATGTTATTAAGACCATTGTTCAAATGCCTCTTAAACACTGACAGGCTTGAGTTGCCAACCACCTCTCCAGGAAACCTGTTCCAGTGACCCTCTTGGTGAAGAAATGCTTCCTAATGTCCAGTCTAAACCTATCCTGATGCAACTTTGAACCATTCCCATGTGTCCTGTCACTGGATATCAGGGAAAAATGCTCAGTACCTCCCTCTCCACTTCCCCTCCTCAAAAAGCTGCAGAGAGCAATGAGGTCTCACCTCAGTCTCCTTTTCTCCAGACTAGACAAACTCAGAGTCCTCAGCTGCTTCTCACAGAAGCTGCTATTAGTCATTAGGGATTATAATCAGTATAGTCTATGCTTGTCTACTCACACTGAAACAGAAAAATAAATGTCACTAGTGAAATGCAAGTTAATGTTGACTAAGATGATTATTTGGTACAGACTGAGTGAAGAATATTTACATAACTTGAGCTCAAAAACTCTTACTTATTGTGATTCTAGAGCACAGTGCACATAATTACATTTAGTGCCTGTTCTAGAAAGAGAGAGAAAGAGACACTACAGTTTTTTTGGGACAATTTATTACAGGCAAAAATGTTAATATTTGGATGATAGTCAACAAAACAAGCAGTCAGAGGTCTAGAAGCTAAAACATTTGAACCTGTAATTTAGTGCAGAGGTTTGAATGTGGAGTCATAATTATTTTCATTCACAAGGCTACGTGCCCTCAAACATCAATTGTTAGCTTGTTTATTAAAGCTTTTGGTAGTTTAGACAGTTTCCCTACAAATTGATGTATGCATGCATTGTTCTGTGGCCACAGCAACAGAAAATATTGCATCAGATTATTATAAATGGTGCTCTTTAATTGTTTTTCTAAAACAATGTCTTGCCAAACTATTTTCAAAATAAGAAGTGTCCAACCACACCAGTTTACCAGTCATAGAAATGTACTCATCAAGGTTTGCGTTGCTGAACCAATACCAGACATCTTCATGTGCTCATCTGTCCTTCGATGTATATCCACTCCTCAGCCAAGTTCCATATTTGTATTCACAGCTGTATAATTATTGCCACCTGTCCCAAGAAAGGGGGCAATCATATCCCAAGTGGAAATCACAAGTATGGCAGTACAAGGCTTTCTCTTTCTTTGGTTAAATACTTCGCCAACCATCAGATTTCCACATCACTGATGTCAGAGCCACCAGTGTGACAGCACAGCAAACCTGACCAGCAAATGCCACATGCATCCTTGTATCCTCATGTGTGACAAAGTAGGCACTGAGAACAAGGATTATGCCATTAGCTTTATAGTATAAGACTGACTGCATGCAAATGGAGGGATCAATAAGACAAATCAATGAATTCACATTCACATGATTAAGCATACTGCCACCTGCATCTCCAGAGAAATGAGGAATTGACTTTTTAGTTACACACCACCTCGGCATCTGAGTGGAGAGGAAGTGCAGGTAAGGAAATGGTATGCTCCGTTGTGTTGTTTTCCTGAACCATTTCAGAGAGACCTACCAAAGGAAGGAATGGCTGGTTCTGTTGGAGGTGATGGTACTGGAGGGAAAGATAAGATGATAATTACTAAGTTCAGTGGGCTGGTAGAAACTATTTTATAAATATTCAAATGTTTACGTATGTATATGCAATTTGTTACAAAGACCTAATATAATGAGTTGATCACGTTCACCATTACTCAGCTATGATTAAGACCTGACTTATAAGAAACCAGATGCTGGTGCAGAATGTGGTATATGAAACATGCTGATATCCAGGATTTCCTTTGGAATACGCAGTGTTGGGTGGCTGCCTGACTATCCCTTTTCACACAAAGGATAGGTGTCCTCTCCTGCCTCTGAAACATCAAAGACAGGCTGGTAATGAGAGTAATGGTACTGGTCGTGAGCAGAGCTGTAACTGATTGCTTCAAATTGAAGGTAGCAGTGATGGCAAGATATAATGAGCTGACTGGTAGCCATCCTGAAATACAGTCAGTCTGCGGGAGACTGGCAGGATGTACTCCAAACAACCCAACCCACAGGCACCCACCAGAGCTCTCTATTGGTGGAGGCCTTAGACAGGCTAGGGAGACTTTATTTCGGATCAGTGCATACCTGGTACCATACTCCCCCCTCAGAGAATCCCCTAAAATCACTGTGGTGCAGAGCTCAAGGCAGCAGCTTCTGTCACACTGTGGGAGAGGAGTCTGAAGGATGCTGTGGTGTTCAGGCAGTGATATGGGGACACTGAGGACAGCAGTGGCAGAAATGCGGGCAGCAAAGCCATCAGTGCCCAAAGCAAAAGGTGAATGAAAGGAAAAGGCAAAAGCACCTGCAGGAACTCATGAAAACTCAGCTTGATATTCACTCCAAAGGCATTTGAAGCTAGTGCCTTAGTGGTTGGATGTTTCCTTTCAGGATATGATCCCCATACAAGATACTGCAAAGGTTTAACCGGTTACAACCAACGGTATGGCTGCTTCAGGGCTGGTGGGAAAAGAAAAAGAAAGAGCAGGTGGTCATGTGGGTAGCAAGAGCTTCTGAAAAAAAATAGGCATTATAGGAACTTTTGCTCCTCTTTATTTTGTGATATTCACCAGATAACACTTTGGAAAGCAACTTACATTTCCATTTTCCAGGTGTGCAGCATCTTATGAACTGGTATCTCTGGATTCCTTAAGTGTTGTTCATCTGGATCTGTGTGCTTGGTGTATAAAATGAAATGCTTTTAACTGTAGGACTGTGTGGAAAAAAAAAATAAAAACAGTGTTTCTCTTAGGAAGAAAAGGTATACACCAATGATGATTATCACTCAAAGTTTTGAATGTCATATTCTCTGAATAAATATAGAAAAACTTCTATGAAGACAGCTAATCATACACTGATTCATCCATACATTCACAGATTCCTCGCTCTTCTCCTGAGCATCACTGATTAAAAGAGAAGATATTATCAGTATAATACAGATATGATGGATTGGAGACGCCAGAACAAGGTTCTCTGAAAACTCATTATTTCTTTTGATCTGTTTAAGAGCATGCTGCAAGCACCCCTACTGTTTTTGCAATGAAAACAGCATATCTATTGCTCAAGTAATATTCAAACTAAGTTTAATGAGCATTGTAGACCAGATTTTCCTTTTCAGGATCAATTCAGGACTCTTGGTTAAAGCATATGTGATGCACTGGCTTTCATAAGGTTCTCAATATGATTTTTCCTGATAACAATGGCAGCAATATTCAGTATTGTTTCATTGGATATGCCAATGGCAGCAACAGGTAGCAGTTCTGAGCACAGAGAAAACCTTTAATGTGCAAATTATCAGTTTTAATAACAAGCCCTGCAACTTAGGTGAGCAGTCCAGTCTCCTTCACCCATTTTTAATATATCCTAGGCAGCCTAAATTTCCTATTTGCTTTATTTGTTTGATAAGCATCACTGAAAATGCCAGAATTTGTCATTGTATTTGCCATAGACTGAACTTTTCAAGTAGGCACTCAGTTCACAACAGACTTAATAACAGTTGGCCCAACTCCCTCTGATTTCTGGAAAGAGAAGCTGTGATAGCTGGGAATGTCAGTCCCCTTCCACTCTCAGAGCTGTTTCCTAAGGAGTTACTGAATTGCTTAAGGGACTTCTTACTGTGGTGTTTTTAAGCATGGAGATGTGCAATTCAGAGGGTAAACAGTTGCAGACAGAACCCTAGAAATCATAGGGAGTTTGGGAAAAATTCTTCAGGTCTGATAAACAAAAAGGCACATCAACATTATTTCAAACATCACAGTATTATTACCAGGTTATTCATAAGAAATAATGAATTAAGATTATGTATAACCTTGAGAAAAAGAAGAAAGAGCAAATGATGTGTAGCAACCTGCCATTGATGTTAGAAAGTGTATTGCTATCTAATAACCAGAGGGCCAAACTCAGGCATGATGTGTAAGGCCACGTAGGGTTAACCTACGTTAAATACCTGACAGCTCATCTTTCTTACTGTCTGGAAACACTTGTATAACTAGTCATGCCAGTGAAGTCATAGTGAATTGAGCAAAAGTAGTTGAAACCAAATATGCAGAGAAACATATTTGTCCTTGCGCTTAAACCGACAGCTGTAGCAATTTTCCCTGAGCAGACACACACAGCTTGATGACAAAGAGGGAAGCCTGTGTGGATTTCTAATTGCAGAGTTCTGTTGCAAAGGCCTCCGATAATGGCCCTCTGATTTTAAGAAGGATCAGGAAACAATCAAAACCAGGTGGTTTGTTTGGATTTAATATTCGTCAATCATTAGCAATTTCTAACAGAATTACGGATTGAGCTTTTCAAAATTTTCAAGAGGAAGCAGAAACTATTCTAAGATTCATAGTAGGACAGAAGTAGCATGACAAAAAAAAGGGATCACTACTTTACAAATAGTATTGGAAAAATTCATTAAAGTTAGTAGCAACAGTAGGGGAAGTCTTCATTTTCACCACAATTTAACTGATCGCTGTGGCTATGACAGCAGTATTAAAGGTCACTTACTGAATTAAAAGAGTTATTCTGATCTACTTACATGATTTCACACAGAAAGTTTGCACAATTAAACATTTTAAATGGGTAACTATCTGTGTAGATGCCTTCAAGTCCACTCTAGGCAAATCAAATCTATGTAACATGTGACAAAAAAGTGTTGAACTAACCCACATGATTTTGCATTGCTCTTTTAAGAGTGACCCTGGATCAGATAATGCGTGTTGACTTGCTATTCAGCAGTAATTGTGTATGTCTAAACAGTGACATTAAAATGTTTTGATGAAAATGCTTGTATCTAAGCATTACTGAAAACATAATAAAAATCCATCCCTACTCTTCTCTTTACTGTGATTAGAAACTATTTTTAAAGTATGACTTTAAAATGTAACTCTAATTAACACATGTATATAAAATCTCTTTGATAAATCAATAAATAAGTTTCTCTTGAATGTTTAAGATCTCAGTTTCCTTTAAACTGCAACTACTATGAAAACATTTTACTTCTCTGAGCTTAGTAGTGATTCCACCAATCCATTATTAGACATTTGTCTTGTTCCTCTTCACCTCTAAATTCACTGAGAGATCTAGGGCAATTTCTTTTCTCTCACTCCTTGCTAAAGCTCCCCCATTTTGACTTCCACTGCAGTGATACTGTCATTCCGCCCTTTTTAGTAAGCTTTTTATTTAGTTGTCTTGCAGAAAGTCAGCCTTGTTTTGACAATGTCACTGAAGGTAATGCACTTGCACAGTAATTTTCTTGTGTAGCTTTTACAGTTCTCTGCTGTTTCCTCTCCCTATTACTAACTCTCCAATTCTCCTTTAGGGGGTACACATCATTCTCACTTTGTTGCACAGTGCACTCCCAGTATAGCCTCCCCTGGGAAAACCAACCTATGCTCCATTTTCTCCTTCCATATTTCTGCTGATGAATGAAAAGCCTACCTTTCCAATCGTGTATCATGACTTGTCATCATGACATTATGTCTACTTGTCTGCTGCAAGGTAAAATTTAGCAAGACAAAACTGAACTCCTGGCTCAGAAACTGAGGATGGATTTTTTCCCCATTTTGAAATGTCTTAGAAGATATTGGACTCCGTCCACCTTGCAGGTGATTGCTTTTGGACTGAAAGGCACTGCCTAGCACTGGAATTGATACCTGAGAGGATACCTTGTGTGTTGTTGGGCTGAACTACAGACCTGCTTTTCCTCCACAGAGGTGTCAGAGATGCTAGAGCTGATGTTTATCAGATTAGAGGAGCTGTAGCCCAACTGGAGAAAAACGTGGAGTAACAACCATTTGGGAGCAAAACTGCAGTTTCCCGTACAGTAATCAGAAGATTTTTATCTTTTGCAGCCTTGGTTAGAGAAATTGTTTCACTCTCACTTCTCTCTAGTGCACACAGATTACTCCCTCAGTTCCCAATGTCACACTGCTCTCTTACTTAGCATCTTCACCACATAGTTACCGGTGGCACAAATTCAAGCTGTCTGTGAAACTTTTAAGAGCCTTCTATTTGTAAGTTTAAGTCTTTGAATGTCTTTGTGGTTGGGTTAACCATGCTGTCCCGTGGGGATGACACATTCTCCCTAATAGATCTAAGAACCCAACCTCTCAACTCTTCCCTTCAGGACAACCTGCACCATACAGTCTCTGCAAACTCATCCTGTTTTAGAGGAACACAGACTAAGTGTTGCTATCTTCTTTTTCTTTTCTGGTTGTTTTTTTTTTTTCTTTTGCCCATGAAGTGCTGTTTGGAAATGAGGGAGGAAGAATGTAATCCAAAGAAACAGGTGCATAGTCAGAGACTGAAGGAGAATGGATATGTTGAGTAAGAAGGTCTTTTTATTATATAACCAGTTTTCATACTCAAACCTTATTTTAATACATTTAACACTAAATTTGCAAGTCATTACCAAAATTTATGATGATTGGTTCAGATCTTTCATGAAAAATACATTTGTACTAGACACTGGAAGTGATTGGCAATAGAATAAGTACATTACAAGAAATCAATATGCTTTTGCAAGCATCATTACAGTCTTATTTTATGTGTTTTTTCTTGTAGCTTCAGTAAATTAAATCTTTTTTAAAATCACTGAAAATATTTTTTCCCCACAAATACCAAGCTAGTGTAGTTCATAATGAACTAACAATTCTGGATTAAAAGAAATCAAAAAGAAAGACAACACAAAAACCAAGCTGCAAATGAATAGATCATTAATACAGCATATTCATGTAGCCTTAGCTTTACACAACCTGTCAGCTTTCAATTTGATTCTTCTTCCAGGTGCTTCAAGCTCACAGAAAACAAAACTTCTGTAAAACCTAAATTAATACAGCAACTTATGACATAATAGCATTGATAAATTGTTTCTTGTTCACAAGATGGTTTCTGGAATCATGAGGATTAGTCCTTCACATAGGACATCAAAGAGTCTGGCACAGACAGAAAAGATAAACTCCGACCCTTGTGAGCTTGTTCACATCATTTCTACCCATTTAAATTCCAGTTAGGTTGGTCAGCAGCAACAGAGAAAAGCTTTAAATTGCATTATTAACAATAGGTTAAATCTTAGACTGCTGATTAAATCAATTTCTCTCAGATAAAATCATAATAGGCCTTAGCTGTATTTGTCTGACAGGAAACATGTCATTGGCAATGCTTTGTGTTGCCTTTAATGAGTGTGATTGTCATCTTCCAGCAGCGAGAGTACAAAAGGCACCTGCAGGTCTGGGTGAATGGGATCACGTATTGATCAAGTTGTCAGGCCTGTCAAGCATTCAGGAACAGCTGAACAAGTACATAAAATCCATGTGATCTTGTCTTAATATGGAGGCTTCCATAGGTCAGTCAGCTGATTGAAAATTTTGACTAAGTTTTTTACACATAAAATATAATTTTCAAAATTCTCTAACTCATATTGTTCCTGTATAAAAACAATCAAGTTGTTGAAAAGAATTTGTGAATATTTTTTATTGTTTTGAAGACATTTATATTTTTTTAAAAATCATTTTGGCCAGCTTTGTGTCAGGGTAGAATGGCAGCCAACACAAGTATTTTTCCTTCCTACAAGAAAATTGCTTGTTAAATGTTATTTTTTATTTATGTTTAGTTTCTTCTCTCCATTTGCCAAGGGGCAGTTCCATTTTAGCAATTATCTTTGCTACTGCTCAGCCGTGCTATAAAGCTGAGGCTGTTCTAGAAAGACAGTAAGCCGACAAGTAGAGGAGTGCCTCATCTTCCCACTTGAATGTGGGCTCTTCACTGTACAAATCACCTTCCATGGGCTGGAGCAAGAAGAAAGAAGGGAGAGCAACCCCGGTGAGGATGTGCAGCAGGAGGAACCCTCTGCTACCTCCAGTTCAGCCTGCTTTGGCAGCCAAGGGGAATTTTAAGCTGATCAGTGCACAGTTGAGACCTGAGTCTGTGAAAGGTTTCAGAGTTACTGGGAATGGAATAAATAACATTAAAGTTGCAGTCATTTGTCACAACATTCTTTACAACAGATAATTAACATGGTCATTTTAGCCTGAAATGTAATGCATTTCCATTTCTAGTCTTTTGTTAGCTACCATCTTTTCTATTTTCCCTCTGTCACTCTACACCCACGTTTTATAATTTGATCACTGGATTCTCATTCACATCCTACTCTTCCCTCACTCCATTATTCTCCCCAGGGAACCACTTTCTCCATACTATCTTCCACATCAGTCTCCTTTCTTCATCTGTTTGCCTTATTTGCAGTCCCTAAATTCACAGAGGAATAAAACTAATTTAATTCAAGACTAGGTCCAAATGTCTTCTCTCTGCTGTTTTTGATACATGACATTTTTTCTTTGCAGAGGGATAGAATTCATGCTTGGACATGAAATGTATTATGAAGTTTGAAAGGCACAATCATTTTTTTTTATTAAGTCCTTCAAGTTTTTATCAGTGTATCAGTCATTCCTGCAATTTTACCATGCAAGCTTGCTTCACCACTGTGCCTTTGGAGTCAGGTTAGTTCTCAGTCACTTTCAGTAGGAGTGTGGTGAGTCTGGCTGAACTGGAATTTATTTTCCCTTAGAAGCCCTCACAGTCCCTTGCTCTGCATTGGTAGCTTAGAGGAGTGTTGATAATACAACCATGTTTTGGCCACTGCTGAGCACAGCACTGTGACATTCCTTCTTCAGTCGAGGGTAAGATCCTGGGAGGTGACGCAAGTAGGCCAGTTGATCCACACTGACCAAGGGGATATTCCAGACCATATGACATCAACCCAGATATAAAAGCTGAGGCAAGGAGCAGGGCGGGAGGTATTCATTGTCTCTGCTGGCTGCCTGCTGACAACACGCTGGAGCCCTGCTTCCCAGAGAAGAGGTCGACCATTGTTGCTTATGGGAAGTAGAGACTAACTGCTGGTTTCTGCTTTGTGCGCGCGCACACTGCTTTTGCTTTCTTTTTTTGCATAAATATAAACTGCCTTATTGCAACACACAATTTGTGTTGTTTTCTTTTCCCACCTTACTTCTCTCCCCTGTCCAGCTGGGAAGGGAAGGGATAGAGCTGCTGGGCGGGCACCTGGCATTCAGCCAAGGTGAACCCACCACAAGGAGTTAATCGGCTAAAACTTTGCCATAACTGTAATACCACAAGCACCACAATGAGTAAGTTCACCATAATTGAAAGTAATAACATAAAATTTTAGCATCCATTCATGTACCAGGTAGAGATAATCAGAATACTACTAGAGGAAATCTGTTTTCAGTCCACGTTGTTTACAAAGTCTGTCCCTGGAAGCCTCCTGGATCAACCCTTCTTCCTCCCAGCTGTGAGCAGTTCAGGAGATCTTCAATTTTTCACGCACTGCAAAACCAGAACTCTTTAAAATGCCTTCTTCACATAGGGATACGGTTTCTGCTCTCTTTAAGGGAGAAATCTCCATAAATATGAGGCTGAAGTTGTCCCAAGTCCTAGATATCTCAATTTTAGAAGATAATACGGTAGTTAACAGCATGGTATATTACTATACACATCATTGTAAATGTTACTTGAAAGTTAGACTGGGTTGATAGGAATGCAACTGTGGTAGATTTAAACTTTTTAAGTAAATTTTGAGAGTTCACAAAGTACTCGTGGTGATGAAGAGGCTGAGACTGTAGAGTTCTTATCTGATGATTAACAAGAACTCTAAATTAAAACTCTTAATTACATGTCTTTATTAAAACAGGTAGATGAAAGCACAGTAGTAGTTGGCAAGGGGAGAAGAGCAATCTCTAAGGTTTCCTACATAAGTGTGTGGGTAACAGTTTAGAAACAGAACATTTCAAGGTATGTTATTCCACATTTACTGGAAAGAGTAATAGACACTCAACTGTATCTTGCCAAAGAGCATATTTCATCTTAATTAGTGAGAATTTTGCTTCTTTGGTAAAATCAGGACTGAGATCTTGGATTTTATGTTGCCTTGGCCAATATAAAAATCAGTATCTAACTGCAGATGCATAGCCAAGTTTCTGATGAAATGTTGCAGTCTAGTGTCAGCAAAAAGGAAAACACTTGTCATCTGTATCATTGATTTGCTGAAGTACAGCATGAGTGCTTTTCTTCCTTCCTTGATCTTTCCTACCCAGAGGTGCCATATCTTTAACATCCTCTTCCCCTGTATTTTCTGATTACCACATAAGACTTTTTCAGATAGTTTCCCTGGTTCCTTACCTGCAATAAGCCTTCTCTAATGTAAATTACTATTGTTTTTTAAGGGGTGAAGACTGAGGCGGGGAAAGATTAAATCAAGATATATTATGACTTTTCAGTTTATTTCATCTTTGTTAGTATCTCAGAGAACCAGGTAAGAGGAGCTGTTCACAAGCAGAAAGTTCTTGCCCCCAAATCTGGTCTGTGCATTTACACTCTGCTTTCCCTTCACTCTCCCTCAGCCTACCTTTAGACATAACATTTCTGTTCATCAGTTTTAATTCAGTAGTTCCATTAAATGGTGGGACCACAAATGGAGCATAACAGGTCTCAAAGGTGGTGCCCTCTCTGCCCCAGTTTTACATGTAGCCTGACAAGGCAGTGCAGAGAGGAGCACCGTTTATAAGTTCCTGTCTAGTTTGCTAACACTTCTCCCTCTTGAGGAAGATAGCTATAAATTGGGGAATGGCTGTGCTCTTTATTTCCTCTCAGTAGGCATCTGTAAATCAAACTTATCAGACATCTTCCCCATTTTCATATGACC
Source organism: Manacus candei (assembly GCF_025592945.1). NCBI lineage: Eukaryota > Metazoa > Chordata > Aves > Passeriformes > Pipridae > Manacus > Manacus candei. Next base: position 3,617,355 of record NW_026138059.1, read on the forward strand.
CCAACAGTTGGATCTGTTAATAGCCCTAACCACTCCTAATCCTCTTTAACTGACTAATTGGACAAATATTTTAATTTTCGTGTGCTATAAATAGACTGTAATTACCAGATACACAGATTAGGAACCTGTCCCCTGAAAGACTGCTAACAAACTCTTTTTCTTGCAAGTTGTGGCTTTCATGTTAACACAGAGATCCTGCTTGTTATGGCTTTGAAATTCTGGTGTTAAAAAGCTTTATCTTCCAACTAATTTGTAGATCATTTTTGAAGGTATGATTATTTCTCTAAGATTCCAGTAGTTATGTACAGGAATGAGAATTTATAGCTTAACAGTATCAGAGCTACCATCTGAATATTTAAAAGTTTCTGATTATAAAGGCTAAATTGAAAAATAGACTTTTGCACAGACTGTCATATAGATTGCAAGTTCCTATGTATTTTAAAATGCATGAGTTGTGACATGATCCAAGGAACTTTGAAATCACATCAATTATTTTGCATTTGGCATTGCACACCACCTGCATAATGAGAGAGCGGAGGGCTTGATGATTTTTGAAACTCGTTTTGGTGAATAGTCACATGAGCACATTGTATTGTTCAACAGACAGATGGAAAGCTGTCGATGTCCCAGAATTCCAAAATGACTTTTGTTGAATCTTAGCTTATATTTGGCTTTGTTTGTTTACTTTGTTACTTTGGCATATTTTGGTATATCAAAACCTGAGTATTTTTTCTAAAGAGCCACTTGAATTATATACAGCTAAATCCTCCTTTGTACATGTGGTTGGGCTGCCCCAGGGGTATTGAAGGCAGAATGTCATATATACTATCTGAAAGGGTATATTTTAATATGTGCAGTTTCAATGGTAATTAAGTTTCAAAAAGACTCTGTAGTCAAAGAAGTGAATGTGTGCAAACATTTGGCTCTTTTGACACTCTCCAAATAGTTCTATTTGCAATATTCCTATTAACAAATTGTGATTCAGACGCTGCAAATAATACAAGCTCTTAACAGCATATGTATCACTTATATCTTAACAGCAAAACTATGTATCACTATATACACTTGAACATAACTTAGAGAAATGTTTGTGCATCAGTTCATAATTCAGAAATCATCCAAAAATGCATACTACTTTCAAGCAAATTCATTGCAACCTTGATTGTCCTCTGCCAAGTACTGTGCGTGGTCATTTACACCAGTGCGAGGCAGCTGTTACAATATGACATCTTGAAGCCTCCTAACACCTCTGTAAAAGTGTAATAACCCCTGTGTCAGTGTAGATATTATTTGCAGGCCAGAAGACACTTCTTAAGTTTTGAAACAGAACCTCCACTTCTCAAACCAGACAGGTGTACACAGATGAGTGAACTTGCGACAATGACTGAGAAGAAGGACAGTGCTGCAATTTCCTGCTAAGAGGGAAGGGTAAGGCCTTGCTGTGTAAGGAGTCTGGCTCATCTCCTGGCTGGTGTAGGTCTGATAGAGCTACAGACAATTGACTGCCCTGAGATCTTTTGTCTTGGGTATTTTCCCAGAATGTTTGTACACCTAAGATCTTAAAATTATTGATTTAATTGTGTTACTGCTACATTACAGGAGACAATAAAGTTCACTTCCTCTGGCATCAGCTTCTGAAAAAGTTTTAGCCTTCGATTGTAGAGGCACATACAAATGTGAATTTTTACAAGTAGGTAAAAATGAACTCACAGATTCATATACGTTTGAAGGCTTCTCCAGAAGTCATCCACTGCAACCTCTGCTCTGAGCAAGTCCAGTAAGATCAAGTCGCCAAGTCGAGTATTGAGTCTCTCCAAAGACGGCTTAGGTACATAAACCCATTTTTTGGTAACTGACTACAGAATGAAATAGCATAAAAAAATATCCTGCCTTAGTTTCAACTGCCCAGTATAAAGGGTACGAGATGTGCACAGCACCAAGTCAACAATTCTGTAACATGGTAGAGTAATTCAAGACTCAGTGTTAGATCTGACATTCATTAAGTGTTCAAAATTAAATATCACTCATTTACTGTCTTTGGTTTGTCATTAGCATCAGTAACTTTATTAATACCTTCTAGTAAATTTTAATTCAGTATTTATTAAAAAAAATTATTAAGTTGAGATTTTGAGATATCGTGCCGAGACAGATCTGATTTCTGCAAAGTCCTTTAAACTAGTAAAATCACTATATGTAATTATTAAATATAATCATTGTAATAGAGACTGGCCCTCTTGGCTGTCTTGGACTCTTAAGAATTACTTATTACAAAATAACTATAAATTGTATGCCCTTGTCTTTTAAGATATAGACAGGAAAAAAAATTCTATTTCCTAAGTTAAACATTCTTTCTTTAACTCTGTAATGAGCATTCAGAGAAAATGTTCTTATACAGTGTTACTCATTTATCTCTGCTGTGTGGGGGGAGATGGCTTTCAGATGTGAATGACTTTGTACCCTGAATCACATTTGAAATTTGAAATATATTACACTATTTAAAAAAAATTTCTATTTAAATTCTTTTAGTATAGGAAAAATCTATATAGCCAGGATGGCATCTGCAATACTCTGCAATATACAGTGGCAATGGTTTTCCATAGGAAATATAAGTGGCTATTTCTTGGTTGAGAGGATAAGCAAGAGGGGTATTAAAAAGGCAGAACTACTGGTATGGTTTCTGGTAGCAGTTGCAATTTGCTGTGTTGCAGACATTACAGAGCTGGGCCTAATTTTACTTTGCTTTATACTGAACGAACACAAGGAGCTCCTTACCTTAATCCTTCCTAGATGTTTCTGTTCTTTTGGTTAAGAAAATTTTCCAGACAGTTGTTTTTTCAAACAGCTGTAAAGAATTTTGAACAATTGTGAAGAATAAAGGCAAGGAAATTAGAAAAGGTAAAAGCAAAAATACAAAATAGCCTGTGTGGTACTGAGACTTTTTTCCTACCTATTGATGTCTCTTCCTCCTTTCATAGCTCTGCCTGCCTATACTGGAGGTGTCATTCATAAGCTCTGAACTTGCTTGAACTCTGATGAAAACTTGCCATCTTCTGAAGCATTTTCTCTGGACCAGTCCCTCCCTAAGAGCTGAGCCACTTGAGCCTTGTGAGTAGGTCTCTTAACATGGCCTAATGAAAAGCCATCGAAGCTTAGAATAGACTTTGCTCCTGCGTCATCATGGTAATTGGAGTGTGGTAGTCGTCATGCTGCAGCTCTTTTAGTACAGTGCAAATGTGATTGCTGAAAGCTTTTGAATCAGAAATACTTTGGGTTGCTCAGAAATACTTGGTCCTCTAATTCCTGGGCTCCCGGGTTTTTAGAACAGAGGTTTATTCTCACTCCACTAGAGAAAGAAAGATATTCTGTGAAATTTTCCCCTATCTTTGAAGCGTGTGGAAGAAAAATATCTCATGGGGTTGTGTTATTTCAGTGTCCTTTACCATGGAAGAGTAAAAGAGTTTTTAATTTCTTTTTACTTTAAAAGAACTTCAGACTATCAGATATTAGTATTTATAATGAAGCTTCAGAATCAGCTCTATCAAGATAACTTTTTAGTACAATAAAATATATCTCCCCTACATTTGTGGATATACTTGGCATTATAATCAGTGGGAGTTTTAATTTAAGACAAAATGGATATAACTACCTTAAAAAAAGAATTAGGACTAGAAATGGTTTTCTAGCAGAGATTTAAGAATAATATAAGATCTACTGTGGTAAAGACAATGAGAGAAGCATTAAAAAATACTTAATAATGTATTGTTAATGAGTTATTCAGAAGATTAAGAATTGAATACCAGTCTCCTACACAAATGTCCTGACCATTTTTCTGACCTGTCTTTTGTTATGATCTCTCTCTCCCTATGTCCCTTTCTCCCTTCTCCTCTCATTCTCTTCTTTGCTTGGCCATACCGGATTTGGAAATAAAATTGTTTTGAATCTAACAGGTATCAAAAATTTATATTTTTATTCATAGCCATCCTCTAACTATAAATACTTTATCAAAATTATACCAGGTATATTTTAAACACGATAAAGCCATAATCTGCTATGTTCTTATTCATTTTAAAAGGAAGATTTAAGAAATTGGAAACAACAGAAACTGCCCATTATCACACTACAGACACTACTAACTTACTTTTTGCATAGGGTTGAATTTCTCATCCCAGGCTATAAGCAACTTGCACTGCTTTCCTGAGTTAACCACAAGTCATCTTTTCTCTTGACCACAAAATTATTTTTATGGTCTCATATGGGTATTTCAGGTCTTGTTCAATTATGGTTCAGATGTGTCCTCACGGAAGTAAGTGGCTGGAGTAGTTTGATGTTTTGTTTCCCATCAACCAGAGAATAATACCTCATCAACTCTAGCAGGAGAAAAGAAGTATGAACCTTCCTCATGTGTGTGGTATGAAGCTCTGAACTTAGCTTCAGCTAAGGTCCTTTGACCCTTCTGTTTATGCAAATGGTCATTACACTGAAGTAGCTTAAGTGTGTTCATTCAGTGCAACCTACAGCCAGAGGCGGGAGTCTCTAGGAAAAATCCCTAGAACCGCTATAGCCATTTGTGAAACAAATGTATGCCTAATCCCTACACCAGGGCACACATCCCTGCACTTAGTCAGACTGTAGAGAGTCTAAATAATTGTCTACTTTTCCTTTCCTCTCCCTTGTCCTGTCTGAACATGGAGAAGCAGCTTGCATTCATTTCTTTCTGGTTGTTCTAATGGGAGAGAGAGAGAGTAGACATGACTCTGTATTTCTCTGCCAAGGTCTGTAGATGCAGTGGAAACTCTTCATACCTTCTCCTAACACACTTCCAAAGCCACGGAGCAAACAAGGGCACACAGAGCAGGTTCTGTGCGTCAGTTGCAGAACCCAACCTTAATAACAGTAAAGCTTTCCATGCATAACTGGTGCCAGAGTAAAACATTAATGTGTGGTACTGTGAATAATCCAGAAATGTCATCCTGTAACCTCAGACAGTAGCTTCTCAGTAGTTTCCTGGCCTTCTGTAGCATGAGAACAATTGTGCTGCATAGAAAAGATGAAGTGGTGTTTTGGGTCTCTAACCTCAGGTTTTCTGCCTCATAGCACAAACTTTGCAGGGGTTTGCATTGCTATGCAAAATATTGCTGTGACGAAATGCCCCTTATTACATAGTCATTAAAAAATAACCAGGCTATATTGCCTATGACTTCTCAAGTTGAAAGGTTTTATGGGGCATGCTCAGTCCCCATGGTGCTAACACTTAAAGCCTAAGAAAGATTGTAAAATCAGAATTTTTCAAAAGCTTCCTAAGATATTTCAGAAGCACTTGATTTCAAAAAATTGTGTTACCCAGTTTCAGAGCACAAGCCTCCTTTCAGATGATTCAGTTTGAAACACAGAGCCACAGGACACTATTGGTGGTGTTGTCTCAGTCCAACCATGGCTGTGCTACTTGAAGCCAGTACCAAAGAAGGCACAGACACTCTTCTCTCAGGTAGTGGAGGCAGTTTGGGACTGAAATCTTCTTCCTGTCGCAATGTAATAATTAAACATGGACTTTCGGTTATTACATCTTTCATGTATTTGGAATGCAGAGTCACCTGTTACACCACGTACTGCCACATAAGAAAGAGTATGTCACCATGACTATTCATGGCCTTCTAAGTAAAATTCCATGTTCAAAGTTGCCTGTTTCTTTAGAAAAGGTGTATTGCCTCTACCTTGTCAAACGCTGTCAAAGTTCCTCTGCCTCTGAGTTAACAGGCAACGCCCTTAAAAAAAAGCTGCTCTCCTGCAGCACGAGGACATGAGAGGATTGTGATCATACTCCCTTCTTGAGAGCACTGAATGGTGGTGAAAAAGAAAGGAAGAGAAACGAGAGAGAAGACTTTAGATCAGCTGTAGCTGTAGGCTGAGCCTCATGGTATGGAAAAGTCTGCAGCAAAACACCTGAAAAAGGACATGTGGATGAGCATTTGAGCAAAAATCAGAATGTGTCTTACCCTTAGGGCTCCCTACCTGTTCACTCAGAAAATTATTCTTACCCACAAGATCCACTCTTTTTTCTCTGCAGGTGATATTTCCACTTACAGTGTGTCTGTGATCAGTGTTCACTTATGGTTGCCACTGGCTTTCCAGTCCTTCGTGATTCTCACACCAAGTAATCTCCTTCATGGTTCAACCTCATCTGTTCTCTTCCCTTGCCTTCTGTTACCTTGCCTTGCCTTGCCTTGCCTTCCCTTCTCTTTTCCTTTTTTTGTTTGTCCTACAGGTTAGCAGTCCCTGCATCAACAAGGAACATTCTGAAGTTGCTTGGTTTGCAAAATAGCTGCCATCACAGCAAGAAAAAAACAGTTTCTATTTCTTCATTGGTGTTGTTCCCATGACCATATAAGGATCCTCTGCAGAAGTGAGGAAGGAAGGTCAGTAACTAACGCTGGTCAGGCATTTTCCAAAAGAACTTGGGAATCTTTCTCTGTTCATCAACAAAAGGTCAACAGAAATCAGGAAGTTCCAAAACCTGCCTCATTTCCTGCCAGCTCGCCTTCCTTGCTGTTCATCATCCGTGTGTCTGGCTGACAGGGTACCAAGTGCCTGGTGGCACTGCCTGTCCAGCAAGAGGTCTCTCAGGTCTGAACAAGTCTAGTGCAAGAAATAATTCCAACTCTCTACCATACATCAAAATATTTTTTTTTTTAAAACTACCTTGCCTTGTTTTTGAAGGATTCAAAACTCATTTGTTGCTAAACTATAGTCTCATCTACAGATTTATAGCTACTTTAAATTTAAAATAATCCCTTATTTTCATTGCGTCTTTGTTTCCCAAATACTAATTCTTACGGGGGAGGGGGGGAAGTGTTTCTCTTTCCTTTGTTCCCTGCTCCTTGGTGCCAGGAAAAGCAACTGAAAGCCCCCTTCCAACCCCTAGATTCTCAGAGGCAGTTGCACCAAGCATGAGGTGCACACATGTGCTGTGCCCATGATGTGCATTCTAAGTATTTTTAGAATTTTGTTAATAGGGACTCACATAAAGCAATTGCATTCCTGTGTTTATTTAGTTATGGAAAAATGGGGTCAATTCCATTTTCAGAGCACTAAAAGTTTGAAGGCTTTGCTTGTAAAAAGCATCTCTACTTTACACCAATAAAGTAACAAGATATTTTAGGTTATATTGACTATTTATATATGTTTATTTTGTTAATATTGTTAGTATGGCTTGTGAACAGTATGGGTTCATCACTTGGATATGAAGCTAGAGTTCAGTTTATTTTTAAAGTATATTAATACTCTAGAGATAAATCAGATCAAAGAAAATTCTTCTTGCAGACTATCTGGTTTTGGTATCTTGCTGTGCTTCAAAAAATTCTTGCAAAAAAGCTTATATTATGTTGAAAAAATTGAACAAAAATTGATAAAAGATCTGATACCTAAAACAGTCCTCGGATATTCACACTGCCTTGCCTCCAGGATACCCACTCTTGACAAAATTAATTGTGTCCAGATGCCCTGATAAACATACATTTTAGTAGTAAATAAACAAGTTCCCAATAGTTCTCTTGCAGACAGCAAGGGAACTAATTTCCAGCTGCTTGTTTTCTTATAACAGCTGAATAAATACATTCCTGGTACTATAATACCTTCAGCAAGAAAATGATTACACAGTAAGTCAAGACCCAGATATACTTCTTCTGCTGTTGTTTATCTGAAAGCGGGGGGGGATATGACTCAGGTACATCTCAAGGATTTAATAAAACCCTATAGATGAGGGATCTAATTCAAGAAAAAACTCTCTATTGGGGAGATGTAATTGGGATATTTCCCTTTCGTTATTATATTATAGGTGTAGTACAGGTGACCAATTTAATGGAACTGAACTGGAAACAGAAAACGAAATTCAGTATATGAAACTTCTAGAAAAAAATGAAGACTTTGAAAGATGGAGTTTTGTGATAGGGTTTCTTATTGTGATCTCTAAGGGCATCATGCTTCCTCAAAATAAACATTTTATTCTTCTGTTTCCTGGGGCTTGAACTTTTAGCTTTTCTAGTTTTCCAAAGTGCATAATTATCTTTACTCCTTGTTAGCTCTATAATCAGTCCTACTATTACTGCTTCAGTATTAGTCTTCATTTTCTCAGCAAAATAATCAGGAACATAATCTTTTTGTCTTTACAGGAATTCCGTGCATTAAGACCACTCTCCACTTCTTCATGTAATAATATGGCTGTGCAAAGTGCACATTGCAAATTTTAGTGCTTCTTTTATAATGCAGTTGCCTAAATTTACAGTGCATTCTTTAGAGGCACAGCATGTATAGTCAAGTCCGTCTGCTAGCACTGCACTGACAACACAGCGTTTCCAATTATTCTGCTCTAACTTGACTAATATGCCCTTGATGAAATCATAAAGCTCAGGTAATGGGATGTCCTTTGGCCTTCACTTGACCAAGATCAAGGGTTTTCTTGCAACACCGTTTTCTGAGGCAGTCATGCTGGACTTAGAAGGTAAACGGAAGTTTCTTAATCACTTATCTAGAGATCTGGGTTACTGAATTTTTTTTACTCTATTATGCCTACAGCCAGAAGTGAAAACCCCCTGACAAGTGTGTGCTACCAAGCTCTGGTGAGTCACATTTTCTTCTCACACATCAAGTGGGAGAGCACACCTGACGGCAAGTGTTTTGTTTGTACTGGGCACTGTCAAGCATCATTGGACTCTGGGGGCCACGCTATTGCACAAGAAGTCACTCAACCAATAGCAGATGCCTAGAGACTTCCTAAGCAATAGTGTTACCATTAACAGTCCTTACACAGGACTTCTTTCAGACATTTCTGGTTTTCTTATTGTAGCTTGCTTTTCACATGTTTCTTAATATTTCCAATAAAGAATTACTGTGACCCTCCATCCATTTGCTGTCACTCATGTTGTCAAGAGTAAATGTGCCTGACCAAGGCGCAGCCAAATCAGTCTTGGTGAGACCTAAAATACCTAAGATGGATCCAGCCCAGTTAACCTCAGACATCTAATGGTAAGTTATTTAAACTTAAGTTAGCTGTTGAGAAATAAGAAGCAACACCAGATGGCAATGTAACTAATCCTGAAATGAATGTCTGTAAATTATTGGGGAAAATTACCTTCAATGAGTGTCTGTTTCTGTCCATTGACCAGAGAGGAAGGCGAGGTTTAGGCTTAGGCAGTTGACCAATAGATGTTTAATGTTAAATAAAATGAATCACACCAGTGGGGGTTACAGCCAGATTACCTAGTTTTTATAAGTCATTGGCTAAAAAGCAAACACCTGCCCTCAACATAGTGAGTCAGCTGGCCTAAGATATAAATGGGGAAGCTACTCATCCTATATATAGACATATATATGGGCATAGTGTGAAAACTCAGTACCTCTCAAGAATGATTCATAAGACTAAGTGTGTTTTCATGCCTTCATTAATCATGGGCCTGAAACACTGCTGTAGACTGACTTCAGTGCATGTTAAGCACAGAGGTGCCCTGGGCCAGCCAGTGTGAAAATCTGGATGATACTGCACAGATCGACATTGCTAAGCCTTCTCTTATTTGGGATAGTAGTGTCACCAAAGGAAATGAAAATATGAAGTTCTAGGCTTTTTCACTTTGAGCAAGTTTAAACACACAGACCTAGAGCCATAGTCCCTCAGTTATCACTCAAAAATATCGAGTGTCCTCATCAGTAAGTTATAGACCCATGTACTCTCTTGACACATCAAGGGGATAGTTAGACAGTTGTGCAATCCTCATCTTCTCCACTAACTTTCCATTTAGGACAAAGAACCCTAGAAATGTTGTGACCTAAATGGTGTATATTTGTTTATTTGTTAAGGTTTGGTAAGTGATCAAAACCCCTCACTGAGACATGGACTGAATTTGACTCATAAGTCTTAGGTTTCAACAAGAAATTCCATGAAACATTCCATGTAGACTTCAAACTGTGTGCTTTCTTCTCAAAATGGGTGACTTGCAATTATCTTTTCCTTGTGTTCTTACACCACTTCATAGAGTATAAATTTGGAATGATAAAATGAATGAAGAAATCTGTTCTGATAAGTTCTAAGGAACAGGTGTCAGTGTCAGGAAAACAGTACTTCAGAGGATTTGGCCCATAACACAATGAAAGTTTTAGTTCTTAATTCTGCTTCATATTTTCTGTTGGACACTAGGTGATAAGATAAATAGAAATGTAAAGGCCATTCAGAAACTTTATATACCAGTAAAAGAGACTGTAATGCAGCTCTGCATACTCAGGTTTAAAACTAGACTTCTTATATTGAAGGTATAGCATACAGCATAGCAAATCCATTCTCGGAGAGACTTACCTTGGAAAAAAAAATCAGCTTATTTAACTAGATATTAAAAGTGAATGAATGAGAAATAATAGGTCTGTTACAAGAATAGATGACAATTAACTCGTTCAGCATTACTAGAATATGTAAATTATGATAGACTTGCAAAAAAATGTGAATTCTGAAATGTCTGAGTGGCATATCACCTTCCTATAACTTGTTCTCATACATGCAAATGTGTCTTTCACCCGGCAGGCTAATGGATGGCATCAGTTTCCCCTTAAATAACTTGGTGATTTTGAACACAACAGTTCACCTGCCACAGTGTGAATGCAAAATAAACAAGGTCAGGATGGAAATTATGAATCATTGGTTCCATCATTTGCAAGCCAACTCAAGTTGAAAACCAAATGCATTTAGCATTGACTCAGACTGGAGCTTCCTGACTCAGTGTGTGTACATGCAGTGAGAGGAAATCCTATTTAAAAGTAAACCTTCTAAAAAGCAGATTACTCTTAGCAAGATTTCCTGTGACAGAAAGGTGGAAGTAGCTCTCTCAATTTTATTTTTACTCTGATTTGTGGAAGGATTGGGGTGTCTTTGAGTGAAAGACAAAAGGTGATCTCAGATTTAACAACTGAATTGTTCATTGGGCTTTATGTTTTCTTCATGTTCAGGTGGGTGAATGGAAAGTGTGTCTCAGCACAACAAAAGGGGGTGTAATTTTTAAATACCTCTTCACAATAAAGGAATAAATTGTTAAGTTCTTACCTACTAAAAACAAATGTAGCAGGACACTTTTTAACTGTCAATCTTACTTAAACTTACTGAAAACTGTCTATAGATAGTGATATCAACATCTAACATGTTTTAGGTAAACCCTTTGATTTAATCTTACACTGCTTGGAAGTGATAATAAGAATGCTTGTATCAACCTCATTCACAAGACAAAAAAAGATAAAATATTAAAATGGAAATTAAATAATAGAAAGACCTTTGCTAAAATATTTGACCCTAATCCAGCATATCATGTACTCAATAGGAAGAGTATTATGGCAATACTGCATAACATATTTGTAACTTTGACATGAATTATTGCCCAAATCCTGAGACCACTTGCATTCACCAGCAACTTTTCATGAGTGAATAGTCCTTTTCAGGTGAATAAACATATTTATAGTTGTAGGATCTAGGTCAGAATTCATACCTGTGTGGTGTATCAGTGGATCTCCAGGGTTGTGAGAGCAACTCAGCAAGCATAAAATCCTTTGACATATTCAGGTAGTTAATTTTTTTTTCAAAGGGGTCTATTTAAATTACTGAAACACTCCTGTACTTATCTAATCTGTTGCAGTTAATAGATAAATATGTTGAATGTTTCCCAGTTAACTAGAAATAGAAATTTTATTGCCTTTCAGTACAATATAGATGCCAGCAAATCTAAATCTCTTTTGAAACAACTTTTCACTGTTCTGAATTACTTAGGGTAATATTCATCTCTTCTTACTTTAACCACACACAAGTTAGGCAAAACATCTGAGACAGTTGTCTAGGCTCCCTTTATCATCTACAGGGAGAGACAGGCAATCTCCAAAGAGCAATACATCCCTCTTGTTTTAGTTATCTATTTTAAGATGAGCTAAATCACATGCTAAAGGTCCCTGTCTTTCTCCATTGATGACAAAAAAGTCTAGAAAGTTAGCTGAGATGCCTATTAGATAGCAAAAGATATTAAGACGAGGAAGACACTGCCTTAAACAATCAGGAACACTACATTTATATTTTAAACTCTCTTTCCTTAATACTAGATGATGCCGTTATAAAGAAATATAAAAAAAAAAAAATCAGCTAGATACTGAATTATGATAGTTGTCCACCTATTAAAAAAGTAAACAAAAACAATCAAAACAAACAAACAAATAAAGCTCTCACCTCTAAGGTTTTGAGTTTTGAAAGGGGATGTTTTTGAGCCAGTCTGATGTAACCACCCAAAAATAATATGTTCCTAAAACGTATTGAGAAATAAAACATCAAAAGATGCTAGGAAGCATTAATTCTGTTGTGCAAGAGAAGGAGATGATTCTGTTCATGTGTGTTCCAGAACGATAAACACAGACTGGAACAGAGTTAGCAAGGAACTGCCAGGGCAATGAGGGAGCAGAGGGTTTGTCTGACAGGGGTTTAGACTAAGAAAACAAAGTTGTTGTTTGGGAGCAAGAAGAGATTCAGAAGAGCTATTTTAAGCTAAAGAACAATGCTGGCACTACAATACCCTAGTATAAGTTGTGCAGGAATAAATTGCTCTGGAAATCAGAGCAGTCAGAAAAATGATGTTTTAAAACAGCCTTCCAATCAAAATACAGGCAGAAATCTTAGCTGTTTTTTGAGATTAAGTCTGGGCCTTTAATGCATGGTATAATCACACATGGTGCCTGCAACAGCTGAGGAGCTGCCTCCATGTCCTGGCACAGACAGCTATCCAGAAGTCAGTGGTACCAAATCCTACAGACAGCTCCAAGGATAAGAATACAGCCAGAAGATCCTTCCTAGGTATCTGGTTCCAGTGAAGGCTTTCAGACAAAAAGATGATAAAGAGAAATATTATTAGCCATCAGAATTAACTTACCTATTGAATCCAAAAGGTTCAAGTTGAACCCCAAAAGTATTAGAAAATGGAATCACATTAAAGAAGAGAGATGTTATTTAACTCCTAGTTTGAAGTTGAAGGCTGCTGCCTTTATAATTTTACTGTTTTCCATGAGTGCTTATGATAGCAGGTCTTGAGTGCCATCATGTGCATTGTCCCTTTAGGCCTGTGCTCCCCAGTTATTACAATAATAGAGCTGAGTGTGGCAGGATTCCATATCAGAATGATAGCTAGGGTGTTTTGTGCCATACATGTGAGAAGCCATGACCAAGGAGTAATCTTCTAACCACATCTTTGTTGGACATCATCTTTAGTTTCTAAAGTCTCTTAGGCTCAGGGTGTACCTGATCAGAACTGTCTGTCCATTCACATGTCTTCAGCAATTGTGAGTGTATGTTGTGGGGTTGAACCTAAACAAAAGTCCTTATGACCAAACACCGAGGCATGACCATGTGCCCAATGACTGAAAGCATTCGGTTCAGGATCTACAATTATTATGTCATTAGTTCAGGGTCTTCCTTCTCTTACTGTCTGTGACCTCTCATTTGGTGACATAAGCAATGTTCTGAAAAGTGGAAAAAGCCATCACTTGTCACCACACTCCAGAAACATCCTGAAAGAAAGGACTGGAGCAATACAGTTGATTTTATTTACTTTTGCCCACAGATCTTTGTCACAAACCCTGAGGCAAATGTTGCTGTGTCTTAGCCAAGAGTACCATATGTGACAAACATATCTTGAAGTCTGAACATGGTTAAAAGGTGATATTGCCAGTAGGTTTCACTAATCAGTAGTAACTTTGACTTAATTTCTTGCTTACTGTGTCCACTGTGGGAGGTTGGGCACAAGATGATTATTTTTGAGGCCTTTTCCTTGACTGAGCAGCAAGGTAGTTGTACACACAGGAAGCCTGAAGGCTTTTAATTCTCCTGAATATTGCCAGATTTATACTAATGCAGATACAACACAAGGGCTGAGGTCACAGCTACTCCCCCGGGAGGAAGCCATCTCTACATGCCTCAGCAAACTGTTCAGATACTTGTCAGCCTTTGGCTAATATTTCAGCTATATCCTGGGATCTCATGTCACTTTTCTCCCTTCAGGGAAGTAGCAGTCAGGCTGACTAGCTGTAAAAGCAGGTGTACTTCAATCTAACATGTCAACATCTAAGCACAGAAGCTGAACCAATTTATATTCATCGGTTAAAAGTTTACAGTCTACTTAGTACCAATAGGAGAATGATTTTTAAAATATCCATACATTTTATTTTTTTCCATAACAGCATCCTACTAGACACTATGCTATTAATGGTATTAATACACAGTACTTCTGGCCAGTAAGATTCTAGGAGTACAGTATTGGTAAGCAGAACAAAAGAAAAAGAAAAAGCAATTTAATCTTTTCCTTGGAGACTGCATATGCCTGCCACAGACGTGTGATCAATAGGGATCATGGGCTCTAGGTGGTTGAAATGAGGCTTGTGGTTGCATTGTGGATTGTAAGGAAGTGCAGTGGATTAAACACAGGTTCTCCAATAGAACACATAGATGAAGAAGCTAAATCTTTACACACTTGAAGAACTTGGCCTTCAGCACCGTAGTGGTGATTTACTGAGGATCTATGGCAACTTTCAGCTTGATTTTCTCAGGAAACAAAAATATTCAGCTGCCCTTTCAATGAGTTCACCACTCTCCTGGAGTCCAAATATTTTCTTACCATGGATTCAGGATAGCCACAGACCTGACAGTCTTTTTGCCATTCAGATTTAAGGGAGGAAGTTATTGCATTTAGCCAGAGCCAGAGGTAACCTGTTGAGAATAGGGGACACTAAGTTAGGAACCCAGGTTTCAATCATTGCTTTGTTTATTTTATCTTGTTCTTCTGAAGAAAATGAACTAAAAATTTTTCCAAAGCCTTGATGACTTCTTTGTTTGCTTAGCCTTGGATAGCCTACACTTATTCTCTTCCTTGAATTTGCTGGCATAGATGGATTAGGTATTTTTAAATATAAACACTAGGGAGAGATAGGTTGGATGAGTTTACATGCCTAGTGGAAAAACTTCCACTGAAGTAAACAAGTGAGATTTGCTCTAAGGTGGATTTGGAGATAAACTATACAAGGAGGAGAGCTTGGAATGCAGAACATGCAGTTGTTCCAAATTTTTATTAAAATATAGCAAGCTGTTGTCCCCAGGAACCATCTTGTTATTAAAAGTCAGACCAGGTAAAGCAGAGAACAATTACAGTATCTCGCTTATTTTTTATGTTGAGTGAGTTAGGACATCAAGTACAGAATCATGTCTGCAAAAGGCACAAAACTCTATCTTGAGGTCTTGCAGGAACTGCCATGTTAGCTGTGTCTTGTCAGCAAGGTTTTAATAACAACGAAGTTTATAGCTGCTGTTTATCTAGTGTTTTTCATCTGTATGGCTTGAAGCATGTTTCAAAGAAAATATTATTATCCCCCTCATATACATGGAGTATCTAAAGCATTAGAAAAATCAAGTACTTATTTAAGGTCATGCACAGAAAGGATTCTGGAAATGGTCACAATTGCTATTGCCAAGATTTTGGCAAATTTAAGAAAATGCCTTTTCTTTGAATAATCTGTATTTTTCAATTAGTCACTTACAGAAACTATTTGATATATGTCACCGCTCCTTTGCTGAAGGAAAGTAGATTGTCAGGCTGTGGTCTGTTAGATTTTTGCAATGGAAAAGTTAATGACATAGAATTAAGGGAATTTAGAAGCTTCACAATGAATACTGGAGCATTATTCCTGTTCATATACAGTCTATTACCCTGATGACACAAGTACATCCAATGAAATCACTGTCATGTGAAGAGTGATGAGTATCACAGTCTGTGTCATTAAATGTAAAGAATACCTTTTTATTTCAAACAGTAGCTGTTAGGACAAAACAAGCAGTGATTCCAGGTCTAGGAACCAGAGGGAAGATACTAATTGATATGTTCTGTTGATAAGGAACAGCTTTCTTCTCTCACAATCTCTGCCTCTTGGTTTCAGCTCATTTAATGTTGGTAGTCTGGATCCTCCTCCTTGCAAAACCCTAGTGCAAAACCAGTTCTCAGGCTGCACAGGACTTTTGTATTTTCTGTGTGGGTGTTGTTTTGCCATCAGAAAATACCAGTGTGAAATACCATCTATGGAAATTAGGGAGTCAAAAATTTATGGCAGTGCCTAAAAATTTTAAGGGAGAATTAACTAAGACACATATAAAATTTAGAAATTTCATTAAAACTAGTTGTATAGGCTTTTTGTGCAGTAAAATGAGAGAGAAACATTTCTGGAAAGTATCTTAAAATAGGTATATATTATAGGCAGGATGTTCTTTTTCCACTTCTATCTTATATAACTGACATATGCAACTAACAAGAAAAAAATATCCAGGGTTTAGATGTTCAAAACCAGGTAATACAAATTTTTTCTTTTGTGGTAAATCTTTCATTGCAGTCAAGAAAATGGCTTTAACCTGACGTTTCTTGTAAGTTTGCAACTAAATAAAGTCTGGCAAATATCTGGGCTTGAGAGTTTCAGAGAGGGCCTTTATTTCTTCTGTATATGTACAGAGATACACTATTTCATGTATTCTTCCTTTCAATGCATCAAATGTAATCTGGCCAACATATCATAGGAAAATTCATGTTGTCTACAAGCAGTTTTTTAATGCCTTTTCACACCCAGGTGTGTAGGAAACGTGTCCCAGCGATGCTGGGTGATGCATTCTGGGGTTGGTGGTTTCCAAGCTGCACTCTGACACACATGGGCAGTGTGAATCCCATTGTGTCACCCGAGGGTGTTAAAGGGGGCTGTTTTCTTCTAATAAAGGATTTGGTTGTTGGAAATCCATGCAGCTGGGTCGTGCTTTATTTTATTACATTAATAAAACCATATAGGTAGGTAAGGTTTTGGGGGGAAAATACCAGACTGGAATTTATAAGAAACTAAGTTTCCTGGTGAAAAAACAGAAAATGAAAATCAGAATGCTTTCAACTCTGTTTTACGTGCAGCAACACTACCATCTACTCAGTGAGACAGATACCAAGCAACTACCTGAAGGAACTGAAAGCTACAAAGTCTGTGTGATAATAATCCTGATGGAATGGAGCAAACAGCATCTAAGAAAGTTGTTCAGTGTCCTTGCAAGAGAGATGTATGGTTGTTCATCACTGCATACTGGGAAGAATGAAGAATAAGTTCTGTAAACTCAAGAATACAGCTAAAAACTAGATGGCAACTCCCTGAGGAGTCATCTTCTGGAATAGCTGCTCAATAGAACTAGGGAGAGGAGATCAGTCTTTTTTATTTTCCGATGAAGTTTGATCAGTTTTAGTGTTACTAGTGAACATAGTTCGGAAACTGTTGAAAGCCCTGTTACCTCAGGCTCTTAGGATAGGCATCAGTAGAAGTCACATGGACAGTAAATGCTGCAACATTTCATGGGAGTAAAAATAAATCTGCAACAATAAGTTTGGGAAGCTCTTACAGCAATTGCGACATTCTTCCATAAAGAGATACCAAGTGGAATTATGTAAATTATAGTCTTCAGAATGTTAAACAGGATTCAGTTGACTTCCCTGGAGATACTTCACAACTGAGAAAGCAGTGGACTGTTGAGTATATATCGGGATTTAGGGAATTTTTCACAAAAAAATCATATAAGTAGAGGTTTATAAATAAGGAATACAGACTAATCTCCCTAGTCCATGGCAAAATAAAGTAGTATGGAAGACTTGATTAATAGCGATGGCAATAATAACAGTTTTATCAACAGAGATGATAAAATCAATATATTACAAACTCTCTTTTTTTTTCCCAAATTTATTTAAGTAGGGGAGAAACAAGATGAAGAAATTACTTTTTTTGTTCACATGTTCAAGCTAAAACCAACAGAAATTTCTTGGAGAGCGGAAGTGTGTTGTAGTTGGAAAAGTATGTTATAGTAAGCATGTTTCAAATTATTGGAATTTTAAGATATTTGGCTACAAGTTGTAAGGACACAGTGAGATTAAGTATGGAGATGTGCAAAACATTTTTGGGTTTTGGGAACTGGGTGACTTATCTCAGGAGGTAGTGATCATGGAAGGCCTGCAGCAGCTCAGAACGACACCAGCAGCTCAGAACGACACCAGAAATATCTTCTTATCATTTATAGAAAACTAATTAACTTCTTTTTGGGAAGTGAAGGCTGTGGAGCACAGGCATTACAATTTCTGAAAGTTGTGTAACATGATTTCCTATATAAATTGTCTGGTACTCAACAATGACTTATTGTACTTAATGTTAAGATAGACAAAGTTTAATTGTTTTATGTAGGTGATTGCCTACGGAGTGGAGATCAGGATCTGGTTCTATTCAGTAGATAATTAACCAGAGGACAGTCCTAATCAGCTGCATACACAGCTCTTCTAAACAACTAATTTCCCAAAACTGAGGGCAAGTATGAGTAATATTGAGTAGGAGGAAAATACAAACAAAAAGTGAGAGAACTTGGAGTGATTATTAGAAGCCAAAAAGCCATTGCTCCACAGCTAGGGAAGAAAAATTTGGACAAGAGCCCACCATATTTTTGTGATGGTATCACAGGCCTACCAATGAAATGGAACAAGTAATGTTGTTAATAACAATTCAGAAATGCATCTTTCAGAAAATACTGGTTTGTTTCAGAAGATTTTTGAATAATCTATTTTCCATTAGTGAGAAGCAGACCTTTAAAAGCCAAGAAGCCAACGTTACTTTTACCCCAGAGTTATAGATGAGATATCTCAGACAACTAGCCTCCTAGTGCTCCAATATAATTTTGTTTCCTAAGAAAACAGTGCTTATGTGATCATGCTGTCTGCCTATTGAGGTATCTGTCTGCTGTCTGCTCGTACTCCTCATTTTTTCCAAAATTTCAACTACATTTGAGAAAGTGGTAAAAGATTCAAACATTAAAACAAATTCCTAAAACTTTCCAGAATAGAAATGTTCTTTGGGAGTTTCAATTCTAAACTTGTTCAGAAAAAAAACTGTCCACATTGTGATTTGTAAGATAGTGTGTACCAGGAAAACTATGTTGCTAAATTTTCCAGTAAGTCTTTAGAAATGTAATGATGCCCAATGCTCACATGGGCTCAGTATTTAACAGAATTTCCAAATAATCACTATTTTAATTTGAACAACACAGTATCACTGATTTTTCGGCAGTAGCTACACTATGATTCAATCCCTGCTGTTGTGGTTGTTATTTCCTTGCACAGGAGCAAAACAGCATGTTACCTGTAAAGAAGACAGATCTTGGATCTCTGGATGCCCAGCTTGAAAGGGGGAGGGGGAAAAAAGAGAGAGATCTGCCTCATACAGCAACCAAAAGCAGCTTTATCTAATCAGTCCTCATGTTGGAACAGTGAATTCCAGTTCCCAGTGAGATTCCGGTTAGCTGGATTTGGGACTGGAGAGCCATTGCTGAAGACAGAAATGAGACCCTGTTTCAACTCCTAGTTTTAGTGCAACAGAACAATCTCTTGAGCTGCATAAATTCAGTGTCATAAAAGGAAATAATTCCTCCATTCCTCCTCCCTTATTAAACACTTCCAGTATTTTGAGACAACAGAAAACAGCAATTCTGCTTCCCTGAACCCAGCAGAAAACAAGGTCCCTGCCTGTTCCTGGTGTTCCATATTGCTATTCAATTGTGCAGATCTCGGCAGTCTGCTCTGGTGTTTCATCCACACCTGCCAGTGTGATGGCCAAAGTTTAAATGACAGAGACCAAGATATATTTTTGAATTATGTTCCTGTTTTCAGTTGGTCCAAATTTTCATTGTTCTTCATCCATGTGTAAATGATGCCAGCCTATCTGTCAGATGTGTGTCAAGAAATTCAGCTTATGCTGTATGACAGCAGCTTGCATGGGTCAGGGTGATGAGTGGGCAGCACAGGAAAGGAAGCACAGAGTCCTGCATGGTTGTTGTATTGTTTTACTGAGAGCATAATTTGATGAAACAAAGCATTAACACTTTCAGATCAATAGGCCAAGACAAATTTCTCTCACAAAGGAAGTCTTCAAAAAGGTTTTTTTTTATTATTCTCATGTAGAACTTTTCCCATAACTTTTCATTAACAAAAACTTGAAGATCAAAATGTATGGCTATTGCAAAACATTACAAAAAGGTCAGCAGCTGTAGTTCTGCCCTAAATCTACAGCATCAGAAATTACTAACACAGATATTCATTTTTTTTTTGTTCACAGCCTCTCCTCTAGAAAAAGTGCTACAGTACTTTACTGTGGGGTTGCTGAAATGTTTCCTTTCATTGTCCTCTCCCATGAAATCATCTGTGGATTTAATCATGAGAACAGATTTGTGCTCTCCCATCTCCAGAGGGGTGGACCTGCTGTCACACAGTGTTCAGTTCTTTGTCTGAGGAAACAGGCATTGCTCCATGGATGCGCCATGTGTATGTTCCTGCAATCCAGGATGCCAGCAGGCAATCGGAGCTGTATGAGGACAAACAAATATGAGTCACAGCAGCCAGAACTTAATACCACTCCATTTCACACTCCAAAGGCAATGGCACTAGCAGCAGCCTGTTCTTAATAAGCAGGGGCGTCAGTTCAGGAAAAACACAGCAACCTGCTGAATAGCTTGGGAGAGAGAAGGGTTGTCTGAGGGTTTGGAGGATTTTTTTGTTTAGTTTGCCTTGGTATTTTTTACTGCAGGCAGTTATCATCCTAGATACCTCTGATCTGTGTTAAACCTGCTTAACTAGTAAGCACAGACAGAGGGGGAAACTTACAAGGTTAGGCACTCAACTTTCGATGAATTTAAAACCTGTTTCCCCACATACTTCACGAAACAGTGCTCTCCCTGCAGCCTTTCATAATACATGTGGTTACCACCAAGCAGGACTAGCAATTTAGCTTGAGAGAACAGTGCTAAAAAGAAACTTTTTAGGTGAGATCCATAAGATTTCAAAGGCAGCAGACATCTCTGACTGTACAGAGTCTGGAGATTCTGAGACCAGAATCAGGACCTGGTAGTATTTTTTAAGATCTGTACAAGTTATTAGGAGTTGGTAGTTCTGTGCTGCTTCAGGTCCCTAAGGAAGACCTTTTTAAATGAGTACTTGTAATATCTACATCAAAGATCCTGGAAATTCAGTTCAGGTTCTTTCTCTTAACTCTGCTGCCAAGTCTGCTTCACATATAGTCATAACTGCAGGTGTGGGCAAGTCTCTTTGTTGCTGATCATTCAGTTCAAAAAGCTATATTTGACTGAGTCCTGTATCTCAAAATATTTTCCTGTCTCTTTGGCGGGAAGTTCCCCTCACCACCATACCCTGCATGTTTTGCTCCTGGGTATCTCCTGTCCAAACTACCATGCCTCCAGACAATTTTACCTCCTGGTTTTTTTTTCTATTAGTTGTTTTGCCTTATTCAACTCTTTGTCTTTTAATTGATTTCACTTGTTATTTCACTGCAGTCACTACCTGAAATGTGGAAGATCAGTCGTCAGTGACTGAAACACAGGTGATGTTCTCTGCCGTGATTGCTGATGACAGTCTCTACTTTTTGACTTTGTGAGGAAAAGTACCAGAGGTTGCTTGCACTGCTACTTTGGGCTACGGTGTGCATCCTCCCATAAGGACATAAATTTTGTTCATATTCATTTTTGGAAGCAAACATATGAACCATGAATTCCCTTCAGAGAAAGAAGAATGCAGGCAGGATTTCCAAGAATGGTAGATTTGGCAAGCATCATATGTAAAATCCAGACAATTTCTGTGTCCAACACATTCTTGTTAGATGCTAGAGCTGGCCACATTTTATTTTTACTGCTAAATTACCAAGAGTAATCTTATTTTATGGTACAGTCACTCAATCTGTATGGTTTTCACATTTTCCTCTCTTTCAAAATCCCTTTCATTTCCAGAAATAGCCACATCAATGATTAATTCTGCCTTCAAGTTTTCTTAAATCAGGCGATGTCATGCTGGGCTTTCTCTACCTGTACAGCTATTGAGTCATACAGAATTTATACACTATTATTCTGAAGTGTTTCTTATATGTTATGTCTCCATACTTCTTCACCACATTTCAGTTTATGCTTTTTTTTCAGCATCCCCCGCTGCAGATTTTCAAATGTCTCACAATGTAACTTGTCAGGGAGCCTGTAAAGATTGACCATTGAGTTACAATATATTGCTTTATTTTTTATGTCCCATTATGTAGAAAGACCGATGGCAGGATTTTCTCAGGAAGAATGTCTCGGGCAAGAATGAATGACTCATTGCTAGCTAAGCTTCAGATTTTGCTTTGCTAGTACCATAGCCTTTCCAAAACTTAGCATGCTAGGGTAAGATTGCTATTTTGTGCAAATGGATTTTTTTTTCATCATTTCCCTATTTACGGATTACATTATGTCAGGACACAGACATTCATTTACCTACTGCAGTCATAACTAAAATGAGCAGTCACAACAAAAAAGTTAACCTGGAAATTCAATAAGAATGCAGTTCTAAATGTATAATTTAATAATCAAAACTAGATTCTACTACCCAAAACATTATACGTGATTGTGGCTGAGAAGATAAAGTACAAGCTACTTTCCAATAAACAAGGGCACCACAAAAGAAGTGATCTAATATGTCTGCTATTCCAAAAGTGCAGGCCAAACATTTGATACTCAAATTCATTATTTTTAAAATGACATATTAGCTTTGGGCTGAATTTTCCCTTATCAGTGTTCAGCACAAAGTAAGGAGGGAAAGTGAAAAACATGATTAGGATAGGACAAAAGGATAGTCAAGGAAGATATATCTTGTATGTTTCTTCTTAGACCTCATTTGCACATTTTTACATTTTCACTTCTGAACACATTTGCTTGTCCATACTAGTCTGTTTGTAGTATTTTCAATATACAAAAAAGACAGTAATGTCAGTTTAGGTGCCTCCTGGGAAGGGAGTCTTGAAAAGCGCAGTAGTTACTGCTTTCTCAATATGCAGAATGAAATCTCATATTTACTTGCTTACTTTGTGTTTCTAATAAGCACACAGAGTATCTTGTTCCCACCATGAAGGCCAGGCTCCAAAACTGAGTTCAAGAAACACCTTAATTGCCTCAAAAGAGAAAAAGGGATTGGGTGAGTGTGAAAAAAGGGAAAGGTGACAAAATCTAGGAAAAGGTAAGATACACGGTTCAAAGTTTTTTCTAGTTCCTTGACTGTCTCGTATTCTTAATGAATAGTTTAAAATTATTTAAGTAATAATGTTACTTTTTTGTTTTTCTGGCACTCAATTTGAGTTTATCTAGTTGCTAATGATGCTTCAGAAACCATTAAACTGGGTACTTTTTTTTTTAAAATAATTGCTTAAAAACACAATCTATTGAGCTAATGTATGCTCACTGGAGTGAAATTAAATATCTTAAATCTGTGCATCTCATTTTCTTTCTTGAGAAACATTAAAAAAGAAACTGTACTTGTTTAAAATGGAGCCTGTGCATCTTAAAGGTTTCCTTTCTTAAAAGGAAAAAACCCCTGTATAAATACATAAATAAATATTAATTAGCTCTTCTTATCCCTCAACCAAAGAAACCCAAACTAGACAAGGTTTACTTTATAAAGTCAAAATGCCGATACAAGTAACCACATTACTTATCTTTCAGGATGATTTGGGTTGATGTGTAGGCACAGCTTTGCAAATAACTGGCAGAACTTCAGATTTCTGAAAAATCGCAAAGGAAAATTAATTCTCAATTGTTCTAAAAGTTAATTTTTTTTAATCAATGTTTTCTTGACATAATCAAAAGCAAAAAATGAAGGGGTTTCTTCCGTCTGACATTTTCACTGAAGGCTTAGTCCTTCTAAGGGCATTTATTATAATCAAAAATGTAATATTTGAATTAACAAAACAGAATGTTTTCAAGATGCCTGTATTTTTTATTCATCAATTTAGTTTTCTTAAGCATGTTTAAAAAAAAAAAGAAAAGAAAAAAAGAAGTGGTTTAGTCCCTTAAAAGTCCAGTATTTTATTACCGATCAGATATCAGATCTGTTGGTAAATTTGTTCTCTTTGTTTCTTAGCACTCCAGATGAAAAAAGAAATATAATTATTCCAACCACTTTCATGAATCTCTTCAGCAGACAGTGTTTAAAAGTGCCTGTGTAAGAACTATCCATTATTACTGCAGCCAACAAACATATCTGAGATGTCAAGTGCTCAGAACGAAACACTCTTTCAATACATGTGCCTATTAGAAATTGTCTGTCAAAATGTGTATTTTTTGAAAAATATGGGTTTGTGATAATTGAGGCCCTCCCAAGGAATATCCCTAATTTATGAAACTCAGGTTTGCTTTCTGGTTTGCCTTGGTTGAGTTTGGCTTTGTTTCAGACAGGAGGTACACATTGGTTTCTTTTTGGTGAAAACTGGACATCAGTGTTTTATGTGCTCAAAAGAGTTTCCTAAAAATAATCCTTCCCCAAAAGAAAAAAAAAACTTAAATTCAGATTGTTTTCAAGAGTAGCTACCCATTCATCTTTCCTCTCTCCTTTCCTCCTTTCATCAGAATAAATTATTATTTCCTGAATCATTCCACTAGATGTTGATGACCTGATGTAGGAAAATATTATTTTTTGGCCTTAAATACATACTTAACATTCATTTATATTCCATCTAATGAAATTTAATTACTTGTTTGAATGATGTGGTTTCAGTAATCATGCATATCCACATGAGCTTTAGAGCACTATTAGGCCTGTGTTAGTTTTGGTGCAAACCAAAAAAATAATTTCATAACTATGATGGTGCTTGTAACTGAAGACATAATTAAAGAGAAACCACTAAAATCCAGCCACGTACCCCACAGGTAGTAATAACTTTTAGTCACAGGCACTATTCTAATAGGTTGTTTGTTGTTTAGATTGTTGCCTTCTGGAAACTGCTGCTTCCTTCATTCTTATTTTCTTTATTCAACATGCATTTGCCATTAGTTGCTGGTCAGAACAATTGCTTTTGATATAATGTCATCAAAATTACTAATTCAGACAAGACATAATCTCATTGCAGTTAGAAATTAGGTGATTGGTTCAAGCAGTGACTAAGTCACCACTGGAGGGAGACAGGACGTATTAAAAATAATTAAATATTCAGTTCTGTTTATTACAATGACTGAAAGGTCAGATATTTCATTATTTTGTTTTAACCTAAGTAATTTATTCTTTTATAAGTTTTAAACTAGACAAATATTCTTAATTTAATGTTTCTGGAAATGGAGAAACAGAAGAATACTAAATACCAAAGGAAACTGAGCCCCATACAGAGAAAATTTAAAGTGAATTATTGTACACCCAGCAGGTTGTGAGAATCTAGAAATTCCATTTAATTAATAGCTGTTCTCTTCAACAGGCCTAGCACTTGAGCAAGAGCATCTTTTCTCTTTGAATCACCCCCTCGGCTGAGTCACGGTGAAATTCTGTATCCTTTTCTGCAAATTAGACTGTTTTGGCTGGAACTAACCGGACACATATGTTGCCACCTGCTGCGCATTCTTTAGTCTGAAGTTTTACAACAGCTTGGTTTGTATCTTTGAGCATTTTGTTCATTAGAGTAGGTAGCAGCAGGGAAAGGGCAGTGCCTCCTTTGGTTTGGTTTGTTCCTCAGACTGGTAATTTTCTACCAGTTTTGCGCCTGCTGTTGAAAGAGTACAGAGGTTTATGGATCGGACACATTTTCACTTCTGAACACATTTGTTGAGTCAGTTCTGGAAAAAGATTCCTCCACATGGTAATATTTATTCAGTTTTTAAACCAGACTCTAAATTTACATATGCAGGATTTTTCATACTAATTTAAATCCTCTTCTAGGTGTACAATTGGGTTTGTAATTGCACGTAATAGTGCATGCATAAAATGAAAATTTAGAAATAGTAGTTGAACATTTAGCTTCTTCCATTTGCTGGAGAGATCACATCCAGTACCCTGTATGAAATAACAACAGTCTGTTTTTATCTTTAGTGTATTTTGTCACTTATCATCCTTCCTGTTATCTTTCCCACACACACGCCCCACCCTAGACCTCATCCATTCAAACCAATCAGCAAAAATCATAGTCAGATTAAGAATATTGTATAGCCACGATGGCACCCTTGTGAAATTTTGTTCCCCTTAATAGAAAAATTTCTCATACATGACTTCAGACAGCATCAGACACACAGTCAGGGAAGCCTGATCTACAGTGTCTCTGTGAACAGAGACTACCAGTGTGGTTTGCTGTTGTTGTGCTCGCATTATTCACTGCCCACAAAGATTCCTCTCAAGCGTGTAATATACTTGGTATGCCAAAAAGCTTTAGGGTTTTTAGCATCATGATTTTTTTTTAATCTCCATGATTATTTATAAGGAAAGATTTTATCATAGTCTCATGCTCCATTGTTAGCTCTACTGTCAAAATGATTCAGTCATCTACTCACGGTGTTATCCCTCACAAATAAGAAATGTAGAAAGCTAGGCTGAAAGTTCACAATTGAACCATGCTCTTAAAATGGTTAATCCATAGTTTTCATTTGATACTTATGAATAATAAATGCACATATACAAGGTAATCAGTCTGGACTTGTATGGGATAGCAGTAGGTGATGGCCTACTTATAAAAATGTATACTCTTAATGTTACATTAAGGAAAGTAGATTGCAGGTCTTTGGTTTTCATCTCTGATTATTGAATTATACATGAGCTTACCTACACAGTTCTAAACTAATTTTTTATTTGTAAATATTCATTAAGCTTGTTCACTTATGTCAGCTTGAAACCCCAGCTTTTAATGGCTGTTGTTCTGAAATAGTTCGACCAGTTTGTTTTACAGTCCCTCTCATCATCACTCAAGAGCAACTGCACTCACTAATTCCTGTGCCTAACTAAGCTAAACCTTAACAACACCAGGCATCCACAAAACCTTCATCACTTCAGGGAATTTCCAAACTCCAAATGATGCTGTGGGCCACTGCAAGGCATGTTATGACAAGTAACACGCAAGTATGTGGGACCGAATACAAATTTTGGTCTTATGCTTCTTGGGGCAGCCTTTGGGAAGAGTAGATGCAGGGGCAGAAGTAATTTCACAGCCTGGAGCATGTTTGGGTGGAGGAAGAAGGTCAGGAAGAGGTGAGGGAAGGGAGGGTTGGTGACAGTGTCCAAAGCCAAATAGAGACAGTCAAGTAGGTGACAGTGAACCCCAACAGTGTTCCTCATCCTGCCAAGTAGAGTATTTCCAGACATCTAACTAAACAAAATTTGTGTAAGAAGGGAGAAAAGAGGTTGCAAACAAAGTAAAAGAAGCCTAAAAATATTTGACATACTTGTTAGCCTGGTAGTATTGAGTTATTTAGCAAGTAGTTTCTCCTTACTAAGTAGCATGTAAAATGCAAGTAAGTGAAAATAAATAAGATTCCAGCCAAAGATACTGGTTTCCTGACTGTGAGTTTTTAAACTTAGTTGAACACTACTAAATATTATAATAAAATTTTTAATAAATAATTATGTATTGTAGTTTATGTTAGCAGCTCTTCCCCTCTTGTGACAGATCTCTCTATTATCCATTCTTCAAAAGTAAAAATAATTATTATAATTGAATCTAATAATTTTAAGATGTTATGTTCTGGCTCCTGAGCTTGAACTTCTGTAGAAATAAATGGACTTAAATCCATTTATGCTGGCGTTTACTATGTCCATAGCGACTTAGCCTTGAAGATTTTATCCTATTTCTGTTATTCATTAATCTAGTTTAATCAAAGTAAGACATAACATTAAAAAAAAAACATAAAACCTATCTTTAAAATCCATGTGGTTTATTTCATCATCAGGAAAATAAATTTCTTTTTAAATATCATTGGGGGATGCTGGAATAATTTTCCCCATCAGCCTAATGGCCAGGCCACATGAATTTTCAGACAAAAATTTTGTAAAATCTTCCAGAAAAAAAAAAAAAAAGCAAAACCTTGAAGAAACCCTGAAGAAATGTTTATTATTAAACTTTAATACTTCCCTGTGAAATAATCCATAGTTTCCCCTTTTTAACTGAGAAAGAAAGGTGCATTTAGAATCACTGGCGTCAGGCATCAGCTGAAAATACATTAAAGAAATAACTTCTTTTAATTACCCTTCTGCTTAATCTGAGGATATCTCAGTCATGCTGCTTTTCTGAGCTGCCAGGGCTTTAACAACTGTAAATGCTGGGTTTGCTTTTAGACTAGACAAACATGACACCACTACTCCTTCCTCTCAGAAAAATTAACAAAGAATATCAATTAAAAAAAAATAGAGACAGTTCTGGGAAACTTAAATTACAAATCCCTAGAGCTCTGAAATGAAGAATAAGGAAATTGCTTTCTCCCTTTGGGCATGACCTTTTCTTTTGAATGGATTCCACAGAATAAAAAGAGGAATCATCTTTTATTTAAACAGGAAGCAACTGGAGGCAGTTTAGGGCTCTTGGGAATATTTAAACACATGCTGAGAAAGAAATTGAAAGCCATGACTATTTCAAGGACAGAACTTCAGTGATCTATGCCATTAATGTGATACTCAGCCCTCCTGACACCAAGAGCAAAAATAGCATTTATCCTTTTATCAATACACAGCATTAGCAATGCAACTGCCTGTGATAATGCCTGAAATTACGGACTGAGCTGTTTTCAGGGCCTTCTAGAAGGAGTGGACACTGCTGGTAGGTCCATTAGAAGTTACATTAGGGTAATTTAATTCCTCCAGCCCAACTCCGTTCACAGTTCCTCCTTTCTTCCAAGTTACACTCTGTTGAATCAATAGCCATTAGAGCAAATCAACCTCAGTGGGAAAAAGCCCCTGTCAAACCCCAGCCCGACTCATTGTCATCATTGCAGATCCCAGCTTAAGCAAGAACAAAGTCACATTTGAATTCTCAGACGAGATGTACTCTATTTCAAAGCAACGCCAGAGCCTGCAAATTATGCCATGGAACTGTGATATCCATAGAGAAAACTCTAGCAAAACAAGGTGATAAATAGTTGAGACTTACCTCAGTGTCTCATTGCATTTGCTTCTGTAAGAGCACCTGAAGTCTCCAAAATGTGACCCAGGCTCCTGATTTAATCTCTTATCTTTGCAGCAAAAGCTCTTTTGGTGACATTTTTCATTTGTTTTAATGACAAGCTACCAGCCTGTGGCTTTTTGTGGCCTTCCAGAAGAGCTGAGTCCCTTAATGCCATGTTACTCACTGTTATCAGCATTATCTTACAGCAGGATGATAGGGTCTAAATCCACTTCCATTTCCTCAGTGCATTCAGTGGGTCAGAAGAGGATGTCCAGAGACCTGCCAGAACCATGCACATGTATAAGGGGTGCAGGGGTTTTTCAGCATCAAGGGTGGATTATCTTCTTTTGGGAGGCAAGAGACCTCAAGGCTTCTGGAGCAACCTGGAGACCATTGACCCCAGAGCACAGGACAGGACTTCATGTGCAATCTGAATGCACTCAAAGCCACAAACTAATTTAAAGACATTGCCAAAAAAATAGTTTGGAACTTAACTAATTATTAGAAAAATAAGAGCTGCATTATTTCCAAACAGATTTTAGCCACAAAAATAA
The DNA here is from genome assembly GCF_025592945.1 of Manacus candei. Taxonomy (NCBI): domain Eukaryota; kingdom Metazoa; phylum Chordata; class Aves; order Passeriformes; family Pipridae; genus Manacus; species Manacus candei. The sequence continues at coordinate 3,646,934 of NW_026138059.1, forward strand.
AAAAAAAAAAAAAAAAAAATAAAAAAAAAAAAAAAAAAAAAAAAACATTATCACAGTCAAGCTAATAGTATACACTGTATGAATAAATATATTTGTGCTTGCAATTGCTATATGGAACTCAATGAATAAATAATCCACAACTGAAAATGAGTTTTCCTTTTTGTGTCCTTCCTTGCCTCTTCTTTTTTTTACCAGCTCTAATGTACTAGGTTTTTTTTTTCTTCTCATTAATTAACTCAGATAAGAGCCAAAGTCCTGTGGCTTAATGTACACTAATGAGTATGACATGATTTTCAAGCTGTAATATGGAACACTGAAAATGTGTAATTCATGTAGGGGAAAATATTACATAGCTATTTATAAACCTCCTGAAATGATAAATCTTTCAATGCTGCTACCAACAGCTCAGGGGTATAAAGTACAGTGACAATTTGATGACCTAATATCACATTATATTCTGATTTTATCTAATACACATTCTGTAATTCGTAACAGCTTACACTGAATTACTTTATGGCATGTCCTGAATATAATAAATTTGCAAAGTTTTACAGATAAACCACAATAGTCACAAAAAAATTTCTCTTATTTCTGTTTCATTACAAATTATTTGTTTACATCTAATGCTTATATTTCAGAACAAAGGATAAGATCCTAACCACACTTTGATCACACACTGCAGACTTTTTTCTGACAGAGTGCTTTAAACACAAGTAAAAGCTGATTATGAGACAGATGACAATGGATGGAAAGTATGAAAGCTTTGGTTTAATATGGTTCAAGGCTGAGAGGAATAATAGATGACAGGGAAATAAAAATTGATGGAGACTCTATTTTAAACAAGGATATGAATGGCAATACGAAACAGAGGAGATGAGCTAGAACAAGTTCAGATTAAGAAATACCAGGCTGGTATGCTTTTTTAAACATGATGGTAAAACTTAGAGTGCTGTTCTTCCTTTCTACAGTGTATAGTGATATGTTATTAAACTTGGGCTGATTAATGGAAATTTTCTATTTCTGAAGGAAATGCACCAGGATGATGACACGAGATTCACAGAGAACAACTGGGATGTTGCAAAGATCCATCTCATGAAACCCATATTTGCTTTTTCTACACACGGAAATCCTGATCCTACAGAAACAGAGATGTTGCTTCTAGACTGTAAACACAGAAGTGGGCTTCCTAGATTCTGAATGTTTGAAATTGGTCAAAGGAAATCTCACTGATTTCCAGCTAAATGTGCATTAAACCTGTTACACTCAAATCAGCTTTTTTAGGGTTTGAAACATGCCTTTCTTTTAAAGTTTCAAAGGCAAGGCAACATCTCTTGCTCTCCAAAAATGAACTCTGATACAAGAAAGCCGTGACAATTAATTAATTGCAGCAGCTGATGGCCTCTCGTTTATTTAAATTAACTTCCAACCAGGGACATGCTGTGCTTCCAGGTAAAATGTTACTAATTTTTCTTAAGTTCAGCACTGTTTTCAGCAGAAGGGAAAAAAATTTACTTCATGACAACTTGCATGTTTTTTGAAAATACATGCAAGTTGTACATGATGGCTTTGCAAATTCAGCTAACTGTTTTAGAGGCTCCAGGTTTCAGAGACCAGATCACAGCAGCAGTTTTCTCACTGTAATAATTTTATGTTAGAATGTTTCTCTTGATTTCAACTGAACTTCTATTTTTTAAACTATTCTACAGTAGTCTGAAAAAGAGAAAACCTTTATCATACATGAAACTTTCATTTTATAGCAACCAATATGGAATATAAACACGAACAGCAGTAAATGAATAAGAGTTGTTATGAAAAATTCTTATTATACCAATTTCTTCCACCACCCCGGCCCTGATATGTGGTTAAATCAAGATGATCCAGTTATCCCCTGAAGTGCTGGTAGAGCAGTGTGAGATGAGGGTGAGGTGCACAGGCTGAGATTCTCAGCTGAAGTAAATCCAGAGATGCAACATATCCCTGCTGATTTACTCCAGACAAAGAGCCAGCCTTTTATCTTTAGCTTTCATGTTTTACTGGAATTTCTTGGCATTTGAGCTCCCCTCCAGTGGAGTGCTGGTGCTCCCATCCGCAGGCAGAGCATGTATAGGGCCACCAGCTCCTCCCACACAGCCTCAAGCTGCTTCTGCCACTCTTCCAAACTCCCTCCTTACAGCTCATTGACAAACCTCTCTAAATTACAATAAGGTGGCTGCCCACACATATGTGCTGGCTGGTTTGCTTCCCGCAGACCCAACATACCACCTCCACAGTCACAGCAGCCTGTTTCGGTGATTAGAAGTGTGAAAGAACAGCAACGAGCTGAGCTCATGCACCAAAGATCTCATTTTCAGTGGTGGAGGAAGAGTGGGCTTTATACTGAGATTCTTGTTCTCTTCCTTGTGATACATCACTTCTTCAGGGACTTCCTTAGCAGAAGGTTAATAAACCACAGTTACAATGGAAGTTACAGCTCCTCCCACACAGTGTATGGTGTGCTGCCACCAGACAGGCAGCTTCAGGAGTTTGTTATACAGTCAAGTAGTACTTAAGTTTTGTTGAGTGATTTTTCTGGAAGTTTCAGCACTCGGAGATGACACCTCTGCATGGAGATTTTTATTGTTTATTTATTTTTTTTGTAAATATCTGTGTTGGATTTACATGAAGGACCGTACCCTGTGGGAAGGACTCATGTCAGAGAAGTTCATGGAGGATTGTTTCCCATGGGAGGGACCCTGTGCTGGAGGAGTATAAGAGTGTGGGCAGTCCTCCCCCTGTGAAGAGAGTGGCATGTGCAATGAACTGACCACAGTCTCTATTCCCCACTCCTCTGTACCACTGGTAGGGAGGAGGTAGAGAATTCGGGAGTGAAGTTAGCCCAGGAAAACCAGAGGGGTGGGGGGAGGGTGTCTTTAAAATTTTTTTATTTCTGATTATCTTACTCTGATTTGATTGGTAATAAATTAAACTAATTTCCCCAAGTGAAGTCTATTTTGCCCTAAATGGTCACTGGTGAGTGATCTCTCATTGCCCCTATCTCGACCCATGAGCCTTTCTCTCCCCTGCCCAGCTAAGAAGGACAGTGAAATACCAGCTTTTGTGGGCACCAAGTGTCTAGATAGGGTCAACCCACTACAACATCCATACATTCTGCTTCTGACCAGCTTACCATAGTTTTCCACCCTTGCGAGTATAGCAGTCAGATTTCTAAACGTCCGTCAGCCTGGAGTGCCTTTGCCTCAATGTTAGGGCTCTTTGCTCCTGAGAAAGTGTTGACTTTATTTCTGCAGTTGTGGGGTAGGATGGTAAGAAGTTTTTCAGAAGAACCCCATTGAACATGTCTCTTTACAGGGGAACAGGTTTATTTCATTAATAATTATAACTCTTTTGAGACCCACTATTTTATTGACCTAAAGTGCAGACTCCACAAGAGATAAAATCCGTAAACAGAGTGAAAATATCCAAACTTAAACTATATGGATGTATTAACCTTGAGATCTAGAGTATTCTAAGTTGCAGTTGCAAAGCTGTGTCAGCCTAAGTTATGCATCTAGGTGTTTCTTAAAACACTAATTTAACCTTATTTTGCTTTCTTTGCAACATCAGGTGGTTTCCAACATCTTCAAAGTTCTATAATTAAGTAGATCAACTTGTTATCTAGCATGCTGGTCTTTTTGTATAGTTTGTTTCAGTTTCAGATTTACACCTGCATCTGGATTTAATTGGTTTTCACACTCAGGGAAACACTGATTTGCAGTATGGTATATTTTTAATATTTTTTTTTTGTTGAGAACTTCACAAACAATGCTGTGGATCCCTGCCTTGGAGCAATGAGTCATCAGAAGTGGCTCAAGGAGTGAAATGATTACTTTGAAAGGTGTATTTTTAACTACAGGAGGAAATAACTTTCATTATCATCAGACTGGCAAAGTACTTGAAGGTAATAGCTCCATCAGGCAATTTTTTTCCTAGTCCTTATGTCAGAAAATAAAAAAAAAGAAACACCTTTTTTTCCCAAACACTCTTCACAGCAGTGAAAAGTTAGATAGAAGGGTAGGATGCAGACACTGTCAAAATAAAATGTGTTAAAAAAATAATGGGTGGATAAAAGGAGTAGGAAAGAAAAAATCCCTCAGGATACATTTATTTCTAATGGTGGTTTTTTAAAGATCTGTTTGGACTAGAAACTCAAAGAAGCCCAATTAAATTATTCTAATTCATGCAAAAAAAAAAAAAGCAAACCATAGTTTGAACACATTTCAGATATAAAGCTTGTACACCTATGATTCTGGACAATAAACTAAAATGTTTTAGTCATGGATGTAATCAGGCATCTTTCCTGTCAAGAAAGGAATTATTTTTACTGTATTTTCTATAAAACCTAGAAATACATAAACAAGGACTAGCCTGGGGGTCTGTTTCCCTTTGCAATCTGCCATTTCAATCATCAGTGTCTGTGGCCATCTCCGGCCATGAACTCCACTAAAATCTGGATGAATTTTTGTATTCAGGCACTCAAGAAAACAGCAAAGGAGCCCAACATTATTGTGTCTCTGGCTGTGCAATAATAACAGGATCTGTCTATCCAACAGCTAAAATCCAACATATCCTGTTAACAGGTGTGTTTATATAGGAGTATGTGCAACCCAGAAAATTCATATATCTGATACGCACAAATCAGTCTCCAGTGTTGCATTTTTCATACACAACCTCGTAATATTTGGAGCTAGATTAAGTGACAGATCTTTTGAATCAGGGACCTTACATGTGTATCTGTAATCCAACTTGACTGAGTTTAAATTATGGGTTTTTGTTCACTTGTTGTCACAAATATGAGACAGAATAAAACCTCCTTACTCAGTGTAGTTTAGCACCTTTGCAGTAGACAATGGTTCCTCTCCTAATTTTTGTGCCTAATTTTTGACAGTCAGTCCCAAGCCCCTACTTGTAGGCAGCCTTCTCAGAGAAGCTGGAACAAGAACTGTCTGTAACAGAAGAGGCCAAATCCTCTATATTAATTACAGCTTCATCGCTCCATTTAGTAGCCACCATCTGCCAAGATGGCTGGGTGGTCCTCAGGCAGAGTATGCCAAAGTAGTGACAAAATGCTGAAACAGGCTTCCTTCAGCTTCTGGATGGAAAAATCCCTGCTTAATATAAACTTCAAAACACTTGAATTCCTCTGACCCTTTCTATGTGGACAAGGATGCAGCCATCGGGAAGTTTCACAAAGAGTTGGTTGTTAGTCTCACTGGCTGCTAAACACAAAACAGTGCAATGCCTTGTGTAACCTCATTTAAGCTGTTTGATCTGAGAAGGAACCTTACATTTCCTAAACTATTCCATCCATGTTTTCCTTACAAGTAGCCTAAAATGAATATATGTTTAGGCTGTCTACAATATACTGACCATTGCAAGAAACAGTGCCACACCCCTCCTGTACTCTCCTGGATGTCCCAAGTCCCTGATGGACCAGCACAGCTGTGTAGAAAGAAGAGAACTGGGTCAAATCCCTCCAGTAGGAAGGTACCATGCCAGGACACTGTGGCCACCCTTGGGATTCCCACCTTCTTCAGTGTGACCTCATCTCTATGCATTGCATATAACATCATTCCTGTTACGGTCTGAATATATGGCATAATGTAAATATAGTCTGGAGGCTACGGAAGGCAATAAACCAAATCCTTGTTTTGTTCATGTTCCTTTCAGGCACACCTACTTCCTTGTTCCTGATGTATTTCTGTTCGCTTTAACAGGTACAGCTTAGTTTTGAAGGGCATGCTTATCTGAGGCAGCCACACTTTAATCTCAAAAAAAATTTCCCTGATTTTGATTGGTGTAAAAAGAAAATTTTAATATGGATTAATATTTAGAACTTGTTTATATGCATGCTATCCTCTATGGAAACCTGTTTCTAATATGCTGTTCACACTATGTAAGGAAATATTTTCAGATTTTCCAGAATATTTCACTTTCATGACATTTTAGCTTAATTACAGTGATATAATGAACCAGGCCCATTTACAGCCACTGCACAGACCAATATATATCAAACTTCCCACCCAAGCAGAAGGTTTTAAAGCCTTTGGTTTGCTGGGTGGTTACCAGTAAAATGAATCAATACCTCCTAATAACATTGACAGCAGGAGAAATAAAATGACTCAAGTGTGTTTTAACTTCAGCAGACCTAATTGTTTTCGCTGTCTCTCAGTACTCCTCCTCAGAATCTCAGCGGTGATGAGATTTACTTTTTCTGTGAATATCAAATGAAGCAGTCAAAGCTCTGTATGTGTTATTTACTGAGCGCAGTGACTGTAGTTGCCTGTGTCCTGTAAATTTTATGGGCCAGAACTGCAAGTGGACTGGGTTGTCTTCTCTGTCGCTTTTAAGCTCTTCGTGTGAAACACAGAAAATATGTTTTGTAAATATATGTTTAACTACGCAAAGGGACAATAGCAAGGTTACAAAGTATTAGTATGAGATAATTGTTCTATGACCTTTCATAGCCAGCACAGGTTCCGGGTTGGCCAGTTCCTGATCACAGCGTTTTCACCTATTTTCCTCCCTTGCTTTTAAAACAGATAAGCTACTTTAACTTTGCCAAACAAGCATTGTGTTGATCACTAGCTTGTCACTCAGTTGCTCTTTTTCATTCTCCTCACAAAATTAAACATTGTTTTTGCGTTTTGCTTTGGGGGACTTGTATCAGCCCTTTCACATCTTACCAAAGGCAGCAATCTGTGAGTGATGTAATTCTCTGCCTTGAGCTGGGCAGTCTTCGCTTGCTCTAGGACTTTCCATGCTGTTTCAGCCTGTGTTTTTTGTTTGCCAGGCTGCCTGTTCCTCGGGTCGTGCTGGGCAACTGTAGGTAATCTTTTCTCTCTCTTGGGCAATGCATCTTTCAGTTTGGTTCTTTTCAGGACAGCTGCTGTTCTTCCCTCCAGCTGTTACTGTGTTGACCAAATTTGAGTACATTAGAGAAGAGAAATCAATATCTAGCAGAATCAAGAGAGTCTTGCTGGTTGTTTTTCATCTAGAGCTTTCAATTATTTCCATTGTTTAAAATGTCCTATTAAATAAAGCTAGCTGACAAGAATTTATAGTCAAATTAATTTTACCTTTAAAAGCTATTGTTTAGTTTTTGTAAATAATTTAATTTGGTCTATACATAGGTTGGAGTCTTTTTTTTTTTTTTGAAAGAAAGGAAAAGTCCTTGCTTTTCCCTCTTTGCTCTTTTTTTTTGACTGATCGTGAAATTATTCATTTACCTGTTCCCTCAAACTGTCTCTTGGCTTCCCCTTCTATTCCCCATGAGCAAATGCATGGCAGAAGAAATAGATCTTGTGCTGGACTACAGTTCAGCTCCAGTGAGACAAATCTCCCCATGGGACAAAACACTGTTATGTTTCACTTTTTCCTTTCTACATTCTGCCTACAGAAATAAGCTGTTGAGATAGGTGTCACACCACTTAACACTAAACATGGAATGCTTTCTTTTTCCTCATGCTTCTTCCCAAGAGGTGAGAGGATACAAATAATCAAAGTGGGGAAAATGTATGTTTATGCATGGTTGGGTTTACTGCAGAACATGCACTCTGAGATGTGAGATATTTTTTAAAATCTGAAAAATTAATCGAATAACAACTGCAATAAAATGTTCTTGAAAGAAGTTGCTGTTGATAATTTCTTTTAGATTGCTATCCTTTAATTTATTCCACCACACACTGACTGATCCCACAAAGCTTCTCTTCATGGATTTATAGTCCATGAGGCTTTGGAGGTAAAAGCTATATTTTTCCTTCATGAATTTGCCAGAAAATGGCAAATTGAAGTCTTGACTATGTCTTGATGTATGTTTTCTAGTTTAATTTCATCTACTCAATGACCTGCCAATATTTCACATCTTTTCCTGTATTGTGTATTCATTATAATATTGCAGTACATTTACAGTTCATCACGTCTGGTTTTGTAATTAAATTATTATACCTTTAGTACTTATAAACTGGTTTTTTGGTTGCTTATGTTTTTGGATAATCCACCTAAAGGATTAATTTCCTCTGTGCCAATTTCTAGGAAATCAAAATTTTTAAAGCTTGTGAAAATAAAGGAACCAAATTTTCTCTATTTCAAGACCACTTTTAAATAGAATAAAACTGGCTTGAAATGTGAAGCTGATCAGAATAGTGTTGAGATACATATTTTTTCCCAAGAACACAGGATTGGTTTTGATTTAATGTTATAAGCTTTAGAGATTTTGCAACACTGATTATGAAAAGACTTATGCTCCCTTCAAGTATGTCCATTGAACTCTGTGGAATTTGTCCACTGACTTCAACAGTCTTTGTGTTGTAAGTAGATTCATTCAGGTGAGATTAATTGTGTCCTGGGTGAAAGGGCTCAAAGGGGATGATTTTAAAACCATATTACAAAATAATAATGAAATGGGGATATTTCTAATGAAAATATGGTGTGAAAAACAAAATAGTTGATTTATTTATTCCCTTCACATTGAACAAATTGCTTTTGTATCATTTTAAAGAGTCAGAAAAAATGTCACTTAAATTAGATCCAAATATAATGACCATAATGAACTTCCAAACTTGAATGAGCATGGTATTTTCCTCATGTTTAAAGCTGTACTATAATCTTATATGCCTAATTATAAGTTAGGATCTATTCAACCAAGTTTTCTGAAGTCAGAGTGGAGCCACATAGGTGAAAGAAAGTTCAAATATTAATGTCAAGTTTTTCCATGAAATACTAACCTGTAATAGTCTGTTCTTCTCCACCAAAGAGAGGTCCTTGTGAATGGCATTTTCTTCTCTTATTTGTGTTGAAAAATAGACCTGTAATATACCTCTATTGACAAAAAACATACAGTGAAGAAATGTGCATCCGAGCTAAGTGCATAGCCCTCCTGTATGGCCAATGGGCAGAACTGGTAATTGCAGAGTGCATCTCATCTCACTTACAGTAAAGGCTTATTACAGATGAGATCAGATGTGCCAGAAAAATTCTTTTTCTGTCCATTGTCTGCAGGAGAGATCTGACTCTCAGCTCAGATATCTGTACTGTATGTATGTGAAGTCGAGTGAGTTTGAACCCTAATTTTTCACTGTCAGCTCAATTCAAAAATTAATATTAAGACCTATTATATCAGTGTGCCTTTAAGCTTTAACATTTGCTACAGATCTCTTTATTTGGTATGTTTCACTTTTGGCTTAGCCTTTGCCTCAAAAAGACCTTTTATAGTTTTATTCTGTTACTGCTGAAATTTAACTTCATTAGTAGCAAAAATTCTTAGAAAACATTTTGGAGAACAGTTAGAAGAAAATACATTACGAAATACATTTTTTTTTACTGGTATGAATTGACTTTTTAAAATATTTACACAGAAACTGACAATTTGCAAAACAGTAGAATAAGGGAATATCTTAAGTAACAGAAAACTAATACATATTCTCTATATGAATGGATTACACCATACAAAAATATGAAAAAACCCACCAAAATTTATTGATTTTATAATGATTTATTGAATGATCTGTCCCTCTTCTTACTATAGCTGGAAACAGATGCCCCCTGTTGTACAATTGCAGTAGCATAATAGTATTTGTTCAGGCTCTTCAAAAGGTTGGTTGGATTTTCAAGCAGTGTCCACTCATTGGTCCCATCTCTATTACATACCAGTAAATACAAATTCCTGGTCAAAACATATGTCTTGATGAGTCACTTATTCAATTCAAGGGAAATTATTTTTAAACACTGTGTTCCAAAGAAATGTACCCTGAAGGTGAGAAGACTTCATAAGTGGAGTGAAGTTTACTACCTGAAAGGTTCATTAAATTATGTGCAGTTATACCAACAGTGTAAGTTTATTCTAAAGTCCCATGTTCTGAAAATCACATTTTGAACTGCTTTGAGGATATACTAAGTCAGCCTGTCTAGTGATGTTATTGCTGGCAAATTTGTGCTTTGTTTGGTTTTTTTCTTGGAGAGGAATGAGTGCTAGCATAGCAATGCTCTTGCAACTGTGACTGTAAGCACAAGTCCATTCATTAATAGGTGAGCATTCCTATCTGGAACCTGGGGTAGTAGCAATCCAGTGTTCAACAAGTTTCAGACCCAGTCTGATATAAATAAAAGTGGGTGCTGTTTCTTGATGTCTGTATGTACACGAATTCTACACAGCCCTATAACAGGTACTTCCAGAAATATGGTCAGTCTTTAACATGCTGAATTCCTGACATAGCTTGAGAATAGCTTGCATGCCAGACCTTTTTTCCTTAAATGAGACAGGAATTTTTCATCAACATACTTTTTTGACACTGACTTCAAAGAACAAATAATGAAAGACTTACTGGGGAGAAATCTGATCAATAGAGTAATGGAAATGATTTTGAGGTTCTTTTGGAACTTATTTCCAGAGGAGAGATTTTTAAAACTTTGGAGACTTTCTTGTATGAATATTTCTATGTTAGCACAACATAAACAACCCATTTTCAAGCAATAGTATGTTCACTCCACTGGACTTTTATGCTATATGAGCCATGTAACGTTAACAAAAGATACTGTCATTTCTCTGCTATGGTTTATTATGGTTACACATTTGGATATGCAAACGTCATCATTTAACATGGATTTTCAAGTCATCAGGAAGTAAAGTTCAGGACATGATGTGTTTTTCAAAGTGCTCATTATAAACATCAGGCACTTGAGGGAAGACCAAGCGTCAGTTCCTGAGGTACTACTGATATGAGTGGGAAGCTTCCTGTTCTCACCAAAGACACAGCTATGTGAGTCAAAGGACATTCTGTGTCCTAAACAGGAACATCAGTTGCACTGAAAACCTCTCACTGAAAACAGAAGAAAATACTAATTTTTATTCTGCACTTTAGTATATTTTCTTTTGATTCTGTCTTCACAGTAGCTTTACCTCATCTTATCTTTTTGTCAATATGACCAAGAGGCCACTTACTGTACTTTTTAAACATATGTTTTTATACTTTATCTACACTTTTATACTTTATTCTACGCTTATATCCTATTACACATTTTAATTTCTGTTGTGAGGTATGAAGAAGCTTGACATATAATTTTTCACTCTTTTCATTACTTTCTAAACTTCATGGTATAGTTCTGTTGTTGATCAGTTCCTCTTTCTATTCTATAGACTCCTGGTTCCTAGTATGCTTGTGATGGTCATTTATCCCAAGTAGCATCACAGTCAACTTATTTATTATATTGTATGTCTTATAAATTTAGTAATGATAAACAGTAGCTGAAGCTACTATTCCTGTTTGAAATACATGTAGGTCTGTTAACATGTAGTAGATGTCCCAAAGGAGTCCATACTTAAGGTCCTGATGCTGCCTCCCTACTCAAAGGATTTATGCTTAAGTTAACATCTTCTCCACCTTTTTTAGGTTTTGGGACAAGCCCAAACCACTTGCCACACACTGACTTGGTGTCAGTATCCTTCAGAGGTTTTCTCTGCTACTCTAAAACTGGAAGTTCTATTTCCTAATACTTTCAGGATCAAACACAAAGCTGTTACACTTATAAAGAATCAAAAGTGTCTATTTAAAGCATTTAAATGGATCTTCTTTGTAGCAAATACAGACATTTAGGGACTTCACAAAACAGGGAAATCAGTGCATAGCAGTTGAGCAGTATAAATGCAGGGCAACACACCTGAAATTCTATCTGCAGGTCTCAGTTTCACAACTTTTTTGACTGTAACAATGTTGCACAAGTAGAATGCAAGGCAGAATGCTGTCTTCTGCAATGAGTAGTCAAGAGCCAAGAAATGCCTTCTGCTCTATGTATAATGACCTTTTTTTAATGTCCTCCAAGATATCAAAGGCACTGTACAAAGAGCCTCATAATTGTTTAATTATATTGCTTTTAAGGGTGAGATTCACTGTAATTGTTTCGGGAAACTGTTTCTGACAGAAGTATCTAAAGAGATCTTTACTGCAGTACTTCTGATTATGAAATTATTCTAGGAACTCAGGAAGTAAATCATGATGTCCTTCTCTACTGTATAGGAGAAACCAGATAAAGTCAGTTCAACTCCCTAGAAATCAGTGTTACAGCAGCTAAAAATTAGTCCCAGTGTGTTATAATGCTTGGAAAGGACACACAAATTTTCCACTTTTCCGCATTAAGGATGAATCATTTGTCTTTGTTCTAGCAGCAATGCTAAAACAAAGAATAAAGAAGGTGTATGCCAGAGGCAAGAGGGAGGAGGACTTGAATAATTTTGAATTGTTGAAGAGCTCAGTTTAATATGAAAAAAAATTACTTTAACAATCTGCAAATGAATGAGCCATAGAGGAGGAAAAGCCATACTTTTTGTATTAAATCAGTCCATTCATTTAACTGTTGCACGTGTTGATAGCTGAATTACCATCTGTCATATAAGCAGATGTTTTCCATCCGTGTTTTAATGAATCCTATTTTTCTAATCAACTTTGTACAGAGTAAAAATCTGCTTTTAAGAAACGCTGCATTTTCCATATACTGGACTACTTTGGCCTGTCAAAATTACAGACTATCTTATCAAATTAAAGTGTTTATGTGACTGTGCTTCCTTTTATATTGTGTGAAATGCACCCTTGCTTAAGCAAGGATTCTCTCCCATCCATTTCAAAATGTAGTGACACTTCAGGCTTTCCTAGAGCAAGGCTGTGGCAATCTGCCTGCAATTTGCGTAAGAGCATTCAGATATTGAAATAATTACCTCCCACTATTACCCATGGGCTCTCAAGTAATTACCTGCTTCCATTAGCATTTTATTTGATTCGCTAATTACCTTCAGAAATGCTGGATGGTTGTCCACTACCTGAAAGGATTACATTCAAATTAACCAACAAAGATTTTGCTAAAGCATGAAAATACAAGGCAAGGTGATGTATAAGAATAGTCAAGCAGTAAAATCCACCATACATGTCCTTTTTTATTTGTTCAAAGTCACAAAATGTTGCATACAATGTGCACTTGCAGCCCAAAAAGCCAGCCATACCTCGGGCTGCACCAAAAGCAACACGGGCAGCACATTGAGGGAGGTGATTCTCCCCATTGACTCTGCACTCCTGAGCCCCCACCTGGAGTGCTGCATCCAGCGCTGGGGGCTCCACAACAGGAAGGACATTGACTGTTTAAGTGAGTCCAGAGGAGGGCCACAAATATAATCAGAGGCCTGTAGCACCTCTCCTATAAAGACAGACTGAGAGAGTCGGGGTTGTTCTATCTGGAGAAGGGAAGGCTCCAGAAAGACCCTAGAGCAATCTTCCAGTACCTAAAGGTGCTACAGGAAACCTCGAGAGGGACTTTTTACCAGGCTATGGATTAGTAGCACAAGGGACAATGGCTTTGAACTGAAAGAGGGTAGATTTATATTAGACATCAGGAAGAAATTCTTTACTGTGGTGGTGAGGCACTGGCACAGGTTGCCCAGAGAAGTGGCCCTCTTAAATTCAGTATTAATCAGAATAGAAAAAGAGTTTACAGCGGTTCTGTCATCATTTGGAAAAGGAGATAAAAATACTACCCTAAGATTTAGTTATAAAGAAGTCTTTATGCAAAACAGAAAGCATCAAATAGAAGACTGAGAGCCTGAGTTTTAAACAGTCACTGAGATAGTGAATTAGAGAACTTACTGCAAGAACCTGACATCCAGTGAAAGTCCACCGACTGAATTAGAGGGAGAATAAAGAAGACTCCAGATTTTGGGTCTTTTTCTTGGGTGAATACCATAAATTTATGGTGTAAGGGAAAAATCATTTACTCCTTGATCTTGTGAACCATATCGTTGTAATTCTTACTATTTAAAAGCAGTGGAAGTAAAGCAAACCTTACCATTTGTCTAAGAAAAAAAAGTTGTTTTAAATTGAAAATAATTTTTTAACTTACTAAAAATGTATGAACATTTCTCTTTGACTTCTCATTCTCAGTTCTATTTTATTTTTCAGTTAAAGCATCAAAATGAACTAATACTCACAAATATACACCCACACCCTTCCATAAACAACCTGCTTCTATAGAATATTTGGAGCAAGGTGCCAAAACAGGTTTTTAGATCAGAAAACTAACAGCACATCTGTTTAGTCTCATGTAGGTCTATGCTCAGCTATGTAGGTTTCCTGTCAGTTTACATGAGAACTTAGCATTGTCTCAGGTCAATATGTCCTTGAAAAGATCTATCATAATTCTGCTAATAACTTGCCCCACTGGCCCTTTTTTTAGCACCAGTGGCCCTCCCTGTGGACCGTGTGGAATGTAGACATCCAGGCTTTATTTTGGTCAGTGAAGAGAAACAAACATATCCAGAGTGAGATTCACCCTGATAAATCTGTTCCTTGATATTACTACACCCATGTCTTGCAGTTAGCCAACTCACCCCCTAGAAGTGTCTCCCTCACTGACTGTAGGGGTAACCAGGTAAGTGACTAACTTGAGTTGGCACTTAACTTTTAGACAGACAAATTTAAGTAAAAGTTCTCTGGTAATCTTGACTACATAAACAGTGTCCTCACTCAGCAAGGAAAATGTCCCTTATTGCTCAACTGCTTCTTTTTCCTGAAAGATGACCCACAAATTTGACCCACAAACAGTGCTTCAGCTGTCATACACCTAATAGAAGGTGGCCTCAGTGGATTATGTCTATGTGTCTGAAAAAATATATCTTCTTTGCTGATAAATGTGATTAAATTATCACGTGGAAACAAGTCCCTTCTGCCCAAATTGTTTGTTCCCCAAATATGTAAAAACAGGTATGTGAATTATAGCTTGAATCTAAATGTACAGATGTTGATTGCTGAAACTGCCACATATGCTGTGAAAATAAAGGTGGTTTTGAGGTATATGGAAGGTTTTCGGGGTTGGGTTAGATCACTCTGAAACACTTGTGGTTCTGTTAAATCAATTACAATGTTGTCTATCACTTCAGATTACTTAAGATTTCATTCCTTCTGAATATTATACTTTTTAAAAATTTTACCAGACAGCAATTTACTAACAATAATCTTTACAAGTAAAAATTATTTTTAAGTGTTATTGAAAAGCAGTCTAAACTAAAGACAACACAACACATTAACATATTTTGTTAATATAAAAATTATTGCTGTTAAACAACTTTTGGGGATTCTTGAAAGGGTAGAAAATGGTTATGTCAGTGCCCTGCTGTATATTAAAGTCATTTAGAACATTTACAATAAAGCATTATCAAGAATCTGTTTTCACTGAATTTTTCTCATTGACATGTGGATTGCAACTGTGGTGGTTTGAAACTCCCAAGAATCTAATTTTTAAGTTCAAGCCCCCCTCCCACAGTTTTCCCCCTGTGAGAGGGTTTAATGATGATATGGACTTGATATCTTTTTCACCTCATGTGGAGAGTTTTCAGACAAAACACAACCATTCGTTATTGGTGGAAAGGGAAAATATTTGCAAAGGTTTATTTACACCCCCATATATATTTACTTAAATTAAATTTCTCCTTTTCGTCAATAAAAGTCCAAGAAGAAAAGAGAAAAGTCTTTCTGTCACTTCTCAGGCCACAGTTCCTTCATTTCAGTTTTTTGTGGCACTGGTTAGTGTCCTTCATTTTCCTGAGGCAGCAGATTTCAGTGTGGCAGTCAGGATTTTTATTCTTACTTTGTGGAAATTCCAACCCTGAACCCGAGCCTTCAGGGGATTTCCTTGTAGATCTTCACTCCTCTTGGGTTAGAATATTGAAGGCAGCTTTCAGTTCAGTCTTACCAAAGCTCTTTTGCTCTGTCTCAGCTCACCAGCAATAGAAGCAGCAGCAACAGCAGCAGCAGAGGGCACGGCCACCTCCTCCACATTCTGTCCTGGCTCAGCTCTCAGGACAGCTCCGGGTTTTTCAGCTCCTCTCTCTCTCTCTAGCTGCTACTGCATTTTGGGACTCCCTAAGAGTTTGGAAGTCCACCCCTCCTCTTCAGAAAGTCTCTGGGTTTTGGGAAAGTAATATGTGGTGGTATAAAAATGTGTGATCAATAAGGAAATCATAGATTTTGCATATAAGTTGTTGTATTGTATTGTGTTGTATGTATGTTCTGTTCTTTTCATTGGTTAATATTTGATGCAGTGCCATATATGGTTATGTTCTGCCCCTATCTTCTATGATTGGTTGTAATTTGCATGCTCCGCCTAAACCCCACCTTCTGTTCTAGTGCCTTCTTTACCCATGTTATTTAAGGCTGGAGCCATTTTGTGTAGTGCTCTTTTGTGCCCTTTTGTTTCCTCCCTTTAAACCATTCAGTTGCCCTGTGACTTTTATAATAAAATCATCTCACCAGCTGTACCCAGAAAAGTTTGTGGAGGTCTTTATTCCAGCGCCGACCTCCGCAGTAATACAGTCTTACCCCAAACCAGCTCTGTTGAGTTTTCCTCTGTTTTGTTGCCAGCTCTCCCTCCTGCAGGAACATCTCTGCGTCTTTCAGCCAGCTTCACGTTATCTCACTGCTACTGACTATCTTTTGGCTTTTAGCCAAAAGTCTCTGTTCAGGACTGTTCTACTGCCGCTTTCAATGTCTTCTGCTGCTGCTGACAGTAAGGAAACTCTTCCAGCTCTTGATTACAGGACCCGGTCCAGCTTTGACACTATACCAGGTCTCCCATAGTCTCAGCTGGGGGCTGGGGACCCTTGACCCCCAGAGGGGCTCACTGGCCCCCTGCTTCCTCCTGGCTCAGATCATGGCTACCTACCTTCTAAACTATCTTCCCTACTTTCTCTTCCGTTTCTGTGGGTATGTAATTTCCGTAGGGCGCACGTGGACTATTGATTGGTCCAGTATTATCAGTGGGGCAAACCGTTACTACCTCAGAGAAAAGGTTTTTCAAACCACCACAGCAACTTTCTAATTTCATTGACTGTAACAATCCCTGCACTGAGAAGTATACTTACCTGTACAATATCACCACATCATTACGCCCATTCTTGATTGAAAAGGTCATTCTAAAGAAAGGAGTCAACAAAACCAACACAAAATTTCAGATGTGATGATGTTGCTGCTATCCACTCCTTGTGCAGCAGCGTTACTCCATCTCCATTTTGATCCCTATGTCCCCTTTTCATCTTCTCCTTGAAGGACACATTTTAAGACATCTAGGGTAAAACTCATCATGTTTTTCAAAAGTGATGATGTTATGTGAGACACCTGGTTTCAGGAGAAGGTTTCCAGGCCCCTAGATAAGAGTGTCACATTCATTGTAGATGAAAAAAACCATCAGAACATAGCTAGATGTTTTCTAGAGGTAAATGAATAATGGCTGGATCTAATAAAGGCAATTGCACCCCTGTTTCTAGTCTTCTGGAACAGGAAATAACTTTTAGGGATAAAAGCTGCCATTTCCAGACTTTTGACATTTTTTGTATTGTTGTTGCTGCTTTGGTCTTTACCATCATGTTGCTGAGAACACAGCTGCGACGGGCAGGACACGTCTCCAGGATGAAGGACCACCGCCTCCCTAAGATCTTGCTTTATGGTGAACTTGCCACCAGCTGCCGCAGGAACCCCGAAGAAAAGATACAAGGACTCCCTGAAACAACATCTCAGCCTTGGCCATATTGATCAACATAACTGGTCTACTCTGGCCTCCAATCAGGAGGCCTGGAGACACACCATCTATAATGCTGTGGATGCTTTTGAGAACGCACACAGGATCACTCTCAAGGAGAAAAGACAATGCAGAAAGAATCGTGCCTTGCAGAATATACCACCTAAGGAGTCTTTCTGCTGTGCCTTTTGCAATCGGACATGTCTATCTCGTATTGGCCTTATTAGCCACCAGTGTGCTAACAAATGTGGATAGAGCCTTTCCCAAATCCTCGTTCACGAAGCCAAACCATGAAAAGATGAAATTAAATGATAGAAGCGGTTTTATGTAGAGCCTCTGAAATACAAAATTAAATGGCTTATGCTCTGCTTTCAGCAGACAGGTCTCTGTTCTTAAACTGTTTGAAATTTGAATCCTGTTTGTACTGTTTGGAAACTGGGAGATAATCCAGTCTTATCCTACTTATGCAGCAACCCCAAAGCAGTCTGTAGGTAACATCATCTCAGTCCAACAAAACAAAAGTTCTAATGTCCTAGTCCTTGCATATTCTTTAGGCATGAGCTTAAGTAATGATGTTAAAAAACATAGTTTTCTGGTTGATATATGATAATAAGGATGTCAACATAGTAAACCTACAAAAGTCTATTGAGTGATTGCACTGATCAGTAGCCTTTCACTTAAAAGGGCTCTTAAGCTTGGTGTGGGCAGTGGTTTACATATTTTGATATTTCATGTGTTGATCTACCAGTTTTATCTTATTGGCAGTTTCTTCTAACGTACAAATTTATTTTTTCCTGGCTTCCTCATGTCTTACACCATTTAGAAAACACTACTAGATTTTGTTGTGCAAACATGACAAGATGTTCAGAACTGTCTCTTCCAGTCACAAAAACCTATGAAAGACCATCTTGCATCTGCTCAAGGATGCCTTGCTCTCCCTCCCCCACTCCCAAATTTATATTCTGTGAGATCTCATGCAGGCTAAAAAAACCCAGATATTTCTTATGCCATCTGTGGGAAATGGACATTCACATTATTTCAGTTCCCGAGTGCCTGGTCTGCAGTGTGATCTGTGGAGCACCTGTGAACCTGTCCTGAGCTACCAAACCAACATGGAAATGGGACAGTGCCCTTACTACTCTTCTATCTAGACTGCCTGTTTTCAACATAGTCTCTCTTCTAAAATTTCTCTTTCTCAACTACACCTTAGGCTGAAAATGGTAGAGAAATATTACCCCTTAGTCCTTATGTGCTTACAGATCACCGAAATCAGAGAGTTTGCCATTCTGTCCTGCACAGCACCAGATGGACTTTTGATGTTGAAAAACTATGAGATCAAATCAGCAAATTAAATTGATTTACCCTTGTATGGATGCAAAGGAGTTAACACAGGAATGGAAAGTAGAGTTTAGAGCATTCCAAATAGCTTGACTAAGATTTGGTTCCCATTTTCGAACATCTGCTGACATTTAAGTATAACCCTTCACCAAACCTAAATGAGAAAAAACAAAGACAGAAAAGAGTCCCTTCATGCAGTTCTCCTGTGGTTTTATAGTATTCACTATGTGCATAAATCTCATTAGTATGTATCAGTCAAGCAAAAATCTAGGATCTCATTTTCTATTTTCTGATGGAGATCTTGTACCTTTTCATATAAATAGATTCTGTTAGCTCATTTATATGTATCAAATTTTCCTGGACTTTGCTATATTTGACAGTCCAAAGTGAAATGAGTGATTACTTGCAAATAATACTGTATCACTGATAATATAGATTAATAATAGTGGAAACAGCTTTCTGCAAAAGCAGGTGGATTTTACCTGTAGATGGCACTGGCCAGATTGTTTTCTGTAATCTTCTGCCTTTGGTGTAAATCAATAAATAGTCAGGGCAATAATATCCAAGCTGATTGAAGGCGTAAAAAAAAAAAAATATTGCAAAGGCTTAATGGAAATTTAGGGGTATAAGTCTCCATATACGGCTCTTATAATGCATATCTACCCACCTGGTCATGTGAAAAACACTAACTGCTAATTTCTTTCTAAATAGATTTCTTTTTTCAGGTTCTTTACAGAACAGTGACTATCCTAGGCAAGCTGACCATGTCTGTCCCAGTTTCATATTTAAGTCCAACTGCAGATTAAGAGCATCACAAAACTCTTTGGGGATAAAGACTTTGACTCAAAAACATGACTGATGTTTGTCCATTGTATCAAAAGGAAGAAATAACAGAAATGCATTATGAGGACCAGAATCCACCACAGTTCACTGTAACCATGAAGTAGGAGAGCAATAGGTAGCTCTTGGGCATGAGGCCTGCAGAAAAAAATTAATTATGGTAATTTTTATGAACTGCGATACAATTTTCAATGCATAGCAGTTGGAGGGTCAGGATTTCAAATAAAATGTTGTAGAAGATCTGATTTTATTTTCAGTTAGATGCTTTATTTGTATTTATACTTAGAATAATGTGAGAATTAAATTTGATATGACACTGACTGTGAAATTTAAAATTCAACCTTGTTTCAAACGTGCTGAAGATCATAACCATTGGGATCAGTTATAAAATTCACTTGAAGACACATTCAAATGGTGTGAATTCAATACTATTGTTTCGTCCAATGCTGACTGTTGGCACTGACGACCGCTGGGGTCCAGGCAAGATGACCCTGTCTTTCAGGGAGGTAACTGATACCCTCAAAAGTAAATAAACTAACACTAATGACTTCATGGAGCCTCTGAGACTCCTAGTTCTAAGTGTGATATGTTTTACTGGTAGCTGTTTTCTAATTATGGGAGATGTCTGGATGATTAAAAGCAGTTCTGGAAAAGTAGCACTTAGTCTGTGTTAAATACTTAGAGAACTCAGTAAGTCTAGATTCAGTCAAAGGACGGTGACATCTACCTTGCTGACAGCCCCCTACCTAACAATGTAGGTTAATTCTATCCCTTTTTTATGGTGTTCCTAAGTGCGTGGTCAATATAAATTATGTTTAGCAGAAGAAATTTGACTTAGTATTTATCTATAAATATTGCAGATACCACACAAAAGATACAGTGGCACTGATGATGTTGACAGTGAAAGATTGTGCTTTGGGACAGACATGTAAAACACCTGGCCCACTGGCAGAGTGATACTCAGAATTTTCATGAGTTCATTAAATTGCTTCAGGCAACCTCCACAGGGCACAGTGTTTTGTAACTTAATTAATGCTATTTCTGTTATTTCCCAAAGCCTGTAATGAATGTAAAATATATGCTTACTACTTTGTTTTACTGACCTAGCATTGCTTGAAAGAAGCCTGACAATTCATGTTAATTTATTATTGTTGTTTCATGATATGAACAAAACTCTTTTCCACTAAATATTACAAATAAAACTAATCTTTGTTCTCAATGACCTTAAACTACAAATCAGATTTTTTGATCAATTTACTGAGATATCTAAAATTAATAAAAAAGGGCAAGTAATTCTGACATGTAATAATATGACTTTTTAAAAGAAAAACAAATACATTCATTGTGCCATAATTTAAAAAGTAACTTTTTCAAAGCAGTTGAATGCAACCTGTTTGATCCTCAGAAAATGACAAAAGTGCATGTTGTTGGGCTTATCTTACACAGTGTCATGGTTAAACCCCAGCTGAAAACAGCATGGTACAGCCACCTGCTCACTCTCCTCCACTGGGATGGCAGAGAGAACTGGAAGGGTTAAAAAGGGAAAACTTGTGGTTTGAGAGAAAGACAGTTTAATAGGCAAAGCAAATGCTGCACAACACAAGCAGAGAAAATCGAGGAATTCATTCACCTCTTCCCACAGGAAGGCAGATGTTCTGCCATCCCCAGGAAAGCAGGGGCTCCATCACACGTAACTGTGACTTGGGAAGACAAACGTCATCACTCTGAGTGACCCCCTTCTTCACTCTTCCCCCAACTCTGTGTGCTGAGCATGCTGCCAAATGGTCTGGAATGTGCCTTGGATCACTTGGGGTCAGCTGTCCTGGCTGTGTCCCCTCCCAGCTCCTTGTGCAATCACAACCTGCTCCTTATCAGAAAAGGCCTTGATGCTGTGTGAGCACTGCTTAACAGCAATAACAAAAATGTCTCTATATTATCAACACCATTTTCATCACAAGCCCAAAATGCAGCCCCATACAAACTGCTGTGAAGAAAATTAAATCTACTCCAGACCAAACCAGCACACATAGCATCTTATTCTTAGCTGTATCATAGGAAACATCAATCACTAATGCAGTGGAAACAGTATATGAAAGAAAAAGCAGCACTATTGTTTGGTGATATTGTTTGATATTGTTTGTTAAGGAAAAAAACCTGGGTGGTTTTTTTTGTGTTCAACAAGGTAGTACCACTTACTGGACAATATCAGTCGACTCATGCTTAGTTTAAAACATCTAGTTCTTTGTGTTCTATTTGGCAAAGTTAATCCCTCTAAGAGACATTTCTAACAACTGAATTATAAATTAATTCTGTTTAAATATCATTTTGGGTTCAAGAGGCTTTACTATAATTGCTCATTTTAATTCACATTTCCATTGTCCTTAACTTTCTTCTCAAATTCTACATCAACGTAGTGAAAAGAAGCACATGCATTCTACTTGCAAAAAAGTCAGGGAAAGAGGCCTTTATATCCACCAATATAGGGAAAACATAGTAGACCTTCATGGTATTCAGTCAAAAAAATTATTTTTTATCCAAATGGAATAAAACTGACCTGTTGTAATCTCATTTTTCTCTCATTATGGCAAGAGTTCTTCCTGCTTGAGTTGAGACATCCAATCAATGTGACTAAGGGGGAAGCAAGTTGACCAAAGCTTACAGGGACTATGACCAATGGAAACAGACATCTACTTTGGGCACATCATATGTCTTAGGTGCACTTCTGTGTTGCTGTCAAAGGTAAAAAAGAATGACTGAATAACAGCTGAAAAATTATGAATATTGAAACAAATTTAAAAATTAACTTCATGACCAACAAAAAAGGTAGAAACTATTCAAGTGGTCTGTGAGAACATCATGTATTTAAACCCAATCACATTTCACCTCTAATAGAAAAGATACTTTCTAGAGGAAACAGATGTTTAAATTAGATTATTTTGTACTTCAAGATAGACCAAGGAGCAGAGGATGTATAATATGGAGAACATACTTTGTTTATGGCAGGAGACATAGTGATTAAAACAGGCATGTGAAAGGGAGTGCCATGAGAATACATTCTTCTATATTGGTCTTGCCTTTTGTCTCCAAGAAAAAGACCCTTGCCAATCTACCAGAAATTAATTAGTCAAGACACTTTTCTTTCTTTAACTGAAGGCAATGCATCCTATTTTGAAAATAAATTGCAGCTATAGTAAGGAATTTTTTATTGAAAAGTATGAACAGAAAATGACAGACAAAGATAAGGAAAGGCAGCAGCAGTTGCATGAGTCCCAAAATCAAGCCTGAATGAGTCAAGCTCCTTCACAGATCATTGAGTTTGATGACGAAATCTCTGTATAAAGCTTTATGACCTGCAAAATAAGTAGCCCAGACACTGCAGAAGCTGTCTTGTGTGTCAAGGATAGGAGGTGTGTAGAACAGAGTTTAAAGAGCAAAAGGCTTCTAAACAGTCATAGTGTCTGGTGTGACTCGAGCCGTACTGACAACATTGTACAAAGGCAATAATATCTTTAGGATTCCCTCCCCCACCTCCAGCTATACAGGTGGAACCAAAGAGAGGGCAATCTATTCTTTATATTTTTATTCCCATCTTTTTCTGCCTAATTAGTTTGAAAATTAGAAGTAATAATCATGTGCCAATATGAGACAAAAAGCAATACAGTTGTTACAATATATTTACAATAGAAACATCTTACCAGTGAAACGGGAATAGATTCTTCTTTTTCAGAATGCAACTATGAGCACTAAACAAAATATTTCAATTACTCAAGCTAAGACAATAACTTCTGCAATGACCTCAGTGGAAGAATTCCTGCCTAATTACTGGAAAAAGTGTTCTAATCCTTTCTATATCCTACAATAGCACCCAGTGCATTCTGGACTCCCACTGGAGTCAGTCTCAAATGACAGCACACAGAGGATACGGAAAGGAATATGCAAAATGTGGAACACAGCCAAGTAAAGTGCAATGACTTCCCTCAAAAAGAGTAAGAACTTCTTGAGATTTACCCTTGCAGTAATAAAGATTCTACTCAAAAAATCCACTAAATTACTACCTTTTGTGACAGTGTTGCATAGGTGTTAAGTAATTGAGAAATATGTTCTTCTACACAAAATGAAGATGAACAAAGATTTTGTGTTTTCCTAAATCTTGTTTTTAAATATCCTCTGAACTAGCTGATACAATGAAACAGTATTTTCTGCATGAAGAGATCTTGTACTTGGGATTATAGTTATTATTTTGGAAATTCAGAATATTTTTCTTATAGAGGTTAGCCGTGGAAAAAAATCCTAACAGAAATGCTTCTTGTCCAATTTAAGCAGATATTAATATGACCCAGAGTACATTGCTACAGATGTAAAAACCATCAAACAGTCTGGGAAAGTTTCCCTTTAAATGTGGCTTCACAGATGTTGAATCACTTGGCATTTGCAAGTAGAATAAATATGGTGCCTATAGTATATATTCCCATTGGTCTTCTGTGACTCAGGTTAGCTTTCCCTTAAAGAGAACATGAAACATTGATGCATTATTCCTTTCCTTTGTTACAAAATTTAATGAAATAATGATAAAATTCTTTGCTACTGCATAATAAACAGTAACATTTTAGGTCTCAAGCAGTGTAAGGTCACAGTTGAAAACTAGTTATGGATAGATTCCCTATTTTATTTCTCCTACAAGTAGCAATTTGGAAAGCCTGTTAGAAAGCACACCTTAATGTTGGAAGAAAATTATGAAATGAAAGTTTTTTCATAATTAACACTCAGAAAAATCTGCAAGTATATGTAAATTTGATTTACTATCTATTGTACATTCCAAAAGAAACCAATTTTATTATTGAAATAATTGCTAGACAGGAAGAAAAATCCAAGTTCAATAGCAGCCTGATTTGAGGATCACTCCTCAGTGTCATCTTCAAATAGCTAGTCTTTGTTAAGACAATTGCAGGGGTGTATGTGTGTATGTGTTAATATTTGCAGCATGAAAGAAGCATGATTCATACGAAAGTTTTCAGTGGTAGCTGGCAACAAATGACAAGAACTTATCTATCTTTTCATGAAAGGATAGTTATTCTTTAACAGCTGTTTTTAATAGCTCTACAACTTTTTATATAGGGTAAGAGCCTCATTCTGTTTAGTTTCATTTGTGTTTCACTCTGAGAGTAAGGGAGAGAAATGATACTTTTAAGATCATATGAATTTATATGAATTAACTTCTATTTATACATAACTGCCATCATTAAAAGGCAACTTATACAACAAATACCTAGTTTAGAAGCCCAGCTGTTGATTTTGGATAAAATTGTTTACTGTCCTGTCAGAATCCAAGGGAACCAGTAAGAATTCTAATTTTTAGAAAGACAAATGTATTTAATGGTTTCTTCTTTGCTGCTAAGTAGACATGACTGTGCTTAAAGATCAGAAGCATATCAAGCTGAATAACTGAGAGTAACCTGAAAACCCAAGAGAGGTGGGAAATGCTGCTCTGTGGATGAAATTACTTTCCTTTGGAAATATATATGATAAGTTCTGAGCATTCTAACCTAGTCTTCCTGCACATGTACGTCTGCTGTTTATTATGGAATTGCAGACAGACCATATGGTACATCGTAGGAAATATGTTTTATGACATGAAGGGATATCAGGTGTTTAGTTTTAGTTCATCTTTTTTTTTCCATGACAGCTGCATTAAAAAAAAAAAAGCCCAAAGTGGAGACCAGTGACAAGTGGTGATCGTCAGGGGCTGGAATTGGAACAGGCACTGTTTAATACCTTTCGTGGTGACATGGAGAATAGGATAGAGCGCACCCTCAGCAAGTTTGCCAACCCAAGCTGTGTGGTGCAGTCGACACACTGGAGGGAAGGGACGTAGACAGACCTGAGAAACAGGCCTGTGCAAATATCTTGAAGTTCAACAAGGCCAAGTGCAAGGTTGTGCACCTGGGTTGGGATAATTCCAAGTACGGATACAGGTAGGGAAAGAATTGATTGAGAGCAGCCCTCAGCAAAAGGACATGGGGCTGTTGATGGACAAGAAGTTCAAGATGAGCTGCGCAATGTGCACTTGCAGCCCCGAAACACAACCATATCCTGGGCTGCATCCAAAGCAACTTGGCCAGCAGGTCGAGGGAGGTGATTCTGCCCCTCTGCTCTGCTTTGCTCTGCTCTGGTAAGACTCCACCTGCAGTACTGCATCCAGATCTGGGGGCCCCAGCACAAGAAAGATGTGGATCTGTTGGAGTAAGCCCAGAGAAGGGCCATGAATATGATCAGAGAACTGCAGCACTTCTCCTATGGAGACGGGCTGAGAGAGTTAGGTCTGTTAAGTCTGGAGAAGAAAAGGCTCTTGGGTGATCTTAATAGTACCTTCCAGTACCTAAAGGGGCTACAAGAGAGCTGGAGAGAGCCTTTTTGTAAGGACATATGGTGATAGAACAATTAGTGATGGGACTGGAAGAGAGTAAGTTTAGATTAGATGTTAGAAAAAATTCTTTACTGTTAGGGTGATGAGGCACCAGAACAAGTTGCCCAGGGAAGTGGTGAATGCCCCATCCCTGGAAGTGTTCAAGACCAGGTTGGATGGATCTCTGAGCAACCTGGTCTAGTGAAAAGTGTCCCTGTCAACAGGAGGGGAAGTAGATGATCTTTAATGTCCCTTTCAACATAAACAATTCAGTGATTCTATTATTCTAAGCAAAACAAAATAGACAAACAAAAAAATCTGCAAATTCTTCTTATGATAGTGAATTATGGAAATGCACAACCCATGTATTCTTCATAAATATCTGAAAGGATCCTAAGATATGTTGTGATCTGACTTTTTCATTTTCACACTAATAGGTAGAGAGTATAATGTAGTCTTACCATTCTTTCATGAATAAAATACATCAAATTTGCATCAACTCAATGGCACTGTATAAAGAAGACTTTTTTTTCTCAATACATCTGGCTGTCATCCATAGAAAATCTGTGCCCTGTAAATGGGTGTAAAAGTCCTATGTTGAACAGCATATTTCCAATAAATTTTGTGGATTGAAGATCCAAGAATCCTAAATCTAAATCAGTTACAGATGAATTCAACCTGTGTAGAAATATAAGGTTAATAAACAAGACTCTTAAGTCATGAAAATCTGCACCATTTTGTTAAGAATGATCTTTCTTAACAGTAGTTGATCTAGTTCAAAATTGAAAAATCAATAAAAGTCACAAAAAAATCAGCAGCACTATTTGCTTTAAATAAACAGAATAAATCAACGCATCCTGCTTGATGGATTTTTTTCCCTTTAAGGAGTACACTATCCATTCTACTGCTCATTTCTCCCTATACTTTCTGTTTCATAAGAAAACTTACAGATCATTTCTTGTCAAAGTCTGTACTTCATAACTGCCACATATATTTTCCAGTGCAAATCAATAGAGCAAAATCAAGAAAGAAAAATAAAGCATTTTTGTATTCTGCAGAGTGAATACAAATATGCATTTATACACCTATCATTAACACCAGGTGGAAATAAGCATTTGAGAAAATTTACCTGTTGTTTCTTTATATTGAATCTATTTGTGATTTCCATGCCAAGTTCTGTAATGTCTAGGTACAAAGGTCAAGTAAAGGAAATTGATGTCATTTATTTTTTTGGAGGTCAATTGAGCTGATTACTCACCTATCCAATCATATTTTCTTCCTGATTGTGACATAGCCTTTTCTACAACTTAGTTTTGTTCTCTTGTTCACAACCTATATTTATTTCTGTCTTGACTGAACTTAGAAAGCATGTTCCTTAGGTCATTGTTTATACCATTCTTGCACAATAAGAATTCTGTGTAGTTTTGAAAAAATACCAGAAAGTAATAATTAAGAGAATGTTAAGGTTATGAGAAACAGCTTTCATTAAAATTCTGTCCTGCTGAAAAGTGATAAAAACATCATATTTTTATCATCTTTTTCCTATTCCATCACCTTTCAAACTATGTAAAAGGTGACTTACACTCTCTGCTTCCCACCACTGTCATATCTAGTGGCTTTCCAAATCAGAACTCAGCAACAGTTTCTCAGTGTTATGGCTTTTCTTTTGTGTTCAGTGACATTGAACACCTCCACAGAAGCATATCAGTTTCAGTGAAACTTGTACTGGTCAAAGTTAGCAAGGAATTTTATTTGTAACACTCTGAAGTCCAGGCAATAGTATGAAAGACAAAGGTGCAAGTCATGTTCATCTTGGTTTAAAGCGGGAATTTGAAATATGATGTCTCGTACTCTGGGCAATTGTACTAAATTATAGTCTTTGGGCTAGTCTAGAGTGAAGTTCAGGCTGAGTGGAGGTGATGGGAAGGGAGAGAATTGTTTTCTTTTTCCACAGCATTGAAAGGTCTTGTATATTGCAATGTCATAAGGAAAAAATCATCATCGCTTCTCTGAATCCTAACATTATTGGTGTTAATTTTGTGGGAAGCTATGTGAATTCAATCATGAAGATATAAAATAATTTGCAGCAGATATCTGGTCAGCGTCTTAATTTGACACAGGGATTGTATAGAGCAGAAGCCCTATGGGGAAAAAAAATCACACAAGATGATCAGGCATCTGTTCTTCGTAGGCATCTGCCCCAGTCTCCATAGGGTAAATAACTCTACATTTCCTATATTTATTCCAGACACTTGCTAGACAGTAAAAGAATGTGAAGTACCATCCTGGGCTACATTTATTCCAGTCATTTTAGTCTTGTGTGCTCTGTTTCCCTCTGCTTTCCATCCATTCCCTTGAAAATAACCCTTCCCCCAGACCTGTCACTCTTCTAACACTCTGTCTTCTCTAATCTTTCTTCCTAGTCCTTCTTACTGTGCCCACCTTTGTTGGCAATGATATCCTCAAGGAAATAAGCTAGCAAGTTTTAGACTTTCTCTCTGAAAGTGTGTGAATTGAAATTTTTAAAAGTCTGATCAGTTGGTTATATTTAAGGAATTTTCAAAACATAACAGAGGATAAATTTCTGAAATTTAAATTGGCCACATCATTCCTGTCTCCCAGATAGATCCCAAGTCCCTACCTAATCATTCATTAAGGTGTTAGACCTTCACAAATAAGAATGGTAAGAAATGGGCAAGACTAGGTATTTTCAGAAAAGCAGAGTTAAGTTAGATCAGAATTATAAGAATATTTAATCTGAATAAAAGGTTTCTACTACATAAAGAGTATTTTGCACAGTTTTGAGAATCATAAAATCATTTTTCATACTGAAAAGTTTTTTGTAATATTACCTACCAGCACAGTTAATAGGTATTGGTAAGTCTTAAATCAAAGCCAAATGTGAACACAATGCATTCTCTTTAGTGAGATAAGTTCAGCTTGCACAATTTAGCAGAACCATTCACATATGTAAGATTAAGTCAAGACATGTGCAGCATCTCTGTAAAAATAATCACAGTAGAACAATGTAAGAACAGTGTGACCAATCTGACCGTGACATTAGATGTGGGGGTTCAGAAACACAACTCAAAGACTAAATTCAAAATAAGGCAGAACATCACAATAATGAATGCTGTACATGACAGTGTTCAGACAAAAGTGATCTGTACTATAATTCTTGTGAAGAAATAGTGCATGAGATACAGGATGTGGGATAAAGGAGGATGGCAAAAATTGTTTGTAGCCACTAGAAATTAGCACAAAGCACTTCTCTCTGAAAAACTTCATTATAATATGACTGCAAGTTGGGAAATAATTTTTGTTAAATTATTCATTTTGATTAAAGAATTTCAGCTATCTGCACAGTGCACCTGTTACTTGACAGGCTATGGGTTATTACCATGGGGTTGTTCTTTACCCACTTATATGTGGAACACTAGACAAAGATAATATGTAATCATATGATTCATCTTGTCCTAGAGTAAAGCAAAGGCATATATTCTTCTTCACAGTAGAAACTAATATAGTAATGAAGCTGTCAGAGCCACACTAGAGAAAAGCATATGTTAAAGCAGAGTTATCCTAAATTCGGGACCATACTCTTAGCTGATATAAACTAGAATCTTTTATGCAGTTAAACAGGTCTGTACTTATTTGCACCCCATGAAGATTTCATAGGTGACACATAGTAATACTCAAGAGAAAAGTAGAAAATTAAAATAAAATTTCACAAATAAAGGGAAAAAATGTATTTATGTTAAGTTTCCTTTTACTTACATGTTCCAAACCACTTGAAGAAAAATGCAAGTTGGAATCCGAATAGAATTATACACAATATATCTTGGTATAAGGAGAATGAATGTCAAATTGTCAAGCAGGTAAATACTGAAGGCAAAAGTTTATGGAAAATGTATACTTTCCCAGCAGTTCAGGAGTCATAAGGCAATCATAACAAGTGACATGAATGAGAATGGTGTCTATTTACATCTAATCTACAATGTCTGGGGAGAAGGAGGGAGAAGGAGCTGGAATTTTAAGAAGTACCAGCAAAAAGCAAGCCTCAAAAAATGTTGAACCCACACTGAACCTATTTGTCATTTTGAAAAACTCTGTGAGCCAGAAATGTTAGATGGGAAGTTAGTGACCCTATTTGCTTTTAACAGAATTGGGTATGAAATAGTTGTATCTTGTAACCATGCAAGAAGTGTATTATGAGACTGAAACACACAGCTGTGTTCAGCATTCTTGTAAAAATATCTGGACAGTATCACACATGTGAAACAAAATCATTATTCTTCATCTCATATGTGAATTCCAGCTGAAAACAGATAGCAGGGTTGCATTGCACTTAAAAACCAAAGACAGCACAGCCTAGCATTTTGTCTCCAATTTCATCCTACAGGTAGCAACACTGGAGAGAAGGAAAAAAATTATTCTTTCCCTAATATTACTACAAACTGTGTGGCTTTTGCAATGACTTTCCTCTGTAGGTCTCAAAGTTTTTATTAACACTGATCCTGATTCTTCATCATTTTGTTCTTGGATAGTAATTGATATTAGCATGCATAAAGCACATTGCTATGATTCTTTGGACAATAGTTTATATTGCTTTGCAGTACTCTTTGAATGCCTTTATCACTTCTCCCACTCATAAATGAGAAGTGACCTAACTGAAACCTTCCAGTACCTGAAGGGGCCCTACAAAAGAGATAGAGAGAGACTATTTGCAAGGGCATGTGGTGACAGGACAAGGGGTAATGGTTTCAAATTGAAAGAGAGTAGGTTTAGATTAGATGTTAGAAAAAAATTCATTACTGTGAGGGTGGTGAGGCACTGGAACAGGTTGCTCAGAGAAATTGTGGATGACCCATTCTGGGAAGTGTTCAAAACCAGGTTATATGGAGCCCTAAGCAACCTGGTCTAGTAAAAGGTGTCCCTGATCATGGCAGGAGGTTGGAGTGAGATGATCCTTAATGTCCCTTCCAACCCAAACCAGTCTATGATTCTATGATTAAATTCAGCATGTGCAGGTCTCCTAAACATGTTAACTTCTTACTGTGTGCAGTGGCTGCTCCACCAGTAACACCAGCTTCCTTGGATCTAGGAGCCTTTTCCCTTACACATAGAATATCTTCATAATGCTTTTTCACCAAACTATTGACATTACTGCTTCTCCTGCACTTTCCCTACAAGATCATCTGAAGATTCAAACATGGGCACCGTTATTTTTTGTCAACAAGTTACCTCTTTACATCTGAGTAGTCCCTCCAGCATCTGTGCATTTTCTCAGCAAATGGGGGGTAGCACAGCATTCCCATTTGTCTGTGGTTAGGTTGAATGAATCTGTATTTGATGAGCACACACAGACAGATACCGCGGCTCAAGTGATCTAAAAATTCCTGATGTGGTAATTTGCTCAGAGGGGCAAGTGGACGCTTGACCCATTCAGGAGTTAAGTGTTATTACAAATAAAACTTTCTTTGCTGTTCTGGTAGAGTAAGGAAACTCATGACCAAGGGAGAATCAGACTCTCCTTAATATAAGTAGAGGCATCACGCAGCAGTTAACATTCGCTAACTATGAGACCTTGAAAACACGATTGTCTTTCTTCTCCCACCATGTTTGACGTCTTGTTTCCTTTTGCTCTGTGCACAGTGCCTGCAATTAGTCTTTAAGTTCTTTACAGAAAGGAGTCTCTTATGCACTTTTATTTGCTGTTTACTACCAATTAAGATGGATTTGTTCTTCCTCTGCCAAAGTGATCCAAGTCACTTGATAAATATTTGAAAATAAACTAGCCATTCTCTGGGTTTCATTTTTTGTCTGAGACTGTTTTAACTGTTACCCAGGATGCTGTTTTAACTAAGGTTGAAAAAAAATTTTTTAAAAAAGCTTATGGGCTTTACAGAACGCTTACATGATACCTAATTCATGTTGCCACTTAATCTACTTGGGATGAAGGAATTTTTTTTTTAACAGACTATTGTCAGCTGATTGTTTTTGCCTCAGTTTGTGGGGTTTTTTTCAAAGCTTTTCTACACTAGCAATAAGCCTCTGATATCTAAACCACAGAGGAGACATTTTGTTTATGCATATTCATAGGTGATTAAAGGAAATTGCACTTGTTTATTTTGCCCATCTGAATTGTTATATTATCCATTCCTGCTTTAGAAAAAGCTGCTTAAAACTCATGTGAAAAAAGGGCAGGAATTCCCTGTAGACCTGTTCATGGTTAATTCTATTTTGAAATAAATCTTATGCACAAAAGGCCAGTTTTATTTGATGCCATAAGAATAAAGATTCATACTTGCCATTATTTTACTGAAATGATTTTGTAATGCAAATTGAACAACTTTAGTATTCAATTACTTTTGTGCTGATATAAATTGTAGGATTAACATAACCATACTATAGCTTCAGCAGTTGGTATCATAAAAATTCAGCCAATTTCAACAGCTGCAGTTAAATGGGATCCTGTGGTCCAAATTCTGAAATCGACATACTAGTAATAGAAATGCTTCTTTTGGACACAATTGTGATAATTAGAATACTACACGTCTGAGTCACTGTCAGGATTAAACAATTAATGAAAAAATAGACTAAACATACAGCAGATATAAGACTTTGTAGTATTGTGTTTTCACTGCAGTAGTGGATCAGGTAAGAGACCACAAGCAAAGAGATTCCTCTGCATCATCATGATGCCCATAGAGCTGTACTTGAGTTATTCTGGCATCACCTTGTGATAAGGAAATGTATGATGGAATAGAAATCAACAAGAACTCAATCACATCTGGAACAGGTCCCATGGGTGCTGTCCTTACACACTGCCTAAGCACAAAATAGATAACCTGGAGCATCCACAAGCTGTATTATTTACTTTTATTTTAGTTTATTTATTTTATTTTTAACATCAGGGAGAAAAAATAAAAGAAGGACACATGGATTTGTATTTGAGCACAACATCTCTAAATAAACATAGATTGCTGAGCATCTCAGCTAGAAAGGTCGAGAAGCATCCAGAATCAATGTGGCAGCTACTGAGACTGCTCCTTATCTTTTTCTGAAGCTGTCTAGGAAAAGTCCATGGTTGAAAAATAATTTGCCTCATTCTCCCATTAGCAAGAATTAGTGGGAAACAGAAGGCATTAATTAAAAAGAAAAACAAATGTGCTCATTATAAAAATATACCTTGTGTAGTCATTAGCTAGTCAAGGTAAACCCCATGAGGGGCTGGATCAAAATCCTTTCCTTACTGCTCATGTAGACAGATGTTCTTTAAGGAAATAGTAGACTACCAAACCATATTTTATGGATACATGTTGAAGCTGAGAGGAAATCAATAACTGCTCTTATAGCCTTGACAGTCCTACAACATTTGGATTTAGCTATTAGCTCTTACGTTAGCCTCAGATAATACCTCAATTAAAGAGCCAGCAGACCCAGGTCAGAATGAGGGTGGCTGAAGATCACACAGTAACTCCTCCTAAGTCACCACCTTAGTGGTGCCACCACCAAGTGGCACTTGGATTGTCTCATTCCTTGGTTCTATTCTGAGGATCATCAGTCCACATAGGAATATGCAGAATTATGATTTCTCTTTATGTTTCTATTTCATGTTTTACACTTGTCTCTCCACTCACAAATGAACATGCACACAACACAAAACAGGTTTCTGTAGTTCAAAGTAAGAAAAATCTCTATCATGTAATTCGAACGTTGCTTCTACAATATATAAAATGTATATTGATTTTCAAAACTTGTAGATAATTAGTTGCATATAATAATTTTTAATCATGCTGTTGCTCTTTCTGTTTTAATAAGTTACTGGACACCGTGCAATCAAATTTCAAAAAGCTTAAACTCCTTGTGTTTTAATTTTATACAGAATTTTGACCGTGTTAAAGTAGAAAGAATAATATTACCTTTCAATACCTTCTATATGATTCCTGTAATATGGAAACTATTAAGTCTGAAAATTCAGTCAACATTAATTTGATTCCATATTATTATATTTAAATAATCTTTCAGTATGAACTAATTAATTAGGCAACTTTGTGGTTTCTTCATTTGTTATGTAAAATCCTTAGTCAAACATGGTCCCTATACTTGTCACTTTCTGTGGTATTGACCTGTCTTTGTTTGTCCCTGAGGACTGGGAAGTTTTTGTATAGACGTGAAATATGCTACCAAGTCATGCAAATGCAATCAAAGTTCTGGTGAGGTTACTGGAATGATAGGAGTAACTAAGGCATTGATGGATGAGACAATAACCGTAACAGAAACTGGAAAAGGGGTTATCTCAACATCACTGGTACCAAAGACGGAAAGTATGGGCCAGATTCTACGTACGCACCACCTGGAACTTTCTCTATTTCTCTAGAGAAGCCAGTGAGCTGAGGCTTTAACTGCTTTACATTATTGAAAGGAATTTGATGTGTCATCTTATTTTACTGCAAAGTTAACTCTGTCATGGAACAGAAAATTTTGTCCTTGTTGACAACAAAAGCATAGTAGATTTCCTGCTTTCTAGGTTGGTCATCTGGTGTGTGGTCCATCATTACCACTCCTCCCTATCTTCAGACACTGACAGATAAACAGGGTGAGGCAGCTTTCAGTCCCACTATAGGGTTCAATACACAACTGGGCTGCCTCATTGGCTCAGTCTGATGGACTACTTTAGCTGGTGGCTTTTGTCATTACATGGGAAAGAGCATATACCTGTCAAATTCTTAGTCTGGATCAAGTCAGGGTCTTCATTTATCCAACAACTTCCAAATCTAAATTACAACAACAACTGCTCAGTTTTTACTTTCATGGAAGAAAAATACGCAATACAGGCATACTTTCAGAGTCAGTGCTAGAGGATGTCTAGATGTGATTATTTGGATAGCAGTTTTTGTCATCACGTTTCATGCCCTTTAGTCTGTCAATACTATGACATGAAACTTTGCGCAAAACTGGGGATCGATCAGGTCCCTGTAACATTTTTACTTCATGTCCACAAAACTTGAACCCCAAAAAAGCATCAAACTTTAAAATTTCACATTTTTCTCATTGTCCTCAGCAGCAGTCCAATCTTAAGAATCAAAATAAGGCCAGTGATCAGGATATTGGTAATTGCAAATATCCACTACAACAATCTGGTTCCATTTTAACAGAACTTTTGGTAGAAGCAGATCATAGGGGTGGAAACAACAGAATTATAAGCCACATTTACCAAGAAAAGCCACTGTGTGCTTGTGTACTTCAAAACCTTAGGTGGCATGGCAGTATCACAGTGACAACCTTTGCCTAAAATAAGACAACTCATTTTAATAATTCAGTTAATATCTAGTCTAGATGGCATTCAATCTTCATTGAGGCTCCCTCATTTTTGGATTTGTGTCCTTAGCAGAAGGTAATTGGATCAAACCACAGACCCTGCCCCATTGTGTCCTTCTTTGCCTGTGAGTTACATCGGCTATGATCTGCTGTGAGATTTATGCATAGACCATGACAAAAGGGCTGTAACCAATTAAACTCTCTGCTGATATTTCCTAAACTGACTGTGTTTCCAGTTCTCTTATTTGTTGCCTGCATTCCTGAGACACAGCACCAATCTAGTGCTTTCAGTAAACTCCCCTCTCAGACAAGAGGTATGCTTAGCTCAGGATAGGTCCCTGATGCACAAAGGCGAGAGGAAGAGTCATTTTCTCTGCATCATGCTGAAACAGGAAAACTTGGTGAAGGAGCCTTTACCCGCCAATAGAGAAGAGAAATGTGTTTCAATGCTGCTATGAAGACACAAATTCACCCTGTGTTGACATTCCTTGCAGAGATGGGAATACCGAACTAAGGTCCACTGCCTTTCAAAGGATCCCATTTAACTTTCTATATGTCATTGCTCGACACATTGCACTTTGCTGGAAGATTCACTATAGTTCGTATGATTTACAGTTATAAAAATCATATTGAAGCTGCAAGCACATTCTGAGGTGAGAGTCTGTGGTCTGGACTGCAAATCACTTTAGAGTCCACTACACAGCTCAAAAATTACCACTGAGCCCAGGATGTTCCCCCTGAAACAACCCTCACAAGAATGTAGATTGTATTCCTATCTCGGAC
Source organism: Manacus candei (assembly GCF_025592945.1). Taxonomy (NCBI): domain Eukaryota; kingdom Metazoa; phylum Chordata; class Aves; order Passeriformes; family Pipridae; genus Manacus; species Manacus candei. Next base: position 3,683,205 of record NW_026138059.1, read on the forward strand.
AGTAAATTTGGGCTTCTTCCATTACATGCAAAACAACACAATTACCCTAGATTCTAATGAAAAAATGGAAAATCCTGTTCAGGCTAAAAATTAAATTACAAGTGGAGATTCCAGATTGTATACATGCAGCTGACCTTGGTTCACTTTATAATGAGGTTTAGAAGTCTTGAGTTTTGTCAAATGTACCCTATAAGTTTTTATTCTGGTACACAATAGCACTTAACTATTTCTTAATTATCCATTCAGCAAAATGGGATTAGCAACGTAAGTAAATATGAAGATACCAAACTTTTGAAAGAGTTGGTTTGTGTGCAAACTCTTTTATAATGTGATCAAGTATTTGAGACTGAATTTCATACTTGGATCCTTCCCTCATGCAGGAAAGCTGTAAGCATTTAGACAGTAAAATTTCTATAGAGACATTTTAAACCTCAGTCTAGCTCTGAATTTAGTACAAGTGGGGTGTCACAGGGGAGTGTTTTCGCTGGGTGTTTTAATCTAGTTCTTTGTGAAGAATGTATGCAGCTGGTTAGATAGGAGCCACATAGGTCTCCTGTCTAAGAGGTCAGCCCAGTGAGATGAATTTAAGCCAACTTTTTGTTGTGCTTCACAGTGAATGACGACCTTAGCACTAGCCAGCAACATTGGAGGGAGACCACTTAACAGCTCAGCTCTCACAGCCAAGCACAAGCCTCTCAAAATCTGGTCCACTGCATATACATCTGCCTCTTGTATCCACAATTACATCATATATATCCAGGTTTCATAGATTTCTAGTACAAATGTGTAAACGGAACAAAGTGGGGGAATTACCATCCGTATAAATGATTCTTGTGCGGAAAAATGTTATGAATGCTGCTTAGCATATTGCACCTGCAAGCAAAGAGCATTCTACCTGCTGCCTAGTGCCAATAGTAATTGCAGGTTTAGTAAGAGACTGGGGAATTCAATGGACAGCACTCATGTCACTGAATAAAATTCTGAGCACATGAAGCTATAGAAATATGTGTGTTTATGCTCTAGTCTGTTATCCATTTGCTCATTTCAAGGCAAAATAGGAAAAATAATTATCCTTTCAGCAGAAAAATACTAGAGTTGTAAAAATTTCCATTGATTAATCCAGAAATTACCCAAGAACTTGAAGTATTTTTCACCATAACCTGTAATTTTGCTGATAGGCTGGAGCAAGCCTCTCGGAGCCAAAAGGGTTCAGCTGAGGTGACACAGTAAATGCAGAGACATGCTGCTCTGAAGCTACATAGAGTTTCAACTCACATTGTTAGCTTCAAGGATAATAACTGTGAACTTCAGGGCAAACTTTCCTTTTAGAGAACTAATGAGTTTTCTCAATACCACAGAACATCCTGTACCTGCTGTTGAGCTCTGAGTTAAACAAGCAGAAAGGAAAGTAACTGTCATCACTCCTGTCTTCCAGTACTGTGGTTATATGCTACTATATGGTAAGTCATTTCACCTCCAGATAACTCTTTACAGTTCTGGGTCAAATTGCTCCTCTTCACAAATCTAAAAAAGAACAATTAAGCTGAGGCATTGTGAAGATTTGGATGTTTTCTATGCCTTATATTCCTACTATTTCATTTCAAATGTATTGTGTTTGTAGTAAGAATAGGAAAAATATTCGAGATATGGATTTTCTATAAAACTACAGTTTTATCAGAACTAGAAAAATAAATAACAACATGCAACTCTCCATAAAATGAGTTGAAACCTTTTTATATTTCATTTCAATTTATTATTTGATTCTTTTTCATTGTGAATTGCATATCATAGCTAATTGTCAGTCAGCTGCGTTACAACTAAAATAATGCTCAATATGACAAAATGAGATTAATTGAAATTATAAAACACAACATTTTGACACAATGAGAGAAAACTGCAGTAGTGATTTAAGAAAAATTAATTTCTATTCTGTGGGAAATATCAAAATTTTGTCATTTTTGAAAAGGAAATCTGATGCCCAAACTCTGTAATTATGTACCTCAGGGGTTTTTGTGAGACATCAGATGCATGTAGTGTCAGGGTTTTTACAATAAGTCAAAACCTACACAACCTGATCTGTAGTTTTCTAACTTCGGTTGGGTGAAAATACACAGGTAAATTGTAGTTCTCACAGCTTTGAGTTGATATTTTTCACACAGAAATAAAATGAGTTGACGGAGCTTCCTCATGACTGTAGTCCCTATGCAAGCATCTTCTTGCTTGTGTCAGGTATGTTTAGTGAAGTTTTCCCTTCGCAGGACGCTAACCCATGCCACTTAGTCTGAGGATACAGAGCTATTAACACTTTCTGGACAGTCTGGAAGACCATCTTTTGTCTTCAGACTCCCAACCATGTGAGTCCTCCATGAATCCTACAGATGCAGCTGGGCACCTCACCACTGCAGCAGGTCTCACCGCAGCGTTCCTTTCCAGTTGCCTGCACACCTCACCCTGCTGCAGGCAACATCAACAACTCCTGCTGGCGCCTGCCTGACAGGGCAGACAGGATAAACAGAGGCTGCAGGAACTGCAGGAACTGCCAAGCCAGACTTCAGAGGAAGTGTATGAATCACCCAATTCACCACAATGCATAGGACATATCCAAGATTTCTTCTTGAAAGTCACATCCAGACTGTTCTGTCAATATGCTTAAGCACCCTGGACGACTTAGGTTACAGCTACACTGCTAAAGCCATTTGGTCCTCACAGTGATGCCTGGTGACTCAGGGTGGCTTGTGTCCACATGGCATCTCTGAATCAGACTGGACATTTAACCAGGGTCTTCTATGCATCTCACCTTTAATCTCTAGATACAAATGTATCTAGCAATCTAAATTGTCACAAAGCCCGTTCCCTGGCTCTGAGAGCTGATTACACATTGGGAACAGAGCCAATTATCCAGATTACACATTGGGAACAGAGCCTGGATGTGTTTCTGAACTCTGTTTAAAAGTAGTTTAGTATAACCATGGATGGCCTAAACAAAAACTACTTTAACGCTCAAGATGATCAGGGTGCAAAACCTGAACTCATTCGCTTACTGTTGGTGCAATCCCTGGACTGCTCCCTATGTTATTTAGTTTACTAACAGAGAGGTGAATCTATAGTTCTGAGACAAAATTGCTGATTTTCTTTCTTACATTTAATTTCAGAATGTCTACAGTAATGCAAGTGCTCTATCATTATCAATTAGAGTGGTTTTAATATGCTCAGATAACATTACGTGTGTCTCGGGACAGGGCTAGAGAACTTGTGAGGGTGGCCACAGGTGTATTGTGGTCCTGCAGGAATACTGATGTGCTGGAGGAGGGGTGACAATGTGTGAGCAAGCAAACCTGACAGGTAGTATGAACTAATCAACAGAAACGGCCTCTGGACCAAATCATTACAGAATCCATGTACCGTTTTCATCCCAGAATTAATACTTTTTTCACTTTTCAAAGAGAACCAAAGTGCACTAACACAGACTCAGCAAGGATGTCATCAGAGCCCTGACCTCCTCCCAGGAGCAAATAGGAGAGGCCTCTTGTTTTCCAGTACAACTCAGTGAAATTTCAGGCTAAATTTAAAAAAGCAAGTTTGGAAGAATCTGTATCTTTTCTGCAGTGGACAACAGAGATTTCAGTTTCACCTCAGAGTTTTACAGTGCTGTTAGTGACATTAAAATGTTGTATTCACCCACAGTGGTTTGGTGTGACCCTGTAGGTACACGTTTGCCATACTTCATAAAACCATTCCTAGATTACACAAGCCTAGAGAAATGCTGATGAAGCTGTACAGTAAATCTGAGCCTGAAATATGAATAATTAACTGCTGCAGTGGCTGCCAATAACTGCAGGGCAAAAACTTCTTTTAATTTTCCTTCAAAAACTGAAGGAAGCAATGTTTGATTGTGAGACTTCAGCCAGCTACAGAAGAAAACAGAGTATAGTATTTCTTTGCTTTTGAAATAACATGATGAAAATTACCAGTGCCTGCTTTGTGAGACAGAGAACTCAAAATCAGGATTCAAAAGATAAAGAACAAATAAGCATGCTATACGTATGTGTCTTGGAATAAGAAAAAATAGTTTGAAGACAAGAAAAGAGAAGTTGGGAGTCATGAGAAGACAGAACTTCTTCAAAGGGGGAATTTCAGCTTTGATTTAGACAAAAGACCATTATGGGACCTTGGGAAAGCCAAGGTTTCTCTATTATAAATTATCCTAAAAACCAGTGACAATAAAACTATGTAAAAGAACTATATAGTGTGCAAATATACATTATTCTTTAATTGTATTGGTTATAAAATATGGAAACAGTGAGAACCAGTGAGATTTCTTCAGGATATGCTGTATTTGAGCCAGCAAGACTCATACACTCAACAGGTTAGCATTCTCCTTTCTGTTTCCTTACTTACCATGAGACCAAATCAAGAGATAATTAAAAATGTCAGTGGTCTACACTCTAGCAGTATCTTTCAATCAGTGGACACGATGAGGTAGCAAAGGGAGACAAGACTTTTCGAATGCAAATGTAGACACTAGCCTGAGTGGCTTTTCCATAGATATATATGATTTTGTTTACCTTCTGGAGTTCATAAAATGGCATTAGGTGTTATTTGAGATTTTTGCAATATGATCTCCAGATTTCTGGAAAGACTTTCAGGTTTATCCTAGCACCATTATATAGGAAATATACAGATAGAGGCGAAAGTACTTAGACTACATTATCCTTCCTGTGGTGAATGAATTTATGTGATAAATTCCTATGTTCAGTAGCGGTTAAACTGAGATTTGACCTGATATCTGTTCTCATACTAAACAATAATTTTCCGCAGCCCTTTCAAATTTCAGTAGCCTTTTCAATTTCTTGTCTTAAAACCTCTATCATAATGCTGTCTAATACTACATATGTATTGAGCGTAAAACTAAAACACCTCACGCAGCATCAGGTTCATAGTTGAGGCATGCTGTAGAACCCTAAATTGTTTCTTCTCATGCAAAATCCTCTGTTATAATTACATTAAACTGTGTTAAAACTACGTATACAGGAAAGCTGAGTAGATCACGACTTGCTTGTGGTGAGACCAAGTTGTCACTTCCTATTCTGTCCTGGTGGTTAAGTGACTGAAAGGTGTTAATTGTTCAATATTCCACATGAAATGAGATGTGTGGTCTCAGACCACTACAGAAGTGTTTTGCATTACAAGAACACCAACTCAGTTGGCACTTGCTGGAAACTTTACTGCCAGACTCAGCTTATATGCAAATGAAGGGATGCAGCAGCAGACTGACCAAGTAGCCATTACAATGATGATACCATGTACACAAAGAGACCCTGAAAAAACAATAAGCAGATGGGAATTAAATTGGTACTGTTTATTTTATATCTAGTTCATGAATTAATAAAAGGCTTTTTTAGGGTTGGAAATTCACTATCTTTGGCTAAAGGATAATTTGCTTCAGAAAGAAGATCATATTTAGGAGAAAACAAAATGAGACATCAAAATGTTTAGGGAGATTCAGCTCTGGGATATATCATAGAATTGAATGAAAAAAATCTCTTTTTGTTGACAAAGGAGTTCACTTGGGAAATTGGACCTTATGGGTCACATTTACCCTAAATTTAGCTGCATAAAAGGTGATAATAGTTGTAATTGAATTGTTTGCAAACCCTCTATAATCAATGGAGAAAAGAGAATTGAACCAATGTTTCTATTCTTAACACTGCTATCACTTTATTAACTACAGAAGAAACCTAAATGATGATTCTGTGTTGTTAGTCTGAATGCTTGGCTTAGTCACTTAAGTTTCCATGGTTAATGTTAGAAGAAATTGTTCCCATTCCTTCTTTTCATGAAATAGCACTTTTTATCAAATGGCCCTTACTCACATTTCTCTTCACAGGATGCTGGAATTGTCTTGCAGTTGTACTCACCTGAGGACACTGAGCCTTACTCTGCCCCTGCCTTCAGGGACCCCAAGCATCTTGACAATCAGGCTATGGAGGGGAGCAAGGCTGTTCCCATGGCAGTGCTAAGGGAGAATTATGAAGCAGAACTAGTCAAAAGTAAAAGAAAATAAATAAAAAATAAAGTAACTTAATTTTGAAGTTCTGTTCTATGTGTATATTGTATTTTTTACAGATTCTGCCAACATTCATAGCTCATCTCAAAATAACATCAAATGCAAGACAGTATCTTTCATTTTTCCTGGTCATGACCCTTCTCCAGTCTATGGTGGGGTGAATTTGAGAGTCTCTGGCTACTAGAGAATATACAGAGAAAAATGGGAAAAGTTAGACATGTATAAAGTGTCTGACTCTTGGTCTATCCTCTCAGATACAGCAGCAATCAGATTAGATATTTCCTGAGCCAGACATTGCATCTGGGTTACTTATGGATGTATTCCCATTATTTTCTCTAAACCTTGTTTAAGTCTGTTTATATTTTTGGCATCCACATCATCTTGTGGAAATGACCTCACTGTGCAGTTATGCAACAATATGGAAAAGTGTTTCCTTCTGTTTATTTTAAACTCACTACCTGATAACTTCATTGTGTATGTGTCCTCCTGAGTTCCCATACTGCATGCAAAAAATCCAGCAAGTATTCCCTGTTCTCCACAATAAATTTATGCAACTGTCATATTCTTCTAAGTTGTCCTTTCCAAGAGGAAGAGGTCCATTCAATTTAGTCTCCCTGCATATGGAAAACATTTTCCATATCTATCAACCTCATTGCCTTTCAGTCTTATTTTAACTACTACAATATGGTATTTCTGGTAGGTGGTTCTTTTCCCACGAAAACAGCTAATACTCACAAATTTTGTCCTATTTTTATGGTAGCACAGCCCAAAAGCTTCACATGATTATGCTTCTCTTCTGCTTCAAAGAATTTAACTGCCTCCAAGACTGAATCTTCAGTAACTTTGTATGACATGCAGTAAAATAAAATTGGTTCCTTCCTATCTCATGTGGTTACAGTCGTATTTTATCAACAATTTTTCTTATTACTCTCTTTTAAAGCTTCTTACACGTTAGAAGAATTGTCTAATCGTCTCGAAATTTGAGATAGCCTCATGTACTGCTCATTCTAGTAGCATTTCAATGCCTTTTGAGGGTGTGTTGATTCATCCAGATTTAGGTATAAACATCAACAGATGTTTGTGCTAATATCTAGTATTAGTGTATCCTCTCTACACTTCTGTTCTGCCTAAGGCATAAGAACAGCCAATTTTGTCAGGCCCATACAAAGTCTCATCAGACTCTATAACTTCCTGTGGTGACAATGGTATTTATAAATGAATTACTGAATTCACAAAAGAAAAAGGAGACCAAAAGAAAAAAAGAGAGAGACATTGAGAGAAAAAAGAAAAATAATATTTTCATATTATATTGAAATAAGTCTTCTTCCAGAAGATACATTGCAGTGAGGAAATATGTACTGGCAAATGGACTAGATACGGGGTTTGTATCATTTACTGGAAACCTTCTAATAGCATAAACAAGAACTTCATCAAACTCACACTCCAGAGTCTTAAGGCTGACCTCACATGCTCTTTGTATCAACAGACTGGTCTATCTGACTCACACTTGTTCCGTGCGCTCGGGAAGCATTCTGCCTTAACAAGCTTGAGACCCTGAGGAACTATATAAACCAGTCTGTGAGCTGCAGTACGTGCTTCTTTTTGATATTTGTTGCAGATGAAAGTAGAAAGTTCATGTGGTTTGGGGGAATGCTGCTGATGGCACTTCAAGCAATGAAAAAGTGATAAGGAGTTCAGGAAACTTCTCTCTCAACATCTGATTTCTCAGATTTTAAGTTTACAGGTTGTGTCTGGTGTACCTTTTAGTGTCAGTGAAAGGTTTTGCTAGTAATTTTTTTTCTGTTTCGAAATCTATTTATTTAACTTCAGTGAGTAAATTGCCAAGCCAAAAAAGGGAGATGAAATACCTTAATAATGGCTTTTTGGTAATTTTTGTACAATATAAGTTCTTGTATCAAAACTGTGTGTTCTGGTATATTTTCTTATGATATGACCAACAGTAAACAGAAAGAAGTAAAAAAAAATTTAAAATAAAACCAACAAAATTCATACATCCATACAATTGTGATTTTTTTTTCACAGATTAGGTGCATTTCAATAACAGACATTTTATTCTATCACACTCATTTGTGAGATGACATCTGACACATATATTCAACCACGATCACATAACTTCTCCCTAATTGTCAGTCACATGCTAGAGATCAAGAGACTTGGTTGTTATCCCTGACTTCAGAATAAAATTGTGGTTTAGTAGTTAGAGATTCACTATGAAAAGCATATTCAATTGGAGAGGCTATATGGATGATTTGTTAAGATTAAAACTTATTGCATGAGGTCGTAGGTTCTGTTCCTGTGGCAATCCATGACCTTCCTTTTAGCTTATTTATAAAATATGATAGCAGTTCATACTCAAGTGTCCCCAGTTTAGAAGGCAAGCATGGATTTATTTAGTGTAAGTGGTAAGTGCATGAAAATAAAAGCCAGTGTCAGTAGATCTGACTTATATAAATCCATGCCCTCTGTTTTTTGTAGCTCAAGCAGTTTTCCCATCAAGTATGGGCGAGTAGGTAGTACTACCTTTCTTCTTCCCTGTTGCAGTGTGCAAGGATTCCCTAAAAAATACCGTATTGCTTTGTTGAAAGCCCAACAATTCAACACACCCATGTAAGGCAGTCCAACATTGCACAAAAAGTCCCAAATTGCCCAAGTGACACAGCTCTCTGCAAGCAGTGCAGTGCCTGCCCTCATGTACCACTCACTGGAATTCCTTTGCTGCTGGCACGGCACAGTCCTCCTGAGTCTCAAACCAGTTTGAATAGGGAGGGACTACCCACAAAATGCACAGAGAATCCTTCTGTCCTACATGGACTTATAAGTTTCTTTTCCTTCACATTGAAAGGAGGAACTACATTACAAACAAGTCTTACTATATAAAAGTAGTTTATGAGACTTGATAAGTCTTGAAGGGCATACAGTCAAGGATGAGATTCCAGAATTTCTCTTTCTGGAGAGGCAAGCAAAAAAATAAGATACAGATCAAGGTAAATTCTCTAAAGGAATGAAAAAAAAATAGATAGGGTTTGGGTCTGCTCTACCACTCTTAAGCATTGTAATATGGCCCTAAAATTTACATGTCTAAAGAAAAGGTATTCTTCAAGTAGGAGCCTACATTTTCTTTCTGTTTCATAAAGAAAAACAAGTACCTGAGGAGATAGATTTATTTTTACTAACTTTATATATTCTTACTTGCATATATAAGCAACTACATGATTCCTCCTACAACCATCACTTTACTAGGTATTTCAAATAGTGCACAAGTTAGCTGAAAAATTCAGTGGACTATACAAAATTGCAACATAGGGGTGGGTGGATATGATTAATTGTATTAACTGTTAAATGTTAACCATTTTCCAAATCAGGAGAAAAAGCAAATAATATTGAAATGTTAAGTTCCAGGGTCTGGAGATTGGGGTTTTTTTTCTTTTATTTTTAAACAAAAAAAAAATAGATGTGAAACACCTGTTAAACTGGAATCTTTTGCCATAACTTTACAAGTAGTATCAGAAGTATCTTCATCATGATAAATGTGACTTTTAGCCTAAGACAAACCTACCCACATTGTCTCACTTACTATAGCCAAAGTCATTCCCATGAGGACACAGGGTGAGAGAGGTTACCTGCTTTAAGACAAGTTCATCTTGAATGCTTCATTTTTATCTGTTAACTAATAAAAGCATATTTTCATCTATATACTATTCTCATTTGATCTCTTCTTTGCTTCTTTACTTTAGGAGTTACAGGAATTTGAAAAGTATACTTGGTGTTTCAAAGCTTCTTTGACCTCCCATAATGCAAATGCAGATTGGACTTTAAATTAAGTAGAATGAAGGCAAAATAGGCTAAGATTTTAATGGGAATCACTGAGTATGCTTATAATAATGAATATCTAATGGGCTACAAAGTTTGCTTCTTTACATGAAACCTATACTCATTGTCTCATCAAGTGAGTTCTATTGTTTGTTCAATGTTAATTTTATATTCTTTTAAATCCAGCTGGGATTTGAACATAGCGGTGCAAATGGTAGAGTGATAAACGATTACTTAATAGTTCTAATCATTAAGATAGATAGATTAAGTCAGACGGGTTGGATACAAGAAAATTGGCAGAAAGTAGACTTGTTTGCAGTAGAGTCTTGAGATTTCTCCAGCTGAGGAGATGGACTGACACTCTGCAAGTGCACACACGTGCATCAGTAAAGCTGGATCTGAGGTCTTCTTCTTGTCTCTCTCATCTCTCATAAAATACTCCTGCACCTTCTCTTACTTAAGCATATTCATAAATATTCATATTTGTTCTCACCACACCTGAGGAAGTAGTCATATACAGTATAGATTTTATGTTTTCTTTGTTTCTTCTTGCCTATCTTCATCTCCTGTTGAGTGACATATCTGTTGCTTTTCCCATCATGATAAATCTGACTAGACCTTTATACACTAGTGTCACATTTTAAAACTTCAGTTAATTAATTAAAATGCTTTTTCAGAGCAGAAGTAAGGTTGACCACCTTAATCCTCTCTATCAGGGATAAAAAACTGGAGCCAACATTTGTCAGCCTGAAATTTTCATTTGGAGCCCAAAAAAATCATCTGCAATCAGTGATAAAGTTCTCATTTACAAGTATGTTTTGGATCAGGTATAAAATACTAACTTTTTTATGAAAGTCAATAATTTCCTCTGGCACAAAGAAGTTCTGCAATCCATTTCAATCAGACAGGTTTGAACGAGTAGCTTCTAAACTTCAAAAAATTTGTACATAAGCTGGTTGTGTAAGCCCAGCTTTTTCTTCAGCTTCCAGTTTTAAAAAAACTGAGTTAAATCTCCCCTGAACAGCACCCTTTAGCTGCGCTTACATGTGACCGAGTGCAGCTCCTACCAAAGACCATGAAGAGATTAAATCTGTCATGCAGACAACCCTGTTTTCAAGGGCATGCTATTTTTTCAAAGGAGAGTTTTTATCAGGTGTTCATTCAAACCTTTGTTTCTTTCCAACATAACCTTGACCCAGTTCTGAACTTGTTAGGTGACGTTGCTTATGTTTTCTGGCAACAAAGCTTTAGGCTGGGGAAGAACATCCTGAGGGTATAATAAGAAAGATAAGCTTACAGTCCAAGTGTCCAGTATTGAAATTAATTACTTATCTTCATTTGCTCCACAGCAAAGTAGGTACTCCTTAAAGCAGCGTAGAAGTCAAAGATGACTGTATTTTAGAATGGGTGTTTTATTTTCTAAGGAATGCTGCTGTTATTTTATAACTAAAAGCAGTACTGTAAAGGTGGAATTACAGACATAAGTATTTAATCCTAGCTAGTCTTTCTGACAGTCCTACGATTGTTTCTTTTCTTTTTTTCCTTTAAAATATAGGACTATTATTGCCACCAATGCAATAGGCTTGTAAATATTTTTAAAATCCCTTAAGTTTCATGGACTACTGCAAAGCTGATCAGCAAACTAAACAGATCCTCAGAGAACATAGGGTTTTCAGGTTCCCAACTATATGGACTTTTCTTTGAGTTTGTAAATAGCAACAAGGTGGAATCAAAATGAAGACACAAATCATTGTCCCCAAATTTTGTCACCTGATTGAAGAGTGTATTAATATCTTTAATAATTTTTACTATTTCACCTACTATGCAGCTTCTGGTATTGTTAAAAAATGTCCTAAATAATGAATCAGTAAACTGTTCAAAAATTCTGAAAAATCGTGATTTGGGTAAAAAAATATGACATTTCTACCACAAATGTAACCCTAACATCTCACAATTTTCTCCATCTTACACTAGTAAAAAGTAGTTTTTATTTCCATATTTCTGTGCAATGGGAATGCATCTATATATACTGAAAATTATCACATTTGAATTTTCAAGAATATCATATTTTAACACTTCTGATTAAAAGGAATTCTTTTTAGCTTTCCTCCAGTTTTAATTTGTTGAATAACTACAAAATCATTCACAAATAATTTCAACATCAAAGTATGTTTTCTTAGAGTTCAGGAAGCCAATAATTACATTTTCATTACCTGAACTATTCCTCCCATGTGGAAGTAACATGCATTTCCCACTGACATGTACCTCAGAGTGAAATCTGTTGCAAAAACTTCTGGAAGACAAAATTTTCTCGGAAGAAAAGTAATCAGGAAAAGCATGGATCAGGACACTTCTGGTAGGAATGTGTTACAACAGGAACACTTAGCTTACTGTTTTGCTGAACTAATTTGGTCAATTCAAGAATTTTGGTTTACCTTGAACAAACAAAAGTGACCAGAATATTTAATGGAAATTTTCCCTCTTGAAAAAATTGAGATACATGCAACATTTTCTAGAGTATTTTGATTTTGTAGAAACTGCATTTTCTTAGAGAAAATACTCTATGGAAGTCTCCAAGAATAGCTGAAACCTGGATGTAGTGGCAAGTACCTTGCTTCGAGCAGGCTACAGAAAGCACTACCCTCTAAAAGAACAATTTATTTTAGCTCTGCTCCCTCAGCCCTTTGAAACCACAACCACCTGCAACTCAGCGAAGAGAGCACCAAGTGTGACACTGTACCAGAAACCATCAGAGCAACCACCTGTCCACGAGCCATTGTTATGTCCCACTGCCGCAGATCTGCAGTAATCATGGACTTCAACCTTTTTTTTGTCCCCACCACCCTCCAACAGTCTGTCCTTTTAAAATGAAAATTATGCTTTCTAGAATCTCTGTTTGAGGAGACTGAAGCTGAAGCCTAGAGAGAAAGAGTAGGAAATTCCTTGTTTGGGGTAGATATTCAGCTGTTAATATAGAAACCAGGACACGAGGGAAGTGGAAAGAGTTTTTCATTCTTACAGAGCAAATTGACATCATTAAAGATTGGATTCTCTGGATGTTAAATGAGGGTGGCACAGAAGAATGATAGAATCTGCCTTCAAAGGAGTTTTGCATTTCATTTCTATTGTACCAAATTTTATTTTTTTTTCATTTCACTAAGTAAAAATAGAAAGAGATGCCACTTGCAGGTAAATCAATAAATAAACTGATATTAATCAAAATGTCATTCCTCCATTGCTTAAGACTGTTCTATCAAATAGCCTTACCTTAACCTATTTTATGACTCTAGGGTAGATAAAACTTTGTCCTAGAATTAGTTATCCCAAAAAGTACACTTCTCTTATCCCTTTGACAATTGACTACAATCTCTCAAAGGAATAAATGTCATTGCAAAACATTCTTTGGCTGGAGAAAACTGTTCTAGCTACAGCATAGCAAAGCCCAATAAAATCGATCTTTTCTTATCGGGCTGATCAAAATCAAGTTTGCAGGTGACAAAATACATTTCAATAATGAATGTCTACAGGCTTCAGAAGATGTGAAATTAGGATGTGGAAAAGTAAGAAAATAGAGAAGTTTTGCTGAAGTATTTAGTCTCCCACTGTTACTTTCATTTCTCACATAGCAAGTGCAGTTGTGATTCTGATGCCTACGTGAAACTGATACCATCTATGACTCAAGAGCTCTAATGAATGACTCACCAGTGCTGAGAATAGCTACTGAAGGGTCACTCTGGGACTGTAAGGTTTCTTTCAAGAAACAAAGAGAATAGAAATGTGTATCAGTTCCTCCTTGATAGCAAAATAATGAACTGTTAAAGAGAACTTCAAATATCATTTTTACATAAAATTAAGGTTACATTGTTAGAAAATAATAACAGTACACACATAGGCACAAAAAGAGTTAAACTTTTAAGGAAACTTTTTGCTGTGGTTTAAACCCAGCCATCAGCTCAGCCCCACTTCCATCCCTCACAGTGGCATGAGGGAGAGAACTGGAAGAATAAAAGTGGAAAAACTCGAGGGTTGAGATAAAAACAGTTTAATAGGTAAAGCAAAAACTGCGCACACAAGCAAAGCAAAACAAATCAAGGAATTCATTCACCACTTCCCATGGGCAGGCAGGTGCTCAGCCATCTCCTGGAAAGCCGGGCTTCATCATGCACAACATTGACTTGAGAAGAGAAACTCCATCACTCTGAATGTACTCTTCCCCCTACCTTCCTTCTTCCCACAGATCCATATGATGAGCATGATGCCATATGGTCTGAGATATCCCTTGGGTCAGTTTGGGTCAGGTGTTCTGGCTGTGTTCCTCCCAGCTCCTTGTGCACCCCTAGCCAACTCGCTGGTGGGATGGTACAAGAAGCAGAGAAGACCTTGATGTTGTGCGAGCACTGCTGAGCAGTAACAAAAACATCTCTATATTATCAACCCTGTTGTCAGGACAAGATCAAGACACAGCCCCCTACCAGCTACTGTGAAGAAAATTAACTCTACCCCAGAAAAAACCATCATACTCTTACAGAAGTATTGGGGAAAAGAGAGTTGAGTTCTTAGATTTCACTTCTGTATGTATTTTAATTCCAAAAAGAACAATTTATATTTAATGTAGAAGTAAATCTATTGTGAAATTTACCATTTACATCTCATTGCTCAACAAAATACTGCAAAATACAGCTAAACACCTTTCAGCTTCTGTACAGTTATTTGTAAAATATATTCTGACAACAACATGAGTTTCAGTATAGTTGATTGCATCTAAATGTTGAAACAAATGGATGCCATACGTTGTGGATTTGGAATTCTGTGAGGAAGAAGTTACACTGCTTTGTTCGAGATTCAGTGACATTGGAGGAAGAGAGACTAAATATATTTTCACTGGAGATGGAGAACCAGATAACAGAGGAAATGAAGTTCTGCCTGTGGCAGATCCTGGGGTAAACAAGAACGAATGGCTGCTGTAAGAAATTCAGCAAAGAGCAAGAGGAGGGGAGAAGAGATATGCGATGTTAACTCTGAGGGTGAAAGAAAGCAGACCAAAAGGAAAACAACACAATGAAGTCGCAGTTGTCTGCTGCTTGGAAGCCATGGGAAAGACAAATGGGCAGGCTATATCAGATGAAATTTTATGTGATATATTAGGTCATGCTTTGATTATCAAACAAAAGTCAGCACTGTATGTGGGCCTTTTTCAGTAAAGCCTTTCAGTACATAAGGAATCTGTTGGTGCTGGATGGGACAGAAGGTCAGACGAAACCATGAAAATGACTGAGCAGGAGTTGAAGAGATTAACAATCACCTGAATGAAAGTTGACATCACAAAAGATTAGGCAGAGACACGTTATCTCACCACAGCATGGATACAGGTTCTCTGAAATAGTAGAGCTTTTCCATCTCAAACATACTCTGTAGGGACAGGTATTTCCCTATTACTCAGAACTGCTACCACTTCTCTGATAGCTTATTACTATTACAGCTGTGCACCTAAAGCACCCTGCTGTAGGATATAAAAAGCAAAGCCCTGGCTTTAGCTTCCAACAAATCCTAATGCATTCTTTCATTCATTGTGAGTCTGTGGTTCTAGCAGGCTGTGATCTCTGATCTCTGACAGTAAGCAAGCTGCTCTGACTAGAAGGTCTGAAAAGGCAATGACAGCCTAATAGAATTTTATGATTACATTTTGGACATTTCCACAGTGGGTAGAAGGCTCCTGACTCAGATATATTTATCTTCTGCTTAAAGAACAATAAAAAATAAAAGGAAGAAATCAACAAGTCATAGTAGAAATAACTCAATACCTCTGCTACATTTCCTTCTGCATTATTTTCACTTGAAATTAACTTACTGAAATACCGTGAGAGTAATTTGGGAGTTCTGAAAAAGAGACCAGTACTTCCAAATCTGAGTCAATGGTCAGCCTGCATTGCTAGAAATGAGGTTTTGCTCCCAATACACCAGTTCTAAGAATGAATGAGTCAAGAAAGATACATTGCATATGAATTTTAAGGAATATGGAGGATGAAGAAAATTCTGTATGAGATGGTTCTAAGACAAAATAGTTTCCCAAACAAAACATCAGGAAACCTGAGCAAAGCCTGTGAGCACATGCCCACACTGAAGCAGAGCCACAGCACACATAGGAATCGCTAGGTATTGGATCCCTCGGTTTAAGGGACTCAAGTTTCATCCATCTAACCTGAAGTGCCTTTTCAGCAGGAAAGCTAAAATGAACTTTAATTTACTTAATCACAGACTTTGTTCTTAAAATGCATTCATGAGTGTTTGTGAAGTACTTTGAGATCCTTTCTTGGCTGTATAAGCACAAAGTGTTATTAAATCATTCAGCATTAAATGTCCTTTTCCTCATTATATTTTACAGTGGTAACTTTTTATTATCATCTGATGGCAGTAAAACATGACACAGTTCATCTAGCATAGCGGGACAAGGTCTTAACTGAGGTTGATTAAAGTTTTGTCTGAGTGAGGAGTGAATAAAAATTGAGTTAAAGACTTCAGAATTTGATTTCTTAATAAGGCATTAGGAACACATATATGAAAATCAAAAATGGTATTCTTCTAACATATAGCTTACTAATGCTTTAGACTCAATTGACTGCTTCTAATAGGGATATTAGCTCTCCTAAATTTCAAATAATTCTGCCATTTTTCCCCATACTTATTGCTGTTTCAAACTGTCCTCTGAACACAGTTCCTACATGCCTCCCTCATTCTGCCTTTTTTATGTCACAACCATAATTATTTTTACTATATCAGGAAAGTCTTTTGCAAGAATAATGAGGATGATGAATATCATTATTGGTCCATTCAATGGAAAATACATTAACACGTGATGAAAACAATTTTGGGAAGAGAAAAGAAATTGTTTCATGAGGAAACTATTTGTGTCATTAAGTCTTCAGGAACTGACATGTAATTTTATCCTGTGGAGATATAGCTTTGTAGAAATTAAAGAACAGAGAACAAATACTGGAAGAGAAATGAGAATAGAGCTCCATGATACAATTATCTCATGCTGGATAAGATATCAGTGACCTGGGCATATATTCCAGACCTCTGCGCATAGCTAGGAACGTCACTAGCTGAAGAAGGTAAGATAAATCAGGGCCCTCCCACTCCACATTTTCTCTTTCACTTGCTGTTTTTCCTTTGTTTCCAGCCTTAAAATAAGTAAATTTTTTATCTTCTGTTGTAATGCCATACCATTTAAATAACTTCTCAGCTTTCTGCCTCCACAACATTACTCTGAACAAGTGCCAAAGACTCCCCTGACTTCTACCATGCACCTGAGTTTGTTTTCCAACCATGGGAGTTTCCCCCCAATCCTGCTTACTGCTTTTTCTATCATCCATCGCTGCTTTCTCTGGAATTATATGTAATCTAAAAACTTAATTAAATTAAAATAATTTCTTTATGCAATAAATTGCCTTTTGGCCTCACTTCTCACCAGTAATTTCTAATTTTATAAATCCCTTATTTTGACCAAAAAAAAAAAAGAAGAAAAAAAAGGAAAAAAAACTTAGTGGCCAGCATCACCATAGCAAATGGTTTCTACAGAAGACTCAGGCCATATAGAAATCCCCTGTGTAGTATCAAATAGAGCAACATAGGCTACTGTGAGCAGAAAGATACTAGTCAACGCAGAGGTGGAGAGAATCAGTGCAGAAGGGAACACAGCAAAGTGTCATGGAGGCTGCAGGGTGGTACCTGGAGAGAGGAGGTTCTTGGTCTTTTCCACAGGTCACAGCTACATCAGTGTAACCAGCCTGAGTGCTGGAGACATCGTAAATAGCCTTACCCAAGGCCGGGCATGTTGTTCTTTTAGCCAAGTGTCAGCCCAGTAGTCAGATGCTATGGTACATGAGGATAAAGCATCCGTGTTGGCTGAATAGCAGCATTAATCATGGGATCCCTAAAGTGTGCTATGAGACAAACTTGCCTTCTGTTTCAAAATTATATTTGTGACAACAAATCTGTTAAACTCCTCCACTGACGTGTTTTACTTTCCCAGGATGAGAACACTGTGAAGGCTGCTTCTTGGCCCAGCTTCAATTTTCATGACAGATTTCAAGCAGTGACCTAACCTAGCTCTTGTTCTACAGGAAACAACATGGAGATCCAAACTAGCCATAGGAGCTTAGTAATGAAGTGACCAGTGATATATAAGAATACAATGTATTTTCTGTTTATGAAAGACTATTCACCTCCAAGACAAGGTTGAAGAGTTGTGCATCTTTAAGGGAAGGAAGTTTCCTTCATGAACTAGAATTCTGCTTCCAAGGAAGAAGACAGACTTGCTGTGGAAGCTACAGATTTTTACTGCTTGTATTTTCCACAGGGACACCTTACAACCAGACCCAGCAAAAGATGGCTTAAGTCACTTATAGGTGACAACCTTTTCAAAGGTAACAAAGGTAACAACCTTTCCATCCTACATCTATTCTGAATATTCTTCAGACCAGGATATGGAAAAACATGAGACTTTTATCAGATGGTGTTTTGCTGGTGAACTGGAGACTTTACTTACTGAGCTACCTGAAAGACATCACTGTCATCAGTCAAAACCAGCACTGCTACATGAGATGAAAGTCCTGCTTATCAAACCTGATTTCCTTTTATGATGAGTTAACCCACCTAGATGATCAAGGAAAGCTGGTTGATGTCATCTTTTTGGATTTCAGTAAAGCTTTCAATACTGTCTCTCACAGGATCCTTCTGGACAAAATGTCCAGCACACAGCTGGATAAACACATCATGTTGTGTGTGAGCAATTGGCTCATGGGTTGAGCAGAGAGGGTAACAGTGAATGGGGCAACATCAGACTGGCAATCTGTCACTATTGGGGTTCCACAGGGATCCATCTCAGGCTCTGTGCTCTTCAACATTTTTATAAATGACTTGGATGCAGGACTGGAAGGCTTACTAAGCAAGTTTGCAGATGACACAAAACTGGGAGGAGCTGTTGACACTCTTGAAGGCAGGGAGGCCCTGCAGAGAGACCTCAGCAAATTAGAGGACTGGGCAATCACCAACCATATGAAGTTCAACAAGGGAAAATGACAGATTCTGTGCTTGGGATGGGCAACCCTGGCTGTTTGTACAGACTGGGGAAAGAGAGGCTGGAAAGCAGTGCCACAGAAAGGGACCTGGGGGTCCTGGTCAATGGCAAGTTGAATATGAGTCAGCAGTGCCCTGGCAGCCAGGAGTGCCAACCATGTTCTGGAGGGCATCAGGTAAAGCATCGCCAGCCAGTCCAGTGAGGGAATTGTCCTGCTCTGCTCTGCACTGGTGAGGCCTCACCTTGAATATTGTGTGCAGTTTTGTGTGCCACGATATTAGAAAGACATTAAGCTCTTAGAGTTTGTCCAAAGGAGGGCAACGGAGATGGAGAAGGGCCTTGAGCAGAAGCCACATGAGAGGCAGCTGGGGTCATTTGGTCCTTTCAACCCAGAGAAGAGGAGACTGAGGGAAGACCTCATTGCAGTCTGCAACTTCCTTGTGAGGGGAAGAGGAGGTGCAGACACTGATCTCTTCTCTGTGATGATCAGTGACAAGACTCAGGGGAATGACCTGAAGTTGTGTCAGGGAAGGTTTAGGTTAGATACTAGAACAAAGTTCTTCACCCAGAAGGTGGTTAGATGCTGGAACAGGTTCCCTGGGCAAGTGGTCAGAGCACCTAGCCTGACAGAGTTTAAGAAGCATTTAGATTATACTCTCAGTCAAATGGTGTGACTTTTGGAGGTGGTCCTGCACAGGGTTAAGGGTTGGACTTGATGATCCTTGTGGGTCCCTTCCAGCTCAGCATATTCTGTGATTCTGTGATTCTGTGATGTTCCCAAGTTACTTCTTCCCAAAACAAACATACTTGGTGCTCACAGGCAGCCTTCTCAATTCACCAAGGAAACAGGAAACTTTACAAAGTTAAGGGAGAAAATAATCTTCCACAATTTCGTGTCAAAATCAGAGGAGGGAATTCTACAATATTCATGCTGTGTCAATTCATGAGCTAAAGGGTGAATCGCATTTGTCAGGTCAGTCAATAATGCACTTATGATCAGCAGTAGATTTAACTACTTCTGTCCCCATCACCCTGAAAGACCTCCTGTCTGCTCTTGTGAAACTCTCCCTACCACAAGAATCATTTTTTCTGTGGCCCGAGTAGGACTGAAGAATATCCAGTGCATGAGAGTGCAGGTAAAAACAGCAGAGCCATGAAGAGGTGGAAAGGAGTAGAACTTGTACAGAAAAATACCCCTTCTCCTTAAGTGCCAGGCATGTTTCCAAAACATGTCTCTCAAACCTTGGTGTCTCTTCTTCTACCACTCTACTCCAAGGTAAGAGTTAATTAGAGTAATGGAGGATGGAAAAAAACAGTCTTAAGTCTGAGCTGCTACTTCATTTTCCTCCACTCACCACACACAGTGGCTGCATGTGAGCTGCACGCTCAATTCAGTGGAGTTAGTGAAGAGTGCATTGCACTCAGGCAATTTACAGCTTTGTTTCTGCAAAAAGAAAAATCCATTGCATTTTCATCTCCTTAGTCTTTTATGTATTTAGGTTTATATTAACTGATAAGGACACCCAGTAAATCTTCCCTAAAATGGTGTTTCCAGCATAAAATCATACTTTTATGCATCAATACATAATGGTTCAAATTTCCCATTATTAGTCAGGTGACAGACATGTCACTGCCAAACAGTACTTTGATGCTCTGGAACTCCCTGCTCAAGGGTACTTTGACTGACAACATGCACTTCAAGCTCATCTGACAGCTGTAGGGGCATGGGATGAGTAAGACTAAAGAAGTTACTGATCAGTTTAGCAGTCTAATGTCTGTTAAACTTATCAGTTATACAACATTAGTCCTTTTTGTACATCTGTTATGCTCTTCCCATGGGATTAAAGCAGGACAGACACCAGATTGTCTATTTAAAAGTAACAGAATGATTTCTCCCCAGTTTCTTCTTTTTTTTCCCATCAAAAGAAACAAAACCAAAGTAGAGGGGAAAAAAAGAAAATTAGGAAATATGACATTTAAATCACTTCAACTTTGATTGAAGAATTATGACATTTCACTTGAGTTTCAGTCTTTTTAAATGTTAAGAACATTTTAGTAGGAAAAATTAATTTGATTTTCAAAAAGCATTTTGTAATTAATGTAACAAAATGTAATTCCAAGTGTGTCAAAATAAGATAGTTTTTCTGTGGCCCCTAAAGCACCTCTTTTAATGTGGAGCCTGAAAAATCCAGCTCAGATGAAATTTCAGGGAAAAAATATTTCTACTTTTACACTGAGAAAGATTTATAGTAACACTCAACAGAGTAATAAAAAGGAACAATTCCCACAAAGTTCTCAGTGGAGCATTAAAAATTACTTTATTTATCCCTGATTTTTATGCAGGTAGCACTCAGAAATTCCTATGTGGACTAGACTACTTCATGTTAAAAACTATATGGAAAATCTATAGGAAAAATCCCATACCTGTAATGCATATATATTTTTTAAATGTAGCAAAATGGCAGTGATAATATTCTGCCTATGGCATCAACCTATTTTTATACCCCTTCAAATACTAAAATGGGATAATAAAAAATAAAAATGACCCTTCAAATACTAAAATGGGGTAATAAAAGTTACTCTTCCCTACTTCTCTGGAGTCTCTGATCTAGAAGATGAAAATGGTCTCAAGCACATGAACACTGAAATCAAACAAGTTCCACTGAGTCAAACTCTGTTGTAGGAAATAGCAGCAGCATCCTGAACTGGTAACTTTGCAGCCTACAGATTCTACCCTGCAGTTATCCTTTTGAAATAAAAGGTTCCATTTATTTTTCTCAGCTAACATTGACACTGAAACACTTGTTTGTGTTTTTTTCCTTTTTAAGATAAGGCAATTATGTATAGCAAAGCAACCATGTGGTCAACTCTGCCCCACAATGAAACTGTATATACTCCTGAAGGAAATTAAGTCAGGTAAAGCCTGTCTGACTTACCCAACTAATTATCCTTCCTTTACTAAAGGGGAATAATGGGTTCCATCCATAATTAAGCCAGGTTATGGGAATTTGTCTGACATTACCAACAACATATCTTCCTGTAAAGATCAATCAGCCTGGAAAATGGGTAGAAAGTAATTTCTCTACAAACATCTCTACAGAGTGGGACTCGAGCAGAATATCTGTTTTCACAGGGGGCAGCCAAATTCGCAATGCCTTTCTGCACAAGAAGTCACCTTCCTAATAAAATGTGTCTTGGTGTAACCATCTGTTGCTATGATGGCATGTTATTTCTCTGATCCAAGAATGTGAATGTCATGGCTATAATTGCAGTGTTAGTGCTCCAGAAACCATGTCTAGGTCAGCTTTCCTATTGTGTCAGTATTGTAGAGAAAAGATAAGATGTTGACAGCTCTGCCCTACAAGGAATTGCAGCAAGTCTGCCAGTTCAAGTCATTCATAACATTCACACACTATCAGATAATAAAGAAGAAAAATTTTGTTAAATAGGAAATGACCTGCAAATCAAGTGACTAAACCTCGCCAGATACACATGTGATCATATGTAACTATTATGTTGCCTTATACTGCAACATAACTAGAGTCCACTTGGGTGTAAGCCTGTGGCAGCTGTTGTGTGACAGGAGACACAACAGTTAGTTTCTGGGATGCCATTTCGGCTTTTAGTTTCTTACCCTGCCTTGTCGCAGGTTTTCTAGGGAACTTGAGTCATGCTACCATTTGTTCCTCTAATCCTTCTCTCACACACATATATGTACACTAGTATTAAATGAAAGAAGGTACTGAATGATCTCGCAGGAATTTTGAAAGGATAAAAATGTTAAACATCATAAATATAGTAACTGACAGTGGTGGAGGATAAATGTAGAAAATGTGGGAAAAGCTTAGAAAATAACTCATTTTTTTCTCTTTCATACAAATACTCATGCAAAACAATAGTTAAAATAGAAACTAAAACAAAACTTCAGTGTAGAATTTTAAATTCTGCCCTTGCATGATAAGAAACACTACTCCTGTAATAAATACTTAAGACTTCAGGACTAGCATTCAGGATATGTAAGGCCAGATTCCTTGCAGACATAATTTATTTAACACAGATGATTTCAAGACTCCAAAGTGGATATTTTTTCACAAGTCAAAGATTTGGTGACCATTTTTTTAATTTTGTTTTATTCCTTGCCTTTGTTCCATAGCCTGAAAGAGATTCTGCTTCCCTTATCCATAAATTTAGCATAATAATCTTTGTCCTTTCTAGAATTACCTCCCAGATACAAGGTGCTCTTTTTTACATCTTTTGCCATTTGAATTATTATTCATTTTCATGTATCGAGTTTAGTCCCCAAAAAACCATATTATTTTTGAGGGACATAAAGACACCCCCCCCCAAGTGGTACCCTGTCTAATCTGATGCCAAAGCAAGGACTGTACTAACAGAAATATAATGCCATCTATAGCAGGCAGAGTGGCAGCTTTTTTCTGTGAGCACAGTCCCCACTGGGATCAATTTACTTTTTCATTCACACCACACAAAAGAATGTGTCGATAGTGGTGGAGATGACGTCAGTGCAGTCAGCTGCAGAGAGCCGGGGAGAGTGCAAGTGCTGCAAACAAGAATAGCCATCGATAACAACCTCTTCAGATGAAAACCCTTGTATTGGAAACCAATGGTTACGTTTATTAAAGCTTTGTTTTGAAATACAACCAATAACAAACCAAAACAGACAAACACGCCAAAGTAGGAAATTTATCATGGTGATTTTATCCTGAAATAATTTAAAGAATGCTGAGCATCAGAAAATCTCGTATTTCTAAGGAATGATTCTTTTGTGTAACTATCCTAGTGATACAAAGCACACTAATTTTGGTGCATAATTCACTATACAGGGAACAAAGTGCTGCAGCTAGGGAACATACTGACTCACTGTGTAATCCACATAGCACTGCAGCTTCTGGCTGTAAAATGAAAACAAAATTTATTTTGTTGCTTACAAAAAAAGTTACTTTTTTTTTCTGAGTATTCAGCATCGTTTGTTAAGTGATGTTCATAACCTCTATTACTGTGCAATATTTTTGAAGTCTACTTACTATAGAAAAGGAGACACCACTGTAATAATCATGTTCTCACAACCTACAATATTTTATCAAGTATTCAGATATTAATTTGGAGTAGGGTGATACTTTGACTCAGACAACGGGCACATCTGAGTTTTATTTTAGCAATCAATATTTTATTTAAGTTTAGAGATTGTTAAGGCTGTTTTGCCAAAGCAAATCTAAAGGAGTGCATAAGTAATTCTTTTCCACTTCACTCATGACACTCAGGTGCTTCAGGAGAGCTAGGCGTTTCAGCAGGCTGATGACCTGTAAGCTAAACAAAGGAAAGTACTTGCAATGGGGAATCTCTCCATTGACTTCAATGCCCTGTGCATCAACGTCTACAAAGTGCAAATTCAGGGCTGAAACAGTCCCTTAGCAGGTAGTGGGTGTGTTACAACAGCACACAGAGTTGTTTCAGATTAGCTGCAATTTGGCCAGCTCAGTATTAATGGCAGTGAAATTGTAGGGCATAGACAAGTTTCTGTGGCCGGTGACACTGCAGCTTCCCTGGCAGTGACATGTGCTGCCTGCGCTGGAGTGAATGCCTACATCATACTGCCTAAACACAGTGCAGAAGTAACCTGAGGGACTGATGTCTTTCGTGTAGCTATGAAACAGAACAAGGTTTCTCTACTGTCTTCTGTCTTATGTATCCTGAGAGGATTAGACCTCAGAGCATAGCTGAGTCTCTGTGTTTATTTGAGTCTTTGTCTCAGTGCTGACATTTACTGTGAGCAAGCTAATTTGAACCAACTGGGAGGGGCAGCAATGAAGAAAAAGAAGCCACAACCATGTTAGTTGAAAGAAGACTAAGGAAATAAGTAATTTTTTTTTTTTAATAGGCCCTACTGGAATGACTACAAGCCCATTAAACTGGAATGACTACAAGCCCATTAAACTGCATAAAAGGCACTTTATTGACATCTTTAAGGTTTGGTTCAGGAACAAAATGAGTAAAGCCTGATCCAGCATTTTCTAAAATGAATGGAAAAATCCTCATCACTTTCAACTGAGGCTAAATCACTCTGCAGACTAAACCACTTTGTCTAATTTAGAGTTTGGGGAAAATTAATGAAGACTAGCCAACAGAGATGGGTAGACCATTGACTTGTTTGAAAGTCATTTAATTCTTGGTCTAGAGACTTCTCTGCAGCATCTTTAAGAACCTTAAGAGAATCCAGATTTCTCAGTGAGGTCAGAGGGTAACCAGATCCTCAGGTTCTTTCAGAAAAAGCCTGAAGCTGAGGGAGGGAGGAATTCAGATGCTCAGTATGAAGCTGCTACTTAAAAATGTTTCTGACTTATGTACCATGGATGAAAGTTTCAAAACAAGGCCTTTCTTCTGTACATGCTTATAAGTAATTCTGCCTGGAATATAATTGCAGAGAATTTCATTTTTCTTTATGTGAAATGGGGAAAGTCTATTGAGGCCTTGTCTAGTGTTGCAATGCAATTTTTCTCTTCCCCCTCTGGGCACAGAAGAGGGTGGTACATCTTAACTTTAGATTTGTGGTTTCACATGGACACAGGTTACATGGCAAGGATGTTCCCATTTTAAAGGCATGTTTCTATTCTCTATTTGAGAAGGAAACTTTGTATTTATTGTCTTACAAATGCAAGGTATTGTGAATTATAACCATCCAAATTTCAACAATTCAGTTATATTTTATACAATACAATTCTACTGGCTTATTCATATGTGTGAAAATACTATTAACTTATATATATAATACACATACTCACATGTATATATATAAAATAAGTTCATAGACATACCAGGGAGGAAGATCTATATACATGTCATTTAGGGATGATTGCTGTTAAAGAGCAATCATGGAGATGATCATTCTAGTACTGCATGTTGCCTGAATGCATATCTGTGTTTGGTTTTCTGAATAAATATATATGTATGCTTTCTGGTTATATTAGGTATATATATATATATATATATATATATTTATATATATATTTATATATATATTAGAAGCTGTATAGAAGCTTATATTAAGGATAGACCATACGAAAGAAAAGCCTGTCACTTAGCTTTTTGACAGGCTGCAACATATTTTGGTTAGCATGTATATTTTGAGTAGCAGTTGGAGTAAGTCAGCCTACCAGAGGCCAGTGTCAGCTGGACAGTATAAAAGTATAGTGTCCTGTCAGTTTGCTGCTGCAGCAAGTAAATGCTGCTGGACTGTGAGGGGACCATAGGTTGGGGCCAGTTAGCAGCTCTGGAGTCAGTGGCTGTAACACTGGTTTCCTGGAAAACAGATGCAGGAGAATGAGAGAGAACAGAGGTGGCAGTAAAATCAGTGGGCTGTGTTAGTACAGTAATGATAATGGAAGTAGAAAATCTGAGTTCAACCACAGTGAATCAAAAATCCAGCCTTTATGTAAGATAAATGTAGTGTGTTGGAGAAGCTCTGCTTTGAGCTTTTGTCAGCCCCACCAGGTAATGCTCAATCCATTCTTATTAGTGAGTGATTTTGCAGCTCTGCCAGTAGTTCATTTTATTTGAATAACACCTGGATCTCTACCTCTGAGAATCCCTGAAAAGTAGTAACCACCTTGCTCTTTCTTCACTGGCCACCCTTCTTAACGCTCTTGGGAGAGACCTGCTTTTAACAGTTGATGCTCTTTGAAAGAAATATTTTAGCTGATTTTTTTTTACTTTTCATAAGACAAGCCATAGCTGCAGCCTTAGCAGAGATTTCCCCTCTGTCTTGGATGCCTTGATGCTACAGTAAATCCAGTTACATGGTTGGAAAATCTCTTGTCTCCTATGAGCTTTAAAAGTACGCAAATACTAAGTAATGCTATACCATAAAAATGTCTACAAAGTTACAAAAATTTGGCTGTACCACCCCTGTCCTGTTGTGAAAAAGGCAGTAAATAGGCATCTTCTGCTTTTGCTGACACAGAAGTGACCCAAATTACTTTTGGGCCAGAGACTAAACCTGCAGAGAGAAGGTAAAAATCACTGTAATTTAGACATGTGAGTATCTGTTTCCAGGACCACTCAGGTGCTTAAACACATAAATAGCTATAGTTTCATCTGCAGCTAATTACAGGCTTAGAGAAAGGACATTTTAAGGAAGGGCTGAAGACTGGATCCTGATTTGTACTTGATCCCAGAAAGAGTTTCTTGAGCAAACAAAAGAGGACTTCAAAGGCACATTGGATGAAACAGATTATTTGTACCTATACAAGACTCTACTTATCAATATCCCGAAGCATTTTGTATTTGTTATTTGACGGTAAGACTCGGGATCTCACTGTGTTATCAAAATTAAAAACTGTACCATGAGGCTTAGACTTTAAAAAGGATGAGCTACTATGAATTAGTTTTCTATACAGTGACAGCAAGAAGATACAAAAGAGTGATACAGATGAAACTGTAGAGTTATACAAGTCACCTAGGTCTTTACCTAGTGAATCTCAGTTCAGGAGAAAAAAATTCTTAATCCCTGTCCATAATTCACTACTTGTTATTTGCAAATGCAGGTGTTTCTTATGAGAAAGGAAACAAAGTCACATACCAGCTGCTAAATTATAGTAATTACATTTTGTCCCATTTACAACCATAGATATAATCCAACATATATTTTTATTGCAAGTGACAGTTAACTTGGACAATGTTGCACGTCATTTGTCAAACATCATCTCTAAAAAATGGGCCATAACTTGTACTGCTGCAGCATGAATGCTGGAACCATGCCCTAACCATGGGCTTGTCCGTGGTGGTCAGCAGAGTATCTGTATGTCATCTTGTTAGAACGTTGCTTTATGCACCAAACTTTTTTCAGGAAACTGCAGATTTTTGAACTAAAGCACACCAAATTGTTGAGAGAATATGTGAACAAGGAATGGAAGATTTTGGGTTTGTTTTGTTTCCTTACAAAAGTGGGGAAGGTGGTTAGAAATTTTGGTGCTTTGAAAGCAGATGAGACTTGCTTCTAGAGAGAATGCATTCACTCACTCTTTGGTCATCAGTCCAACACCCATTGAAATCAATGGGAATGATTTCATTGACTCAATTTCTGCTACAGCAGATTCTGTGTACTACACAAGAACAGGTAGTTTTTTGAAAATAGAGGAAAGAGAGCAGTTTGAAGTTTTTCATCTTCAATATAACAACCCTTTGTAGCAACCAACTGTCCCTTTCCCCATGCCAAGACCGACTTCTGCCTTTATCAAAGATTACTTTGATATTTTGCTTTAAAAGAGGCAGAAAATGACCATTATCCATATTACCATTTTAGATATCATTAGTCTTATTATTTGATGTCAGATTAGACCCCTCTCCTACCCCCCATACTATTTCCTCAGATTGCCTAAGGATGTTAGCAGCTACCATGGGTTGGGTAACATTCACTTCATATTTTGAACCTTGCATTCAACCACAAAATCATAAAGTTTAGTATTTTTCAGATGAGATTCTGGAGTGTGGTAACACAGAAGCGTAAATTATTGCTGAACAAAGCAGAAACAACAGTTCACTTTGCAGATACTGTTACTTGTAGGATGAGAATCTGCAAGGCTGCTGCTGCAGAGGGAAGTCAGGGTGCAGTAAGAAGATTTTATCCCTTTTCCTCCTTCTATTAATAACAGCAGGTTCAGCACATTTTTTTTTAGAGATTTCTGGATGTTTGAAAGATTCAGGCAAATTACCACTGCATATTTGGACAAAGCTCTGTGAGGTTTGTTCCACAGTAGGCCTAAATGATGTGCCAGAGCTTGGAATGATGCAGCTGAAACCATGCCCTATCTACACTCTAGTACAGCATTCTTATGCCATGCCTCGAGATTAAACTTGGTTCACTACATATCAGCTGCCATATTTTTGTTTTAAATTTCCATTTGATTTAGGGATCCGTAAGCAAAGGGTGCAAAAACCAATTGCATGGAGCTGGGTTCAGAGTAAGGCAATACACTTACAAGTACTGGCTGAGCAACGAGAAGCAGCTGTGTGCTGACTATACCCTGTACTAGAGACATTTGAAGTTGGCATAGGCAGCATAAGATGCCTTTGGCAGCCAATGATCTTTGCACTATCAGCAGACACAGTAGTTTGAATAATACCTATGGTTTTGTTGCCCAGGGAAGAGCAAAAGAAACTTCACAATTTCTTGTAATAGAAAAGAAGTTAAATTCAAAGAGACCAAATATAAATGGGATTATGTACATAGTCTTTGAAATTTTTCATCGTCAAGACGTTAACACGGGCTGAGACCCAGTATTAACCTGGATTCAGACTGAAGTGTTTACATGGGAGAAAAGAAAGAAAACTGATAGAGATGTTGAGCACTCTACCTATGGCACAGTGACCATAACCAGACTAGAGAGAATGTCTCCGAAAAATTTATTATTAACATTGATAATAATTCAGGTACATGTATTATAGTTTTATACTGAAACTACAATTTACTGAAACTACATCATATTTTATGCAAGTAAATACCACTAATTAATATAGACTATACATTAACTTCCTGTGTAATTACTTAATCTTATTTCCAGAATGTGTATTTTTAGAATCTAGTGCACTATCTACATTGTAATTATATATCATAATGACTTTAAAATTATATACTTAGCAACGACGTGTGCCTGTAAGAAATTCCATAATTAAAATGTTTTAAGTATAGGATTGAATTTCTCACATAAGAGCTCCAGACTTCAATACCTGATGCAGGTATCTTGAAAAATTCAAAAGCAGTAAATATAGAATTTCTGATTTTCCAAATTAGGTTCTCACATTTAGATTATTATATAGGTCTGATTTTATTTATTCATTTAAAAACTGACCTAATCTTTAAAATTTTCAAAAAAACAGTTATTCTTTCTCGCTTCACCTAGCAATGCAGCCCATAGAATCTAAAGGATTTTTATTGTACAAAAAATAATAAATAAACTACAAAAATAGGACCCCTGGTGGTCTAGTGGTTAGGATGCGGTGCCCTCACCACTGAGGTCTGGGTTCGATTCCCGGTCAGGGAACTCCTCCGGGCAGACGGAGCTCGTCAGCCCTGTAAGGCCATCCATCTAAGAGAAGGTCACTCTAAACAAACCTACATCCTGAGGACCTCACTGCCACCATCCGAGCTCGCTCGGCCCCGGCAGTTGAACCTCAGGATTAAAGGGTGGGCTCAGTTCAGTGCACACTGTGTCTCACCTAAAAAATCCACTGCGCAGGCTCGAAGGGTAGTGACCTTTCCCAAAATCTTCGTTTGCGAAGACTGGCCATAAACAAATGATGAACAAAAATAATAGATAAACTACATTATAGATTAATGGTTGGTGCATTGTAAATGTTAAGTAAAGCATAAAATTGAGATCCTAAAGCCAACATTGCTGATATCCTCTATATTATAAATTTATCAAAATGTATTTGAACGTTTGTGTCCTTATTTCCCCCAGGTTGCTTGAAGTACCCAGCTTGGTTTTTACTGTTCTATTCTATAAATGCTATGAGGGGTTTTTGTTTATCTGATAAGAAAAAAATTAATCCGTAGCAAAAAATATCAACATCCTATGGAGGCTATATTAAAACTCCCTATACAAAACACTTTTTTTTACATATTATACCTTTTGATGGCAATTTGTAAAACATATACACAACTCTGTGGATGTACTTCTTTAAAAATATAGAAGGAGCTTTTCAATGATGCAGAAAATTTCATCTGACCTGTTTCAGGATGAGCTGAACACTCCATTGGCCACCCTAATTTTTCTCCCTTGGCTATGAGTGACTCATTCAAACATAGCTATTTAAATTTTAGATGTCCCACAAAGGACAGATAAATTCCATAGTTCATCTATTTAATGCAAACAGATGTATTCAAATGGCTGACCAAATCAACCCATTATCAAACAACATGAAGTCTACAAAATTTAGCAGCTTCAAGTATTTTAGCAGAGAAAAACCTCTGAGCTTTGACAAGTTAATATTGTGAGTGAAGAAACAGGTGTCTTACTTTTACATGCCAAGTACCAAAACACATAAAAATGTGGAGCTTTAGCAGACAGCATTATATAAAGCAATTATTTGAAACTTCCAGTGTTGCAGAATCTGTGAAGGTGCTGTAACTTACTCCAGAAGTATATCCACATGTGTCTGCTCCACCGAGTATACTATTTTGTTGGGTTTAGGGTTTGTGGGGTTTGTGGGGGTTGGGTTTTTTTTAATTTTTATGAAAAAGATAAAAACCATTTTTGTAGATCAAAAACTATCACTTAATTGCAGAATGCTTTGGGTACATTCCAGAGAGGCTTTTGATTACATTCATCATTACTGTTGTGTATCAGAATAGCCACACTTAACAGTCCTACTCAAATAGATTAAGTTTCGTGTGTAAGTAACTGCAGAATTAGGACGTTTTACATTTTGCTTCTTGATCTAGGAACTGCCTATTCAGTTCACATAGAACTGAGTCAGCAGTCAATGAAATGAGTGTTCAAATTCTGCTGTCACTGAAAACTTGGCAGCCAAAGAGATGCTGATAACAGAGTTTCAATCCAAGCACTCCGGCCAAATCTACTGAAGTTTTTCAGCCTCTGCTATCTATTCTTTTCCAGCTCTCTACTTAGTGCCATTGCATCTAACCGGCTAACAGTCCTTATTGCATTTACCCTCACAGCATGCCTCAGCAGTTGGGTAAATGCTTGTATTCTCTGTTACAGAGAAGGACAAAGGCAGATGAACTAAATAATGAAGGTATTTAACTTTGTTTCTTTAAATTATCACAGGCAAAAAAATACAAAATAAGTTACGAAGAGATCTTGGAGGTTACCTAACCTATTCTGCTGTCCTAGGCCAGCATCAGTTGTACTTCAGCCATTCTTATCTAATAGTTCTTTAACCTGTTTCTTAAAACCCTCATTTAATTAAAATTCCACTGGCTGCCATGGCAATTCCAGTGCATCACTCTCTGCTATGTAGAAAGATTTCTTAATATCTGGCCTCTGTTTTTTGAGTAGACATTTTTCCGTCTTTCTGACCATCACATTTTCTACTTTTCTTCTGATATCATGATTCTGTGATTCTCTCAAGTGTGCCAAACCTCAGACTTGGATGTCCCAAGCTGAGTAATTAGATTCTCCTTTCAGCTTAAACATGCAAGTATCCAGCCTATTTTAATTATATCCTAACATACCTAAGCTGTGTGGCTATTTACATGCCTCACTGTTTTAGATCAGAGCAATCAGGTTCTTGCAGAACTAAGTCTTGAGTGAGAAATAGAAATCAGAAGTTGTCACAGTAATAGCATGAAAATTGAAACAAACTATATAATCAGGTACAAAGATATGTTAACTACTAATAGGATATTAATAATAGTTGAGTATATCAACAGCTTCAAAATCAGCCAGCGAATGTTCTCCTGAAGAAGAAGATATTCAAGAGAATAAGATTCAAGACATATATTCTCATGCAAATACCATGCAGGCATGCAGCAGGGAGATTCCCTGGAAAACAGCAGAGATGTTCCCTGGAAAGCATGAACTCAACAGTCTCAACTGTCAGAGAGAAGCTTGAATGGTACATGGGAAATGCATTGACTCTTAGTTTTAAGTAGAATTGCACTCAACTATATAACGAGTATATTGACTAAAAACTGCTAGAGGAGTCTGCCTCTGTTGCCAAGAAGGAATTAAATTACAATACTGTAAATAACACCTATTCTGGAAGGTATGATATAAAGCTTAACAGTTAAAACAAAAATCCTTATGTGACTAGTATTTTCAGAGGGAAAAGGTTCTACCAGCAGTGCTTTCCAAAACATATCTGAAATCCATAATTCAGGACCCATCCTTGATAATGTCTATTCCCAGCACAAGAAAACTGTTGCAAGTAGGTATTGTAACTTTCAGCAGAGCCGTGGCAGCTTTGGAACTGCAGCTGCTCCAGAGGCTTAGTGGTCACAGGTACTTCTCTGGAAGTTTATATTGTTTATATATATGATTGACTGTCTTACTTTGAGTAGTCTCAGGAGCTGTTCACGGAAACTGAGATCAGACAAAAGCTACCAAGCATGGTCAAAATAATTGAAAGGAAAGGTCAGTTTTAACAAACCTGTTGAGGGGAAAACAAGTCAGCAGAATTCTGAATTGCTTCCAGGGATGAGCATGTAGAAAAATAGAATCATAGAATATCCTGAATTGGAAGGGAACCATAAGGATCATCAAAATCCGACTCCTGGTTCTTCACAGGACAGCTCCAAGAATCACACTATGTGCCTGAGCATGTTATACCAACACTTCTTGAACTCTGTCAGGCTTGGTGCTCTGACCACTTGCCCGGGGAACCTGTTCCAGCATCTAACCACCTTCTGGGTGAAGAACTTTGTTCTAGTATCTAACCTAAACCTCCCCTGACACAACTTCAGGTCATTCCCCTGAGTCTTGTCACTGATCATCACAGAGAAGAGATCAGTGTCTGCACCTCCTCTTCCCCTCACAAGGAAGTTGCAGATTGCAATGAAGTCTTCCCTCAGTCTCCTTCAGTCTGAAAAGACCAAATGACCCCAGCTGCTTCTCATATGGCTTCTGCTCAAGGCCCTTCCCCATCTCCGTTGCCCTCCTTTGGACACACTCTAAGAGTTTAATGTCTTTCTAATATCGTGGCACACAAAACTGCACACAGTATTCAAGGTGTGGCTGCCCCAGTGCAGAACCAAGTGGGACAATTCCCTCCCTCGACCAGGTGGCGATGCTTTGCCTGATGCCCCCCAGGACACGGTTGGCCCTCCTGGCTGCCAGGGCACTGCTGACTCATATTCAACTTGCCATTGACCAGGACCCCCAGGTCCCTTTCTGTGGCACTGCTTTCCAGTCTCTCTTTCCCCAGTCTGTACAAACAGCCAGGGTTGCCCATCCCAAGCGCAGAATCTGTCATTTTCCCTTGTTGAACTTCATATGATTGGTGACTGCTCAGTCCTCTAATTTGTCGAGGGCCTCCCTGCCTTCAAGGGAGTCAACAGCTCTTCCAAATTTAGTATCATCTGCATCTTAATATACCCTTGGGTAAAAAAAGCATTAGAGAAGAAATCTGTTCTAACCGTATAAAGGTACACCCAACCAATTTTTTTTTTTAACCGAGATATGTTTTCCTAAGTGATAATAATTGAGACCTTGTGACTAGGTGGCAAAAGTTAGATGTGACCATTGTCCTTGGTTTTTGTCATTTTTTTTCCTGAAATTTCCACCTGTCTTGTTGCATCTTACCAACAAGAAGACCAGACAGTAGTTAGATGCAGATTTTAGGTTACTTTCCTGCATTACTTTGATAAACACTTAAACAAAAGCTTCATAACCAAAATGATTTGCAGATAATAATAAAAATATAATAAAGAGGTATAGAAGCAAAAATTACAAGGCCAACAAGGTTTGTGGATTTTTAGCAGCGTACACTTTATTCTAAAAGACCCAAAAGCAAGATATGTGGAGAGGTTCACAAAGCATGAAATGTTATGTTCAGATCCTCAGCTGGTATAAATTATTACAGCTCCACTAGAATTCATGTAGCTATACCACTGTGTATATGATAGCTTAAACTGACACTCTGGTCATACCTAAACCACAGATTTATTAATGTGGATAGCAGATGCTGCAGGGAAATAGTCTATCTCTCACCTAACTGGGTTCCTAATGACATCCAACAAACATACAGACATGAGGACAGTTTAGATAAAACTGCTCAGAACCATTAACTGCCGCTTATTTCCAGGACTTATCTCAAACACAAGCTTTCTGTTAAGTTCGGAAGGCAACTGAAGCAATTGAAATCCTGCTGTGGTTGAAAAGCAGATGTGATCTTTGGCTTTCAAAATGAGACTGAAAAGAGTAAACTGAGATTTGATAAATTAGAGAGAAATGCTACCCACATTTCCCAAACTCACTATTTTCTGTCTGCACCAGATCTTCTGTCTCCTTGATTTTCCTTGATATATCTCAGAGTTGCTGAAGGATGATGAAGAATGACTGGCTTTTTTTCTCGCTCTCTCTCACTGTCACTCTCTCTTTTTTTTTTTTTTTTAATTATCATAATCTACTGGTTTTCTGTTTCTTAACTTTCAGGTTTTTCGGTTTTGAAATACATCAAGTATGAAATAGGATGCATGACACCAACTCAAAATTCATCATCTCTTATGTCATTAACTGACCAAATTGCATTATAACTTCTGTGCTAGTAGGCAGGTCTACATAATCATGTCTTCAAGTGATGGATCTTGAAATTTGTCCTGGCATGGGGTTAAGTACAAAACATTATGATCCACACTTTACATTTCACTGTACATTAAGCCTGCCTAAAAGGCAGTCAGTATTTTAATGTGAAGACTTCAGTTGTGTTCTCTGCCACCATCTTCCTGATGGT
Source organism: Manacus candei (assembly GCF_025592945.1). Taxonomy (NCBI): domain Eukaryota; kingdom Metazoa; phylum Chordata; class Aves; order Passeriformes; family Pipridae; genus Manacus; species Manacus candei. Next base: position 3,718,613 of record NW_026138059.1, read on the forward strand.
CTTAACAGTAGAGGAGACTAAATATACATAGAATGTTTTAAAATAATAAGCACTTCAGGAAAAAAAAATGTGGCTTAGAAATTACTTAGTAAAAACCTTGTGGAAATTTTATTTTATCAATAGGAAATCCTTACTTACTGGCACTCTAATCTCCTGCCCTGTACTGGATGCAAGATGAGGCAACATGTGGGAGAAGAAAATGTTATTCTCTTATATCTCAACTCTTAACTCTTGTGAAAAAAAAATGGAACAATAGTAGTTAATTCCTGATTTCAGGGTTGTACTTAGGTAATTTTAACACCCTGAGCTGGTGTCCTGGCTACTGGCTGTGACTCCTCCAGATAAGAAAAATGTGTGCTATCCACAACAATAAACCAATGGTTAGATAGTACCAGGGTATCAGTGTCTCCAGTGGACTGGATTATGTGCTCCCATATGTGTCCTCCACCCTCACTTTGGTTGTTTTGGTCCTTGGTCCCCACTTTCACCACACTGGAAGTGATACTGGGAGTTTCAGTAATGCATAAGTAAGCCTGGTGAGATGTAAGAGAGAATATTTCTTAAAGAATATTTGACTTTTGGATCTGATTTTTATTTATGGGCTTGACACATTTATGCATATCTGCATCATTATGTGGAGAGCCATGACTTTGGTTTTGAATTGTGGCCCAGTGTTGTTATTTCAGTTCTAGACAATCAATGGGTGTACACTGGTTATTTAAAAGCATTTCTGGAGGCTTGAGAGCAGTTTAAGCAATCCATATATACGGAGCTTGATCTGATTCCTTTAGGAAATCCTAACATGCTGACAGAAAACATATGATCTAAACAGTTTCAACCCTAAAGGCATACTAGCAAAGTGAAAATCCTAGAGCTTGTCTGTGAAAGGTGCAAACCAGAAGGAATGTTCCCAAGGACAAATTTGGAGTGCAGTTCCTATGTCATTGTGGTGTGCAAGTCAAGAGAAGAGCATAAATTCCGTGTTTATACACTGGTGTGAAGGTGAATGAGGAGTTTTGAAAATCATGTATGAAATACATAGCAATGTTGATAGGGGTGTCTGAGAAATATTGGAGGTATTTTACTAGGCATGGAGCTAAGAGACAGATATTCTCAATTTCTATGAAAGACCCCAACATTTTGGAAAATATTGGAAAAAAGTTGTGGGGTTTCCAAAATTCAGCTCTTATTGAAAACAAATTTTAATGGAAAATTTTCACACTGACTCAAGATCTTTGCACTGATGACAGTGGAATTTTAGCTTTTTAATCCCAGGCAGTGGGACCGCCAAGGCTGCAATGAAAGATAAATGTGCCTTGACAGCAGAGCTATCAGGCTGCTTGATTTTCTCTTTTGATAGGTTTATGTTTCATGCCAATCAATCCAGCTCTACTGTGCAGCATAGTCACATTACCTTTATAACGTAGTCTACTAGCAGCTTAAAAACAGTGAAGGAATACAGTGCCCTCTAACTACAGCAGGAAAAATAAATTGCGTGAGGATGGGAAAAGAATTTTAAGAAAATATTTTTTCTTGTGTAAATGATTTTATCTAATAGTTCAGATATTCAGATCTCAGCCATTCTGGTGAATATACATTTCCCTGGGGGAAACATATGCTCAGTGCTCTCACCTTGGGGTTTCCCACTTAGTCATTGCAAGAATAAAGAAAAATCTCTCGGGGAAGATGTCTCTAAGGAGTGAGGTCTCATGGTGAGTGATTCACAACAAAGTACATTCTTCTGCTGAAAAAAAAAAGCCAACAGCAAATATTAGATCAAATGTTGAAGTAAATTCATAATTAGTAAGCCAGATTCTCATCTCAATTAATAGACATGTAAGTTCAGACTGTTTATTTGTGTGCTGAAGCTGCTTTGGATTTACTCCACTTTAATTAAGATCAGAATATTACTCTCTTTGTTGGTTTAGATTTTTTTAATAGCTAAATTATGCCTACATACAGCAAACTGATGGATTCATTTCCAGCACTGTTCCTTTAATAAAAGCTTCACCAGTCCTTAGTACCTTAATCTCACTCCTGGAATCAGGACATGGTTTGTGGGTTATATCTAGCATATGCTGCAAATCTAGTTATCTCACTCATATGTAATACCATAACAACTCTGACTTCTAATAATCAGTGAACTGTAAAATCTCAGTGCAGGTTATCTCAAATGAAAATTCCAGAAGCAAAACCGGTTTGGAGGTTAATGGAATTATCCGAAGTCTCAGGATGAGGGACTACAATATAACTTTATGCTGGATCTGCAACACTGTGTCTAAAAGCCAATTTGATTTCTTTTTTACACCACTCCCGCTCCCACTCTTGTTATTTTCCTAGGTTCTATAAAATAATGTGAGGCTTTTGGCAGCACTCTAAAAATGAATCCTGACAGTCCATATGCAATATAATATAGCTTCTTCCTCCATTTTTAAAATAATACACATTCTGTGAACACTCACAAACATGTCTAGTCCCATTGCATTATTCCAGCTGTGCTCAGCTATCCGAGTTAAATGGAACTCATCATGTATCATAAATCTGAGTCACTACATGGTCTGATGGTCCTGAGTTTATTTTAAGGAGTAGAGGATAACAGATGAGAAAAGCAAGGTTCAAAAGTAAAGGGAGAGCAGCTCAGAGGTGTCACCCTATGCTGTTACATCAGCCCCTGAAATACCATATGGCTTTGGGAAAACGAGTCAACTCAAAATTTTCTTCAGTCATGGAAGTGGAATGTCCAGATTAGCATATCTGAGCCTATTATAACTTGAAGTATCCATGAGGATGAGCAGAGTTCTGGAGTATACGGGCAGGCTAAGACCTGTGCCTAGAAATGGGCTGGAATGAAAACTGAAGTTAATTGCCTTCACTTAAAAAGGCAAAAGTTCAAATAAAGTTGCTAATTTTTCCTAGTAAACACATCTAGTAATCATTTTCAGTGCAAAGGCGAAAACAGCAAAAGATTGCTATAATTAGAATAGCAGCTGCTTTCACAGAAATATCCTGTGAAGGTGGGAATAAGTGTCTGAAGAAGTAGAAAATCTTCTAGCGTGGACCTACTGCCAACAAAGGAAGTTTCTACATTATCAACATCTGATGCCCTTCTTCTTCCACCCTTCCTTCCCCTACATCCCATTGCAGATAGTTTCAGTCTCCTTACTTATGACAAATGCCCAACCATTTGTTTTTTGTCTGAATTCTAGCTAAAGGGGGGGGCAGACACAAGCTCTCAGATTCTACAGAAACCCTTTAACATGCAAGGCAAATGTCCATAAAAATTATCTAGTGACCGTCTTAAATGATTAAAACCAGGTAAGGTGTAAATTAAGTATTTTGTAGAAGTCACAAAGGATTTGAAGTAATACACTTAAGGTTTGACACCAGAGACATCAATAGTTTAAACATTTTCCCCTTCCTTCAGATTACATCTCATTCTATTGATTACATCTCTTCTAAATGACAGCCACTGAAAAGGTCCAAGGCCTAGACAGAAAGCCCAGGGTTTAGTACTACAAAGAAGTGTCCCACAGTGAAGCCAGGAGCCAGGATTGGACTTGAGCATAGCTGCAGCAAACCTGCACACTAAGCATGTAAAAGCAACTGGCATAGGGGCTTCATCTGCTGTTGGGGCAGATAGGCTGCTCCTTACCTTCTGGTTTGATGGGCCACTGTTTTCATGGAGTCAAATTTCATCCGGAGTTCCCAGTACCTTCAACCAGGATTATAGTATCTATACTTAAGGGTACCTTAAGACACTGAAGAATGGAAAAGTAGCTGCCTCCTTTTGAAATACAGACCCAAGCCTCCACTTCCTTGTGATCTATAATCTAGATAGGAAGGTGAGTACTGACAACCATCAATGTGAGAAACGCTGACAGATAAAGCAAATGGTCCCATCATGGTAGATGAAAATACATTGTTTTGAAATTTATTTTAGTGATTTAGGAAAGTTGAACTGTACGCAACAGCCATTTCTGACTTTCCCTTTGTACTCTGAAGCAGAAGCAGTATGCATGCAAATGTAAAGCTGGGATGTGTATAACTTTATTTTCTGTGCTGTGCACATTTTCATTTTTTAGTAGCAGCCTGTTTGCCCTTATGTCTATGCAAGGCAACAATATCTCAGATGTCTCCAAATGTCCTCGCTGTGGAACAGGAAGCAGCATAGCTGCATCAACATGGCAGAACTAATCAGTCTGGGCACTGTGCCCTGCTGATGCAGCTCTCCTCTTTCCAGGACCCCAGCTAAAATCTCTGCAAGGCACTAAGCACATGCTGCTGAAATTCAAATACTGTAGTCATGGGGACAGACAGAGAGCAGCAAGAGATAGCCTGACCTTACAGGCTAGTAGGTCAGGCACATAAAGGGGAAGGGGAAAATTTATCAGACATTATGCCATCATTATTTTTTTAATCTAAAGGAAACTGTGCATGCACTTCGCCTGGAACCTCCCCAAGTGGTTGTTTGAGTTTTTACCTTAGAATTAGTGTGCCAAGTGCTTTTTATGCTCTTGGTCACACACACTACATCTATACTGCTAAATTTAACAGTGTCAGGACCCTTTCTTTGGCTCTGAGACCAGTAGATTGGCCCAGATGTGCCCATGCTATGCTTCCAAAGAGTGTAGCTGCCTTCAGGCAGCCTACTAGAAATAGACTCCAGCCTGTGTTTACTCCTGGGAATTGTTCAGAGGACACTAGTTGATTGAGGTCAAAGTCATGCTGGGAAACATGCTGTGAGTATACAGATAGTTCCGGAGCCCTGGAATTGGATAGGTTGTTTGCATAGGTGCTGCATTGAAAAATGATAGAAAATACCCAGAGTATTTGAAGAAGTACTGCATAGCTTCTATATGGTAAGAACCAAAAAGAATGTGTTCACATAAATTGCCACAAAACCCAGTAAAACCCAGAAACAAAATAGCAAATGAAAAGCCACAAATTCCAAGCTGAATTCAATGCTTTCTGAAATGCACTGAGTGCATCTGATGTTCTTTTGAACTCAGGAGACAGTACTTTTCAGGCTTGAAATACTCAGACTGTATGAGCCAAGAATGATTCACACTATCAAAGACCTAGAAAAAAAGGAAAACACATGAGAATACGGCAACAAACTGAATTTGGAACACTATCACTTTTGGTCCCAGTGGAAAAAATAAAAGAGGTTGCTTACACCATAAAAATTCTGAAGCATAAAAAAAGTTCAAACCCAAAATGGACTTTACCTCCCAAGTGAATGTCTGTTCTCCTGTTTAATAAAGCATTATTCTTTATAGTAAATATAAACACAGTCACTAATAAACCAGAAGTTCTTTTTTCTTCAGTCTGTATATGAAATTCAGAATTGGGATTGTAGACTAAAAATTAAATTCTCTACCAGCCTTCTTAGTATAGCGTAACTACTCTTTTGTATTCTTTTTTTTTTTTATTAGCCTAAGAAATCCTAAATTAAGCATTACCATAACTCAGGCTTCAATTAAACTCCATGGTCTAGAGCACTATGGTTATTATAGGATAAGCATATTTAATATCCATATTTTAAGGAGGCTCGATATTCTAGTGCACCTGGTTAATACACCCATCAGGTTGAGTATAAAGCCTTTTTTGGGCAAACATGTGCCTGCTGTTTTGTATGAGGGTAGCAAATAAAATAAGAGAAGGCTCCCAGGAGCAATTTAGGAAAAATAACATGGCATTACTGCACTCGCTAATAGGGGAGAGAGGAGGAGCACTAATGAAAACTGCATTCTCCCATTTATTGAAAAGCAACAAGGATTCTGGGCTCCCAAACAACAAACAAAGCCTCCTACCAATGTACATGTCTTTCACAACAGCTTTGACCTGTGCTGGAGACAATTTTACTCCTTACTCAGTTCAGGCTGTGGAGTGCAACTATTAGTTGATGTAAAATGATCAAAATTCACCACACCCTTGATGGGTATATTCTGTGCATTCCAGGATTCTTTGAAGGTGTCTTATACACTCTTTTGACAAAGATATTTTTTCAAATTCTGAGCATAAATTCAGCTGGATGGTAGAAATTACTCTCTAATTTGCTTGCAATGAAACCATAATGAGACAGCTAGGTCATGAAGGACTCTGAGACAGAACAAAAAGCAGCAATGTTTCCACAGCGTGTGTAAGATGACAAAAAAAAAACTTCTCAGTTTTTTTCTGCCTCTCTCTCACACACACACACATACACATCACAGTGACAATAAGTTGTGGCACAAACTGGAGTATCAATAAATCCTTCATCAACCTGAGGCTGAAATATAACTAGCTAAAACTTATTTTTAGCCTACCTTGGACACCAGCCAGAATGAAACCAGCAAGAATTATACTGCAATAAATGCTGGTAATGTAAAGCCATAGATTGGAAAAGGGGACATTAATTCATATGCTATGAAGGTGTCCCTTTGTGAATCCTTTCTGAGAAGATTTAAATAAGTGGTTTCATTCTCATTCTTGCTATTGGTATTGTCTTGTTTGGTCTCAGCCTTGGTTGATGGTTTTCAGCACACTTTATATTGCTTTGAATATGCCAGGCAGCAGCAGATGCCTTTATGGAGCAAAGGCTACGCCTGCCAAACTGGCAATGGAATATAAGCTGCTTTTTGAGAATATGATTATAATAAAACTGTATCCCAAGGCCATATTCAGTCACAAAGTACCAGTGCCCCCGCTCCCTCACCACACATACACATAGAGATACACCGATACAGACATACATACAAAGACCTATGTTTGAAAAAAGAAGGTCCCTTGAGAAGTGAAAAGAGATCCGCCTAGCCCTGCTCTTCTCTTTCCTACTTGTATGGTCCAGCTTGCTCTTCATGTTACTGTACATTTCCTTGGCTGTATCTGCCTTTCCTGTCAGCATGGCTGCACAGCTTTGCTAACAAGGCACCTTCACTCCAGAGAGTGCCCCCTCCTGGGGAGGGACAAGGCAGAGAGATTTATCATGGAAGAGGTGCTCTGCAGCAGCTCACAGGATCCAGAAATTGCTGTTAGGAAACTGGGCACTGGATTTGCTATTCTTTTTCAGACATGAAGGTCCAGCTAGTCCAAAATTCCTTCTCTGACAATAAACAGTACCAGATGTTTAGAGGTACTAGACCAACATGGGGTAACTGAAGTATATACTATTCCTTCCACTTCTCTTCAGCATGATAGCTGAAATTTGGATTAAACCCTGAAGCTTAATTTTTTTTTCTCCAAAGCTTTGTAGTACTAATTTTTACAACTCTAAAAATTCTTGTGATACTTGGTTCCTCTTCACTGTTTGTGAAATTCTTGGTCTTAAACACATCCTGAGACAATGAGTTCCAAGAAGCATGGTTACTTTATGTCCTAATTGCTTCTCTTCTAGTTCTAATTGCTCTTCAGATTTCACTGAATCCATGTTTTGTCTCTCCATAATTTGATGGGGAGACAGAAAGTCCTGATTGAAATTCTTTCAAGATTTATCGTTTCATTTAATTTGCTATATTTTCATTTATTTTCTTTTATTGTTCTGCTTTCCAAATAATTACAAGATTTTTAATCTCTCAGCTCTGTCCCATAACTCATATTCAGCAGCATTCCTGTGAATTGTGTGGTGATACTTCACAGATACTCATCAACATGGCTAGGCTTCGCAAACGAAGATTTGAGAAGGACTCTACCCACGTTTGCTGCAAACATGCTGGTGGCTAAAAAGGCCAATGCAAGATAGACAAGTCCAATTGCAAAAGGCACAATGGAAAGTCTCCTTAGGCGATATTGGCAAGACACGGTTCTCTCTGTGTTGTCTTTTCTCCTCAAGAATGATTCTGCATGTGTTCTCAAAAGAAGTAGCAGCGTTATAAATAGTATGTCTTCATGTCTCCCAATTGGAGGCAGAGTAGACCAATGATGATGATCAATATGGCCAAGGCTGAGATGTTGTTTCAGGGAGTCCTTGTATCTCCTCTTCAGGGCTCCTCTCTTGCGGCAGCCAGTGGCAAGTTCACCATAGAGAACAATCTTAGGGAGGCGGTGGTCCTTCATCCTGGAGACGTGTCCTACCCAATGCAGCTGTGTTCTCAGCAACATGGCCTCAATACTTGTGACTGCTGCTTGTTCTAGAACAGATGTATTGGTCACATAATCTGACCAGTGGATGTTTAGGATTGTACGAGGCAGCGTTGATGGAAGCGTTCTAGGAGTCGCAGGTGGTGGCAGTAAATGACCCATGATTCAGATCCATATAAAAGAGTAGACAGCACTATGGCTTTGTAAACACTGATCTTTGTACTTTTCTTCAGGTGTTTTTACACCAAAGTCTTTTATGGAGTTTTCTGAAAGCACTATATGCCTTTGCTAACCTGTTGTCTATCTCTTTGTCAATCTCACCATCCAAGGAGATGATGCTTCCCAGATAATTAAACTGCTGGACTGACTTGAGCTCTGATTCGCCAATGATGATATGGGGATGATGGAAGACTTTCTGAGGTGCAGGTTGGTAGAAAATTTCTGTCTTCTTTGAGCTGACTTCCAACCCAAAAAGCTCAGCAGCCTCAGCAAAGCAGGATGTTAAACTCATAGACCCATATGAGACTACACAAATGATGTGAATAGTATATGTTTGCCCTAATATTTTGCAATGTTTCAAAATCATATGCACAAACAGGATTTATTTAAAGCTACTTTTAAATGTTTTTTTTTTCTAAAAATAAAATTATGATCTCTAAATTTGACTAACAACATAGCATTACTAGCAGAGTATACTGCCACCCCTACGTAAAGAATAATTTAATATAACAATACTTTTCAAGGACTGATACAGGCCATTAGTAGTGGAATGTAGAAATAAGGCAGGAAATGTCATGTCATTATTGCAAGTCAGGTAATGGTCACTGAAACCAGTTCATTCCAAAATACACCTATTTTAAGCTGCAAGACAGGGGAAGAGGACAAAGATAATGGGCAGTGCAGGATGATAGCACGGATCGAGCTGAATGATTTTCATCTGGAATGCATTGATCTCAGAAAGCATTAGAGAACTCAAAGTCCATCCTCTTTACTCATCTGTGTGAGTCATCCTCATTAAATTCAAAGGATCTCAGAACATCTGTGTATCTGTAAATTGAATTTTAACACTCAAATGAGCAGTGACTCAATACAGCCTTCTATGTCTGATACCAAACCTGGCAAGTGAAGAATTGCCTGAAAGCAACAAAGAAGTACAGAAATTTGACTTAAAAATGTCTTAGTATATGGCAAGTTTAAAAATTAATTTCCTGTAGATTATTAAAATGCAGCTTTAAATATATTTCAAATATTATATTATCCAAGCATTAGTATAATTAATTTTGCACAGAGAGGATTAAACTTTTTGTTTTCTCAAAGATACAGGTAAATAAACGCCATAGAAAATGTTCTACAGAAATAGATGGAAAATAAGAATCTGAAGTGTAGTCCTAGTGAGAGATGACCAATATTTTCAACAAACAAACTATGACATTAAATGAACCAGAGGCTTTACTTTAGCAGTCATCACATTTCAGGGTTGATTTCTTGCTGAAAAAAATATGTCAGGTAAGAGTTGAATGTAAAAGATATTTGCAATTTTGTTAATAATAATTTGTTATTTGTGTTAATATGCAATAATCAAAATATTAGAAAGTGCCCAGGGATTTGTAAAAGTATTCAGATATATACCTACTACGTATTTAAGTTTAGGCATGAATGAGCCTTTGCAGTGCTGAATGAATCTACTCATCTCTGATCAGCGCAGTTTCTGGAATATGGAGAGCTGCAACCCCTCTTTGTACTTAGACACCCTCTTTGTACTTAGACACCCACTGTTCAGACATCCATTTTCAAGACTAGAGTTTAGGGTCTGGTTGTAATGCACCAAACTCTTATCTTTCCTGCTATAGTCAGAAATCTCTCAATTTCTGGCTTAAAATCTTATGGCTGGTTGTCCTCTAGCATTTTCCTTTCACTTCCCTAGTTCCACTATGTCAGACCAAGCAGTTCAGAAAGGGCATAGTGACCTTGCTCTAAGGTTTAGTCTGAGAAGGATTTCTGTGTTTTCGATTATTCAAGTTCCACTCCTACACAGACTAAGAAAACTATTGCCATAATGGCCTCTTGTATTTTGTACTGTTTCTCTGTGGATTGTCATGTGTAATACTGCGTGCAAAGAGAACAGAACATAAAAATCATTCTAATATGGCTTTGCAAAATAAAACTCTTAACTTTTTTGTTGCTAAAAATGTGAAAATAAAGTGACAAGGTGATTGCGAAGTCCTAGCAAAACTTTATCCTAATACAACACATATTTAGTCATATTCATCATTTAATTCTAAAAGGAAATGGAATATGTTTTTCAGGACTCATCCATGACTGAAATGATCCAGTTTTGTAGAAGAAAAGCTCTGTTTATTGCAAACAAGATATTTCCTCCTTTTGAACTGAGAAAACATGTTGTTTGTAGTACCAAAACAAAATCAGTCGGAAGAATGTTCATTCCATGGCTTAAGGCATGTGCAATGACAGAGAAAACTGTACCCTTTTAAAAACAAAGTTATAAGATGACATAGCCATTTCCTGCATAATAAAATCTTTCAGGAGTAGTACAATATCTGCTGCAATTAAACAGTTAGAATTTTAACAGACTATCATCATTTGCAGCTGCTAATGGTAATGCTGGAAGACATGATTCTGTCTGCAGACATTGGTTCAAATATTGCTTACTGGGGGAAAGTACTTTATACATACATGATCATTAACTCTTTCATTTGCATAATAGATTTTCAGATACTTTGTCACTTGTAAGAAAGTTTTGGAATTATGAGGGATTTGTTTTGTTAATGTTGCATTCATAGGAATTGAAGTCTCTCTACATAGAAATAGTTTGTCTTCAAATACCTTCAAATAGCTGACTTCATATTTTGCTTGCTGTGTATTTCAGCTAATACAATTACTCTGGCCTGATTCAGCTACTTTCTCTGCAAAATGTTGATATTTCAGAATCCTAAGCATCACTAAAATGGTGAAACTTTTCAAGAGGCTTGATGTAGTTAATCTGCATAAAATATATTGCATACAAAAAGCTGCAATGGGTGCAATGAAAAACATTATGGACTCTTGTACTTGAGAAAAGTCTAGTCTTCTCTCCCCAAGCTCCAGTTTTCTCAAGCTCTTAAAGTCAAATAAACTTTATATTCATTCCTAATTGAAACAGGAATGGAAGATTAAAATACATAATTAGAAAAAAAATCTTGGAAAAATACAGGAATCTAAATAATAAAAATCCTGACAAAAATTCCTTTCAAAATAATTGTGATGGAATGAGTAAAGAGCTTTATCAGTGGTTTGTTTGGGGTTTTTTTACATACTCTTGCATTGAAATGTAATGAAAACGATGATTGATAAGTAATATTTTAAACATATTTTAAATATTTTAAATATTATAAATAAATATTTTAAAAATTTGAAACTTACAATAACCAATTTATACCTTGGAATCACCACATTTGTATATATATATAAAAATACAGCATCTGCATCTACAAAGTATGACCATTAAGATAAAATATCAACTATGTTTTTTCATGTGTATATGTATTCATTATTTTCACCCAGAAAAGTTGACAAATCTAGGAAATCTGAATAATGACATGTGAGAAATATCCACAGTCTGGGCTCTTCTGTCCCCCCCACAGCTTTAAAAAGAGATGAAGCCCACTAAAAATATGAGTTTATGTCACCTGAACCCTTAGGCCAACCATTTCTGCCATTAATATTCAATAAAGCAAGTCCCCACCTTTATTCAATGCTACTGACAGTGAGTCCAGGTGAAACGAACAGTTGCAGTTCTTAGATCTATATGGTAGGATTGAGTTACAATAATGTAGTCTGGAAACAATAGGAGGAATAAATTACTATGACTCTATAGTGCTGATTGACACGATTATGTGAGAGAAAAGATAGAAAAGATCTATTAGGTCATCTTGTCCATTCCCCTCGATACATTGTAATGTCTCCAAAGGAAATGTTATAAAGTGTTGTGAAAAGGACCTGGTTATTAATAATGCCATTAATAATTTTTATGACATTTTTAATTCTCTTTGCTTGGGTACTTTTTTCTGTGATCTGATACTAGATGTCTTGCTCTTTTGTAATGTTACTAATACATGTAATACAGTTGTATAAAATGAAATGTGATAGAATGTCTGATTGTCAAAAAATTTATAATGTATCAAATGATGAAAATTTTTTTGTGTATCCAGTGTGCTAAAATGACACTGTATTAAAAAACAGCAACAGCAAAATTTATGTTCTTGGCCTGACATCCCTTTCCCATTATACAAAATACAAGAGAACTTCTACTCCTGACTATTTCCTTCTCTATGGAACCAAAATTTTCACCAGCTTTATGACTTAACAAGATTTGGTGATCCACACCCTGTACACAGAATGAAAACATTAACTATTATGCTATACCTTCAGCTTCCACCATTACCTACTCTGTCCATTTTGCTCATAGCAAATTCAGACAGTGTTACAAAAATCGTCCTATAAAATGTTAGTCAAGCTGTTTTTCAGTTAGACAGAAAAGATTTCTACCTGTGAATCACCCGACATTCAACCCTTGGACATATACCCTTGTGGGATTAAGATTTGTCCTACTGTGTGTGTAATGTCAGCAGAAATTCTGCATGACTCCGGAGATGAGCCACAAATTTGGGACTTGAGTTCAGGATAGCATTCCCAGGTTTATTAGCATCCTACTCTCAAGCAAACAAGTAATTTAGTTCCTTTCAAGCAACTGCTTTCTCTCTTGATTTATATATTCCTTCTATAGCCTACATCTAAACCATGCCTAGTCCCTACATAAGGTGTAGGCTGCTACTTCCCCCTCTCTTCTTTGGGGAAGGAAATAGAATCATGGAATGGTTGGGGTTGAATGGGACCTTAAAGATCATCTAGTTCCAACCCCCATGCCATGGGCATGGACACTTTCCACTAGACCAAGAAGGTAGAAATACAACGAGCCAGCCAGGGATGAATCCTCCATTGCCTATTCCAGTGGATATCCTTGTACTGGCACCTGAACATGTGGTGTGGTGGGACATGCAGATCACATCTGTCTGAAGTTTAGAATGTCTCTGGAGTTTTGTTTGTCCTGTACTTTGCTACAGACAACTAACAGGCACTTCATAAACTGAAGATATTTCTGTAACACAAATTCTGCAGCCCAAGGGGAGGAGGTACAGGACCACTGGCCAAACTGGGTTATCAAGGGTTCTCCTAATAAGCTAAGCTGTATGAGTGCTACCTTTTTTCTTCATAGCCTGGGTTATTTGTTATTTGATCCTGTTCACTCTCTGAAGTAAATGAGAGAGATTTGTACTGTAAATCAAGAACTATTTGTTACAGTTTATCTGGAAAATTGGACAGATTTCTACTCCACTTTCAGTGAGTGAAAATTTTCTAAAATAGTTTTTGTTTTGTATTCTCACCAAACATGAAAGCATAATAACCATAAGTTTAACCGATGATAGCTTGATAAGAGATGATAATTTTATGTGAAGAGTGTGCGCTTATATGTGTACATGTTCTCTATTAATATTTATGAAATAATTACTAGGTGCAGCTAAATTAATTAATAACTTATTTAGAACATATTTTACAAAAAAATATTAGCAAGGAATTGTTAACAAGCAATGACACAGCTAGCTGCTATAATGAATTTTGTAATGTAGATTTCATTAGAAGCAAGTACATGCCTGATTAATATATGAATTCACATGGTAATATAGCATCCTTTAAAATACAATAAACTTATTAAATAATAATGAATCAGTTGGACTAATTGATATAATGAAGAGACAGTCTGAAAATGTCTGAAAAAAATAAAGCCCACTGTAATGGACAAATCAAACACTCCCAGTCTAAGTAGCAGGAAACACAAAGCAAGAAGAACAGAGGAAAATGTGAGAACACAACATGAATATTTTTTGTAAAATAAGTACTAAAAGCTCATGCATAGATGCCATCTTTAAGGGTAGAATTAAGTCAGCTATTTTATGATTGGTTTCTTCAGCTTTTTCTAGACAACAGAAGAAGAGATTCTTCAGGAGGTGGCTGAAGACAGGAGACAAGGTAGGAGCTCCAGATGCCACCTGAGAGAACATCTCTTCTACTGACTACCCAGAAAGTCTGTAGGGATTGTTAGGTAGCTTGAAATACACATCTAAATTATATTACACAAGTCAGATGCTGTGATTACTCTCCTAATTGTCAACTGCCTAAAGAAATTGTTCATAAAACCACTATTTACCTAGCTGCACATGCTACTTCAGAGCTATCTTTCTTTGAGATGACTATTGCAGACTTTTGCAGACATGTTTCCTAAAGCAAGGTTCTCAATGCTGACTCTGAAGAACAGCTTTAAAGGCTGCAGCCAATGTTATTGGTTAATGACTTTGAAGGCCAACTTTTGTGAAGGATTCTTTCAAACACAGGCTGTCAATTTAGTATGTGTTGATCATAATATGAAAGAACTCTGTGTTTCGCAAGTTCAGAGGTTCTTAATTATGAACAAGCTTTGCAGCACCCAGCCATGCATGACAGACTTCCTGATACCTCCTTGTCTCTTTCTCCCTGCAGCCTGGGCTCTTCCCTCCAACTCTCATGTTGCCTGGAAGGGTTTGCCTTCATCTTGAAGCCTTTTTACAATCATCTGACTACAGAAAGATTCAGAGTACAGAACCTGACTGATTCACAGTACAATTTAATATGACAAATCATATCCTGTGTAATATTGCAAAATTAGAAAAGATTAACCAATATTTATGTCAGAGCTTAATGAATCCGTATTGTGTGGGTTTGTCTTACCTCCAGCATAGCAATTAACAACTACCCATCAGAAATACAGAGCCAATTTCTGATTTTGCAGTATTTTTATAAAAAGCCTGAGTGCATGTTAGTGATGCACGATGCTTTAGTAACTAACTTGGCCACAGGCTGCGGGGGAATCCTCTCAGAAATATATATCTGAGCAATCCCAGGTTCTAAGTCACAGAGCAGCAAACTTCTTTCATTGGAACAATCAATTAATGGGGATCCTGCAAGGACAGAATAAATTGTTCTAGACATCTTTGTTCAACTGAAAATCAAATAGATTTTAAATGGCACTAAAACACATTCTCAGAAAGGGCAACGCTTCTAGTTTCTGACTTGCAATCTGGTGTTAACAGAGGACTGGATTCAATCATTCAACTCTATGCATCTAATATAAGATGATCATCTAAATTTCATGTGTAGTTAGCAGAGAAAGAAAGCATGGGATCAATATCCATCTGAAAATGCTCACCTCTCTACAGTGGCTATAGAGGTTGCTTAGATGAAGTGCACTGCTTCTGGATACCTTAGATGAGCAACCTTCTCCCTTCTTGCCTTTTTCTTAGCATTCAGGTATATCGGGAAAATCAAAATTCATAGAAACCACCTATAAGGGAATGGTACTTTTCAAAGAAAATAATTTGGTCACTGAAAATAAATTTCCAAAATGAGATGTGATGCCAGGACCTCAGCTTTAGCCAAGCACTGCTTAGAGAAGGGCAATGAGGTTATAATTTTGCTTTCTGTCTACCATGTTATTTTCTTCCTGTTGTTTTTTAGCATGTGAGAAGGGTTAGTCCTGTATAAAGGAGCTTGGATCCTACATCTGAGCATTTCCATCTCCTAATTGTTCTCTGACTTAGAATGACTGTAATAAATGTGAGGGATTCAAACCTAACAGAGATGAATGTTATGTCACAATTTGGCTAGATAGATGTTTTAAGAGTTTTTAAAGGATTCCCTCTGGACAAACACATGCACATTTATGAGTTTTTCATTTCTTGCTTCTTTTCCCTGTACCTTTGCCTCTAAGCAGTCAAAAAAGAAAGGACTGAGAAATAAAACTTTTCCTCACATATTAAGTTTCTTTTAAGAAATATTTTCCAAGACAATTACATGAATTATTCATTACATGTCTCTTTTTGTTCCTATTAATATCAGCTTTCAGAGCTCTGTTTGTTTGGGATTTTTTTATCCAGTCTTTTTGGTGCTTTACTCATTTCCATTGATGAGGTGTTATTTATTTTGCAAATTGAAATGCCTGCAACTAAGCCATTAATCCTGGAAAGGCTTTGATAAAATTATTGCATTTTTCAGAATAATGGAAATGCAAAAAAACATCTTTCACCTCTCTGAAAGGGGTTGTAATGCTTAACCATTTTCAACAAGCATGAAAGAGGGACCTACAGTCTCTTAGCCAGCAAGAATCTGTCCATATTTGCTCCAAGCATGGGCCAGGCCTAGAAATACTCAGTGATGCAAGAAATCCATGAACAGCCTTTAAACCAAGACCATGAGAACCAGTACTCTTCCCCATAAATGAGTGCTATAACCTCCAAGCTGCAGAGTCACCATCTCCCTTTCTGTCTTTTGGGAGAGAGCATAAGGGGGGGAGCTGAAGAATCATTAATGATATTTCACACAGAGGTGTCTTCCCTCCCTCCCCAGTTTGGGTCCCACACCACAGACTTGTGATTAGGGCAGACTCCTATTCTGAGATGTCTCAAAGAGCAGAGACAGCGAGTCCTGGGCTTCACACTCTCAATGACTGTCCTTCAGTCTAAGTTCTCACACAGATGGAGACTGGAGGATGCTGTTCTGCTTTTCTCACCTTTCAAAGAGAAGAACAGTCCCACTATGACTTCTAAAAGGAAGACTGTAATTACCTTCTTTGAACCAAGGGCTCCAAGGTGCAATGCACTCAATACCAGATTAGAGTGGAATGTTTTTTTTCCCGATTATAACTAAACAGAGCATGAAATGAGTGAATTCAGACACAGCTCTATGTAATTTCATTTGTTCAGGATAGGGAGACATAGGGCATGGATGTAGAAAAGCTAGTGTCCCAGCTGATTTCTTATGTGTGACCTATTCATAATGCTTACTCAGAAATCCTCATGTTAAATGATTAATAATTGGCACCTAAATCTGTTTGTGGGGTTGTACAGTTATAGTTCTTCATACATAGGAATATTGAAAGTCAAGTTCTCCCGGCTTCTGTTTCAGCGCTTGCAGGGCTTCCTCAAAATTTGGTCTTTGCACTGTAAGGAGAGTTTGAAAACAGAAACTCCAGATTAATGATGCAATAAATATATTTCTTGTACTTCTAGAGCACTGAATTCTTACAGGCCTCTTAGCAAAAACTCAAATGAATAACGTGCAGAATGTGCTAATCTGCAGAACGAACCATCAGTGGTAATTTATGTATCTCATAAACAGCTAGTGAGCTGTTACTTCACAAATACTATTTTGAGGTTTCATTATCTCGAAGAGATAGGCAAATCTGCGACCTTTCACTCATCCAGCAATCTGCAGTGCTTAGTTGTGCAATGTTTAGGAGTTTGAATTAGAAGAGGCCACTTAAAACAGGCAATTGTTAAGGAAAGCAGCGAGGTGCACAATTAGCCAGAACAGTACTGAGAACAAGAATCTGCAGCAGCAACTTGCAAGAATAGCACAGGATGCCTCATAGCAAAAACAGAGTTTAGGCAAGCACAAACCACAGTGAACTCAGGTTTGCTGCAAATA
Organism: Manacus candei; assembly: GCF_025592945.1. Lineage (NCBI taxonomy): Eukaryota > Metazoa > Chordata > Aves > Passeriformes > Pipridae > Manacus > Manacus candei. Next base: position 3,736,244 of record NW_026138059.1, read on the forward strand.
TTATTATCCACATTCTTTGGTCAACCATCTCAAATAATCGTGAGAGATGTAGGGAAGTGTATCATCACTTGTATCATGCAGCACCATAGCTGGCACAAGCAGTCATCCTTGGTAGTCTTCAAACAGCTTCAAGAGTGGATGACCTTTTATCAAATGCTATTGATTGCCTATGGTCTGAGGTATGCATGTTTAAAATGGTCAGATTTTTTTTTTAAAGTATTCAAGAGGTTTTTCTTGGTTGTTGTTCACATAATGAGAATTATACTTCTGTGTGAGGATACAGAGATAAGCAAAAGATTAAGGACAGAGTCATATCATCTGATGTGGTATTATGTGCACTACATGAAGTTATGCTATTCTAAACTCACATAAGGTGACACTTTCCTAACTTCTGTTGGACAGTATTTCACTGAATCTTCAGACTCACACTTCTATCTTCTGCTGAGGCACTAAACAGGAGACTGTTCAGTCAAATAAAAAAAAGTAGTTCTCCAGTTCTGAAATTTTCATGTGATTTTTCAGTTGAAAGGGACTCTGTGTGACTGTATATTTCTGCCTTGTATCATCATGTTACATTCAGCAGTGCACAGATATACAGACATAGTCATCTTTATACTTCATTAAAGAGCATTTTTTTAAAATTGTGAGAAATGATGTTTATCTAGAAGTAAATAAACTGAGACAAAGCATCGACAGACTATGTGTGCTGTTCTCTGATTTACTATTCATTGTTCATTAGGTCACTGATGGGTGGGAACACATCTGCTGTTTCTATTTGGAGTTGTTCATGAGCTGTGTGGTCTAACCCCCTAGGTGGTGGTCAGGAATAGCAGTAAAGAGTGATGACTCACTAAGAAAAGATTCCATTTCTTTTGAAGTCTGGGTAATTGAGTTCTCATCAAAGTAAGACACTGACAGCACATGGTGAAATTAGATAGCACAAACTGGTATTCAGTTTTTTGATTCAGCTTTCCATGTCACTTTACATCTTCATCCCTCTCATTTTTCCGATTTTCCACCTCTACACACTGGAAGCATCTTCCTGTTGGGTTGGACAGTGGTTTAATGAAATGGACTGATGTCTATCCAGGTCAAACCCTTTAGATATGTTATATCTTTTACATATGTTGTATCTTTTACATATGTTGTATGTTCATCATGCTACTCAAACCCAGCCACTTCTACATGACACAGCCCCAATGCCATCTATCCATCAGAAAGAAATGGTGACATCAAGATAGGGCTATCACAGACCTTCCTTGAAACTCTGTCTCTGACACATGAGAGACTGTCATGTAGGGGTTTTTGATGGGAGGATGAATTCTGGGTGTCAGCGGTAAGGGATGAAAAAGATGCCACAAAAGTTCCCAGGTGGGAACATGCATCTCATCAGTAATCCATTCAACTGGGACTCCAGTTAGTGCATATGGCTTCTCCCTTGCTACTATGATGCTACAAGTGAGAATGCTCTGAGATGGGGTAAGTGTAATATAAGAGCTGGCTGAAATTTTCCATTCAAAGAGTTCTTTTCTGACTGTTGAATTCTTACATCACTTTTCCTTCTACATCCTTCATGTAGGAGGATGTAGAATCTGGGGAGACTGCTTCAAACCTCATGCTTGAGCACTGCCTCCAACACTGGACATTTCAGCTCTAAGGCTCCACCTGATCAAAATTCCCCTGTCCTCACCTGGCTCTGCAGTTCCATGAAGCAAAGAAAGTAGACATATATGGATCTGAAGACCCCCTTCTCTACAACATCCAGGACAGTGACTGTTTAAAGTGGCCTGGACTTTCATTTGAAAATTTTTATATTAAGTCTATATTTTATCTTTTTTTCCCTCTCTTTTCCAGTTGAAAATATTTTTGTAATTCCAAAAGCCAAAATGGCTAAGAAAAGTAATTTAAGAATTTAAAGATGTATTGCAATTTTTTAAATTTCCTTAAGCAAAAAAGTTGTCAACATTCTCAAATGAAAAAAAAAAGTTGATTTTAAGCAGCAAAATCTCTTGATTGAAATATTTAGGTTACTGGTGGAGCAATTCAGGAAGGCTGCAGCAGACACATTTGTGATAAGTCTGTATCTTAAAGAAACATCTGTGTTTTATGTAACTCCTGTTGTGTAAAACCCAGCCTTTCAGTCATGACCATAATCTACACCACTTCCTAGAGCCCAAGTACTTTGGGCTGAATTCTTCAGGGGCTGGATACAGTGGAGTAGTTTAAATCAGCAGGAACCTTCATGTGCACTAAGTGAATTGCCTACATAATTTGTACAGAATCAAGGTCAGAATATTGTTCTCCCAAGCCCTTTAAGACGAGACTACTGTTTTAAAATCAATGAAGTTGATTTTATGCAAGAAAACACAGCAAAAAAAGACATCTTTCAAAAGCTCTTAACTGCACATCTAATTGTTACTCCATCTTTTGTGACAGTTAAACTAAATGGATACCCACTGGAACATCATAAAGAAATCAGTTAAATCAGACTTTCACTGTAAAACAGCAACAAAAATCTAAGAAATTCAATACTTGCCAATAGCTAATATTCTCTTCTTCCTACAGTATACATCAAACTCTATGAGCAAAGTGAAAGAAGAGAATTCTTTTGGGCCTGGCAGCCTCTTAAGAAAGCATATTGCAAATGAAATATTACAGAGGGAATTCATCTAAGAAACTGAAAGGATAGAACTGGTTATCTATGAAAGTCATATATTGAAATTGAAGAGAGCTCAGGAAGAGCTCTGTAGTTTTCAGAAGAGCTTCCAGTCTTATTTCCACCACTTACCGCAGTTAGAAGTGAAGCCACCTCCCTCATCAATGGCAATTCAGGCACCCAGAAATGATGTGAAAGGAGTCACCATAAAATCATGATTGCTGAAATTCTCTTGAATATGAATTCTTACCAAGTACCCTTGTAGACTATAGGAATCCAAAACCAACAACAACAACAGCAACAAAAAACTTAAACACTCTCTGAATCCATTGCTGAATCCAAAACGTAGGTGATGTGACTGAAATGATTCAGCCAAGCATCCAAGTCTGGGAAAGCTCACCTAAATGACTTTGTGGACTCTGCTCTAATTTATCATAATGATATTACTACCTTAGGGTCATTTTCTCATTTTCTTTTCATACTTTTAGAAGTCAAATCTATTCCTGAGGGGAAGGAGGTATAAAAGTAGTTGTTAAAAGAATGAGAATGTCCTGCTTTGAGGTAGCCTTGAGTTCTTTCAGGTGTATTGCATGGGTCTTTTGTGTGTGCCCTGAATGTCCATGAGCATCAAATTCACAGTACTAGCCAGAATGCCACAGGGCTTTCTTTCTCCATTCTTTTGGAGTTAGCAGCTGCTGACTATGTGCTTACAAAACAGGTCCTCAATCTTCTATGTCTTCAATCTGTTAAAGTTCTATTTAAATGTAGAGAACTGGTCACATTCCATTCTTGTACTTTAACATTTACAGCTTCAGATAGGATACTTTTCCTGTTTTAGTTTTAAACTTATATCTCTGGCATGGTACTGGGACTGCTGGTCTGTGCACACACAGTCATACCAGCAAATGCACGTGCAGAAAGCCATCCTCAAACTGTACTGTAATTTAAGAAAACCTTGAAACCATATGGAGTTTCTCTAGTAATACTCAAGGGTAATAAAGTATAGCTCACATCCATTAAATCCATTAAATGCTTGACTATGAGAGCTGAGAACTGAACTTGACCTTCACTCTGCAATAGGAAGCAAAAGTGCCCTGGTCTCAAAAGACTGGCAACATAGGGCTCCTATCTCTCCCTCCTGCACTGAAAAACTGTACTAACATATTCTCAGATACTGAGATCCTTCAGTAAGGGTTTCCATCTGTGTCACATCACTGAAAAAATGACTGACCCATTGTTAGTGCCATATAAATCCCTATAAAAGTGGTGTTAAAGGGCAGTGACATAAGCACAATCATCAGTCTCGTCATGACTGTTTTCTAAGAAGCATGGGACCAAAATGAACCATCACTGTTGCTGAGAGTTTTAGTGCAGTTATGCCTGTGGTTAACCTGCAGAACTTCCATCTGGTTTCCTCTTATAACCTCTCTGCTTGATGGGAATCATAGCTTCCAGCTAACTTTCAGAGCCTGCATGTCACATTTCAGCACATCATCTGATGCCAGGGATAAGGACAGAACATATTGCGTGTCAACACTGTAAACTGTAAGCAAGTTATTGGTATGCAAGGTATAAATCATTGCCTAAAGGAGATTTTAGTTTTATGCTACTAATCCTCTAGGTCAAAAATAGTTCACAGGTAGGAAAAAAAAAATGTGGCAGTGAGCTTATCTTTGTTTAGTTAACCTTGTTTTTTCATCCTTCTGGACCTTTTTTGTTTTCTTTTTGAGAGCTCTGAACTTCAAATCTCTTTCAGTGATTTATTATTGATTTAATGTACCTTTACATTTTGCCCTTCAAATAATCCTTCTGAATGTCATAGGATGTTGTCCCTTAAAGCCAAAATTGTGAACCAATATGTAGGGATGACTGTACTTGACCTAGTTAGGGCTGAGCTTTCTGTTACACAAGACAGAAAATAAAGTTGGATCATTGCATACTCTGACACTCACACAAGACTGGCAGTCTCTACCCTCACTACAGATCAGTCAATGATTCAGTCTTTGTATCAAAGATCCAATTTATTTACATAAGGGAAACTTAAGAAGAAACTGTCAGAGATGCTCCTTTGCTTTGACCTCTTTGAGGCAGTATTCACTTTTTTACATTATGTTATACAGCACCTAGTACTAAAGGCCCTTATCTACAGCTGTGACTCTTTGGCCACATTGCAATACAGCATTCTCAGCAGCAATGAGCTTGGGATGGCTTTTTAGTGGTTTTAATATGTATTCTGGTCCTGTCCAAAGAACTTAGCTGAGACTGAGCTCTTTTGCCTTGGGATTAGAGGTTTATGTAGTAATATAAAATACCTGCCCTTTCAAGTCAATAATTTAAATGGCCAGGTTGGTAGAGAAGGGGTAAAAGAATCTATGCTGGTAATTTCAAGAAACATGATACTTCATGCAGGTGCCTGGCATTGTATGCATGAGTCCATTGTCTATTCAAAAACTGCAGTTGTGCAGAAGTGTTTGAAAACAAAAAATGCCTGATCTGGACATCCTCCTTGTGCAGATCCAGAGCACATGGATGGGTGTATGTGCATTTCAAAAGGTATGTCTAATGTTTGTATTAAGCATGAGCACAGCAGAGCACCTGTAACATGCCATGGCTTACCCTTCTCTGTTATTACACAGGAATAAACTCCTACTTTCTATTGTACATTGCTTATTACACATCCATACAGCCCCATGGAAGACTCCTTTCCTCACCATGCCATTAAAGAAGTGTAAGAGCAGAAACAGACATTCCTCTGTGTCATGTACCTTACCTCCAGCTTGCAGAGGCTATAACAGATCTGCTAGATAATCTGGAATCTCAGCTTGGGGCTTGATGAAAACATCCATTGATATCGCTATTTATATGTGAGTTTGTAAGTCGAGAATTGACATCCACGATCAGGTTTCTGGAACAAATTCCAGTTATCCCAAAATGAGCTTGACACTATATTGTCAGAGCTGTTCCAAGTCTCTTGGTGTAAATGTGAATTTGCCCTCCAGTTTGCTAACTGTCTTGCAGTGATTTTAGTAATGGTCAATGTAGTGGCTAATTCACCATTGCATTCTTATTTTTGCTTCGGGACATCTTTAATCGTAAGACTTGACTCTGAAAAACCTCCTCAGCTTTTTGAATGTTAAGCAGCCAGATGAAATATTTCTGTCAGTGTGCGGAAGATATATGTTCTCTCTTTGCTCTGCACAGTTCCAGGGGCCATATTCTAACAGTACCCTGTGTGTTGAGCCCCTATGAATGTTACAAAATTATATCACTACATTTAAAAGAGATGATGATGAATCATCTCCTGCCTTCTGATACCACTGTTTCCTCTGATATGAGCACTATCCACCTTTCAAGTGATACTTGATATTACAGATCTTACAGTTCTATTTTCTAGTGAAAAAAAATTTCTAGTATGAATTTAAGGTACAGCCTTGAATGCAACTAGTTTTACTCATACTATTTCTGGCATAAGGTAAAAATAAAGTGGACTGATCTCTCTTCAGAAGTCTTAAAACAGGTTCACTGCCAAGTCCACAACCAACCCTGCAAACACATCAACATATTTCTTCACAGTGTGGGAAGAAAGGGAAGACATTGTGCAAAATCAAACCTTGGGAAGATTATTTTCATCTGATTAAGAAAGACACAATTTTAAAACTTCCTATGTCACAAGTGGGCAGTCATAGGTCCTTTCCAACTAACTATTCTATTCTATTCTATTCTATTCTATTCTATTCTATTCTATTCTATTCTATTCTATTCTATTCAAATTCTTAATGTCCCTATTTTCCTTTCTTGCTACTCCACCTGAGCCTGAGCTCCACAAACTGAGAAGTGACTCATAGCCATTCATTACTCAATAAGTCAGACATGATAGACCTGGCAAGTTTGGCTGTATCTCTTTCAGTAGACTTGAGCTGAGCACTCACACCAGATCCATGCTGTTACATGACTGGCACACTCCAAGATACACTCTTCATCCAAGGCCAACTTGCACTCCCCCACACAACACCCAGACTGGGGTCAGGATTAAACATGAGCCAGGGACTATTCCCAATGTGAATGATTCTGATTTTTGGTTAGAAAGATGGTTTAAACTAATTAAAGTCTTTCCATTCTGCTTGTCTTCCACTCCAGATGGTGATCCCTAAGTCACTATTAAATTACAGACATAGCCCAGCAGGCTCATGATTCTAACTGTCCTGCCCTAGCCTAGACTGAAGAAGTCCCTCGCTAGTTCTCTTAATCCCCCAGTAGTTATGTCTACTTTCAGACACAGTCCCAAGAAGTACATTGTTTAGAATAAACTATTTGTTTCACCTAAGCAGAAAATATCCAGAATACTACTTCTCTTTTCTTGTGCTGTAGCTCTGACTCCAAAATATAGTTGGGTTTTTCATTAGAATCACTCAGTTGCTTGGGAATAAAATGAGTCTATCTTAGAAGGAAAAGGTCATATTGTGAAATCAAGATGAATCTCCTACTGTTTCTTATCTAAGCAAACAAAGGTTTTGAAAGAAAAATTCACATGCATGGGAAACTAGCTCAAAATATGGGAACAACTTTATAATATGTTTGTGACACTCATGCCCTGTGTGACAATTCTTTACTTCACCTTCATACTACACACAAACTGAGTGATCTCAGATGCTTTGACTTCCTCAGTTGTATATACCAAATTCAAATACCAAATAAGACAGATAAACACGTGTCCTAATGCAAGATTTATGAACACAGTGAACAACAGACTAGCATTGGGACTTCATCAAGAAGTTCAGATTTATCTCACCTGGGATTTATCTCACCTGCTCATCATAGTTGTCATTTTGGCTAGTTCACTAATCATTGGAAAGAGACACATGCCTGCCAATGGTGGTTAATTCCATCCAGCTTAGACCCCTATTTGAAGAGGACAAAATGCATCCTGGAAATGGTTATCTATCTCTCTTCTTGGGGAAAACTAAATATCCAGAAGAAATCTTGGCAGTTTTCCAAAGAAAGTTGACTATTAGTTATTACCTACAGGGACGGTTTTCACAGAATAGATCTTGAATTATTTATAGTCAGTTTTCTATATGCCTGCTCCTATGCAAGGGTAAATGCTACCTTTCTTTTGCAAATGAGTTTTATCCACTATAGATAAAATCCATTTAAAGCACAGCATTTGCATTCTGGAGTAAGCATATTCAATCAGCTATCCTCCCCATCACCAATGATTGGTGCTCAATTTCCTTCCTCTTGACTATCCGACTATCAAATTCAATTTTATAGCAATATATCAATCTTCTTTTCAGGAAAAACACCAGATCTTGAAAGATCATCTAGGCTTTCTGGTGTGTTGAATTAGGACTTAACTTATTTTTGCCCTGACATACATGGTGAAAAAGCCTTAATATTTTCAGCATCTCACTTCTGGGAATACAAGAGTTATTCTTGGTTCTGTGTGTTCCACATCCCCCTCTGTGACTATTCATTTGCAAAACACTTAGGAAAATTTGCTAACAAGGATTTAAAGTCTATTCACCGCTTCTTACATTGAACAGGATGAAGAAAAATCCTATTAGCTTGTTTTCTGCTAAAAATAAATTGCTTTCCTGCAGCAATTAGAATTCTACATGGAGTCCGATTCCAGTAAATAGGTATTGGTTAGAGAAAAGACCTGAAAACCAAGACTGTCCAGGTTATTGGGATTTCTCATGTCTCTTCATAGTCCTTAACATGGTTTGTCCTCACTTTGCACACTGCTAAAGTGAAGACTGCAATGAAATTTTGTTTTATAAGATTTGAAAATTGTTCGGTATGCTGTTATTTTTATTAAACACTGCATTTCTTAAATAAGAACACTACATAAAGTGCATAGTATTTTTCTGTAAGACCCCAGGACTTCAGGACATATCTGCTAAAAATAAGCCAAGTCAGAAGAAAAGTAGGTCTGTAAATGGAGGTTCTGAGTACTTAAGATTGCCAGTGTTGAAGCAGACCAATGAAGAACTAGCCTTGTTTCAGATGATGAGGATTCACTCTTTGGGCCGATAGAAATATCATTCAGCTAAAGAGACAAAACTCCCAGTTTGAAGCTGTGTGTTGCCGACATGTGAAGGGTCAGCTTTGGTGCAGTGGGAAGTACTTTACTCCTGCAGGTCACCACCTGCACATGGAGCATTCTTAGATATAAACATTCCCACAGAACATGGGAACAACTTGTTTATGAGAAGAAACAGTGTACCCATTTTTCTCAGTCCAGAAAAACGGAAGTTCAGAGGTTGATATAAGTGTTCCACTGTAGAAATAAACTGTGAACTGCCTTTTACAACTTTTTTAAAGTGGTTTAAAGGAAGGATAGCTCAAAGAGCCAATCACGAACTGTGAAGTATTTCTACTGTAGGACAGTGGTTTAAAGATGACACAATCATATGATCTAAAAGTATTTACGATTAGAGGCAATACAGTGGTCTATATAAAATGACCTTGTGGAATTAGACAGTTTCATATAAAAAAAAGCAACAAAAAAACCAAAAACAAAACCAAAACCAACCAAACAAAAACACAAAAAAATCCAAACAAAAAACACCAACAAAACAAAACAAAAAAACCCACCACCGTTACTGGAACTAACCAAACCCCTTTGTTTGCAGTGCTAGCAATGAGGTAAAACATGACAAAGCAAACATTAGGTCAGCTCCCTTTCTGAACTGCTCCATCTGCACTGGGACCAGCTAACCAATGCCCTCACTGGGCTTCCCTGGCAGAGGCATGGGCTACTAAATATTCCCACTCTCTAAACATTTCTTCAAATGTGATCTGCAGTGCTTTTTCACAGCACAGAAGTACCACGTCATTGTTGCTGTTGAGCACCCAGGACAGAGATTACATGAAACAGAAATCAGCAGTGAACTTAACTGATGGACAAGCAAAACTGTTAAAAATCCTCTCCATTCCTCATGTAGTATTTCTTCCAAGATGTGATTGACTACATATTCCTTTGAGCAGAGCTTGCATGCCTATCTTTAACAGCACCATCTGGTGATTTCCAGCACTGCAACAGATTTTGCTTGAATGAATTGGGCATGTAAAAAATTATCACTGTAGCACCTGAAGGTTGTGTGAAGGTCTCATCTTTTGAGTAGGAATCAATTATGTAGCTTTCAGAACACAACAGTAAGGTGTCCTAACCAGGAGCAAGTGACATATTTTTTGCAAGCAAAGCCTGTTCTGTAAAAATCCGCCTCTGGATGATGTTGAGGAAACACAAAATGGGTGAATGCAGCAGCTGCTGCTGTTTTGAAACGCTTCTGTTACATTTTGAGACACAAGTTTAGTAAGTATCTGTTTCTACATTTGAAACCTTGTGTAATATGCATAGTTTCTTTATGAGATGTGATATCCTGTTTGGATATTTTTTTTTAATCTCATGCCAGAAAGAATTCATTTCAAACTTGTGGTACCAGACCAAAATAAAAGAAATCATAGTGCCTTACAGACTTAAAAGAAATGTTAATTTACAAAGGCGTTCATTTAGCTATAACTAAGAAATGTCAGTATTAGGTTGGAATAATGGAGAAAGAATGATGTGTGGAGGGAACAGTCCACAAAGGAAGTTCTGATGAATATTTTAGTGATTGGAATCAATATTTACTTTACTTGGGAAAGCACCAAACTATATATCTACTAAGCACATAAAAATAAGTCTAAGGAAGCCAGGAAAAGCTTTTGGAAAGTTATTGCAATTAAAATGGTCAATCAGTTACTTTATTGGCAACTTCTTGTGCTACATCTCTGAACTTCAAGGCTTAGAGCTCACAGATCTCCCTGCGATTCTGATCCCCCAGCCAGGGAGAAGGCTGTGCTGGAGGGGGTTCCACACAACAGGGGTTGCCATTATTTTTGCTGCTCTCTGGAATGCCCTGGCCTCTGATCTGAGGCATTGTGCTTTTTCTTCCCTGCTCTTAAGCCTAGACTTGAAGAAATATTCTCTCTACATAAATATCTGGCACCACAATGTTTTTACATGATGTGTTGTTAGCATTTAAGACACAGTTTAAATCAGGGGTTAGCATCTCCTGGTGGAAAGGGGTCCTGCAAATAAAATGTACTTTTAGTTAGCACATAGACCTGATACAACCACCCTAAATGTGATGTTGTCTGTGAATATCAGTTCTATTCAGAAACTACAGCCTAGGGCATTTTTAAGCATTAATATCCAACACAACATGTGGAATATATAAAGACAGTCTGATTCAAAGCATTTCACCTGGAATTTTTTGAAGCCAGAAGTTGAGATCAGCCTCTTCAGATGCATTACTGCTAAGAATATTGATTGAAAAATAACACTGGACTCGCAAAAGCCTGGTTTTATGTTTTATACTAACTTCTAGGTTCAATTTAAAATGTGATTCAAGACCTATCTTGAAAAATAATCTGCAAATGTAGGAAGGCCTACATGCACAGTCTATAATTACAGCAATAAAGTAGAAGGAACTGCTTATTTTGTTGGTTTCTTTTTGCAGAACCATATCCACATCCTGTTTTCTGTGGTGGTTTTTCCAAAAAGAAAGAAAAAAATTGTACACGTGGTGAGGAGAAGAAAATCTCCCACTGGGGTATGTTGATCTTTCAACGATGCAGATGGGAAGTGAAGATGGATTCAAGTTCTTTGAAGTATTAATGGCTGAACTTAAGCTACACCAACAACATAAGTCTCAGTGAACGACACCCAAGTTAAATAGGAAAATGACAAAAAAGTCTGAGCCAACCCAACAGTAACTGAAGTGCAAAATGCTATTAGAATCAATAGTTGCCCTTCTTCCTAGGCAACCTTTTTCTGGGAAAAAAAATGGACAACTGCATAAGATTAAATCTAACTGTGCAAAAGCTGTGTCTTTTTAATGTTACATTTGACTTGACATTCCACCAATGCAAAACAGAAGAGCTAAGTGCTGGTGAAGGACAGCTGTTCTGGGAAGATTAGGGCTACCTGTCTCATACCACTGACTCTTTCCTTCTGCACTCAAGGGAATGGCCTGGCAAAGCCATGCTGCAACAGCCTGGCTTTCACAGCTGGACACCATCAGTAGTATTTACAGCAGTAGTTTCACTATAGCAGGGTCTGGATGCTGAGATCCAGGCCACCATCTGCTGCCCACCATCTGCGTAAGTTCACAAAGAAGGCACCAGGCCTTGTGTTAGATGCCTTCCTGATGGAGATTTTAAGTCACTGGCAGTTGACTCAGCTCAGCTGAAGCTGAAGCTATGTGTCTAAAACCTTGAATGTTGGAAATCATCCCCAAAGTGCACAAGATAAAGTCAAAAGTGATCACCAGGAGATATAGCCAGTGGCAGGGTATGACTACATAAAAAGCTGTGTTTGCACAAGCTGGTAATCAGAGCATGGATAACATATTGGACAATTTCAATGGGAAGGATGCACACAGAGAGGCCTCTGCAAGTCAAGGTACCAAAAACAAAGTCAAAACCAGAATCAAAGTCAATAATTGTACCTTTTTTTCTTTTGAGGACTCAGCCATATCTATCACACTAACATTATTTCCTAAGCTACTTAAGCATATAAAAGTGTAATGAAAAGAGGAATTAACAGTTAAAGGGAAAGAATATGTTTCAATTTCTCTTGTAATAATGTTTCATCATCTCACTTCATCTACTTGTTCTACTCAAATTCGCTGTGGTAGCTAAAATTTCAGTTTAAAAATAATTATATTTCACATGGGAAAAAAACAGAGAAACTACATAAAGTACAGTCCAGCCACAATAGAAAACATACAATCTATAAAAAAAGCCTGGTCTATTCCAAAAAAACCCCAAAGCTGTTTATGATCAAGTCAAACACAACGCAATTTGAACTAAAGGTGCTGATTTTGCAAACAATACAATGCAGGTAGAGTGTTGTTAACTTCAGCAGAATTTTACAAGCAGGTACAGAAATTAATCAGTGTAGACAGGGCAAAGAAACTAGGAAGGCTCAAAGAGTGTTTTATGCAAGTCACATAATAAATTAAATACAAATAAAAAACCTTAAAAAAAAAAAAAGATGGATAGAAGTTTTTTTAAAACAACAGTAAGGCATTGCTTGCTGAAATGATTTTGCTTTGTGATGTTAAATTAATAATTGCTATGTACATAGCTGCTAAAATGCTTCAGCTGCATCTGGACATTTTATTTATCTTTGAGAAACAGCACCTTCACCATAAATGTAGATCAGGTTAACTCGAAGCTATCCGAGATTTTGATTGAATAAACATTAACAGTTGCAACTGCAAATCAGTTCCCTCACAGGACTGTAGTGACCTAATTACCAACATTCAAGTCAGTGTCCCTACTACCATATAGCCAAAGGCTAATGGAGGTTGATAGGAATATGGCTTTCCTTGCTCTTGTATTCATAAATCATCTACATCTCCCTGACTCCAGAGGGTGAGCAAAGCGGGGATATTCCAAATATTACTGTTTGAGGTTGCAACACTGTCATGGTTTGAGACGGCCCCAAAATCCAATTCTCTAGCTCCATTCCCCCTCCCACATCTCAACCTAATGTGAGATGGGCTTTTCCAGACAACACACCAGACTCAAAGTGGGGGAAAGGGAATATATTACAATGACTGTACCAATAAATACCATATCACATTATACACATGATCACAACTATCTCTACCATAGCATATGTATTTACAGTGGATCAGATCTCTTCTCCCCTCCAAATAAAAGTCCAGGAGGGAAAGAAGGACAGATCCCTTCCAGTCCTGAACAGCAGCATCTTCTGAGGCAGCAGTCTGTCTGTCTTCTCCACATGCAGCAGCTGATAGCTGGATTTCTGCCAGCACTCACGAGGGAGGTATTCAAGCCTCTCTCGGCCCCATCGCCTCCAACCGAGGGGTCTTCCGTGGGCTTCGTAACCCCAGACAAGGTCGTATCACCACGTCATATCACGAAGACACAGGGGGGTCTTCGTGACGGTCTGGTATCTCCAGGAGACTCAGCTCCTTGCAGGGCCTCTGTGCCCTGTCTCTCAGGCTGCCACCGTGGCAGCAGTGCAAGGGGGGGGGAGCCAAGGTCAACTCCCCCCGCATTCCATCTGGCCGTCCCGGTCCAGCTACGGGACGCTCTGAGCTTCTTAGCTCCTCTCTCTCTCCGGTGCTGCATGTCTAAAACTCTTCTTCTCAATAGGAGTCCATGTCCCTCTTCTCCAAGAGGGGTCTCAAAGGAGTTTTAGGGGATCTGGTACAGTCTTACCCCAAACGCTGTCTCTCAGGCTGCTGGCTCTCTTTCTCCTCGGCTCTCTTTCCAGGAGTCTTCTCCGCGGTGTTGCATGTTGCTTCTGATGCTCCTCCAGTTCAGGTGTTATCTGCTCTGACTCTCTGCCACCGTTTCTCTGGTCAGTGCCGGCTGCTGCTCTGTGCCCATGGAGAAAACATCTCCCGGCATAACTACAGGCACCTAGCCCAGCTTTATGCTGTTCCAGGTCCCTGTAGCCCCCCCAGCCAGGGGCTGGGAGGGGGCCAGAGGGCCCAAGGGGCTCAGAGCCCCTTCCTCGTGGCTCTACAACATGGCCACCTCTCCTCAACAACCAAAAACAACTCTTCTTTTCCGGTGAGCTTGTGATATGTTTACATTTTTGCAGGAGCGCCCATTGGACAGAACTCCAAAACTTCCAGGGGTTTCCACCCCTCGGGGTCTACCACTTTTCTTAGCCTCTAGGGGAAACACAAGGTCCAAACCACGACAAACACATTGTATCACTAAACTTTTTTGGGTATAGGAACAGATTCCCAGATTATCCACATGCCTGACAAGTGTCCTCATCATTAGGACAGAGATATTTTTGTCTTTGTCAGCGCTGAGATATGCCACAGTCAAGTAAAAGATGCTGTTATCTGATTAGGCCACTCACTTGAGTTCAGTTCCCTACCCAAGATCAGACTGACAATTTACTAGTGAGCATTCTTCTCAGATGATTGATATAGCCAGCAGCCTGGCAGTACTTTGAGGAATAACTCCTTTTATCCTCCTTCAACAGGCCTTTATTCCTATTGAGCAAACGAGCTGCGACCAGAAAATTCAGCTCAGCCCTTCCCTTCACACCTACGACTTGGTGTTACCTGCCTACTTGCCACTGGATCTCTTCCATTCCAGCTGCCTAACCACTAAATATACAGGAAGAGGGTAAAGCAGCAGCAACAGCTTCTAGCAGCTTTGTAAGCATATTCTTTATTTCTTCTGCATTTCTTGCAAACAAGCAAAACATTTAGTTTCCACTTGAATGTCATACTTTATGGCAAGACAAATGCAATTTGTAGAGGGGGCTTAGATGAGAATTCCAAACAGATTTACATTTGGATCCTGCAGCCTGAATTGCCTATCCTCACTTCCCTTGTGGTAGCCAGAGAAACAAACAACAAAAAAATCCATTATGCTTAAAGCCCTAATTACGAAGTTTTAATTTGGCAGAGCAATAGCTAAAGTGGCTGTTTAGTTGAGCCCTGCACAGTAACACAGTGCTCTCATTCTAACTTTGCTTGAGCAATTATAGTGACTTTCAATATTAATCCTAATAATAGGACTAAAATGCTTTCATAAATAATTTTAAACACTGCACTAATGACTAATAAATATAAGGAAGAGCAAGTATAAAGCAGGATGGATCCAGTTAAATTACTCTTCAGTGTCCAATATCCATGGCATGTTTAATGATTACACTTCTATCCATCTATAAATAATTATAATTATTTGCATTTATTACTATCAAACCCAGTAATTTGGCTAACTACTACAAGCTGTGGTTAACATATTTTCAGTTTTCAGCAATAAGTCTTTTCCTAATTTCTAACTATTGCCATGTCCTTTATTTCTCTTATTCTTGATGTCATTTAACTTTGATTAAGTGTCAGAAAAAAATCTTCCAATGTTTCATAGCAATATATTGTCTTCATTTAAATAATAGATTTTCATCAGTATGACATGAGTGACATGAGTATGTCACTATATATTACCTGGAAAGAGGTTACAGCCTCAAGCTTTCAGTGGGGATTGGACTAGTTTGATGGCACTCTCATATCCTGATAGCCCTCTTTGTCTTCTACATACTAACACACTGTCCCAGTGAAAGTCACTCTAAAGGCTGCAGTAGTTTTGAAATCACAGTTTGTCTTACCCTAAGGGGTTTCCATTAGTACAATTCTATTGACTTCATTGGAATTATCCCTCATTTACAGAAGCATTATAATGAGATTTTTACTTTTAGAACTAGACCTGAAAAAATGAGAGATGTATAAATTACATCATCTCGAAAGCATTTGAACTGGTCAGAAATTCTCAGGCAAAATATTTTTATGCCAGGGAATTTTGTTTCACAGAAATCAAAATGTTCTGTGGAGACATTTCAATGGAGCATGCAGCAAAGTCTCTCTCAGGACTGAGCCTGCTAGGAGGTTTCCAGCTTATGCAGCTTCTGGTCACCTCACCTACTCCCTCAATGATGTACATGAAGGGCTGGTAGATAAGTCAGACAGAGGGAATCTTGGATTTCACCTCCTCAGGTCTCAAGTGCTCCACAACCTGTCTTTTAGGCAATTTTGTAGGCTCCTACAGGTTCCAGGTTCCTCATTAACAGGGGACAAGAGTCTGGCTTTCAAACTCGTTGCTTCTCAGCAGCCTGAGCCCCCAGGCTACCAGCATTTATGGCTCTAGCTCATTGTACAAGAAGTCACTGGCCCTATGGCTGGTCACTCTGGGTCAGCCTATTAGAAGGATCACCCTCATAAAACCTAGGTTTACTTGAGTTGAAAATTTACTAATTTCTGTCATTAATTCCTTCACATCATGGAATTGCTTTTTCTCACTTAACTAATTGAGACTGCCACTATGCATCAGGCTTTTATGAGTAGTGAATTGCAAGATTTGTTTTTTCCTTTTGTGCTTATCACTTTCACACATCCCAATTCACAGTCTAAACAGCTCATAAGTCTTTCACATTTTGTGTGAATATATAGTTCAGGTCACCACGTATCCGCAGGGAAGTTCAGACTATGGGGATGCACTCTTCAGAGCCTTGAACGTTTTGATGTTGTTTGTCACCTTACAGAGAGCCTGCAAGGCAATTTCCTGTTCTAGCTCGATTGTGGTTTATACATAGAAGTG
This sequence comes from Manacus candei, assembly GCF_025592945.1. Taxonomy (NCBI): domain Eukaryota; kingdom Metazoa; phylum Chordata; class Aves; order Passeriformes; family Pipridae; genus Manacus; species Manacus candei. The sequence goes on from NW_026138059.1 coordinate 3,753,048, forward strand.
GATACAGCAACAGAAGAGGGTATTTTCACAGACTGCAAATACCAGTCCCAGAAAAATATGGGACATTGCTCAACTTCCAATTCTATTCATTATACAAATAAAGTCCAAAGATTAGCACCATTCATTCCTTTTCCCTGAAAATATTCTGAGCTGGAAAAACTCTTGTTTTTGCTGCTCATCGTTTGCCTTTCTAGGGAGATGAAAGAGCCCTTGAAACAGAGAAAGGGAATGGAAATTTCCTTGTACTGATCAGAATAAAGATGTTTATTTTCAAAAGAGGAGTTAGTTGTGACTGATGTTAGAGTGAAGCATGCATGTGCATGCTACATTAGGGGAACCATTCATGAATCATACATTCTTACCCAAATGTTATCCCTGCAGTGCTACCAAAGTCCATGTCATCTCCTGTTACCAATTGCTCAAGTGCTGGCCTTGAAACACAGACCTGCCCAAGGGCCAGTTTAATTGACACAGTCAGTTTTTCTAAAAATGTGTATTTGCAGATTTGCAAGCTTGGTATGTTCCAACAATGGGTCCCCTTGTAGTCTATCCCCATGGCTTTTCTTCTTGCAAGACCTTCACAACTCAGTCAGTTTACTCTGTTATCCTCCGAGAAACCTGGGCTGGGTGCCACAGACTCACTGTGTGATCTTGGCAAGTCATTCAGGGTCAGAATTTTATTCACGCTTAATTTGAAAGTTGTTCCCTTGGCTTTAGTGGGATGACTCAAGGGGTGAATTACTGCACAGGGAGAGTGAAGTTATGAAACTTCAGAAATTTGGTTATTTTTGTAAAGGCCAGCTCAAGAACACTATACTTGCATCTGGGTACATGAATGAATAGTTCATTTGATTCTAAACAAATTTAAGAAGGACCACTTCTGAAGAAAAGCTGCAGCAAGAGATATCCACAAAGTGAATCTTCTTGCATTAGGCAATCCAAGGAGCTCCTTGCACACTTTGGGATTAGTGTACATTAGGATGTCTCTTGTTTTACCAAAGAATTTGGGGTTTCAAATGTTTTAATTAATGCTGAGTTCTGCCTTACAAGGCAATTTTATCCTCACAAGGATAATTTTTCTGAAAGACCTTTTTCTTTTTATGGGCATGGGTTCCTTGATACCCAGAATGGGGCAGTGGACAGCCTTCCAAGGCACAATGATGCACAGGTTCATTGTTCCTCCATGCTGAACAAGTTGCATCTTATTGATGCTTAAAAGCTAAACAATGAGCTATGCTTAAAAGTTGGACACTGAGTTCTGCTGCTTAAAGCAGAGAAAGGTCACCCACCCCAAGTGCTTTGTTCCTTGGTCTCTCCTGAGCACATTTCTGCTTGGCTTGAAGAGGAGCAAGAGATGTGGGGAAAGATTTCTAGTTCCTTCTTCCTATTTCCCCATTTATTTTTCACATTCCTACCAGTCTGATTAACATAACAAGTTTATTAATAGATTTCTTTTCTGAAGTCAGGGAACTCCTGACAAATGAACATAAGTAAAAGTATTTCTTTCTCTAGGTGGTAGCTCAGAAATATGAGATTTGATGAAAAGGTCAGAGATGCTAGAGTAAAGATTGCAGACAATGTGGTTGATAATGGAAACTTGAGGGCAAATGTGCTTTTCGTCATCTTTCAGAGAACAGTACTCTTTCTATGTAGTCAGCTTTAGTGTTTAGTCCTTTGTGAACTTTTATATGAATCCCAGTTTGGACAATTAACTTTGGCTCTGAAAATTAGGAATTTGGGCCTACACCTATACCAGAAATCTAAAAGGCTCTGTAAGCATCTCTTCAATGCTCGTGCATTTATTTACTTTCCACTCTCCAGTCCTGAACTCATTTGATCATTCCTGTATTGGAAAATTGCTCAACACGAGACATTTTATAAGATTTGCTCAAGGACCCAAAAGCTATGCCTGCTAGCATGGAAGGATCCAGAACACGACATTTATCTGCAGTTCAAAACACATTCTTCAGACCTTGTCTTCCTAATACATGTAGTTGATATTCAGGGGAATGGGGACAAACATAGCAGAAATTGTCTCAGGGAAGTAGTCCTGATAGGCAATATTAATATTCCACACAGTATTTTTAAAGCCATGCTGGTAGATTTCATTGAATAAGAGTACATGAAATCCCTTCAATGTTTGGAATACTGACTATAAACAGATATTATTCTCCATTTCCTGAGTTCTTCATTCCTGGTCATTTATTTGACAATCACCTGTTGCACAAGCCAGCTCTAAATCCTTGGCACAAATGGCTTTGATAAAATTCCAGATGCTCCTCTGGTTTTTTTACCAAGTAATGGCTCCCCAAACTCACATGATTTGAAAGTCTGGTTTTAGTCACATATGGATAAATAGTTTAGTCCTTTTGCTTTTCTTTTCACAAAAAATACTGCCTTTCTTATATTATTCTTTTTTCTCATGCTCCAGACTCAACCAGGATCCTTTTCAGGTTTTTTCTACCTTTCTCTAAAGCACAAAGCAATCAAAAAGTCTGATTTTTAGACATGGAACTTGTAAACTGTTTTTGTGTCCATAATACTGGGAAAAGAGAGGAGATAAAATTTTAAAAGGTCTCAGAAAAGAAAATCAGAATGAATATCAGAGATTAAACATGACATAGTCTAATCTAAGGGTCTATCTACCCAGAGAAGGTATACAGTTTTAATGATAACACTAAAAAGCTCAGCTCCATCATTCCTGGATGTGTGGATGTCCCTGCTGTTCATGCCAGCTGTGCTACTACACTGTTATTACTCTATAGGGAGGGGGATCATTATGCCATTGAAATTATGCTTCCACTTTTTGACTGAGATAGCCTTTAAATAGATGGACAGACTAAAGCACATCTGTATTAGATTAGCAATTGTTGACTCTTTTAGGATCACAAATGATGTTAAGGAAGGGAAAAAAAAGTAACATATAGCAAGAAAAAACACCAGCTCTTCCCAGACTCAGGGAAGTGTTGCTAAGGCTTAGAGGAGAGGCCTGTTTCAGAAGACCCACATTAAGGATTTTCAGCATTGTAAAGAGAAATTAGTTATGTCAGCCTAAGGAAGAAGTAAAAGGTCTGGCTGGAACAGGATTGATCCTACTTTGAGACGGAGTAACTGAGTAGGAAGGGAGAAGAGTGGTACAAAAAGCAAGTGAAGTGACCTTGAGAGCAAGATAGTCTTCTCCCAGCTGCTATGAAGGAGACAGTTGGGATAAAGGAAGGGGAACAAAGAGACTGCTGCTTCTTGTAAAGACAGTCAGAAAAGGGCTTTCTCTCTTGGCATTCTCTCTACCGCTGTTATTTCCCCCCTGCCCTTATACTGCTATGAGGTTGGACAAGACCTACTGGGAATCTAAATAAGGTCAGGGGCAAAGTCTCTCAGCCTAGGATAGCAAGACAACTTTAATATTCTACAGGAGATAGTTTCTAGCTTGAAGCTTTGTCTCCTCAGACCCATATTTGCCGAGATTTGATATACAGCCATTTCAAAAGATCTCACATAATTCAAGGGTATTTTTATTCAGCATTTACTTATGGACCAAACTGTAGTAAGAGAAGAATTTTAGCTGGCCTCAAGAGTACAGATATCATCAGCTTTATGTCCCAGAAATCCTTCAGGACCGTATTTTCAGCCTGTCTGAGCTTCTGTACTATCCCTAAAAGGCATCCTGTTATGAAGTAGATAGCAAAAAAAAAAAGAACATGCTGCTGACATGCAAGGGCCCAGAGCTGTTATTAAAAGAAGTAAATCCCCCTCAATCTCCCTCAGTCATTCCTTCCTCTCTCCTTTACATAAGGATGTGAACTCAAGACAGATTATTTCAAAAATATACTGCAGAATTGTCATGACTAAGGCACAGAAGATTAAGACTACATCTATACCAAAAAATTAAGTGATATTAGAGTGAATTATCTGACCCAGACAACAACCAGGCCATGTCCGTATCCTCAAAAGCCAAAACAAGGTGTCATATCCAAACTGCATGTTGGGAATTGGGTTTGGCTATGTTACCTCCCAGTCTATAACTGGGAATTGCTTGGGACTCTATTAGTTGTCCCCTGATGAAGATACACCAAGTATCTCACTAATAATTTGATTATTAAATTTTGGTGCTTGTGCTTGTACCCTGACACAGTTTATTATATTAAAATAGCTGTAATCTGAGCGACCATTACAGAGATAATTTAAAATCTATCTGGGGTAGAAATTGCAGTCACTCTGATCACAAATGCCACACAGGCAACTGCATCATTATTGTCTCTAAATCAGACTTCCCAGTTGGATTTATCTCCCATACTGTACTGTAGCAAAGGAGTGAGAGGGGAGGTCATGGTGACCCAAGGGAACATTCATCCAGCATGGCAAGCACAAAGCCTTGATACACACAGGTGTGTGAGGTACCCAAAATACATCACATGGCTAAAAGGAAACTCATTAATTACCACTATACATTACTTAAATCAATAAACCCAATGTTATTCTATAGAGATATTCAGTCTGCAAAAATTTAATTTACTATTAAAAATATTTTGACAGAAGATTCCCTGTTTGTTTCAATGTGTCATAGTAGCTGACTGCCACAGGGCAGAATAAGATTGCCTAAAGCCTTTCTCCCTGTGGCATCCATTCTGCATTCAAGGCAGATGAACATTTGCTTTTCATTCTCTCACATTTTCTGCCACATTTCCTTCAAAGCTTTTTTTTTTCCTGAAGGTTCGAACTGATTATATTTTTTAATCCTTATCTGCCACTATGCAAGTGATTTTGCTAGTTCACCTAGTAGAAGGAAGAATGATTACACAAGACATAAATTGGGCTAGTTTCAAATGAAGCACCTTTCAAAATGTTCTTCTTGCCTCACAATATACGTGCCAGTTTTACATTACTTTCATTTCACTAAAGCTTTTAGACCCATGTCTCCAGAAACCTTAAATACTCATTTAGAATGGAGCCAGGCCCAGTTTTGTTGAATAGAGATAAGCTTCAGTGACACCAAAAGGACTGTGCTTAGTGAGTCACAGAGGAATCTCTTTTTAATAAAGTGATTTTAAAAAAGGTAATAGAACAATCTGAGTTCAGCATGTGTTCTATTGTTTTGGCTAAGCAAGGCTCTAGGGTACTGTTCAGCTGTTCTTGTTCCCAGTGAAAGGTCCCAGTCAAGAAATAATGAATCAGTGGAGCTATGGACATGAGAAATATCTCTCTTTTCTCGAAGCAAATAGAATGAGACTAGCAGGAATCAGAAAAAAAGAAGTATGCACTCTGTCACACTGAAGTCAGGAAGAATGTTTGTCCAGATTTCGATAAGTCTAGAGCAAAAGTCCCAGAAAATTAAGAAGAAAACTGAAAGCTGAATGATCATGAATGGTAAAATGCCCAGAATTAAATAGAAATTAAAGAGGAAACACGAGGTAGAGAGAAAATCCCATCAGGATTAAAGAATGAATCTAATCTGGCAACAGTTTCAACAGACTTCATAAAAGGAGAGATGTTTGTTGGAATATAATTAAGTTAGAATGGAGTCCAGTAGTTTGTAAGGCTTTAACAAGACCATAGCAAAAAACATTGAAGGATAAATAGCAATTTATTCCTGAAATCTTTAATATTTTGCCCAGAACAAAGATACTTAGTGTTTGCCTTATTCCAATTGCTTTCTAAAATACATTTGGAGAGAGAACAGATAAGCAATACAAAACAAATAAGTTTCTGTTTAACTTAGTATCAAAGAATGATTTAACTTTCTTCAGCTAAATTCTGAAATTGCTTGGAATAAAAGATAAAATAGTGAAGTGGTTCTGGGTTTTTACAAATTAGATATTTCCTTTGAAAGCCAAAAGTTAGTAATGGCCAGAGCACCTTGTCTGGTTCCACTCTACCTGACTGTAAATAAACCAACCTGTTGGTTTTGGAAGAGGAGCAGAGGAGCAGAGGAGCAGGTGGGATGGAGACAGAAGAGGTTACTGTGAGAGGTGGGTAAGTACATGCTGTCCCAGGGGCAGTGAACAAGAACTCTCCTGGTGAGAATGAAAGGACTGAGCCTTAACTGTGGTATTAACAAGCAAGGAGGAGAGGAGTTGGGAGTGAAGGAGTAAAGTTGAGCCTGGGAATAGGGAAGGAAGGGTGTTCCCTTAAGTTTGTGACCGTTTACTTCTTTTTGTTTTTATTTCCCAGTGCCCTAATCGGTACTCAAATATTTATATTAATTGGCAATAAATCAAGTTAAATTTCCCAAACTTGAGTCTGTTTTGCCTGCGCTAGTAACTGATAAGTGACTTCCCTTTCTTCTTTTAGACACACGATTCTTCTTGCTGTCTCATCTCCGTCCATATCACTGGATGGGGGGAGTGAGTAAGTGGCTGTGTGGATGCTTGACTGTGAGCCAAGGCCAACCCACTACAGATGCATTATCCATCAAGATGACAAAATTCAATTTTGTCTATGCTCTGTAGAAACCTAAAATTGGTTCAATATAATGTTCAATTACTATATCTCCCATGTGGTGCCAAGATATTTGGTGATTCGAGTCTTTCTTATAGAAGAAATGCTTTTAAATTAATATATTTCAGAAGGAAAAATTGAAAACTGCTCTTATTTCAATGTTTTTGTGGTGTGGAAGAGATGAAGATCATACTTCAGTGTGATTACTCTGCGAGCTATGGGGTTATCCAAGACCTGCCCACAATATTACTCAGTTTGGAATATGAGACAAACTACCCTGTGCTAACAAAGGCACATCATGAAAAAATAGTACATTCATGTAAAACACAGGAGAAAGCCAACTTCTCCATCAAGGAAGTTAAAGAAACAAACCTAAGGATTTAATATCTCCCTACTATATCTAAAATATATATCTACTTTATCTTCCACATACCTCCCATGTACTGGAATATACTCAGAATCATGGAAGTACCATTTCAAATTCAACTGTAGTATGTGATAAATGCCAAGATTTTAATGGTGTATGCTGGTAGAAAATCTAATATTGGGTTATTTATAATTAAAATTTATCTGTAAGGAAGGTGTGAAAATTATAAGATTGTGAGCAAGTAGCTGAAGTATATAGTTATTTTTCTTGCCAAGAAAAATGCCAATATTAGATTTTCTCCCATCATTAATGTTATATAGATGTTTTATATTTATATCTTACACAGTATCTGAGCCCAAGAGTATGTAGATATCAAACTGTCTGTCTTGAAGAACTTGTTCTAATATTTAGGGTTAGATGGAAAACAGCATTCAAATTACTTCTTCTTCATCATATAGTAAATCAGTGATGGAAACAATATTAAAATTTGGATCTCATAAGTCCATATCACTCAGTCTCAAGTTGTGCTTCCATCTTACATAGTGTTAATCTGACGACTTTTTATGTGAGAAACACACAACTACCTTCAGCCCTATTCAGTTCTTTCTTCCTTCTAAAAGTAGAACCCAATCAGCTGACTTGTACTATTGGATTTTTTGGTGTGGGCACCTTTTCCCAATAAACTTCACTGTGTCTACCAGTGCATTTTACACAGGCTACTAAACATCCATCAGGCAGAAATGATTCACAGTCTTTACTGATTAGGTCATATTTGAGCCAGGGACCTAGAGCTGAAAAGTAATGCAGCTTAAACTGCTTTCTACTCTACTGCAAACAGCCATATGCTGAAATACAGTTGAAAGATGCAGTTTAGCATACTTCAGTTTTATAACAAACAGTTATCTGTTGCAGTTTTAATTCCAGTCAAAGTAAAATCTTTGACAGTTCACTAACCAACCAAATATAGTTATGGGGAACTGGGAATGTGGGCATTTACATGCAAAGATCAATAGTGATTTTGTGGGTTTTTTGAACAGCTGCAGGGTTTTGTCAGCATACCAAATGCTTCATTTCATCTTTGCTAAGTTTGTTGATGTTAAGGTCCAGAGACAGAAGAAAAATCTGTGAAAGAACTACAAGAAATGTTGTTGCAGTTGCAGCATTCTTAGTATAATCAAGTCTGCTTTGTGTGCTTTGAAGTATTCTCAAATCAGGATTTTATGGGATTTGTTTTTCTTTGGTTGATTCTTTCATGTACTGAAATATTTGATAAGCGGCAGCAAATCCTATTAACCAAATGATCATAATTGTTGTTAATAGTGACTTTCTAGATGGTATCCATTGTAAATTAAAACAGAAGGTGATTTGATTGCATTAATAAGCTAGGAAATCATTATAGCATCTTCCATAGTCCAGAAGGAGAATTCCTGGGCCTTGCATATGATATTCTCTAGACAAAAATGCAATAGATCTGCAAAGAAAGAACTGGTTTTCTGCCCTTCATTTATAGCATCCATTCAAATCTGATTTGCATTCAAGATAACATATGAATTTTCCCTTATATTCTCTTCCAAGGGTATTGAGGGAAAGTAAATTTGGTTCAGTTTCATGCCGACCTGAATATAAAGCACAGCTGTGCTTGACACCTCATTGTTCTCCTACCGAAAATATTCTTATGGTGTTTGTTCAAGAGATCTTTTATGCTAGCTGCAGATTTCACACTATTTCCAGTAAGAATTAACAACAACAAAAAAAAAGAAACCACACAGAACAGCAGAAACCAAGTTTTAGCTCTGCAGCAGTGTATTCTGTGAATGTAAAATGAAAGTCTTGTGGCTGTCTCCACATTTTAACATTGGTAACTCCATTTGCTCTAACAAACCAGAGCACAAAGAATACACTTTATCTAAGGATGTTGGCTATGCTCCCTGGTACACTGTCAATATATGTGCAGAAATACTTTCTTTTGTGCCTTGAATGTAATGCATAGATAGTATTGGTAGACATATTTTTCCTCAGGAATCTAAAGCAAGATTTGTTATTTCGGTGAAATGCTGCATGTTACTAAATGACCTAGATTAGGTCATCAAGGTTTATAGTAATTCAGAAGAGAAGTTAATGTGGGAATTAGGATATTAATTTGGTGATTCTTGAATGATCAAGTGCAAACATTATTATATTTGAAAACAGCTTAAAGTCTCTTTATTCCCACAATACAGACTAGACGGCCTCCTAATTTATAAGTTCTGTAGATGTTATGAAGAGCATCCACACAGAGAGAGAACCAAAAAGAATTGAAGGATATGGTGGCATTGTGTTGTTTCGGCTGCTGATTGTGTTTTCCCCATGATAAAACAGCTCACATTTACAGCCTGTCAAGGTCACTCTGAAAAGCTGCCTCACCCTAGATACTGACTCTGTTGGGTATCATCTGTGAAGTCACTGACAGGCTAGATTGACTAGCCTAAATTTCCCAAGATTATCCTTGTTTCAGTGTGACAGTCAGGAGTAGCCTCCTCTAATCATCAAAGTTTTCCAGTGATAACAGAGAGCAACCTTACGATAACAGCAAGCCATCTCCCCATTGGATATATTTCTTCTTCCTGCAAGGACAGGTGCATGTCCAAATTGTTGACATACTTCCTATTTAATTTTTCTCTATTGTGGACAGTACTTCATAAGCCCACACTCTACTCCTAAACTCAACAACATGGAAGGCATGAGGGCATAAAGCAATAAGCACCGAGTGCAATGTTCTGTCCCACTGAACAGTGTGACTTTTTTTTCTTAAGCTTCCTTTTGTTACTGATGTATTTACAGCAGCCCTCAACCCTGTGTAAGTTATGATCTTTCCTTGTACTAATTGTTGGTCCTGGGAATGAGGCCACCAGCTTACAGCAGAGCTGGCTGTACCAAGGTGCTCTGGAAGGAGACGGTCATCCTACTCATTCAGTGGCAGATGGGGTCTGCCAAGTCCCTGCACAAGCTGTAGAAGATTCAACAGTATGCAAAGATGTGGCCATTCCTGTGACCCTGTCCATGAGTGCAATGCTGTGTCATAATTGACCAAAAACACACTTGAGTTGTCCATGCAAAAATTAAGCACCTTTTATTGGGTTTCTGTGGCCGGGTTTCTGTGGCCAGGTTTTGGTAACAAGGGGATACAGCGGGAACTTCTGTTTCTCCCATGTTCAGCAGAGCCAATGCCAGCAGGCTCTAGGATAGGTCAAGGCCAAAGCAAAGAATGATAGTAATGCCTCTGTGATAACATATTCAGGAAGGAAAAAAGGTTATTGTGCAGACATAATTGCAGCCAGAGAATAGAGTGAGAGCATGTGAACAAGTACGAAGACATCAAGGTCAGTGAGAAGGAGAGGGAGGAAGTGCTCCAGGCAAGGGAATGGAGATTCCCCTGCAGCCCAAGATGAAGACCATGGTGAAGCAGGATAGTCCTCTGCAACCTATGGAGGTCAATGGGGATGCAGAGATCCACCTGCAGCCCAGGGAGGAGACCTATGCCAGAGCAGGTGGATACCTGAAGGAGGCTGTGAATCCATGGAAAACCCATGCTGGAGCAGGTTCCTGGCAGGGACCTGTAGACTAGTAGAGAGAGGAGCCCATTCTGGACCAGGTTTCCTGGTAGGACTTGTGAACCTGTGGGGAGCCATGCTGGAGCAGGCTGTTTCTGAAGGACTGCACCTCATGGAAAAGTGACCCACTTCATAGCAGTTCATGGAGAACTGTTGCCTTTGGGGTGAATTCATGTTGGAGAAGTTCATGGAGGACTGTCTCTTGTGGGAGGGACCCCACGCTGGAGTGGGGGAGGGACTCTTCTTCCTGAGCAGTGGCAGGAACAATGTGTGATAAACTGAGGATAACCCCATTTCCCATCTCCCTGCACCACTTGGCGAGAGGAGATAGATCTTGGAAAGGAGGAAGGAGAAGAGAAAGGTGTTTTTGAGATTTATTTTACTTCTTATTATCCTGTTCTGATTTTATTAGTAATAAACTCAGATTGAGTTTATTTTGCCCATGGCCGTATTCTGGTGAGTGATCTCTCCTGGTCCTTATCTCAACTCATGAACCTTTCATCACATTTTCTCTCCCCTGTCCACTTGTGGAGGGAAGTGATAGAGTGGTTTTGGTGTGTGCTTGGCATCCAGCCAGAGTCAACCCACTACACTTAAGTGAGGTTGCCATAGGCAGGTCACTGACTAGCTAAACCAGGTGATTCAGGGAGAAAACATCAGAAGACAGGAGCTCAGAGTGAAGAAAGGCACCCTAACAACAACAGGATTTTGTCCTTTGAGGAACAAGAGAATTGACCTGATTGTAAAAGATGATGATGGACTCTGGAGATAAGAGTTTCAAAAATTTGTCTTGTGAACACTATAATTATGTCCATACAATGTCCCCTGTGATCACCAAAGGCCTGGAAGATCAGGAATTCATATTCTTTCTAAATGCAATGGCTATAAACACTGATGTTGGCATGATACAGCATGAGCTCTCTTCCCTCAGATTTCCTTGAAAACAAAAGCAAAATAATAAAAAAAAAAATCCTCACTTTCTCTTCTGTTACCTACTAGGAAGGTGTGAATCCTACTACCTTAGGTTTAACACTGAAGCTTCCAGGCATCTAACATTCCTCTTCACCACAGGCCTGGAAGCATCTCAGCAGGCTGCTGCTTCTATTGTCATGTGCTCTCACACGCAAATGTGTTCTGAAAATGAGACATCTTCTCTCTAATTTGTCAGTGTTTCACAGGCATGCTCTGAATCATGGAATCACAGAATGGTTTGGGTTAGAAGGGACCTTAAAGGTCATCTAGTTCCAACCCACCTGCCATGGGTAGGGAAGCCACCCACTAGATCAAATTGCCTAGGACCCCATGCAACCTGATTTCGGTAGGTTGAATGCAAGCAGAGTTAGTCACACACAAAACAGATCTCTGACTTCAAAGTTCTGCTTGCTCAAAACAGCTTCTCCTTTCCATGCAGCAGAGTCACTACACTGGCACAAAGCAGTGCATGACAAACGCAAAACTGAGAAGTAGAAGCAATGACAGTTAATACGTTAGTGACATCTCATGTAGCCATACTGAAAGAGATTATCACACCAAAAGGTTTAAAAGAGACTTAATAGTCTGTATTGGTAAGAACGGAGGACCAATATGCTTAGTTTTAGACAGAAAAATACAGCAGAAACATTATCAATAAAAACAGTACCTTCGACAAAAACACACATTTAACAAAAGCCTTCTCCTGTTCTCCCTGTCCTACTTCCACTGTCACTAGTGGAAAATCTTACTCTTTCCTCTGTATTTCTCTGAATGGTAGCTAATCAGAGAATATCCCTGAAACAGAGCATTCAGTTTGGCAGTCTTACTTATGAATATGTTTCTCAGATGCTGAAACCCCACAGAGACTTGTATTTCACTATGAGTCATATTTCATCACAGTATGTTAATTTAGTTATTTGTTTCCATTGAGGAATTGTCTTATAGAACACGTCAATGGAAGCCTTATTGTTTCCAAAAGAATATTATGTCATCTTAATGCAGTTTAGATCCAGTGCCTGCAGCTGCCTTCTGTTTAAGACTTGTTTCATTTAAGTTTATAACATTCTGAGAGACTTAATTCCCATTCATAGCTGTTTGGATCTAGGTCTTTAGTTTTATTATTGATGTGATGCAGCATGAGTTATCCCTCTAAAAGCTGTTCTCAGCTGAATGGTTAAGCAAAACATCAATCCAGCCCCAGGGCTCAAAGCTAATCTTTCAGCTCATTACAGTTTAAAGATTGCAAACACTCAGAAGGCCTGGAATTTAGGTAACTTGGGTTATATACAGTAAAAGCATGTAAAAGTTATATAACTTAATGTTCATATCAGATGTTGAAAAATAATAGGTATATCAGACACAGGAACATAAAAATTTCTCAGAGGAGTACTTAAGGTTATCCTTTGACTAAACTCATACAAAGAGCGATGTATTTTCACATATAATTAATTCTCTCACCATCTCACAATTAAATGCATATTTTTCCACTATTTAAATTTTATAATAGCATTTTCATAAGTACTTTAATAATACTCTCAAATCTTTGCAAGTTTAAATTGAGTTGATGAACAAGCTAATTAATTTTACTGTCCTCATTATGTGAACATCAAAGTTCCTATTTACCTGAGCTGTTAATAGCTTGGCTCTCAAAGAGTATTACAACCAACACCAAGATTTTATCATAGAAATATTAAAGGACGTACACAGTCCTAAGTAGAAAGGGAAAAATTACGCCAATTCAAAAACAAGATGAAGAATCACATTCCCATACCTTTGTTTTTACCTCTTGGGATAGATACACTGTAAGGTATTCACTCAGTGAATAGAATTTCCCTATCAAAATAATTCAGACTTTTTGTATTCAGTTAAGAAAAGATATCTCTTTTTTAAGATGTGAGAAGGAAGAAGAAATTCCTGTGTGGTTCTCCAGGCTGTTATTAATTGAGGCCAAGTGAGAAGTTCCTAGGCATTCTTTCTGACTTTTAATTCTATAAATCCCAGTCTGACAATCTCAGTGCTTATAAAAGTATGGAACTTTAAAAAGCACCTTTTTTCTCTTTCTTCATCTTCTTCAGCTGAGTAATTTTATAAATCATCTCCTGTCAAGCTGTGGCATAACACGGTGGCCCACCAAAACAGCCTACCTGATGCATCAGATACTGCCAGTTGGTAGACTATACAAGGCACTCACTACTTTCAAAAGAGCCACAGGAGCTGGCATACACCTCAGATGCAGCACAGCGCTGTTCTCTGTCCTGTTCTAGGCATGGATTTGGCCTGGGATAGCCAAAACCCAGCAAACAGGCTATCCAACTCATACCTGGACTGCTTCATGCCATCCGAGTCTCAAGCACAAGGGGAAAAACAGCAAGAGACTGGGAAACAGAGAAGTAGGAAGGACAGTTCATGAGGTGGACGAAATAATCATATTGTATTTGCTCAAGTAAATATAATTCCTCACTTTCTTTTTTTTTTTCCATTTTCAGATTCCACTAATACAGTAATTCCACTGAACTTTGAGCTCTTAACAAGGACTAAATTAAGACTATCAACCCTCCAGGACCCCTGCCTGCTCAACGGAAAATAAGAAGCTTCTGCAGGGAGCAATTTAATCCAGCTAAAATCCAAATCAGTTCCCAAGATTCTGCCACTATATTGAGATCTATCACCAGAGAACCCCTTTTCTGGAATAGGAAGTTTTCTGCTTCAGTGAGACCACTCCTAACAATAAACACTGAAGGATTTAGCAACGGATGTTCTGGCTTTCAAGACATCCAGACTTTTTCTGGCTGTTTGTCATCATGTTCACCTACTCACAAGTAGAAAGCACAGAATTTAAAAAGGTTTCATTCAAAATATGGTTATTATGGAATACTTTATTTCCTGGATAATCACAGACAAAATGCATCTTAGTTTTTAAAAGTTTATCAATAGATCTGCTCACTGAAGTCTGCCTCATGGAAAATGGATCTCCACCTCCCACTTCCCTTAAAATCAGTTTCAGAGGGATTGAAAGCAGTTCTTTAATCATTTAGCTCTTTTTAGATACTTGCGGAGGAGAAGAGTTTTGGACTTACGACCTGACTCTATTCCCATTGAAGTTAATGGGAGATTTGCCATTAATTTCCAGAGGAAGAGGATGAGGCCTCAATCTTTTGAGAAAATGATGCAGTAGTGCTTAATGGATCGTGCAGACCTCCTCAGTTGAAAATACCTTTGTGGTTCCAAGTTTCCATCTACCTTTCCTGGATAAACATGGACATTTAGTTCTCTCTTTCAAATTGTTTCCAACTAACATTTACAACACGGTCATATTCCCTTTTTGTCTTCTGTTAAAAAAAGAAATACTTAGCATGTTCCATGATATTAGGAAATGCCAAGGAATCATTCCAGCAAGTAAAATTTCATACATCTATCTGACTAGAAAGAATAAATAATGACCTTTTCCACATGCCAGTAAATATAAAATGTTCATATTTCCACAGGCACAAGTTTAATGGCCATCTGAGATGTCTGATTCATTTATGATTTAAGCACTGTTTATAGGAGTTGACCAAAGAATTTACTTGATATCACTGAGGAATGTAAAACACATGAGTAAATTACACAATGCAGATATCCACGTGCAACTCACCAGGAGTGAAATAAAGCACATTTACACTAAAAAAAGTAAACCTTTGCATGCACACCCATTTCTATGCGATCGTACAATCCATCACTTCACGCCAATTCTGCAGTTTTTCAGTTAGCATATTACAATGTCATATTGGAAGTCTGAATCTAACTTATGTCTCCTCTTGATATTACTCCCTTTCCACTACTCTCTGTCTCTTTGTGTGTTGTGCCTATGTTTACTATACAACATACCTCATCTCATCCCACAACTGCTGTTTTCATGAGGAGCACTAGTCCCTTTCTCAAAACAGGCATCTAGAGCCATTACAGAATAGTTGCTTTTCTGGTTTTCTGGCTGCTTCAGAAGGGTTTGGAGCTGGTATGTGCCGTATTTGTCAAGATTTAGCAGGCATCACTAAATACTCCAACTATGCATGGGAAACAATGAACAGAAAAATATGTGTGTATGCTAAACAGCACATTTAAGCTGTTAATGGTGGGTACATTAATGTACCCACAGGGCCTCAATCCAGACAGCACATCTACCTCCAAGGACAGTTTAATCCAATCTGTTGAGACAGTTATCAATAGGTGCAATGAATTAAGCTCTGGAAGCACCCACCTTACTCCAATGCCTTCAGTCACATTTAAATTAATAAAGTCATTAAAGCCAATGTATGTGGTCAACCTCTGGCATGCAATTGTCCATACTGACTAACTGTTAGCATGGTCTCTGGTGCAGTTTTGACCTGGGTCAACTAGCCCTCTCCAAAACAAAGTCTGGGTGTATTTCAGAAGCTAGCCAGGAACGCTTCCCAATACTGAAAAAAAAAAAATGGGCCTGTCTCAATTTATTTACTGGAATAGATGTAGCTTGCATAACCAGTTTAGATGATGTACTTATAATTACACATGGCTCTAGACTAGGTGAGATGAATCCCATCCAGTACAACTGAAGTGTTCATAGTTGGCCAGTGACTGCAGACACTCTATTAAGGACAAGAATTTTGCTCCTGCATTTCCAGATAGAGACAAGGGTTACTACTTCAAAATCTTGTCTCACCCTAAAATGACTATTAATGGCATTTTTCAGTCTTACTTAGAATTGGCCTCATTGCACCAGCTGCTATACAAACAAGATCTGACTGAAAATTTCTCAGATACTCTGAATGAAACAAAGAAGATGAAAAAGTAAGGAGAAGGATGGGGTATAAACTGATGCAATATGAGCAGCAGCAACATGGTCATTTCAGTTAAGTGTACATTTTATAGAATCACAGAATGGTTTGGGTTTGAAGGGACCTTTACGATCAACTAGTCCATCTAGTCCATCTCATAGTCTAGAGGTGGGCAGGGACATCTTCCACTAGACCAGGTTGCTCAAACCCCCACCCAACTTAACCTTGAACACTTCCAGGGATGGGGCATCCACAATTTCTCTGGACAACCTGTTGCAGTATCTCCCCACTCTCACAGTAAAAAATTTCTTCCTTATCTTCAGTCTAAATTTATCCTCTTTCAATTTAAACTATTGCCTTCTGCCCTGTCCCTAGAGGCCTCGATATAAAGTTGAGGCCTGTTCATCTTTCTTTTAAGCTCTCTTTAATATTAAAAGGTCACAATAATGGCTTCCCAGAATCTTCTCATTTTCAGGCTAAACAATCCCAGTTCTCTCAGGTTTTCCTCATAGGAAAGGTGCTCCAGCCCTCTGACCATCTGCATTGCCTTTCTCTGGACACCCTCAAAGACGTTTGCATTTATCTTGTACCAATGATCAAATTTTGAAATCTTTGTCTATTCATTCTTTCATGATTGTCCAGTACTATACAATAGTACACACACAATTTCATCCTAAAAGAGATATGCCATGATGCCTACCAGGCATGATATCACAATGTATAAACAGGTATGCCATGATTAAGATATTTTCTTGAGGACTTCAGACAGCCACTGGAAGTTAGGCAGGCTGAATGAAGTCTGCTCTGACTAAAGGAAAATTTTCATATTCATTCTTATATTCATTATATGTCGCAATATGAAAGCATATAAAAACAACATGAGCAATGTGTTTTCCTTTACAGTCTCTCACACTAGCCTTAAATATATGATTTCCTCCACAGTGACTTCTCAAAGGCATTAGGCAATCTGGATATAATTCATTTGACTTGTATTTTGCAGGGTCGTATTCTCCCATGTTACTGCTTTGCCATAAAGGGACTTGCATAAAGACCATCCCAGAACACAGGCAGACTTCTGAAGGAATTTTTTTTCAAAGCAGTAAGCTGGTTGCTTATTATGGCCTATGATGTGGAACATAGTCAAAAGGTACAATCTGAGCGTCTAGCCTCAGTTAAGTGGAGAGGGGACTTGTTTCGTGGTCAAATACTTAGACTCCCTGGAACAATTTGTTTGATTCCTGGAAGAGCTGACTTGGATGCTGAGATTTCCAAGGTTCCACTGGATGCCGTGGTACTCACTGTGGGAGCGGCTACAGCCTGCTAGCCAAAAAAATTAAAAACCTGAAGTCCTCTTACTTGTGGTAAATTTTACACACTGTGGCAGATTTCACATGACTCCAGTGAGTCCTGACCTATGGCCAAACCAGTCCTTGTAGTCAGTGGTACAAAATATGTCATTGTGGTTATTTGGCTACTTCTGTCATTCCAGCTGTAGTTGTAGGTAAAAGTCCTTGGTGATTAGTTATAAAATATGTCTTAAAATGGCCTGGGACAAAAAAAAGTTTTGAAGTGATGCAACATTCAAAGGTATTGGTACAAAGTGTCCCATAAACTTTATATGGGTTTTAGCTCAGGCCCTGCAGGAACATACTTTACTAAGAGGGCAGGAAAAGTCGACAGTCAGGAGGTGATTGTCATCTTTACATAAACCTCACGTCTGACTGCTGGGAGTAGGAATTCCAGCTGGGAATGTTCAAGCCACTGTCTGTGTTGAAGTTATGTCATCAATAATGTAACTCTTGGCTGGAGTAATTTCAAATAATAAAAGTTTCTGTAGTTTGTAAAACTGGGTTTTGAATATATAGAAGGCAGTCCAATATCTCAGCATTGCTCTCTAAACATCATCTTTCACTCTAAAACAGTGTTAAGGGCCAAATTCTCTGTGTGGCTTCAATCCAGACTCCAACATTGAAGTTTTAAGTTCTGCACAGGATTGAGTAGCCATCTCAATTCACTGGTCTTGAATAGTGAACAGTTTAATTCACACACAACCCTGTAAGGAGTGGCAATCGACCAGCACAGAGTGAATGACCATAAATACGCCAGAACATTTCACTTGTTTCTTTTTTTATAAATGTCAGGAGGGTTATTGGGGAATTTTGTTAGAAAGGCAGCTGGAAGAAGAAATGCATCAGGTGAAATTAAAAAGAGCAGAATGAGGCTTAATAATGCCTCATAATTCATAGTAACGTTTAAACCAAGCAGAGAAGCAACATGTGATAAGTCTCAGAGTCACTTGTGGGAAAAACCAAAAGCCAAAGAAAGCACAAAAGTGTGCTCTTCCTGCCCTGTAGGAGCAGCAGCATCCTGAAAGTGTCACTTCCTTGGGGTTATTGTGCTCAGCTACCAGAGCAGCTGCAGTATATACAGCTTTCTGTTACAGGCAAATGTAGCACACTGTGACTAATAATCTGTTGCACAGTGACTTTGGAGAGGTGGGATTTATTATGTTATTCTCCTATGGGATACAGCCTTCCTAATTCAAGTTATGGATGTAAAGGAAGTAGTGCTAGGGCATGGGCATGAATGATGGAATTCAGAAATCCACCCTTCTCGTTTGTTGGCAGGACTCTGGCACATTTTCAGACAGTTGATGGTCTTTCAGTCTTGTTTCAGGCACTGGCATGCACCAGGAATCCTTCCAGTAGGTGAGTTGTAATTTCAGTGGGGAGAGGAAAAGTGAGAGACTTTAATGGCATGGGTATGGCTACCTTGTGCTGTGTTGGAGCTGGAGACAGGCTCTTGCCCTGCTCAGTTTATTATCTTGGGTCTTTTCTTAGATGTTTAAACAAGCACAGAGGTTCTAGATCTCTCTAGAAGTGTTCTAAGTATTCAGATTTCTAGATATGGGGAATTTGCAGCATAATGTTTGGAATTCAGCATTTCACTGAGCACCCATTTGGATAAGGCAGCAAGGTCCACACCTTGATTTGTTACAGCTGAGAAGCACCTCGGGGTGTCTGCAATTCCTTCCACCCCTCTACAATCATGTAGTGTTTCCAGCAGCAACCTACATACAGTGATCTGATAACATCGATGTGCTCTTAACAGCAGTGATATTATTTAATGACTTATTAAGTATTCCCAGCAAAAAAGAACATGTTCAACAAAATGATGTCTTTTCTTTGAATTAATTATTACAATAAAGCTGAAGATTTTGTTAACTCAGAGCAAATTACTTAAACAAACTCTATCATGTAGACTAATATTTCAATTGAATAAGTAATTCAAGGCAGAGAAAACCAGCAGTGCTTACATTTAGGGAGCCATGGTGCTACCATTTCTGAAACCTTCAGAGTCAAACTCACTTCTAACATATTTTATACCCTGCTTTTGACTTTTCCAAAGGTTCTCATAAGATTGAAGAATTTCTAATTTTAATATAGGAGGCACAAATGTATATAACAGTTATTTCTTTTAAAATACTCTATGTTCTACCACCCACGGTAAACTTGATTTGGCACCAAACACACCTCTGAGTGTCCTCAGCTTTAATACCGCTTTGCATCATCCCTTGAGCATCAGTTTACATGGGTTTGTAGCCCACATTTATTAGCAGCTACCCATTTAGGCCCCGTTTATTAGCAGCAACAGCTGAAATCATCTGGTTTAGACTTCTCTTTAGCAGCAGCAGTCCTCTTTGTCAAACCAATGGATTGGGAAGTGTTCCTCCCCATATGGAAGCCATACAGCATCCACACATACAGCAGGCTTTCGCTGATGTTACTGGGATTTAAAGAATGGTGTTGATCCTTATTTGTAAGGCAGTAAATAAGATATTTCAAATCTTGCAGGAAAATATTTCCACAAAGCCATTCTGTGATCCAGTTCTTCTTGTGATATCCTTGAATTCATCCATGGGAATCACTCACACCTTGTGGAGCACAGCATCCAAGCCAAGGAAAAGTCTTATGCCACTTCTTTCATATACAGCAGCTATGGGAGCTTGAAAGAGGCAGAGGCAGTGTTGAAGATCTCTGTTAGCTGCTTGATGCTTCATAACTCATTGTCCCACCCCTTAGGACTCAAAGTGTTGTCCCTATACCTGCTGGAAAATAGCAGCATTTATCATTCCAAGACATGACAGTAGCAGCAGTGGCAGATGGGCATACAGTATCCAGCATGTCTATAGGTCTTTGAGAAAAAGTACAATAAGAAATCTTCTGAGGCTGTTTAGTTAATACAGTTTAGGCATCGATGAGTGAAAACAATTCAAACAGAGAGGAAATTAAATTCATATGACAGATATTTGTCACACTACTTAATACAGTGCTAGATGCTTCCATGATAAAGACAGATTGATTTTTAACTCACATATTCAAAGAAGTGTTGTGCATTCATGCTGTTTGGGGCATATTGAACTGCCAACCTTTCACAGCCTTCCAGGCTAACCTTGAGACACCCCTGAGATAGGAAGGAGTAGGCACAAAGTAATTCAAGCTGCTCGTTCTTGAGCACACAGAAAAAGCCCTTGATTCACTTTTTTAGTATCATTAGATGCTGAGACCACAATCAGGAGTGGACACTTTCTATATTCAGACAAAAACCAGAAGGTAAGCAGGACAGTAATCAGAAATCTCTAACCTATTCCACATCTGGGTAAGATTAAAAGAGAATGTGCTGAGATGTGTTTTTGTTTCCTCCTTAGGAAAAATACCCCATCACAAACAAAAAAGCTATTCATCGTCTGCATGTTGGCTAAAAGTCATGTCAATTAAAGTAATAACAGCTTTGATGTTCTATTAGACCTACCTTTCTAGGTCTTCTCATTTGAATCTAACTGCAGAGAAGTTAAGGCTATGAAACAACAGTCTGAGCTATGAAAAAGGTCTTTACAGGACATTTTAGGAGAAAAATCCAAAACTTTAGCTCTGTCTTGCGGCTCTCTACTCTGAGGCACAAACCCTCTGGTGGTCCAACTACTCAAGCTGTCTCACAGGGGAAAGCAAGAAGAAACCTTGTCAGCTATTATTGATTATTAATTCATTATCATATTTTATTGTAGCCTTCCTGTTCTGTGACAGATAAGCTGTGTCAAGCAATTTATAGGTCTTTTGAACTTCCAGGCTAAAATGACAGTGGCTATTAAATAGTGAGCTGTTATAAAAGAAGCTAAGGCCCCATAAAAGGAGTAAAATGGGATGAAAGATGTCTCCAGAGATCTTCATCTCATCTCCCACAGACTTACACTAGTCCACTGATTTCTGATTAATAGCTCATTAGGGGGTCGGGTAAATTTCTAAGAGGAGAGAAAAATGTGTGTTAAAGTGGCATGATCTGCCAAAAACAGAAGATATAATCTCCTTCTTCTGACAGTAAACAAACATTTTGTGATGAATAAGTATGGTCATTAAGCATTGACTTTAACTACCTTTATACTGATAATCCATCATTATGTGAGGTGAAATCTGAGAGATCTTGAGTTTTCCAGCAAAAGTTATCAGTCTTCCAAGAAATGTTCTGGGCCAGATTAAATAAATCAACTTTTTTCCTTTGCATATGCATGTCTGGGGGAAAAAATATTAAAGTTGTTGGTACTTTTCATGTAATTTAGATGTTTAAGTAAACATCATTTAAGGATATTCAGCACATTACATTCCATCAGCTGCATGGATGCAAAGGAGACATTTGCAGAAATAGTTTTTTGGGAAAAAGGTGTGGTACTTTACTTCATTTTTTAAAGGGAGAGACATAAGGGGGTTTGTTGAGTTGGGTTTTTTTTGTTTGGGTTTTTTTATGTTAAAATAAAAAGGTGAATAGTTGTAGTATTCCTCTTTTTCCATGTGTGTTCAAAAAAAAGAGAGAAATGGAGTAACTCTTTTTTACTTAGTTTAAATTCATTAATAATTTCAGCTCAGCTGCACCTGCTTTTTTGAAAAATCAACCACTTTTTGCAAAACTTCTTCTTATAATCAAATATATCAGCTCAAAAATACAGCGTCAAGCTGTCTTGGAGTATTCACTCCTTAAAGACAGTGGATGTGCAACTAAGTTTATAGAATTATAGCCTAAGAAAGGGAGGAAGACTGAGAGTCCCACTCTAAATCAGGCATCTGAAGCATTCATAAAACTTACCTATTATGTGAATTCTAGAGCAGACGAGTAATCTAGTTCTATTTTATATGGTCCACTGATAAATTCAGCAGAATTCTCAAAGAAGTATTGGTCATACATACTCAAGGAGAAGTATGTGGGAGATGTGGAGGATGGCTGTACGCAATGGCCGATTTCTGAGGCCTGTTTTAGCCTTCTTTGCAACCAATCCTTTCCACGAACTGTGGAAATGTCCATGAGGACCGCTGTGCTCACCCAAACAGAGGTCTTTGGATTCTCAGGCCCTCTCAAGGACACAGTAGTCCTCTTTGCCCCATTTCTTCTCCTCTCCCACTCATCAGACACAACTGACAGTGTCTTTCTGTTGCTCATGTGAGAGCATAAACCAGTTTCATTTTTAACTTTCAACAAATATTTTCAAACAAACAAACAAAATTATGAACATTTATAAGTGTTTTGAAGCAATTTCTCTTCTGTTAGTTTGTTCTCTTACACTTACGCATATTTTAAACAATCAGAACTTTCTCAAATAATGAACCATACTGAACCACCTCTTTTTTCCTTCTGAAGCTTTCTTTGTGTGGCTTCATTTGATGGCCCTGTTCTTGCACAGGCCAAGAGAGCAGAGGTAGATGAAATTCCACCCTACATGACTTCCCTAACAACAATTCTAGAGA
Source organism: Manacus candei (assembly GCF_025592945.1). NCBI lineage: Eukaryota > Metazoa > Chordata > Aves > Passeriformes > Pipridae > Manacus > Manacus candei. Next base: position 3,775,996 of record NW_026138059.1, read on the forward strand.
ACAGGTATTCTCTTTCTGAAAAGTACTTTTCAGTTTCTGCAGAAAGGTCTCTCTCAGTTTTCCTGACTCTTTTTTTTTTTTTTAAAGCTAGAAGAATTTTATTTCCTATTTCCCATTCAGAAATGTTCATCCACCCAAAGATGATCTCCCATCAATTAAAGGCCATCAAACTGTCTTGCTTGCAGATGTTACTGCAGGGGAACAAATTGTCCACATCATTTTTGCTGGAATTGCAGGCCTGAATTCAGCAACTTGTTAAAGCAGTAACGGCAGCAATACTCAGAATGGGTCTTTCTTTGTATTCTCTTTTATGTTTTTTTTTCTCCAGTCACTGCAGAAAAGGATCTGTCCTAGTCAGCTCCAACACAAGGCCCATCAGTGCTTTTGTTTCTCATCCTGTACTTTATGCAGTGAGGGCTAGCAAAGACACTGCCTTCCCACAGCAGTTTCTATCCAAACATCTGATATTGTAGCCCTGCTGTTCACATCTCTGTGTGTTCATGTTTAAATGAAACCACTCTTCATCTTCCTTGATGGTGTCCTAGTTCTCTGTTGCTCACATCATTGTGCCATATGTGCAATATGGATGTGTTATTCCTAGTATAGCAGTTAAACCCCATATGCTTCAGCCTGTGGGAAAGAAAATATTATAGACACAGTCAACAGACTATCTCTCATGTAAGTGTTTGTACAATGCATTAAACTGGATTTTCCAGTAGGACTCGATATTCATCATTCTTGAGTTAATCAAGCAAATTCTGCAGCCATGCTTGAAACTCATTTATTTATTCCCTGAAAGTCAGGAGAAGTATGTACTTCTACAATATGATGTCCACATAAATAGCATCCAGTACAAAAGAAGAAGTGAGGAGCACATAAAACTCCAGCCCCGGGAGCTGCTGGCTCACAGGATTGGCTATGAAGTTTACTTTACTATATAGATATAGGGTTCTTTAATACCTCGAAGTAGCATCAAGAGAATAAGCCATGGACTTGTTCCCAAGGAATTGCTTTATTAATTTAGGGGAGTAAATAAGGGGACTTGGCCAAAGTTCAAAAGGACACCACACAAGCTAGACAAAAAATGTTCCACTATGATTCAACATATACTATTAATCCACAACATTTAAGGCAAAATCCAACTAATTCCACAATGCTTAAATCAAGATTCAATCCAACAACAACACTTAAATCAAAGTTCAATCCCTCCAGTTCCAAACTACCCCAAGCATCAAGAAAGGAACAAAGAGAAACAGAAGGATCAAGAAGAGAGAAGGAGAGATAGCTACCACTGAAGCCTTGTAAAAGACCAGCTCTCACTCAACCAGATGGTAGGGCCACGACACGAGGCAAACACATGCCCTTGGTTTCATCTCCTCTAGTCCCCATGGCCAACTCCCCCCGGCAGGGTCTCTGACCCACCAGCCACTCTGGTGTTCCAGGCCAGAGTGAGGGGCAGTGTTCTCACTGAATCTGTCAATCTGAGGCTGGGTTAGAGGCTGCAGGAGGTGTGGTGTGTTATAGTTTTCCCAGGCTGTCTGTGACGGCTGCTCCAGGGCTTCCCCATGTGGGTTCCAATGGCTGCCATGAGGGATATGATGCCACCCCACCTCTGTGAGGTTCAGACTATCCCTTCCCTCTCCACACACACACACACACACACACACACACACAAAGTCCCCACAAGTTAGTTCTGACCCAGTAATAACTTATCTGGTGTCTAACAGAGCACACAAGAGGGAATGAGGAGAACATGGTCTCTACAGTCAATGTATATCACCTTGTATTTTAGTGTTACCTATGCATGTCAACCTTCTGAAGGTTATTCTGCTGTTATATATTATGGCATTTAGTACAACCAAGTAGTAGATGATGTAAGTTAATTCTGCAGTTCTTTGCCTCTGGAATAAGGTTTAAGGCTAATTCTTTATTATTCCAGAATCAAGTAATGCAGAGATAACCTAGCACCCTTCCTATGGAAAGAATATAAGTAATGAGACAACATTACGTTAGGAAACTGTTGACATACACAATAGTGGACTGTGCTCCGTTCACTAAGCTCATGATGAGTTACCCTTTTAAGAAGTTATCTTCTTAAGTAAAAGTTTAAGACTTCATTGTCTTCCAGGGTGAGATCTTAACTGCAGAGAGATTTTACAATGAAGTTGTGATTTCAATGTGTCTAAAATAATCAGTATTTCCTGTATGCCTTGGGAGTACCCAGATGACCGCAAATTATTTAAATAATATGCAAAAGAACATTTGAGGATTTAAACTGTGACATCCATGTTCTCAGTAGAACCACGTGGTGTATGTTTGCAAGACTGTTCTTCATTTACAGATTTTAGAAAGTACTCTAAAATATTATTATTAAATTTACCACAGTGAAGTGGTTTTTTTAAGTGCCTGCTAGCTACTCAAAGATACCAGTGTCTGTTGTGATCTTTGGAAAAACCAGCTGTCTCTCTTCTCCCTTGATGTGGTCCTCCTTACTTTTTTTCAAGCATTTCTTAAGTATCTAAAAACAGTTAAAGCCATCAAAACCATTCAAACAAACCCAAAAAGAGAGGTAATTGCCTCAAGTTTGTGTCTTGTAAACACTAATATGACACATTTTAATGTAAACCTTTTAGCATATCACTTTTGATCATTAATAACTCATGAAAGATGGAATAATAAAATCCATACCAAGTCCAATGCCAGCAATGGCATTTACAGCCAGCAATGAGGAACATATATTCAAGCTCCAAGCTGGTCAAATTCACAGGACATTTCTAGCTGTCATCCTTCCAGCTAGAAAACAGGCCCTGACATATTTTAGTTTGCACTTCTGAAATACAGTTTAATTTACCTCTGAGTCACTTGAAAAGTCTGATACACAGCGATAAGAAGAGAACCCAGTGCAAGACATGATGTATGAGTGTCTGTGTAAAGTCATCCATCATCCCCAGGAAGGGAAGGAAAGGGAAGGGAATAAGATAGCAGTACTGTCCTGGGGAAATCATCGCTGAAGGGACAGCATCAGGAGCACTTGCACAGAATGACATGAGAAAGACCTTTGTCACTTATTCAGCTTCTTACAGTTCAAAAAGCCTGTGCAGCTCTCACAGCCTCGCTTCAGACACATCAGACAATATTTGTTCCAAGCACTCTGTTGGAAGGAAAGACAGAATGGCTGTTGAAAATAGCTGAATAGCAAGTAAAGCAAAGGTGTTGATCTCCTCCCCCTCTATGACACCCAGACTTTTCACCAGACAATATGGCAAGAGAAAGGTTAAAATTCAAAATGTAGTTTTGTTTGGCTTAATCTGATGAATTGATGCATAGTTGTTGGGTTGGGGAAGTGGCTGTGCTTTACTTTTCTGATCACTGAAAACAAAGTGCAGATATATTTGTCAAGTTTTGTTTTTACCATCAGTGATCATAAATCATCTAGTGATGCAGCACATTCTAGAGTTCTTTGGTACTTAGCAAGCTGCAGAACTAGTGAATCATCACTGCAAAAACACTACATTGTCAAACCAGATCCACTCAGACTGGTCAGCTCTGAGATCACAGTTCTGCACTTAATGAAGGGCCTGATCTCTTTGGAGGATGAGGCCAGATGGAGACCACATGAGCCTGCCTTGGCAGGGACTCTGGCCCAGATTCTGAAATCTGCATGCATATTAGAGAATTCTCCACTGCCAAAGAAGGGATTTAAACCTTCAGTTTGAAAGATTCATATCTATCTCTTACATCTACCAAACTCCTCAATTCCCAAATTCGCCTCTTTTTAATTCACCTGGTTCCTCAGGTAGAAGACTTCCTTATGCTAACAGGAACAGTGAGGGAATGAGCAAGTGAGAACATACACACATGCATGCACACAGCCTTCAAAAGGCACATTAACAGCAGACAGCATTTCAAGATGTATGATAGTATAGTGCATTAAGATGCACTCCTAATACATTATTTGTTGTGTGACTGAGTAGAAACAGCATATGCAAATTGATTCTAAGCATGCTATGTAATTCTCATGTATATGAGCTGTGCAAATGGGAATTTAAGTTTGTTATGAGCACTGACTGAGACGTGATCTCTGGTTGTTTCATTTTTTTCTAACTCTGAGTCATCAGTCTCACTGCCTGATAATGAATTTGAATGCCAGTCTGTATAATACCTTCTCATTCTCAATCATATACCCTCCTGTCATCATATCATTTCCCGGAAGATACAGCTGGAATCACATCTCTCAGTGATGTGATCACATCTCTCAGAGATTGTTTTTTCTGGAGGAGAAGGAACTATTTGTCACCTTAATAACTTAAAAATTGGCGCTTTCAAGAACTGTCTGTATTACAGTGTCATGGAGTTTGGGAGCATTGTATCATTTACCTGGTGAGTTTTTGTCTTCATGGCAACTGAGAATATGCCCATCAGGCTCAGAGAGGGCAATATGACATGAGCGAGTGAAGTGACACTGAGTGGCATGCAGCCGTGAAAAGCAAATGCAAGTTGAATCATCCGTTTGCAGGACCATGTTGTTCATTGATGCAATTTTCAATGTGCTCTTAAAAAATTATGGTGGCTTAGAGGGGTCTCTTTCCCACCCTTCTCATTATTCTATTTTTTCCCATCACACATTCTTTCAAGTGCCTTTATGAAGTTATGACCATAGAGACAATGTCTAGCCTGGAGTTGCCTGTGGGGGATGTGTGGCTTATTTGCTGCTAGAAAAAGAATATCTTCTATGAATTCATCCTGAGTCTTCTGTAAAGAGAAAAAGATTCTCAAGTAACAAATCCAGGATGAATTTCTAAGTGATTGAAGTCCTAGGTTTAAGAAGCCATGGAAGGATAATAAAAACTGTATGGACTGAGGCAGATGACTGAGTGGCAGCTCTCTTTCTGCCTACATGCATCAGAAGAAATTTTCCTTGAGAGCAGCTTAACCCATGATTAATCCCACACAGCCTAATCAGGCCACCAGCACAGTTCACAACATTTGTGATGGGATGTGGTGCTTACAAATGGAGAAAAGCTGGCAGCCTCAAAGGGAGAAGCCTCTAGCAGCAGAGCATGCCATGCAGAGTGAGGGGCACAGCTTCCCATCGCCAAGCACAGCTTCCCATTGCCAGGCATAGCTTCCCACCACCAGTCACAGGCACAAACAACTTCTGCCTCCTGACCACTAGTGCACCTCTTCACCTTTTGAAGCTGCCTACACACAGCAGAGAAGACAGTTTCCTCCATCTGCCTTTGATATACAGCAGTGCACACTGATATCTGTATGAACACAGAGCAGCCTCGAGCTGATGGATGGGGAAACTCCATGCAGGGTATCCTGATGTCTTCTCTGGAGTTCAGGAACCTCAGTTCAGGAGCTGACAGGCTTATCCATGATCTCTTTCAGATCCATCCAATTTCATACAGCAACCTTAGCAGTTAGGCAGCAAATGATCCAGGCTTCAGCCTCCCTCAGCCAGAGGTCAAGCTGCTTTTACCGGCTCCTCAGATCGTCACTGAACAGTTAAGGATGCTCCACTCCTCCTGAAGGAGCTAAACTAAATGCTACTAAAGTTCAGTGGTTGCAACACTTATCCAGGTTACAGGAAATCCTAGCTATGGTACCTGCTTATGAATTATTTGTGTACTATACCATGGATGGACAATTTAGGCACAAAGACCAAGATACAGCCTCTTCTTTTCACTGTCCTAATCACTAGCACAGATGATGATGTAACTTCTACCTCTTATTTTCAGATCCTCATGGCTTTTGCATTTTTTCAGTGCAGGCTGGGATAGGATGTATGATGAGAGTGATTCCTTGAGTAAGGGGCAGGATGGACAGACAGAAAGATGGATGGAGAATTAATAAGATCAGGGAAAGACCGAAGTGAAAAGCAAAGACTGAAAAACAGAAGAGAGACTTCTGAGCAGAATACCATTGATCAGGAGTTGGAAACAAGTTTCAGGTCACACGCAAACAGAGCACCAATTCTGAAGGGCAGGAAGTGATAATAACAGGAAGGAAGGAGCGTGGAGAACTGCCACAGGATTTGGGGGACAAGAATTTAATAAGCAGAATCCAGAGAGAAGGTATGAGAACAGAAGTTAATGAGGATAGCAGAGCAGTAACAGACCGTTCTTTTAAGAACTTTCTAGTTAACATCTTATTCCTCTGGTTTTGCTTTCTAACAAATTGAGACACATTGGCAAAAGTGTATGTCTCCATCGCCCTCTAGTGCCAGGTTCGCTTTGGAGATGTGCGGCAGTTGGGAGCCGTTGGCCACACCAGGAAGCAGGTCCGAAGAATCCAAGCTTCTTGGAAACCTGAAAGGGAGCAAGAGCAGGAAACTGGGAGATCTTTTTCCCTCTGTTATTAAAAATAAACATAATAAATTGCACCCAAAAGTCTAAAGTAAAAGATAATTGAGCTCAAAGAGCCATGCACATGACCACTTAACTAAAAAATGTCAACAAGTAATTGTCCTTCAGTGTTGCTGACCTTACTTGACTTTGTGCTGGATAATATTCATGTTCATTTAGCATTACTTGCTTAGACATTGAACAAGATGTATGTAAGAGCTGGGGTCAAATAACAAGAAGAAAAAAACTTTCCCACTCTGTTTATTCATTTATTTATTTTGGATGTGCAAGATTATTCTTCTGGGCTTAAAGGTCAAATGAAGATATAAGAGCATGGAAACTGGGTAGTGGAGGGAAGAGATTTATAGACTGTTTAAAACCCTTTTGATCTTCATTTGTCCACACTTTATTGATAAATTTTCTTATTATTTAGTTTTACTTGTACAAACTTAGTGCTGGCTGGCAGAATACTGTGCATTCATGTAAAATGTAGAAATATGTACTTTCAAAACTGATGTTTATGTATTTCAGGTAGAGATGTGGAAACTTTAAGGAAGGTCCTCTCTACAGGGGATTTATTTCAACAGGTGCAAATTCCTGCTATTAAACCTATTGCTGAGGTTTGGTTTAGTCTAATTTAGTCAAACCTCTGCTAAAACACAGCAATTCTCAAAATGCCTTTAAAACTTGTAGCACAACCTGTTCCTTAAAGCTGTCTTCTCCCAGATGTCTTACTTTGATTGCTTAACCCACTACAGAGTTTCTCCACTTCTTCCCTGAATCAGCTTAAATTCAGAACTGAAAGTCCTTGGTCTCTAAAGGAAGTTGTAGAATACTTGCTGCTCTCTAGAACCAAAAACTTATTCAAAAAAAAAAAAAGCTTGCAATTTTGACCTACTACATCAGAGGGACTCATCTGAAAACCAAGTAGTGTATGTGGCCATTCTACAGGACCAGAACAGATACCCACTGGAAGTAGAGTCAAAACCCCAGAGCAGAGACACTGGTGAAAATTAACCACTTGACTCCTGCATTCAAAACAGGTATGAAAACAGTTGCTCACATCCCAAAGACCTTTCAAACCTACCTCTGTGGCTGGTCACACACCTTAGTGTTTGTTAATCATAATTACTGAAAAGCAAAGCATGGGATTGACAGCTGAATAAGTAACAGCTGCAGATCATTTCTAGAGCCCAGGACTGTCAGTTCCAGCTGATATGTTGCAGATTAACTAGATACTATTAATTTCTGATCCCTCACAGCTCCCCTGGGATACTAATATTCTTGATAGTTCTGAAGCCATAAGCCAAACTGAAACAAAACCATTCCTAACCACTAACCTTTCTTCCTTTTAACGTTGCAAAACAGAATAGTTGAGGTGGAAAGACATCTATAATAAAAATAACTTAGTGCTCCTTTTGCATAAGAACAGCTACATTTTTAACAAATATTAGGGAATCATCCAAGTTTGTTGCACTATGAAAAAACAAGAAAAATATTTTCAGAAATCTGCCTCTGAAACCAAAAGATAGACAGGACTTAGCAGTCAGAATGGCTGATGCACTTTGAAAAATGTGCATGGCCCCAGTATGTGTTTTATAAAACTATGTTTTACACTTTATAGAGCTCGAACTGGCCATGCACACTTTATTAAGTATGTGGAAACAGCTGTTCACAATTAAGTTCTTTATTCTTCAAATACCTACTACCGGGCACAGAACTGACTGCCATATGTTAATCCAAGTCACTGATCTATATCTCCTATAGACATACTCCACAGTATTCTTAAACTGCTTCTCTTTATAATAATGTTAGTTTTCCTGCATAGTAAAAAAATGGAAACTCAGAGCCCAATTGTCTTCTCATTCACACCAATATGAATCAAGGCCATGGAGCTGTGCTGATGAAAGCAGATGTAAAATAGAACGATGCTCAGATCCCTAGAGCCCATTTTAATTTTTGCAAGTCACACATGTAAAAATTAAAACAAACACCTGCCAAGCTGCTACCAATGAAAGAGGTCAAACTTTCAGAGAACAGCAGAGCTTCTCTTCATGACAGATATCCTTTCCACAGGAAGGAGGAATTGTGTGTCACCACTGTTACACATAAACCATGCAAACAGGCAGGAACAGCCTCATCAGAAAGCTGCTTTCCTTGACTCTATATACACCTTTTCCCTTGGCATTATTAAAATATGCAGGAATGGAATATTCTGTTACTTCTGCAGAACAAGATACGCAAAGGAAATGGTTTGGCAAGCTTTTTTCCAAGTGTAAAGGGCTTTCTTAGTTCCCAGTAGCCCTGCCAAAAAAATTAAAGCTTTTCAAAAACACTCAAGTTAGTCTTTCCTTAGGATGTATTTAAATGTTCCTAAGTCCACTAAGGTACTTCCTTTCTTTAGAATTCTTTGTGTCCAAATGACAAGTAATTACCAAGGATGAACGTGTTTCAACAGATGCTTAAACAAAACTCAGGAAAGTAACTCCTTATGTGTAGGGAGCCTCAGACATTTGAGGCTGTCTGATAGAGCAAGATATTTGAACAGGTGTTCAGTCTGAGCAAACACCCAATTCTGGATGCAAAACCAGAGTGAAACCCTGAATCCACTGTTTAGAGAAGACATGTTTCCTAATGCCTACATAGTAAGGGAAAGTTCAGTCCCTTGTCTGCTTGTTAACTGTGTCCAGCCCCAAGACAGCAGTGACATGGAGCACCAGAAAATCAGGTTTTGTGGCATGTCTTCCTTTCTGGGACATGCAATCAGCCCTGCATGAAGCTCCTTTGGAACTTAATCTCACCAGGACAGGATAAACACAGCAAACTGCTCAAAGGAAAGCCGGTTCCTCAGCAGTACTCGCTGTGAGACGTGAGTGCTGTAATGGCATATGACACATCACAAAAAGTCATCAACCAAGATCATTTGGGATTTCCCATTGCAGCCTGAGTGCTTCATTGTAAGAATGGAGGTACTTGAAATAATACTGAGCCCAGTTATGTAGAAATCAAGTTTAGGCAAGATGTACAGTGGCCATATGGTTACTATAATATATCACAGTCACATAGGCTTGAATATGTGATAATAGATTCATAGGTAATGGTTTAATACTAGCCATATGTTAGCAGTATAGATACAGCTGCTAGGAGAAAGGTCTGGGCACAATCAAAGGGATTGAGTCAGCCAGTGTTTGCCAAACTCACAGGATTTAGCCACAGTAATAACTAGATTTTACCTTGTGTTTTTCGTATTAATTTCCCCAATGAAACTATGTTTTATAATGGTCACGCTAATACTTGCTCCAGTAGGCTGAAGTCATGTGAAAACTGGTGTTTCTTTGAAAGCTAGGAGGAAATTGAAGATTGGCTTCAAGGTTCTTGGAAAAGCAACACAAATCTTCATTAGGGCAGTAATGAGCATTAATGCACTGTAACTAAAATGGTCTGTTACCTCTTCTTGTTAGAAACAGGATGATAGATGGAGACCATTTCCTCTTTCTGATTACCATTGCAGTTCTAATGATTTTGGTGCATAAATACATGATTGAAACAATCACAGAAAAAAACAAGAACATAAGGCAGTGATTTGGTCATATAACTATCTTTCTCCCTCTAGAGACAAAGCCATTTAGTGTTAATGTTGAGGACATGGATAGTACACAATGACAAAAATGTTCATGTCTTCCTATGAATTTTGGAGTGAAGGTTTTTGTTGTTTTCTCTCTAACATTACAGGACCTACCTGTTGTAGATGATGTACCTAAAAGGAATAACCTTCATTTCCATGGATTTCCTCTTCCTCTCACTATTTCTCATTTACTACCATGCTTGTGGTTCTACTTCAAAACAGATTTTTAGGTGCATCTTATGAGGATATCAATTAGTGTACCAGACCTAGTATCATGCTCCATTAGTGTGCAGTGCTTTGAAGTGCTTGAGAAAAGGATGGTGTTTTGACACTTGTTTCTTTATAATAACTTTTTAATCACAACCAGAAGAAATGTGAGTTATAAATTTGCATAGAAACACATATAAATATTATCAAGCAAAAAATCTACCTTGAGACTGAATAAATATTAGTCACTTAAGATTAAAAAGTGTTCCTCATACGTTGCAATTATCCCATTGTTGAGTAGTCAAAAAATAAGGAAGTCAGAAATTCTCCTGGAAAACAATCCAAGTTTTAAGACATTAAATTGTATTGTAAAGGTACTAAACAGTACCTCCACTATCAAGCTGCACCCTGTAATAGGCAAACAAACAATAAATCATAAATAAACTAACAAAATACCATTATTATATAGGATTTTTAATATTTATAGTGCTTCTTTAAATCATTCCAAAGATAGATTCAATTTTTTAAATGTTTTTATTCTTCAGTACAATCATAATATCTTAGTACCATGTACAGTATATAATCTAGGTTAACTTTTAAAGGTAGAAGACAAAGAGGGAAACATGTGTTGCCTGTTTTGTGGGGTTTTTTTCCCTAAATGTTTTCTAAATTATCTTCCAAAATATTGACCAAAATATTTCATCAAAATATTATACTGAGATTCTAGTGTGAACAGCAGGAAAGCCCAAGCATCCTAGCACATATGCAAAAGTACATAACCCAGATATGCAACAGTTCTTTCCAGTATAATATCTTCAGTCATTTCCAACCAAAGCACATAACTGGTGGCCATGAATTCTGGCTCAGAGGCAAAATTGAGGGGAAGGAATGCACAAATTATGTTGCAATGTACAGATTAGGAAACTCCTAACTCCCACCTTCTTCTGTATCCTATTATCTTTATTAAACATGAGCCAGTAATGTACCCAGGTAGCCAAGAAGGCCAATGGCATCCTGGCTTGTATCAGAACTAGCTCAGCGGGACCAGGGACTTCCCTAGTCCTTGGACTAGGTAGGGGATCACCTCACTGTACTCAAGCACCGGTGAGGTCACACCTCGAATTCTGTGTTTGGTTCTGGGCACCTCAGTACAAGAAAGATATTGAGGCGCTGAAGCATGTCCAGAGAAGGACAGTGGAGCTGGTGAAGGGTCTGGAGAACAAGTCCTGTGAGGAGCAGCTGAGGGAGCTGGGTGTGTTTAGCCTGGAGCAAAGGAGGTTCAGGGGGGATCTTATTGCTCTACAATTACCGAAAGGAGGTTGTAGCCAGGTGGGGGTTGATCTCTTCTCCCAAGTAACAAGTGACAGAGGAAATTGTCTCAAGCTGTACCAGAGGAGGTTTAGGTTGGTTATTAGCAAACATTTCTTCACTGAAAGGGTTGTCAAGCATTGGAACAGGCTGCCCAGGGAACCAGTGGAATCACCATCCCTGAAGACATTTTGAAGACATTTTAAAGACATGTAGATGTGTCACTTAGGGACATGGTTTAGTGGTGGTCTTGTCAGTGTTAGGTTAACTGTTTGACTTGACAGTCTTAGAGGTCTTTTCCAACCTAAATCATTCTATTACAGTCTTTTTTCTGTTTTTCTGATAGATAGTAATATTCCAGTGAGCTTATAGACTTATCTGGTGGCCCAATATGTTCCCCGACTTTCTAATTCTCAGTCCCACAGCAGAGTTGCCAAGAGTAGAAAGGCCAAGAGCAGAAAAAATCCGTTACCCGGGAAGACATCACGATTTGCCACATCCCCAGCAATGTCTGTGTGCCCAACTGTATTTGGTTATTGTGTCCTGGCACTGGCCCTTTAGGTCAGGTAACTGACCTGTGGTTTTGTCCTTCCAAGCTGAAGCCGAAGAAAGTTGGCAACTTCCCATATCTGTATGCAGATACAGGTTAGGGTGGTTCTTCACAGCCCCAGCCAAAGAAGGAAAATAGCAGCAGCCTCCACACATAGATTTTTTGTCTTCCAAGAGATGTTAAATCTTGATAGATTTTTACTAATAAACATATCTCAGTGTGTTTTATGTCCCAACATCTCACATAGAATATTTAATGGAAAAATCCCTCTATAGGTAAGTACCAGTTTAGTCATGGAAAATTACATCTCTACAAACACCCTCTGTTGTGGAGTTATTTCTTGAAGTGATCAAGGAAAGTGTGACCCAAGTGGGACTAATTTGGCCCTTCACATATGGCATATAAAACTATGCATAGGAGACCACTAGTTCGGGGAAGAGGCCAGCCTAGCATTAATTGTGTCTCTAGGCTACACATTCTTCAGCTGATGCAAGTGAAAAAATACAGATGTCATTTTGGCCCATGGACAGATACCATATTTTTTTACTGATGCCACAGAAAAGCTGATCATGAACAAAGTGGCTAATAAAGAGCATGTATTATAAAAGCTCTCAAGCTTAAACAATTCACTGCTTCACATCAAAACATCCATGCAAATAAAGAAAAAAAGTGCAGTCATCAAATTTAACTTTCTTACAGCAAAGAAGTTGCCATATTTTGGCTATAAATTTCTTCATAAAAGTGACACCTATTAATAAGAATTTTATATCATATTAAACTACAAAAAGCTCATAAAGAATTATACTGTGCAATACAATTTTTCTTTGTGTTCTGTCTTTCCTGTAAACTGTGTCTCCAAATAATTTACAGAATGAAATCATACTATTTAATTTTATGATTTGTATTATTAGTTCATATAACTCTCATGCCATGTACCTGGAGTTCTCCTTGGACCTGGTTGGAATAGGCCATGTAGTCACTTTGTCTAGTCTCAACAGGACAAGCAGACAGGGGCCAGGCCAGTGGCCTTTTTTGCCCTTTACGCCTCCCCTCTCTCTTCCTCCTGATGGCAGCCAAGAATTAGTCACAGCTGCATTTCTTCAGGTTTTATAAGGCTGTCTTAAGCCCTGCTTCCAAAAGGGAGGAGAAGCCAAGCTTGGGCACTGCAACCCATTTAAATTCCACCATTTATTATTAAGTGCAGAGTTTAATCATTTATTAAGGGCAGAATTGTGGAAAAATGCAGAACCTTGAAATCCTTCTGCTGCTATTACTGCTATGTAGGGCACTTACAGGTACACATTCTCAATCTCTAGGACATTTTGCAAAGTGCTCTGTTGCTCTGCTGTGACTGATTAAAGTCCTGCTCAGACTCCTCTCCTGCACTGGCAGAGCCTCCTGGTGGCATCTGTACACGAAGCTCTGGGACAGTCCATGCCCCAGAAATATATTCCATTGCCATGGCCTCTGTAAGCATCACAGGAGACAGGAAGAGAGATGCCACTACAATTTCATCTTCTCTTGTTTGTCTGAGAAAGACATTGTCTCAGCTGCAACACGTAGCAAATGTGTCACTATATGGGCAATCCAGGACATGAAACATCATTCACCACAAAACAGAGTCAAGCAAACTGAGAATCCCATGTCTGTCCTGTCTCTCGGTTTGCTGGCACGGAAGACAAAAGTAAAATTCCCACTGCTTGCGACGCCAGAAGGCATCATGAACAAACCTGAAGGGCGTTCACCTGGCTGGCTGATCTGACACTATTTCGGAAAAGAAGACGTTTCATTTTCTAGCTCCCTGCTGCAGAGACAGCCAGATGAATTATTTACTTCCTATGCTCAGCCACCCTACAGCTCTGCTGTGCACCACCACACAGATGCAGCTTTGGCCCCGACGGCCACGGGCAGACGAGCGCTGGACTGTCGGCCAGCAGCCAGGAGGCAGCGGGAGCCAGGCCGGGGTCAGGGGCAGTGCAGCCGGCAGAGGCAGCACGCAGGGTCACACAGCCCTCACCATCTGCCGAGGGGCCGGGACTGGCTCACACCGCGGGAGATCGAGGACTTTGCAGTGGGAGAATGAGGAAGTGAAGCTGGGGAAGATGTTGTATGGCAAGGGCTGACATTTTGGGTTATCTTCAGAATTGTAACCAACCTAAAATCCATGGGGCCATGCTGATTCTTTCCTTTTTAAAACATCTCTGCTTCATTGGAGTGGTGTCTAAAAACTGCCTCTGCCAAGCAGAGAGTTACAGACATGATAATGCCATTACTGAAATGTAGCTGCCTTACATAAAAGAGAATTATTTTTTAAATCCTCTGCAATCCTGAGCTGTTACAATCACGTTATATAAATATATATTAATATTGTTATTTACCCAACTGTGCCTCTTTCTCTTTTACACCTCATTTGCTTGCCACATAGATGATCTCAGTATAAAATTTTGCAGATATGTTTGTGATTCACAAGCCATAATTTTACCAGTTTTCCTTTTTCTTTCACCCTCACTTCTGGCTCACACAATGATCTGAGTAAAGCTTAGCCTCCCTGGTGATGTGCAGATCCACCTGAAGCCCTTGCCACTGTTAACAAATATTCCAGTGGTGGTACAGAGATCATCTCTCAGAAACTACAGCTTGATTTAAATTCACTCACTGCAGCTCCTCATCTCAGCTGGTGCCCTGCTGTGTTTAATTGGCCTCTGAAAGTACATCTTTCTTATATCTTGATCATTTGGAATAGGAGTTGAGAGGGGAGGAGGGAAGTGAGGGGGAAATCTGCAAGGAGTGAAAGAGGAAGGCACAGGAGGAGCAATAGGCAAGTGTTGCACCTTGGAGTGAGTTATCGTAATATGGTCCTCAGAAACGTTATAGGGCAGACCCTCAGACAGGATGAAGAAATGTAGCTAGGAGTCTGGATAATTGCACTTCTTGCTATGAGAAATGGATTTTAAAATCTTGGAATAATTTATTTAGTAAAGTTCATCAACACCAGTAAACAAAAGAGTGCCATGGTACATCCTGAGAATATGAACATCATTGTCTATGCTGATAAATTTTTTAAACAGTCCTTAGCACAATTTTGTCCTGAGCCAGGCAGAATTCATCCAAATAATTCCCATTTGGGAACTGATACAGTTCTGGAGTTGGCAAAGGCCAAGGCCCATCCCCGACAGGCAGTCTGGATGCAGCCACCTGTTTTAGCCTGTGAATTCAATGCAATGAACTCAGCTAAACCAGACCAGGACTTCCAAGTCAGAAAAGAGGCTTCCTCTTTATAGATATAAGTGTGCAAACAGTAAATCCCATCTTGAAAGGATAAAAAACTTGGAGGAAATGGATATTTTGCTATTTAGGACTAAAGATGTCTTTATAGCTCATCAGATTCACAGACAATTCTCAAAAAGACCAAATTTACAGTCATAATCTGTTTAAATCTCCTCCAGACTGACAAATAGCACAAATCTCTTGGCACCATTCCCTGGGTAAGTGCTGCAGCTAGGAGGCTATTTTGAAGATTATGGGCAGAAATTCCTGTCCCGAAGACAGTTGAGGGAAGGTGAGCCCTTCGCAAGCCAGTGCCTGGAGTCACAACCCTTGGGTGGTGTGCACTTTGGCCAGCTCTCCACACAGGCTCACCTCTCTGCTCAGCTTGCACTCTTCATCAAGGCTCTTCAGTCTATGCATGTCCCTAAAAATCAAGGGCTGGATCCACATAAGGTACAAACAGTACATCTTCCATGGGCTTCAGCATCTACTCACATGCTTCTACGGAGGTATTTAGGTGGTCTACAGAGGCTTGGTGGACTCTTCATAAGACTAAAGTCACAAGTCCAGCAAAAAAACCATATTTCTATCTACAAAGCTGTGTACTGGCACTACACCCTCATGCTGCAGGGAAAATCACTACTGTAATTAATTTAAGAATGTGTCCTTTCTAAACCACACTTCAATCGAGTTGTATTTTTGAATAATTAAGCTTTAAAAAGGAAGTCTAATGAGACTAATGGCTATCAAATTACTAGATTTTGAAAATCATTGATTTTCTCATTTCCACTCATACATGGCTGCTAAAATTAATTGATTTCATTTGCATATAGAGATTACATTTGCTTTGACTTCCAGAATGTTTCTCTCCCAAGTTTCTCATCAAACTTTCAATATTCATTTTCATAAAAAGGCAAGTGATCCTTTAACTATGTTCATTTGCATAGGAACTGAGACATTATCCCTCATCTAAATAAGCACTATTTTAATTATCCTTTTTGTTTGAATATATTCTGTCCCAGAGTGCTTAGATATTTCAGCTGTGCTCATCACCATGGTATCTGAACAGCTTCCCAAAATTATAATAGAAATCTCTAACATTATTTTAAACCTTTTGATTTCTCTCCTTTCTTAGAGAAATTCTTTCCTTTCTCTTTTCTACCACATCAGTTAAGCTAAGTCATTTTTTCCACCCTTTACCAGCTTTCTGCCTCATAACTTTCCCTTCTACTGCCCCTTCTCTCACTCCCTAGTTGAACAGGAAGGCTGAGCTGTTCACGTAGTTGGAAAAGGCTAAGGTGCCAAATGACTTGTCTTTCTCCCACTATAAAATGTAGCATAAGGAAAAATGGAGATTCTTTCCAAGAGGACTTATCCCTAACAGCAAAGACAGGAATATAAAAATAAATCTAGATAACGATATGCCAATTTAATACTAGTGAAATATGTTGATGCTAACCATTTATCCAGACATATGTCTACTTAGTACCACTAGCCAGCTTCTATCAACAAGAAAAATGCATCATGACTAGTACATTTCTCCCTACCATCTCTCCTTCATACCATTATTCTGTTCTGCTAAACTGCCTACATGGTTTATTCCCTATTTTTAAAGTATTAAATGATGCTTATTGGTTCACAGATTTATTGGTACTTTAGAAAATAACTAGAAAGCGAAGATCTGTTTTTACAAGTTCCTTGCTGTTGGAGTCTTGTTCTTTAAAAATTTGTTTTTGTCAAATTGTGGACAGGAAGTTAGATCAAATAAGTATAGTTAGAATTATGTTCTGAATTGGGTGTATTTGTGGTCATTCCAGTCTCTACTCAACGAGGGAGCCACTGCAGAAAAGTCTTGAGAAGAAGAGTTGTGTGAACCAAACTGGCTGTGTCCTGAGGCTGCAGGCTTTAGGTGCTGTGGGAGGCTGCGAGCCCCTGGCTGAAAGGGCTCTCCCAGAGGGGATTTTGAAGAGGATTCCTGCACTCAGACATCAAATCAAGCTACTCTGCCCAAAAGTAGCATTTCTCTTATGTTGGTAGAGTGACATTTTGAATCAGTAGCTGTTTTTCTTCAACATACAATTTTATTTAAAAATGTAATTTATCAGAGGAAGAGATGGGGATGCCCTGAAAATCTTAGTCTTGACTGCTGGTACTCTAGTAAGAGAAGGCCTTATTGGTTGGCTATCCAGTATCAGCAAGAAATAATTCAAGTGTACGTTCAGTACATTCATCCAGTCCTTTGCCTGTCTGCTAAGAAGAGTGGCACTTTCACTGGAATAGGAATTGTGATGTGAATATATTTTTCTGAGCTCTCAGTGAGTCATGCCATTTTATGAGACTTGATCACAAGTAATCTGAACTTGAATCTGGTAATAAGTCTATGTTGGTTTTCCTGGGTAGTGATGATCTGTGTTCTGGATGGCACTACTGAAGTTGGTGGAAGTCATATGCTAGCTTCTAAGGAACTACAGCATTGCAAAGTAGCATAGGTCCCAATTTGTAATGTTCTAACATGCCTTTGATGTTTTGGTTTTGTCTTGTGTTATTGCTAGGAGTTACTCCTCTCAAGCAACAGGTTAACAGAATGAATATACTAACCAGAAGTACACCTAAACCAGAAATTAGGAGAATATTTCAAACTATTTCAAGATTTCAGTTCTTAAAAATTTCATCTACCTGGAGAAATGGAGGTGGAAAATTCAAGCTGAAGTTGGTGATTTTCTGCAGGTTTAATCTTCCAGAGATTAAAAAGTTCAAACGGCTGAACCACTAAGAAAACCAGAAGCATATTTAATCCAGTAGACTATCTGATGCCAACTCTGTTCAGAAATGTAAATTGAAAAGTAAAGCAGTAGTTTGAAGGCTTGAACATAATTTAAAATGTGCTGAATCTTGGAATCTTGACTATTTTGACTGTCCAAGTGTTCATACGACTTTTCATTTTCCAAATCTTTGCTAATATTCTCTTGAACTCCATATTATTTTACCTATGGCTATGTCAGACTGAATGTACCCAGTCTGATCCCATCACAACTAAATAGTTTTGTGCTTCATTGAGAGACTAGTTGGGAATTCCCTGTAGGAATTAGCCAGGAAGTCATGGCCGAATACTAGAACACAGAAATCAAATGAGTAGGAATATTTGTTTTACTGCATCATCATTACTGAAATGATAGATGTGAACAGAATAAAAAATAAAACCAAAAATGTGTCTGTCTTGCCAAAGGAGAACATGTTGAAAATACTTCTCTGTCACTGTCTGCACTGGTTTTGAGTATTATCATCTGTACTTACACAGCAATGGAACCAGAGTATGTGAGATCACATTACCTAAACTGAATAATTAGTATCAGATGGTCATTCTCATTTTGGATACACGCAGGTTAGTTCTTAGAAAACTATCCATGTAAGTGATATGCCACAAAGGCAGACTGTATGGACCACAACAACAGTATCAATTAGGTGCTGACCACTGGTAGTTTCACTGGTATTTGGTTTGTGTATCATTTAGAAGTTGGGTAACTTCTGAAATCTGTGAGCTTTCTGAAGTCTGCAAGAAACATATTTTGGCATTTGTAAGGAAACTGCAGAGGATATCAGTTTGAGTGGCTATATATTACTGTACAAAAAAAAAAAAAAAAGGGAAAAAACCACAAACTTTGTTCCTATAAATATAAACCCAAACTCATGATTCAACCAGACACATGAACATATGTGTAACCTTAGGCTCAGAAATTTTACTATTGACATTTAGATTAGGAATGTTGCTTAAATCAGGCTTTTAATTACTGGGATTTTTTTTTCCTCATGACTCTCATATATCCTTACAGTGATCTGATATGCCCTAAACTAGATTTCCACTAAATTAATTTGAACAAAGACATTGAAGACCTATTTGTATCTTTTATCAGAGATTTTGGCTGTATTCTTATTCAAAATTCGTAAGAAGATCTAGCCACAGAAATTTCTAGGTGTACATTTGAAGAAGAAAAGGAGGTAAGGGGTGTTTAGTTATTTTTAGACACGAATATACT
The DNA here is from genome assembly GCF_025592945.1 of Manacus candei. Lineage (NCBI taxonomy): Eukaryota > Metazoa > Chordata > Aves > Passeriformes > Pipridae > Manacus > Manacus candei. The sequence continues at coordinate 3,795,337 of NW_026138059.1, forward strand.
TTCCTGAAAGCACACTGAATTAGGCTTCTCCATAAAAAGTCCATGAGGATATTTAAAGGAGCAGAAATGTTTTTTGTTGTTGATAATGAACCTAAACACTTTCTTTACATGGCTGCTATTAAAAGGAGAGGATTATTCGTTTGCATACCTTTATTTTAACTCACTCTTAAAATAGGTGGGGTTTTATTTTATTGTAAGTGAGTGAGGACTGAGAACACTCACTACTCATTTGATGAGCATTGCTGACTATTATAGGTAGTGGAAAATATTCTAATTTTTGTGTATACAAGTGTGCTAGACTGAAACGTATGCAACTTCAACATTTCTAAACAATAATGCCTCAGATGGTCTTAATGGAGTAAATCACTGCTCAGTACAGTCTCTACAGGCAAAGAAAGGAATGTAGAACAATGCAAAACCCCTACTTCTTCAAAGCAGCCTCCTAATTAAAATTTTGTAATGACAACTTACAATGGTGATAACATGCTGATATCCTAGAGCCAAACAAATTTAGGAAACAAAGAAATTTTTATCCAACTTGCAGTCAAAGTCTAAATATTGCAGATTGATCCCTTTACATTAAGATCAGCAATATCGTCATGAAAGCAACCTGAGGTTGCTGCTTAAAAAGGCCAACCTGTGTATTGTTTGGTTGTTGTTTTTGTGAATGTTAATGTTTTCTTATCTTGAAATCAGTCCTTTTTGGAAAGGAAACTGTTAAATCCTGAGTATGTTCATTAGAAGCTCTTGGAGAACAAAATGCAGAACTAAATGAAGCATGAATACCATCCAGAAATTGCTCTGAGGATGTACTGTGAGCCATAAATTTTAAACAGGCTTTGCTGGTTTGGGTGAGACGCTTGTTTAGGGTTTTGTCTGAGGTTTTTTCAAGTAGAATTACATGAAGGTATGTAGTGGAGTAATGAACCACGGCATTTTAATGAATAGCTTACTATATGGCTATTGGTCATAATAGCCATCAACTTGTTTGTATAGACAATGATTTGGGGATGCAGAAATCAACCAAGATGCATGCTCTGTCACTGTAGAATGAAGAGGGTATTTTGTGAGTTCATTCACATGGTCATGCTCTACAGTAGTGATAATAATATATATAATTATAACATAATCATATAATATAATAATATTATTATTTTAATGTCTGAGTCATTCCATTACTAAAGTGCAGGCATTATGGACTGTAAATTGAGTCTCTAAGGCCACAAGAGAAAAAGTGACAGTCCAGTGTTCCTGTAGGAACTCGCAAAGGCAATGTGCCTAAAGGCATCACTCAGGACAGAAGCACAAACCAGTAACAAGTATTTTGCAAACTGCAGCATGTACTCCCCTTGGCTACTCTGTGCTCTGACATTATCCAGTGCACAAAAGAAGGAGGTTTCTAGCAAGGCCAGCATCATTAAGGACCCTGTCCCTGTTTCAATGCTACTCGGAGGCTCAAGCAAACTTTTATTGCAATTGAAAGGAAGAGGAAGTGCAGACATCTTGAAAACATGAAGGGAAAGCCAGGACAAAGCTGGATTTTTATTTTCTTTGGGATCTGGAGGAGGAACAGAAATTATTTCAAGATTTTTTAATATCTGCAGTTACACCTCGGCAATGAAATCCCATCCTCCCTGCTCAGTTCATTTGACCAAGCATGGACATATCGTGCTATCTACCTGGTCTCCTGCCAATGCTTCTGTTACTCCAAAAAGTTAGAGTTCTTTCCTAGGTCCTGCCTCATATCTGCTAGGTCCGTACAGATGTACATATCATAGAGAATCTCCAGCGGTAGTAGGTGTCTTGTCTGAAATACAGAAAGGAACCTTCCAGGTGGAATTCTACTCAAGCATAGGACACCTAAATAAAGGTAGATATCTGCTGGAAGTGTCTGTTCCCTTTTGTAGGTCACTGGAGAGCTAGTTAGTACACCCAGCACAGTCACTCAATGCTCCCTATAGCAGACAGGTAGTAGCTGGACATCTAAACTGCTCTTTAGTGTTCTCTGACAGCACTGTCTTTCCGTTGACTGTCATTGAAGTTTAGACTCTTCCAACACAAGTGCAGCTTGGTGTAGACACTTAGATATCTTAAGATGAGGGCAAAATCTTCTGTTGAAAACTTTAACCATTAGGCCATAGGCTGCTCTAATTACTGGGGCAAACCAGTATTGGGTTTTAATACCCCCTTTAAGAGGTTTTAATACCCCCTTTAAAAGCAGACTCATTTTACAGAAGATAAATAAGAAATCATTGTACAACTGAGAGACAAATGAATAGATTTGTACTCAAGCTCAAAGAGCAGTTGAGGGGGTTCTTGAGGTAAATAAGGATCATATATTCCTGCCTAAAAGGACATAACATTGTCAGGGTTCTTTACCTGCAGAAAATGTAGATCAGTCTGCCACAGTTAAACAGAATGATCAAGCAAGAAAATTAAAACAGAAAAAATGGAAATATTAAAATTAGGCAAGCAATGCAAATTATTTTAAGTACTCACTTCTACAAATAATCAAGGTGAGTTAATTGCCCCTGCATTTTTTGAATGGTATTTCTCTCCAAAGAAGGAAGCCAATTTTAATTGGACAACTTTAGTGGTGGTGGTTGTGTTTGTTTATTTGTTCAAAGTTACGCTACAGATTCTTGTCAGCTGCTCTAGGAGCAAAAGAGAAATGTTGCCTGCTTAACATCTGCTGTCAGATTATGTTGCCTCTGCTATCAGAAATGAATGCAGAAGACCAATTCAAGTTCCTGTCAGCTGTGATGCCTTTTGGACATGTTTCAATCAAGCAGCAGGCTTTTCTTTACACTTAAAGAATCATTAGAACAACAAAAGTCTTAGGGAAAACACATTTTGATTGCAATTGTAAACTAATGTCTAATTCATTTAAATTATCATGTATTAAGTAAATATTTTAACTAATTGGCAATCCATCACACATAATTGTAGCTCTGTCTTGATATTAAATATTTTTTCCTTCTCCAAATTCTAATCAATAGCAAGCAAAACAACTTTTCAAGTTAGTACCTCAGCAATCTGATATGTCAGTGTAAATGCCCACAAATTCTCACTAATGGTTATATGATATTTCACATATTAACTACTGATGGTTCCCACACCTCACAGAGAACTTGGTAAAAGTTAATGATAAACCAGATCATACCTCAGACAATTCATTTCCATCTGATGTGTCAGCTCAACTCAGATTTTACGGATCCCATGCCCAGGCAAATCTTTAAGGTGTCCCTGGGCCGACTATCTGTAGCATAGGGAGTTGCAATGTAAATTCTCTTCATGTCAAACAATTGTCACAACAATCTGAAATCCATCACAGCAATGAGTAGGGATGAATCAACCTTGACGCTTGAGAAAGGGCTGTATGGGTTCCTGTGTGAATCACCTTTTTCCTATCCAAGTACTCATCAACAACTACAGCTCTCTCATTTTCCACACAAAAAGAAACAATATGTTATGACACCTATTCTAGCAATGTAATTACACCATTTGGTGTTCTCCCAAAGCCTCTATTTCTAGAGCCAAGCTATTATCCAAGTATCTCAGTTTTCAACCTCTTTCACAGAGGCTGCCAGCAGAAAGCTTGGAAATGTTATGCTACTCCTGCAGGCTCATAAACCAAAGGCAAATAAGAGTAGTTAATAACACTTCCTCATTTCTAAAGTTCTCATTTTAAGCCAGTCACATGCCTTCAGATGATCTATCTTGTGATATAGTTCAGCTACACTGGTTTCAGCTGTGATGCTGATGTTAATGTCCACTTCCCACATCTCTAAAGGGAACTCTCCTATGGTGGGATAGCCCTTTCTGGGCTAAACATCTGTAGTGCTGTCTCATTTGACATCAATTAATCTGTTAAGTCTGTTAAATCAATTGATCTGTTAAACCAACAAAGTTGGTTTCTGTTTGAGCAGTGCCCAGCTGATCCCATCACAATGGTGGTGCCATGATGGGTTTTTTTAACTAATGTCTGAAGTTTTTCATCAGGCCTACTTCAAGATCTACTACCCTCAGCAAGAGTAGATGTGTCAGGCCTAGCCTACATGGCTTACCAGAAAAGAATAAAAGAAAAGTAGTTGCACAGACCGGAAAGGAGGGTGAGTAGCCTCAGAACAACTGTGTTCAAACACAGAAAAGTAGCTGCTAAGAGGAAAGAAGCATTCTTTTCTCTATGTCTAAGGGCAGGAAAGAAAAAAGCATAATGAGCTTAAATGACAGTGCAAAGGAGAAGCAAGAAAGAAATGATAGCTTAGTGTAATAGACTTCCTGGGAATACTATGAGGCATCTTTAGAAACAGGTTACCTTAATGACTCATAAGAGTGGAATGTATCGGATATCTAGGACTGGAAGGCTGGAATATTTAATTTCCTGTGATCCTTTCAGACCTGCTTCTCTATGACTTTCTGCACAGGCTGTCTGGGAACTGCACCCGGTAAGTGGGACATGTCCCAGGTATGTTGGTCTAACAGAGGAAATGTTAGGGTTGCACGTGAGGGTTGTGCTAATTGAGCATCCCTCAGATATGAAACCCTAGACTGAGATTTGCAAGCCTAGACTGAGATTTCTGCAGCTAGTAACAATAATATACTAAACTAACCCAAAAGAATTTACCCATTAAACTGAATTTGGATACTCTGCATTGTTGTTCAGGGAAAGAAATCCAGTAAAAAGCTACCTATGTGTCATGTACTAAAACATCATTTTTTATGTATGGCACATAGGATGGAATTTATGTCCCTGTATTAAGCTCCCACAATTCCTACCAAGTTTCTGTATAAAAACTGGTGCATCATAAATTTAGTACTGTCTTAAACTGCCTGTTAGAGGCAGTGCTAGGTGAAAGAAAAAAAAAAGTGAAAGAATTAAAGTCTTTTAAATTCCAGAGCTTCCTCAGCACCAAGGCACCTCAGAGTCTCAGACATGAGCAGCTTTTCCACTCTGTGTGAGAAGAAGGATGGGGTGAAGGAAGGCAGTGTGTTATCTACACACTTGATAGTCTATTTTAGTGGAGAAAGCAGGACACTGTCATGTGTATGCTTCAGGAGCAGGCAGGTGCTGACAGGGCTTTAGGGGTTCCTCACCGGCAGGACTGGATCCTGTGGGACCTGACTGCTGCTCTGCCCTGTTCTCCCGTTAGCTCCCAGCAGGGACCATACTGGGCACTGAGCTGCCCAACACGTGCAAGGCCACACTGGCTGAACACAGGGATCTGCAGCTTCAGTGGCCTCAGGTTGACATGTTTTTTTTTAGTTGGGTGACATTTTTTTATTTAGGCTCATCATCTCCACATCTTAAAAATCATGGATCTATCTCTGCATTACTGCCCTGCAGGCTTTGATCACTCAAATCCACAATCTGTTCAGCTCATTACAAAAGCTAGCACTGACATGTATTCTTTATTGGTTTTTTTCCTTATTCTAACCAATGTTTGTCTTTAAATTCTGATGAGTAAAACAGGATGTCTCTTTTCAGGATGATGGGAAAATATCTAGAAAATTCCACAGAGAAATAAAGCAATTCTATGCTAATTTCTTGAAGATGGACAAAGCAGCAAAACAAAGACGACTTCTCCTTCTGATGTGGGAGCATTTTCATTTTCTGAGAGCTGGAATCCAGCAAACCTTCCACTCGATTCACATTTTGAAAAGATGGATTATCTTGTTCTCAGCTGGGATTACCATCTCCGAGGTCCTGTAGCAGCAGAGTGGCAGGGTAGGTCATAGGGAGAAGCCAAAACAAACTTTCAAGACAAACTCATTTGTAACCTTAGCTATGAAGAATCACTCCGTAATAATGTTAAAAACAAAATCAGTGCCAGTGAATGGAAAAGGAGAGGAAAAATACTGTACATACTGGAGAACTAGGTCTTTCTGCTCTGCTGACTCACAGCTTAAACATGGTGCAAGTCAGGTGACATTACCACAGTGATAAATCTGATCTGTATCTACAGGAGAAGGCTCCTGAGCCAATCTTCTGTTGAATCCTAAGGAAATCATTGCCATATGTGAATATTTTTTAGTGGTGCCTTCTGACAAAATACATATTTTCCATTCTTTATTGAGCTGTTTATCTAGACTGTAATTATGATAAACTTCTCAAATGGTTCATTTTCCCCAGATTCATATGGAACAGATTAAAAGTAAGTTTCCATAACAAAAATTACTTAGATGTAGAGCTATGAGATCTCCCTCTCCTCTTCCTCTCAGATGAGCTTCACAGCCAGACGGATGCGAGTGGCCCCATTTGTGGCTTCCCAGAACTCAACTGCACATGCTGAAGAGGCACCACCACTCCTCCATGAGGCTGCACATGGCCAGGTGCTGCCATTGAGAGCTCTGAAACACTACTGCAGTGTGGTGAATGCAGCAGGATGCCATATATTCACATTTTCCATTCCTTTTAAGGTGTTTTCCTCCTTAATGAACAAAGGAATCTGGATCTGACCCCTAAAAGAGACACTGAAGGATGGGGAAAGGCATTTGCTTTGTATCTGCACACCTATATAGTCTTAGTCAATTCAAACTTGAATACAAGAACTAGAGATAATAAAAATTTTTGGCTCAGTAATGGATGTAAACATGCATAGCAGGTCCATTTGTACTTCAGCTGGGTGTTTATCCTTTCAAAGCAGCCAAGGCTACCTGACATTTCTTTTTGTATAACCATGTTTTCATTTGAAGCTTGGAGAAACTTTCTGAGATTTCACACTTGCCATTTTTCATGCTACCTGATTTTTTAAAAGTTCCTAAGACCTTTAAAAAAAAAAAAAAAAAGAAGAAGAAGGAAAAAGAAAAAACAACTGCCAAAAAACATTTTAAAAAATGTACTTGCAAAGCTTTGGGATTCTGTGTTTTGCAGGAACCCTGTGTGGCAGAAACAGTGTGGCTTTTCTTAAGGATAAACCTCATTTATTCATTTTTATTCCCTGTGAAATACATACACACCCTAAAAATGTACAAGTCTTTGACAAGTAGTAGTTTACACATACTTCATAAAGACTTGCCAGAGTTTAACAGCTAAAATCCCCAGGCAGTCTGTCTTCACTGAGTATACCCCAGCTTCTCAGAAGTTCTGCATATGCTGAACTGTATGTGTTTCATAGTCCCTGGAAAAAGAAAGTTTTTGAAAAAATAGTATTTAGCATCACAGGTTATAGGAATGGAAAAAGGTTTTCTCTGTAAAGGCTGTTCCCACATGTCCTGAGGCAGTCCTGAGCACAGGATGTGACCCCAGGGAGCTGGTGTCTCTTGCACTCTCAATCGACCCACTGCTGAAACAAAGCATCACAGAGAAGGGTGATATCTACCTCCTGTTGAACAAGGATAAGTAGCAGATCAAAAGCTATCAAGAAAAAGAAGTATGTAGAAAACTGGAGTTTTGTAAAGGAGAACACTGTGTCTAGATATTGTCAAGGAATAGAGACTGGGACTAATCCATGTAAATATAGAAACATTGAATAGTTTGGTTTGGAAAGGACCTTTACAGGTCGTATAGTTCATACCCCCTGCCATGAACAGGGACATCTTCAGGTAGATCACATTACTTAGAGCCCCGTCCAGTCTGACCTTGAACGTTTCCAGGGATGGGGCAACTACTACTTCTCTGGGCATCTCTCTCATAAAAAATCACTTCCATATATCTAGTCTGAATATGCCTTCTTTTAGTTTAAAATCATTACCCCTTGCCCTATTGCTACAGCCCTTGCTAAAAATTCCATCTTCAAGTCTGTCTGGGAAGGATCCAGCACACTGGGAAACCTGGAAGGGGCATAGTGGCTAGAGCCTTGAAACAGTAAGGTGTGCCACAGGTCCAGGCAGCGGCCATAGTCATGCTGAGGGAAGAGATGGGAATATTTGTGTGCAAAGAAACTGTACTCAGGGGTGGGATGAGGTCCCCATTGCAGAGACTGGATACCAGTGCAGAGGAATAAAGGTCACGGAAAGAAGTCTGAGGGTTGACAAAGACTGACTGAATATTTGGTGAGGGAAAAGTTTTGGGAAAGGAAAAGAGTGAGAATGAGATAAGAATTCCCAAATGGGGCATACCTTGATTTTCTGAGACTTCCATGGTATTAAGTGAAGAGCTAGGCATGGGACTGGAACAGGACTGGAATGGGACTGAAACAACAGGTAGCCCAATAGTTCTGCTTAAGGGGTGGAAAAGCTGAACATGACCATCCTCAGAGTTACTAAGCCCAAAATCTTTCAGCTCAGTCCTTTGCCTGACTACCTGTCCCATCCCTTGCTAGTGTACATGTGTGAAATTTGCAGCATCCATGTTACATCCAGCAGCCAAGTTCTGCTAGATGCAGATAAGCTGATAAGCATTCAGCTACCTGCATGGGACAGTACTAAGGAATTGCTGGGAAGAGGAGATCAGCTCAAACCTCTTTAATGTGAACAAAATCTGATATTATTTAGTTCTAAAACTTGAGGAAAAAATCATGAGATTGGTGACCTCAATGGTCCTCCCTCGGTTGTAGTGCACAGTTGGTACCCTTAGCTCTCCTAGGATACTTCTGCCCCGTCCTGAGCTTTGGAAGTGCCACAGACACTGTAAGGTAATGGCCAAGGTCCTGGCACTCTCTCTACTGGATGAGGGGACTCAACTCACTAGTATGCTCTCCAGAGCAAGGACAAAGCAGAAGGGCCAGAAAAAGCTTGGTTGTAACAGGGAGATCCAGGAAGGAACTGATTTTATATCTGTGCAATGGGAAGCTCGTAATGTAATTTCTTCTTGTTCATGGTTGGATATAACAACCCTGGTTTAAATGATTTGCAGAGTTTCTCATATGATCTTTGTGTCAGAGGCAGGGAGGAAATCCAGTTCTCCTGAATGACACTCATCTACCTCAGCCACCAGACAACCCGCTTTCTCCCTCTGTCCCCCTTCATTCATCTCACATCTTCCAACTTGTGCAACAAATGAGTCAGGGGACTTAACAGACAACAGATGCCTTCCCAAGTCTGATTCATCCCCCTGACTGAGTGGGAAAAATCATATGTAACTATTTAATTCAATACTGTAACCTAAGAAAGTGAATGGAAAACCACAGACAACATTAATTCTGGTATTTTGTTAATTTTTAAATCTCTGCATCTGCAACCCTAGAACTGTTCTTTTAAGAGTTGTTGGATACTGGATGAGATTTTTTTTTTTCTTTCATTTTGTTTTCTGGTACAATCTAGCTTAGACTGCACCACATAAAATCAGTTTTGGAATCCCAGGGCAACAGGAGCACAGAGATTCACTTTGATTTATCTTTTCTGACTCACTATAGTAAAAAATCTGAAATTGCTAACTTATTATAGTTCAATCCAAAAAGATAGTCATATCCAAACAAAAGGATATAAAAAATACTTAGACTCATTTGTATTTCTACATGTACTTGGTCTCCTTGTACTCTTTCTGTATATACAGATGCATCTTTTCCTGATATGTGCTTTTATAGGAGTCCTAATCCTTGAGGCCTTTGGAGAACTGTAGGCTGACCTGGTGGTAAATGTGTTGCACCACACAGAGAACAGTTCTGAAAATACACACACACACAAACACAGGTTAAAATGCTCCAAATGAGTCACATGTTTTCATTATCCATTCCATGAGCTGCAAACATTTGCCATGAATTATAATAATGCATTCAATTCCCAGCAGAAAAGTTGTCGGCAAAGGAAGAAAAACAAAGTCCTCTGCAGAGTATATCACACCAAAGCTGTCAGCTGTGCAAGGGTTCATAGAACTGGCACATTCAGATCAGATGAGTGTTCATTTTAATACACTCCTAATCCTCTTTTGTTCTCGTGAGCTATTATTTGACAGGGATTCTGCGTTCTCATTATCTTCTCTTTCACACTCCTGATACACTCCAGAGAAATGCAGAGGGTCTGGATAGCACTAGAAAGTAACCTCAGCAGACATTTCCTTCCTGACTACAGGTATACTTGCCGGATTTGATGATGAGCTATGAAGATTTTTCAAGTATCAGTGATAAGGGTATGATTTCTAAGCAAACTCTTAAAATGTCTCTAATTTAGAGATATTTCCCCATCTTACCATTAATTCTTCAAGAACTTGGCAATAGAAAATTCTCCATAAAATAAATATGAAGGACATTGCCCTACTTGATATGGCTAGGCTTTTTAAAGCTTCTTGAACTGTTAGTTGCTGAAGAAATGGGAACAGGGAAAGAACTATACTCAGCCTCAACTTTAGCTAGTGGCTCCCGCTCTGTGCCTGACCTACTGACACAGGGGCTGATTTGGATCCAAATTCCTATCAACCAGTTCCCAAAGAGGGAAAGATTATAGCACAATAAGCAAGTGAGTCTTTTCAGACTGTGTGATCTTGTCCACTCTTTGATTATGAAGGGCACAGAGGAGTTATTTCTACCATTATTAATTCTAATTTGCCAGTTTTAAGTGCCCCTAGTAGTAATTGAGAAGACCACTCAAAGCAAAAGCCAGCTTACTCTGAGATGAGATCTGTATCCTCTTTCATAGCAATGCTTGAGACCCGAGATCCAACTGTAAGGCCAGTAGGCTCAGAGCTTGGAGAAAGCTCACGAAGATTCCTGCCTGAATCTCCCTACCTGGAGAACTGCCAGCTCCCTCCAAACAAGTCAACACAGAGGCACGTGCAGACTGTATTGAGATATCTTCTCGCACCCTGAGCTTATCTGACAAGCTTATCTAAGGGTCCCTTATGAGCATCTGAGTCAGGCTTTGCCTCTGGAATCACCTTCTGGAAACCTTTTCTTACCACTGTGAAGAAAGAGAGTTTGAGAGATTTCCTAAGTAATTCACACTTGACTTTGTGAATACCACGGTCCTTCTACTCGCTCTTTATTTACAAGTCAGGCAAGCTTTTAGCACAGAAACAAACCAGAGAAGTTCAGATCCAGATATTGTCAAGGCCTCTAAACACAGCTTGGAACTCCAACATCTCTTTAAGTATCAATTCATGGGTCTTCAAACTCAAACAGATCACTTGGTCTATCATGCAGTGTTTTATTAACTCCAACAAAGTTCTGTATTTGCTATTAGTTGTTTAGTTCTGCTGGAAATATGAATAAGGTGCTGTAAATATGATGCTGTTAAAAAAGGGCCATCATTTCATACATACACTCCTCATTATAGAAAATGAAATATCAAGGAAATGTCAAGTCAAGAGCAGAAAAGCACTAAGATATAATTTCTAGCAAATTTTCAGCATGTCTTTCACTGAGTCTTGTAATTTCACTTTTAGGCACAAAGGGTGTAGTACACCAAGTGCAAATGTCATAAATCTACAGTTTACAGTCTTTCTAACCTGAATGGCTAATAAGTCTAACACATTCATTTTTCAGTACAAATTAAGCCTGTCAGAATGACTCACACTTCTATATAAAGGAAGTTCTAAACATATTTAAAGGGAAATTTAGCTGTCAAAGTCAGTTAGTTTGTTGGGGCAAGAAGAATCCCATGTTTCTTTGTAACCTTTCAGAGAACATGGTATTTGGCAGATTGCAGACCTGTTCAAGATAAGTGGGTTTAAAATGTGTTTGTGTATGTTTGTGTGTGTGAAAGAGAGCAATTACAGACTCTGGAGAGCAATTCTAGAGAAGTTGAAGGCATACTTCTTTGCCCGTTATTACTAGCCAGGGACTTTCTGTAAGTTAGTGAGGTCTGAGGAAGGGCTTGCATGCCCATTTTTTCTCCACAATTACATAAGATCATATACTGAAAAACTTTACTCTCTCTACAAATCCTGCCTTGCTAGTGCCCCCAGTTATAACACTGCTGCTTCTTGCATTTCAAGATCATTTTTCATTGCTAGTTTCTGAAATGTCTTATAAATATTGGTGCACAGAACGATCTTTTCCTGAAAAAAGATCTAGCAAAGAAAAATCTTGTAAGCTAAACATGGATGAAAGCCAAACAATTCTGCTTTATAATTTTTCCAACCAAAATGGGTAAAATTTAGAGCAATGCAGAAGTTCTTCATCAATGTCATTGGTCAGCTAGCTAAGAAGCTAATTTTCTCTTCAGACATTGCTTCACTGGACATATTCAGAGCAGTTCTTAGTGAGTCCCCTCTTGTTGTTTGTGAAAGAGACCCTGGAAAGGCAAAATGATGTTCCAAGAACATAGAGCAACCTAGTTGCTTCTCCTGATGTTAGTATACACCCTATCACAAAGAGACACGGGGACACTTCCCATGGCTCTTTGAGCTCACAAGGCTACATTCAGACCCTCATTTCCCTGTTCAGATCTGGAGGCCCACATACTGGATGAACCGCTGCCTAAAAGGCAAGCCAGTAAATGCCAGTACATCTGTCTCCAAAGCACAGGCTAAAATTCACAGCTTGAAGTCCCACCAGAAAGTAAGAACATCGTTTGAACCACAAAGTGCACCAAACCTGCAAAAGCTCTGAGACAAAACGAAAGAGAAGCAAGACGAAGTCTGAGTCTGGAGCATGGTTGTTAAAGCACTCAGCCAGACAGAGGGGGATCCTGGTGTGGGAAGGATGACAAAACTAGAGAGGCAAAGGGAAAAACCCTTGCTGATTTACAGTGGGCTATACTGCTTCATTCTGAGCGAGTTGGCAATAAGAGTCCCAAGATTCTTCCCCTAAGCTCTGCTCCTGGACTACAGCTGACATCCCTGAACTGAGGTTAATGAAAAAAAAAAATCTGAGAAATACAGGAAGACTGAGGTACCTGGGAAGAAGTCTGTTCTACATTCTAAAGACAAACTGACCTTACCTCCAGGTTATATACATAAGCTTCTTCAATTTACTGCCCTTAGGAACCCCAGGCATGCCCCTTAGGCAAGCTGGATCACAGTAAAACAGCTAGAGCCTTTCCCTAGAGGCCTGGAAAACTTAACCAGAGAAGTCATAGTTAGCACGGAGTATGGACCCTGTGATTTGCAGTCTTAGCCTTTAAACACTGATAAGCCATCTCACTCCTTCCTTAGCACATATGGCCTTCTGTGTGTTTCAGCTCCTTTTTCACCATTAGTGCAACATGCCCCAGATACTGCTGGGGCTGCAGAGGGATGTCACTCCTGGCTTTTCTTCCTTCTTAGTATCCCTTTCAAAGAAAAGAAAATTTAAAAAAAAATATACCAAAGGAACTTTTAGCATGCCACTGCCTACTTTATCTGTGGGCAGGTAATGCTGAATTCACCCACTACTGGAATTCTTGGATTTTAATGGCACATTTGAACTTTTAATTTCCATTCAAAAGAAGTTAAATTAGATGGTGTCCTGAGACAGGTGGGCACAACATCCTTTTGCAGGGATAATTTTCGGTTAAAACTGTAGCCTACTTTCAAGCTCACTTTTCTTTGAATTCTCTATTTCTTCTAACTGAGAGTGTTAATAAGCCAATATGGCATGAACAACAGATCATGAGTGATTGCCATTAACTAATCAAAAGAAAAATTGCCTTCCCAAAGGATTATATTTAGCTCCTTTTTTTGGGGAAGGGAAAGGAAGCTCAGCATCAACTGAACTGTTTCAGGTCAGGCCAGTCACCATGGCAACAAATTTTTCTGATATTAGAAAGTATCACTTGGGAAGTGGGGTTGGGATAATAACATCATGAATCATTTTCATATATTCACTCTGGACTCAGGACTTAAAGGAACTACATCCTTTTCTTTCGAAAAAACCTGCAACATATTGAGCAAGATACAGATATGCAAATAACAGCAAGTATCAAAGAAACCTGGTGATCTCAGCCAAATATAGGCCTTGATAATTTTGGCTGGCAGAAACCCAAATTTAGCTACCTAGTAACCTGATTGACATTCATGGATGTCCTAACCTTTCTTTTCCCTTCTAACTATAGTACAGCAGTATTTGTCTGCTATTTAGATATAATTAGATGCACAGATTCAGAATATTTCCAAGCAGTAGAATATTACCTTGAAGAATATTACCTTTCTGACCAGCAAAATATTACCTTGTGACTATTCTTGAATTGTTTCATTTCTTGTCACATTGGATTGAGTTGTATTTAAAATATATTGGTTTTGCTTTTAACAGGAAGGATAAATATGTAATTTGACTACACTCAGGGATTTTCAGTCTGTATTGTCATTCTTTTCCCTTTTTTCCTCTCCAGAGATAGGCACATAGCTTCTGAAAGTACTTGAAAAGAACTGCTTAATGATATGGTTGATTATTAAATTAAGTCTTTTGGAGGTTTTTCTCTGATTACATGAGAAATGCTGGATTCAGTGCTGGTATTAGGGATGAAATCTGATGTGTACAAGGCAGAAGGTCAGACACATTTATAAACTGTGATAAAAGCAATGAAGATTTTTTCTTGTCATCTAAACAAGGCCAGATTCTATGATTGGACCAAGGGGACAGTTACCACAGCTTCATTGATTCAATCAATTACACTGCAGGACAAAGGAGTGTACTGCAAGCACATAGATAAGTATCTTACAATTTTCATCCAGGAAAGAAAAATTTTCACTGGGTATCATATTGTGAGGAAGGGTGAGCCAGATTCTGATTTCTCTTTCATGCATGTAAACCCTATGTTGCCAAGTGAAACTTCTCAGGATTTACAAGATGGTAAAATGAGCTCAGGATACAGCCCAATACATTGCATGAGGTAATGCTCACCCATATAGCTGGCTGGAGAGTTTCCCTATGGCCCAGGGAAGAAGGGCTCGTTCTGCGCAGGGATCATCTGTTGAAGCTCCACAGCCTCTGTTCTGCACAAGGTCAGACTAGGTAATCAGAGTTCTCCATTTCGGCCTTGGAATCTACGAAGCTATTAAATGAAAACAAATGTTACAATTAATCAAGATGCTTTTCCTCTGCTCCAACCCACCAGGTTAGTCATAACAAACTGGCCTCTCCAGACACGGCCAGTTCAACTGTTGTTTGGTGCAACACTGGCAAGAATTAAAGGCACAAGAGGTGTCAATTTTTCAGCTTCATTTTTGCATCAGTTACCTGCTGCAACTGAAATCCTGAAATCCCTACTCAGTTCTTGCTTAGCTAAAGCAAGTTGTGCCTTTCGAAGTCCTGATTAAGTGATTTCAAGGACTGGATGCAGTAGGTTTTGTTAGACTGAGTAATATGTCAGCTGCAGCCTGCAACAGAGCATTCATCACTCATGTAGATGGAGTTTAACCTCCTAAAATGGAAACCTGTTGCATCAGTTTTGTGTAAAGGATTGAATTATTATAATTAAGTGCAAACAGGATACATCAGATATTTTTACCTGGATTCTGACCTCCTAACATATATGGCATGGTCATAAGGCATGTCCAATGTGTGCTGCAGAACCTGAGACCTATCTGTGGGATCACAAAGCACACGAAAATAAAGATTCTTTTCACAGTAAAAATACAACATCTTAACAATACTACCAAATTACTGTTATCCAAAATAATAATGCTGAAATAATAATATTGAAAATAATTATTATCAGTCATATTAGTTGCTCAGTGTAATAGTTCAACTTCCTTCTGTGAATAAAAAATTAGAAATTATTAAATCTGAAATGCTGAGTGTTTTGCCAACAGTTGACACCAAACAGAATGTACACGCTACAAGATATACACACTTTGGTTACAAAATTTGATCTTTGTTACCACATAAAGCCTTGGAAAACGGGATTTATGAAGCTGAAGTTTTCTTCTGCTGTATATAATGTAGGTTGTTTATTGTGCTCAATACAATGATCGGAATAAAGATCTTTGCTCTGAGGATAATCTTTTCAAAGAAATTTTCAGAGCTTAATTTCCAGACAAGATATAAAGTGAAAATACATGCTTCCTCCTTTTTCCTCTCGTATACCTACCAGCCTGTACTATTTCAATCACTATAATGGAGTAAGAGAAATGGAGGGAGAGTAAGAAATTTTCAGTTATTCTGAGAAAAAATAGAAAATAGCAGTTGTAAGGTTGGTTGAATATGAAAAAAATATGCACTATTTCCTGTTTAAATGTATTACAATTAACCTTTGCTGTCATTCTTCAGGCTTAGGCATGTGAATTACCAGACATGCTGGTACAATATGACCTGACAATTTGATGGGGTGAGTTTGAAATGGCAGCATCTCCTATGATTATCAAAACTGGGAATGGCTGATACAGGCTTTCCTACCAGATTAAATAAAACCTTCTAATACAACTATCATATAAATGAACATATTGTTATATGAATGACTCAGAGAGTTTTAGCATTTGTATTGAAATGACTTTGTGTTTTGTATCCTGCCCTCTACGAGAAAAGGCAGCACTTTGGTGCCCACATGTAGCCACTTTGCACTTTTTTTAGGTGTCATAAAATGTCTGAGACGCCCACATGGGGCTGGCAGAGACAACCTGCTGCTTCTGAAGATAGAGCTGGAGGCCAGCCAGGATACTCTAGAGCATCTACCATGGCAATCATCATCAAAGTTCAGTCAGTTGAACTGAGCCTGAGGCATCCCAGTTTGCACTGTATTAGCAGAGATCTACTAGATACAGTCAGCAGAGTCTGGAGGGTGACTCAACTTATCTAAGTGTAGACAGACAGTGCCTAAGCAGCCAAATGACACGCTGGTTTTCAGTGACTGCATTAACTAGATCTCCACTGATTATAACAGGAGTCTAGACACCTAGTTTATGTATAAATGTGTATATATGGACATGTGGAGTCCTTATCTCTAATGGATTCCCAACCGCAATGCCCAACTGCCCAAAACGTTTGATGTTGTTTCAGATCACTAATGGCATCCAGCTGCTTTTCAAGGAAGGCAAAGGTCTATCATGCATCTGCCATCGTTATGAGGATGCTTCAGACACTTTTTGGCATATCAGCTGGCAGTAAAAACATAAATTCAGGCAGCTGACCTAAGTCCATTAACTCTTTGCCTTCCTTCCATAATGCCTTCAGCAACTGCCAATGTGTTCCAGACTGCAAAGACTGCAGCCTCTAATAAAGACTAAGCACACTTAAGGTAACATTGGGTAGAATTGGGCAATTAATTAGCCAATTGCTCATCCAGTCTGGGTGTTGGGAAAAACAACTCACTAGACCCTTTAGCTGATGGCAATCAGCACCCTTGGTGTCTCATCATCCATCACCACCCTCATTTAGCGGTATTTTAAATCTTTCTTGTCCATGACTGCATTGACAAAATAGATTATCAGGGGCAACCAACCTCAAACTGCCCAGAAGAGGGTCAAATTAATAACTAGGAGGAGGTGCTCCAAAATTGTCAAGGGCAATCAGAATTAATGCTTGAGAAGAAATAAAACCAAGTAGATAAAATCCAAGAAATTGGGGCTTCCCTGAGGGATGACGAAAACACTTTAGAATAATGGCCTAATTATTTAATTCTGAATTTCAGTGAAAATCCTATAAAAGTACTTAAAACACCCCCATTAGCACTAAATGAGCTCATCTTGATTAATGTTATTAAAACAATTGCCAAAGGGTTTAGTAATGATTAAGTCTTTTATCTCAGGTGATAAATTCTTAACATTCTGGCTACATTAGGATAAAGCATAAAAATAAAAGTTTATTTTCATTTTAATTTTTTTAATTTATTATATTCCTTCTTTGTCCCTCAATCAGACTAAGCAACACAGGCACATTTCCACTCTAATCTTAGGAAATGTGGCACAGGAAAATTATGCAATAATTTTCCCACTGCTTCATTTGGGTACTGAGGTGCTTCAACCTATTCTTCCCACTAAGTTTGGGCACTATTCAAGGTACCAAATTAGAAGATTAAACTCTTTAATGACTCTTCACAGTTAACAGCATGGGATGAGTTCAATCAGAGAGTCTGACCCACTGCCTGACTAAATCTGTCTCTTTGTACTGTTCTACCCTAGACATCTTCATCAAATACATTTAGGTGGATGACTCCGAGTATTCAAATCCTTCCTAGGCACGTAATTAGAGTAAGAATCCGAGCCCAGCTGAACCCATTAAAAAGACCCCTGTTGATTTCAATGGTGAATTTACCTAGACTTACTCTACTGGTAATTGAAAATCACATTTGATAGCTTTCACATCCATCCCACCATGTCCTGGCCTTTCCCTCTCAGGGGTCTCAGAAGAATAAAACTGAAACCAAGCATGGGTTTTGTCTGTGACAAACACATGAAGGAGCCAGGACACAGGAGTCCTGCACCACCCAGGATCAGGACATCTCACATGTGGAGAACGTTTGTCCTCGCCCACCTTCATCCTCACCAGGACAGCAGGGAGAGAAGCAGAGGAAACAACTGTGGTGCTGCCTTTCTCTGCCAGTGCTGATTATGGAGCATAGCAGAGAAAGTCATGTTGTTTTTCCAAGGTAGCTCTGCTGCTGCTGTGGATCAAGGCAACCAGGAAAACTCCAGCTGTCCTGTCTGCAGTAGAGGAGGTCTCACTCTGAAATAACTCTTAGTGCCCAGAACCTTGTATGTAAGTGACATTTGAGGAGGCAAAAATATGCAGGAAGTTTTTATTTGCATGGGTCAAACATCAGAGTGCGCAGCAAACAACCTTCTTTGAAGAACTTCAGAAGTTCTAATCCTTTTTCTTCATACATATGTGTGCAGGTACTAACTCCTTCCATCCCTCAATCCCAATGACAAGTGTTTATTGATGTCACTCTAGAGATGCTGGTAACAGTTTTGTTGTTATTCAGGTTCAAATGGTGTCCTGTGCATGACAGAATATCTTGAGAAGACTCGTAGAGTCCTTGCTTTTCTCAGGTTCTTGACACATCCCCAGGCACTTTCCTTCAGTCAGGGGTGAGAGCAAACTGTGACTCGTGAGTACTCAAGCTGTGCTGCACTGAGAATGATAATGGGCTGCTTTTCCTTATCTTCTCTGTTACAGGCTCTTCTGGCTGCATCAGGGCACACTGAGGTTTGCTTTTGGACAGATGGAAAAGGCAGATTTGCAGGCTTTCTTCTCATGTGGTGTCAGATGAGCTGCAGTTCTTAGCACTGAGTAATTACACAAATATCTCTGTGACAGCCCTGTAAGACAGGTGCAGGCAGCACCATTGCCCTTCTTACTGCTTTTTGTATACATGGCGTCATCATCATCATTCTCATCATCATGGCTTGGCTTCGTGAATGAAGATTTGGGAAGGGCTCTACCCATGTTTGTTACAAGCACGCTGGTGGCTAATAAGGCCAATATGAGATAGGCAAGTCTGGTTGCAAAAGGCACAGTAGAAAGACTCCTTAGGTGGTATATTCTGCAGGGCACAATTCCTTCTGCATTGTCTTTTCTCCTTGAGAGTGATCCTGCGTGCTTTCTCAAAAGCATCAGCAGCATTATAGATGGTGTGTCTCCAGGCCTCCCAATTGGAGGCCAGAGTAGACCAGTGATGATGATCAATATGGCCAAGGCTGAGATGTTGTTTCAGGGAGTCCTTGTATCTTCTCTTTGGGGCTCCTCTCTTGTGGCAGCCAGTGGTAAATTCACCATAAAGCAAGATCTTAAGGAGGTGGTGGTCCTTCATCCTTGAGACGTGCCCTGCCCAACGCAGCTGTGTTCTCAGCAACATGGTCTCAATACTTGTAACTGCTGCTTGTTCTAGAACAGATGTATTGGTCACATAATCTGACCAGTGGATGTTTAGGATTGTACGGAGGCAGAGTTCATGGAAGCATTCTGAGAGTCGCAGGCGGTGGTGGTAGACGACCCATGATTCGGATCCATATAAAAGAGTAGACAGCACAATGGCTCTGTAAACACTGATCTTGGTACTTTTCTTCAAGTGCTTATTTCGCCAAAGAACTCTATATGCCTTTGCTAACCTGTTGTCTATTTCTCCATCAATCTTATCATCCAAGGAGATGAGCTCTGATTCACCAATGCTGATATGGGGATGATGGAAGACTTCCTGAGGTGCAGGCTGATAAAGAACTTCAGCCTTCTTTAAGCTGACTTCCAGCCCAAAGAGCTCAGCAGCATCTGCAAAGCAGGATGTTAAACGCTGCAGAGCTACTTCTGTGTGGGCGACAAGGGTGGCGTCATCAGCATAAAGCAGCTCCCAGACATGGCATCATATACATATACATTTGCACAGGAAGTTCCACCTGAATATGAGGAAGAACTTCTTTACTGTGCTGGTGACTGAACACTGGAACAGGTTCCCAGAGTGGTTGTGGGATCTCCCTCACTGGAGACATTCCAGAACCGTCTGGATGGAATCCTGTGCAGTGTGCTCTAGGATGACCCTGCTTAAGCAGGGAAGTTGGACCAGATGACCCACTGTAGCCCTTTCAAACTGACCCATTCAGTCATTCTGTGATCTCCTCCTCGAGGTACTGAGTGGCAAGAAGACCTGAGAATCTCCCGTTCTTGGGTAAATACAATGCAAAGAGCTATAGGCAACACGTGAAAAGCAGACGCAGTGGACTTACAGCCACCAGCTGCAAAGCCAGCATCCTGTGTGAGCATGTACAGCCTCTGGCGAAGCCTGAGCGGCCAAAGCTGGGCTGTTCTGACTGGTTATGTCATCTCTGCATGGACCTCTGTCACGTCTGTGGAATGTGCCACAGACCTGGCTTCACACCACACGGTGCCCCCAAAGCCCTGCAGACATCAGTAATTCCTTGTGTTTTTCACAAGTGACACACAGAGCAACCCACTATGGCTTGATAGAGCACTACAGGTATAAAAGTCCTGCTAGAACTCCCTTTGGTGACATCAAGAAATGCTGAAGAGGAAAGAAAAAGGTGGCTTCAATCTTGTTATGTCTCTTGGCCAACCTGCTTCCACATATTGTTATCAGGTTTTAGAGATGCTGACAAAGAGCTCATTTGATCTGAAGTGACCCTTACCCAAAGAAGGTTTCTGATGCTATTTGTGTGCCTGTATATGGAACAGCTCTTGGTCTGTACAAAGGGAAGTGACAAAGAAATCTGAGCCTGTAAATGCAGACCTGGGAAATAAAAACACCAAGGGATTTCATGAAGAAAAAATAAACCCAAACCAGTTTTAATTTCTTTCTCTGACTGGAGTAGTTTGGTTTTTTTTTTAAGTTACTCACAGATTGTGCAAAACTTCTGCTTTTCCACTTCCTGAAATTTCTTCAACAACTTGAAAGTTCTGATGAATTCTCTGGAAATGTATTGAGTATGAAATGTCCTCAAGCCTTTTTTCCTTTCATCCCACATTTTGCAGCATGTAGTCATTACTGGATAGCATTTTGTAACTTGCTTGTCTTCACCAAAGCTTTTGCAAAATCTCTTTATTTGTTGTCACTGAGAAACCCCCTTGATGTTTCAATCAGTTTCTCCCTACATACCAATGAACTGGCAGCAACATGTGCTTTCTTACAGTTTTCTGGAAAATATAATATCCCACTTTAATTCACAAACTTTGACCCCCAAGGATTCACTTGGCCCCTGATTTTTTTCTCTTTGGCTCTATTTAGTCTCTTACTGAAGTCCAGAACTTTTCCTCACCCAGAATTGACTTTCTATCTTGATTCTCTCCCCCTATCCAGTTTCTCCTGCTCTAGGATGTATTTCTTATTTCCAAAATGAAGATTCGTAGTCCTATAGGTGAACCCTGTACAGCCCACAAGAGTCTGTTCAACCACATCCATACATAACAATTAAGCAGAACCAGGACACAAGAACAGATCACCATCATCCAAACTGGAGAATAGTTAAGCAGTGCCAGGACCACGCCTGAACTGGGCCTGCCAGCATCCTACAATCAGTTCCTGGGTACAACTAGACCAGAGACTGTTCCCTAGCCTAGTTAGATGCAGCCCCCCTGTTTTGAAGGTAAAGAGAGTTTAACAGTACAGACATTGCCAGATGGCTTCGGAGACAGAGGATGAGTCCTGAACAGACGTACTCTTGGGGTCCCAGTGGTGCCTTCTCAGAATCTGCTGCATTTGTTCAAACAAAAGCAGGTGTATTGCAGGCTGTTAACAGTCCTGACCACTTAATGCATCTCCATCTTTCAGAAGAATGTGTCCACATGAGCCCTGAACACTGTTTGCAAGTGTTCATCTTTCAATTTCACTCTGGCATGGGTTCTTCCTAAGCCTCCTCTCCATCCAGACACTCCCCACACCAACGAAGTCCTCATCAATGTGGTTGGCTGTACTATGCCAAGTGACTACTGCTACTCTGGTTAATTCCCACTGAGAGGTAATGCTGAATTTAGCTGTAGGTGTTTTTCCCCCAGCTAAAACTAGCAAGTCTGTGTGCTTTCTGTATGGGGGAAGGGACTGTGAAAAAAACAGAAGAGCCCCATTCAATTGCACAAGTTTCACAAGCAATTAGTAACTCAGAGTGGAAAGAAATCATGAACCAAATCATAGGAAATGGCAACGGAGCTACAAAGTTGACATCATAGTTTATTGGAATTATTTAAACATCTTAGACATATGTGCAAAGCTCAATGGAGAACTCCAATGCTACATGCCAGTTAAAATTAGCTTTTCATTCAGGATCAAGTCAAATATCCTTCTGACTTCATACTGGAGTGCTTTACTCATCTTTTTATACATGGCATCTAAATAAAGTCTCTGTCACAATTAGCTGTGCTGAAACAACCTTGGGTATCACATGATGATGCATATGCTTTAGCTGATGTGCATCCAGAGAGAAAGCTAACCAGAACCACAGGATATTTCAGCCCTCGAGGGGAGGGAAGTGAGCAACTCTGCTGTGGAAAGTAGCTGGAAGTCATCCAGCTTCTCCAGGGCAGTCAGTCATGAATATCCTGCTTTGGCCACAGAGGGGTTGTGGAGGAAGCAGGCTCACAACAATTGGGAAAGATTTGTAACCACAGGAGTCAAATGAATGAAGCCAAGAGGCTGCCAAGTGATGCAATTCATGGGGAAAAGGGAAAGGAAAAAAAAAAAACCAGGAGAAGAAAAAAATACCCAAACCCCCTCAGCTCCTACACAGGAGCATTCATCATTCACTGTGACCTTCCAGGAATGTGCTGACAGACACAAAGCATTTTGTATGACATTGTGCCAGTGAACTGGAATGACTGTGCTCACAGCATTGTTCCTAACAGCAGGGCACCATCTTCTGGAGGCTGCACAGGCTGTCCCACCACTCCCGGGGCAGTGCAGGCCAGGCAGAGGGGGGATGATGCACCATCCCTTTGAAAGAAATCAAGGATCTAAAAAAAACCAAAACAGTGTTCAGAACTCATATTAAAACCAGCCGCTGCCTCAATTAGGCACAGGCGCCTGAGTGCCTGAGAGGGGTGCTGGAAGGGTTGGGGTGCTATGCTGGGATGGGATGGAGCTGGGGAGGCCTCTTCAAAATGTCTTACGTTCTGAGCTGACACTGTTGTGCTGTTCATTGGCACAGCATAGCCATCAATGGACAGACAGAAAAGGAAAAAAAGGTGTTACCAGAGAATCATAGAATAGTTTGTGTTGGAATGGACGTTAAAGATCATCTAGTTAGCTACCAAAATCACTCTGGCAGCAGAAGTGGAACAAGATGGGATGTGGTTAGGGTGGCAGGCGTTTTTCCTGCAGCTACGACTCTGCTGAGGACCTTGCTGCCCTGGGTGGTGTCAGCGGGGCTGTAGCACCATGGTGTTTCTAGACACCGTGTTGCCAGGGCAGCTCTGCTTCTTTACCAGCAGAAGATGTGGCTTTGGGGGTTTAGAAGTCCTATCAAGCCATGTTAAGTGCAGATGACAGTGTCTTATTCTTCAGAAATACCTCAAGGTCTCTGTTCATTTCCTTGTAAGTGGGGCAAACCTTATTCCCTGGTGATGAGCCAGGCAACAGATTGCTGGTTTGGTTATGCCTCCAGTGTCATCTTTCAGACTCTCTCTGTAGACTTCATTGCCCTACCTTTTCTACCCTGTCCAAACACTAACTCAGTGCAATTTACCTTTGCTTGAGTACAAGTACAGTCAATTGTGTTCTCCCCTGTCCAATGCTGTTGTCCAAACTCTTAGACTCATTTAAAAAAAAAAATTATCTGCTTCATTTTACATCTGCAAAACTCTTAAGTCCCAAGACTTTTGATGTCTGACATACATATCTTGCTATTCTGCTCTTATTAAAACAGGCATCACATATTTTAGCTGAGGGACAATGCCATGAACAGAAGTGTCTGGGCATCTGGGTATGTCTAGGAGCACAAGCTGTTCACCCTCAGCTGAAGGGTGGCTGAGCAGCTAGAATGTTTCACAAACTCTCCTTTTCTTCATGTTTCCTGCAACCATTCCAGCACATCACATCATGAGAAGGGAGAAGGAGAAGTGACACAAGGGCATGTGGCACTAGACTGCCCTTGCCATTGTGGTGTCTGCCTTGCTGAGGACTTCAACTGGTAATTCAGAGGAGGCAGGACAGCAGGAAAAAAAAATCACTTTTGGTGTGATTCTTGGGACAGAAGGAAAAAAACCCAAAACCATACATGGTATAACTCTTGGGACTGCCCTGTCGAAAGGCCAGGGGTTGGACTTCACTGTAGGTCCCTTCCAACTCAGGATACTCTGTGATTCTGTGATTTTATGCTGCCACTAGAGATGGTACAGTTGCACAACAGGCCTAGATGCTGTTGGACAGACCTTGTGCCTGAGAGTATCTGTCACAGGAGAAGTGGAGCCTGCCCAACAGGAGGAACTGATGTTGGGTGGCGAGGTCCTGGAGATCCTGGCCACAGCTGTGGGGGCACGCTAGGAAGTTCCCATGTGTCTTCCTGGATTTCAATAAAGTAGACTGGAGTAGGCTCATCTGGACAAGAAGAAATAAAATTAACAGTTACCAAAAAAAAGGCACCAAGAAACCACTGTCTCCATAGTGTCCTCTACAAGGGCAGTGGGTCAGCTGGCTGAAGACAGGGAGAGAACTTGCTCAGATGATATGAAGACAGAGACTGGAAAGGTAAGGAGCCAGTACAGGAATATAAGTGTAGGATTACAGTCCAAGCTCAGAGAGGTAGGATGTGGGAAAACATTTGGAGGAAATAACAGTTGCTACAACCCTCTAACAAAAAGTGAGTAGAAGATGCCAAGATAAACTTACTCTTCTGTTCTTGCCTAGAGCTACATTTTCAGGACCATCCATGTGATGAAATGATCAGTCAGGCAGAGATAAAGGATTCACAGTACCTCTGTGTTTCACTGTTGCTGTAAAGCTGGGTGCTCAGAGATGTCCAGTATGCTTTAGGCAAGCATTTGTGTTTCTCACTTCAAAACCAAACACGCTGCTTCATTTCTCACAGTCCAGCTGTAGCCCTCTGTCTACCACTGATGCCGTGGGCTGCGGTCACAAGGCTATTCCCATGCCCCTCACTAGCTTGCTTCTTGGCATCCACTTCTGGGAACAGCCATCGATGTGCCCTGTGTATCCGGGAACATGTGATCCTGGGTAAGTCCCTTATACTCTGCATGCCATGCCTAAACTTGTGGGAAAAGTTCCCAGGGATTTCCTCACTAATTGCCCAATGGTCTCTTAGAGTATTTTTTGGAAAGTGAGGAGACAATCAAAGCAAACCTGTAGGAAATCATAAAAAGATCAGATCTGATCTAAGCTGTGGGTAACTACCTGGCTAGACAAAGTAAAAGCTTACAGATACAATTCCTTTAAGAGACTCACTTCCTCCTATTCCACACCTGATGCAAGAGCTGATTTTTATGAGATAATCAGCCAGAGTTCTCCAGTTATCTAAGAGAAGGTTTCACCTCCCGATGAGCCACGATATGCTAAGCCCACCTGGTGCCTGATGGTGTAATTTAACTGGTGGTAGTTTGCACCAGCAGGTATCAAAGACAGATCTGACTCGGTGTCTGCAGTGTTAGTGAAAGGGAGTGTGTCCACTACATAACAGTGGGTTATGTGGGTTTCTGGCAGCACAGCACCAGAAAGTCTATGAAATAAAGAGTATTGTCATCTTGTGTGGGACATTCATTCCCACGTATTCCAAGCCTCTTCTGCTTGCAATGTCCCATGAATCACTTCTCTCTCTATAAAGACAAGATATTTGTGTCTACCTTTGCAAAACAAAGGCTGAATTTCCTCACCACTTCACTGATTTATGCTGAAGATCTGGAGGACTGACACAACGCTCTTTAAAAACAAGGTTATGGTGAGGTCTCCCACGATCCCTTGCTACATTATGGCTATCACAATTTATCAGAAAAGCAGGGCTACCACGCTGTGGTAAGCAAATGAACACAATGTTTTCTTTATCATAAATTCAAAGCATATTGCATTCAATAATTGCCAATTTCTTTCTTCTAATTCCACACATATTGGGACATGGAAAATTTGGCATGGGGAGGCTTTTAAGGAGGAAATTGCATCTTAAATTTTTTAATATATTTCCATAACTTCTAAGCTTTTTGAGAGTTCCTGATGTATTAGAGGATCTCAGTCCTGAGAGCTGAATTTAAACGACCATAAAAGGACTTAAATTTCAGATGATGGGTGCTCAGCCATTCTGAAATTCAGGCGTTATTACAATGTTTCCAGTTAAGCACCCAAAGTCATTAGTCACTTCTGAAAACTTTGGCATAGAGTAAAAGAGAAAATCTCCAACTGAGCTAACATCCTTTATGCAAAGTCTCGTAAAACAAAAACTAGAAAAAATGTCCTAAAGCCCATGAGTGAGTCAATCTCATTCATTGTGACTGTGGTAAGCTGTAAATTATTTTTATTTAATAATAGCTAATACCTGGCTTTTATAAAGCTGCTTTTTTTTATCAATGCACTATAAATGTATTATAATCTTTAAATGCAGCATCGTGGAGCCATTAGCACAAGAATTTAGTCAGTGTAGACAGACCATCATAGCAAAAGAATCCAGTTAAACAAAATATACACCAAAGTATTTGCTCCTTAGAAGACAATGGGAAATTTTAAACAGGCAAAAATTCTGATGCCTTTCTCACGTATTATTCTTGAGAATACATTTTTCAGTCAGATCAAAGACAGTTGTGTTAGTATTTCTTTCTCTGTTTTCTTTTGACTCCTCCTTCCAAGCCAAAGGGAAGGGGGCTGTATCACAGATCCCAGCAAGGTTTTCTATCCTGGCCTCCAGATCAGAAAGGCAGGAGGTTGCACCATGGTTGCACAGAGCCTCCCAGGACCACTTGCAGAGCAGTTGTTTAGGCATTATCCCAAGATATTGGTCTCCTGGCCAATAAGCCCCAGCAACTGACTCAGCGGTCAAGGAGCCAAAACTATCCTCAGGACCACCATCAGCCTGGGGGATTTAAATACCCCAGGGTACTTACAGGGGTACCAGCAGTTTGACTGCAGGAGCAGACTCATTCAGGATGTGGCAGCACTGTGTTTTACCATGGAGCAATATACTGCAAGCCAAGCTATCACCATCTGTAAGGACCTCATCAAGCAGAAGAGCTGCTTGACAGATGGGTCTTGCTCTTTCAAACTCAAAATTTCAGCCTTGCACAGTCAGCAAGCGACAGTGCTGGGCAGTGACCAGAGAAGCCAAAGTGGCAGTGGTTGCTCAACACCCATGTTTCACCCAGCACAAGGTCTGTGCCAGACACATCACCGTGCAGCTTAGATAAGCTCCAAACTGAGTCTAAGCTGGACTGAACTCTACTTCTCTCACCACAATACTTTTGCTGTCTGGGGCCAAGTTTCCTGAACACTCTTACACAGGGTTGAAAATATGTGAGAAACCAGGATGAAGCTGCAAATGCAGCCAATCACCTGGCTCCTGTATGTAGGCCTTATAAAGATCGCTTTATAGGTATTTTTGTAAAGTGATGCTGTGCCATGTTTTCGCACAAATCCAGTGCATCATTACTCCTAGCTAAAACTGCTTGCTGGAGAGGGCAGTCTGAGGGTTGATAAGGGTGGGGCATCTCCGGCAGTTTTCAAGAGGTTAGTAAATATAATAAGTCCTTGTGAAATCTTTGCAGTCAGCCTTGGGGCCACGAGCAGCTGTTGTTTGGTTCCTGCCACAACCCCACAGCACAGCCTCCCAACAACAGAGAAGCAGATGGACATATAGGCAGGATCAGGTCCAACACAGCCCTGTCTCACATCCATCTGAAATAGAAACAGGTCCTGACACCTGCACACAAAACAGAGAGCTCGTGAGGGAGGTAAGGACTAAACACATAGGAAGAGTGCAATTTGAAATGCAGAAGAGTTGGATGCAGAAGAAGAGAGAAATACATAATAGGCACTTAGCCGCCCAAAACACAAAAGCAAATGTCCTGCCTAGATGCAGTAAACACATTTTTCTGGATATTTGTCTTTCTAGCCCTATCTTAGAAACCTGCAGTTATGTGTTAATTTTACACATTCATTTAACAGTCAAACCATCCCTCTGTCTCATTTTTACCTAGTTTTAGAAGCTAAAAAGGAAATCTCATTTGCAAACCAAACAAAATTCTAAGTAAAATAATTCCAGATAAAAAACCCAAGTCAACACCTGACAAATAGTCACATAAAAAAAATTTAAAAAGCATTTTAAAGAGTTAAAGATTGTGATATATTTGCGGTGCCTATCATTAAAATAAATACATTTTCATCTCTAAGTGCAAAATATGAAATAGTCACATACAACAAAATATTTCACCAAAAAAGGAACATAAAAATTATTATTCCACTCCCGAAAACAGGCAGTGGTTTTATTTGACTTATGTGCTTACATCTCTTGAATTTAATAAGTGTTTGCTTACCACTACGGAAGGTCATACATGTGGTTATTACTCATACATACAAATCAGTTTCACAGGTAAATCAGAAGGAAACTAATTTGACTAGACATTTGAAATTTGCTATATTTTTGTAAACATGAATTGCAATCAAAGCATTATTTTCAGGAATGTTTATTGGTGCTATCTGCAACATTCCCCACCAAACACTCTTTCTTCAAAGCCAATATTTAGAAATTCTCATTAGTCAAAATTCTATCTCTGTATTTGTCACAGGGACATTTTGGAAATGTTATCCCCAGGTCAATACTCATCTTGTTGCATTTTAATGGACAGTGTGAGCCCTTCTGATTTGCATAATAGCTGATGGTTTCAAATCCTGCTGGAGCTAACACCATATTATCCCCTTTCTCAAGAGTACCTGGGTAGCAGTGACCTGGACACCTCAGTGTGG
The DNA here is from genome assembly GCF_025592945.1 of Manacus candei. Lineage (NCBI taxonomy): Eukaryota > Metazoa > Chordata > Aves > Passeriformes > Pipridae > Manacus > Manacus candei. Next base: position 3,824,404 of record NW_026138059.1, read on the forward strand.
TCATTATTCAGACGATGTCATAACTGTTCAGAGCTTCTGAAAACCAGCCTGCATTTAATAGGTAGCTAAAAATACATAGGAATGGGTTTGCTTATAAGCCAGAGCCCTTTAGCCTCCCATCCTGCCCACATGCTGGTGTCATCAGCTATTTCATTTTCTCCTCGGCAGTAGGGGTTTGGAAGTGCTCTGATACAGAACTACATTGCTGTCACTTAGCAACCTTTGCCATGGCCCTAAATAAAGTGTTTTATCGAGGAATTCATGTAAGTTTGGCATTTATAACCAAATCAAAGGATTTTCCCTCTCTCACAAAATAATTAAAGGATGGTATTTAAAGTTTAAAATAAACTTGTGAGGGTTTTTTCTCTCTGACAGAAATAGAAACAAGGAAATACTGATCTAAATTTCTGTTGCCAGTTACTGAAATTGCATTTACCTAGTTTTGAACCTTTTGCCTGCTTGTTGTGTAAGGACATTGCTGAGTTGGGAACCAGGAATAACTGGCTTGGACATTGCCCCTTACCAGACCCTCCATCAAGTTTTTGCTACATTTAAAGCTTAGTTGTAAGAACAACTTCAGTGGGAGATGTGATTGTCTCCTGATTTATTCATATAAGTGTAACTTCTAGGTTGGATGAATTTCAGTATTATGGTTTATTCCTTTTTTTTAATGTAAATAATAATAATAAAGTATTGTAAAGTATATATGAGAAAATTTGAAGCAGCATAACCACATGAGAAACTCCTTCAGGTTTAACAACACACATACCGACAATGCGGCAACACTTTTTGCATATATCAAGCCAATGACTATTTAAAAACACATCCCAGTAGCCTTCAATGGCTGAAAATAACTGTAAGTGCATGCTCATCTGCTGAGCAGACTGTGGGTGACCGTCATCTCTCTGCACCTCTTGACACTCTCCACCAACAACCAGCCCACCCTTGGGTGCCTCTCCCTTGGCTGATGGAGACAATTCAGGGTGGGGAGGGAAATTGAGGCAGGGATGTGTGTGGCTGGAGATACCTTGTACTGTGGGTTTTGCAGCAAGGAGGTCCTGGAGGGGACCATGGATGCTGGGTATACAAACCAGGACACTGGTGCTCAGGTCCATCAACAAGGGTCAGGATGGGACTGAAAGCCAGGAGCTGGCTAAGCCAGCTGTGAGGGTATCAGTCCTGCTTAGCCTTCCTCAGAGGAGGGGTTCCCATGCCTGGCTGAGAACAGCCCCCTGAGTAGCCCTGGGAGGCACTGAGCAGGAGACACAGGTGTGTCAGGCTCTTGGAGTGATTTTTTTTTTCCCACAAGATGCCACTAAAAAAGGAAATGAGAAGCGGCCTTTTTCAGGGCTGAGATTCGCTCTGGAGGGCTGTTTCTTGCCTGCTGCTTTCCTCCTATGTTGCAACACAGGAAATTTGTTTCTGCTAACACCTGGTGTTGTTTCAAACAGCCAGATGGTCCTAACCTCAGTCTCCGGTAATTGATGGCCTACTTGTCTAACCCTGTAACTATCTCTCACTTTAGACACAGATGCTGCATCTCTCTAAATACTGTTCCACATTAAAATATCCTACCTTCCTGTTTCGTGTATCAATCATTGCAGCAATTCTTACAGAAGCCAGCAATGGCCTTTGTAAACCAGGAGACAGTGGGTGTAAGCAAGCAGAGATAAAATTATGCAGGCTTAAATTACAAACTGGATGTGCGGTTGAAGGATTTAGACTCACATTGCAAAATTAGCTGGGACATAACCAGAAAGCAAACAGACATCATGCAGTGACCCCAAGAGCAAATGTTAGTCCACAAAAGCCAGGATGCCCTGGTGCATATACTGTTCTCTGTTACAATGACTAATGTTAATTTGGTGCTCTCTGCACCAGCCTCTCTGCCTATTTCCAGTAAATCCAAATAGCCTTATACTTGCAGTATCCATTTTTCTGGGTTCTTCTGGTAGGTGGTTCTCTTCTTCTAGGTGGGCTCCATTTGTAGGTGGTCTCTTACTGCAGGGATCATAATGAGGCATCCTAAAGACTACCACAGTACCAGGAGGCATTATTAGCCTTTATGAGTTTAAAGGCCAGAAGCTTTTACTTGACAAATTAAGATCTGCCCCAAGCTCCTTGCCTCCTCTCAATCCTTGTTCTGAAGAGATTGAAGGCTGACAGAGTACCTGGGCTGACAACAGACTCAGGAAATGGAAGCTTAAGTTACTGAGGCTACCAAGATGCTTTTGTCTCCTGATGCTAAATGGAGACAGTATTCTTCCCTCTAATGGGCCAAGAAGGATAAAACTTGACTGTCAGGTGTTCAGAAGCTGAATCATGGGTGGTTGTTCAAATACCTTTTTTGCATGACCCTTCAGCTTCACATCACAGCATCTCCTAGGCATTAGTGCCTTGTTAGCAAAGGCATATAGTGCTTTGGAAAACTCCATAAAAGAGTTTGGCGAAATAAACACTTGAAGAAAAGTACCAAGATCAGTGTTTACAGAGCCATAGTGCTGTCTACTCTTTTATATGGAGCTGAATCATGGGTCATCTACCGCCACCACCTGTGACTCCTAGAACGCTTCCATCAATGCTATCTCCGTACAATCCTAAACATCCACTGGTCAGATTATGTGACCAATACATCTGTTCTAGAACAAGCAGCAGTCACAAGTATTGAGGCCATGTTGATGAGAACACAGCTGCAATGGGCAGGGCACGTCTCCAGGATGAAGGACCACCGCCTCCCTAAGATCTTGCTCTATGGTGAACTTGCCACCGGCTGCCGCAAGAGAGGAGCCCCAAAGAGAAGATACAAGGACTCCCTGAAACAACATCTCAGCCTTGGCCATATTGATTTTCATCACTGGTCTACTCTGGCCTCCAATTGGGAGGCCTGGAGACACACCATCTATAATGCTGCTGATGCTTTTGAGAACACACACAGGATCACCCTCGAGGAGAAAAGACAATGTAGAAGGAATCGTGCCTTGCAGAATATACCACCCAAGGAATCCTTCTGCTGTGCCTTTTGCAATTGGACGTGTCTATCTCATATTGGCCTTATTGGCCACCAGCGTGCTTGTAACAAATGTGGATAGAGCCTTTCCCAAATCTTTGTGAAGCCAAGCCATGATGAGTGCCTTGTTTGCAGGTCATGCCTGGAACAGAGGAACTGCCTTCATCCCTGTCTTCTACTCGAAGCACAGTGAAGGATTCACCTCAATCAACACAAGATTTCTGTGTCAGGGCATGGACTGGATCCAGTTCCTTACTTGGGACCAGGTTTTTCTTCCTTATCAGTCCCTCTGTTTTGAGCAGATGGTTTTGATCCTGCAGTTTCTTTACATGAAGTGGTACCATTCATGGACTCATCTGAATGTGGTTATGTCCATGCTCTCAAGTTCAGTGATAGACGCCAGGCATGTCACTTTATAAGGTCTGCCCACAATTATACGATGATTACTATAAGAATAAAGAGGTCAGGTATAGAATTGGCATGGACACAGTAAAATTGAGGTTCCAGTTTCACGGGACATAGACAGAAGCATAAGGTCCTGCTTCCCTCTGAGCCCATTTAGTTCACTAACACAGAACAAAACTATCCCAGAAGTACAGTGGAGTAGAAAATCAGGAGGAATAAAGAAGGAAACAGAGAGAGTGACTTTTTCCTTTAGGCAGTAACAAAACTGGCAGATCAGATCAGCTACCCAAGAATACATAGCTTTGGTTTACAAGAATGTACTAGGTTGAAAGAAATGGAAGTGTTTCCATACCAATGATGTGCAGAAGAGCAATCCAGAGCTAGAGGAAATGAGCTTTGCAGAGAGGTGCAATACCTGTGCAGGCTCTCAAGTTGTGCAGAGGCTGCATTAGAAAGCAATGCAGGTGTGAACAGCTGAACTGCTCCCTAAGTCACTGTAATTCCATACAATCTGTTACTGACACAAAACAAACAATCCCCCAAAACCCACCCCACTCCATCATACTTTGAGAAATAAAGACATTTCTCACATTGTTGTCATTCACACAATACATCAGCAAGAAACAAAGTCCCCAATACAGAGCACTGTATTTTTATATATCCGGATCCCTATGGGAAAGGAGTATGATAATATTGGGTCTTCCTCTTTGTTTCTTCTCAGTACATTTCCAATAAAACTCCTTCAGTTTCTGAGCCTCACAATTTTTCCTTCCAATTGTTGTCTCTGCCAGCTTGAACTTGACAGTGGAGAAGGGTAACAGGAAGGTCACATTTGAAGCATGATCTGTTGAATTTCTGCTTTTCCAAAGTGCTTATTTGCTCTCAGGTATGATTTGCTCTCAGGTATATCCCCATTCACACTTCAACTCTAAGAAGCCTGTGCTAGCTGAGCTTTTAGATTTTTCTGGCCTTTTGCAGAACTGCAGCTTCCCTAACATAGGTTAATATTGCACAGGCTTGCAGCAGACAGAGGTGAAAGCAGTTCAGGACCAGAGTGCCTCCTCTTGAGATTCAACTGAACTACAGATGAACTGAAGCACCTTCTTAAGGCATAGGAAGAGCCCAGCGCATACCAAAACCTCCAGAAAGAGAGGCCCCAATATCTCATTACCCAGCCAGCTGGGACACGCATAAGGAAAGGATCTACAGCTCAGACCCAAACCCCAGATCTGGCTCTTCCCAGGTACAGCGCAGACACGTAAGCAAAGTGTCAGGGCACAAGCCCCAGCTCTGGCACACAGTATGCTGACAACAAGGTCCCCAGCATGACCTGAGCCAGGGTAACCAGTGTTCATCCAAGCAAGGGCTGGGCACGGCCTGAGGGTCAGCAGAGGCCAGCAATTCCCCTATGTGGCAGCCAAGCAGTTGGACACTCGCCAAGCGAGCCCGTTGGTGAGGGTGCCTAAAAACAACCTCTGCCCTTTATTGGGCAGTGATTTGTCTGCACAGACATAGCCACTGAGCCCAAAATATAAATAGTTGTATCTAGCAATGGGGAATGGAAACTGTCCTGGTCATTGGTTTTGATGTATTTATGGCTGTTTTTAACGTAAATCTAAGTTTTCAGTGCTAACGGTCCGAGCCTGCTGAGGATTCTGCCCTTCCGCCACCATATTTTTGGCAAAACTCAGAAACAAATACACCCACATCTCCTACCTCTTTGGCTCCAGTATTGTAAAGGGATGAGAGGGATCATGAATTCGATGGAAATCTGTAGCTCTTGCTATTTACACTTCAGATGGCAATTGTAACTGTCCATATCTGAGCAGCCATTCAGATGCTAATGGAGCTGCTCCTGTGTCAGTAAAATCAGAGAAAGGCCTCCACTGTTTGATTTATAGCCAATAAATATCCAAAAATTAAAGAGCCAACACATATAGAGATACCAGGAAAAATGTCTTTTTCTGCCCGTGTTAACAGCAATGTTCTAAGATAAAGCCGCTATTTTAAAACATGACTTATTTTCACTTTGCACTAGTGTTTTTAACTGTCCCTAAAAGAAGGATGTTTATACAATTTTGCAAAGAAACATGAACTGTTCTACTCCATTTACATCTCTTTGTTCCAAAACGTATTCCTCTTGTTGAGATTCCAGCAGACAAGGAAAGCAGACACAGCGGTTACTTTCCAACGTGAAACTTAAAACCACAATCTCCCTCTCAGAAAACACAGAATGAGTCACAGGAAGGGGCCACTTGCTTGCAAAACTCATTAAAAGCAAGGCAAGGCAAAATGGATTTCCTGTATCAATAAATAGATTGCTGGCAATAGGCAGAACACCTGACAGTGCTGGAGGCTAAAAACCAGTCCAAGGGTAACCATTAGTAAAGCCAGATCAATTCTTCAGCTCAGAAACTGCATCTCCCCAGCACACAGTTTTCTTGGAATTACTTAGCTTAATCCAGCAAAGTGCTTAAGAACATGCCTAAGTTTCAGCTCAGGGAGGGATGAGTTAAACACTTGCTTAAATAGGGTGAAAAATGATGATGTCTGTATTTATTCACTGAAGCAAGCCATATTAAAAGGATGCACGCATGGTACCACAGCGGTGTACATACCGCAGGTGAAAACTTTGTTTCCCAAGTTCATGAAATAATAAAGAAGCCCTAGTCCTTACATAAGCTTAAAATTTAGCTGTAACTGCAACTTTGTTTTGCTCTTAGCAGTGTCCCTTGGACACTTGAGTATAGATTTCCTTTTGTTCAGTGTTATTCCCTTCTGTTTGGGAAATGAAGCCAAAATGGCTTTCTCACCTTTTCTGTGCAGCGCAGACACGTGGGATTTCAGGCAGCGCTGCTTAAGGGGCAAAAGGCGGAGCTCAGCACCTGACCCAGTACCACCCAGGGTCAGCACAAGGGTAGGAACAAGAAGGTGCTATTAGCCATTTGTTCTGGTTTTGTTCCCTTTTTCAAGTTCCTCCTAGAAGAAAACTAATTTCTCATTTTACCTTTACTTTTCTCCCTCACATCCCAATGACTGGAAAGGTCTTAATGAAGATCTCTTCCCAAAGCATCCAGCAGCTGTAATTCCTCAGCACCACTGCTGGGTGCTCCTTAGAGCCAGTCTCTTGCCTCTGATGTACAACCAACCCTTTCATTGCATATCTCCAACATGCTACAGAAGAGAATGAGGGGTTGTATTTTACTGCAAGAAAAAGAGTCGGGACTATCTAAGGTTGTGGCACTGTGAGTATATTCCATTCGCCACCATTCTTTGCTGGACTTCTATGAAAAGAAAAAAACCCACAAAACAAAACAAATTAAAACATACTAAGAACAACCTTCAGACTTCCCTTTTTATGCCTTCATGGAAGAGCTGAAAGTTATAATAATAATTTTAGGCACTATCTCAGCACAAGCCATCTTCTGCCTGCCTCTTGCAATGAACTATCCTGAGGTACTTGATAGCATATGCAATGCATATTTATTTATAAGGACAAACACGTAGTATTCTGGAAATATTCCCTACATTACTCACGGCGTCAAAAAAACTCTAACTCCATACTCTTCCCTCCTCAGGAACTTCCTCCCTCAGACTGTTGTACCTCTAGTGTTAATGGGATATTCCAGGAGCAATGAGTATGTCCTTATAAAGTTTGGTTTGCTGATGCAAAAGCACCATTTCTCTGACTTCAGATTAAAAGGGCACCTTCATTTCAAAGTCTGTCTCCAGAGCTCCAGGGTAAATGTTTATACAAGCAAGAGACACATGGAAAATAGAGAAAGAAGACTGAAGAAGCAGTGACTGCAGGCTGCCCAAATACGGCTGCTTTTGTATTTTTAACAGAGAACTTGAGATGTCGCAGAGCCTTATCAACCCCTAACATCTTTGTTTTCATACCAGCACACACAAGCCTGGCAGCATCACTACACTGCAGACAGTTTGCTCAGCAAACCTGGCAGTGGGAGAAAAAGGCAGCTCTGTGTTCTCAGGGACAGTAGATAAAAAAAAGGGTATTGGTTTCTCCACAGCAGAATGGTCAATGTCAAAGAAGAGGAGAAAGAAAAAAAGACACAAAAAAATAGACTATCTGGTCTCACTGCCATGAGTGACAACATCTCCATTCAAAACAGACGGCTAGTTTTTGCTTAGGTCACACTAGGAATTACACGAAACAAAGATTCAAAAAAATTCTGGGGTGGGTTGGATTCCCAGCAGCTCCAATTTGCTCTAGTTCCTGTCTGGTTTCTTTTGGTTTCAAAGTGCTGCTCTCATATCCCAAAACAGCTAGACCAGACCCTGGTCCCATCTATCAGCAAACTCTTTGCATTTGAAAAGGTTCAGGGTAAAACATTGTAGCCAAACTGCAAAAATAGTGCAAGTTACACTGGATATCTCCAATAAGAAACAGGTAACAGAGACTGGAGCTACAAAAGCCACACTTTACAGGTTTCAGTAGTTCTTCAAAAGCACTCTGCCATTGTCAAAGGATACAGAAAAATAGAAAAGTCAGGAAAAAATTTATATTTGCCTTTATTACAATATATATTTCTACCCTTGTTGCATTCAGATCAAAATGAAGTGTTAAAATTATTTTCATCATTGCAGTAGCACATACATATACAGAGTAAATACTGTATATAAATAGGCTTTGAAATAATAATAATCCATATCTATAAATAAAAATACCCAATACCCTCTTTCTCCTCCCTCCCCAAATTACAGCAGTAACATTTTATCTTCAACGTAACTAATGGTATTCTTTTCCTCTCATGACCCAGCTGGAGTGGTGTGGCCATCAGCTTGAAGAAAATAAACATTAGTCACTCCTCACTGCTGCATATACTAGTTTCTGCGTATTGCATGAATTGAATGTAGTGTGATTTAATGTGTCTGCATACTTATGTTGGCATATTCTTTCTGTAACAAAACCCAGCATTACACTGCAAACAAGGTTGGTATTTTTTCTTTCACAGAAAGAGTAGGAATTCGTTAAACGATCCCTTTTTCTTCTATAGGAATTAACAAAGCAGTTTAAATATTATGCTAAAATTAATCAGCTACCAAATCAAAACGTCTTATACTTTCTGGAAAAGTATGGTGATGTTTCTAGCAGGTCAAACCCTTGATTTTCATAAGTGTCTCTTTGTGAGCAAATTTGATAAACATTTTACAAATACACATTTCTGACACTGTTCAGCTATATTTCAACTTTCGGATACACAGGGGTACACAGCATGTCAGTGGTAAGGCTTTAATGTCACAGAAAAGCAGAAATGTTGGTCAGAAGAGACCCCTGGAGGTCATGCAGTCCAACTTCATCCTTGAAGCAGATGATTGCCAGCACTAGATCAAGTCAGCTATAACCCTGTTTAACCAAGTCTTGAAAAGCTCTGGGACAGATTCTGTAGCATCTCAGGGTTACCTGCACCAGCACTTCACCACAGCTACAGTCTGACAGAACTAAAACAGACCCTTATTCACACTATCATTTGGTTTGAAACACAAATGGCGACAAACAACCTTGGATTACCTATTTATTAATTTATAAATAAACATATCACATCGTTTAATTGTGGAGAATTTTCAGGGAGCATATTTTCTTTTGGGAGTTGCTGTGTGTAATATCTTAGGAAAATTGATCTTTACTATTGTTAAGGATAAATACGACAAAACTGGCAGCCTCTAATTGAAGAGAAGGGTTAGTTAGGTTTATTGTACATAACAAATGGTTTGAAATAGGCCTTTACCAAAACTGAATTTAAATAGGATGCAGTTAGGACATTCATCGATTTATTCAATCATTAATTATAAATATTATTAGACACTTAAAGGAACATGGGGCTATATTTAGAGACACAACTATCTCAGTTTGGCAACCTGCAATCCCCATCGACTGTCTTTCAGAAAATCCACCCCACATTTCTTCCATCTTTAAGTAAAAAGATATTTGCATTTTCTTCAAACTTCCAAGAGAGAACAATCAATCTGCATTTGTTCCTCATTGTGTCTAATCCTGGTATCTCCAAAGTGGACATGCATCTTGCCTGAAGCAGAAGCATTCATGTGAAAGGAAGACCTAGGGAGTGCTCACCACTGCACACTGCAGCTGTGTAAAGGATTGCACTTATATTTATTACTATTGAAGGCACAGAGAAAAATCATAAATTGGCCCACTGACATACCAGATAAAGTCTGCAGTACTAAAAGTTAGAAAAGCCCTCGTACAGTTACCATCCCATCTACACTGCCATCACTCTTGACATGCAAAACCAGAGTCTGTTGTAACAGAAGAAATGTGATACAGAGCAGCCATTCCAAAACTTCTGGGTGATTAACAACCATAATCATATCTTAAAATTTCTCCTGGGCCACTCTGCCTTCCTGTTATTAAACTCTTAACTGAAAAAACTACAAAGCAGCTGTAAAACGTACCACAGTCTCAGAGATCACAAGCTGGCAGAGACCACAGCTTGTGAACCACGGGTTTAGCCATACTGAAATACAATATACATAGAATCCCATGCTGCCATTTTCAGTGTTTCAGAACAATTAGACTTTTCACTATATTTTAGAAGCAAAAAAAAAGTTACTTTCCTAACTACAAGCACATTTGAGAATCATTTGGCATGTGAGCACTTGAAGTCCACATTTGAACTACCACATTGTGTAAAGGCAGACCATTTGGAAAACATCATCAACTGATCTGCAGTATTGCTTTTAGCATGCATATTTAAGTCTTAAGGCTGTCAAAAGCAGGTAGCAAAAAAAAATAACTACAGTTTGTGTCTGGATAAATAAGGAAAAAAAATATGAAAGAGGAGAGTTCATTACCTTAAAGAAGAGTAAATTGCACTAAAAGTATCCATTTTTTACACTACAAGACAAAGCAAAAAAATCCATACAGTAAAAACCTGAGATGCATCATTCACCGGCATCAAAAGTCACATTTTAGTCAAAGTAATGTTTCAAATAAAACTATTCCATTTTGACAAAATCCTCAGTGTTCTTGGCTCAGTAACAATCTTGAACCTCAGCACATTGTGTGGGTAAAATGCCTTTACTGAAAATCACCCACTTCAGTAATGTGAGCACCACGCACAGTATAGCCTGTATCTTCCACTTGCCCACTTACCTTGATCCAAATAGCTACTCTTGAAGCATGATACTTCTCAAATTGAAAAAGACTGGCAGAATCTGGCCATCCTATTTCATTTATCTTCTATTTAGACTACACATAATTTATTTCCTCAGAAATATCCCATGTCAAAACAGGCTGGAATAAATCAACATGGCTCAACTGGCTTTGACAGCTATACTGATGTATATCAGTGAGGATCTAGACCAGTAATTAACTCTTAAACAAACAGTTTGTTGGTCAAGCAAGGGGAAATGGGAAGAATCATTTGCTCCTTCAGAGAGAAAAATTTTGATGTATGGATTGCAACCCCCGTCCGTGTCACCAGACGATGTCAGGAACGGTGAGCACCTTCAGCTCCCTTACTGGCAAGCGGTTCTGACGAGATGAAAGATGGCTTCAGTGATGCAGAACAGACATGGAACCACCTTACAACCTTATGGCACATTTAACTGCAACTCCAACATTAGTTCACTTTTATTTGACCTCACACAATGAAAGTGCATGGCACAATTTGAGGAGCCAGGTGAAGACCTAGAAATGCAACTCCTATTCCCAGCAAGACTCCTCTTGTCTGGAAACGTGACTAAATATGAAAAAGCATTTCTAAGTGTGCTCACAGCAAAAGAATACAATGCTCACAACATCACAGATTCCAGGTGAACTGTCAACAGCAAAAGCCACCTGCTGTCCCGTCAATACAAGCCAACTCATTCTTTGAGCAGAGGCCAAGGGTTTGGAGATGCAGTTAAGACGAGGCTGGATGTACATCCTGAGTCTCAAACGGTGGCAGAGGTTCTCTCCAGTAGGTGAACTGACTGTAGGTGTCAGAACAAGGAAAGTCTGAAGAATGGCTTCTTTTTAGCAAAGGGAAAATGTGATCTACCACTTCAAAGAGTCTGACATAGCTGGAAAACAAACAAATAAAAAGACCCATTTCAGATCATCTTATTTTGAACTTTTTTAAGTCCACAACCAGTGAGGCATGACTACTACCAACAGACAAGGTGGACAAGTCACCCTCCTCAAAGGAATAAAACTAAACTCAATTTTGGTGAACAGTTTCCAGAAAGGATTCACAGCTCAGATAAGAAATTCATTCTAATCCATTAATTCTAACAAATTATACTTACCTAGTAAGAAACAGATGCCATCTTACACCCAGATTATCTGATCAAATACTCAAGCACCACATTCTGCATCTCCATTTCTGTCTAGCTTCGCTCAAGCAGTTCCCTGCTCAACTGATTATTCCTATTTTATACCTATATATATGGTTCCCCTTCAGTTAAGGACACTCTTGACATTACTAAACGCCATTTCCAGTGGTAGGTGCTACCAGTGCCTGAGCATCTTGCTGGAAGCACTCAGCCCTCTCTTCAGATTTTGTTTTCTGGCTCTTCTAGATAGGAGCTCCAGAAAAAGGAAATTTGAAAAGGCCATGAAAAGACAGATGGCTTCAGTAAACTAGTGAGTCTCATTTTTATGCAGACTAAATCATACACTTAAAATTCTTTTACATGATTAAAGTAGATGGGATATATTATATTAAATACAGAAAAAAAAATCCTTTTGTCAGCTTAACTGAAGGAAAGTGGAAAGTCTGTATTTTATTCCAAATTTTTTATGTTTTCTTTGAAGTATGCTAAGGAATCTTTCATTACTAAAATTGAATGGATCTTTGGGCAACTTGAGTCTCAAATTAGCACAGCAAATTAATTTAGTCCATAAGATGTTAGGGATAAGAGATTACTTACGATGAGATGTTTGTCTTTGCATGCTCCTGTATAAGTTCTCCTTTGGGGTTAACTGTAAATATCCTGTTTAAAGAAACCCCCACCTGTTTGTATGAATAAACATCCTAAAAAGAAAAGAAAAAAAGAGAAATCATGATTCTATCTTTGCACTATAATGTTTATTCTTGCTGGAATATATTACACAGAAGAACATATTCACAAAGTATTGGTACTAAATTTACTTAGTTCTTGTGTACCTGATATTCTCCATTATGTTACAAATGAGGTAAATCTAACTCACGATTTGCTGCTAGGCAAAGAGTTTGCCACTTCAGTTTAATCTATTGATCTGTTAAAACTATTAATCAAAATCATGGTCATTTTTTTCAATAACTTTCCTTTGACATAACAATAACATTCAATAAAAAACTAGTGATATTTGGTGTAAAAGCACCTTTTTTTTTTTTCTCAGAGAGTATTTAATTTCCTGAGTGCATTGTACTGTGTATCTAGTGTACAGAGGTTAAAACGTAACTGACACATAAAAGAAGAATTGTTTTTTAAGGACAAGGTCACGAAAGGAAGTCATAGCAAATTTGTCTACGTTAAAATCCCTGGAAACATCTCTTAGCTCCTGAGTTCAGATTTGTACCATGCTCCATGTCAGAGCAAGAGCAAAAGAAGGGAAAGCGAGAAATATATGCCAAAATAGCAGCAGTGAACCCCAGCAGGTAATGGAGATGCAACTATGGGAAGTACAATTAGAAGTAAGAATTAAGAATGTCTTCTAAGAAGTCCAGATTGCTAAGGAAAGCAATAAATAGGTTTTGATCTGTTCTGAAGAAAAGCTTGACAAAACCAAAGATGAAAATATCTCCCAGAAGATCAGAGTAAAAATAACCTTCCATTTTGCTAATATAAATCATGGTTTTAAAAGCCAAGGTGGTGAAAAAAACTGGAATGTTAATGAAGATACAGAGATTATTTTTATATCTACATCGTAAAGACTGTTCCAAAAAAATTAACTGAACAAAAGTGAACAGCAGTCACTTCAAGAATTCAGCAATCTGGCAGTCCATGCACTGTCTACACCTGTAAGACCTGTGAGTACAAAAATTTCCCAGAGTTTGTTCTTGGAAAAATAAAACAAAAAAAAAAGCAAAACCAAAACAAGCAGAGTAGAAAATTGAGAAAGCTATGATCTTGATTTTCACAAAGCCAGTGGCACATCACATACCTGAAGCCTGTACACTGGCAGCAATCAGAGAAGTGAATTATTAGCAATCACTTCAGAAAAATTAACTTAGTGTTTTACTTGAAATTTTATTCAAATATGAATGAAAATAATTATTCTATTTTATTTCCCTGAGGTTCAAAAAATGGAACTAGAAATAGATTCATCCATAATACAAAATCATAAAAGTTTTTAAAAACTTATTTCAGAATCATATGTTTAAAGGTATCTTGATAACAGAAGTTAAGCTGTGTAGGATATAACAATTTAATATAGCAATTGGACAGTGAGGACCTCCTGTCACCTCTGACATAATGCTTTTAAAGAAGGGATAAAGAAATGCCATGGTCCCCACCTCTGCCCTGGCTCCTGAGACTGTTTCCTTTTCTAGATGCATAAAATTATTCTTTGGCCTAGGGCAGGAGTGAGAGCCATCTATGGCCCAAAGATACAGTCTCCAAATAAGTGACAGAGATCTATCTTCCCCTCTCCATGTCAAACTTATCACTTTCCATACAAAGTAGAAACTTTTGACTTCAATGAGACATCCAAGGTCTTTTGAGTGTACTCAGAGTCTGAAGTGTAAGTCCTACCAATATTAATCTGAAATATTTTCTATGTGTCCACAGGTATCTCACTGACACTGTATTTGTGTGCATTTAAAGGAGATCAGTGTTTCACCACAAGATTAACTGCCAATTTATGCAGATCTAACATAGTTATTTTGCTGTTCTTCCATGCATCCTACATTGTGGTATTTTTGAAGAATCTTTATATTTTCCTTAGTACAGGGCCTAATAAAATATTCTTAACTCTCATTTACAGCTTCTAGGCTCTAATGCAACAGAACCATGAAATAACAGCAACCTTTCTGTTCTCTGCAATAGAAATAAATTCAGCTATTACTTACAGCAGGTCTGTTTCCAAAAGCAGCATAAAAGGGTTCTGTGTTAGGATAAAACAAATTTTTGATGTCTGTCAAACACTGAACTTTAAATTTTTCTGGCTTCTTTTCTATAACCTCCCTGAAATTATAAAAAAGGGAAGCTGAATAAGTACACATGAAATACAGAACAAAACATTTTATTTTCTTTATTCAACATTTTTGCCTAGCTGGATACTGATACAGAGCACCCACTCTTCTCTTACTTCTTTTTGAAGTCAGAGTGCTCATGAAGACAAAACCCAAGCATTCCAAAGCTTACATAATGGGCACAGTAAATAAATCCAAGGGAACTTCTATTGAAACCTACATTGCAAAGATGGTTACTGAGCAAGGATTGTGGATTACAAGGAGTAGCTAAATCAAGCCCTCTGAGGCATAAACTGTCATCAAATAAACTGCCTCCTGTGAACTGCAGAATGATTCACAGATCACATTAGCCCTCACTGTGTATAGCGCTTTTTTTTAAATTTTATTTTTAAAAGGACTCTGATCACCATATGTGCTAGAAGCAACTCAGCCTGTTAAGATACTTCTACAGTCAGGATCCTCCATCAGGGCTAATTAACAAAAGTTAAGGAATAAAGAAATCTTCTATTTCTCTTCAGTTCTCCTTACAGAATATAAAATTCATTAATGAACACAGTAGTTATCTCATCCCTGGGCAAAAGCCCTTTCACAACAGCTTCTCTTGGCAAGAAGACTGAGCAGGTGGCAGAGTCTGGAGTTCCCATAACATAGGAAGATGCCAGCATGACACAAAAGTGCTTAAGAAGCTCAGAATCCCAGATCCTAGCACCAACACATATGTCAAGGAAGATATGAATGGTATAGAAAGTTCATAGGAGTAAAACAGCCCTTTGGAACAGGAGATCCGTGTATAAATCAAAGTTTGAGAATGTGCAATAGACAAATAAAATTATCTTTCCTTGCATACACCTGATCTCAAACCTAGAATAATTAAATCTATGGATAACAATGCAGTAATTTATTGCCCACACACCACAGCAGTTACAACAGTGTACACTGAAAGATGGGCATTCTTTAGTCTAAACAAGATACCAAAAATAGTATCACTTTAAATGTATTTCTAGATATGAGGAGCATAAGATAACAGTAACTACCTTTTCACTGCATTTATTGTTTAATCAGTCTGAGAAGTGCACAATAATACCTCCACAGTTTCTTATATTTAGAACGTGACTGGTAAGATTGCCTGTAGCATGTCACTCAATCAGGAGAACATCTGAACAACCTTCCATTAAAAATTCTAATGAAATATATCCTGTCACAGCAGCTTTTAACTTAGCTTAAAATATTTTCACTTGACATGCTTCACTGAATTAGGAAGAAGGTATGATATTCATAATCTGTGCTATTCTTATTCACTTATTGCAATTCGACACCTAGAAAAGCTAACACTGTTCACACAGAATTCCACAGTGCAGTCAGGCACATAAAAAGTTCATTTCATTTTCACATAAATTTCTTCAAAACCCACTAAGAAATCATCTCACACAAAAATATATTTATGTCAATTGGAACACCTTACAGATCAAGACAAGAAGGATTGCTATTAAAACGTCCACATTTCTTCTATAGCTAAATACACACCATATTAAACACCCCCTATGAGGTTGTGAGCTATGCTGGTGAAGGTACATGCCTTCAGCAGGGTCTCCCATGCCAGAAAGGTCAAAACTGAAGGGTCAGTTAAAATATCTTCATGGGCAGCCTAGCCTCCTGGCAGTCATCCCAGGAGAAGGACAACTCTGATTCCAAACCCGGGCAGATGGAGCTCGCTTAGCCCTGTAAGGCCATCCATCTAAGAGAAGGTCACTCTAATCAAACCTACATCCTGAGGACCGCGCTGCCACCATCCAAGCTCACTCGGCCCTGGCAGATGAACCTTAGGATGAAAGGGTGGGTCCAGTTCTGCGCATGCTGCATCTCACCTAAAAAATCCATTGCACAGGCCTGAAGGTTATATCCACATTTGTAAAGCCCTGTAGCAACAGGTGAGGGTCGAAATGGCAGGTGAAAGGTGCACTGGAAGCCGCAGACTTCCAGTCTGCATACAGGTGGTTCAGGACATTGGTCGCCTGAGACTGACCCCAGAGATGACAGTCTCTTGGGGCAGCACCCTGAATGACCAAGCAGCCTTTTTCAAGGACAGCACTGCTTGCTCCACACGGAGAGGGGCCCAGAAAAGGTGGCCTAAACAAAGCTCATCTCCACCTTCACCCGGTTGGTTAACCACAGTCAACGGGCATCTTCTAATTGTGGTCAAACAAAGATTAAGAGACAAAGGCATACACCTGCCTTCAAAGGTGTACCCAAATTGGCACTCGCATGCTGGAACATCAGAACCATACTTGATACTGCAGATAGTGGATGTCCTGAGCATCACTCTGCCCTAATTGCCTACGAACTGTCACGTCTACGAGTATTGAGGCCATGTTGCTGAGAACACAGTTGCGTTGGGCAGGGCACGTCTCAAGGATGAAGGACCACCACCTCCTTAAGATTGTGCTTTACGGTGAACTTGCCACCGGCTGCTGCAAGAGAGGAGCCCCAAAGAGAAGATACAAGGACTCCCTGAAACAACATCTCAGTCTTGGCCATATTGATCACCATAACTGGTCTACTCTGGCCTCCAATCAGGAGGTATGGAGACACACCATCTATAACGCTGCTGATGCCTTTGAGAACACACGCAGGATCACTCTCAAGGAGAAAAGACAACGCAGAAAGAATTGTGTCTTGCCGATACCATCCAAGGAGTTTTTCTGCTGTGCCTTTTGCAACTGGACTTGTCTATCTTGCATTGGCCTCTTTAGCCACCAGAGCACTTGCAGCAAATGTGGGTAGAGCCCTCCCCCAAATCTTCGTTCGCGAAGACTAGCCATGAATGAATGAATATTAAACACATGAAGTCATCAAGCAGTAGCTATTGGCAAACAGAGAACATAGACTTGCCTCAATATACATCTAAGACATAAACTAAGAAAACCATCTATTAACTATCTATTGAACTTTGGTCTTTCTCTAACAAAATTTCTTCTTAGTGAAATTTTGCACCAATATGTAAGAAAAAAAATCATAAATTATTTCAAGCACTCCGATTTAAAAAAGCTGAGAATTCAGCCTCCACCAACCTTGCAGTTGCTTTCTGCATAAAAGCAAAATTGCATTACCTGTGAAGAGCTGAGAACAGGCTGCTTGGACTCAGCAACACTGGTCCCTGAGGCAGCACAGTTCCTCGTTCATTGACCCAGTGCAAGTATCCTCTGGTCATGCCTGCCATTCCAATAGCACGTGCCGAGCAGTACAAAAACTTATATCCATTTCTGTGAGCAGATACAAAAGAAGAAACTACTGTAAAAATAAAGCAGGTATTTAAGCATTAATTTTGGGGCTTACTTTTACATTAACCAAGTCATGACTATTAAACAGACTTATGTTTAACGTAACTTGATTTAAAAGGAATAAAAACATTTATGCCAGAAACCTGAATAATTAAAACCTATCTAGTTCCACTGCATTTTGTGATTGCACCTAAAGAGGGGTCATTTATCTCTGCTCTTCTCATGACTTACGAATCCTTGTGGTTTCCTATCTACCCCTGCATGGTAGAACCATTGTCCCTAGAATTAACTGAAATGACATCTGTGAAGATGAAAACACTTGGCATAAAACAGATAATGGTGTATAGGCCTTTGTTTTAATAACAGTATTGCATTCCTGCCTCTTGGGCCTCTACAAAAACAGACTAGTTTATGTGCAGCAGTAACATATTACTTCAAGTTGAAACATATTTGAACTTCAAAATATAGTATGAGAAGTAATCCTTAACTTGACACTGAAATAAGTTTTGGTAGAAGTCATAGGTTGCCTTTGGTTCTGTTCATGGTAGAAGAGAGTCCTATCTGATACTAGTTCAACTTAATAGCAGTTTACTTTCCAATTCCTATAAAGAAATTGCTGTTCATAAAATACAGAAATATTGTATTCAGTGCACGCATGGTCATTAGATCTAACTACTGAACATTTATATGGTGTTCAGCTGTAATATCCAGCCACTACATAATTAACTCAGTAATTTGAAAACCAACATGACTCAAATCTATTTTTTCCCCTATGTTTATGATCACCAAAGCCCTAACAACTGACAGTGCTGGCAGGCACAGAAATAACAACTGCAATTAAAAAAATTAATTAACATTTTCACCAAATGTAATGCAGAGCTTATACACAGAACTCAGCATGTGAATTCCCAGGCTGTCTTGTCTTTTCTGTGTACACGTATGTTTACACACAGACAAGTGTCTCTGGTATAATTAGATTTCATCATCCATAATTTATAATTCATCATCCATGTAAAACAAAAAGCAATAAACGAACCTTAGCATAACCCTAGCACACAGAACAAATCAGATTAACTAAAAGGACAGTTGTGATGTGTACCAGAGGTACATTTATGGTAATCTGAATATCTAAGAAAAGTTGACTTTAATACAATAAAAGAAAACAGCAATCAGTAATTCTCCTTGTAAAAATTAAAATCAGATACTTTATCTGATCCCATTCAGACATTAATTAATTTTTCCTCATTTCCTTTTTTCTCTCAGTGGATAATTACAAAATTCACCATACTCTGTCTTTGTCTTTCCAGTGTACACAATGGCTTGACTACATTGTAAAATGTATCAAGGGAACCAACAGTACACCTGTACTTTTGCACCAGCCTTGCTCACCTAGAAGCATTCCCACACATCACCCCATGTGAGCTGGTACTGTCTGATTGTTTTTCTCCTGTTCATATTCATCAGAGAAAACATCCCAAATTTTTTGGAATATATTGCTCTAGGTAATACCCAGACAGTCTCCTTGTTAATGACATTAAATGACCTAGAGCACAGCTGATATACTGTTGCCCAATATTTCTTCAATAACTAACGGGAAAAATTATTTTTTTCTAAACACGGTTAGATCTCAGGTGTACTGAGCTACTTTTTGAAGATGCCCACCTTTTTCCATGGATTACGGAGAATGCAAAAGCCACACCTAAACATGATGAATCCAATCCTTTACCTCCTCCAGTGGCATGGAAACTATTTATCACTGTGGACCAACAGGCATCAGTGCAGGTCAATTACTGGATTATAATACAGTAACTGGTGTTGCCAGGTTAAAGCCTTTTCCTTAGGCTGTTCACAGTATATGCCTTACTGACTTTCAATAACTTTAAATTGTACTTTAAGCAATGTTTACTTATCACCTACTCTCAAAATTAACCAATGGCACAAAAATATTTTAAGACTGATCCTTCCTAACATTTCAATTTAACAATGGAATAGCAACACTTGTATAGAGGAATAACAAAATTAATTGTATAATCATCAGTATTAAAAAATTACATGCTGCAACTGCATAACTCGTTCAAATTACTACAGTCTTTGGAACTAACTGTAGGTATCTGTTTGGGATGGTTGGAAGAGCAATCACTACTCATAGATAGGGGGCTTTTGCTTTTGGTATCACAAAGCAGGTTTTGCTCTGGACACCATGCAGCAGATGTTTGCACTGTGTAAGCATCAATGAAGTGATGAGATACTGATGAAATTTTTACCCTTATAGGTTAAGAGAAACTTAAGAGAAATTTTAATTTTTATGTGCAAATAAATAAACACAAACAAGCCACAGATGCATGAACAGATTTACTGAATACTCACTGGCTCACTTTATGGTACAACTTTGCAATCCCTTGGTGTGTCCAGTCTTTGCCAAGAGTTGGCAAAATATGGCCTAAAGTATCTGACCTGAATAGAGAAAAAACAATATAACTGAACTGAAAAAACTCAACACTTATAATAACAGTTGATAACACAAACCCCCCTAGCTTTCTTGGCTAGCAGCAAATGAAAATAATGTTTTCTGTAAGGTACTGATCATAATCAGAGGAGGATTATTTTATTCCCCTTTCTTTTGAGACAGATTGATGTGCTCATCCTTGGCCACACTGTTTTAATTACTCTTGTGCCCCAAGATAGATAAGCTTGTAACCCATAAGGTAACATGGAAATTACAGCACATAGGCCATCAATCAGACATGCAGGAGGCCACCAGTACTAAGCATACCTTTTCAGATTTACATTAAATAGTTTCTAAATAAACCACATATATTCATAAGGGAAGTTTATGGGAAATTGAGAGCATGAGATAAGTCACATTCTAGTTTACTTCAAACTTCTCCACATAAAGCCAGGAGTTGGTCACATATGAAGTATTTTGAAATATTTATTCTGGTTTCAATATATTTCCTGCTTTATATGAGAAAATTATTTACAGTATAATAACAAATGGTGCAAACAGACACATTGCTTGACTAAGCATTGTACAGATACACAGCAAGAAGTCCACACCCTGAATATCTTGCATCGTAGAGGGAAAAACATTGGGCAGCGGTTTAGGGTGGATTTGCACTGGTATTGTAAGGTGAAGTGATTAAGTAACTCTGGGCAGCTCAACAACAGAGTGAAGAATAGATCCCATTAACTTTACTGAAGCTTAAAAACCAAAAGTTTACACCGAAAAAGAAGTCTGCAATACAATGGATAAATCACAAGAAGGAAGAGAGTTTCAGTTTAAATCAAGTATTTTAGTTCCTCCCAGATTACTCTTGGAAATTATTTTTCCTCATTCTTTTTTCTCATTACATAAAGCTAAGTTTCATTTGAAATAAATTGATTTAAAAACAAAATCTAAGCATTTCACTTAAAAAGACAATGTTTTTGTGTTTCCTCTGTTTCACACACAATTGTTTTCCCCAATCTTAAATAACTAACTAAATAAAAATCAGCGAGTCAGTGAATCATTTTGGTCACTCCAAAATTCTGGGTTTTTATCCAAGGTACTAATCTGAAACCTTCCATCAGATTCTAATTCTGACATTGATTTTGGAGTCTTGTCTTCTAAATAACAGTAATGCCTCTCATTGGAATGCCCTAGTAATTTCTTTTAAAACAAAATTCTCATGTTTCTTCTTTTTAATGCAGCAAGTGTGCTTCGTAAGTGTCATGCAGCAAAAAAGTCAGGATTTTGTAGAAAGTCCTCCAATACTACTGTAAATACTATCATGAAACACCAATAGGTGACAAATAATGGGAACATATGGCATGTATCTTTATTAAGAATTCAGCTAAAAATTCTTGCACTGTTTGATAGCCAAATTTTTTTTAAAAAATAAATACCCTCAGAAAACGCTGGAATGTAATGATTCTCTGATTTAGAATTCCCTGTTAATTATTTTTGCCTTTAGTCTAAAGAGCAACTTGTCCTTGCAGGTAAAGTCTCTCCCTGTTCATGAACTTACCGTGTAATGGTTCCATCAATGTCAGAAATAACAACTTTGTCATCCCAATTCCATAGGTAAATGGTGCCTTCGCAGCGGCAAGTGCCTTGATACTGTGTTGTAACACTAAAGGTCACATCGTTGGGGCCATTCTTGAGCTTTAAGCTTTTCTGCAAGACATTATCAGCAAGATGATCAACAAACTGAGCATGTGAAATGGGCACAGTGCAAACACAAAGCCACAGATGATCATTGCCTTGGTCACACTGAATCTTACTGCTTTCAGCAGAGCTGTGGTCTAAATAAGGACAGCGGAGGTTTGTCCTCCGTTGTGTATATTAGGCATTGATATATAGAACAGAACAAAGTAAATTAAAAAAAAATCTGTTTCACAATTAAGGTATATTTAAAAAAAATAAAATCCCCAGATGTTCACATAAACAGCAACAAATGGTGGAATAGGGACCATCTCTGGGGGTTTTCTATTCTGAGATATAGATACACATGCAGAGGCATGTGAGTAACATGTAGTTCCATAAACTCTAATTAAGAGTGTTTATATGGGGATTTGTGTTCTGTGGTATTTCATCTCTTTCATACAATAACCTACCTCTCACACCACATGACCTATTACCCTTCAGTCTCCACTAAATATCCTTCACTCTCCCACTTTGCTGACTTTCACTGTTTCCTGTGTTACTCAGTTACATGCTGGACAAGAGATTATTGATTTGACTTTATTTGTGGACCTACCTGTTCATTTTCCCCAAACCTGTAGGAATTTAATACTCTAAGTGTATCTTTTTCTTAGTTATCTTTCATGATTCTTTTACAATTAGTAAAAAAGTGAAAAGGAGGTGGGAATGAAGAATAACTGATGGGTAACTGTTTTCTTGTTTCATCAAGAAAACAATTTAAGAGCAGTTTTAGCTTCAGTTAATTTCTGCAAGGTTTCTGAAACCGAAATGTACCAATATATTTATGCCACCTTTGCTTTCTGTTTGCTACAGAAAATTACCAACACATGCTATCTACCTCTTGGGAAAAATTCTGTATTTCTTACAAATTATCCAGGCAGTGAGCAATGGGCTGTTTAACGTTGTACACCTTGTGTAGGTTTCCTTCAGAAAATTGACTGCCTGTAGATAAGATGACAAAAAGTATTTGCCTGAAGTAGCCCATTTTTCCAGATCAAATTGAAATGTACAGAACACAAAACTGAAACAGTTTTGTCACTATTAGTCAAAACACCTCTGTCACAGAGGAAAAGAAATGGCTTCAAAGCAGTTAATAGTCTGGCCTCATGGTAAATTCACAAGCAGCTCTTTTAGAAGTTATTAACAGAAAAGTATATTTATGCAAAATGTGACTGTCTGCCTATGAATGAGAGGAAAGGAAAGGAGAAAAGGAGAAAAGGATATATATAGTATATGTATTATATATATATATATAATATGTATTATATATATATATATATATATAGTATATGTATTATATATAATGTGTATATATACACATTATATATACTACAAAAAAATGATGTGGCTCCAGTACACTTTTACACAGGTGAAAAATATATACTTTGGAATTTAATTTTGACATTTTTCTAAATGGGATCCCACCTCTGAATGCCAGCACTTGCTGCAAGGAACAACATTCATGCTTAGCATATAAAAGAGAAAGGAAAAGTTGATTTTTTTTAAAATGTAACAAGAGAGAGAATTAAATGGAAGACGTGAGAGGTAATTAAGCTTTGCAAGCCTGAATAACGATGTGGTTCATATTGCACTAGATATGACATTTAGGACAAGGATGTAAAATTAACTCACAAGCTGGTCAGAAGTGAGTCGAAGTGATTTTTTGTAACTGACTCCAGACAATAATGAGAGATGATTGGAGTTGGCTTGTAATGACCCAAGGTTTTGTTTGGCAGCTCTAGGGTCTTCATCGCTTGAAGAAGATTCATCTTTTATTCTGGAACATTGCACACACAGAAAATGATGTTATCATGTCAGTAAATGCATCTCAGTATCCATTAAAAATGCATTAACAGTGAGTCACCAAGTAAGTCCTTGATTCTCTGCTTCCAAGTACTGTCTCACAGGAGGTCATTCACAATATGCCTTTGAATATATCAATGAAGCACTGAATTTTCATTCATGCATGTTCCCCATTATTCATAGTTGGATTTCTCTAGTCATTCACTTGTTTTCACTACTTAAATTTAACAAATATAAATTAATGTGCTGCATTGACTCAAAAATCTCATAGTGGTAAAAAAAAAAAAAAATACCCACCAGATACTATAACTACAAAATATCCTCTGTTCTCAGGAGAAGAGAGATGCATTTGTTATTCTGGCTTTCTCTTCCCCCTTCTCTCTTTCCCCTAAGAATTTAAAAATTAATAAAAAAGAAATGCAGGTGGTGGAAATTTTATTATAGAAAGTAACTCATCTTTCTCTTTCACTGACCAAGTTCAGCTCACTGGATTATTCTTTTCCAGAATTCTCAGGATTATCCCATTCAGGATACAATGATGAAAAGTCATAAAACCTGAGCTCCCTCACACTATTCTGTTTAAATATGCACTGGTATAGGTTGGGTCTTTTTTTTCTGGTACAACCATTTTTGAGAGATTTGTTAAGGGTATTTTTCTTCAGAGAAAAAGTTTTCCTACAGTAAAAAAAAAAATCTATGACTGTAGGCAGAAGGTAAAATACTCTTTCGGATCCTACAAATCTTATCTTTAAAACAATCAGCATTTGGCCTCTTATGCAATCACACCTGGACATTGTTTGATGTTAGGAAGTCTTGACCCAGTATCAAGGTACTGTATGTTGTGACTAGCAACGTTTAAAAGCCTATTTTATCCTTTGTGACATCTCATCTCAAAAGCTTTTCTCTACATCCCACTTGTCACATTGTGATGGCAAACAGTAAATTTTTAATTACAGACATCCAAGGCCAGTTAAAATTTAAACAAAGAATACCAATTTCAGAATCTAGTCTGCTTGAAGTCTTAATCCCACTTTAAAGCTTATCTTCAAACAACCATGTAAGAAACAGACCTAAATGTCATGTGTCATCCTTAAAAGTAAAATCAACCTTCCTGATTTATTCCACGGCTCTCAGTCTCAGAGAGGAAACAGAGACAACAGCCAGTCTCCTACAGAATGAGGAATCTTCCTTCCAGCCCATTCACCTGGATTGCAGCTGTTGACCACCAGAAAGAACAACAGCTAATGACTTTTTGTTTCAGAAAGGTGATTCCCAAACTTAACATAATGAGAATATCTGAATCTGGCACTTTTCAACTGTAAGTTTGGACAGCACATAGATGAGCTGCCTTTACACTAAGATCTGTAAGCACAGAAAAGGGACAAGGTAGAAGAACTGTTCCTGGGTAACTCATCCCTCCAAAGCAAGTTAAAGCTCATCTTATGAAACCTTCCTAAAGGTGAGATTCTGGCTATACACTGTGATTTGTTTGGAGCACAAGAAGGAAGAAACTCCTGCAATCCCTGAAAGAAGTAACAGAAAACATGGCTATTACCTGTGAAAAACACTCTGGAAAGTCTTAGGCCCCTGAACTTCCCAAAATATGCAGGAACAATTTAAGTGGTCAGGCCATAAAGCCAAGTAAATTGAAAATTTTAGCAACTGGGATCTGACAAAAACATGGGTTCACCCGTGATGTTCCCTTGAAATGGGAATGTGTGCCACAGAGCTGCCAGCCAAACCACAGAAATGCCAGGGTGCACCCGCAAAGTCTGCAGCCTCCTATCTGCACTTATGTTGTGCAATTAGTAACAAACTAAACTTATGTCACTGAGACACTATTTCTTTGATCAAAATATATGAGGTGCTTTCACTTTTAAAAGGTAATTCTTGCTTATTTGAGGTACAGATAATTTTGAGGATACCTGTTTGCCCTGCTCATCTGTGAAGAGTCTTCTGTAAGTCCACTCTCACTCATACCTTGCTCTGGCTTTGTTTCCTGTAAAAACACAAGTATGAGTAGCTAGGCATCTCCTGTTGAACAGAAAGCAAATGTCTCTAGAAAAACACTTGAAAATCAAACTCTGTCTTGTACGAACTTGGAAAAAATCAACAGCATGTTTGTTTCCTTTGCTTGTAGGCAAAGTAAAATCGCATGGTTTCCTTAAAGAATGTAGGCTGTTCAAAGACCTAAAAAATGAAAATATAAAACCCAGAGAGTAATTGAGATTTAGTTTTGCATGGAAGAAGTAGAGAAATATCAGATTTTACATCTAGTACTGTTGAAGTTCTGGGATCAACTCCATAACTACTCAGTTCATACACCTCAAATAGCTAGATTTCACCTGAAAAAGCAAAGTATGACTCTGGAGATGGAAAAAAATGCAATTCCCTTTCATAGAATCATTAAAATTTTTAATCCAATAAAACTCTCCAAACTGCTCTTGAGTAGATCCTGAACACTACTGATTGTCATTCCACAAGATTTTTAAATAGTGAATAGTTCTACAACTCGAGAGATAACCAAATACTTCCAGAGGTAAATTCTAAAAACTTCAAACAACTACAAAACTAAAATCTCATACTCTGAAGCCCATACCCACAGATCAGTACAATGGTTATTTCAAGGCTAAAGAAGTTCCTGACTGAGGCATAACCATAAAATCTTATTAGAAGTCATTTTCTCCCCTCAAGTACTAATGCTTCAGTAGAATAAATTAATATGAAGAGGTTTTATTAGAAAATTTTAAAGATTAAATATGTCTAGACAGGAGATCAATATTTCATATAAAGCTTTGGTTTTTTCACTATGCTTTAATGTTCATCCATGGCTTTAAGACTGTTACCACAAACTTTTAATGCTTTGAAAAGAAACTCCAGAAGACTTTCAAACTAATATATATAGTCAGTTTTCCATCTTAGGTTTTGCTGAATTTTACAGCTCACACTACTCATAAATATGTCTGCTCCTCAGCTATCAAAAGAAAGCTGCAGAAAGGTAGGTCATCTGCGTTAAAACATTAAATTAGTGGCACAACTATTTGATTCTAGGTTCCCAAAAAGAGATTTATTAGATTAGATAATACTGCCTCAGATTTCTTTATAAAAATAAAGGCAGAACCAAAACTCTTCAGTCAAATGTTTCAGGTAGGGTCTGATCCAAAGCTTTCTGAAGTCAAAAGAAATCAGACTCCAAACCATGTTTAAATATCTCTTAATGTCTATATCCTTAGTCAAATGGACTACTGAGTTGCTCTCTGAAGTAAAGTTCTGAGGGATGAATTAGGAGATACCCAGCCTTCCCATTGCAACCAAAAAGAAACTCTTGCTTGCTTCTTAAACTTACCTCTTTAATAGTGCTGTTCCTCCCACGCCATGAAAACCACCACCTTCCACCTTTTTTGGGCATCTTGTCCCTCATTATAGATTCCACAGTTGCCTGTGATAAATGGATGGTAACATAAAAAAGGCCCAAAACAAAGGACAACCTGATATATGTAAATGAAAAAGTGCCAAACACACAATTTTAACTGATAATAAATAGAATAAAAGTAAACATACTGTCTGTGGACCATACATTCTACTAAAGCAAAATCTAATGGTATCCAGAGCTGCTCTGAAGTAACTTAAGCATGAATACTTATGGTATATTTAAAAGGAAAATGAAAAAGAAACCAAATCAAAGAAGAAAAAAAGCATAAAGAGATATTAGTATAATGTCTAGAATGGAGAACCTACTGTTTTTAAGTTATTTAGTACAAATTATATGTTAAAAAAAAATCACTTTCTGAAGGAGCTGTCATGCAAAATAGTAAAAAACTGACATGCAAGATGGCTATTCTCATTTAAAAATAACTGCAAAGTTCATCATTAATCACCAGTTTAGAAAAAAAGGAAAGACATTACTAGCTTTTATGACAATGTTAGAATTGGGTTTTTTTACAAACCCTGGCTACTTTTCATTGGTTCTATATACTAGACATAAGTAGAGAAGTTTCTTTCAATATCCATAATGACTAGAGCCTTATGCATTGCAACAAGGAGAGCTGAATTCTTTCATTCAGAGAGAAGCAAAAGATGAAAAGGGAAAATATTATAGTAAAGGTGGTCACAGGGTTTGGTATGCCCTGGAACAGCTTAGCCACTCCCTTTCTGAGATGCTAGCTTCCACTGTAAGCAAAGTCACCAAAAGAAAGCTGTGATGTTCATTAGTGATTTTTTAAAAATTGAAAAAAATTCAAAGAAATCTTAGCAGTAAAGGGAGGAGGTTTCACTCAGCTAATGAGTGGACCCCTTTTCTCAGTTTTTCCCTAGGTTCTCTCCACTGTATTATTTAAAGTATATGAGGTCAAAAAAGAAATTACAGAGGAATAAAGTTGAGCAAATGACAGCTTTTTAAACAAAATAACAAAACCAGGGAGTAGATGGAGCTACTGAGAATGGAATGCCACCACTGAGAACAACAGCTACAATTTAAAGAGGTTCTCAAACATATTGATAACTTCAAGCAGATGTCCTATTGACTTTTAGTGAGAAAATTCACATGCTTAAAATTAGACATGCATTTAAGTCGATTTTGCAGAACATGGGTGATTTCTTTTTGCAAAAACTTCAGTTTTCAATCACTTCACAGTGTCTGTTTTATTAAAGTATCTTAGTATTTTGATTCCTTAGTTTCATAACTATCACAAATCAAAACTCTAAATAACAAGTCATGAAAACCAGTAGGATGACTGGTAGCATAAAGGAGTAATTTTAGTTTCAGAGGTACAGTTCAACCAAGTAAATCTTCCCAATCATACGGATTGCTCCAACTATAAATACCCGTTTCTCCACTAAACTAAAACTGCACTGCCTAAAAAGTTATCAGCCTTCAGAATACACATTAACCACTAAAAAAAAAATATGAACACAGTGAATTCCACACTCATAGATGATTTTTCTCAAACACTAACATGGGCTAACATAATTTATGTTTACAATCCATATTAACAAAGTAAAAAAGGAAGTTTTCCTTCTTCAAAATAGTTGTAATCGCCTGGCAGGCAAACATATTCACAAACCAAACTTAGTCCGGCTTATTTAGCCCTTAGCATAGGCCAGACAAACAGTTACGTGTGGATAGATAGTACTGTGTTCTCTTGTACAACAACCCTCTTCCCTCCCTTAATCAATGGCATAATTTCACAACTCCTCTTCTTACCAATCTTCATGTTCAATCTCACCTTTGGTAAAGGTTTCTGGAATGCCTGCATTGCCAGCAGAAGGGGACCAGCTGTCGTCCAGTTATAGTACCTGGGCACACAAGAGAGATAATTACTGCATTTTGTAATCCCAATTGACAATCTACTTCGTATTTATCACCTGGCAGGTAAAAGCCATGAAACACAGGTCAAACTCTGGCCTGCACTAGTAATAACAGACCCATCTTATTCCACAGGTATTTATGGCATATACTTTTCAGGGTATGTAAGAGAAGCTAGACCCTTTAGAAAGGGTATTTGTCACACATTCCTCAAGTCATCACAGAATCACAGAATGGTTTGGGTTGGAAGGGTCCTTAAAGATCATCTAATTCCAACTCACCTGCTAAGGGAAGTGACACCTGTCACTAGACCAGTTACTCAGGGCCCCATCCAACCTTGTCTTGAACACTTCCAGGGATGGTGCATCCACCACTTCTCTGGGCAACCTGTTCCAGCGATTCACAGTAAAGGATTCCTCCTAACATCTAATCTAAATCTTTCCTCTTTTAGTTTAAAACTGTTCCTCCTTACCCTATCGCTATCAGCCCATGTAAAAAGTTGCTCTCCTTTTTCCTAAGCTCCCTTGAAGCAGAAAAAAGCTGCAATGAAGTCTCCCCAGAGCCTTCTCTTCTCCAGGCTGAGCAGCCCCACCCCTGTCATCCTGTCTTCATAGGAGAGGTGCTCCAGCCCTCTGATCACACCTTTGTGTCCTTCCTTCAGACTTGCTCAAACAGGTCCATGTCCTTCCTGTGCTGGGGACGACAGACCTGGACACAGCACTGCAGGTGGGGTCTCAGCAGAGCAGAGTAGAGGGGTAGAATCACCTCCCCTGACCTGCTGGCTACACTGCTTTGGATGCAGTGCAGGATGTGGTTGGCCTTCTGGACTGTAAACACAGACTTTTGGCTCATGTCCCACTTTTCATTCACCAGAACCCCCAAGTCCTTCCCCGCAGGGCTGCTCTCAATGACTTCATCTCCCAATCTGTACTCATGCCTGGGATTGCCCTGACCCAGCCACAGCAGCTTGCATTCGAACTTGTTGACCTTCATGAGGTTCTCATGGGCCCATTTCTCAAGTTTGTCCAGGTCCCTCTGGCTGGCATCCCTTCCTTCTGTTGATTCAACTGCACTACTCAGTTTTGTGTCATCTGCAAACTTGCTGAAGGTGTGCTCCATCTCACAGTCTACGTCATTGATATACTGAAGAGCACCAGTCCCAAGACAGAGCCCTGAGGAACACTGCTCATTATCACCCTCCACCTGGACATAGAGCCATTGACCACAACACTCTGGCAACCATCCATCCAGCTAATGTCCTTACTATACCTCATCACAGCATGAGCCACATTTTTTACAAGTTTTTCCATTTTTTCATCAAGGAACTACATAAAAGTCAAGGGCTGTAGTCTGTAGAATGTCAAGCTTCTGCTATTACATGTTGAACAGGGATCAACTCTTGTTACAGACAGTAGGACAATTACAGTATCCATTGTCTAGGGAAGCTGAAGCTCACACAACATTCAGAGAATATGACAGTAAGATCCTCACTAAGCACTCTTTTATTCCCAACACATTCAGTAAGCAGGTAAATACTATCATCAAATCCAAATGACTCTGTCAGGGAAGCAGGAAATGACTCACCTCAGAGCACAGAGAGGGTCAGGTAAGAGGCCATAACATACACAGTACAAACTATCACCTGGTACATGAGATTTGCATAGGCAATGTCTGTGACTAAGGGTAGCCAAACCTCTAAGTGCAGCACAATGCCATGATGTCTCCTCTATCCTCTAACACTGTTTGCCAGGTGTAAGGTTTTAAGTTAAAGAATCCTTCAAATAGCTGCATCTGCATATGGCACAGACGACAGTGCTGCCCTGCTGCTGGCAATATAAACATGAAATAATCTTAGCCTTGCAGAAATGTAAGTCTCATACTCAGTGGCTGAAGTTTGACAAGTCTTGAAAAGCAATGCCTCCAGACAGGTATATTAGTAATATTCAGTACATACAAAAAAATTGCTGGGTACTGAGTGACTGCAAGCAGACTGACACATCCCTGCAAATATTAATTATTCAAACTGGCTCAGGGCAAGCCTTAGCAAGTTCATATCATATTTAATTTTTACTCTGTCAATTGAGTGTGAATACTATCAGCCTTTAATAGCAGCTTCTTGAAATTCAAATTGTGTCAGTTAGCTCTAATAGGTCATTTGAAACCGCTCTTTACTTTCAGTTTAATGGAGGAAAGGTAACTAGAAGGGGCTGAATTCACCATGGAATTGAATCTTTCTGGATGAATCCAAGCTACAGACATTCAAAACCTGTTTTTCAGCTATGGCTAAACTGATCTAATGCACTGAAGTGCCACAGAAGTGTCTTTGTTACAACAGAAATTTTTTTTTTTCTGAAATATACTTACTTATTTCCAATCTTAACCACAAGGTTAGGGTCATCGATGATAGCAGGATTGTCCACAAACTGCTGATATGTGACTGCATGTTCTAAGAATTCCTCTGTGGGGGAAAAAGTTACATTTGTAAAGCACACATTTATAGATGCCTGAGATGGGCCAACCTAAACCTCTTGGCATCTCTCAGGTACATAGGTTTTACACTCATTATGAGGGTGCTGAAATTTAACTGTAATATGGAAGCAAGTGGTTCAGAGACTCTCACTCTCAGAAGATGCTGAGGGTTTCTTTTTTTGCTTCTGGGTGTCCTTCCTGTTCAACATACAATCTAAGTGAAAACTCAGGGATGTAATTATGAGGGAGGAAAACCTCCTTTTAGAAAAGTTATAAAATTTACAAGTGATTCAGATAACAATATGACTCCAATAAATCACAGTATATTTGAAATGTTTTAATACAAAGTTTCTGAGCAGCAATCAGTGTAGCATTAGGCTCATATGATTTTATGATGCCACAATACTGCAGGAAGTGTAAGTCTTAACACATCTTCTCCTTATGCCACTGGAAGTTTAAAGAATAGAGTATTGTAGGTGATGTACTTAAAAGTTACACAAGAAATTGGAGTTGGGACAGGAATTCATGTTAAGCATTCCAACTCTCTATCCTCGTGTCCCCATTTACAGACCACCTTTTCATTCCTGATGACAGCTGTGAATTTCCTAGCTATATACTATACCAAGTGGCAAAAGCACCACTAACACTATTTTGATACAAAACATAGCACTATCAGGAAATAAAAATACCAATAAAATACTTTCAAACATTTTTGTATGTAGTGGATTACTAAAATATGTTAAAAATAGTAAGTTCTATATAAGTCTACTATTCTAAGCATAAAAAGTTCTAGAAGACTGATTATTACATGGCCAGTATTTATCTTCTCAACACATTTCTGAGCACAGCCACAGGAGGGCTCTGCAGCCTCAGGCTGCGATCCTCAAACCTGGCTGCCAGCAAATGCCTGCAATTCAGAAAATCATTCTGTACCTTTGGTTATCTCTTTGTTGTCAGTAAGGCCTCCACAGAGAGAAATGGCAATGGAGGGCAAATCCCGAATTCCATCCGAGGTGCTTTCGGCTCCACTGTCAACACCTGAGCTCCCAACAGACTGTGGAGAGTGGCTGGCTGACCGCGGCCCCGTGTCAGTCGTGCTCTTGCTTTGGACATTATCCCCACTGGAAAAGAAAAATCAGGAATTCAGTCTTCATGTATTCCTTCCCAAATTCACTCCCTTTGACAAGCACTGTACAACATTTGGTGCATACTAAGACTAAAAAAAAGAAAAAAAAAGAAAGTAAAAAAATTCATTCAAATTTTACAGCACATGGGAACAAGAATAATGTAAATTAAATAATAAACTAATATGTTTGATTATATAAACCGATAGCTAAACCCAAACAAAAATGTGTATGTTTGTGTATTTATGTGTCATGTATCTATAAATAAAACACTCTACATATAAACTACTAGGATTAAAATTTTAAGAAACAATAAATCATTATGCTCACTTAAAATTTTTGTATAGATGAGATAATTATTACAAAATTCAAGCTCATCAAACTGCTTTTCACTCCAGATTTATAAGAATGCATTAAAGAAATTTTCAATCTGACATTTTCTCCATATTACTAATCTTTTTCAGTTTTATTGAAATGCTAATATTACAACAGCTGACTTTAAGCAAGCAAATAAGGAAAATAAAATACACAAGCTACTTTAGTTATTGCTCAATGACTTTAGTCAAATGACTAGAGTATGATGTGGAAAGAGAAGCTATAAATGTTACAGGAGGATCTAATAAAGATCAGAATGAGCTGGAAATCGTATGCTCAGGGTGCAATATTTTCACATATAACTCTGTCATGCATCTTCCAGAAATTATTTTCTCACATTCATATTTATAGGTGATCACCCACAGTAGAGCAACACTAGAGTAAAAACTTTCTGCTAATACTGTTAACAGTAAGATATGTTCTTCATGGTAATAAGCCAGGACACGGGGATAAATATATCCCAAAGCCAACTGCTCTCCAAAGACATGTGAGTAACACTCATAAATATCAGTGTATATTACATAATGATCTACAATCAATATATGATGCTTAATTGACCAAAACAGAAAACAAGCTGCAAGCACACTTCTCAGGCCCAAATGCAGCACCTTCCAAAAGCTCTAATATTCCTCTCTACAGGGCTTTATTTTCCTTCTCCCTTCATCTCTGCTTGGACTCTGAAAAAGAGGTCTTATCTGGTTGGCAATGAGTTTGATCTAAATATGGAAGGTGTCAAGAGCTCTTTAAAAAGTAAAAATATAAGAAAAGAACTTATACTTCTTGGGGAAATAAAGTGCAGCAACTTCTGGATCCATGTCAGTGAGGTCATCTAAATAGACACCATCAGCACCAAGATGCCGGCTTCGTTTGTCTGTAAAGAACAGCACAAATCAGCCTATTAAGATTTTCTGAGTAACAATCCAGAGCTGTTATTACTGTTTAACTATCCATTTTAAGATTGAGAAATCAGACAAGTTATAACAGTTTGTAAACTGTATTTGTACAGAATGGTACTGCCAAAAATTTCAAAACAGGTTGTTCAAACTATGAATATACAAAATGGGACAGCAGAGGACTAGTTTTGAGACATGCTGAAGACTCCCTATGCCAGACAAGATCACTAGGAATCAGAAGTCAGTGGTCACTGCAGGAAAACAGCAAGAGGAAAACCTTCTAAGTATTTGCATAGGCCTACTGTCACAGTATGGCAGTCAGAGCATTTAATCTCCTAATCTTCAATCCCTCCTTGCAAAAGGGAAGTAACAGACTAGACTATAGTCTCTAACACACTATAACTGGCTTGTTAGGAGACAACTCACTGTTGAGCACATACAACTGATGTGCTGTCTGTGCACATGCACCATTGTAGGGGACAAGACAACGCCCTTAAGTCTCACAAGGATCAACACACAGAGCCATCACTGTCCTGTTGTTGCTAGTACATCTAGACAAGTAACCACTGTGAGGCCAAAAACTAATTTGGAATTGATTCTCAAATGCACAACCTCTCACTATCCCAATTTTCAACACCAAACATCAGAAAAGTAATTAGAAAAAAGTTATGCAAATACTTAATAGTAAGCAGACTAACACATCAGTTTTTTTTGTTTTCGGAGACAGTGGAATGCATGGGGAAGAAGCTAAGAAGTTTGAATGTTTACTGATTGAAAAGCAGCTGCACAAACTAGACTTATATAAAGCTTATATAATTATAGAATGAGTGCTCTAAAACAGATAATTTGTAAGCAAATAAATTTCATGTGAAGATTGTAACACTTGTTATAAAATATCATTAATATAGAGCCCAGAAATTAGGAAGTAGAAAAGTAGATGGAGTTACATTTCACATATACAGGACACGATATTTACCACACAGAACTGAAAAGGCTTATGTGAAACAAAAGCACCTCATTTTAAGGCAAAACTGCTGTTTGTGCAAAAGACATACTACAGCGTTTTACTAGAGCAGAGTTTCCACAGTTATCAGCAACATATAACTCAGGTGAACCAGCAGATCTACACAGTGCTTATCTACAGAGTGAAACCCCTGAATCTATCAAACATGAATGAAATTGAAGCAAGTTTTGCTCACAGTCTTGCTCACATGCACAGAGCTGCCAAGAACTCCAGACCAAGGAGAATCTTCTAATACATATCTCTTGTGAACAGCCTGCTGCACAACTCAGGTTTTGAAGGTTCCTTCCAAACCTTACTCCTTTCCAGACCTGAAAGTGTCTCCAGGGCACAGATAAATTTATATGGCAATGAGGTGCTTTACCACCATGAAATTTGAAGACAAAATCATACATGTAAAAGTGTAGAATCAACAGCTTTACCTTTCTTCCTTGAAGGGGAATCTGTCTTGCCAGTCGGTTGGGTTGAGCAAGCTGCAGCTTGTTTTATTTCTTCATTGGCAGGCAACGGTGGTACAGCTGCTCCTGGAGACTCTGTCTCTGGCTTATTTGTCTCAACTGGTAAGGGCTCACTTTCATCAGCAGTTGCTGCATCTGCTTGTCCAAGGGCAGGTGAAGGAGACACTGTATTAAGCTCCTCTATAGGAGAGCTCTGGATGACCCGAAAGTGAGTGCTTTCAGAAGGATTTACGTCCACTATGCTGGGTTCCTTTGCTTTGAGCAAAGAACTGGCCTGTGAGGAAAATTAAACAGATAATTATAAAGAAAAGCTCTTAAAAAATGCAACAGCCAGAGTTTAACCTGTTCGGTTCACTCCAGTGAGATGAGATTCTCGAGATAACCAACTACAGTAGAAAGCCATCACTAACTGAGATGGAGACTACAGTGCACAAATTACCTTTCTGCTGTGTTTTTGCTTGCACAAAATTCATCTGCATCTTGGGGACAGGAAAGATTTGTTCTGCAATCTGCTCTACAGTCTTCATTTTCCACTCACCTGCACATCCCACCTCCTACCCTGCCTTCCTCCCTTCCTGTGAAAATCCTGACTTTCCTTCAGGAGGTAACCCTGACAAACAGGAGAAAGAAGTGCAGACTGAAGTCCTTGCACAATCAGGATGCTCTCAGGCACCAGGATACTGTCATTCATCTATACCCCAGATTTAGATTTTAAATCACTTTATAGGAAAAATTTCAGATCTTCTCTGAGTGTGGGATAGGAAGTGTTCTTACAGAGGGGAGCTGAACTACAGCAGCAGCTGTATAGATGCTATAACCTTCACGTCATAGCAAACAAACAACTCTTACATGAAGATCAACAGCATCCAGAGTATAATTCCCAGTTCAGGTATGGCCAGATCAACTCAGAATAGCTTGTCTAAGGACACAGACAGGGACTTCAGAGGCAAAAGCCTCCAGAAATCAGATTTGCAACACACACCAGGCTGTGTGACTGGGATAAAAAAGATATGCCTAAATCTGCTGGGAAACCCTGAATTCTAGACTGCAAATGCCAACTTGAAACTCCTGCACGGACCTGTGCACTTAAATCAGTTCTCTATGAGCAGAAAATGGTTCCCAATTTTCTTCTAATACACATGAGGAGGAAAATAACACAGAGCTGATGGTACAGCTCATCCTTGGCCTGTTAAAGAAGAGACCAGAACTCTTCTGAAGAAACTAAGAATTCAGGATTCCCATCTCTGCTTTTGTCACTAGTTACAAACAGTGAATTAAAGATAAATTATAATAGTGCCACAACTCTGGTGCCATCACCAGAACACAGAAGCCTTCTTTCTGAGCAAGATGCCCACTGCCCTGGCCTGCAAAGTAGGATTTTCTTTTTTCTTTATACTGTGTGTGTGACCCCATCTCTCCTGCATTCCTGTCTGCAGAGAAACCAGCCTTCAGCAGGAAGGGCCAAACCCTGCACCATCCTGGCCCCCACAATTCCAGTATTCCACTGAAACCTGACCTTTATTTCTCACACCCTAGGGCAGGCGTAATAACTCCCATTTTCCCTTTCCCATAGCGATGCTCTGACTCCACAGCCATCCCAAGGAGCTGACAGTACCTGAGGGAACTGCAGCGTACGCAGC
This sequence comes from Manacus candei, assembly GCF_025592945.1. Classification (NCBI taxonomy): domain Eukaryota; kingdom Metazoa; phylum Chordata; class Aves; order Passeriformes; family Pipridae; genus Manacus; species Manacus candei. The sequence continues at coordinate 3,861,506 of NW_026138059.1, forward strand.
TGCCACAGTCACTGTGCAGCACAGGAGACAGTGCTGCTGGGACACTGCAGATCCCACCACCTAACTGGGCCAAATGGCACCAAGCCAGTCCTCTCAGCCAAGAGAACAGCACGTCTGGGCATGCAGAAATACAGGTGTTTCTGGATGCTTATGTACTCAAGGAACACATTTTAATTTTTGTGATGCATACTGCAAACACCAAGCACCTAATTTCCATCTTAAGGCCATTTATGAATTTCAATGATTTACCAAAGGACATTGGGTCTGATTTTATCTGGTTTTTATGCTTGTAACTTTTACAAGACTAAGTCTTAGGTACTTCTTAATTTTCTACTGTATATTATCAGTATTGAGAACATCCATGGCGTAAGATCCAATACTTCCTAAGGAGTAAGATGCAATTCTCTTACATAAAAAACTGTAATTTTATGTAAAACAAGGATCCATTCCCTCTTCAGCAGTTTGCAGTAGAATAAGTAGATGTGCCCCATTAAAGCACAATAGATGCTAGCAGGAATTAAACAAGTTACGTTGTATACCTTTGCAGCCTGGGGTAGCTCTCCCCATGCCCAGTGCATGTGGGGATTATCCTTCAGTCCACTTCTGTCCATAGGTTTACTAACTAATTCCGAGTCACTTTGAGGAGTAGGAGGGCGTGAATCTGACTGACTAAAGAAAAACAAAAAATGTTACAAAATCAAAAGTAACCACAATGCACTAAGCACTTTCAAAACTGATATCCACCAACACAAAGCACTGAAGATTGAAATAATCATGAGCCAACTGAAAGTATGGAAGGATGGCAAAATGGTTAAACAGTTCAGGATCCTCTGATACTGGCACTCAGAGGTCTCATCCATTTTATAGTAAGTGCTGTTAAGGAAGTAGGATTTGAGAAGCTGAAAGAGATGGAACAAGAACACTGGACATGAACATTTCTGGAGGATTTTTGGAACAATGTGGATGGTACCAGCAGCAGTAGATGAATAGTTGTTAGTATTGTTATAGTGGATGTGAAGTGCATCAACAAGACACCTCATCCTGACTAAGTAATAAATTAGTCTAAGTAATCCAGTTGACTCCTTTATACTAACTTGTTCATGTTTATACGGAGAACAGCAGGAGAACTACACAGAGAATTTGATCCCTTCAGTTCAAATATGGTTAACTATTTGTTTTGAGAACTACCTAATATAAACTATTTAATAATTAATTAGTAAATTATCAGCTTGTAGCATATTTTTAATGTGGTGAAGACAATAACATGATGTCAAGTCCGTCATTAACAAACAATGATTCACTGATTTTAAGGGCAACAGAAAAAATTCTGATTATCTACTCTGTCTTTCTGCATAACATAAGTCACAGAATTTCACTCAGAACCCCCTGAACAAAGCCCATTATTTTTTGTCTGGGCCATAACTTGTGTTGGTATACTCATCCAATCCCAATTTAAAAACTACAAGCTACAAAAGAATCCACAACATTCCGAAGTCAAAGGTCCAGACTGAGTTACTTTCACTCTCAAACACAAAAGGCTTCCTATCTCATGAAGTTCCTAAATTAATGAAGGTAGAATCACAGAATCATAGAATGGTTTAGGTTGGAAGGGACCTTAGAGATCATCTAGTCCAACCACCCCGCGGGGCACATGCCAGGAGACCGGGTTGCTCAGAGCCCCATCCAGCCTGGCTTTGAACACCTCCAGGAATGAGAAGTCCAAAAATTTTCATGGCATCCTGTTCCAGTGCCTCAACAACCCCAGACTGAATAATTTCTTACCAAAAGTCCAACCTAAACCTACCCCCTTTCAGTTCAAATCCATTGCCCCTTGTCCTGTCCCTACATGCCCTTGTGAAAAGTCCCTCTCCCTTTTAGTTACTACTCTAAGGTCTCCCTCTTTCAATGAAAGGTAGTTATGTAGAGCTATCTGGTAGGGAGTTCATTGGTCACAGCAAAATGATTACTCACACTCACATCTGAAATAACATCAATCTAATTATCTACTTTATTCACTGTTTTCACCTATATTGCAATAAGATACATTTTGAATGTGGACAAATGCTATGACTTTTTAGCTACAGATATTTATGTTACCTAATTAAATTATAGAACTTATAAGTCATACCACTGTGGTAGATCTTTTTAGGTCCTAAGAATTTCAAGTTTTTATCAGTCCTTAGGGTATAACCTACAATTTGACAGATGAAGGAATAAATACAATGCAATTTTAAGTATTTTCAAGCTCTAGGAATTCAAGAAACTCCTAGTGGGTTTTTAAAAAAACTTCTACATCTCCCACTGAAAGTTTTGTAGGATTTGCAGTATTTTCCATGCTTAGGGTGCATTGAAACTTTGGAAATCAGGACCCTGGGTACTTCAGAAAATCTCAGCAGGCAATAATGCTCCTACTGCTGCTTTAAGCCAAAAACACCTTTTTAAAGAAGTCTTGTCACTTCATGACTTACCTAATCTGTGCACTACAGCCATTTCAACCTTCAGAATACCTTAGAAAAATCTCCAGTCTGGTTTTTGAAGTGTGTTTAGGCAGGTTCAGTTAGCCAACCTGAGAGAACAGAGGTATTGTTTCCATTTCAGCTAGAACCTCTGCATTTTGCATTGAGAATACTGATTTGGGGTGGAGAGAAACCTGGTCTTTTCCATAATTTTCATGGAAAGTACAGTTCCCTTGTACACACAGCTGAGTAGGGAAAAGCCCAGGCTGTTACAGAGCACCATGATTTACATTCCCAGACATAGACATGCAAGTACCAGAACTATGGCACTTGCACATGTGTGTATGTTAAAGCAGGCAGAGTTCTGCTCTGTGAAGGCTCTTGCTGGAAAAGGCTGTTTGATGATCCATGCACACATCTGGGTTTCTCTTGGGCGGAACTATCTCTTGCAGTTCCTCTGCCCTTAAGTTAGGGACTGATCCAGCCCAGTTGAAATTCCCTAGCTTTGCAAAGATTGCTGAGATATTTCAGATCAAACTAGAGCCACCCATCCTGGCAACACTGCACAAGCAGGAAGGGAGACTTCAGCCATTTAGATCAGCATCTCTGATTCACATCCCATAAACGATGAATGCTTGTGTCACAATCCTATGTATTCCTTAACAAGCTATGATTGCACTTAATCTAATTCAATGTCAAAGAACAAGGAACTTGGCCTGTAGTTGGCAGTTCTGCAATAGCAAACCATGATGACCTCTGTAGTGTTTTCCACTGGAAGAAAAAGATCTCTGAGAAAGCAGAAGTGTAACCTGAGAAAAAGTCCCATCTTGACTGATGACAAATAACCTGTGAAAACATAGTCAGAAGGAAAGAGGCCTATGCCATGTACACAGCATGCTCACAGCAATAACTGAGAGCCTCCAAACCTCCTCTTAGGTCAACATAATAGAGTTTCTTATTTCACATGGAAGGAAAAAATTGCTGAAAGACCCACCAGGCATTTATTTCAACAGTTGCAGACACAGAGAAGGCCTCGCTCAGACAAGTTACTACAGCACTTTAGCTATCTAGACTCTAAGGCAGGTGAACTCCAGAGGAAAGTCCATGAAGCAACCCAGAGCACACTACTCTTCCATTCCAACCTGTGCAACTGCCCTTCCTTGCAATAGAAAACACTAAGGCAAAGAGCTTTGAATATCCCAGGATCTCGCTTTGACTTGGTGCTGCAACACAGTCGGGGGCAGACCTAGAAGCTGAGAAAACCTCAAGATTATCAGTTCTGATACAGCCTTAGGCACCTAGTATGGCAACTGTGTTGAGATAATGAATGAGCAATTTAGCCTGATCTATTATTCAAAGCTTTCCCAGCATTAATGGAGATTTGTAGAGGTCATATTCAGACATCTACTTTAAATTTTTTAACTGAGTTGCTGTGACCTCTCTCTCCTGACTTAATGGAGAGAAAGGGCCTGACTGCAGAATCTCGAGACTTCTCAAATTTAAGATAACACAAAAAGTGTCTGTATCCAATTTTACCTTTGTAGAAAAGAGTTCACCCTCAGAGGAATCCTACCTACAGAGAAGGTTTAAGTCTTAATCTCCTAAACCTCTGACAGGATGCCTTACTTATTGTGTCATCTTTATTCTGCAACGTTCTCCCCCAGTCCAGTTCAACACACAGAAACTCTTTCCCTCTCCCAAACCAGGGAACAAAGGAAGAGGAGTTTTCTTTTGGCACTGGGTTCCTCCCATTACAAGTTTTTCATTTCTTATTGATCACTTAATCTCTGAGGCTTTTGTTTTGCTTTTACTTTTGCAACCTATGCACAAGCAAACAACTCAGGAAAACCATGGGATAAAAATGTCATTAAAATATACACTGACTGTAAAAAGCTACATGGAAATGTCAATCTTCAGAGGAATATAAGTTTTCACTAGTTATGCTTTTCCTTTTTAGTGTTTTTATCATCTTAATCAACTTAAGTTTTAACCCAGGTTATATCAGCCATCCTCACTGAATGGATGATTCAACAAGGTAACTTACCTCCAGTCAAAGCCCACAAAGAAGCAAGGAGAGGAAGTGGTTTTCAATGTCACTTTCAAAGCATCTGGGTTAGCAGTAAGTACGGTTATAAATTCAACGAAGTTCACTGAGTATTAATGTGTTAAAAGTGTATTAATGTGTTAAAAGTGTATTAATGTGTTAAAAGGAGTAAAAAGCAGTCCAGAAAAGAGGACAACCGTTCTACCTGTCTGGAAGAGAAAAGTGGGAAGATTGTTGAGGACAAGAGTTAGATAGGCCTCCATCTGCTGGAACAGCGAGGAGAGAGGTTTGCCCTGCACAATCTATAGGTTTACTGGGCAGCAAAGCATGTTGGGAGAAAGAAAAACAGTGCTGATTAACATAAACTCTTTATGCATTCTACATGAATGCTCAATTTACATCTAGAGTTTTCAAAATCCAGAATACTGCAATCAAGAAACAAACAGAGCACGCAGTTCCAAAAGCCATCGAAAGGACAGAGCACTGACATATGCTATCATCAGACTGGTGAGGTTAATCACATTAAGCTTTACAGGCAGAGAAAAAAGTTTCTTCCAGAGTGCAATTCAAAACATTTAAATTGAGCCCTTGCTCTGAAATAATCTCCTCACGGTCCCTTCCTCTGCCCCTCAACTACAGAGGCAGGATATTGAGATTAGACTTCTTAGCATAAGGTTTTGTGAATATTGCTGTACTCCAGCAGTCTGCATGAAGGATGTGGAGCACACGTGCATGGGGGCACACACACAATATAATTGGAATTATAATGCAATGCACATTAAGCAAAAATTGCCCCTTTTTGCCAGGGTTCCACAGACAAGAAAGGAGATTTGAGATGCTCTGACTTGACATGAAAGGTATACACATGCACACAAATACATATACAGGAAAAAGCAAGCAAATTACTGTTGTGTCCTCTTCACAATAAATATTCCATGTCTATACTAAAAGGGACATGAAAAGCTCATATTCTTATTTGTTAAAAAAATCTTACTTTTATACATCAATTCCAATCTTTATTACACTCAGAGTACTAAAGACTTATAGACCTGCATCCACTAAAGTCTTTACAAGGTGTGTGCATCAGGCAAATATTCACATTTCACAAAACATTCATCCTCTCAACAGTATTTATAAACAAACAGTGACATTAACAGATAAAAATATTTTTCAGAATTTGTAGACCTGTATTTGTATGCATACATTTGCTGAATCAAGGACAAAGCTTACCTGAAGTTTTGGTACACTATCTGAACACAATTACAGAATGCATCTAACAGTGGTCAGTGACCATGTTTGATATCAAAATTTTTAGTATGACTTCACTTACACTGGCATAGAAGACATTAATGGAAAAAAGAATATGAAGGTACTACCTAGGATTCTAGTATCAGAAAAGGTACCTTTGAAGAGGTGACCATTCTCCATCTGAACGAGGGTAAGGTGCAGACTGAGAAAGCACAGAAACTGCAGGAGCCTTTATGTCAGAAACATCATCAACAAACACATCTGGAACAGGGATCCTAAGTATGGGGAAAGATGTGACATTTAAAAAGCATATCTGAATACTGAATTGTCATATACATTGGATAATAAAAAAACCCTACTACAGAGAAGAACTAAAAGGAGATAATGTTATGTTTCAAATCTTCTAGTTCACAACACCACAGAGGATTCTTCTTATGTTTTCAATGTCATTTTCATTACTTTTGTTACTACATTCCCAATAGCTCTCTAGCCTAAAGCTTTTTTCTTAAAGTAACATGTTCATCACCCATGTGTTCTAACTTAGAAATTACTGTTGGAAGTCATGGCATAGAACATTAACCCAGGTTTCCATTACATATCTTAATTCCAATGCAATACCTTGAACTGTCCAATGGTTCTTTTTCTTCCTCTGAGCTAATCTCTATAGGAAACATGTCTTCATCTTCTGATGTGTCTCCATGTGTGTCTTCTCTTTTTAAGCTGTCTATTTTATGGGTAGACTTCCTCCTCTTCTTCCTCCTTTTTTTCACAGAGCTAGAGACTGGAGGTGTTTCAGTAGAAGGCTGGGATCCATGGGCTTGGGTTGGTAATTGTGAGGATGCACTGGTGTCCAGGTTTCTTATCCTGTCTACGGAATTCCTCTTCAGCTGAGATTCCATTAAAGCAGTTCCCTCAGACAGAATGGGAGATGTGGAGAGATGATAAGGAATTACCTCCTGGAAAAGAAAAAATTCAAACCATGAAACATATTAGTTCTTCCACCAATCGTAGAACTGGTTCTAAAACCTACGCACAGCTACCAAAATATAAGTCATTTATTCCTCAGCTCAGCATGCTTCTATGGCATATGGAAATTGTTCCACAGCTGCATCTCCTTAGGCAAGCCAGGAACAATACTCTTAATAAAGAGCATCTTCTGAGCATCTAACATTGGCCAGGTTGTGGCATGAGTCTCTATCCACCTCATGCTAGACACAGAGCAGAAACAAAATCTTAGTTTATAACCTGAGCATTTTGTAAAATCCAATTCCCCCTCACAACTCAGATGACAAATAGTAGTCAGACAGGTCAGTGGTTTATAACTAGGTCACAAAAACATCCTGCTATTCAATCATATATATACACACATCTCTAAATACTCATGGAAGTATTTCCAGCAATTTTCAGTCACCAAATAGCTCTTGTCACATAAAAGTTTTAAAATAAAGATATAGAAATGAATACTGCACATGTACACAGCTCTCACCTGAAACTAGTAATATCATACTCAATATAAGAATTTGAAAACTCATCCTGCTCTGGACATGGACAAAAATTTTTGGGGATATCTGAGGAGAAATGCCTGCAAAATTTTCTTATGTTACATTAGGTGTGGACTACTCAAAATTAATGTGGCCATAACTTATATACATTAGTATTTAACCACAGCTTAAAAGCAGACATTCTCACTTAAATATAATTCCACATGAATAATAGTTGTGAGATCATGTTTACAGTGAGTACCAGAATTAATCTGTGAACAGATGTTTACAGAGCATGTGCACTTCTACTGGCAGTCTGTCTGAGTGCATGTGTTCAAATTAAAGATTTCCACAAAAAATCAGATCCTTGGACATTAATCTCTGTTGCGCACAACTTTGGAGCATGTGAACTCTGTACATGCCATTTCTGTTCACACACTGGTATGCATGGCTTATTTTTCAGTTACATGTTAACTTGAGATTTTTTCAAATCTCAGCAACTCAAAGAAATCCCAAAGTAAGAGCATAGCATTTAATCTCCATAGCTGAAAATTGTCCAGAAACCTTCAAAATTATGAAATGGGTAAAAGTATATTTTTTTCAACAAAATTCCTAAAATCAAAACTGACTCTGAAGAGCAGGCATTGAATCTTTAATGAATTAGAAGTACTTTTGACTCTTACCTGATCATTATCTGTCTCCTGCACAAAAAAGGCCTCCCCATTGTCTCCTAGTTTCATGTGCAAATCTACAGCCTCTCCATTAATTTCTATGTCAACCTGGAAGAAAATAAGTAAATTCTCATATGAAAAGAAAGTTATTTTAGGTACACAGTTCCTGTTCAGCTGTCCTTCTGCTGTCACTGAGCAAACTCTTCTCAGGGAAGTGTAGGAAACCTTACAATAAACATAAAACAGTAAACCTCTCTGTTTCTTTTCTTACCCCTTCACAAGGCAATCAATTACAGAAATGTTTTCCTAACTTGTTCAGCTCATTGCTGTTTTGTTCCTTTATTCAGAAAGGTTTACAGACATTATATAAAGTTCTGAATATTTTTAAATATAATTCTGAATGCTTCACTTGCCACACAAATCTGTTTGGTCTTTTAATTCATCGCCTAATTTTGAATTGTGCAAGAAGTACTTCCAAATGCAAATTTTTAATAAGCTGTCTTTCAAATTCATTAAACAGACTTCTCTGCACACTATGAGAAGCAAAAATAAGAAAAATCATTTTACGTTCAATTCATGTGTCTATTTCTTCCACACATTTATCACATCACTGTACAGCCTTAATTATCTCCATTTCTTCTCAGGAGGATCTCTCTCTTTGCCTATAAACGTTCTTGCCACCAACTCCATCGTAAATTTTTTCGAAATTTGGACAAGTCTACATTTATGTTGTATTTCAGGACACAGTATTGCACAGTTACATTTTCAACTTTTACCCATCCTAAATATTGGAATTCCTTTCTGATCCATGTAAGAATTGAACAATATCCAGGTTGACTTTAGAATCTTTCTGCTGAACAATTATGGCTACATTAGAACCTAGACTGCATGTAGTTACAAATTACCTCCTAAAATAATCTGCCACGCATTACTCAATGGTAACTTCATAGCTGATATAATATTGCCATGTCATTCAGCCTGGTTACATTTATTTCAAGGTCCTCACTGCTTTTTCTAGCTTCAATTAACCTCAACATTCTATTATCTGAAAATATTACTTTACTAATACCTCCTTTTTTGTAATTATCATTGAACATGTCAAAGAAATAGGTTTTAATACACAGTCACTAATAGAATCTAGTATAGGCTCAAATTAGCACATTCAAAATTTTGCTTTTTGAAAATAAACATTACAGATTTCATGGCTTTTTTTGTTTTTTGTTATAGCCAATATCTCATAAATTGTGCTCTGAAATGCAAGAATTAGTAACAACCATTTTAATTGAACTCTACCTTAATTCAGGCGTGCCTAAAGAAAACCTTGATTAGCAGACCACAGCACATTCAGTAACCTTCATGCTATTAGAGCTAACTCATGAACAAAATATACAAAAATTCTCAATTTTCTTACCACTTTCTCCCTAGAACGCAGAACTCCCATTTTCCCAAAGCGAACGTGGAAAGGGGAACACTGAAGATTTCCATCTGGCTGACGTACAACAATTATATCTATACATCCCGACAATGTGGCTGGGTTCAGTCCCTTATAGAGCTCCTTCACAGTTACAAATACTTGCCCTGCTAACTGTCCAACGTAATTCATGGTTTGGACCTGAAAGGCAAAAGACAGAACAAATTAGATTCTGATTCCTGATTTGTATTTTAGAGATATTTGAGAGACGGAGAATCTAGCAGTAGGGTATTCTCCTCTTTCACAAATTAACAATTTTACACAGAATCAGGATTTCCCACCTGATTTATTTACAGCTGATGCATGTTTGTAAAGAGCTTTTAAAAGAAAAAAGCAAATGAGATCTCGTAAGTCAGCAAATTGTAACAACTTCAAAAGTTCATTAAAATCAGTTGCCTACGAAACCACTGTCAGACTTTCGACTCTAAAGCTCTTAAATATCTCCAATTATCTCTGAAGAGAGAAGCACTACTTCCAGAATAACATCTCCTATCATTTATTGTGCCATCAACACCAAATATACTTTTCTCATTATTTCCACAGGTTTTTAAGGGCAGGACAAGTGAATGGTTTAAGTAGATCCAATTTTCCACTGCACTGAAGTCAAAGACTATTCTCCCACTTTACAGGGATTTCTCCCATTTGAAGATTATTATAATGCATACAGACAATAGATATGCATTAAGGTTGGACAAGCAACCTTCAATCCAGAGTGCTTGAACATTGGACTCCTTCCTAATGCAACTTCACTGTTCTTGTTTCAAACACCCTTTTAGTATAAGCAGTTTTATTAAAAATCAGACGTGTTGATGGCTAAAGTTATTGGCTTTATTTCTTCTGCTCCTGAATTTCTTTAGTGTTTAGTATTTAGCACTTAGCTTGCTGCTTCTATTCTGCTAATGCACATCCTAGCTTTCTCCACCTCTTCTTTTAAGTCAAAAGTTCTTAGTCTCCTAATTATCTTGGTGGTCAACATCTAAACTTTTTAACAAGACGGCATCACACAGGCACACACTTCTGTTCAGAAGTGAGCCTCCAGGGTGACAGATGTAAGGAAACTTTTAAAATTACCCCTGTGCTGTGGAAAAATACTTCAGTTTCTACTGAGGATTTTTCCAGCCTAAAGTGCAATAAGAAACACATTTCTCATTGAGCTGAGACTAAATTTAACAATGGCTACAATTAGGCTCAAAATTACACTGTATAGTTCACCCCAATTAATGATTAGTTTGCTGAAGTAACAAAATTTCTAGGTGCAAAACAGCCACAACTTCCTTGGCAGGGAAGGAGCTGCTGGGACAGTATATACACCCCACTATTTGGAGAGTTATGGTCAGACAATCCAAATATGAGGACTGATGCATCCCCTTAACAAGTTACACCAGCAGGGCTCCTAAAATCATAAACAGAGAATTTTGCAAATATTCTTGTTCAAAACAAATCTTAGCTGCACTGCCTGCCCTATCTTAGGACACAGAGATTATTTTTATACTCACAAATTAAAAAAGTTAGGCACCATCCTCAAGCTCTGACCTGGCCAACTGGCACAGTACAGCTTGCTTCCATACAGTGGAAATCTCCTATCCCTTATAAAGAAAGTGCCACATTCAAACTGCTGGTGATGGACACTCCTTTGAAGCTGGGCTGAACCTGACATGCAACAAAATCATTGTAGAACTAAGAGACAGACTAGGAGACTAATCACATAAACCCCATTTCCTGACAAAAATGGTTTATATTTCAAATGTAAGGAATAAAAGATGCTGTAGTTAAAATGGGGGAGAGTTCAGAAATTAGACTCTGATGGATGTAGGCCCCTTATTCTAACTTTTATACATGCCAATCAAAGCTGAGATTGTTTGGAGTCTGAGGTTTGTAAGTTTATACTCCAAACCTAAAGTCAGTCCATACTATGTCAGCACTCCAGGAAACCAACATTCCTCAAACCCCAGAGAGACTGCATGTGGTTTTGGAGCAACACTTCACTCTGGCCACTCCAAGAAGTCTTTCACTTACTGACCAGGCAGCAGCAACTTCAGCAATAAACATGAATTTACGTCATGGGCTAAAGCCCCTGTGCCTGTCTAATTATACTCAACTTAGTAAAACTCTTGTTCTCATACCATGCTAGTGGACATAGCATAGAATATTTTTTTTCATGCTGGGAAAATTCAGAATTCTTTTGATCCAAGCTTTGCAGCAAGAGAGAACAGTCTGTACTGTTTCTGTCAGGATTTTCAAATGGCTTGAGTTTTATTCTTTGCCAGAAGACATTTCACAGCTCTAAATAATGCATCTATTATAAAATTAAAAGTACAATTTTTAATGTAAATTTAACTAGCATCATCTACCAGGAAGCTTAGAAAATTTCGAACTCTTTTGATTGCTAAAGACAGCAGTCATTTTTCAGAATTTATCATCGTGTGGAAAAATAAGTCAAAAATAAATAGCCAAGTATGTCCCTTATTACTTAATTGATTTATTCACTTAGAAAAGATTGACCTAGCAAAGTTAATTCTTTAAAGTCCTGCTCTACTACATGCCACAGTAAGATCAAATGCATTGCCATCTCAATAATTCACTTCTTTCATACAGGTATACTAGACTGTCCTAATTCCACTGGAAAAGTCAGTAATTGTGCTCTTTGTGGCCCAATTTTGATTGTTTGGGGTTTTTTTTACAGCTCAACTCTTGCCCATACCTTTTCATTTTTTTTTTCTTTTCAAAAAGTAAAATACCTAAAGTCATAGGAACTAAAGGCCCTTTTTCCCTTTGCAATACCCACTGTCTCCTCAGGTGCCACAACATAATGAATAAGAGATTAGATATCCACACACATCCAAATTACTAAGGGATACAAGTGCTATTCAACATGTTCTAATGTCAGACACTTGATTTAGGTAGCATGCTGCAAGGCTAACTAAAAACTGGAGCACGCTTCCTCTGGAAGATATGGAATTTCCAACGCAGAAAATTTTGAGAAGGACAAATATCTACTAGGACTGGTTTAAGAACAGGCAACTGTAATCGTTGGGAAAGATGTTGCTGTTCCTGTGACCAAAACAGTAAACCAAACCATATCCCATCACAGAGCTGACCATTACAATCTGGACATCTCAATTGAATCTATTTAAATTTCAAAATCTGCTTCTGGTATCTTTTAGGCACAGGCCAATAAACACTCTCCCAACAATTCCCAGGCACAGCTAATGAGAGATGGTGGACTGTGGACTACTCCCATGGCCAGTTTATAAGTAGTCACCTTCTTCTAGAGGTTAAGAGAGCTTTACAGAACAGATGTAAGCAGATGGTGCTAGCTGGTCTGGCCACCCAGAATGGACTTTGGTATGATTTCATTCAGTAGGAGGGATGTAACATTTAGGTCCCTTTCTGTCCCTTTACTCAGGTTCTACAGTTATGACTTCGCATTGGCTTTGTAGGCCAGAAGAGAAAAATTTGCAGCAATGGTAAACATAACACAAACCAAACGCTTAGCACAAGGAAAAACAACACATATAGACAGTTACACTTTTAATACCTGATGTGATGATGAGACCTTGGTCCACCACTGAAGTGGTGGACATAAGCACAAAACAAATCAACCTTTCTCCTAAGAACTTCCATACAACTTGTGAGATTATGAAAGGGAGACAAAAATTGATGAGCCAGTGTTCACTTAAAATACATTATTGCAACTCTGCTGCTAACACTGAAACTATGACAATTTTATAAACCTGATCTGCACTTGGCTTCTGTTTTAAAGATGTAAAGCTTGAGAGAGACCAGACTACATTTGGGAATCAGACTGTGGTCCTTTCAAGAGAATTATTCCACATTTACCAGAAAAAAAAAGGAAAAAAAAGTGAATGACATTATTCGAAGTCAGTGCTTATTGCCACTCTTTTACTGCATATCAAACATTTATTTTCTTGACTCTGAAGCAATTTAGTACTGAACATCAACTCCCTCTACTGCAATTAATGGAATTTTACTATTGACTTAAGTCTTTACCATATTGAAAACAGTTTCAGAGGTTATGTTCTAAAAAAGATTTATGACAAACATGTAGGGGAGAGAAGGAAATATTTTAGATGAAGATTTCCTAGATGATTTTTTTAAAATTAAGCTTAGCCCTTCAAGTCTGTACCACAAGTATAGTAACAGTGACTTCTTAAAGACAAAAGCTCATAATAACTATCATTCTATTATTTTTAAAAGAGGTACTTTTGTTTATTAGTAAGTACACATTGTACAGTCACTAAAGCTGTGTGATTGTCACATTAAAATCTCTTTATATTTTAAATAATAATTTCAGGTTGGAAACTGAAAATCATTAAGAACTTCTGAAAGCTTTTGTCTAAACTCCCACATCAATCAAACCCAAGGTCACTGCCATGAATTCTGATCGTACTTTTTTTGAGTAAATTCCACACCAAAGTTGTGCACTTCTCAGAGCAAAGTCAGAACCTGAATTTACTTTCTCTAGAGGAGCCATGCAGACATGGCACAGGACTTTGGGAGCCCTCAGTTTAGGGCTCTACTTTCCTACAAGATTTCTGCGTAGTTTTTAGCAAGTTATTAAGGCTTATATCTCAGAGGGTGTGTAACTCCCATTGATTTTAAGCAGGTATCTCATTGTGGTTGTATATCAACTGCAGTATGGCAAGCTCAATCAAGTGAGACATAGACAAGCACCCTCCTTGCATATTCCTTTTTCCTGGGAAAGAAAACCTGGACACATGACCTGAAAGGGAGCCATAAGTAGCCATGACCCTGATTTGGACAAGTAGCTGAGGGAGAACTCCAGAGCACTCTGCTGAGCAGCGTGACACTGCTTGTTCTGTAAATAGGAGTGCAAACTCTGTCCAAGTCTGATTATAAGCACATTTGTTCCAGACTTCCCCACAGTCACAGCTGCATGGGACAGACCACATTCCTGCAGGTGATATGACAATAAGTCTGGTCAATCAGGAGACAGGTGCAATTCACTTGTACATCCCACATCAGAAAGCAAAATTCGGCATGTGGGTGGCTCTACAACAAAGTAAGAGCATTGTGTTTTCTCTGCCAGCCAAATCTCCAGAAATATATTAGGACTGAGATTAAGCTGTTAGGAACTATTTGACTTCCACTACAAGTTAGCCAAGGCCAGTGCCAAAAACTGTGACTTCTCACAGCAGCCAGAGAGTCAAATGGATCAAATGTCAAACTTATCTTCCAAGCTGCTGGTCCCTCCAAAATACCACCACTCACATTCACTCGAAGACGAGGATTTTGACTTTGAGATGACTATTCATTTGGTTCTGATATTCAAATAGTTGAGACTTTACTTCGTGCAATACTTCACAAAGTTTCTGTAAAAGGCCAATTATTTTCTTGAGAGCAGGTGAAATCAAAAATTCAAACCAAAGACTCAAAACTTGTCTGTAATGAATCCTCATTTTCAAACAAATGGAGGACTGGCCAATAGCCCCACAGTCAGGGTATCAGACTGGTAACCAAGAGTCCAGGAGAATTATTTCAGGGCCAGTTGAAGTGTACAACCACAGTCCCCACACCAACCTCCCAAATGTACATTCCCCACTCCCCTAAATCTTGCCCTTGTCTCAGCACTGAAAACTAACATCACTAAAACCAGTTTCAAAATAAGTATTTAAATTTTATATTTTAAATTTTAAATTTCATTTTTTATTATTTTAAAATAACTTCTAGCTGGATCAACAGGGTGATCTGACTCACCACATACCCATACAATTGCTACTACCAACTAAAGAGAGAAACTAAGAGTCAGTGTTGCGCAGTAAAAAGGACATCTCTATTGACTTTTCAGGCAGTCCTGAAATTATACCTCAAGACTTGCCTCCTCCTTTCCCTGAGGTTTCCTAGCAGACTTTCCACATTTCCCTTCATCTCTGTGTGCCTCAGCTCCCCACCTGTACAGTGCTTCCCTCCTCATGGAGACACTTTGAAGGAACGTATAGAAGGGCTGAGACCCCTTTGGACTGACCCTGCATAAAGAGGTGCAAACTTTACAAACAATTGAAAAGTACAAACTGATGCCTGAAAACGAGAACTTTTGAAATAGCTGGAGGATATATGGTAGGTCATGTACAGTGCTGCCCTGTGCTACTGTTCTGATGTCAGAGAGGGAACACAAATCATAATGGAAAAACAGCAGTAGCTCTACTCTATACTGACATCTCATGTGACTTGGCATCCTTTCTTTCAGCAGGATTGGAAAACAAATTTGTTTGTTAGGCTCTAATTTTATATTTTCCACATTTTTAGAGTTTAAAGTAAACTCTTACTGTATTTCAACTGTATATATGTTCACAGATAAACAAATGTGCACCTCCACATCTTCAAGTATGGAAAAGGGCCTAAGACTAAAACTTGCCCAACTCCTTACAAACAGGCCCTACAACATAAGGTAAACAAATATTATCAGGGGCTACCCAAACTTGGGGCTATCGGAAAAGCAGGCTATCAGAAAAGCAGAAAGTATCTAAAACCATTAAAAGTTAATTTAGCTATTTTCATGGCTTTATGCTTAAAATTATAACAATTATGTTGTTTCCCCTCTTATCTCCTTCACTGTCTCCCCACTTTTTCTCCATCTCTCTTCACGGAAGTAGGCTCATTTTACTGTAATAGAAATTCATTCATCCAACTTCTAACAATACAATGATGACAGCACAATGTTATGTATGTACACTAAGCATTTGCCAGTATCTGTTTCCTAGGACAGCAGAGATACAGATAAAGCTATCCAGAAAATAAACAACTCCCTAACACCCCCCAGACTATGCACCAAATTAGAGGGATAACAAAAATATTGAAGGGTTTTGTCTCCTTCCCCTCCCTTCACAAGATACATTTCCTTTTAGTTTTGCTTCTTGAAGGTAGGGGAGATACCATAATCAATAGAAAAATTAACAAGTATTGGGGCAGGGGGGGAGGAAGAGGGAAAAGGGGCCCATATAAAAGAAATACAAAATATCTGAAAGTTCATATTCATATGTAGCTATTGCACCGCTGCCAGGCAGGCTCTGCTACGTCATTAAATCCCTCTGTCCTATTACCGCTTTCATTATTCCAGCTCAGGGAAAGTATTAGTGAAGCAGTGGCACTAATGCAGAGATTTGCATCAGCAGCTGCCAGCCAAAGGGAGGCAAAAAATATAATCCCGAATGTGAAAGGGAAAGCAGCAGCAGCAGCAGTACACAGAGGGGCACTGACCTCCACCAGCTCACACCCCAAACCAACACCCCCGCGCTGGACGCCTTTCCCGAGGGTAAACCTGGGAAGCATCGGATCTTCCCTCTCGCCCCCTGCACAAAGCACTGTCCAGCCACGATGCGCTCAACAAACCCCGGCGCTCGCTGTCACTGCCAGAGCCGGGCTGTCCGGCAAGGGAAGGCAGGGACTGCGGGCAAGGGGAAGGGCAGGGGAGAGGGCAGGGGGCGCGGGTAGCCGCCCGAAGCCCCGCCAGGGCCGGCAGGATGCCCAGGCCGACCGACCCGCTTCCTCCAGCCGCAACAACGCCCGGCGGGGCATCCCGGCCTCGCTTTCCCCGCCCGGGGGCAGCCGGAGGAAGGAAGGGCCTCCCTGCCCGAGCCCCGGCACCCACCTGTGCCCCGGGCCGGCTCCCGCACGCTCCGCTCACCGCCGCCTCTGAGGCCACCGCGGCCGCGGGGACGCGCCGGGCCCGGCGGTGCCGCCCCGGAGGAGGGGCCGCGGGGCCGGGCGGGGCGGAGCGCGGGGCGGGCCGGAGCTGCCGGAGCTGCCGGAGCTGCCGCAGCAGCCGCGGGGCGGGGCGGCGGGCGCGCCATCGCGGGGGGCGGTGCGGTGGGGTGGGGTGATGTGAGCCCCGGGTTTGTGATGGGAGAAGCGGACAGCGGAAGAGGGAATCGGTCAGCCCAGCCTGACCCGTGACAGCCGCCGGGGCGAGTTTGAGCTGCCAAAGCCCAGCCATCGGGGGCGCGTCTGTAAGCCTCATGCGCTTTATCGCTGTAAATAAATGCGATTAAATAAAGTTTTGCCACCAGATAGTGGTTCCCTTCCATTTAAACCGTATCGTAACCTCCTTCTACACTGAGAGCAGCCTTACACATCTAAATAGGGAAGTGGGTGTCCGTGTTAAAAATGACCCGATGAAGGAATCTTCCAGGCTCTTTGAAGTCTGTTTACAGAAGGCAGGAGAGGGTGGTGCTATGTGCAAAACAAATGAGAAGTAAACTGAGTAACACACAAAAAAGAGAACAAAGAAAAAAATACATATATATAGAGAGAGAGAGGGAACAAAATTCATTAGTTGAAGCACCCGGCTAATTTTAGACCTGAAAACAAGTTTTTGAGAATGGGATTTCATGGATCTGCATATTCTAGTCCCAAAATGTGCATGCAGCTGAAGCCTGGGAAGAGTTCCCTGTCAAGTAATTAACGCTTAAGCCTTCCATTTTCTGTTAACTTTCCAGTTACACTGTAAAACAATCCCAGTGTACATCACCCAGTCATAATCCTTCAGACTTATTTTCTGTGACACATCTTCCTGCTGTAGCTCTATTAGCTCTGTGTCTATGTTGGCCAGTCTTTGTACAGTTCACAGCCACGATGGAGTTGCTGGGTGATGGGGCCTGGTGCACACTCACAGACTCCAATCCCTGCCTCTTGTTCTCCTCCATTCCAACTTACACAGCTACTCTAATGAGTTTACTTCAGTTTTGGAACACAAAAGTCAGTGAAGATGGTTTCTGCCCGGACACAAGGGTCTATGCTTAATCTCAAAGAGAAAATAATACACAACAGAGCCCAGAAATACCTGCAGTTTCATTACCCAGGCATATCATATCTAATCCCTTGTCAGTGGGCAGTCAGTAGACAATGAGGAATGCTGGTAAATAATCCCATCCCTGATATTAATACAAGGAGCTCTGTCTGTGTTGGCTGTGGATCCTGACCAGTGCCCACCACTTTTGTGTGGACTATGATCCCATATTGTATTCCCTGTGAGAGGATGGTAACCTCCAGCCATCATCATCCATGTTAGGTGGGAGGACTGCTCTAATATATTGGTCTAATATGGTCTTTCACTACTGTACTAAAATCAAAATGTCATCATAACACACTGAATCAAAACCACTGTCTTTCCACAGTCTCAATAACACCCACCCTTCTTGCTTCTTTCAGAAATCCAGAAGCTACAACCTCAGTTATGGAAGTTCTATATTGTATTTATAGCTACTTATCATGTCCAACCATATGCTGCTTGATGTAAAATAACCCACAGAATAATACTCTACATTTTTTATGGTTACACGTGCAAGATTATGGAAATACAGCCATGATACACACAAGAAGCTGTGGGAAGTGCCAAATGCTTGCAGAGCAACACTGAGCTTCAGTTAACAACAGGAGACTATCTTCATCCTTCTGTGCTTTTTTACTCTGTTCTTATTGATGGTATGACCAGTGTGCAGAGCAGTGTTCCTCAGATTACTTCTCTGGAACAATCTCTGCCAAATGATTCTGAAGTCTTTACTTGTGCTGCACTTTAGCTCATAACTGTTCTCCACAGTTACATCTATCTGGACTACCAAGCACTAATACATAATCTTTGATATTGTCCAAGCCTTAGCATGGTCATGGCTGTGATTTTGACTCAGCCCAATACAGAGTTTGGAGGACAGTATTGTCAGGGGTGGTTCCTAAAAAGTATTCTGGAGTTACCCAGAGACTAGTTGGCAGAGGGAGTATGGTCAGGAGGCATGCTCTGCCCTTGCAAGAGGAAAGTCCCTGGTGGTATCATTTCCAAAACACACTCGGGAATGATAAAGTTCTGAACTATTACTGTTTTCTTCCTGTAATGCTTCCCCCTTGACAGGTTTCTTTCTGGAGGTATTGTGTTAGTCAAAACATATTTGTATCTCAGGGTTTGATCTAAAACTGTTCACAAAATTTTGAAGGACATGCTCATGTAAGTTTTTCTTTCCATTCCTTTGGGGGTCAACTTATATGCATTCATTATTACCTAATTCTTGATTCCTGTCCCAAAGAGCTTATAGGTTATGTATTACTCTGTGTTTGTACAGTTCTGGCACAGCGGAGTTCTAGCCTATGATGTGGGCACATAGTTACTATGAAAATAGAAGTAAGAAGAAAGTTGAGCTGTGTAGTCTTCTGTAAATTAATAAACCTCAATTTATAAAAAAATCTACAAGCACAGAAGATTTTAATAATACTCAAGAACAGATTCCTAGAGAACACTGCATAAGTTCATGCAAGGGAAAAAAGGCCTTCCATTCTTACTTGGGACACTAGATTTTTCTACCAAGTATGTTGCCAGAGAGAAAAATAACCACTCAAACCATTGTGCATTAGCAGTAATGTCTGGCTTTTCCCCCAATAAAATCAGAGTTGATGTTCAGGCACACAGTACCTGGGTCATGAATGACTGCAATTGTTAATGCATGCCCACTGTGCTGGTAAAAATTATTCAGTAAATAAAAACTTGAACTTTTAGCTTTTAATTTATAATGAACTCATAAGCAAACATAGCTCTGGGGTCTGGTGCTGACATTCTTTGTATTAACAATAAACTCAGAGTAGCTCAGGCATTGTAAATTAATAGTTGATCTAGTTTTATTCCAGTGTAAACATAAAAAAGCAGTTTGACTGACTATGTAATTATCTAATTAAATGTCCCACAATCCTAACCAAGGGATTGTTCTCCTAACATAAGTAGATATTTTTATACGGTACCTACAGTTACCTGTGGTAATTTATTGAATTCTCTATCTGGTTCACTTTTTTTCCCCCTTCATTTTTCTTTTCCTTTCAAATCCAATTATCTAGTACTTCATTAAATACTGACATTTTATCTACCTCTTAGCAGTTGATTGATTTGAGAAATTTTTTAAAAAGTATAGTTAGGTGTTATTTAGTTGCAGATATTTCTAAAACATTTGGCCCCTCCTTGAATTTAACTTGCTGCCAGTTTTGACTGTCCTGCTGGTTTTACTTTGTCTCTATTCCTGGGATCGACTGTTCCAACTGTTTCAGTATCATGTGCTTGAATATCTTTCTTCTTTGACCTCTGTGTTAAGAGATGAGATGATGACATCATCCTCAGGACAACTGTGATGTCACCAGAAGTAGTATAAAGTGTAAACCAATAATGAGGCAGGGGAGTGACTGGTGAAAAGCAAAACTGAGAGGCTTATTATGTCAAATGGTCAAATGTGGGATTGTAATTTTCCAGGAACTGTTGCAGGTGGACTTAGAGGCAGGGCAGAAGGCACTGGTTATGTGCCAAAATGCTCATCTGTAATGATAACAGCTCTCATGCCATCAGGGCGTGCATTGCATAACTGAACTTGATTTTGAAACAAGTTTTTTGGACTTGGTTTTATGACAGATACACCCTTTCCTCCCCCTCACTGAAAATACAGCCCAAAAAAAGGATCTGTAGCAAATGAACCACCAGACAAGTTTTGGTATTTTTTTTCCTTCTTGGAATATAACAAGTCATGATGATGAAAGTTCTCAAAAGAGCCTTTCTTTTTCCTCTAGATTCACATCCAACCATGCAAAACCATGAAAACCTCAATGCTTCCTTTATATCCTAGTAGCTCTTTCCCCAGTCAAAACTCATTTCTCTGCTACAAAATACTTGGCTCCTGAGAAACAGAGGCTTCTATTGACTTCTATGACCCAAACATCATCAAAGCAAAAGAGTGTAGGAATATTTAAATTAGGCACAAGAGAGGTTAAATTTATCAACCTTTCTGGAAGTACACTTGTACCAGTCCAATCTCATCAGAAAGTAATTTAGCTCCAAATCTGTAAATAGCCATGGATAATCTCTCTAAATATAATCTTAAAAAACTTAGAAAAACTTGAGACCTGATAAAGCAAAGCAATCATGGTGTATGAGATTAAGGATATAACAGTGAAATCATCAACATGTTCTTTCTTCAGCCAAAGACCACAATTCCTACATATGCTTGTTCAAGCACAGACCTGTAGTCTGCTCAAGCAAAATACTGTTGTCTAAGTGCACACGTGTACAAGAAATAAGAGATCATACTCAACTCCTAGGAAATCCCCTCCATCCTATTGTGGACAGAAATGCTTTCCAGCCCCAAAGCTAGATTTTCATCAGTCCAGTATATCAATGCATGACCAGCAAAGATTTTGCCCAGAATGCTGTTTTCAAAGCACAGCAAATCAAAATCATCGGTATTATTTGTTTAGAACAAAACAGTACAAAACATACTTTGAGAACTTCAAACAAAGCTGGTCTGCTTCCCAGGGTATAATCTTTTCTTTACTGTTCCTGCAACTCTTGCAAACTACAACAGCAATCCTAATCCTGAAGAGGAAAAAGAAATTTGGAAACCATCTGCTTCTGTTGAGAGGTTTATTGCTTTTCTCTCAGGCTCATGTCTGCAATTTCTACATCGGACTGCCTACCAATATGAAATTATCCTTGCAAACGTTTCTGAAAGTTATTGGTCAGAGACTGGAGAGCAGCACACCTTGATTCGTTCACTATGTTGTTACCTCCTTACTCTGCAAACTGTAGCTGGAAAAGATGTAACAGCTACAGCCATGATAATGAGAAGATAAATAGATATTTTATGTAAAGCTTTTTGTTCTGATGGACTAAGCATTAAGTGCTAATATAGCTCAGCTTGAAGTTCATTCTATAACTTCACTGAGGGAGTGGAGTATCTAAAATGAGTTTTACAATAAAGGTAGCAATATTTGGTGCTTCTTGCTGTGACAGAAAAATTCTTCACTTCTGTGCAGACCAGGGTATAGAAGGGGTTGTGCTGTGTGGCTCCTGATGAATGAAAGGGCACTCTGTCCCTGGCTTGTGGTTACAAGAAGCAGGTTGGCTTGGCTTTGAAGTTAAATAATTCTGCGCTATCTCAGGTACTGTTGTTAGTTCTGGCTGTCATATAAACTGGATGAAAAGAGTTTAATCTCCCCTCAAGAAAGAGGCAGATGGAGGATTGTGAGCAGGCTGCCAGGAAGAGAGGCAGACCCTGGAGCTGACGGGGAAGGTCTCTGCAGGCACTGCCTGGAAGTTCCCCTCTTCAGCCCTGTCTTGTGACAGATGCTGAAATAAAGTGAGATAATGCGACCCATTGCTAGTTTTCTTTCCTCCCCCCCTCACTTATACTCAGTTTTCTTGAATATTTGAAGTGGTAGAATGTAACCACGTTACAGCATTTTTTTTTTTCAAATGGCTGTGTGTAACATTTAAAAGGGTAATTTTCCCAATTCACCCTGTGCAGCAGGTGCAGGTCCTGTGCCTCTGCTTGAAGGGCCCCTGCTTTCCCCCCACTGGGCTGTCTGTAATAGTGAGGCAGGCACAAGGGTGCAGATCTGTTCATGAGCTCCTGCCCTAAGGCATTTCCACACTGTCTGCTCATTCCTTCTTGTGTGTCAAGCTGTGAGGACACCTTAATCTGGCAGCACGGATTTCAGATCTCTCTGATCTTTAACCTCTAGACTCAGTACTGGGTGATTCAGGGGAGAGATGAGATACTGTTTTGGGATAATCTGTCTTAGAAGCACTTTCCTTGTAATTCCATTATTGGGGATTTCAGTGATTGTGGTTTATGCCAAGGACTGTGCTTGTTCTGAATTTGAAGTACAATCATCCTTTGAATGCTTGCCATAATATTTTTCATGCAAAATTTGAGCTATATGGAACAATGACAATGTTTAAAAGTATATTTTGCTCAAGCAAATAATCTTTTCAGTCATACTTGCTGTCAAAGCTGACTTAATCTTATTGTTATGGGCTGGTTTGTTCTTAAAAATATATTGTTATATATACAGTTAATACTCAAGATTGTGTGAAAATCCTGAGGCACACAATTAAATCCTACACATGCAGTCACAGGACAATAAATTCTCTTTAATTATTTGCATCAAGCCTGGGCAAATAATCAGTAAATAAGGTTGTTAAGTGCAGTCTTTCTCTTATCTAAGCAATTCATTCTCCTGGTCAGGTGTATTAAAGCAGGAACATTGTCATTTATTTCCGTTTTGTACCTGCTATCAGTCATTACATCTTCTTTAAGGACATGCATATCTATGTGATGTTATCTGAGGATTGGGCTTGTTATGATTTCTACATCTAGAGTACTAATATAGTTAATAGATTTGATTGACTTTGCAAAATAATGAAAATGATACTTTATTTTATGTCAGTTTCATATTCAAATTTCTATGTGTGGGAGAAGCGTCGCTGGTAACTCAGTAGTAAATCCTTCCCTGAAAACGTGGTCAGTGTCAAAGTGAGTGTGGTCTCTCCAGAAGTTTTATAGCACTATGATCCCTGAACATAGGAAGGAATGTTGTTTCAGAACTGAAATTAAGCAGAATTTCATCTCCATCAGTCTAAAAATAATTATTTGGAAAACTAAATTTAGGTTTGCTGTGACAAAGGGTATTCAGATGATGGAGAAACTACAGTCTGTTATTTGAAAGGAGGTATTTCTCTTTTTTTTTTCTGATTTTTGCTGTTTTGATGAAAGCTGTGCAAAAATTAGAATTTTACTCTAATAAAAATTTCAATATAAAAGAGTCTTGAAGTCTAAAATGCACAAAAGTTTTTGCAAGTGAAACACCTGTCTTAAAATGGTCAAAAATTATGATATATTGGAATGACTCTCAGGAGGCAATGATCCATTATAAGAAAATGTAATTCAGTGTTGAACTGAGAAAGTTGAAACAATTTTAGTTAGTCCAGTATTAAGATATTGTAAATTAATTGTATTACCAACCCCGCCTGCTCTACATTTAACTCTCTATATCCTGCCCTTGCATAAATGCCAGTGAGGGTCAATTCTGTCTCCATGTATTCCTGTTCACAGTTTGAAAAGAGCTTACAAGCACTTGCACGTACATACAAGACTTCTTGGTATTTCAATAAAATAGCTGCATTCAAGAATTAGCACACTGTGAAAATTATTCATCCTTGTTCCATAAATGAGGCAGAGGTTTGTCTTAAAACAAGCATTTTGTGTAAATCTATGGAAATCATTTACTTTGGTGAAATTAGTGAAATCCATTTCATTAGGTCCAGCATGTCCTGGGACAGAAAGCTTTTGTCCTGGCAGCCTGTATGCTTTCCATATTCCGTTATGCAAATATGAGAATTCATCAGAGACTTTGCCCCATTCCTGTTACCCTCATTCCAGTTGATTGTACAGTTTATCTACTTCAGACAAATCTATGCACAGTCTCCCAAAACTAGCAGTTTCTGCCCACAAAAGCAACATAAGCTTGTTTTACTATTACTTGCACATCAGTGACATTGTGTTCAGTGTGTCAGGCACAAAGAGAATTCCCATCCCAGTGAGTTTAGAGCCTGAAAGTATCAGGCCTGATATTCAGTTTACACAAAACAATATAATCCCGTTCAAGCCAGTGAACTCTGTATTACATAAGCAAAGGGCCTTGCTCACTGTTTCAAACAGATGAAGATTTATTTTTTTTTTTTTAATAGCAAGACTAGGAACAAACTAGGCAAGCAGTGTTTTTATCAAGCTCTGCCATAGTACAGGAAGAGACAAAGGACTGGTCAGAAAATAATTCTATTCCATAGAATAAAAAACAAAGTCATACCCACAGATAGTTCAGAGTCATGTCAAGGTACATGTCTGCTTCTGATCTGAATTCTTCAGACACTGTTTTCCCCATTTCCACCCCCACACTGCAATTTGTGCACAAACAGAAAGGCTTCCCTGTGCAGTCATCCCGGTGATATCAGATGTCCCTCCCCTGCAGCCCTAGGTGACATCCCAGCTCATTCACGCTGCATGTTTTTCATGTTGCTTGCATGGGGTTGGGATCATACTTATTGCTCATCTGCTTTGTCCAGGTCAGATGTAATTTGTTCTGTGCAATTCTGCTTCCCCTGGCAGATTAAATCTGATGTGGGTTTCTCACTTTCTGTTTCATACTGCTATCTTCTCTGAGCAGACATAGGCCCAACTTAGTGCAAATATATCTTTTGTCTGCAACACCCATGAGATTTCTTTTATTAGTAGTAGTTTGCAAATTTCCCATGATCTTCTTTCTGTGCAGCACATTTTAAATATGGCACATCCACATTACAAAATTCTTCCTCTTCCTCTTCTTCATGTATTTCTGTACTAGATTATGAGACATTTAGGGCAAACAACATAGTATTGATACATAAAGAAGAATACAAAATTTTTCCCAAATAAAACATAACATGCTTCTTCTTAAAGTATAGCCTTACAGGAAGAATGCATTATCCCCAGTTCTTTCAAAGTTACAGTACAAGTTCACATGGCATGTTTTGGTTAGCCGGGAGATGTTCTTGTAAAGTTCAGAATCTCACCCAAATACAGATCTGAATGTTCCCAAAGTTTGGAACGAAAAGATCACATCTGTAATATTGCCTTACATATGTTTAATTTTCAGATTTTATGCTGTCCTTTGTTAATTGGAGTTCCTTCCCTGTTCATTTTACTGGCATTTTGAATTTCAAGGTGCCTTTCTGTCTGCAAAGCTCAGCTACAGTATTGGATGTCCAAACCCAAACCCTGACAACAGCAACCAACCTCGTCCTCATTTCAGACTGCCTGTTTGGCTTTTGTACCTGTCCAGTTTATGTGACATTGCTAATATCAAACTCTTCATGAAGGTTAGATCTTCAATTTGTAGAAGCTGACATACCTTCCTACATCTGCCACACCCAAACCGAGAAGCTACCAGGTTCTACCAACCAGCCACCACACACTGAGGAGCTACATGTTACTCTCCACAGGCTCTTGGATCAGGAAGGTTCTTCTGTAAGTCATAGAATATATCCTACACTGCACTGTGTAGGCTATCTGGAAACACCAGAGTGGGATTTACATGAGATAGCACTATAGCTATGCTAAGATTATACTCCACCCAGACTAATACATCTCCTGTGAAACCTATACAGAGCTGTGTGGTGACTCCAGTAGCTCAGCTCAGTGGATATGATTGCATTGCTCTGCTTGATGCTGGGTAGAAATGCCATGGTCTTGCGTATGATTTCAAACACGTCAGCGTCTAAATACTCTGCTCCACCATCACTGTAAGAGTAGGTCACTGAGAAATACAAACCAGAGTCACTTCGAAAATCATCAGGCAGATCCCCAGGTCTGCCTCTTTTCCCTCCTCCACTAATCATTCAGCAGTGGTGGATCTATCACTGGAGTGGGAAGTGCCATTCCCCCTCTCTCATTTCTTCTCCTGAGTAGTTCTTCTGTCAATCCATGGCTGTGTTCCAAGACCACCACCTCATAGATATGCTCTCTGCCTTGCAGGAGAGCAGCAGCAGGGATGTCTGGGCATGTTTTCCCTGGCTTGGGACATGTTTTGCATCTCACCTTTGCCACAGGTTTGCTTATTCTGTGTTTATTGCCCAGGTCAGGTGCCAACTTTCCAAACTTTTGTGCTGTTTACATCCTTATCCTGCTGGTACCAAGCACGTGTGAGGGCCACCAGAGCCACTCAAAACTTTCCAAACAAGAATAGTAATACCACGGGGGACATATAGTAACACAGTGTCCAAAGGGTGATACTTGAACAAGCTGGGTACCAGAAAGTGGGAAGAGTTAACCACTGCCTGATCCTGCTTTAGCAAAGACTCACTGGGCTTCAAGCTAGGCCTGCTTTATGGCACTGAGTTGAAAAAGCAAATGAACAATTAAATTCCTACATTTAGATTGCGAGTCCAGACATTTCGAATCCAACCGGGATCTTTCATCAACGGAATCTGAAAAAAAAACCAAAAAATAATGAGATATAATGCAGTTAATTAACTATACAGAGAAGTTAATGTATACAAGCCTCAATCATGGTCCTTGAAATGCAGCTGCTCTTAATGAATACCTCTCCTGTGATTCTTTTGTAAGCCACATTGCCCTTGTGTCATCCTCACTCTTTATCTGAACTGAGAAATGTTCTCAGTTCTCTCTTTCTGCCTCAGTTTTTAGGGGTTTTGCAGAAGGATTTAGTCCTCTGCTGGTAAGATCTGTGTCATCAGCTGGACGGAGCTTGGAAGGAGAGGATCCCTGCAAGCTCTGAAGAAGCAGGGACCACAACAGTCTCTGTTTATCCTTTTGCAGTATGGGGATGGCCAATACAAAGGGCAGAGGTAGAGCTGTAATTCCACCCCACTGCCTAGGAAAAAAGTCTTTTCATAATGCAGCATTCTTAGACCTGTTCATGGCACAGGAAAACCTCTAATATCAAGTAAGATAGGAAAAGAAGTTCTGTAGTACAAGAAGAACACACTTCATCCCCTTTGAAGCAACCTGGGGCTCAGGAGCCTCATAGCAGAGCCATGAGTTTATTCCATGAGCAATGCCCAGCTGACAGGCAGCACAAGAGCCTCAGCAGAGTGGCTGTACCTCCACAGACAGAGCCCCACAGCTGAGGTGGCACACAATTACTGTGACAACCTCTTTTTGAATGCACAGAAGTAGGAGTGAATGATGATTTCATTTTTAAAGAAGCTACAGTTGCAAGACACACTGAAATAAATTAATATCCACTAAATAGAGTAAGCTTCCACTGTTGTTGGAGATGAAGGGCTACATGTTTAAAATAAAAGTAAAAGTTATTGAAGAGAAATTCTGTACAGCATTTTATACTACTTTTTATTTCATAGTGAAATTTCATACTGAAAGAACTAATTCTACAGGATCAATAAATATGATGATATGAAAAATAATTTGAAAGATTTCCTTTTCTTGTCTTGAAGAATTAACTTCCAAATGTGACCAGGTTTGCTGGTGGTGTGTTCTGAAAATACTCATATTTCCTCATATTCAAATATCAAAATTTTTCAAACACAAATGCTCACCAGAAAAAACCCAACCCATTCTGCTCTCTGTCATTCCCAAGTTATATGAAACCTAGAATACTCCATGGAATTTTACTGAGTAAATAGAAAAGGCATGAAATTATTCTTTTTCTGAACTTTCTTTTGTTTGAATTAAGACAATGAAACAATTACAAATAAGGAGCAATCAGAAACCAAAAAACAAGCATTACAGAAATAAATTCACCCAGTTCTAGTAGATGCAGTTCTTAAGGGTTCCTTTACTGTTCGTTACACTCACACACTCTGGTATATGTATAATTAAAATGACATTTTGTGGGGGGGATGTGATAAATGAGTTTGGGGTGGCACCATCAGAAGACATAGAGGTTTGGCACACAGCCCTTCTCCGTTCACCATAATATCTTGCACTTGAACATTACACTAGGGATTGCACAACACTATTCAAACAGAATTTACTGAGTCTCTCAACAATCTTATGGACCAGGAGGTGTTATAAATTCCATTTTTCAGATAAGGAAACTGAGACACACCCCGATTAAATTACTTATCTGCATTACAAAGGAATTCTAGCATCTGAATTAGAAATAGATCTTTATATGTGGTCCATTGTTTTAACAAGTGATCTATCCTTTCTACTCTCAGAAGTAGAATAAAAATACTGGCATTATTGTGTCAATAATTAAATGAACAGAAACACGCTTACAGGTTAAATTATACGTTTGTGGTAGTTTGGTCTAGGCCTTCCTTGGTGACCAGTTTGTAACCAAGGAAGGGCCCAGATTTACCCAGTACTCCCTACAATTTTTATGTAAGTCAGGCTATAAGAAGAAAGGAGGAGAGGCCTTCTTTCTCTTTCCTTCTGGCAGCTTGGAGGTGCAGGTTCCCTGCTATTGAGTTTGTTGTGTTGAGGAGCGAGGCCTGGTAAGGCTTTGTTGACCTTGGGAGGCAGAGGTTGCTGGCCATCGTTCCAGAGTGACTTTCTGTTGCCCCAAGGAGAGTAGTAAGATAGTCTTTTGCTAATTTCTTTTAGTTGCTAGATCTCGGGCTACTGATTGGGATATATATATATTTTATTTTGATTTTGTTCCTTTTCCCTTCCCCCTTTCCTTTCCCTTGTGAAATTGTATATATATTTCAATTGTATATAACTGTAATATAAGTGTAAATATATTTATATATATTACTTTAGCTGTCTCTCTCTTGTTTCGGTTTTCTTGGTTGTTTTTTCCCTCTTCTCCCTGAGTTTTGGGGGGGAGGAGGGGGACTTCTTGTGGTAAGGTTTGGAGACTTGGCAGGGAGCCAGCTTCAAACCATATCAATATTGAAATACACATGCATATTGTATGCAAATGTTGAATTCAATATAATTACAATTTCATGTTGCATGTGCCTGTTTGTGTCTCAGAGCTGTCATAGAATGGTTGGGTTGGAAAGGACCTTAAAGATAATCTAGTTCCAATTCCCCTGCTATGGGAAGTATAAGCTTTATGAGACCAGCTTGCTCAAAGCCCCATCCAACCTGGCCTTGAACCACTTCCAGGGATAGGGCATCCACAACTTCTCTAGACAGCCTGTGCCAGTGCCTCATCACCGTCATAGTAAGAAACTTCTTATATCTAATATCTAATATAATATATCTAATATAAATCTAATAATGATATCTAATATAAATCTACCCTCTTTCAGTTTAAAGCATTCCACCTTGTCCTGTCACTACATACCCTTATAAAAAGTCCCTCTCCAGGTCCCTTGTTGCCCATTTAGTTACTGGAAGGTGCCCTAAGATCTCCCCCTGGGGTCTCAGCTTCTCCAGGTTGAACAACTCCAACTCTCTCACCCTGTCTTTATAGGACAGGTATTCCATCCCTCTGATCATTTTTGTGTCCCTCCTCTGGACCTGCTGTAACAGGTTGTCTTGGTTTCTCTTTGGTGTTGAGGTAAATTGTGGGGAGGTGGGGGAAGCTTGGAGATTGGATTTTTGTGGAATGAAACCTTCACACAGCTCCACACCTTTCCTGTGCTGAGGACCCCAGAGATAGAAGCCACACTCCAGGTGGGGTCTCACCAGGGCAGAGTAGAAGGACAGAAACACCTTCCTCGACCTGCTGTCCATGCTGCTTTGGTTGCAGTCCAGGATACAGTTGGCCTTCTGAGCTAAGTGCACTCATTCTTTCCTTTTCTTTCTTTCTTAAAAACAAAGTTCTCTGATCCAAAAAATAAATCTCCGAAACATAATAATAGGAACTGCCACAGGAAAACAGTATGTTTCATCAGCAGAAAAGTCAACAGTGTGTTGCAACAGAGTTGGTAATTGTACGAAAGTGCCTGTGCATTCAGTTCGTCTGAAAAACAGTGATCAGAGACAGGCCTGTAAAACATTCTTTGTGTACTGGTGCAACAGCCACGTGACTCTCCAGGATCCCTGCCAGCAGTTTGAAAGTACAGTTAACGTTGCAGTTCAGTATTTGATCTTTAGAGTTTTCTAATTGCTGCTCCTGCCCGCTTTTGAAAAACAACCCTAAGGAGCTTTCATTCAGTCCTGTAATTAATGGAAAAATTTAGTATTTATTGAATGATATTTTGTCCATTTTCAGAGTGACTGTTGTAAATCAACTGTCTGCTTTTCCTACTTAGTAGGCTGAGAAATGCAAACTGACAGGAGCAAAAATTATTTTAAAGTAGACACAATGCATTAAATCTTTTCTTCAGTTGTGCCAGCCTCTGTAGGCACTCTGCTGACCTCAGAGAACAAGCTAATGTGAGGAAAAGATGACCTCGCACTTGAGTTAGTGAAATAGGACACAAGTGCTATTCCTGTACAAGACAATCAGAGTCAAGGCACAGGCCGAGTCA
Source organism: Manacus candei (assembly GCF_025592945.1). Classification (NCBI taxonomy): domain Eukaryota; kingdom Metazoa; phylum Chordata; class Aves; order Passeriformes; family Pipridae; genus Manacus; species Manacus candei. Next base: position 3,892,607 of record NW_026138059.1, read on the forward strand.
CTGGGACGCTCTGGCCTGTGCCCTGTTGCTGGAAGAACAACACTTGGCATGGGTGCCACGGCCAGCTGGCAGCTCCCAGTTTGGGAATGAGCACAGAGCATTTCCAATAGGCATCTGAAGGGGGCCAACCGGTTTTGGGTGCTGATGGAGTTTAATAGCATGGAGGTGTCTAGATTACACCAGTAGCATCAAAGCCAGAGAATGGGCACTGTCACTGTTTAGTTCATTAACACCAGTGTGGCAAAGAGATCCAGACTGCCTCTGGAGCTACCTGAACCTTCTTCCTTCCAGGAGCGTGGGGATGCCACAGGCCTTATTGCTCAGTTCTCCTGATGACTAAAATTAATATTATCCTCCTAAACTGTCAGAGTAAATTCAATAATATTAATAAGGAAACTGTAACTTCTGGTGCAAAGCTAAATTTGCCTTTTGACCTCTAAAAAGAGTCTTTGTGACCCTATATTGCCCAGTCTGGCAGCATTAAGCCAAGCTGTATTTTTCCCAACTAAACAGGAAACATTTAAGAATTAAGATATTTATTATAGCTGATAGAAGGTGAAGCAAAACAGAAGACTCAGAGGTAACAGGCCTGATATCTGCAAGAGAACTTCATACTCTCACTGGAGGGAAAAATACATGTTATATAAAAATATTTCAAGGAAAAAATGAAAAGGTAATAACTGTAATCCATGTCTCCTTGGGAGAGATATAGAGACTCAGTGAGCATGAAAGAAAACAGGAAACATTTAGGCATTATGAAAACATTATGATAACAGGACCACACAAGCTCTAATATGGCTTGGTGGAAGAAGCTGAGATCTTTCAGAGCAGGCTGAACACGCATTTTTCAGAAATGTTTTAATTATAGCCGAATTTGCCTGTAGGCATAGAAATGGACTAGATGATCTCTGAGTCTCTTTCAGACTTGTATTCTATTATTCTGTGGTGAAGTGACACAGCAGAATGAGTGTGCATTTTCAGGAGTTCTTTTCTAACAATGAAATCTCACAGTGGAAAAAAATTCAGAAACTGGTGGTGAAAACCCTGTTATATGAAATGTTTTGAATCTGACTAAGGAAACAATGCAAAAATGAGGTATAAGGAAGCATGGCAGAGTAGCCAAGGGGTGGACAGGGTGACCTAAGCAGCTCTTCTGTCTCAAACTTCTGACTCAATCTCATGGTATCACCTGACTGGTGTTTAGCCCGTCGCATTGATGCAACAGATGTTGTAAACAAAGTTACTCATTTGTGAATTACTCAGGTAATTTAAATCAGATTCCTACAGTAATCATGCCTCTAAATGTAGTTAAGTACACAGTGTATGTGTGCTTCATTGCTGCTAATATCAGATTGAAACATCCAATTGCTTCCCTTGAAGAGCATTTGATTTTACAAAACAATTACAAGAGCCACACCTGCTGCCCAGAGGTGAGTTACATTTTCTCTGTAGTGTGGGTGCCTACTGCAGAGCAGTTGATCTGTTCTGTCGCAGTGACCCAGAGCTGGTACCTTTTGTGAGAGGATGCTACCTCCACTACAGAGTAAATTTTAAGCAACAAAGAGGAAAGACAGACACCTTCTTTCAAAATAAGATGATGATCTAATTTAGGCACATGACCAAATTACCTTTCTAAGTGACCTAGAGTAAGAAAACCATTTCCTAGTATCTGAAGTAAGTCAGGTTTGACTGACAACTTTAGTTTTCCTGGAGAGGTTGTAATTAGTCAGATGAAGCTTGGGACATCAGTAAATAATGATTAAAAAACATAACTACAGAGAGTTCTATCAAAAACTGCAGTAACGATTTCATAGTCAAATGGCCTGATGTCTTAACTCATCAAGCCAAAAAATTCCTGTCTACATTTAGCTTCTACAAGAAGACTACCTAAATATAGCCACTGGTCTGTAGGAGGCCAAATGGGGCTGCAGCCCATGGAGATCTCCACAGAACAGTTTAAGTACTTTGCAACACAGAAATCATATTCAAGTTTTATTGTATGAAGCAGAGGAGGTATGACAAAAAACCAGTACTGCCTTATCACCTCACTCAAACCTGGCCCATGTAGTTGCTTCCAAGTCAAAGGAGCCACTATAGTCAAGGGTCCTGGTAGCTCCAGGGTCCCAAGACATCACATGGAGACAGAGGAACAGGTGTAGGGTGGAAAGATCACAAGCGGCTTGGAGTCTCCAAACTTGCCCAGCCCTCACAGCCTCTATTGCTCTAGAGGCAGCATGGGAGCCAGGGCAGCTCTTACAGTGCAAGCACAGTATTTTCCGTGCCCCATCACTGCTAAAAATATGGATAGCTGCATTTTAATCATAGAATCATGGAATGTCTTGGGTTGGAAGGGATCTTAAAGATCATCTTGTTTCAAGCCCCCACCACCATGGGGACAGATGCCACCTGCTAGACCAGGTTGCTCGAATTCCCATTCAACCTGGCCTTATACACTTCCAAGGATGGAGCATCCACAACTTCTCTGGGCAACCTGTGCCAGTGCCTCACCACTCACAGTAAAGAATTTCTTCCTAACATCTAATATAATCCTCTTTTAGTTTAAAACTGTTCCCCCTTGTCTTATCACTACATGCCCTTGTGACAAGTCGCTCTCCTTCTTTTATATAAGCCCCCTTCAAGTACTGGAAGGCTACTCTGATGTCTCCTGTTCTCCAGGCTGAACAACCCCAGCTCCTTCAGCCTGTCTTCATAGGAGCAGTGTTCCAGTGCTTTTGTGTCCCTCCTTTGGACCTGCTCTAACAGGTCCACATCTTGCCTGTATTGCGAACCCCAGAGCTGGAGTCAGTGCTACAGATGGGGTCTCACCACGGCTCCTTCTGATGCAGTCCAGGGTACTCTCACCTCTGGACTGAGTGCACATTGCTGGCTCACATCCAGCTTTTCATCCACCAGGACACTCAAGACCTTCTCTGCAGGACTGCTCTCAATGAGTTCATTTCCCAGTTTGTAGTACCTCAAGTTCCTAAGTGATTTAAAAATCCAGACATATGCTGATTCCTTTGTAATAATCCAGCCTCTAAATTAAAAAAAAAAAAAAAAAGTGAGAATGTCGATGACATTTCTGTCCCAGAGCTCCAATCTTCTTGCTCAGTGTCAGTGGGAGAAGAGGAACTGTCAAGGTGCTGCAATCTGCAGCGGGGCTCAGGCATAGTGGTTTGCTAACCATACTTGAAAGTGAGTTTTAGTAAAGTTAAAAATAAGGACCGGAAGCAAGACACTGCATGGCAGTTCATTTAGTCCCACACCTCAGTAAGTACATCCCAGCACTGGGTTAACACAGGGGACTCCAACTCTGGTCTTTGAAGTACATCCTGAAAGAGCCTCATGCCAGGACTGGATTCTTCCTGCTTAGCTCCTCCCATTTCTTAACCTCACATTAGTCACTCACAGAAAGAATTATCAGCTGTTTATCTAAGATCTTACAACATAGTTTGATAAAGGCTGTTTTGTCATCTCCCACAGACCATTCAGCTGGGTGGAGCACGTTTGGCTGCCACCACCATTGGCAGAGATGGTGGCCCCACCACCACACCTGAGCTTGCTTTTGGCGGATGTTTTAACGGCTGCAGTTAACACTGCACCTGGGAATGTTTCTCTTAGGAACCACCTCAGGCTACCAAAAGGTGTTTCGTGAGGTGATGTTTACACATCACCCGATCTTCACATCCTCCCTCATGGCATCAGCCTTTCCAGACTCAGAGGCCTCCCAGCCCACTCCTTTCCAGGGCAACTTCACCATGAGCCCTGGAAATGGGGGCTACTGGCCACAGCTTACCCCAGACCACTGAAGAAGGCCATACATGCCGTTCACCAGAGAAGGATTTAAATGGTTGCTTCTCCTCACAGCCAAGGGCAGAAAGCTGGCAGGTAGTGGAGCTGCATGACTGCACTGCACATGCCCTTGTGCATTCGGTTGGCCTTGAAGGAAGCTTTGGGCCATCCAGACCCTCGTTGTTAAGTACAAGACAGAGGAATTCAGAGTACTGAACTCTGGCAGAATATAGGATCTGCAGCCATGAAGAATCTGTAAATTTGGGGTTTTCGTGATATAGAGCACACAAAGCTGATGGTGCCCCACTGATGTTCAGTCTGAGACACAAGATACATGCTCAGTCATATACCCAGAGGACCCTCAGAAGGCAAAAAAGGCAGGAACTATTAAGAAGCTCTTGGCTTAGTTCAGAGGGATTCTGGTCAAACAGGTACAGCAGTGGAGCTGAACTGGCAGCAGGCTTGTTTACAGTCTTGAGAAACTGGACGTGAGCCACTCACTGGATCCCCAGGCTCCACAGCACCCAGCAGTACACAGAATAAAACTGCTGTGGCTGCTGTGCTGTGCCTGATCTTTAAATAATATCGGGCACAGATTGTGTTTTGGCTTGCTAGTAAACTTCACCACAGGTCACATACAAACACCTTGTAAAAGGCTTTTGGAAAGGAGCATTTCCCTGCTTCCGTTTGTTTTCTGTGCAAATTCAGGCATGAGTTTCAGTAGTGAGGATGGGGTTAGGAAGATGACAGTGCAAAACTGGGTGCTGTACACTGAAAAGCTGTGTGAGCCTTTCATGTTGTGAATTGAGCCCTTTGTCCATTTGCCTACAGCAGCTGCCTCCTTAGTGCAGCGTAAATATCATGGCAAGTGGGAGGTAATGGCCTCATCTGGGGCTGACCTTTAAAAATCAGCTGGGCTTTTTATTCTTTCTCTTTACTCACTTTGTTTGCTTGTAGACTTTTACTCAGAGGTCTTCCCTATGGGTATCTTGGCTATTTTAGGCTGCCAGTGATGTTTTCCATCCTCCTGGCCATTGATTTGTGGTAAGCCTTCCATCAGAATGCAATTTATTCAGAGAAGATTAAATTTTGCCACAGAGGTTAGTTCTGTCAAGTCAGTACTGATATCTAAGTACTTACATATAAGTCACTGTCCAGAGTCAGCAACGGCACCAACAGTAATGGGCACTACAGGTTTTAAGATATGGCTTCATGACAGGTTTGGAACCGTCATAACAAGCCTGCATTAAAATGCAAATTAATTAAAATATACTTTTTTCCCACTTTTCTCTGTCTATCTAGGATAAAAATACTGATAATTATGCTATTCTTTCAAACCTTTAAGAAGTCAAAGCCTCACATGTGCATTACTAACAGCAGAAAAAAAAGTACCATTGTCTTGTGTGTAGTTTTCATAGTTTTTAGAAGGATTTACTAGCCACAGCTTTTTAGGGAGTAAGTTTAGGTCATTTTGTGGAAACATGGGTATGTTTGTAATATGGAGAGGACACACCTTTTGTCCCACGATCATATTTCTGCAGTTGAAACAACAGGAGAGGAAAAACAATCCCCCATCTGAGAGGTAGGTCAGGAAGTTTGGAAACTTCCATTGCAGCTGGCACTATTGCAGGCTGTCTGTGCTCTGCTGCACAGCCCAGCTAACCCCGCTCTGCTTCTGTTTTTTCAGTTTAAAACAGAGAAAACATTACCAACTTCAGACTACCATTATGAAACTGAATTTCTCAGTGTTCACAAAGGTTCTGAGCTGCTTGAGTCAGTACACAGGGCTCACATGTAGTAAAAGCTACGTGTATGCAAAAGTAAACACACGTTCATAAATAGACTTTGAAAGCAGTTCCCTACTGGCTTTTGTCCAGAAAGGCAGAAAAAAAGGAGGAGGGGAAAGCTCAGTGTGCCTTTTCATTGGAAGTGATTTGTTTTTCTCACTAGCGCTACACATTGTTCAGGACTATTTCTAGGAAGAAGGCAGTCATAAAACCCAATCAACATATGCTGACACGTTGCTGACTAGAAGAAAAACAGCATGTGCAGAACAAGGGGAAGTCTTCGAATCAAGTTCTTGGAAAGTATCTCAGAACGCAATGGGGCAGGAATGTATTATTTCTGTGGTGCATGTTTAGTATTTGTTCACACAGAAAGCTTTAAAAGTCTTTCGAAATATTTTTTAAATGTCAATAATCTCTTGCGCTTAACTGGGCTTTAATTAATACTAAAATAATTGCATTGGCTTTAAAATTCTTTCACCATATAACAATGTCAAACTTTTAGAAGTTCTCTGCCTCTCCTCCTTTTTCCTTCAGTATTTTGCCTAAACCAGGCTCAGTGGCATGGCAGCTGTTGATCTCTTTGTTAAATGTCATATAGTTTTTCTCCAGACAGCACAATGCTATGGGTGAAGCTTTACAGATCTCTGGCTGTAGAGAATAATGTTTATATCACCAATTTATGGCACCACACAAGGCTGGCTGACTCAAGAACAGAGCAACTCCAACTGTTTATTTAACACTCCTAAAGGTGCCACTGCACCTAGGCTGGCAGTGAAGCAGTGCTGGATTAATAGAGCATAACCAGATGCCCTCAGGAATGCTCTGAGACTCTGTTTTCTGGATTTATAGTTTAAGAACAATACAGAGAGACAGGTAGCAAGATCTACACCACAAACCTCACCCTGCATCCAGCAACAGGGCCAAGGACATCAGAGATCCACCTCTGTCAATGGAGGATCCCAAGTGCTGTTTATGTTGCCTAAAAAAGAGGTATTTTCCCCCAGAAGTTAAATCAAGGGAACATTCAAAGTTCCATTTTGTAAATAATCTTTTCTTGAGTGCTTTGGGCTTCAGAGGCAATCCTGCATTCAGATGGATGAAGAATTATTAAATGCTCTGTGAGAAATTAACACCTCCTCATACTCCAGACTGGCAGGATCCATTTTTAAATTACCTTCACAGATCAGGTAGTCAACAAAAAGAGAGATGGTGGCAGGAGATAATCTGTTCACTGTAGCCGGCTAAAGTGCAGTAGAGACTACTTGTAGTCTCTTCACTATCCAATGCCCATAATGTAATTATTCGTGTGTGAAGGGATTCCTGCAGAGGGCAAGCACATATGTCCAGCTGTTCTTGTTTTGCTTGAGCTGCCAACACAGGACTTTACATTTTCAGAGCCTGTCTCATGCAGGTCACAGTCTTCATTATGTGGCATCAGTTGAACAGCAAGATGTCCTGCCTCTGGGCTGGGTTGTTAGTGCTAGCGTTAGTGAGATAGCACTAGATTTGGAGTCCCCATGGCATATAATCCAAAGATGTATTCAGCCCAGATGTACTTGTCTGACTTGAGGAACAGAAAATAGTTTCTTTTAACTTCAAGGTCACATTTCTTAAGTGGGATCAGATCCTGGAGCTGCCCCTTTTACCTGAGATAATCTTAACAAAGGTGGTTATGCCTGGATTCCCTTTCTAATCAACAGGAAGTGTAGCATTGCTAAAGCATGATCCATTTGAGCTTCCTTTGGACAGCATGACATAGAGCACTCAAATGCAACCTGTTTTCTGTAAATGTACCTCTTGCCTGTCTTGGAAAGACCATTTCCAGAACTGCCTGCTATTCTTTTTACATTATGTTTTTCACCCTTTTTCCCTACAGGATAGATCTGCTTTTGTACCTTCTCTAAAGCATACCACTTCCATCAGCGATTGCAGCTCCTTGAAAATAGTCAGCTTTCCTTCAGCAGAGCTCTCATAGTCAGTGGAAAAGTGAAAACAAATGCAAATACACACTGCAAATCAGTACAGCAGTCAAAAGAGCTTCCTTTTTTCCAATATTAACTTATCCCAGGGTTTATAAAGGAAAAGGACATGCACTGACTCATATTCTATACTGCTGTTTTCTGGCCTTCAGCAGTGCTTAGAACCTTTAACTGTGGCTCACTTTGTCACATGCTGTACAGAGACAAAACAAAAAGGTTGTGCCAGGGTGTCTGTTTAGTGAAATCCTCCTTACTTTAAGAAAGTGTTTTTCCACATCTTAGCGTTCAAAAGTCTGGGCAGTCATTCACTGTCTGCTACTTGCCACCAGCTTAATAAGTAACAAGTCATCATTAATGTAGGCAGCGTAGGATGAGCTGAAAAGTTTGCTTGACTGATATGGCAGGTAAGGAACTTGCTGCCCAGCTACAGGGACAGCAGGTAGTCAGGAAATATGTTCTAACAATCCCCATATCCTGATTTCAGGGATGCTTGTCTGGGGATTTAAAAAGGGCTTTTACAAAGCAGAAAATACTGACATTACCAAGCAAAAAAAGGCACCTATTCAATAGCTGTGAACTGATTCAAGCCAGTTAAAGTGAGGAACTGCCTCTCCCATGTGGAAATGTTGTGCAAATCCCCAGTGAGTAGCATCTTCTCGAATCTTAGAGGAAGCCTGTGAGCTCACGGTTCCCTCTGTAGGCAGTGGAGAGGTACAGACAGTTGCAAGGACTGAGTTACTCCAGTGGGATTGTTGCCTTTAGATTGTGGAAATGAATCCTTCAGTGGCTTCAAACAAAGCCTCTCTTTCCACTGAGCACAAATGAGGTAAAAAAACCTGCAGCATCCTATTTTGCTCCCTCCAATGTGGGTAGAGATCAAATCAGTCCACAGGAAAGCAGTAGGTGGGAGCCCCAGGGGACCTGTGGGAATCCCTGGAGTGGCTGGGATTGAGGCTTCTTCCTCAGATGCCATGTGAGGAAGAGGTAAAGGCTGCTGCCTCTGGCCTTTGGCAGGCCTTCTCAGTGGAGGGTGAAGGCTCCCTCCAGCTCCTGTCAAAAGCCAAGGGAAAGCATTGCTGAGCTGGATGCAGCCCAGCTCCTGCAAACAACTTATGTGGGTACTCTGTGGAAAGGGAAACCTTTTCCTCACCGGCTGGTGTCCCCATGCCCCTGGATCTGTCATCCCTCACCCTTCTCCTCTTCTTCACTCTTACCATTACCCCTCTCTCTTCCCAACCTTTCTTCCAAACCTGGATCCATCACCACAGGCTGTTCTGCTAATAGCCCTTTCCTATTTACAGGCTACAAGAAAAGGACCCAGCCCATGCAAAAGCAAAATATCTGGATCCTGCAGTAGGATTGTGTTAATTCTTAGTCCAGTACATTTTCATAGTTCCTCATCCATTGCAGAAACTTCCCTCTCCTACCTAGCTGCCCTGAACTGCCAAGAAAACTGAGTCAGGAAACGTGACCATTGCCTCTCCTGCTGCACTAACCTGCCACCCATCAGGCACAGGCTGCCTGCAGGAAATTAGACACCTGCTTTGGTCTTCTTCTTGCAGTCATTAAGTGGTGTATGGTGTAGTATGTCTGCCAAACGCCTATTAATAAGCCACCTTTTTGTGTGTCACAGACTTATGCCAAGATAAAATGACATTCCTCTTCTACCATCCGTCTTCTTTGTGTTTCCCAGGTCCTGTAAGTTTCTTTTCTGTACTATTTCCTGATCTACAGAGATTTGTGCAGCACTTACGAAAGGAGGAAGAGTGTAAAATTAGTGAACTAGTCAAATAAATAAGAGTTAAAGGAAACTACATGTACTCTGTTATACCATTAGGACCTGACTATCCACAAACTGCTACCCTGGGGGGAAAAAGAGAGAGAAAGTATATTAATTTTGAGCAAAACATTAGCTTTATGGCATGGTTTATATCCAAATGTGTTGCTGCAGAAATAGTCTGTGCCCATCTTCATGAGCTCCTACTTTACAAGTCTAATACAGCTTGTGAAGGGAAACAGAAAGGAGAAATGAGATGAAAAATAGAACTAAAGTCCTTCTTTCATTTAAACTCCAATCACTTAATGTTACTTTTCACATAGAAGGGGAAGAAAACTATTATTGTGGTTATAACCTGTTTATTAACTGCATCACCCCACTCACTTACAGCACAACCTCGACAAATCTTGCAGGATATTACAAAAGATGTTATTAGCATAATCCCCTTGCAACTGAGCAACTGAGAAAGTTGCAGAGGGTTGTTGAAACTCATCCAACACCACAAGGGAAAATAGCTTTGTCATCCTGTCTCAGGCCAGCACTGCACTGATTAGGTCAACAGCTACAGATCATTTCTCAATCTTAACTAAGAGTCAAGTCTTCTTTGACTTACATTCAACTTTTGGCCTCTATTGCACACATAACATAAAATTTCCAGGAGAAGGGATTTATGAGTACCCAAACTTTTTTTACCAAAGGTTGTGTCTGTAATTGCTTTAGATTAGCTCAGTTGCAATGACTGTTGCATTTCCACTGACCTTACAAAATTACAGGGAGAGTGAATCCAATTTAGCTAAGGAAATAAAGATGAAGGACATTTAAATACCTATTGGGAAAACTCTCCTTCAAGTTTAATCTGTTTTGTTTTATATAAGGCTAAAACAGATTAAGGAAACTGTTGTTTTGCAAGAGTTTTCAAATAAAATATTTATTGCAAATTATTTATTTATGAAAGAGTATATTTCCATTGAGTTTCCAAAATGTCCCTCTGAAGGAAAGGTAGCCCTCAGATGTCTTTGACTCATGAAAATCTCTAAGCAAAAGCTGGCAGATTGGAGGGGCTCAGAAATTTATAATGAAAGGAAATCCTTGAACTCTAGAGATTTCTCAGAAATATTTACTGGGATGGAAATCCCTCAAAGCCTCTATTTATACCCCTACTTCATCTTTCTCTGCCTTAAAATATTCAAGAAGTAATGAGTCCCTGGGATCCTAAAATACTTTAAAAAAATAGGGCAATCCATCCTGATTTCCAGATTTTAAAGAAAAACCAATGATTTTATTAGCCAAGCTATCCAGAATCCCTAATTGCTTGGGTAACTAAAAATTACCCTTGAGATGCGTGATGATATATTATTTGCTTTTAAAAGGTCACCTCTGTCCTGTAGCAGATTACATTAAGGCTGTTAGCATCAAAGCTGTACTATGTGCAGAGGGTGAGCAAAGAGAACAGAGCCTTATACTCCTCCATAATACAGAAAAAACACTCCTGAGATGTAAAACATTGATTTAGAAGAAACTTTCATACTGGTTAGCAAGCGTATAAAATATCTGGATGTAAGGATACATTCAGATTATCCAACCTTTTTTTAAAGGGTACATCCAATTTAATTGGCTGTACTTCCTTCAAGCTTTAAATATCTCATGGCCTCATTTCTAAGAAGAGGAAGATAAATACCAGGCACCAGCCATAAATATTGTGTGGGACCACTGGAGGGCACTTTTGATCAAAAAATCCCTGACTTTAAGAGCCTTTTGGCAGCTATACAACTTCTGCAAACGCAGGAGGGAGCACAACTGGGGATTGCAACCTGTTCATGAAAATTCATTGGAAAATACTTATTTCATTTTTATATATTTTGTAGCCCAGAAGGGCTTCAGAGTGTTCTAGCAAATTTCTAGCCTGAAACACAATTATATTAACGAATCAATGAATTTTGAAAAAACAACTATAAGATCGGGTTAGAATGTCTGTGTGGTGATGCAGACACATTACTGGCTCTGCATTTAAAAGAAGAATATGCTAAAACTATTCACCTGATTTGTGGATCAGTTATCTTCCACTTAGTTCAAAGGCTCCAAGTTTCTGGTTTTTATCACTGAAGGACTAAAGAAAGAGCAAAGAAAAGTAGCAACACACTATGTACTGGATTAATTTCTAGACTAATCCTGCAAAATCTTACTCCTCTGAAAGATCTTCCTGAGATGATTGATTCAATTGACTTCAGAGGGAGAGTGTGTCTGAATAAAAAAGATTCTTTCAGACCAGCTGCCAATGTTCAGTCTCGCTTTCTGAAGTTTTTTTCTTGTTGTTTCAGGCCTTCATGAAAGGGGGCTGCTTCCTGGCCTCCCTTGCTTGGGAACAGATATGCAATTTCTTGGCCTCTTGTGTTCCCCATCTCTGTTGGGCAAAGGACAATTTCCTCATCCATTATAGCAGAGCATTTCAGGATTAATGCCACAAAAACAGAATTACTCCAAGATCAGACCAAGACTTTTGTGAAATTCAGGAGACAGAAGGGAAAAAAGGAAAAAAGGGCAAGACAATGCAGAAAACACATAAATACCTCCATCAGGTATTTTCTTCTTGGCCTTTTAGAAGGAAGGATGGAGCATGTATTGTGAATGGGCATGTCTCCACTGCCTGGTAACAGTGCCTGTAATATTGTACCTGCTGTGTTTGAGTAAATGATTGCCCTTTTATGCTGTGGTCTGTGGTTTTGATGATGAACTTCCTGAGGGACTGTGAAGATAAAAACCACCACTTGCCACTTGCTGAAGATTTAAAGAGCTGTAGCTTCTAAATGGTACGAGTGAGGGATAAAAAGGCCTTTGCCTCCTGCCCTTGAGCACCACAGCAGTGCCTCAGGAAGCTGAACCCGAACAAAACTCACAGTGAAACCCACAAAATTCATGCCTATGAGGGGACTCTCGGGCCCCCATAGGACAGAACACAAAGAGGCTTTGCAAAGCTGAGTGAAGGCTCTCCTTTGCTGTCAGCTTTGCGGGGAAACCACCCCAATACGGCACTGATAGACAGGAGCACAGGTGTAGAGAACTTGAGGATGGTGGTGAAAGCGCAGTAGAAGCTACAAGCTCCATTTAGAACAACATAGACCACAGGCTAAAGGAGGAGCAGTTTCAGGAACTTCTTTTTCTCTCTACATCCATTTCTATGACATTATACTGGTAAATTCTCATAAAAATAGTGGCTGATTTTCCTGTGAGTGAGGCTACTGGTACCAAAAGAGAGAAAATCAATTCTGAGGATGGTCTTGAGGTCACTTTCCCTCCTCACTTCATGAACTGTGATTCCACGTACCTCGGTTCTAACACACAGTGCATTTGAACCGGGAGCGTGGGGGCTTGAGCTGTGAGGCAGCATGCCCTGACAGGATGGCCATACACAAGGCTTTGCAGCAAAACACATCCTTCTCTTCTCATTGCTCCTTTACTCCACAGGCAAGTACAGCTTTGCTTTCTGCTCCCAGGCTCACTTCCAAGCCTGTCTCTAGCCCTCTCCATATGCAGCTCCATTTGCAATTTCTTAATTATTTCTAGCTGTGTAAAAGCAATGAGTTCCACAAGATCATTTGGTCCTGTTTCCTTAACACAGTCTACACCCCCTATGTATCATTTTGAGCAAAGTAGAAGACAGTTCTGCTTTCCTGAACCGTTGTGCCATGAGGGCTCTTCTCCAATGATCTCCCCAGCTTGTGCCCATTAAAAACAGTGGGGACACATTCTGAGGTGCCAACAAGATGGTCCCTTTTTGTGTGCACCCCATTATGGCACTTATGGCCTCCTGGCTCCCTGGGTGATGGCACTGGGAAATGCCCAGCTGATGACAGCCCAGCCCTTATCTGCTCGTTTATTTGGAGCAGAAGCTCTTTGGGAAGCTGCAGTGGAAGTGCCAGACTTACGCTGCTTTTCAGGAAGCTTATGCTTATCTCCCAGAGACAGAGGACTTTAAATGAAAAAGGGTTTTAACCTTTGCCATGACTAGTAAGAGCCTGATAAATTTTAAATGGATATATCTAAAGGTAGGCAGCAGGAAACAAATATGTATCACTGATTTCAAAAATCGCAGATTTTGAGACAGCCCTGGTTCTTAGAGATGTGTTTGTTCTTTCTGCCTGTTTGTATTGGGTTTTTCTTATATTCTCCACTCTTTTTGGAGTGTTTTGCACTTGCAGCTCAGATCTCAGGATAAGTTTTGCTGAGCCACTTGGCTGGAGCTGCTGAAGCTCACCCCTGGGCTGACCAGTTCTTGGGTTTGGCCTTGTCGTGGTTCAGACTCCTACTCTGAGATTGAATTGTCACAGACCACTGTTAAGGAGTAGGAGAGTAGGAAGCAGAGAGGTTAACACTTTATTTGCATTTATGGCATCTTAAGATAAATGTTATTAAAGCATTACTCATCATGCAAAGAAAGATTATCATGCAAAGGCAGTGCAGGCAACAGGAAATGGGAGGTGAAGCAGCTGACACCCGTGACACTATTTGCCAACCACTTATTGCCCTCACAGACTTTTATCCCCATGGACCAAGCTGAACTTTCAGATCTATATTAAGATACAGCAGGCTTTCTGAGATATGATCTCCAGATACAGAAGGATTGCTGACCTCCAGCAATTTGCCCTAAATAAAATGCGAAAGGACTCAGCCTGCAACCAGCTCCCCAGAGAGGTGCTCTGTGAACCCTGGGGTGAACCCTGGGGAAGGGTCTGTGTTCAATTTGCTGTTTGTTCTTTACTAGGTGGGAAGGCAGCACATGTGCTTGATGCTGGAAGAAAGCAGATCTGCACTGAATACCTTTGAGACCTTGCAAAAATATATCCTCCTGTCTCTGAAGTGTCAGCCTTCCAAAATGGGAGCAAGGAGCTGCAACTAGGCAGCATCTGCTCCCCTGGCTACAGCTGCTGACCTGCCAGGCAAGGCAGGGTAAGACCACTATGGGGGAAAGATGCTCCTGCCTCTGAAAAATCTGAAGTCTCCTCAGGACATGGCTGTAAAATGCCTACCAAAACAAAAAAGAAGAGCTCACACCGAGGACCCTGTGCATAGGGCAGTAGTTGAATCCCTGTGCCTGACGTGGTACAGATCAGCCACAGGTCAGAAAGAGAGGGGGGAATCAGGCCCTGTATGAGAGTTCCTTCACTAGCAAAGGTCCACAGGACAGAGCAGTTCCAGAGTCCAGACCATTTCCATCTGCTGGAACAGCTGGGAACAGCCCTACTCTCAGAGTTGCTGGGGGCATCCTTGCTGTAAAGTGCAGGACTGCAGCCACCAGGCAAATGGGCTCTGGTCTCTGCTCTGAGCTCCAACAGGGTTGGTGGGGGGAGACCAGCCTCTGGCCCTGGCCCACTCTTTCTGATTTACACAGGAAAGCTGTTTAATGTAGTAAAAGTCTCACAGTGAAAGACACACAGACACTCTTAGCTTTCCAGAGAAATTGATGCTAATTACATTGTTAACCCCAGTGGAACCTGGTAAATCCAAGACTGCCTGTGACCCTGGAGAAATTACAGCGTTTTATCAATGACCAGTGGTTTGGTCTGGGACTGGGCAAAGATTGACAGAAACTGAGAAGTGCCCTGCCAAGCCAACCACTCCCTCTCCCTTGGCAGCATCAACTGCAGCGCCAGCACTGGCAGCAGATGGCAACTGCAGCAAGGCATTACATTTCTGGAAAGCTTCTCCCAGAAGACCTCAAAACACAACATAAAATTCAGGTTAAATTAACTTTAAAATGTTGCAGGTAGGGGGAAAATGAAGGTTACAATTTTCAAGTGTGCCTGTTTAATTTGGGTACCCAGTGCAAGCGGCTCAGGGGGTATTTTCACAGATGTTCAGTCCCTGTGGTGCAGGTGAAAGTTGTAGAAATTCCTCTGAATATGAAGGTGTCAAGCTGGAATCTCAGAGCAGAGCTACCTGCAATAAGTGGAAACACTAGCAAATGAAACCTGAATTTTGCCTAGGGCCATATGGGAAGTTTGTATTTGATTCAGGAATTTGCACAGTTGTTCTTGATGTCTGCTATGCTTTGACAGGCTCAGTCCTGCTTTAAAATTTTGTGATAATGAGGATGTGTGAGTACTTTTAATGTCCCTCCTAGATAATTAAATATGTCCCTGTAATTAAATATGAACAGCATTGACAGTACCTGTTATGTAAGCTACACAACCCATAGTATTTTGTTAGTTATCAGGTAAAAAAAAAACAACTTTAAGAGGTCAAATTGAAAGAAACGCCACCATGTGGAGAGCTTGGGGATGTTTTAATAATATTCTCAATATTGTCTTTTCTCCAATATGGGTTTTGGCAGGGTGGGGGGTGTTTCTTTGCTAAATATGTTAGTGGTTTTCAATGCCCACCACAAAGTCTAACTCAGCAAATCCCCCCATGGCTCAGCTGCTGTGGCTGCTGGGGGACACAGCAGGAGGGCAGCAATGCCCAGGGATGCCAGGGGGCAAGTCAGGCCAAGCATCATGTCTCCATCTGAGATGATCTGATCACCCTGCTGAATATGATTGCTCTTTGCCCCAGGAGGGAAGAGAGCAGAGGGAAGAAGCATCCTCACACATGACCCACCAGTGGCCATTTTGGGCAATATTTAGTTGAAAGAGAAGCTCCACAGCCCTCAAATCTGACTGCCACCAGCAGTCTGTGACACAAGCTCAGTTGCCACCACATGGCCCATGTGTGCCTGTCCCAGTCATAAATGGGAAATCAGGTTTCTGTGCCCAGCATATGGCCATCCATGTGTAATTTATTTGTTACTTTTTATTTATTCCTACTCTGGAAAGAACAAAAATGTACAATCTCATTCATATCTTTAAGGAAAGAAAATGTCTGTATGAAATTATATTTGTGTGCTCCTCTTACAATATCCTGGTAAATCAGAGGATGTTTGAGGTCTAGATGCTTACAAAAAGAAATCTTTGCTTCTGGAAGCATGTAAGTTTTTAATCACCTGCTACATTTCAAAGCCTGGGGCTCATATATTTATCTTTGCATACCTCAGGCATCTTTTCATCGAAGAGCTCTCTATTATTAGCTTTTAATATTAACAGATATATATAGTCTGTCTTCCTCTCCAAGGACCACAATTTTCTCTGTACTCTACAGGGAGTGACATGCAGAAACGCTTTAGTAAATCTATGGAGGCAAACAGACCTTCTTTTCTGATGTCCTTAGGGGAAGCCCAGAGTCAGCAACTCCTAAAGGCCAATAGCAACAGCTTTGAATTATCTTTAGCACATCTATTTCTATCAGAAATCCAATATCCTTTATATGCTGAATAACACTGTTTATTTAGCTTGTAATGAAACTTACACATTTGTTCCAAGGAGCAGTGGGATCCATGACTCCCCTTGGCAATTAGAGACTTTACATGAAAGAAATTTCAGAAGGAAATTTAAGGTAAAGTACACATCGTGCAAATGCAATAGTTAAATATTATGTGGGACATATTAATTTTTACTAAAACTGATGGCCAGAAATTCACTTGCATTTGAAGTTTTAAGGCAAACATAAAATCCCTGCCTTCTTTGTTTCTACTCAATTTGGTTTATGTTTAATGTAGTCGAGATGTTCCTTAGCTCTCCAGTCATCCATGAACCAATCAGTACACATCTCTCCCCACCCAGTCTCCATTCTGCTAAGTCTGTAGGGCATTTTCAGTGGAAATAGAAAGTTTTCAGTTATGTTTAATTAAGAAATCAAGACCTATAAATTATCTTCCTTTCCATCCTAAATAGACATCTACCAACACACAAATACCGTTGGTCACCAGGAAATCTCTGTCCTGATAGTGAGAACAACTGGTGCTTATTTTCACCATCCCTGCATGTTCCTCCAAGGATGACACTACTTTAAATACATGTTTCTATTAGCAGATAAACCAATTTATTCTATGCTTTCTACCTTCAAAAAGCAACTGTCTCAGATAATTCCTTGGGTACCCTCAGGACATATCAGTTCCATGCTATCACACACATTCATGCCTAACATTTAGAAACCATTTCAAACATTGTCATTCCCAGAAAAATCATAGATGTGTATGTCTATCAAAAGATAAGAAAACCATATATATGAAACCATAAATACTAATTTCAAAGCATATAACTGGGTTTTAATCACTTTAATTTTTTTTTTTAAGTAATTGAAAGCCTTGGTTGTATCCCCCCACCTTTTCCTGAAACTTAGAGGATTTTCAGACCATGCAGTAGAGCTGTTCCTATTTCTACTAAAAGTCATTTCAGAGTGAATTCATCCTCTATCTTTCTGCCAGAAAACTGTACTGACTCACATCCTCTTTAGCAGCATTAGGCATAAGCCCAGATCTTAAAACACAGGACCATGCAGCCACTGTTAGAGGACCATCAGTGTAGATTGTATTTCATTAAGGCAGCTTCAGTCTTACTGAAAAAAAAAATGGCAAGACATTTCTATATTTGTAATACAATCTCATGGGCTCTTTTCTTAATGTAGACCTCCAGAGCAAACATTTACACTACTGTTTACATCCTTTCGCTTCCATTATACCTTAAAGTTACCTTTCAACATTGCTGCTTACATGGCCAGGAGTACAGAATCAGCCAGGTTTTCTTGTAGCACCTGACATATACAGTAGAAGCAAAAGAAGCTTTTCCCCATTCAATTCTTTTTAAGATGTCCACACTGAACAGGAACAAATAATCTAACCACTCATGAAACACAAACTTCAACAGAAGAGTAAAACAGCTGCTGATACTCACTACTATGGAGGGTCACACAGCCCAGGTTGTTACTTTTTTTTCTAAAGCTTTAAGCATAATTTATGCAGCCTTAGGGCATAAGCTCTTACCCAAGACCAAGGGGAGCCAATGGGGGTCTCTGGCTGGTCTTCCTCCTCAGATGACATCCTGAGCTGATAATTTTTCCCCGTTCTCCGCATACGCCACTAAAACCACTCTTGGTTGCTGCCACATACAAAAAGCTGCCTTCAAGTTTTAGCTGTAGACAACAAAGCTGTAGAGAACATAATTTCCCTGTGATCGTGTTTGCTTGCTAATTTTACCTGCCGAAGTTCTTGGAAGCACAGTCAGAGCAAGAAACCTGAGCTCAGTAAACCAGAGCACACTTTCCTTGCAACTGACTCCTCAAGTGTCCTAGTTCAGTCAAAAGGTTCAGTGAAAAATTAGAGCCTGACAAACACAAATTCTCCTCCAAACAGTCAGTACCCTTACTTGCATATGAGATTTTGTGGGCAGACAGTTTGCCAAGTTATAAACTCCAGAAACAGAATATAAGGAATTTTTACTGACAACATTTTATTCCCATCATTAATTATATTTTGTATGGATTTTAATAGTTTGATTTTGTTTTCAAGACAGGTTCTTAATGCAAAAATCCAATTCTGCCTTTCTGCATAGTTGAACAGCTCCACAATAATAACTGTATGTGTGTGAAAGCAGCACAGCTTTTCTGTTCTTCTGTGCAATAACATTTGAAAGAGGACCATTTTCTTTGCCATTTTTTCTTTTTGTTTTTCTCTTTGTGTCTAGATTGGTACCAGCATGTAGAATCCAATTATCATAGATCACATGCTATGTAACTTCAGATAAACTTGTCCTGATGCCTGTGAGACTTCTGGCTGTTTGAGGGGACAACTGAGTCCAGCATCTTGAAATCACGTCTGGCAGCTGGCAGGGATACCAGCTTTGTCACCATCATCAGGCCTGAGGTTTTGTGCCCAAACTGACCACTAATTCACAGCTATGATATGCTTTCAAATTCACAACCTGTGGCTTGAATTTTATTATTTATTATTCCTCTGCTTATAAGGCATCCGGCTGCAGTAGCTGGTGAAATAAAACTACCATCAAAACCCCTGAACCTTCTGTTACATGTATGACTTTGGTCAAAGGCTTCTAAATCTTTCCACTGAATTATATAATGAAATGAGCTATTTATAGCACCCCACTGCAGGAGAGTCCTAGTGTTAGCTAGGAGCTGATAATGCTTATCAAATGAACAAATATGCCCAGTTGTTCTTCATAATTAACCTTAAGCTATGTGTAAATTCAGTAAGTAGGAAAATAACCAACTGATAGAAAAAGAAAACTTTGGAAAAAATGGCATTGAGTAGATAAACAGCTGGTTGCTACTGCATGGTCTCTTGCTGCTGTGTCACTAAGCTGGGCAGCATGTAAAGACGGAGAGGACTAGAAAGTGACAGCCCGCTCTGACAGCTGGGCAGCCCACCAGGCATCATCAGCTTGAGGATCAGGGTATCACAGTCACACAGGCCATGATTTGATAGTGGGTCATTTTCAACTGCAACATCAGCATCAGCTGGACTTGCTTCTGTCATCCTCCTTATCCCGAAATACAAAATGCAGGGCTTTTTAAAGTCTGAAACAGTTTCCTAAAACAATTTATTCTGGGGTCTCAAGAAGAGCTGTGACAATCAGCTGACAGGGAAGTTCACTGCTGTGTGGAGTTGCCTTCAAGCTTTGGGAGTATTGGGCATGAGTTTTATTCCTGTGTATCAACCAAAACTAACACAGCTGCTAAACTACTGTGAATGTCTGACATGGCAAAGGAAATATCAGTTTGTATCACAGGACAAGCATTAGGTGCAGGCAACACTCTCGCAACTCACTCCAGTTACTCATTGGGCCTATGGGAGTCTGCTGGGCTGCCCTCAGCATCCCTCAGGCACTGTCACACTGTCATGCTGCTGGCTCTGACCTGCTCCTGCCCCTGAAACTCTGCCACTCTGGCCCACTGGTACCAGTCTCTGACGGACTTTCCACCCGATGAGTGTCTTAGGATCACAGAACAGTGACGTGGAAGACACATGGAAGAGATTTTCAGAAAAAAGAGTGCTTACTTAGATGCTTTCACATTTCACATTAGAAACTCTGAATCTGAAGTGGCCCAAGAGCCAAGTTGTAGGATAAATCTTCCAAGAGAAAATAGCACAGCACTTAAGTTACCAAGATGCTCAAGTTACTCATTTCTGTTGTACACCGAATGTTAAGACTGTAAGCACAGAAACCCATTTATTAGCTATCTGACAGATCACATTTTCTTTCTGGAACAATTTCAGGGAAGGAAATTCAACACAATTCTTCTTATTTCAGATAAACAGGGAATGCCACACCTAATGAATTTCAATGGCATTCCTGCCTCTGCTGAAAGGTCTATTCACTAAATTTAAAAGATAGGAACTGCTGTTTGCTGGAGTAATTTTCCACTGTCCCACCCATTTCTTCTGATAAATTTACTTTCAAGCTGTGATGGGTAAGTATAAAAATCTATTAGAAATAGCATTTAAATAATTGTAATATGCTTCATATTGTTTATTTATAAAATTCTTCAAGAAGTGGGTGTGCATCTTTCTCAGCACACTGTATTTCTGAGGCCTTTGTCATTTTCTGGACTGTCCAACCTCAGGATCTTTCTGCTTTCTCCAGAAAGCACTAACAAGTGCAAGCATTTCTTCTGTGCAACATAGATACACCCAATGGCCGCTCCTAGACCAATGCATTTGGTATCCCATGTCCAAGGGCGACCATCACCAAACACTTCTGATGAATATATCCAGAAACTGAATAATAACGAGATGTAAAAGGAACTTGCTCTATAATTTTCATATATTAGGACAATGGTTCCCAGACTTTTCCCAAGGTTGCCGCCCCCACTATGTGCTTCCCATCCCACCTCCTGCTGTCATGACCACTGAACCAGGCCATTGTTTCTTTGCCTTCTTCCCAGTTCTCACAATCCCAGCATCTGCTTTTTCCTTCCCTCCCTTCTCATTTCCCCACTCTAAGGACTTCACAACTTTGTTGCTACTTTCCCAGTTTGGTTTTCAACCAGACAAGACAAATGTGGAACACAGGCTGACACAAAATTGACAGATGTTCTCAGACTCGCACTGCACATAGGCTTCATATTGGTTTTCAGATACCTGCTCAGCTCATAGCCTCTGTGAGATCCTGTAGCAACAAGTTTCACTGGATAATTATGCACTGTAAACACAAGTTTTGATGTCGGTTTTAAACCACGTCTTATGATTTCACTACATGATGACACAGGGTAAACAGGAGCCAGCTTCTTTTTATAAACCACACTTGCAAGTGCTGTATCATGAGAAGGAAAAAAAATGCTTGTAATCATTCCAGAATATTTAAATATAGTAATATTAGCTCATAGTAACCTTCACATGAACTTTATTTTGTGAACTGATGAGATTATGTTATCTTGTTTTTAATAGAATAATTGTTCAATGCAAAGATTAATTTAAGATATTTTTAAATACAATCGCAACTCTACTGTACTGGGACAGTGTCACTCTCCTAAAATAGTTTTACTTTCTCCAGTTTTTTCACATTACTGCAGTTGCCATGGACAAAGTGTATGGAACTAAACACCCATGGCAATTCATAGCATCACGTATCTGAAATGGGGCTAAATTAAGAAAGCAAAAATAAAATCTACCTAACACAGCTGCATAGTCATAACTTTCCTGGTTTGCATCTCCTGCAGAGGTAAGGTTCAAGATGCTGCTATTCAGATCAAACACGAACCATCAAACAGGGGCACAGGGCTGCCAGCGTGCCCCAGCACAGGTGCCAACTTGTCTGGGAGAGATCTTCCAGATTTATGGCTGATAAATAAACATTATTTACAAGAATAATTTAGGTTCTAGTAGAAAGAAATCACACCGTCAACAAAAAACAAAGGTTCTGTGTGTTTGCAAAAACACATACATGCAACGGTATCTTATGATATGGAATCAACTCCATGCCATACACGTGCCCCACTAACCTGTGAGGCAGTATCTGTTCTCCAAACTGCTACTGGTCCCCATATGTAATAACAAGTAAAAACTCACTTTCCTATCAATCCTGTTGTCTCTGAATATAAAGAAAATTGTTAAGTTGCTGTTAACAGCACCACTCAACATTTTCTACAGCACCACAGCACACATTGCCAGAATAATAATTCTTAGTATGCTCAGGGTTTAAATGCATAATCAACATATCAGTCATGTAAGAGGTGTGGAGAGATTTTCTTCCGTTTATATTACTGTCTAAATCTAAATAAAAAATTATCAGTTTTCTTTAAGATTTTAATCAAAACCACATTTATGCATGAAGCAGCTTTATGAAATCTCTCTTAAAATCATGGCAATTGATTCCCAACACCTTTTTCTCACTGCACAGGAACCTTGCTGTTATATCCAACACCCCATCACCACCTTGCCAAATACGTCAGCAACGGGCAATGCCAGCATTTGGACTATTGCTTCAAAACTCTTGGAGCTGTGACCTCCACAATCATCAATGGTAATTTGGGGAGCTGTCAAAACTGAAAATGGACTGAAAATGCTATAAAAGCATTTGAAAACTACGAGAAACACTGAGTATTTCTTCAGGTGCAGACTGGAACAGGTATAAGGGACAGAAGACAGTCAGCAGGCATAGGGTGTGTGGGACTAGTTTCACTGTTCATTGTAAAGTTTTACCCTTAAGGAAGTAGAAAAATTGGAAGAATATGGATTTTATTTTGTGCCAGCATATCCACCATATTTCAGTGATAGCGGATGAAATATTAAGACTGGTTCTTGAGAGCTGGGGGATGATGTGGCAGCAGAGGACTCTGGTGGGAGAGTTGAAAGGCAGTGTGGCAGCTGTATGTGGGTGAATGTGGTGAGAGGCTGTGCCATGGGGCTGTGGTGGGCTGTGCTCGCTGGCCAAGTGATGCATGGCAGAGGGATGCAAGCAGAGGTTGGGCTTTATGACAGTTGCAATGCATTACCACCCTGAGAAACAGCTCTGGCACAGTCAATTCTGCTACAGGCACTGTGGCAGCGGCTGGGGAATGGACCTTAGGAAGGAGTGATGTCTTGCAATCCCCACCAAGCTGGGACCAGTCGAGCAGCCTGTGGCACGTGGCTGGGACTTGTTGAGCTGGGTGCTCACGCCACCCACATGAATTTCAACTGCCACAGAAATCCAGATTCTCTCACACTGCACACAGTCCCTGCCCACAGTCCTTGATTTCCTGCAAACACTTTGTAGCACTGTTTTCCACCCTGTAAAGCTCTCATCTGATCCTTTCTTTGGATTGGTTGTCTATTACTATTTCCTTTTGTGTGAGAGACACGTTTCATCACAGTGTCACAGATACAGTCTTTGAAAAGCAGTCCCCTCTCAAGCAATATTTAGCAACTGCTTCTGGATGCAGAGTGGGAGCTGAGATCTGTACATTCTGTACCACCACAACGGGAAGCACTTGCTAGTGTTCAAATCATCCGTAATGATTAGACACCAGACATTAGTGCTTAAGTACTTGTGAAGAGTGCTTTGATAGAGAAGAGAGAATGGTAGCAAGGAAAATAATGTCACCTTCCCAGTAACTTTCTCTATATTTGGAATCTGTGTTTTGCGGAAGCTGAATCATGAACTGCTTCACTCTCTGACATGCAATAGAGAACATGCTAATAATACTATCTGCAGGTGATAATAGTGGATGACTAAATCAGCAAGCATGGGAGGCACTAGAGGAGAAGGTAGAGGCTATAAAAAGTCTTAAAAGTGTGCAGACGACACCTTTTAGTTTAAGATTTGTGTTCATAAGGGGCATGAGCCAATTTTTCTCACAAAGGCGACTGGGACTGAAAGACAGTAATTCCATCCCACAAAAAGCAAGACAAGAGAAGTGCAGAGCTGGGACTTGGGTTCCTAGCCCTACACATGCACCTATGGTAAACAACTACAACACCAAGAGTTGTAGCAGAGGATGCCAGTCCCATCGAAGCAGATTTGCTTTTATTTCATTATTATTTATCTCTATTACTCTATCACCTCAAAGTCCCAGAGACACTCACCCTACGTTGTTCCTCTCCATGAAAGCTTACATTCTAGGGGGGTTTAGTTTGTAAACAAGGTCAAGGATGAAGAAACTTTTGGATGGAGCTCTGGAGTGTGGCTCTCCTTGATTCATCCACCATTACTTTTTTGGCATCTTGTGAACCAAATGCTGTGTTTTTCTACCGTGGGGGTGCACAGCTATCTGTATGATGGGAAGCACCTGCATTTTGGTCACATATTAAATGCATATCTAGTCTTGTAACAGGATGTGCTTCACCAGACAATGGGCTGTGCACGCACGTTTCACCATACACAATTTCCTATGTATATACTCCATGGTGGAAAATGATTGCACTTGGTCACACCATAGACATTAGATCTCATGGGACCAGGTCCTGAGACTCCTTTCCTGTAGGCAGGATACAGTATGTAGGCAACTCATGGAGCAAAAGGTTATCAGTGAAACAGCACTCAGGAGCATGATTGCCTTAGCCAACTAGCAGCTGTATTTTGTCAAAGTTTTGAAGACTTTGCAGCAAAAGAGAATGTTAAGAAAGGATGTGATTTATTTATTTTTTTATTATATACTTTAGGCCTTTTAGGTTCTTGGAGAAAATGGATGTCTAAAAATTGGCAAAGCAAATCTCAGATCTAAAACACAGGAAAAGTTAACAGATACTTGGTATAAGTTGTTTAAATATTTGGTTACAGGAAAGGAGATTTCAACCCACTGTCTTTAGATCTGAGTTCTTGCAAAAACTCTTATATATTTGAGGCTGTGGTATGCTGTAGACCATTAAGCAGTACTGTATTTTCTCTTGATCATTTCAGGTCATTGCTTAATTATATTAACTCCTTTTAACCAATCCTTTTACTTTGTTTTTTCCCACTACAAAAGTGTACTTGTTGGTCCTGTAAATCACCGAGACAGATGTCCATGCAGCATGAACTTTATTTATAAAGGATGGATTAGACATAAATGCCACACTTCTTTAAAAAAGTTTAAATTAACTAATCAACTGGTGAAAACTTAACAGGTAATACTATTTACATAGGACAATGCTTACCTACCTTCCCAAAACTTAAAGTGAATTCTCACTCTGAAGCAAGGACAATGATATATAGAAACACACTGATTGCTAGCAGTTACCTTGTAGGTAGCAATCCACGTCTCTCAAACTTACACAACTTACATTTTCTCTGCAAATGAACCTAAATGACCTCTTTGGCATAATCATACTGATGTCTGTGTTTCAAGGACAGTATTTTAACGGGCTCAGCAACCTGATAGCATTTCATCATTATAAAATCAATGATCCACCCACTGGTGTATCCAGCAAGAAAGGCCAGCCCAAATATTAACTAGCAATGTCCATGCTCATCCTTCCTACACCTCAACTGAGTGAAGTTAACACTGATTCTATACAGACAAACAGAAAGTTTGCAACTTAGACAGTATTTCCAAAAACTAGACAAAGACGGTGATCGCTGATTTCACATTCAGAGCATATGAAATATTGTGATGCCTGGTGCCATTCTAGAACATCTTTTTAGATTTTCACATGAATTTCTCAGCAATGTAATCTCCATTTTCTCACTCCTTTGAGGCACCTTGGCAAGAAAATATCCCCAGAAAGTGTATTGGGAGTGTTTTAGAACCGTCTCATCTGCTTTCCTGAGTGCACTGGGCCCAGCTTGAAATCTGCAGTCAGTTCAACAATTCAGTCACAAACCACCACTGTTCTAGATGTAATAAATCACTTGCAGATCAGTCTTATCATTTGATGTCTTCAGTTACTCAAGTTAATAACAGTTTCAGGTTTAAATGTTCAGATCTCATTTTAACATCTACCTTCTTAACTCTCTTCCTTATGCTAATAAAACCAGACATATTATTATGCTTCTATTCCAAGAGTCCTGCATGGTAAAACTATCCAGTGTGGCAACTATTCCAAAAAATAAAGCTCCAACTGAGTTCCTACTATTAAAGAAATATACTTTACAAATCTTCATATAAAAATCCTACCTGGATCAATCAGTAGAATATACTACAAAACTGTAACAACTCCTGTTGCCCTGTGCCAACTGTTAGATAAATAAGATTTGTAAACCAAAATCTGCTCCTAAATTTACATTTCCTATTTCTGGAACATACAAAAAGTTTCCTAAAACTTTTCCTTATGAACTTGCATTGGTCTTTTTTGTCACAGAAGAAGTGCACTCATTGACCTCACTTCTGATCCAAAATGATTTCCACCATGTGGAGTAGTAAATCTCTGTGTCTCTCTCAGAAACTGGGAATGACTTCCATCAGACAATTAAATTAGAAAAGTCACTTAAAGATTGGAAATATAAGCTTAAATTGTCTGATTATATATCATTCTAATAAACCATGGAAAACAACCCTCTTTCTGTTCAGAAAGCAGAGCTTCTCAAAAGTAATTTCATGAGATGGTGGCAGTTAGTCTCTTGTATCATTCAGGAAATGTGTCTCTTTTCAATTAAATATGTCGTCCAGTCAGGAAGAAAAGTGGTCTGTCCTCTTTTGCATTGGCAGTCTGGAATTCATCCCGCAGTCGGAACTGCCATTCATCTTCCAGCTCCAGCCGGACAACAGTCTGGCGGAGAGAATTGCGGTCCTGGCAAATCACACACAGGGTGGCACCTAAGCAAACAGTTAAAAAGAAACTCACATGAGTATCCCCTTCATTCTCAGATCACCCAGCTCCCACCACCCTTTGGCATGTAGAACTCCACCACTTTCACATCAGGAGTTACAAATAGGCTTGGGAGAAAATTAAGCTGCTCTGGTAGGACTGAGGAGAGCCATGTTCAGCTCCCTATTTGTCAGGATCTTCTTGTGTAACCTGAGGTACCTAGTATCCACCTAGTAAACAGGACTAATAGTACTTCCCCTACCCTTTAGGGTAAGGAAGGGTAGAACAGTTAGGTCTAAGGAGGTGGTGATGTGTCCTGGCAGCAAACAAGATAAAGCCCTACATCCATTCCTGTTTTAGTCCTCCTGATCATTACCTTTGTTGAGTGAAACCCTCAGCAAAACACACAAGTCAATCGCTGTGATAGCTGACTAAGCTCTTTGTGCTTTGCTGGTCAGAAGTGGTCTAAATATGTCCTTAAAACTAATCATTAACTTTTAGTGTTTTTCAGATTGACAAGCTAATGTACTGGCAACAAAGAACCTGTATGGCTATGGACATAGGCAATGCCCAAGTAAAAAAGATCCTATTTTATAATAATATCAATTTTAACCAATATCAACTACCCTGACTGACATGCTGATACCATTTTAACTTGCTTGTGTGGCTTTCTGGATTCTGAGAAAAATTTTCAATTAAGAGGAAATAATTACCTCAACAGCATTTGGTAATCTGAATGAGAGACAGTGAGGTAAGTGTAAATGCCCAAGACAAAAAAAAAAAAGCTATGAATGTAATTAAAAAGAAACAGGACTGACAGTCATGTGGTTTCTAGTGCTTATGTGGCAGGTTCGAAAATCCAGTAAACTGCCAGGGGAGACGGAGAAATCCCAAAGCAAATACATGCTATAAAAATTGCCTGGTTTATGCAAAATAAGACTGACTGATAGCCCCTGTGTCACCTGCAACAGAGAACACAGCAGTTCAAAACAACAATGCCTGTTTCAAGAGGCACTAACCACAGTGTTTTTCTTCCAGTGACAGTTATAGCTGTGAGTGAAACAAATCCCCAGAGCACTAAATGCCTACGATAGTAGCAGAATGATACAAAAGAAGTCTGCAATGTGACTGCCTGAAATCCAAGTGGAAGTTAGTTGTCTCCACTGCTATACACTATCATTAGAATTACATGAAGAAACTGTTTATTGGGAATAAATTTTAAATGAGCCAGCATCTATTTCGAAAAATAGTAAATAGATTTTGACAGAGGATTGTCCATCACCCATTTTCCATCACAAATTATAAAATCTGGAAGAACATAATAGGTAAATGGTTCCTGCAAAAACCTTCAATACTCAGTTTTCAAACATAAAGTAAGGAGTTGTGTATGTACACTAGACACAATGATATGGATCCAATATTCCTCCCCACTTAGAAATCTGCAGAATTTATAGCACTGTTATATACCAGCTTACTACAGTGCAGAGTCAGCATGATCAAGCATCAAAGTTGGGTGGGACATATAAATACAAATATGAATACATGCATATACATATATATGCATAGATATTTTCATATAAAATGGACTTTCCCCAGGTTCCCAGAGATCCTGTCATCTAATTCTTTGCAATAAAGTCATTGCAGCTCACCTTTAAGAAAATGAAACTTCTTCAAAAAGCTAGCTACAACAAAGGAGTCACAGAGGTACAGCAGGAGACCACTGAATGTCAAACCAGAGGAACTGATGTTCAGAGAATGAGGCCGAGAACTCACATAGCAAACTGCAATCTGATTGGGAGAGGTTGGGAAAAAAAAAAATCAACATTTTTCAAGTTTCTATATAAAGCTAAGACTTGATATCAAGCTTCCAGTATTTTCAGCTGATTCAAATTCAGACTTGCTTTCCAACTCCAAATATTGTGAGATGTATGGTTCCTTCCAAAACATCCCTCTACTTATTACGAATATATATAAAGCACTATTCATAAATATATATTAGTTGCTACTATTTATTACTATTATTATCACGAGGTTTATATGTGATAGTTTGAAAGCTGCAGTAACTCTAGCTCCCCACAACCATAATGCTGTGACCTGCCCAGCAAATTTTATTT
Organism: Manacus candei; assembly: GCF_025592945.1. Taxonomy (NCBI): domain Eukaryota; kingdom Metazoa; phylum Chordata; class Aves; order Passeriformes; family Pipridae; genus Manacus; species Manacus candei. Next base: position 3,921,586 of record NW_026138059.1, read on the forward strand.
ATATGAGTAAATACAGTAACTATACAGTCAGACATGAAAAGAACCTTTATAAATTCCAATTTTCATTCCAATGGGATTACTCAAGTCAGTAGAGTTGGGCATATACATGAATGCACAAGGTTTCCTCTTGTGTAGTTTGTTTTTATGGCTACTCTCAACATCCACTAAGAACCGAGAATATTTATAGCACTGTTTCAGGATTTAAAAATTTGAATTAAGGAACCTTCCACACAGGACTTTGCTTCCAAAGTGCCACTGTACTACATAGATGGGGCAGATCCTCATTTGGCATAAATCAGCCTCATTCAGTGGAGGAAGGTTGAACCACAGCAACTGAGACTCTGCCCCACTATGTCTATTCCATATTCCTTCAATCCTATTGTATCATATTCCAGCTCAGGTAACAATTCCAGAACCAGACTGAACTCATTTCATGTGCCGAATGGGTTAGACCTGAAAGTATGCAATGGAGGAAGACAGTAACAGTACAACACCCTTCCATAGTTTGTTTTCCTAAATATGGTGGGAACATAGGGTTGTAAGAGCTTAGCCAGAAAGAAAATGAAAAGATATAGTTCAAGATGTTCTGGGAGCTGCATATATGGGAAGCTCATTACACAGCTACTTTGGTAAAGAAGTTTAGTAAACCCACCAAAACTGAGCTTCATTTAGTTTTCAAGTCAGATGAAGAGGTAAAAACAGTTTCTCTCTCATGAACAACACCATCTTAGTATCACACTTCTATTCAACCTACATTTGAGTTGAAGTATGACCTTGGCTTTATATTCAAACTCATCAGAGGGAGTGAACAGCTCCTGAGATCTAATGTCAGCTTCTGCCATTCTGGCTGGTTTTTGGTATTTGCTTCTCTGCTCATCTTATGACTCAAAAGTGAACTAAAACATTGTTTAAAGTGCTTTCTAAGGGTTAGCTAGTATTTGTAAACCTCTCTTATGGAAAAAATTTGCTGTAGAAAGAGACAAATTATAGCAGATTGAGAAAATACTTCTTAAGGAAAACGTGCTCTGTAATAATTCAAAATCTAATATAATCCACAGACCATATTACTATTTAGGAGAAATCTGGAATTGTTCTCTATGTACTTTCATTAAAGCCTCTGACAATATCTCTATGGGACTAAGAATTTGATTTTAACATTATAGGAATCTAATACCTAATTCTTCAAAGGTTGTATAACTCTTATTAAGGAATGCATCAGCAAACCCATCCAAAACATACCCTATAAATTTCTAGAGCTGCTTGAAGATTATTTTGTTCAGTACCTGTGGTCCTAAGTTAAGGTAACAGTCCACAGATAGCACTGGATGGCTGTAATTCTTCAATGAGAGAGGGAAGAAGCGATGGCTGTGATACTGGAGGTACTTTTCAAGGAGCAACTGAGCAGGTGCTGCCAAGAAGGTGTGCTTGCTGTCAGGAGCACAAATGTACTGAGCAGGGGAGATCGAAACTGGAGTGTCAGATACCTATGAGGAAAAAATATTTCTGGTACAGATCAATCTTGGTCAGTCAAGTTGTACTTTTCTGAATTTTGGTTTGTATAAAACATATCTCTACCCTAAAAATCTAAAATCTATTTAACAAGCAAAATCATTCAGCCAAAAATGTCTGCCATCAGAAAAGTTTCAGACAGTCATAGAATTGTATTTGTATTTGTAGTCTTTGAGGTTTCTTCTTTGAACTCAAAGTACTCCTACATATGAAGTCACATGAAGATGAGCAATTCAATAGCTGTAGATAAAAAACACACAGTGAATGGTTACTTGGACCGTAATGAGACACTTGGGTGTTTTTAATAATTTTTAAAGGAAAATTATTACGGACAGGTGCATTTTTGACAAGAATATTGGGGATTTCATAAATAAATAACTAAAAAAAGCCCTACATGGCAGACATACCCCATTACTGGCAACAGTAAATGCACCAAAATACCTCAGGTCTCCTGGATAAAAGGTACAAAAAAGGAAAACAGAATTTTAACAACAAAGAATCAGAGGTCTTAGTTCCCACCTTGGACTTTATGTGGAAGGATCGCTGTCCTCCTACTGCAATTTGCTTTTTCATCACATTGAAGTGATTGAACCGACAGATGAGAAGGCCAGCACTGTGGACACGCAAGTTGAAGTCAACATCATCACATGTAAATCTGGAAAGAATAAAATCATAGCAGGTCAGAGGAATGTTTCTTGTAACACACTGACAAATACAAGCACTCAAGGTCTGATCAGCACCATGGAAGGGACAGGTGTCAAACATACTGACCCTCCACCAGTGCCTACCAGTCAGGGAAAGAGGCTTCAGCTTTGTAAAAATAAACTAGGCTAGAATTGAGTTCAAGAAGATCAGAATGAGGGAGGGAAGCACTTATTGAGGGAAAAGAACCACAAACATAAAGTGGAAAGGCAGTAAATTGTCAGGAAAATACCTAGGAGTTAAAATATTTTCTTTGCCTTTTACTACAATAATGCAGTCATAGAAAATTGCTACATAGGTTACTACCCCAAATAAGGTCAAGGAAATTAATTTCTTCAACTTCCAAGGAAATGGACGAAGCCCTACATTTGCTTTGTCAAACACACATAAGTATCTGACTACTCATTTTGCCATCAGAATACGAATATCCGGTAATTTTTTCAATGTGCCTCTACAGAAATAATGCCATTTTATGTTAGAGATGAAAACTATTTGAAGACAAGGAGTCTTTTCTTAATACAAGAGAACTGTTGAGACATAGGAATAAATTAAGCAGAATGAGGCCAAACATCCATGATCTAAATCTGACCCATTCAAAGATTATGATGGAAGAGAATAAAAGGTAAACTCCTAAAATTTTTACTAAATTCAAATACTCTTGTCTTTGGAAAATTCAGACGTGGTTCTCCATTTTGAAAGGAAACAGGATGATGTGCAGAACCATTGGATTGACATCCAGGGCATTAATTTAAGAGAGCTGAGCAATTAGTGCAATAGTTGATATCAGTGAGAAACATGGCATTTAATTATAGGGGTTTAAAAAATTGTCTTTGATCTTAGCAATATCTACCTACATGGCTATTTTGTATCCCTGACTGTCAGTGTCTCTGTGTTTTAAAATATACCTTTTTCCTTGCCAGCCCAAGCTTGGAATGTCATACGATACTTCAGGCTCAACAGCACCCACACAGAGGATTAGGATGAGCCACAGGTGGTTTAAAGAAACAGGTAGGAAATGGGTGGTGTGATCTGGCATTCCTGACATTTTAACATTGCTGCCTCTACTCATATCACTTTGCTTTATTGTCATTGTCTCCCCTAGCCCTTCATAATGCTTCATAAGGCAATACGGTTAGGCAGCCTGGGAGCATAGTTCTGTACTAGGAGACACATGGGAGCAAGTTTAAAATGCTGTTTTAAAGTGTCAGGCTGGTGACAATAGAAATACAGATCATCTGTTTATCCACAGAATAATGAAAGCAGAATGCTTCCCTGCAGTCCCAACAAACTTGGACTTCAAAAGGTATCTTCCTGAGTTAGAAGAGTTCTTCTGAGAAGCACAGTGACTGATGTTCAGTTACCTAAGTCTAGATGTGTAGAGCCATTTTAGATTATCTGAGGTGTCCCACTTAGCTTACAGAAAAACACATGTAGCTTTCATGTCAGACCTGCCAGCCCCATATGGACATCATCTGCATATTCTGAGTTGCCTAAAGACCATCTTTAGACAAGTGAATTCCATTCTAGTGATATATACTTCATTCTGTTGTAATAAATTCTTGTCCCCCAAAAGTGGGGCCAAAACCACAGTCTATTTCACACAGATCAGTAAAATTCTGTGAGATGATGTACCTAGTGAATACTGTTCTGGTAACTGTGGTGATGCTGTGTGTGACAAAATTATAATCAGATATGTCTTATGTGGCACAATAAATGAAAAAGTGGGATTTCTGAGACAGCTGAATGTGAGAAACAACCACCAATGTCAACAAGATTTATTTATGCTTTTCTTCTGATTTTTCTGATGAGCACATATGTGGTGCACTCCAGTGTTGTGCTACTCAGGGTAAAAAGCCCAGCTATATGTTAGAACAAGACTTGGTTATGCACCATTCAGCCATACATCCCTGTTTTATTTGGAAGGGAGTGCACATAAGTGGGCAGGAGAGGAAGTAAAGTGTTCACCAAAAGGTCACTTGGAGTCAACCAATACTTCAGGGCACACTGCTGAGTATATCTACCCTGTAATTCAAATATGACTGTTTTATTTGGAACTATGGAAATTATTGTCTTTTTTTCAACTTCTGGCAACCTGGGAAGGATCACTAGCAAGACAACAAAATCTGTCTGCATGCCATTCACAACCTCCCTAAAAAACCAAGAGCTTTTGTAAAAATTCTTTTACTTGGTTCATTATCTCTATTCAAAAGGTGCTGCAGATTCACTTACCTGTTCTGGTTATACTGTACATTCTGTGTCAGATCCACATTCAGCATAATGAAATCATGCACATGGCAGCAGGAGAACGGTTCCTTGATCTCAGCACTGCTTGTTTTACTGGACCATTTTCTCATCCCAATTAAGGCATAATGAGTAACATTGGGAGTTGCTTCAATATGTTGTAGAATTTGCTTCAAGGAAACATTCCTTTCAGTCCACGTATAGTCGCTACAATAATTATGAAAATGTGTTAATTTTAAAATATATAGAGAACATTCAGAACCTCATTCAGCTGAAGAGCAATTATTAACAGTCAAAAGTTGTTATGATATCCAGTAGATAACTCCAGTGTTGTCTTAGTTTACTGCATTTTTTTGTCTCTCTATTTAAAACTTAAAATTAACTGGTGCTTATGTGGTGGGGACTGGTACGAGAGATCTGAAACTTAGTCTAGATCTTTCAAAATATTCACCTAGTTACCTAGATAATATTCTAGGTAATAATTATCTAGTTACCTAGATAATATTCTAATGAATCTGGGAGGGTTGCTGACTTTGTGACGTAACTTAAGCACAAAGTATTGAGATCCTTCTAGTCCACTCCTAGAGTCCATAAATCTCAGTTTTCACTGAGTTTCATTCTCTCTGAAGGTTTGCTGTAAATCCTGCATAGCACCATTCTGAGAACAGATAAAAATACCTAGTACAAACAATGTTCCCAAGTAATGAAAACAAAAATACTAGTTTGGGGATTTGGGGAACTCATAAAGGAGCCACACAGACTGGGACTGATGAAAGAGCCACAGGAAATCAGTCACACAATTTGCACAGAATTGTCTTCTAGCTTCCTTAGAAAAATCTGGTGAAAAATGTACATGTGAATGTCCGTGCTTGTCCAGTGTATCAGGGATTGCTTATAGAGTCTGAAATCTGCATTCCAAGTAACTGTAGCTTGAACCAGTGTCAATCAAAACAATAACGGCTGCAGGGCACGTAAATCTTCAAGGGACAGAAATGAAAAGCAGGCTAAATAAAAAGCACTACATTATGTACAATGCAAAGGCAGATATTTAGGATATCTACTCTCATTAGGCAGATATAATTCTCTACTTGTACAGGGTAAAAGTTGTAGTATATCAAACATAATTTCAAAATCACATGCAGTGAAATGTTAAAAAAGATCAGCTAAAAAAGCATGTATTACTCTATTTACCTCTTCCTGTCTCCTGAACAATCAACTTCCACTGCATTCCACATAACACAGGAGTCATCTGAAATGACAATGAAAGGCCAAATATCCTGGGGTTTTATGCCCAGCTCCTCCTGCCTATTTCGTTCGAGCTCCAGGTTATGATAAGATAACTCTTTTATCAGGAAGTGTGCAGCACCTGAAACCAAGGACATAACCATCAGATTAAAAATAGGGGCAGAAATTGTTAGCATTTAATTTGAAAGCCTTTTGAAGTGAGCATTTCTGCAGACAAGGGTATAAACCACTCTGAAGATTTTAACACCCCAACACTCCCCAGAATCAACTTACTTTGTCATTTGCCAAGAAAGTGACTTACAGGACCACAGTGAGACACATGGAAAATGAACTCTGACTTTTTTGCTAGTGTCTTAAGGGTTTAGTGACTAATTCTTTTTACCTCACAGATATTTGGGTCCACTAGCATCTCTTAGTGCAAACAGCTAGAGATGCTGACTGACCAGCTAAATGACACGGAGAATTTTCCCTAATAATCTACTTTCAATTTTTGTCACTACTGTTGTGTATAAGTTGTTCCAGCAGCACGAGAAAAAGGCTGAATATTTCACAGATGTTATATTAGCAGAACCTACCTAAAGGATGTACCTAATCAGTGCATCACTGCCCATGGAAACAGTACATAACTTATTTCCTCAAGGAAACAGTCAGTTACTCCATCTGAGTTAACACCCTCAACTTCTTTTAAAGTCCACAGAAAAGAGTAAGATTTCTAGGGTGCAATTCATCAAGCTTGCTTTAGGTGACCTGGATTAAGTGAATTGCATCTTCAGCTGTGACCCACTGTCTCCAAAGGGAATCCAGATCTCCAGATCAGACATGCTCGTTACAAGGTGTATATCTACATTTCACTGTTGATTAACAACACCTCAAGGGTTCAGGTCGCATGTCCACGTTTCTTAGAACTTTTTGTTATGCTTACCTACTCCTGCACTGTTGAAAATGCTTGGAAGAACAAGCATGATGTGGTTGGGCCAATACTTCTTATATATGGCCATTTCGTATTCCTTAACAACTAAAACATGCAAATGACTGGCTCCATCCATTGCATGATATAAATTGAAAAGTCCATGTTCATGACGACCAGTGGTGGGAGTAAAAGTGGGGCTTTTTATGTAATCTTCACTCTGTAAGCAAAAAGAAGTGTGAGTTTCTGTATTAACCTGGAGAGAGAAAAGAGAAAGAGAAACAGATTCTTCAGGAGAATAAATCAGATTCACTGTCACTGTACAAACTCACGCATTTTAAATTACCTTGGTAGGAAAATAAACAACTTTTGTAAGAGCTTGGAGAAAAGAAAACTCAATCACTTAGCTTATTCAACTGGTGAGAGTGTGGTGGAGTGGACAGGACTGCTAACCTTGACCTGCCAAGTGCACAGGGACCTGGAGGCTAGATCTGGAAAAGGATTTAGCTCCATATGACATAAGACAGTAAGAAACACCTTATTCCAAAACTCTTCTGACTGGCCAGCTCCTAAACTTGAAGGCATTGAAACTCACTGGGTGTTTCCAAGCTTGGTAGTACAGTAAAAGCCCTGTTTCTACACATATCCAGGACTGTTCCAGTCTGGGAAACTGTTTTTAGCCTGGTTCCTACCAAGGTCATTAAAGACCCAGAATGAAAGTGTGCCTCTTTACAGAGACTCGCTAAAGTCCTCACAATTAAGCACTCCAGATTTAAAACTGCCAAACAACAAAATGGTGGATTTGATGCCAGTGGAGTTCATGAAAAGTAGATCAAGAAAAACATTTTATAATGATTTAATAATATAGGTATATATCCCCCAGCATTTTTCAATCTTGCAGCAAGATTGCAGACACTATTTGGGGGCAAGTGAACAGAAAAAGAAGCAAAGGAAGAATAAATTATTTTGGCAAAGCCTCAAAGCAGGTCAGTGGTAGAAGCAGGAAAAGAATCCATGAGGACCCAGTGCACAGTTCTGACTGTGTAGCCAAGCACAAGGTTACTGGCTGAAGAAGAGCAGGAGGTTTCATCCTCACATTGCACAGTTGATGCTGTGTTGCTGTCTGGGTTCTTCCATTTAAAACTTGAACTGGAAGGTGGTATTGATTTATTACTGTTTATTGGAAGTAGCTTATTTTCTCCAGGATAGATGTGCTACTGATCACTACTGTTCCACAAATTGCTTCAATACTCCAAACAGTGTGGCCTGAGCACGGCACAACTTTACCTTAGACATGGATATCAGGAGTCCCTGTAAAGGCCAGCATCAGAGTTTGTGTGGCCTGTCCGATGGATGACCATACAAAGTGTTTTCTTTACAAGTGTGACATGTGATTCTTTATACAGTCTTGAAGCCACGACAAAGATTCTTTGAATGCCTTATTTTTATGTGAAAGTACCTGAGCAGTTATGCAGAATAAGACAGGATATTCCACTGCCTTTCTCCACAGAAAAAAAATGCTTCCTCTTAGTAATGGTACAATAAACAAAATAATGTCTCTCAGGTTCATTGCTGAAACCATTCTCACTTTAACATCTTAAACCCATAATGAAAGACCTTTAGTCACAGATAAGCTATTTATAAAGAAACATGGTGGCTAGACAGTTTTGTTTCATGTGTCCCTTTCTGGGAGAAGGTACAAGCTTAGTATAAGGACATCTTCACTATCTCTTGACAGCAGGAGTAGTAGTATAAAGAATACTAATTCAACAAATTTAAGAATTGGTGGTATCTCTCTCCCATATATGATGATAAATATAATTATCCATCTACCTTATCTGTGACTAGTGGTAGCCTCATGCTTTCCAGTTGTCTTCCTGGTTGGCTAAAGACAAAATGATGCTCCTTTGATTTTGGAATGATAAAATGCAGCTGGATCTCTTCTCCCAGCATAGAATAGGAAAATGCAAATGCATGCAGAGTAGACTCATAAAGCTAAAGATGGGAAAAATGGGATAATTCCAGTTAGAGTCAAACTACAAGGTCTCAGTGTAGTTATATACGTTTATAACATTGCTAAACAGATTACAATCACTTACAATATGGTGTTAGATTTTACTTCATTATTCATAGGTGTTAAGCAATATCACCCAGGCTAGAGCTTACACTGAAAAAAACCCCACAGTAAAGTGTTCCCTCTTTTGAAACCATTCTTTCAGCTTTGTCTTGCAGATGGTACCAATACTTACAGGCCACTCTTTGGTTTTCAGAAATACTGACACATAAAAACCAGTATTTGCATTGCTGACACCTTCCTCCTCACACTCTAAGAGGCAGGAAATTAGAGGGTTACTCTGAGTAATAACAAGTTCTATATCACCTATAGACTATTCTATGCTGCACTACTCCTGTATCAGAAAGTAGCACCTGTTACAGTTACCCAGGTGAAAATACAAGCAAGTCCCAGTGGGAAAAGATTGCTGGGAAAGTACTTTTAACTGGTAAGTATATATATATATATAGATTACAGCACTGAATAAACTAGTGTAAATGAGGCAGGAATCAGTCCTCTGATGTCCCCAAACCTGCAGTCTGGTCAAGGCAGGCAAACCTCAAGAACTAAAAAACTCTGTAAATCAGCTGTTTTTAACACCCACGTACAATTTCCAAGCGAATTTTAATACAGTGAATGTACACAAATTGTGTATGCGTTGTGTCTGCTTCAGTTTCTGATCTGCAGAGTAACTTCTGGAAATCTTTACCTGGTACCTGGGATTGAAACCCATATACTGATGACACTGTTCACAGTGATGGTAGGTGTTATATGCTGCATACTTGGACAATCTCATCCTAGTTGTTTGACGGCATGTGTACATATCCTCCTGTCTCCTGCTCATTGATCTGTCTATTAAAAAAAAAGAAACAACTTTAACATATATTCAAGGCTAGAATGTGACAAACTGTTTCTGTCATTGTAGTCAGCTTCTAGGAAAAATGGCCATACTAAACATGTACAAAACAAACTATGAATTCATTCTGAGAATAGTATGTTTATAAACTGTTGTGTGCAGCAAAGGGAACTGCAAACGTATCTGTGAATTCATGATTATGATAATTCTGTACAGATTTTACATAAGGTTGATGTGTAAACAAAGCCAGATTATTAAAATTATCATTGTTGCTGTTGCTATTACTGGTTGAATGCTTACAAAAGTAATAAATAGTAAAAAAGAGCCTTATGATATTTGCCATTCTGTGACAGAAATCACTGTACATTATGTGACATGAACTTGGCAATTTAGTGATGTTGCTCTTTAGTTCACTTCCATATCTTTTAAAAGGATCCCCTTTGTGAGAGACCGAAGGAAGATGAGGTGTAATTTCTGCTGAAAAGGACTTTCTTACATCACCTTTCACTGAGATTTTCAGCATCAAATCAGGTTGTTCAAGGCCATTCCTTGTCATGTCAAGTTTTGAAAATCACTAAGAGTGGAATTTCCATAATCTTTCTGGGCAACCTGTTCCATGGCTTGACCACTTCTATTCTGGAAATATTTTTCATACTATCTACTTGTAATTTCTCATGTTGCAATTTGTATCTGTTGTCTCTTCTCCTTATGCTGTGTATCTGTAATAGTGTGTGTTTTTAAGTTCCCATTAGGAAGTTGAAGACAGCATTCAGATGGCCCTGCTAGACTTCTCCAGACCAAATCAACCCAATTTTCTGCAATTTTCTTCACATCTTGGTGGCTATCCACTAGCCTCACTTCTGTATGTCAATGTCTTTCTCACACAGGCAAGCAAAAAACTTGACAGAATACCCAGATGTGGTCTTAGAGGTGCCATGCACAGAAGAATAATCACTCCCCTTGACCTGCTTACTAGATTATTACCAAGCCATTAACCCAATCACGAAGTGGTGACTCATGTTCAAATTGTTGTCTATCAGGACCATCAAATCACCTTTATCAAAGCTGGTCTCTACAGAGTTGGCCTTAAGCTTGTGCAGCTGAAAAAAATTATTCTATCCCAAGTGCAAGGGGCATGTTTGTTGAACTATATGAGGTTCCTGTTCCTGAGGTTTACTCCTGAAGGTTCCACTTCTCCAGCCTGCCAAGGTCTTTCTGAATAGCAGTGTTACCTTCCTGCAAATTGACTCCTGCCCCAACTTGGTACCATCCATGAACTTGCTGACATTGCATTCTGTCCCTCTGACCAGGTCATTAATGGAAATCTTAAACAGCATTTGTCTCCCTATCAGTCTCTAAGTATTGCCATGAGTATCCAGCTGTCAGTCAGACTGGTGACACTCCTCACATTTTAAATTCAGTGGTCCAGCTAATTTCCTACTCACTTTAAAATCCCCCTATCCAAATCACCTCTGTCCAGTTTTGCCTGTATGGATATCATAGAAGACAGTGACAAAAGCCTTGCTGAAGTCAAGATAAAGCCACTGCTGTCCATAGTGCCAGTCACCTCATCATAAAATGCAGTCATGTTTACCAATCACAATTTGCATCTGATGATCCATTCCAGCTGATCCCAGTCACTTTCCTTCATAGGTCTGGAGATTTTGTTCCATAATTGTTTTGAGGACTGAGGGTAGGCTGAGTAGGTTGTAATTGCTTTAGTCCTCCCCCTGTCCTGTGGAGGAAGGGCATGGCATTTTCCTTTTTCCAACTATCAGGAACCTCCACCAATTGCCATTACCTTTTCAAAATAATAGACAGTAGCCTCACAACAATGCTGGCATCTCCCTCAGCATACTTAGATACATCCTACCTAGTCCTATGGGCTTGTGTATGTCCAGCTGGATAATTCAGAGGACTAATTCACACCTCAATACTCCAGGAATCTACATCTGGACATATGCATCTCACGCTTTCCAAAACTAGACCAAAACCTAAAAAAATAAACCTATAAACACTTTTAAGTGAATAACTAACTTTTCTCATGTAAGTCTCTTCATTGCTACAAAGCAGGACAAGGCTACTATATAAAACCATTCAAATACACAAATGTACGTGGAATTAGAGCTTTTTAAATTAAAGACTACCCATATAATATTCCATAAAACATTTATAAGGCTTATACTCTGGTACTTCATCTGGCAAACTTGTAATCTTTTTTCACTATTACTTAGTCAAGTGAAATTCTAACATTTTAACTCTGCTTGAAAGTTTAACAGGATTCTCATATTAAAAGCAAATAAATACATATATGTGTACCAATCTAGATTTTTGAAATTCTAACCTTCGTTGTTTATAGTCTGAAGCTTTGAACAAATCAGACTTGCATCTTCGTATTTCGGATCATGGATAGTGTAGTCAAAAGGCATCTTCTTAAATGTCTCCAAATCCGGCCACATATCTCCAGGCTGATGGTAGTATTGATCAGATTCTTCTTTTATGTCTATCATATTATTGAAAAATAAGAATTCATAAAATTTTAAAGCTCTTTATATTGCTATAGATGGTTTTGCTTTGTCTATTATTCCTGCTTCATTTTTTCTTTCATTATTCTGCTGAAGCAATACTATTATGCACCAAGAGGTGTACCTCATACCTCAATGCAACACTGCCTTTTAAAATTTATCTTCATGTCCTGATTGCAAGTTTTCTCTAAAATCCTACCAAAAATACAAAGCATTGCTTGCACAAACCTCTCCACTAGCAGGTGGTCCACTTTTTCCACAGGTTTTCCCATAAACCTAGAGAGATAGCTGCCTCTTTCTCTTTCACAGCTCACAGTGGAGGAAGACTCCTGGGTACTGCCCCAAGAAGCCCTCAGAGGCAAGAGCTGAGGCACATTCCCACAGTAAAATCACTGAACATCTTCAGTAAAATCACAGAACACCTTCTGATGGAGGTAGATCACAGGTTGGTAACATCTACTTAAGATTCTACACGGCTGACTGTGAGCAAACATTTAGTGCAGAATTACACACAGTCCATAAAATATCACCTGTATTTTTCTGTGTAATCCAGCCCTTAGTTACAGAAACACATCTGGAAACACAGGGGAGTACTACACTGCAAATAAAGGAAGTTTGGACTAAAATTAGCTATTAGAGAGCAGACACTTTATTCCCTCATGTAGTCTTACATACTTAAAATCTATAGCATTACTCCTCATGGTATAAATCTGCCAGAATTTCACCGATTCTTTTTATATACTTTACCACAAAAGTTCATTTCAATTCCATCTCAGTGGTTGGATATCATTTAATATTACTGAGAGGAAGACTAAACTCTAAATGATTAGTAAAATAATAAAATATTCTTAAGTGTCAGTTGAAGATCACAGAAAATTTTTCTTACAATAATTCAATAATGTAAAGTAACTGCAAAGCTGAAGGGGATAGAATATACAGACAACTACTTTTCAATTTAGCGTAACAATGTTCTATTGTCTACAGAATATTTTTATATCAGGAACTTACTAATATTGATTTCTTCTTCCTCATAAACATCCACTTCTGTCAGTCTGATCAGCATTCGGGACAAAATACTGAGGAACTGCAGATAGGCACCTGTTTTCCCTATCTGTAAATAAATAAATTAGAAATATGAAAGTAAACTTTCATTTTTCTTCATGTTACTTTTCCACATATCTGGAAATGGCAGCTGCAGTGAAACTGAATATTACTATTCAGTGGTTGCAGATCCCTGTATTTGTATATTCCTTGGCATACATTAAATGCTTACTGTTGGACAGTTTTGTTCTCCCTATGCAGGAGCCTAGTTTGGAAAATGCATTGTATATAATAGGTCTAATTACAGGCCCACAGACAATAACTTTCTCTCCTGATGTTACAGTTTCTACATAGGCAATGAACGTTTAAAAAATCCATTCAAGCTCTTAAAATGTTGAATAAAACCTCCTCAAATTACAAGATAATTAAAGAATTACCTCAACCTTTTAATTTTCATATGATTTACCAGTGCACTGACTGCTGCGGAAATACACTATCCTGAGGAGCAAAGTGGGACATGGATCTCTGAGAGAGCTTGTGCAGGCCACTTCCAATCCTGAAGGACATGGTATGTTCCACCTCCTGTGCTGAAAATACATTATTTCCCTTCCACTCTTTTAAAATTACCTTTTAAAAGTCCATTTAAAAATTATCTTGAGATTATAACTTTCTTCTTTTTCACCCCACCAACAAACTACATATATTTTCTCTTCATTACACTAAAGAGTATTGCTGGAAGCTATAACCCACAGCCAATTATTTACTCAATAGATTGTTCTGTGTCTTTCACATGTAGTTTGCTGATGATAACATCAAGTAAGTAAGGCCATATGTAAGCAGACAGCTTTACAAACCATGACTGTACGTGTGTATGTGTGTTGCCTGTACAGGGAAGGGTAACGTAGATCAGTTACAACACATTCTGCTGCAACTGTCTAATTTCACAAAGTGGCATCAGATTTTGGATTAAATCTATATTACTATTGAATTGAAAGCCCAGCTTCACTTCCATTACTGCTAGGACATGTCAGAAGAACAGGCTGTTACATTACTAAATAAAGTATTAAAGTTACCATTCTCTATCTATGTCAAGCAAAATTTTCATCTTCTCTCAACACTTGAGAAAGGGGGGTTTTGAATTTGAAGAAAGAGATCAAACATTTGTTTTGTTCATTATCTGTTGTGCTTAACAAACTATTTTAAACAGTTGCTTGCAAAGGGTGGATAAGGGTACCATTATCCCTGTTGAGGGTCAAATGTCAGCACACTCTGTTATCCAGGAGTAACACAGAAAAAAAAGGGGACTTCGAATAGAGGAAATAATGGTATGGACTATAGTCAGCCCACAGACCAGATGTTTCTAACTTGCAATTTGAGTTTTTATGTAAAAGCTATTGAGGCTAATGAGAGTTTTTCTTCTGAGCCTGGAACAAAGTTCTAAACTTGGCTGAAATGGCTACTGGTTGGTGAGCTAAAACAAAACCATCTTATCTTTACACCTGAGGCACAGAAAGAAAATACTGCCATTTGTTGTCTCTCACGTCTGAGATTACCTTTATATTCCCTTCTGAACATACTCTTTTAAAGTGCCTCTGATCGTCATTTCATTAAACACAGGGTGGCCTGACAAAGTAACAGTTCCCTGATTTCAAACAAATGAGAGATCATCTGTCAAAAGCATACAACCTGTTCCCTCGATATCAGGTATCTATGTAAAAATTAATTTCCAATCTTTTGAAGTATATACTTGGAATTGTCAACAGAATAACAGGCTGAAAACCTTACTTTTTCTTTTTGATATCCATTAAAATTTTATTCTATCAAAATCATGTATTTTTCTTTTCCTGGGGGTCCAGTCTTCGCCAGTGGTTTTCAAAGATGTATGTGGGAGTGACCAGGCTAATGCTACATGGTGCTTAGATGAAAGGCAGCAGTCAACTGACTTAAGTATATGCAAAACTGCAGGGTCATGAGTCAAAAATGCTGGAAACCACAGGATGACAATTGCTAGTCCCTAACCATTAAACTAAAACATATGCACTTATATTATTGCATTCATCATATCTTACCCAATCTCATTATTTGCCACATTAAAAGTTTCCAATTCAGTACTGTGAGCTTCATGAACTGTTAGATATTAGCAACACTATGTAAAAAGCTGTTGGAAACGTTCAGGAATCTCTCCATGTTTTCAGAATGTTTCTCTGCCAGGAGAGAAATCAGGCTGAGCGTGTGCCACATTCCTATTTGAATTCCATTCACTTGCACATTTGCTTGCATTTGTTGCTGAAGAGATGAATTGGTGAAAGAGAGAACACCTTTCCCAGGTCATTTTGAGAAGATTTCCAACAAGAAAGTGAAAAAAATGCCTTCTCATTTACAATCAGTAATATTTTCCTTACATAAGCTGAATGGTATATATGCCTACTGTAGTAAGATTTTAATAAAAGTAGAGTAAAACCAAATAATATGGGCAGCAGTTTTCTTCTTCAGGAAGTGTCTTAAGACACACTTATTCATTCCCTGGATGTGGTGCCACAGGACTGAGCTGTGCTCACCAGTAGCTTCCATGCTTGAGGAAAATGCTAATTCTAAGTTGTAACATTCAGTTAAAAAACAAAGGTACAAAACCTCAATTTGCAGTTTGGGGAAATTTAAGATGAATGTTCTAAGAAAGATATTTTAGTGAATTTAGGATCCACATAGGCATTTGCTTGGGTGCACTGGGGACCAGACGTCAAGCCATAGATATGACAATATGGCAATCTTATACTTTGGCTGAGATGTTACTAACACTCAGGTGTTGTCTAATAACTGTTTTCATTTTTGCCTACACTTCTTCATGCACTACATGTTAAGTCCGTGTAAAATGTTAATATTATCAAAAGTAATGAGTAAAACCTATTTCAGGAAGAAAACTTATTTCTTCCCCAAAAGACAAGGGTAATTCTAATTCCTGCATATTTTATTGTAAGCATTCCCTAGAAGAAACACAGTATTGTATACCTTAAACCAACAAAAAGTCCACATACTTTTACAGCTGTCTGGTTGGTTTATGGGAGTTTTTAGTACTTTAAAATAGTAAAGACAGCAAAATTTCTGGGTTTTTTTCATGAAAATGGAAATAAATTAGAAATTTCCACAGAATAATAAATGGAAAAATCCATTAAGTTAATATATACCCCTAAATTTCTATGTTTAGGAAGAAGACATGATACTCCTATTTTCATGTGTATGAATTTGTTCTCTGTGAAACAGATATCTTCTTCAGAAAGAACTAAGGAATATAAAATGAATAAACATATGAAAAACATCCTCTAAGAACTGATCCAACTGTAAGACCCAATGCAACACTAGGAAATAACCTGTATTGTGGAGACAGATGAAAAAGAGATGGAGTTTCAAGTAAAAGAATTGTTATCAAGGCTGAAATTCACTGCTGTACAGAGGGTCAACAGGAGTCCTATTCCATACTTGAGAAAAAAAAAAAAAGATTTGATAGTGAAAAGTGGTGAATATCACACCCTGGAAGGGAGATGGTGAATAAACAAGGCACTTGTTCAATTATAATTAGTTAAATTGCAAGTACTCAGTGTGTGAAACATCAAAACCTTTTCACAGGTGTGTAGTGTGGTCTCATAAGCCTCTGAATTACTTATTGGTTAATCTGGACATTTAGGGTGGCTTTGGGAATAACATCTTTATGCGGTTTGATGTGTATGCATATAAAATTTTAACAGAAGTTGTCACAGCCTGTGGGGGGTTTTTTGACATGAAAATGAACTTCTCTCTCCAGAATGTATTCATTTTTATGCTACAGCTGAGTATGAAATTCAGTTTATTCATCACATAATACCCCAATCTTTGGTAAACATGAACTATTTAGATCAAAGGAATGGACAGTGAAAGACTGATCACCAGAATATTTTCTGGAATCCTTTATGAATTACAGTAACATCTGGAGGAATTCCCAATATGAAAAGCTCATTTATGCTCTTTCTACTCTGCTGCACCATCAATTTAGGTATACAATGGAATACAATCATTTAACAAACAGTAATATGCAGTTTCCTTTTGCCATGGATGAGCCTATGAGTGGATCATGTGGCAAGTTAAATCACTAACTATCTTTAGATTAATTCTTGGGTTGATGTTACAATAACTGGAAACATGAGTCTTTGTCTTGGTTTGCATTCATCCCATTTGTCTTCTGAGGTTAAGAGGAAACATATCTGCTCTCAGGAGACCAGGTGCCTCTTCCTATCTTAATGCTTCATACTTCAGTAAAACATGAGAGACACAATATTACCTTTAACATGTAACATGTGCACTTAACTAGGAGTTACTTTGCTCAGAGATTAGTGCTGAACATTCTTAGAGAATTTAGAAGAGAATGAACTTCTTAGAACTAGACCCATTTCCATGTATCTTTTCAAAGTAATTTAAAGACTCCTGGGTCAGCTACTCATCTTGTAAATATGGCTCTGCTAATGTTGAACTGGCCTTCTTGCATTTATTACTTACAATAGCTTCTATTTCTCTTTCTTGTGCAAAGCAAGCAGAGAAAATAACTTAATTACAAACTCCCAGCTGTCTTCAGATCGATCATAAGAAAGTGGTTTTTTGAAGATCTTTAATCTTTATTTAAAATGTAAATGCATATTCAACTTTAACAAATTGAAATTATACACAAAATCTATCTCTTGAGTAAACTGTCTTTTAAAACATTATAATGGAGACTGACTGAAAATTAACATTGCTACAGCTTCTCTGCCTTTGAACTCAGGCTACCAGTAAAGAAAGGAAGATTATTTAATTAGAATGGATTAGGAAATACAATGTAAGCAATTTGCTCTCTACCAAAACCGCTCCTTCAAGTATGAGTAATAATAATTTTTTTCTGAGATTATGATAAAATTAAACAAAATAAATCAATGATAATACCTTGTTCTTTCTACACACCTGTGGTGGCCCACTCAGCAGCAGCCTCCTTGGGTGAAAGGTGTCCATTCTGCCCTCATTTCTATTGTTGTAGTCCATATGGATTGGCTTGGGAACCGTCCATTGGCGGTAGTACAGAGACTGCTCTGTGCAAGTCATCATCTTACTCATAAGAGGACGGAAAGAACTTGCCCACATAACAGAATGGTAAGGCAAGAGGGAAGAGGATTTGGGAAGGCCACTGCTGTCTGTAGATGTAATGATGTCATAAACCAGTTTGGGCAGGAAAACTATGGGAGGCTGTTTTGATGCTTTGGTCATGGAGCATTGAGAGGTCTGTAGGATGAAGGAGTTATGAGTAGGTGCAGAAGAGGAAGAAGAGGAGGAGAAGGGTGAGGAGGATGATGAGGTGATGGAGACTTGGGCACTTTTTATGTTTTGTTTCATATCCAGCTGTTCAGTTACCGGTGGCAAGTGTTTGCTGATTGTTGTTTGTGCCCCCTTGTCTACTCTCTGCTTCTGCCTTTCATAGTTATTTGTAGTTTCTTCAGTGCTGTTGCTTAGGACTTGAGGAGGAGATGACTCAGCACAGAATGCTGTGACTAAAAGAAAATTTATATTTCAACACAGTGCAGTTATCTCTGCTAGTCAACACCACAGTTAAACAAAACACAACAAAGAATCATCTAGATAAGAGCATCCCTCAAACATTGCAATCCTGTTCCTCTTCTTGCTTTTACCTTTCTCTTACAGGAAGCCATAATGGGACTAGTTTGGAGTATTCATCTCAATGCAGAAAGTGGCTTTTAAAGTGCATAGGAAAGATGCTAGTGATTGTCCTGGCCTCTGTCTCCCTCATACATTCCCTCCCTAAGGTGTTCACCAGATAGTTTCATCACTCAAGACAAATACAAAATTACGGAAACCACTGTTTAAACGAATTGAAGAAATTAAGTATTCCCAGGCTATTACCCCATTAGACTACAGAAATGTCTACACAGACATCTGAAAACAGTCAGCTCTGCTCTGACACTCATCTCCATGTCACTGCAGCACTTAGTCTGATCTAATAAAACTTGGCAGCTCTCAAGTCCCTGGTATGACATAATACATTACTGCATTCATACAGCTGTTGGTCAGCTGAGAGAACATACTGAACTCACGAATGCTGGCCATGAATATGTGATGTAGATACAGCCCACAGATAACTGCTGATTTTTTAAAAGTGGTACATTTTTACCTTATGGTTTTTAACTACAAAGACTTGAAAGTTTAACATGTTCAAAGTGGTTCTGTGCATCTTTAATGCTGAGGACATGCAGATACGTCACAGTCTTGAGAGCAGATTGAGAACTGATTGTGGGATCAGTCTACACAAGGTATTAGAAATATCGGTCTAAAGTTGAACATAGATAAAACCACCTTTCCTCTTATGGTGAAAACAAGAGTCTTGGTTCTCAAAAAGCCCCACATTTTGAGCTAATAAAAGTCTGTAGTTTCTCTTGATCTCAAGCAAAAGATACACTCTAGCTGCACATTAATCTAAAGTAGTCAGTAAAGGACATTAGCAATAAATATGAAAGTATCACCAGCACTATAAATGGTTGCAAGTAACATTGCTGTGACATCCCCCAGAATACCAGCATCCGAGAGCATAGGAAAAAAAATGAAAGAAGATTTCTTTAATCACAGACAATCTGAGGTCACAGAGCCACAGGCAGACTACATGGACACTGTGGAAATTATGAGTAGCCCAACTTTAACATTTTAAAAATTAAAGTGATGGAGCTTATCCAAAGTTTTCAAGCTTTTGTTCCTTTTGTAACACCACTGTGCCTGTAGAAAAGAAATCAAGGGCCAAATATGCATGTCACCATGTTGAAAGCTACAATGAGATCAAAAAGAATTTACTGCCACTGACAAAACCCCACATGTTTTAAAAAGCTGCATAACATTGCAACTTCTAGGAAGTTATGGTACAATTTATATTGCCCACTTTTATTTAACAAATAATTCAATTAATATTATCTCCATCAAAAGTAAGGAATGAGGTCATCAGACAAAAGAACTGTAGTAGTTCTCAACATTGCCTCATGCTTTCTACATCAGTTTGCAGATTATAATGAAATTGATGGTGCAAAAAATAATCCATCTCCAAAAGAGCTTTTAAACAGTGCAAAATTAATGAGTGAACATTCTACAGCAAAAACAAAGAGGTAAAAATACCAATGAGAAGGAGCATGTTTATTGTCCCTCAGAGTCAAAAAAAAAAATTTAAATGTGAAGTATGTTTCCTCTTCATAAACTGTCATAGCTTCACTGAACATATCCAGTTATCACAGTAGTAACTGAGGATTTACAACTCACTGTCACATATTAAAGAAGTGCCTGATTTAGGTACACCATTATATGATTATTTTTCAAAAAAGAAAACATCCTACTTCTTATATTTTAGAAGTCTAGTCCTTATTTTTTTTAGTTCTCTTAAGTGATCTGATTAAAATGGGTCTTATCAAAACCTTAGTGAATTATCCCTTTTATGTATCTAATAAGCTGAATAAAAGGTCTCTTTTATGTCCTAAATTTAAATTAATAGAGACGATCTTATGGTCTTACTGGAAGCTTTTGAAGAGAGAGATGAAGATGCAGAGTCGTGAGAACGCGATCTTTCTCTTTTCATAGGACTTCTCTTTTCTGAAGTAGAACCTGTTTCACGAATGGTAGTAAGGGAAAAAAATTAAAGTAAGCCTGTAAGAAGTCACGGGTACGTTGTCAAAGTAAGGAAGAGTACAAAAGGGTTCGTGTAGGGTTTGTGTAGGTTTTGTGTAGGGTTTGTCCTCATCCTGATACTGTTTTCAGCATGGAGAGTATCTGTTCCTACCATGCAATATTGGATCAGCCTATGATATCATTTACCTATGCTGAGCTGCAACAGCTTCACAAAAATCAATGCTGCAGCAAGGAGCTGGTAATTTCTAGGCCTGTCTCAACCATGATGTGTCAACCATGATTTCTCTTCCTACCCATGTCTTACTTTCCTCACTAATCCAGTGTCAGGTAAACCAACATTCAAGCCCTATTTTGGCAGTGTGTTATGAAATTGCCTCCTACCCCATACAGCTTTATGGCCAGATTATATCTCAGCTTTTGGTGATGAAAATCCGTATTTAGATGGCCATCAAGGCTATTCACTTGAGGTTCCCAGTTCAAACTTCTATGTTAAAATGCTTGTTTCTGTACACTTTTACTGTGATAAACGACATAAGCACTACCAGAAGAAAACTTGGACTGTAAATCTATCTCACAGGTTTTGAATTGGGATCTAGATGATTATACTATACTTCACGGAGTAGGAGAGTAGCCTTACAATTTAGACACCTAAAAACTTTAGTGCCCATTTGACTCAGATCACATACAATCTCAGCATACTTCAACTGGATAGCATACTTCAAAATGGACAGAAGTATTCATCACAAGAAGTACTCATCACATCTAAAGTAGGCATCTATTGTAGACAGTCTGAGTATGACTGCTGGTGCTTCATTCCTCTATGAAGAGTACATATTTGATTAAAGAAAATATTTTTGTTTGGCTTGTTCTGCTATCCTTATTATCAATGAGTAAGAACTTCACAGGTGAACAGTAATCGGCTCTCTTCTCCTTCATAGTATAGGAAAGAAAATGAAGGTAAGGTGTTTGAGATTTACATAACCTACAGGGATAAAAATCCTTTGTTTTCCACAGTTACAGGCACAATAGACAGTGAAGAAAAGTGTAAAGAACATAATGACAACTGCTAATGGCCATCAATTATCAGTCAAAAAAAACAACCCCAACTGTTCCTGGATAAATTACTGTTTGTTTATACATTTATATGTTCTTAATTGCTCTCTTAAGAAATGATAAATTCACCAACTCTACACTGTCAATTTGAATTCATGGACATTTTCAAGAACTTAAAAGTTACTATGTTCAGATATATATCCATATTATTTAATACCTTACAAGCCAGAAACTACTCAGCTGTACTATGTACAGTTCCCTTGGAAGGAATCTTCATCACTGACAGTATGTAAGCACAGGTTTGGTAGCATCAGTCAGGGACCGTTTAGGCAGAGTTGCCACTGCTGTGAGGGTGAGGAGGGGGTCAGTGCTTCTCAGATGGCAAATCACACCCTTTCCTGCTGCTGAGGGCAAGTGCAGAAGGTACTCTGAACAGTGGATGTCACTAGATGTACCCACACGAGCCCCTCTTTGTGGCTGCCAGAACATACAGGTAAAGGAGGGACACAGGGAGGAAAGAGAAGGGAGCCAGAAAACAGAGAGAGACAGAACAGATGCAGCAGTAGAACTGGAAGAGGTTCAGCAGCAGCATTCCAGGGCACGGCATGCTAGAAAACACAGATTCAATGAGATGAAACAAAATTAAGGAGCAGAGCTCAGTCAGTAAGACTAATTCCAGAAACCCTCACCCATACAATTCTGCTTTTTCTAATACAGCTCAATCATTTTACAGCTTCTTTTATTATCACTAATAATAATACCTTCTGTTGCTATTTCTTCATCTTCATTGTCAGTGCTGCTTAGTTTCTCTGGGTCACTTTCTAACACATCGTTCACAACTGCTTTCTCTGTGTGAATTTCTGAGCTCACAAAGTACGCTGCCAAACCAAGTTCTTGCTCCAAGGTTGTCCTTACCAAAGAAGATGAATTTATTAAACGTAGGTCACAGTATCTCAGTGATCTGGAGAGAAACAAGAGGTGCTAGTATGAAAGTTCACTGTAATCTACCCCCTTATTTCTTTTACAACACAGCCAAAGGAGAATTTTTTCATTATCTGCTTCAACTACAGATGAGATATTAAGCACAAAATACTGTGTCCTAAGTTTACCACTGTGGTGCATACACTTTTTCTTAATCCAGTTATGCAGCTTAATCTAGTGCACTCAATGTTAGCATCAGCATAGGAAAAAGAATAATCATTTGGATTCTAAACCTAACACACAGAATGGGGTTCAGTTGAACATACAAAAGCACTCAGTGTTCCGGGCATCCTGTCTAACTTCCTGCTGCCATTCGAGAAGGCACTGATATCTCCACACATCCTGGAGCACATATACCAACATCACACAGATTTCTCAGCTACCCTAAGGTGCCTACAAGCAGCTATACTTCTGTTTTTAACATACCTATTCTCTCCTCTAAACTGAAACAACTCTCATAAGATTTTCAAAGCTACTCACATCTTGCTATAAACAGAAGATTATTATCAATAATATGCGGTTTGTATTTATGATATAAAAACTGCCAAAAAATGGAAAAGGAACACCTTGACACTGAAATCTGTTTTCTTCTCGCACAAGTAATTACACAGTTAATGTTTAGCCATTTGGTAAGCAATGGATAAAAAACTACTGCTGAGAAAACAGTGGATCTTCTTACCGTGGCAAAGACTCCCCTTGTGGATCCATCCCACTAAATATCAATATACAAGGCAAACCTTCCAATTCCAAATAGGTCTGTGGCCTCCAATCTACATCCTCAATTTTCTGCCAGACCTGTATAAGGTAGAGAAACACTGCTAGCTATATCTGTATAGCCCAAATAAAAAGAGAAAAATACATACTTATATCATCCACGATAAGAACACAGACAGATCACGCACTTTCTAGAACACGGCAGGTAGCAATCTGCCTGCTCTAAGTCTGAGGATATTGGGGCAGTATGTTCCAGTCTGAAAAGCCTCTCAGCTTCCCAGCTGCGAAGCATCGAGGCCAGAGCATAGGACAGATATGGTACAATGGAGAGTAAAGCTGAGCAGGAGGTTTGGGTGAGAGAAAAGAGGGTTGCTTGTTATGGCAAATAATGTATGGGTACCTGAGTCCAAGGAAGAAAATGAGGTAGGAACAAGACTTTTTCACATTAGAGGAATAGGAGAAAGCTAGAAGTGTTCAACATACACCCCCCCATCCCCCCCCCACACACACACCCACCCCACTGTTCCCACTTGCAACCTTCTGGAGTCTCCCACTCTCCCCTAAAGCTATCAGTTTTCCTGATAACTTCATGAGAAGTTTGATAACTAATCTATTGTTTGATTATTTAGCATTGAGCTATATTGTTTTACTGACACCAGTCAGTCCTTTTTGCCATAGGACTGATCTACAGTAGGATCAACAGCACAACAGCTCAGCCTCTGACAATTGTACATGTTCCACTATTAGGCACATCAGAGAAGATAATCAGGATGCAAATCAGAACTACTACTGATTTTTCAGAGTAAGTTATGCCTAATTTATAGCAGAATGAGATTAGTATTAGGTCCTCAATACTAAATGACTTCATCTAACATGTATTGAATCAGAGTAAACCGTGTGTCACATATATATATATATATATTACAACATCCTAGAATGTAAATACATTTTTGCTTTGGCAATCAGATGATGATAATTTTATGAAAAACAAAGGAGGCTTTTGTTAAACAGATGACCCATGAATCTGGAGCTAAAGAATATAAATTAATCCATAAAACAAAACATGGTCCAGAAAGCGTGAAGTCCAGAGCTGTGAACACTGGGGTGCTCTAGAACACATAAATACCATCACTGATCAGTAGGCACATTGGTGCCTTCTTGCCACCTGCTGGTGACAAGAATAATCTAACTCTCAAGTGGTCACTAATTAGAATGCTTTTTTGCACTATGATGTTTTTGTGAGAAAATTCAGCTGAAACTGAACATTTTATTTGTTTTTTTAATGTATTTCTCATAGTCTCTTCAGATAAAAGCAGTTCAACTGCTTCCAAGGGTTGCTGCTGCAAGTCAAGTTCTAGCCATATTAGTTGATACTCCACTGAGTATTTATTAACCACAGGCAGAACAGGAGAGGTATCACAGATAGTATGTCTAAAAGATAAAAGCCATGCTCCTTATAGTAGTTTTTATTTTTGCTAAAAGACTTGCACTTCAGCTCATGACCATAACTCTCACCAGCAAAGTCTCACCACCTACCCATCTAACAAAGTTTCCCAGTATGTGCCATTCTGCAATTTACCTTTAGTTGTTCCACAAAGTGCTTCCCTATTGTGATTCCAGAATTAGGATTTCCCAAGATTATTTCAAAATTATCTTCAAGGGCTAGTCTTTCCCTTACATTATGCAGACGTTCATATGCCACTGCAGCCAGTGGAGTACACGGAATTCTCAACACCACCATGAGGCCATGGCCACTAGGACATTGTCTTGAAGAGTTTATTAGATTTTGGGTGATTTCCAGAGTTTCAACTGAAGTGTA
Organism: Manacus candei; assembly: GCF_025592945.1. Lineage (NCBI taxonomy): Eukaryota > Metazoa > Chordata > Aves > Passeriformes > Pipridae > Manacus > Manacus candei. Next base: position 3,946,903 of record NW_026138059.1, read on the forward strand.
ATTCTTCATCTGAGAAAGACCACACACTGCCATCATAGCTGCAGAGTAGTGTTGGATGAGGACAAAAGTCCTTATCACTGCACTGTGTAATCTGGGGAACCTGAAATAAATGGTGAGTGAAATAGTGAAGTATTAAAGGGTGAAGTGAAAAAGCTATTTTTTACAAAATATAGTTAACTCAGGACTTTTTCCCACCTACTGTATCTACTACAACACATAATATCATCAAACTGTAGTTGGATAGTCTTTGCAAGGCATCATTTCACAATCAGAACTGATGTTGTCTCTCTATTTTTCTTAGTAAAGATTTACTAAGCAAGTAGTCCAGTAAGGTTACATCCCTTTAAGTTATCAAGACCCTACTGCTGTTACAAAATTTATCACAGAATATTAGCTAAGGCACTCAGTAATATCATCAATCAAAACTATATTCTCTTATCAATGAGAATAGTATTCTTCGTTGTGTGTCATTCTTAAGGGGAAGAAGGGAGGTGGGGTGCTTCTCTTGTCTTCTTACTGAAGCCCTGAACCAACTTACTCTTATGTTCAAGAGGACTGGACATGTAGGCAGCATCCAATGAGCGCTCCCAATTTCCCAAGCCCAGGTACGCCCTGTCTCAATCCCCAATCCACAGAAAGGAGAGCTGTGGATATGTAATAGCTTCCAGTGCTTTGGTTTGCACAGAAATGAAACCCAGGTGCTCAGTAAAAAGAGTGACTGTTGCTTGCTCAGAAAAGCACCTGAGCTCCAAAACACCCTGTAGCAAGCCCCAGCTCCATGTCAAGTGTGGGTGTGCTCAGTCTCCCAGTTAGCAGTACAGATTCACAAGATTTTACTTGTCCTGTCTCATTCTTCTTACAGATCCCCAAGTGTTCCTCCACAGCTGGATGCAGGCACATAATGTATCACTACTGTTTTGCAGTGATTATAGACCTGCTCCACAGGGACCAAGGAAAACTGATGATGTATTTTTCAAGCTCTGAGGATGCTCTGAAGTTTCTATTTCTGATTTAAGTCTACCTACCACAGTGATGTATCTAACTTTTCTTTGTGGTCCAAATGCAGGATATACAAATTGTATACATGAAAATCAGTTAGGGTCAGCAAGTGATAACATTAGACAAAAGTAATAACACATCTGAAATTACATGATGATGCAATGTTAGATTATTATAATATAAAAGTAGCTAGTGGTCAGAACCAGAACACGCTGGAAATTGGACTAAGCAGTGTGTGTGTTCACAGTAAGAGGCAGCCTAGACCGATAATACTGCAGGCCAAATATATACAAAAAAGATGGAAGGGGAAAATAAGAACAGATGAAATGCCCTTGCATATGCAGCTGATGTGTAGGATAGTGAGATACAAAAAAAGAACCAGGCTTCTAGCTAGTAACTCAAGTCACTAGAAGGTACTTCCTAAATTTCCAGTGTCAAACAAAGGAGGGCACCATACCTCTTTCCCAAAGCCATGACCATTGCTTCAAAAGAGCTGTCATACCGAAGCAGTGGAATGCTATGTCCAGAGAGGGTGGACTCAATGAATTCTGACAGTCCAAAGTATTTCTTGTTTTCATGGTACAAATCTACACCCTAAAGCAAAGGAAGTAACAAAACTATAAGGGTAAAGTCTATTATTAATTTACAACTGATTAACCATTGGTATATGATACATTTGCAATCACATTATCTAATAAGCATCAATGTGCTTGCAACAAACGTGGGTAGAGCCCTTCCCAAATCTTCATTCGCAAAGCCCAGCCATGATGATCTAATAAGCATACATCTACTCAGACATGTTAAAACAAAAAGAGAAAGAATTCATTTTTTTAATAGAATGAAAGTTTGGCCCAATTTTCCCCTGTTTCTTTCTTTCTCTCTCCTCACATATACATACATAGACAGAACAGCTATGCATGGAATAAATATGCACATATATGAAGAAAATGCATGAATGTACATATATTCATGCAGTAATGCACTAGAGGCAGAATTTCAGACATTTCAATGACTTTTAGCAGAGCTACTAAAGTTTATAGAAGATATAAAAGAAATACAGGTGGAAAAAAGTTAGAAGTTACAGGATAAGCAAAGGGAAAATAAACTTGCCACAGACTGAGCAAGAAAAAGATGCCATGCAAACTTCATTCTTGTTTACAGAAATCATGGGGACTTCTCTGTTTTTTCAAGTATGTAAATGGAAAATAACTTATGAAAAGCTCACAAAAGCACCCAAAGCATCCATCTTACATTGCTGTACGAAGAAGGCCAGTGGATCTCATTGTAAGGGCTGATGTGAGTATGTTGTGTCTGCAGCGCATAGGGGAAGGAAGTCACGTGGAGGGTCACAATATTTGGCGCCTCTTTCACCTCCCTGCAGTTCAACAGTCTATCAACAAGTCCTGTCGACAGCTCTGTTTGAGGATAAAGACTATGCATAGCACTGCAAAAAAGAAACCCAAAACTCTCCAAAGTGATCAGCACAAGGGAACATTTGTGTCAGAGGAATAGCTCAAACCTGGATGTGAAATCAAAGTTAAACACATACAAGGAACTTAGGACTGTATTCTTTTACCCTGAAATTGTTGCACGGAAGGATAGGAAAAGAAGTGTAAATTATTTCACTGTGACTAAAAATTTCTGTGAGTCTGATGAGCTCTCTAGCTGGCTAATTACCAGGACCTTCCAGCTACCAGAATGCGAGACATAAAGGATGAAAGGAAGCTGATGTGCCAGTTACCGATAGACATACAGCCTTGTGTCAGATTTTGGCCATTTCCTTTGGTCAGATTCTTACTGCTGCCCTTAATAAAATATGATTCTAACCTACAAAAATCAGGATAGAAAAGAACAAATGGTAAATCAGTATGATAGAAAAACAGAGGAGAATTACCTGTGATAGGGCTATTATGAAAGGGAAGAACAGTTATTCTTAGAGCAAATCCCAGTAGCATGGAACACCGACAGTCAATTTTTTGTGTGAGAACCATTCCTTGCTCCTGTGCAAAATTTCAGTCCAAATTCACACTATTTAACTTTGGGATTTACCTGCAGTGACCAAGTTACAAGCCCAGTCACTACAACCTCCTCCTCTTAACAGTAGAGAGAGATAAATAACTCCAGAAATTGGTTGTGTCCACCTGGGACCTAAGTCAGCCCTCAGGGATGCCCATGTCTCTGCTGGACTATATGGACAATCCCAGGAAGCTCTACTCCTGTTTTAGGCACTCCTTGAACCGATTTCAGTTAGGTGGCATGAATTCTGCTGGGCAGCATATTCACTTAAATATTTGTCTCATATATATATATATATCTTTATTAGATACAAAACAGAGTTAAGCAGTAGTACAGGTACTTCCCTACCACTCAAGGATGTTATATGAATAAATGTCTTAAAGGCTGGGACAACTGTAAAAGGCCTTGTAAGTTCAAGATACAGAGGAGTTGAACAGGAAACTCTCAGATACAAAAATAAAGTTTTGTTGAAAATCATCATTCCTAACCAGTGTAAAAGAAAAGACAAGACCTTGTTGCTTAATTCACAAGTAAGATTCCATAATTTTTGGTTTCAGAAACACTACCATGATCCCATAGTTGGAAAATATTGGTGTTTCTGGAATTTGGAATGTTCTCCAACCTCCCCATGCACCTCAGAAACAAGACAGCAAAAACAGTCCCACTTCTCAGCAGGCAGATTGTTGAGAAGCTAAGGAAACAGAGCTCTGTGAGGTAAGCAATGAGTTGTGCAAGTGAGCTGTTGGGTAACTTGGTAAACATTGGAAAGAAACCTCCCTGCTTCCCTGAGAAGAGTACATAACATCACTATGTATCCAGAGAAGCTTTCAATTCTTAAAAATCAGCAATTCTGGAGAGAAAAAACACTGTACTGGAAAATTACTAATCAGTTAAAAAAAAAAAACAGGCAGCAGTATTGGCTCACTAGTTGTCTATTCACTGGGTCAGGGGTTTGCATGTTTTACAGCCCACAGGACACTGACAGAGCTCTGTGTACTTTCACAGGAAGCTTTCCTCTGAACAAATGACAACCAGTCAAAAAAACAATAGCTGTGGCTGAAAGTAGATAAGAATGGTGAGCAAGAAAAGCTGAAATGTTCCACTGAGGCACAATATAATAAGCAGGGTATGAATAAGTCATGAAGGACCTTAAAAGAAAGCATGTTTATTCAACGCATGGGAAGACAGAGTTAGCAGAAAGATGCAAACAAATAGGAAGGAAGGGATAAATCTGAAAGCTAATATTGAGAGGTAATGCAGACAATGCTAATTTCTCTAAAAACAAGTTACAGTTTTCTTACCTCATTAGATCCCAGTGTGCATGATCATGGATTAGGACAAACAGCGTATGAGGATTCTGCATAGAGTTTTGTAAGAAGACTTTGAATTTAATTTGGGCTTCTGCATCTAGTTTCAAAACATACTGCTCCACTCTCTGCTTTGTAAGATGTTCCTTTTCTAATCCAAGTTCTAATAAAATACCTAGAGAAATGGAACAAATGTCAATATCTCCAGATACACATAAATCTAAGAATGTCCTGTAAATCCAAAATAAAGCTAACTAATAAGCACCTGAGTGCCAGAGATGAAACAAAGTCTGCTGATAAGTCACTTCAGATGGTGGAACACAAATCAAGAAATCGATTTTCTCAAAGGAACCCAAATCAAGATTTTGAGTGCTGGAGTCAGCAATTGAGCAAATATGAGACAGCAACTTCTGAGCCACTGCTAGCTGGAATGGACGAATTTGATGTCGTTCAACCTCATAACCTGGAAAAAGGCAAAATTCTGCTTAGATATATGCTCAAAGTCTAATCTAATGCAAAATGATAAGAGTCTGGCAAAGAATGACTGATCTACTCTTTACAGTATTTTGCTTATTAACAGGAGTTCATTTCCGAAAATCCATACAGAATATGCAAAGAAATCTCTCTGCAATTGGGCTTTTTGGTCCTATAAGTCTCTTTAATGCCTGAGAAGTAAAAGTGAATTTCTAAAATATCATTCTTCTACAACAGAAGCATGACTTAAAGCTTCAAAAGCTGTAATACCCAGAGGAATGAAGCTGAATATTCATCAGTGTAAATCTGAATATTCCAACATGAGTTGCTGTTTGCCTCAGGAAACTTCCTAAGACTCTGCCCAGATGGATCTAACTGTGCACCTAAAGATTTGGATTCCAGTACCCTACTCAGTTATCTCTTTAGAAAATCCTCCTTACTTACTTGTACACACAGCTGTTCCAGTTCCATTCACTGCTGTTGGTTTATTCACCGAAAGTGATGAAGAGATGTGCCCTTGGTTTTCCTGATAAAATTTCTCCAGCAAAAGATCAATGTCACCCTCTATCAGATTGAAGGGATAGTGGAATTGACATCCATGTTAATAAGAGTTGCAATTCATACTGATTTGGTTTTGTAGATCTTAAAGACCTTTATATATGTTAGCTAGTTATCCTGCCCTTGGCTTACTGGCTGTTTTATACAGGAACCCTCTTGTTATTTTCCATTGCATCAGTTTTTACAGTATATCACTAATTAAACGCAAAATAGGCCAGGGAGTGACAGACCAGCCCTGAGACCACTGGCTAGGGCATTTAGGAAGGGTGACAGAAAACTAGCCTCAAGGTCCTCATGCAAACCAGCAACAACAAAGACATGAAACCAGCTTAGTTTATGCTCAGACCACAGATCTATACTGCTTACTAACAAGGATTACAAGAAACTTCAGGAAAAATCTGATAAACATTTTTAAATCTTTAAACTTTTGAGAGGCAGAAAGAAAAATAATTTCCTATAAAGCTGAAAGACAAATATGAGTTTTGTAGCTACGCACAATGCTGAAGCATACAAGATATGTTTTACTGAACTATTGTGTATCTGCAAACATGTCCTATTCTATTGAGCAGGGACCCTGCTTACAGATGAAAGCCACACAGACAGTACAATATGCCTGACCTGAGCATTAGTATATTCTCAGCAGCTGAAAAGATGTTTGGACATGTCTGCACTGAGCTCAGAAAGGCAGGGTATGCCCCACGAAGTGCAATCCAGTGGATATAGGTGGCAACTATTTTTAGGATCCTCATTTACTTGTTCTGCTCAAACAGTAGCAAAAGTGATTTTAAGAACCATACTTTGAAGACACTAAGAGCAAAAACACTAATATCACTACGAGACAATTCAAGGAAAATGAGATTTTCTTAAGTGACCACTCAAAATACCATGACACAATAAGAAGGGTTCTTGTGATCTATTTACCAATGTGATGCGAATGGTAAAGGGGACATGACACCCCATTAACACTGACAAATATTATGCATTTGCTCCAGTTTAATTTTCCACTTGGCTGGATCTACCCCCACAAAATCCTGCTTGTAGTAATCCTCAGTATACTCAGTTAAAAAATGATCCAGTAACCCTGGCTCTTTGCAATTTCCTTCTCTGTCCCATGCAACATGTCAAGTTCACAGTATGGTAAGTTGAATGGGCAAATCCTACCTTTGATAAAATACCTCTGTTCTATATCATGATCTAAATTCTGTGCTTAGGTAAAAAAAAGACATACGTTCATATGGCTATGGACTTGCATAATATAAGGACGGATTTGCATAGCTAAGAATAATATGCTCAGCTATTTGCTGGCCTATTTTTATGAAACCAAGGAATTTTAGAAACTGACACTTTTAAGAGGAATTTCAATTCAAATGTACTTTCACAACTTTGTCCTGCATTTTTCATACATTTCTAATAATGTCTTGCTTCTGGAAAGGAAATGAGCACAGCTATTTTCTCTGACTTAAAAGTTCCAGGGACTGGGTAACATGCCTCTTTATGACCTGTTAGGTACCTGGGCAGAGTGTGCTAAAGAAGGACCCCAGAGTTTCCACCTTCCCTGTGACCAGCTGATAGTTAACTTCTTTTTGGTAGTCTGAGGGACTGAGCATGCTCTCAGACAGAACTCTTGCTTGATACTTTCCTAAAAGATAAAAAAAGAGTAATTTTGAAAACACTTCAAACTAAAGTTAAAAATGTTCTAAGTCACAAGAAAAGTACTACCTAACTAAATGAATACCACACACACAAAAATGGCAGAGATGAGTCTTTTCCTTCTCCAGTACATTTATGCACCAGACACTTGTAAAATACATTCATGCTTTAAAATTCTTTGTGTTTAAAATTCTTTCCCAATTTAGGAAATATTTTTTTATATACTATATAAGAAGACCATATAATATTCAAAGGAATCGTCAATTATCTTACACTCATAACAAATCTCCAAATGGCTATTCAGATAATTTATTTACTTTTTAAGCATAGTCATCAACAGGTTGTTGAAGGGAATGGCACTGAAAGACCATCTTTCAGAAACTAAGAAAAGGTTTGGTCCCCTGTTTGCAGTAATATCCCAGTTGCACAGAGCAGGAGAGCGTTATGCACTATGTGTGCTGTAACTCACTGTTACTTGTTTGTAGCCATGTTGGCTGAGAAGCCTTGGTGAGAAAATAGGCAACACAGGTAAAATGTGGTTTACTGGGGAGAGACCCAACTGTGCAGTGTCAGCTTGAGTTCATCAAAGCCCATTATTTGTTGGTCAAAGCTCTGCTTTGTGAGGCAACTTACTGGAACTCCAACCAAACCCCTCATAGCACTGAATTACTCTGATTTGCCTGGAGATACACCTTTGGGATATTACCTGTTATCACAATGCAGGAGTCAATGGCTCGATTTCTACTGGCACATATGATCACTACATAGTTTGTCTTTATCAATTTTCCTTCAATGAGTAGCTTAAACATTTCTGAAAGCCCTTCTGCCAGCGAGTAGCTGCACTCAATGATATGGACACTGTCATTACAGGAGCTGGCTGCCAGGCCTGCCAGCCAGGGAAGCTGGGCTGAAGTCACTGCGGTGATCTGGCTGGGCACTTGGGGAAAGGCCTGCGGAACAGCCTGCTGGTACTGACGGATCTCAGACAGGTGTGACTCCCGCCATGAACGCATGAATATTTGTTCCAAATCCTCAATCAAAGGGACCTGGTCTGCAGCTAAAAAAAAAATTAGAAGGAAAATATCATGAAACAATTAAACAAAACTGTTGAGTTTGATGCCTACTGATTTTTGGATTTTTAGCTTTCTGTAGATTTTAGAAGTAGCTGTATTATATCCCTTACCCTTAGCACAGTAGTTTACACATTTACCCTACACTGTTACCCCATTCCATATCAGTCCCTCAAAATTCTGCTAGCTTTTCTAGACTTCCCTCAAGGTAGGTCTTCATTCTGTTTAAGAACATCTGCACCCTGGCCTGGACAACAAGATATCACACAGGCACAGCGACCTTCAAGCCCAGAACTTTGGGAGAAACTCCAAGTACTGGACGTGCTGTGATGAAGATGGGAAAGAAGATGGTGCCAGAGCCCCCTGCCTCAGTTTCCAGAGGGGGGTGCCAGGGGAGGAACCAGGGGTGGATAAATCTGGGATTGGTTAGGATAATACCTTAAATTGTGGAACCCCATGGACACGAGATTCGTCGTGTGTATTCCTGTGGGCCCGAGGCCTGAAATTAAAGGACCTGCCCTCTTTATCTTATCTTATACACTAAGCTGGCTCAGAGTCCTGTTTTCTGTGGTCTCTTAAGGCAACAAGTTAAAAAAAAGTATGTGTTTTGAATATGTTATTTTTTAAAGATGACCATGTTTCAGATTTATGCACGCATGACTCTATTGCCTTTAGTAGATGTGAACAAAATTTTTCATTTTGAAATGCCTTTGTGATACTCAGGTAAAGATTCCCTAACTGGAACCTGTAATTAGAGTATCAGTAATTAGAAATATTTATGAGGTTGAGTGCTGCCTGTCTCAGCATAATACTACTTCTAAACCACAGACTATATGCAAAAGCAATGAATTACAGTTCTTTTCCTTTATTTTTCAGAGCTGAGATTCCATATTAGAGCAGAAAATAAACTTTGTAAGATTATAATTCAATCTGTCTGGTTTTCAAGACCTAATTTTTTGTTTTGTTTCTTAACCATGAATTCAATAGTTTTCTATCACATGACAAAGACGCATTAATATTGTCCTGCCCTAATATTCTCTTTCTCATTTCCCAGCATGTAATATATTCATTTCAGTTTATCTGGATATAAAACAATCTTACCTAGTTGAACAAGGTAGTAGACAGTCAGTAAGAGCTGCATTTCCTCAGAAATAGGTTGTATTGTGGAGGCACCATATTGTTCATATGCTCTAGATAAAGACTGTGAATTTCTGTAACAGGTGTACAACAAAGGACTCACTATCACATCATTAATGTTCCCACAAAGATATGGGAAGTTTCCATGACCTACAAAATAAATTTATGCACACATCACATTAATTTCGTAACTTCTCATGTATGCATTAAATATAAAAACATTTAAAGTAAACCTCTTAAAACTGACAGCTTTAGAAGCACTTAGGAGTGGGACATGTTGTTACATCTCTTACAAAACAGATTTAGGACCTTGTAGGGTTGGAGCTTTTACCTTTGAAAATAACTGGCTTTGCTTTACAGATTTTCAGCAAGTTGTCAGGAACTGAGACTGGTTCTCCTGAGCCCACCATTGGAGAGGAGGCTGGTCCCACCAAAGCAGAATGTGATAAAGATGACAGGCTTCCTCCATCTAAGATTTTAGACATATTATTACTGGAGTCAAGTCTAGTAATGATTTCCTCAAAGAAAAATTTTTCAGCATAATCTCGAAGCCACATTTGCTATGAGTATTAACTGCTTTTTATTACACATTTCTCAAGCTGTTACTATAACCCATACTATCATGATAACTGTCTTGGAGGACTAATTATGTTATTGCAACCTTGAACATCCCACGTGCATAAAGATTTTGAAATGCTTATAAACAAATAGTTCCAGATATGAATGCAAGAATAGAGAGACTTATGTGATATCAGTGCACATATAGTTATGACTTGTGAGTTAGTTTCACTGGTTCTAAACAGGTTTTATTGTTATAGCAAGAAAGAAAAAAATAAGATTCAACATTTATTCAATTATAACTTCATTATAGTAATTTTAATTTAAACAATATTAAAGAAAACCTATGGGAGAAACTGGGTTTATTTCACTGCATGTCACTCTTGTCTGTAGCCTATAAAATCCAAGTGCCAAGAATGCTATGACAAATAAGTGAAACAATGGATAGTACTCTGACTTATGATGCTAATTTTAATATTCCAGAGGTGTTTTGGTGTCTAAAAACAGACATCTGTTGGGATTTGTCAATGGCTTGATGACTGGATCCTAAGAAAAGTTAAGCTCAGAGCCTCAAAAAGAAATCAATGCAAATGAAGCACCCAGGTGAGCACGGAGGAATCAAACACCTTTCAAACCTCTAATATGAATCTGCACATGACTTTAAAATAAGGCCTCTTTCCCACCATTATTTTCTGAACAATCAAACAAACAAAATCATTACCTTGGGTACAGCTTACCATTTTTAATTCTGTTTGGAGCCTGTGGATTGAGCTGCGAGTTCCAAGTTTCAGTAGATGATGGAGATTCTGGTGACCAACCTTTATGGCGTTTTTTTGGAGGCCCTGAATTTGTTAATGTGCCTGAATAAGAATAATGTTTCAGAGAAATATTAGAATAAAATGTATTCAGCTTGTGCATGGTAACTCAATGTATTTTGATAGACTGTGTGCATTGAGTATGGTGGAAGACAGGGTCAACTCCATGAATATAATAATTTTTTGTGGTTTTTATTTTATTTTGCTGTGTTCTTCTTAAATTTCTGGAAACTTTCTGGTGCAGAGAACTCTTAATTATCTAGGTAGATTTCACTTATTTTATAGCAATACTTACTCTCTACTAAGAATGACATAGTAACGAGACATGTACTAAGAATACTCACAAGTATTAATATTTTGAAGTCAACAGTGTGGGTATTTTGTTCCTTTTATTTCTGAACACGACACGGTGTTTCATGTAACATTGCAAAATAAAATTATCAAGGGTTTCAGGGTAATAGTAATAAAGATAGGAGTTCTTTTCAACCATTTTCCCATATACAGGATTTTTGCCACTTCTTGCTGGTTCCCATTTTTGGTTTTATGTTACTCCATATTAATTCCTATCCAACTACTTCTACACCTTCCTCCTACCCATATATAGCTTTAATATCTTTGTCTGTAAAAGCATATCTTTCTCACAGTTTTTCTAGGAGCTCTCAATGACTAATTTCTTTAATTTTCTTTCATTAATTTCTTGAGTCTTCTTGTGCGCTCCTGCAAAATCCTGAGATGATGAGCTTCCACTAACATCAAGTATTTCTAATTATTGAGAATCAACGGTCCTCCTGGAATTACTCAGGAACTTGCAGGATTGAGTTATTTCTGTTTCTGGTCATGACTACAAAGAAGTCGTAACACTGTTTCACACTGGCAGGGCTGTATAACCCGGCAGAATGGTTTGTCCCACGTAAGATTCAAGACAGAATAAGAATTTTATGTAAAAACACTTGGAAAAGATATTAAAGATAAACCCGAAGCCTACAAATCTCGAAGATGACTGCTCCCTTGCAGACCCTTTCATAAAGGTTTCCAAGGACCTTGTCCCTCACACTCTCACCACGCGAGGGCAGCCTTTGGTCATTTGTGCTGCACATCCTTTCACTTGGTTTCCCAGCGTAATGTTACGACAAAAGTCACAAGATAGAGTAATAAAAAGGATTTTTTATTTGACAATGCCGTGCTCTTTCCTGCATATTGATAGGATATGCATTTCACATATTGATATGTGAAAGTAATCCATCTGAAATGAATTGGCAATAATGTGCTGCTGAATGGAGAAAAGAGATTAGGAATCTAAATGGGCAGAGAAAAAGAACTTGTCTGTGATGCCAGCAGGGAAACTTGGGAAGACTTATTCTAAAATGGAGCTACAACTTGTTTCTAGCCATAGTGGAGACTAATTTTCTTCCTTAAACAAACCAGTGACACACACTTCTGACAGAAAACAATTAACACAAATCATTATAATAATGGCACAGTAAGGATAGTTTCTTGATTTTGGAGTCAGTTGTCAAAGTCTAGTGATCCATCCCAAGGTGAACTGCAACACAGGAATTATCCTATGAGAGATTACTTATAAATCTTTCTTAATTCCCCTCATGAAACATGTTGATGAAATTGATGCAAGCTGACATATTCTTTAAGAACCTGGATTCAGAATTTGGTCTGTACCTCTACTGAATGAATGAACTGTAAATATAAGGAAAAACATCCAGTTAATATTATGAACTGTAACAAAACTGCGACTGGAAATTATATTAAAAAAACTTTTTCCTGGAAATTAACAGAGAAAACAATATTATGGCCAGAAAGGGAAGGGAATAGTAATTTCTACTCATGCATGAAATTACGATCATGATATAATTCACTCAATGCTTCTATTAAACCCATGGAATAAAGAGTTTAGGGTTATTAAACAACAAATCTGTACAAATACCTAACACCGAAGGTCTTGTCAGAGCAGACAGGTTATTTTTCATCAACTGTTGTTTAGGTGACTCCTTGCCATTATAAACTGTTGAGCTGAATGCTGCTGTTGAAGGGATGTGATCTATGGCTGCAGCTGACAAGAAAAAAAAACCAGAGTATTTACATTGAACATTTCTAGGTCAAGATGCTCAGTTGATATAATAAACTGATCACTTGATCATTTATTTTAATGGAACTATCAGGATCAGCTCAAGAGGGAATGCAATGTTGAATAAAACCAACCCATTTCTGATCTCATACTCCCAATTAAGTGCCTGGGTAAAATCTGATTCTGTAATTAAATGCATATGTCAGAAACTGTAGCTTCTTTGCAGGATCCTGGCTCTTACTCAAGAACCAGCTAAAAGAGAGGGGGTGTCTAATATTTACTAGGCCTCTCTCCCAATCTGACTTTCTCTTTCTAAGCTTTTTTTAATGATGCTGCATTAAAAAAAGAGAGGTGTTCTCAAGCCTAATATGCTTGTAATTAATGTAGCTTTTTAATTTGTTCAGGATGGGCACCAGTATTCCAGATCGTAACTATTTAACAGACCTCTATCTCACAGAGAGAATAGTATATAACCACCAACAAATGTGCCTTAGTTCTCCTGTGAGGATCTGTGTAATCGTCACAAGATATTAAAGAAGTGTTTTCACTCTGAAGAAGCTCAGAGAGATCACTCTAGCCTCCATCATCCATTACTTTTCATTTATGTCAAGTTAACAGAAAAATAAAGGTCTCAGAAAGAATTTTTAATATAAAAAAGTTACAGATACTGATCCTTAGTTTTGTTTTTAATATTAAAGTCACTTTTCCCAGCAGAAGAAAAAACTCAGAAGCTTTTAAGCTGATGTCCATATAATGCCTGCAGTAAACAGGATTCTGGTCATAACATAAAATAGACTGGATCAGAAGAAAAAGCTGAAATTACACTGGATCCTGCAACAGTTGTCATGTGTGACCAGACAAGCAACAGCTGTAGAAACACTCTAAAAATAATGGTGTTTTAAAAAAATTTGGTTTGCTTTAGATATGGGCAAGCTGTAGAACATGCATTTTACTAATTGCTAACCATTTATATATAAACCTGAAGGAAGAAAATGGACAGGGAGAAGCTTTCCTTGTTTGTATGATTGCCTTCCTTGTTTGTAATATATCTCTAATTCCATTCAACTTGTTTTATTCTATGTGGCAGTATGCCTATTTGTTTGGTTGTCTTTGCATTCACACAAGTACGTACAAACACAGGAGCACAGAAGAATATGAGCAGGGGGAAGCCCAGCATGTTTTCCTCCTAGGCAGTACCTGTTTGCTGAGTCCCAGCTGGAGCACTGGGGTTTGCAGCTGGGAGCGGCTCACTGGAGGTGCTTCCGGAGAGACCCGAACTTTCTGGCAGTTGGAACAAGGTGCTTGAGCAGGTACTGGTTGAAGACTGCCGGCCTCTAAACTCTTAACAACAAAAAGAACCTTTTTATCCCCTCAAAACAGTGGCATCTGCTTAACTCCCAGTATATTTGACTTGATAATTTCACATAGGAACTGCTTAGAGGCTACAGCACTTGGCATGAGGGAACCAATGGTTTCTGACATGCCAGCCTCTTATTAGATCAAACAGTGGCTTTTTACAGCTGCTCTAGCAATCACCTAGCTTTAAAGAGCCTTTCTTTCAACTGATCTGTGTTAGGTTTTACACAGATGCCAGTCTCCATGATAGCTAAGCTTGGATGATGAAAACCAGAGCTCAAGGAAGACAGCTTCATTATCTTACCTGCCCCTTTCCAGCAGATTACAGATCCTTTGGTCAGAGCTCCCTGTGCATTCCTGACCAGATAATACTTTAAGTGTTTCTGTTTCTTGGGCTGAGTGGTCAGTTTAAGATTAATGTGATTTGAGAATTCTGTAAAGTAGCAGAAACCCTTCTTGCCACAGCCAACACAATTGCCAGAGAAGCCTGATAAAATAAACAATACATATAATCCAATGAGATAGGTGGGTCATTATTAATAACATTCAAACACGACTCTTTCCTAAGAAAAAGTTGTATTTATATTATGGGGGTTTGTGGGTATTTTCTTTCATAGAGTGAAATATTTATTAACATTTTCCTCCAAAAAAGTATTTGCACTTTGTGCAAAAAGTGTATTGCACTTTGGATACCAGACTGGAAAAAACAGCCCCACGCCTACAGAACAATTAAAATGGGCCATATTTTTCATTTTCTCCCACCAGAAAAAGATTACAATTCCTATATACCTGGGAAAAGTTTTTGACTGAAGAGCACTGAGTCACACGCTTAACCCCAGCTCTATTGAACACCACAGCATGTACATGTTTCACTTCTCTTTGTTTTCATTGAAACGTCATTCAATTTCTCTGAATTTCATTTCAATTTCACTGAAACATGCAATTAAGTCTCAAGAAATAAATATATTTAATCTATTCTATTTAATTAGAGATAAGCATATTTAAGTACCAAGTTCCTACTACAGATGCTTTTTTGAGAGGAAAAATTACCAAAGCATTCCTGACTATTAATTTAAAGTAGTTTTCTCAAACTATGGCTGGACTGTGTCAGCACTTCACAGTAGTTGAAACTATTTATGATTACAGGAACAAAGTGTCTACAACTTTATAGACACAACAGACATAGTCCTTCCCCATAAAGCTTTTTGTACTCAGGCTTGATGAGGCATTTCCAGGGATACTGCCATTTCCTCTCACTCTGAGATACACAGCTTGAGCCTCAACAAGGGACTCATGGTGCTGATGTCATTATCATCGTAAATAAAGGGCATTCCTCACACAGCTGCCTTTAGATTTTTAAACAACTTTTTTTGTCTGTTTTACAAAGTACTAAGATATTTTCATCTTGCATCAGAGTAGATGCAACTGTCTGAAAATACTTATTATCTACAAAGAAATCCTATAGTGAGCAATTAAAAGATAATCTTCCCCAAGGAAATTTTCGCTCTGTTCCCTACACGACTTGAAGCATGACGTTTTCTTTCATTTTAATCACATCTAATGAACATTTGTATGTGTCATAACATGAATTGAAATGGAAAGGGTGTGTCCAGTGAATTAAAACATGGCAAAAATAAAGGAAATGTATTTCACATAACATGCAGACAGTAACATTGAAAAGAACTGGAGTAAAGGATGAATAATACAGTAAATAAAATTAAGAGCTATTTATGAAAATTATTATTTCAATCACATATCTCAAGTTTACAAACTAATGGTCAACACTTTTTTCCTTCTGTAAAGTATAAATACTGAAATATAATGCACTGTAAACACCTGTTGTTTGGTTTACAACCCATGCACTTTTTTTTTTTTTAAAGGCTCAGAAGAATTTATTTTAAAAAAAAAAGTTGATGTGGAAATTGGTCTGGTATCCATGGGAACAAGTGGGAACAACTACTGAAAGCTCCCTATTATCTCTCTGATCGCAGTCAGTAGGATGATAAAGGTCATCATGACTCATAAAATCAGGACAAGTCATGACTCCACAGAATCCTCTGTGTTATATCAGTCAGCACAAAAGCATCTGTCTAACATCACAGAGCCTTGAGTAGCTGCAATAAAAGCAACAACAAAAGGAAACAAAATGAGAACGGATGTGGAGAAAGATGTAGAGTTTGCACACATTTTATGCCAATTAAGAAATCATGAAAAATGCTTCTGCTAGTAAACAAAAACTTCCCATACATTTGGCAGCACATTGAGCATGACCACCAGCAGCACTGCAATTTTCACCCGGTTGCCACATACAAGACCCTATGTGTTTTCAAACTGACACTTTTTCATTTTCCAAATGTACACTTCTTAGGTTTTATCATTTTGCTGGGAGTGTCCACCAATTTGACCACATGTAGAAGTATTTGTTCAACTGAGGTTGGACAGTGAACACAAAATCTTTTCATTTAGACTTTGGGTCTTCAGATCACTTTTGTAAATTATCATTTGTCTAAACCAGATTCAGCAGTAACTTCTACCTGAAATAACCTTTTGTCCTAACCACCTATTTTTTACTTTGCAGCACCTACTGGAAAATTAGTTTACACCACATACAGCATACAGGTGAGGCCTAGAAAGGATTAAACAGATCTAAATTGTTCCCTGGTTTTGAAAATTCCTTGAAGAACATTTTATAAGTTTATTTTTTAATCTTCCTTTTAAATCAAATTATGATCTTTCACCTCAACCTTCCCCAGCCCCTCTGAGTGAGATTCAGTCCTTTCTTGCAAGCTCCTGCCCACACCCTCTTCCATCCCGTTCCCTCTGACTGACACTCTTTGATGACAGCCACTGCTTCATTAATGCAGCTCAGCCCTGACATCACAGAACATATGCTCTTGTAATTCCAGTGCAATAAAATGCTGTTCAGTCATTACTTCTTGAAGGCCTCCACCAACCCTGCTCACAGCACTTTATGTGGCAGATTGAGTAACACTGAGAACCCAAACATTTCATCATCCTCCTTCTCTGAATGCCCCCTTCACATGCCATGGGCTGAGGCAGCAGCTGAGAGGGAGCACAGCTTGTTTCATAAACAAGTTGCATTAAATATTCTTCCATACATTATAGAGAGGACAAAGGTCAGGGGAGTCGGGGCAGCCATGAGGTGACTCAATATATCTGTGTCACAGGATTGATTTCACAAGAGAATTAGAAATCAATGCCTGGAGTTTAGGGGCTAAAAGCCTTTCACCTTTAGGTCACCAATTCAGACCCAGCTGAGTTTGGTAGTGACTTAAGGCTGTTACCCTCTGAAGGTTGTTTAATCAGAAGGTGTTTGACTGTATCAGTGTTTTATCATATGCATTTGCTTGAATTTGCTCACATCACAACGATCGATTGTCCATAATTTAAAAAGCTCTTCCACAGCAGGGACCTTCTGCTCCAAAGAAGGACCTTGGACCAAAAGGGTATGAATCCTAACCTACCTTCTCACTGGGAAAATGGTTCCTTTGGATCAACAGTGACTTTGTGCTAGGAATAAAGAGAGGACTTCAGGATGGAAGGATATCCATCTAATATTTCATAATTAAATCTTTCATAAATTGCCAGAAAATTTTCTTCCTGTTTCTCTTTTAAATTAATAACAGGCTTTTAATTAACATTAATATTTTGGCAGAAATTTGGCAGCTTGATTAAACAAAGAATGATTATATTTTCAACTTCTCAGCACAAGTGTTTCTTCTACTCACAGGAAAAAGCACACAAACACTGACAATGCTCCACGTTTTTCCCACCTACTTAGTACCACTCCACTTGAAGACTGAAGTCCTAAATTTAAAAAAAAATGAATAAAATCAATACAGTCAAGCTGGAGAGCTCCATTGTATGGAAACACAGTACTATCACAAAAGCCCGATAGAACATTGCATATTTATAAGAAGCAGCCACAATATTTTATACTACAATGTTTTCACCCTAAATATAGCTTACAATGCAAGCCAACTAATCTTTTCCTCTGTCATTCTGACTACAGGGACTCACTGGAAAAAAA
The DNA here is from genome assembly GCF_025592945.1 of Manacus candei. Taxonomy (NCBI): domain Eukaryota; kingdom Metazoa; phylum Chordata; class Aves; order Passeriformes; family Pipridae; genus Manacus; species Manacus candei. The sequence goes on from NW_026138059.1 coordinate 3,964,974, forward strand.
AAAAACAAAAACAAAACTGACTTCTTGTTCCCTGCTGGGAAAGTAGGCAGGTGTTTGGTCTTTTGGGAAAATGATGGGTGAAGAGCTGCTTTATTTATCATGAGAGACCTTCCTGAAGAGTGAGAATTAGAAAAAAAAAACAAAAAGAAAGGAAAAAAACCTTTAGGAGTGGTACATGTTAGCTGCTTTAATTAGGAAACAACAAAAAGCACATTATCACATATCACTTCCTCCATCTAAGCATTCGTTTAGGTCACATAAAACCCAAGAAACAGCTTCCTAAAGGCAAAAAGCTGAATCTGTTTTGCAGAGTGGTTAAACCTGTCATCTAATATGATTAACAAAATCATATGAGGAACATGTCTAGGCACAGAGAACTTTTTGTTTGTCAAAAATATAGTCTTTTCCAGAAAATGTTTTGGTTATTTTTCCCAATGGAACAATACATCAATGGTAAAAACAGAGGCAAAACAACCTCCAACAGAAATGACTTTCAAATCAGAAGCACATATGCCTTGATGGTGGGACAACTTATTAGCATAATCAATAAACTGGCACATGTCCCAGAGGCATATAAACAGCTACTAATGGGAACCAGACCATAAGTCAAAACCTGGACCAGAAACTACTGAGACATTTCCTACTTTCTTCTGGAAGTTTTGTACAATCCACAGGCATCTTCATAAGCATATGCAGACAGACCATGAGAAATCAGGAAACTATTGGGTAACTCATTAGTGCCTTCTCCCTTCAAATAAACTGTTCGGAAAAAACTCAGTAACAGCTGCCTTACAAAAATACAGTATATTAAGAGGAAAAAGGATGAAATTAAGCAAAAAACAATGGGGTTGAAAGGTTAAGAAATTATGTGTCTGTATCACCGATAAGCCTTACCAAAAGTGTGGGATACACTCTGACTCATGGCAGCTCATTTCAATCCAAAATTAATCCAATTCAATTTCCTTTTACACTAACAAAGGGTTGAAGGGAACACTTTCCATGCGGTTTGAAAAAGGCCAACATGTTGACGGAGAACTGCCTAAACTCAGAATACCAAAAATAAGGCTTCTATGCTGTCTTGAAAGGCAAGGCATTAAAAGGAGTTTCCCTTCTTCATATGACACATTTGCAATTTAGATCTATTGCCAGGCAGAGGTCACTGTGCTATAGTAATAGACTATTTAAAGTAATAATGGTTCTGTCTTTTATCCCACTATGTGTCTGAAATCACGAGACTGTTCATGTCTGCTTCTAATTTTACTTACCCCGATTTGACTCGAGTCAGCGTATGAAAACCTGAATCAAACAATCATTTCTATCTGCAGCATGATCTATTGTACAAATAGCATGCTATCCTCATGTTAGTAAGATACATAATTTTTTTTCATTAGATTAGGGACCAGGGACATTATTTTATCTGCAACTTCAAGATAAAGACTTTGGATCTTAAAGTATGTAAGTTCTTTTATATTTAAGCTTGTTATAGAATACATAAAAGTCATACTATAGAGTTACTAGACTTCTCCGCAAAAGAATGTGATTCACTGGGGTTTAAGTGTATAACAACAGTCAAAAATAAGCATTTAAATGGTTTCAGGAAACTAAAATGTATGAAATAAGCAAACTGAGGATGTAAGTAGCATAAAACCCTCCCAATTATGCTCCTGTTGCCTTTTTCTGTTCTCGTTTAGCATGCAATTAACAAATACACGACTTCCTCTCTGCTAACAGCCTAAGGAGCTTAAGCTGTTAATAGTGGTAGCAGTGAATGACTTGAGTGGTACAACATTCCTGTCTTTATCTTTAAAATGACAACACGTGGGTAATTTACAACCCTCCTAATTCTTTTACAATCACTAGTCAAATGCACTGTGACCAATCCAACTCTGCAAGATCACATGAGGAAAGAAATTACTGTACATAGAATCACATTATGCACCTTCACACTACACTGTGAGCCCAAATGCCTTGAAGTTGCTCAAACTGAGATAACAACTGAGTTCACATCATATCCCTCAGTGTTTGTGAAAGAAACCTCTTAAACGACTCGACAAATGTTTCCTTTTTGCTATTCAAAGCTCAGACCAGTGCACAGATACATGATGCATCAATTTTTTTGTTCACTAAGAAAATAATACATAAGAACCTGAGAGGGTCTGATTGAAAAAAGAGTTCTTCCTCCAATATTGCATACTGATATTTTCCAATATAAAACCTATTCTATCTTAATAACATTAATATTCAGTTCATTCATTCACATGATTGAAGATCTACCATATTTGGCTTGATTTGAATGAGGTTAATGGCAATCAGAAAGATTCTAAGAAAAATAGATAGGACCTATTTTATGACAGAATTTAGACTTTTAAATTGGTTAAATGCAAGCTATTGAAGTATCTACTAAAAGTATTAACTGAATACACATTTAGGAAAAATTTTAACTTATAATCACTCGAATTTGTGATAATAGCAAAAAGTCATAGGTTAGGGTCCAGAACCCAGGCTATTGTTCAAACACAGTGGAGAGGATTATCCCTATCTCAAAGAGACATATCAAAATGGTCACAATTTTTTGTAGTCCAAACTATCATTAAACTGTTTACATGTATATAATACCTTGAAATTTCTGCTGACAGACCTACAGTTTGTACACGTCAGTATTTGGAAAGCTAAAATAGAGACGGGCAGCAGTTCAACTGGTACAGTTACCAGATGTGCAGTTCCAGCAATTAGGACATAAACTGGTCAGACAATGACTTTAGCCTTGGACTACTGAACAGAAGGTGATGAAGCATCTCTAATGAACTGGCTCACTCTGTGTCTTTCCAAAGCAAACACAGCCAACTCTGAGTTATCTTCTTGTGCATCACCTCTGAGCATTACTGCAGACGTGGAATAGAAACAACATCTGCTGAACTCACTCTGCAAAAAACAATTAGCTATTAACTGAAGCCCACAGAAGAATCCAGTTATTGCAATCACAGACACTTACCCAACAGGGCATTGCGCCCGTTGTCATCTGGTAGGAATCTTTTGTCCACAGCACACACTAACAGGTGATCAGGTAAATTGGGTGACTTCGCACCAACAAGTAAAAACCCAGATGGCACCTCAATATGTTCATTGGAAATTGAAACCAGTCTCAAATCTTTACCAGCCTGGCAGAAACCTAGAAAAAAAAAATCAGTGCAACTTATTTTACATTGATAAGATCTTTTTTTTGTTTAATGTTCACAACTGTCTTCATTAAAGGACTTCCTATATTTTTAATGAAAAACAAGGTCTTACCCTCAAAATCAAAGGCATACCAAAAGATTATTTTCTTCCCTGCCTTTTGGTCAGACATCAGGATTCTACCAGTACAATAAGCAAACAAAAATTTGAAAATGTACAGTGAAGTTTCTCTTGATATTCTGCAACCTACAAATTTAAGGAACTATTCACAACATCATCATAACTCAGGTTGGACATTCAAAAATGGAGATAATAATTTTCAATATCTGGTGAATTTCACTGGATTTTCCTTGGTTTTGAATATTTTTTACAGCTACATAAAATTAGGTACACTTTAAACACAAAAGAGCAATAATAAAGAAATAAGAAGTATCACATTCATTTTAGCAAATGCCATATCTGCAAACTGGACCTTTTAAAGGTTGTGGTGACTAAGAGAACAGAAGTTCTGTCCTTGTGCCAGGCATTCTAACAAATGCTTCTCTGACACATTGAACAAAGACCCTGTCAAATGTAAGAGCAACTGAGAGCAATCCATCTTTATCTGGCAGGTAATGAACAATGACAGTTTTAGAATTTCTGTATCATATAGATTATCTCATTCTGATGAATTATAGGGGAAATGGCCTCAGTCCTACCCTTTTCATCTTACCATCAGTAGTGCAACATCCTTCTGGAGGAGGTTTCATTTGGTAAGGAACAGGAGGACTACTTGATTCTGAGCCTTCTTCTTCCTCCTCCTCTTCTTCTTCTTCCTCATTATCTGCTCTGCTGCCTGCTATGAATTATCATAGCATAAATGACTCAGACAACAAAAAATGCTGGCAACAAACTCATGAATGAACAGGGTGACCCAGTTACAGAAAGTATTACAGCAAACTGGATTCTCTCCTCTTGACAATGACTTTACTCTTGCCAACTCTTGAAATTTGTTGTTTCCTTAAAGCTCCACTTTCCAGTCATGCTTATAATAGAATGTCTTTCATCAAAAAAATAAAGCTGTTAACTTGTGTGCAAAAGAAGTTCAAAAGCTTGACTCAGCTGCACCTGAGAAAGTAAAACACACTAAAGGACAAATATAAAGAAGCCTCGATTTATTAATTTTTTAAATCTCTTTATTTTAAGCTAACTGCACAATTTTGAGAGGCCTAACTTCTAGTGTTCGAATTCTTGCTGATCACAACAGTGTAACTGTATCCTTTGTTTAGAATATTAACAGCCAATAAAACCCAAAGGCCTTACTTCTAGCCCTTCAGAATGTCCTGGCTACAGCCCAAGTACAGATTTTATTAATTAGGTATTGACCATGTCCTTGTTTTTGTACAGGAAACTGAAAAAATGGTTCCTGCTCGAAACTAGGTTCACCATGGGTGCTGCCACAATAAGAACACCTAATTCTTGGGCTGTCTGCCTCCTACCAGAATCCAGAGCTCTGTGTAACGCACTGACACTCCCTGTACAATGTCAAGGAAAGGCAGATGCCCGGGATGACGATTCACAGCAGCCTGTGCATGGACTGTGCTAGTCTAGGAGGCAATATGAAGGCAATACTGAATGCTGGAGAGGAATACAGGATGTAAGCTTCATTTTTAGAGGGCTTTAGAGGGCTAGAGGCTGCTTCTTTCCTTCACCCACAGGACAATGTTTTTTTCATGCATGATACAAGAGCTCCTGCAAAACGTAGCAACCAATTACCCCATCCCCTCTTATGGCTCAGATACACTCACGTTAAATGAGACAAATGTGGTGAGCAGAGGAGCGCAACTCAATGGTAAATGGGCAGAACACTTCTACAGACAGGAGTGAGGAAAATTTTACATAGCACAGATATAGGGCACAAGCACTAAGTGAACCCTGTCGGGCTTATGTCAAGCTTATAAGCTTCTAGGTGTCTGTAGGAACATGCCTGCAGCAAACACAACCCAAAGAGCTTTCACTGGCAAAATTGGGTGGTGAAGGCCTGCAGGTGCTTGAAGATCAGCAGGAAGCCAAATATCTGTCGGTACTTGGGCAAGTACAAGAGCAGTCAGGCACTGACATCATTCTGTTGATCCAGTTTTTAGTCGTGAAACAGAAAAATGAGGAAGCACAGTGCAATGATCTTCCAAAGCTTAGTGCCAACTGGACATACTCTCTTTGCTTCAAATGACTTTGGATTAGGCACTCAGAAATTGAGAGTGGACCATCAAGGATTTATCTTTTTCCTATGACCCTCCTCAGAATATCCTTTTATTTTATTGACAAATTATTGTACAATCAGCTAGACAAATACTACAGGATAAATGAGAACTAGGGAGAAGACAAAAGAAAGTAAATGTGTAATTTAAAGATTTATCTGTAAAGGTCATTAAGACACATATTCCAATCCAGAAGAGGATTTGAAGGGTATGTTTACTTTTAAGTATCTGATCATCAAGCTCCTGGTGCACACAACTAAGGACAGAACGTTAAACAAAATTCTTTTAATGGTATGGTCTAAAGACAAAAATGCTGCAAGTAACGAAGGGAAAAGTGAAACTCTCCATCTTTGCTATTTAAGTAAAGGGTAAATTATGTCTTATGACTTGACCTTGGCCAACATCCAAATGCAATGGAAAAGGGTTGAATCTGGCTCTTCTCTCCTTACCCACACTCCCAGACATGAAGTTCCTTCCTTCCTTCCTCTTTGTGCCAGCTCTGACACTTACTGGAGCCTTTACTGAGCCATCCCAGTTTCTAAACCAGCAAAACACTAAGCAAACAAAAGTGACCAATTTTTTTGGTTGGGTTTATGCTTTAAATTAGCATAGTGGAAGATCCAAAAGATGCCAAAATTGATGAAAAGTGAGAAAATGGGAACATATGGAGTGAGCAGAACAGGAAGTGGGTATTTCCCCTTTGGACACTGGTAAACTGAGGTTTGTTCAACCATAACAGGTGATTTAAGAAAGAGACTAAAAATGGAAGTGGAGACTAAGAAAAAGGAGAGCTACAGCACTTTCAGTTCAAAAGTGGAAACAGTAAAAGAGCAAATAGGTAGACAAGCATGAGCTGCTGCCACATGTAAAGGGCATCATTAGGGTTTCTGCTGCTTGCTTTAAAAAAAAAGATCTGCAGTTTATGCTTCCATTTTACTTTTAAAGCAGGGCCTATTCAAAGCACTCAAAAAAACTTCAAAGAAAAAAAAATCAAAATTTCAAAGAAAGTTTGCCTGTGTCTGTTCCACATTGTTCTTAAACAATTCCAAATAAAAACACAATCAAGCAGTCAAAACCAGGGACAAGACGATGGCAAAAGTGGACTCAGAACCTCAGTCCTCATGTTGTATGTTACAGAACTAGGTAGTCAGATGACCTAACTTCATATAGCTCCATTAAACCAACAGTCATTGTGTGAAGATTTTTTCCATATTTTATTGAATTTAAATTTATTCACAGTTATCATAAACACCATTGTTTGCTTTAAGAAATTCTTTTAAGTTCTCAGCAAGGATTTATTAGACCTTAATCTCAGCTGCGATAAAGATATTTCACGTGGAAAATTCTTTTCTCCTTAAGGTATAATTTAAATGTAAGTAAAGTTCTGCAAATACAACTTCTAATAACTGGCAATCCAGTCCACAGTTTTAATTTGCAGTTTACATGGCAATAACTGGGCAAACAGAGGTATGCAAGGAATCTGAATCTGTTAGAGCCAAATAACCTTGCCTTCTATTGCAAAGAGTTCTTAATGCTCACTCCTAGAAAGGCCCAGGAACATCCAGACCACTCACTGGCATTTGCAGATACATTCTGCAATCAAAAAATGCTAAGAAAATAAAGATGAGTTTAGAAGATCCTCATTAGAAATGTACAACCAGTGAGTCCACAGTAAACTGCAGGCTTTTTGATGAAACGAAAAATCTAGAGGTTTGTTTAAATAATGATAATGTTTTTGGAGTAATTTAAGTGCTACATGAATTTGCCAGGTCTGGAGATGAGAGAGAACGTATAATAATAAAAAGGAAAAAAAAAAACCAACCAAACCAAACAAAAGAAACCCAAAACAAAACCAAAGCAAAACAAACAGAAAACCCACAAACAAACAAAAAACCCCCACTAGAATGAAAGAAAACATACTATTATTGGAGCCAAGGAGATCTGACATAATGTCTAAACCAACTTTGATGAATGCGGTACTTTTAATTTACATAGCTGCAAGTAATCTTATAGATTAATACAGTTGCATAAATTACTTTAAAGCCATACATTTATAATATGCCTGTTTTTTTTTCAAATCTAGAATGTGTAGACTGGAAAACTATACTCACTGAAGTATTTCTTTAAAAGAACCTGGAGGTGCTGGTTGACAGCAGCTTAACATGAGCCAGCAGTGTGCCCAGGTGGCCAAGAAGGCCAATGGCATCCTGGCCTGGATCAGGAACAGTGTGGCCAGCAGGACCAGGGCACTGATCGTCCCTCTGTACTCGGCACTAGTGAGGCCACATCTCGAATCCTGTGTCCAGTTCTGGGCTCCTCAGTACAAGAAAGACATTGAGGTCCTGGAGCAGGTCCAGGGAAGGTCAACAAAGCTGCTGAAGTTTCTGGAGCACAAGTCTGATGAGGAGCTGAAGGAGCTGGGATTGTTTATTCTGGAGAAAACGAGGTGCAGGGGAGACCTTATTGCTCTTTACAACTACCTGAAAGGAGGTTGTTGCCAGGTGGGGCCTCTTCTCCAAGGTAACTAGTCATAAGACAAGAGGAAATGGCCTCCAGCTGCACCAGGGGAGGTTCAGCTTGGATATCAGGAAGAATTTTTTCACTGAAACGGTGGTTAACCATTGGAACAGGAATGTGGTGGAGTCAACATCCCTGAAGGTTCAAGAAACAACTGGCTATGGAAATGGTTTAGTTGATATAGTGGTGTTTGGTCAAAGGTTGGACTTGATGATCTTGGAGGTCTTTTCCAGCCTTAATGATTCTATGATTCTATTCTGTGATTCTATTTTAGGCATAAACTATCACAACAGATATGTAATGATATTAGGCTAGTATCACTGGCTAGGTACTTTTTTTCTGGTTTAGATGGTCATTTAAGTATCAAAAGAAGAGCGAAAAAAGTTTTTCAAACAAAAAAATATAAACCCATAAACAACAAGTCACCACAGGTGGTTGATAAAGCTAAAAAAAATATTTCTGATTTTTTTTCTTAACCTCACTACACACTCAGTTTTAAGGCTCTCTAGAAATTTTGATATTGTAGCATCATCACAGACAAATATGCAAAAATCAGCTTTATTTACTAGTGGCTGGTTTTGCTGCCAAATGCTGTTTTGAACACGTATAATGTGTTATCCATAACATGGAAGGCCAGAACACTTGGCTTGCATTGACCCACTGCTCTACGTTGTCTGTATTTATGTCATGTCTACTTGACTGTAGGGAAACACTTGCTGTACTGAGGACCAAGGGGCACCTATGACCAAGGATAGTCCGAGCATATCCCCACGTCAGAGAGCCAGCACCAAGGCAAGACAACACTGAGAGGGGAGGCCAGGGGCTTGCACAAGCCCCCAAGGATGTCTCTTTGCTCCAGTTGCCTCCTGGCCCTCAGAGCACAGGAATTCGTGTAGCTGGAAGTGGAAAATTCAATTTATGACAAGGCTGCCATACATGAGACCAGCTTGCAGACCTCCCCCACCTGAGGAACAATCTAGGCAACACTCTTTTACAGGTCCCTTCAGAGCTCCCCTTGTCTGCAACTTTCATGAAAGGAATGTTCTCTGCCAGGTTGTTATGAGACTTTTAATTACAGTTCAATTCTGTTTCCATTAACTACAAAGAAAACAGCCCCTCAACTTTTGGAAAGTTCTTTGAGAGCCTTGAAAGAAAGAAGTTACAGAAGTGTGAAATGGCAGTTTTGTTCCTGAACAATGCATCTGCTCCTGTGGCACCTTTCCCAACTGATGTCATAATCAATTTTGTGACATCAAAGTTGGTTGCCATGGGAGATTTTATGAAATCCTTATGGGGAAGAGTTTGATAGAAGGATCACTTTGTGTAGGGAATAAGCAGTATATATATTTAAACAAATAATGTATGTCCTATATTAGCAAAAAAAAAAAGAAAAAAAAGAGGAAATGACTAATGATGTGTGAACAGATTTTTTTTTCAAGAAATGTCTTCTCAGCTGTTACCATGAGGTAACAGCAAAGAGTTTAACCTGTGTAAACTACTTTTACTGCTTCTTGGCCTGATTTGTGTGTGTCTGTATGTGTCTGTGTGTTTCTGTGGATTGTTAACCATTATGCATTTCTCACTACATCTGTAGCAAAGTATGACAGGGATGCAGACATGGACAAAAGACATGAAATGTCACCCTCATGAGATAAATGACTAAATAATCAAATTATTAAATATAACCTTGCACCAACATGCCAATGTTATGCACACACCAGTAAACTCACTGGAAACCAAGAGACCACTACATATAAGAACACACCAAACACCAAATTGTATCATGAGTTTGCTTATCAGTTCCATCTAGTTCATTTGAGCTATACTACTTCCAAAAAAAAAAAAAAGAGCAAATGAAACTCAGAAAGCAGGCTTATCTAAACAGAGACACAAATTCAGTGAGAAATCCTATATCTGTTCAATACTAACTCGTGCAGGGTTTGTGAGACTACACATCCTAAATTTTTACCTTTGCAGCCACAGAATAAGTACAAATACAATGCCCAAAGTAATTAAAAAACATCTCAAAAGCTAAAAAATATTTCTGCTGTATTTATGCATATTGAAAATCAGTCTTAGCATGCCTGTTTTATTATAAAATCTATAATGTGTTTACTATCATTTACTGCATAAATTTCAGCAGCACATGATACATTATAGGGTAACAGATTTATGTTCCAGATCTCCAAAGACTTCTCCATAAATTTAATGGAAAAATTCCTAGTACTTCAATTTCAATATATAGATAAATCTGAGCAAGCAAGTGGCCTAATTTTGTTAGAATAAAAGACAATGCAGTTTTTACTTTTAACCCCATTCTAATACATATATATATGTTGAATAAAAAAGAAAACAAATATAAACGTATGTTTTTCCATATTATGATTTGAAATGTGCATGCTGAGCCTTGGGAGAGCAAACAGCAGAACTGGCTTTGAGCAGAAACAGAAATTCCATTATTTCCTACCTTCCAATGATGACAGTTGCTGTTCAGCTTCCAAATACAACTGAGAAAAGATTGGTCTGGGAACTAAGTTGTTTGAGCGGAGAGAGGCCTCAATAGAATTATGCAACACTTCTTCAAACCTTGTTGTCTTGAGCTGACCAGCGTAAGAATTTCCCATCTTCTCAAAAAAGATAGTAAAAGAGAAAAGAAGAAAAGAAAAAAAAAATTACAATTTAAGCACTCAGAACTCAATCACTGCATGCTGATGTCAGGCTCAACATTTCTCATGAAAGAGAGACGCTTCATTGTCCACAAAGAAAGGCAAAGGAAAAGAACATTGACTGCAGCAGTCACTAAGCAGATCCTGCTGGTAAATTACAGGAAGTTATCTAAAAGTAACAGCTTTCTGCAATTCGACAGAAAGGCAGCAAGCCTTATCACCTTGAAAATGTGGCTAGAAATCTGATTTAAGTAATTCCTTGGTTTATATAGCAATTGACTAGATGTATTTTCAGTAGTCAGGATCTATGGTTAAACAGACTTTGTTTTAAATTATTTGAACATAATAAATGTTACAGGATCTGGGCAATAGCACAGTTTTGTGTATTTATCTTTTCATGGTCCATAATGGCTGAACACCGGCTAAAGCAATTCCACATACATTTTAGAGGTGCTGTCTCATAGATAATGTAGCATTGCTGTAACTCAGAGATTATGAAATATAACAACTTTTCCTTTTCACCCCAAGCAGTATTTTTCCCTGTAAACATGTTTTTGTGGTGTTTTTGGTTTTTTTTTTTCTTTGTTAGAATGAGACAGTATCAATTATCTATTTGATATTGCATTTATTTATTAGGACTTTATTTTTAGTGAAACCATATCATTTATTCATTCTGTCATTGAGCAGACAGTCTATTCCAGCTCAATATCCCACCTACTTAACTGCCGCCTACTTTCCACAGGGAACACAATGAACTGGTATAGCCAAAAGCCATGTCAGCTTTCTTTTCCTATTACAAAGTAGCTCTTGCCCTGGGCCCCATGTCCTTTCCCTCCTCAAGTAACTGTGAATAGAAAGCATGAAATGCTTCCTGTTTGTGGCAGTAATTCCTAAACACTGAACAGCCCCTTCTCAGCACAGGGTACTGCTTGGGAAATTAGCGTGTTGGGAAGCATCCTGCAAGAATCAGTCAAGCAGAAGGAAAACTACTGTGAAACCACATACTGCTCTTCATGGAAAAAGGGGTTTGAAAGAAACAACATAAAATGTTGTTAATTTGAATATCTTTTTATGACTTTTTAAAGCATATTTTACATATATGATCATATTTTTGTATACTTATTTGTATCATGTTAATACTGTATAGAGAGAAGTGTTAATACTACATGATATAACACAGTGATATAAGTATACAATATTAATAGAAGCACAATAAGAATTATAAAACAATGCAGGCAGTATTTAAGAAGATGATTTGGATTAAAAGCAGGCATTACTGACAAAATATTCATATATATACACAAAATCAAACAGAAAGTTGCAGTGAGTAGTACTGATGTATCCACCTGGTGAAGGGCAAATGAGAACCTGCAAAACCTGTAAGTGATGTTCAGTGCCAATACGGAAGTCAGGATGCATCTTCTCTTCCAACACAGAAAGCACATTACAGTTCCCTTTCCACACTGATAGGAACCCTCTGGGTCCTTATGTTTTAAGTAGTGCTTCCCTGTACACCAAATACAGCTGAAGACTACGAGGAAAGCCTGGCATCAGCAGTATCCTTAACAAGTTTTATCAGAGGTTTCAGAGCCTGACCTTTTACCAAGGTCGGGCTCTGAAATGAATTACATTAAATGCTGTGTCTACACGAGCATTAAAAGTTGTTTAGTTCTACTTCTAATCCACCTTTCAACCATTACTGGACTTGTCTTTGTTACAATGAAGTTTTATATTTAATGCAACAAAGACAAATAAATATCAAAACACTCGACAGATACCCATTTAATTCTTTACTCTTTTAAATTCTTTCCCATATTATGAACTCATGTTTTCTCCTGTTACATTGCAGGCATCTGCAGGCTCAGGGACCCATCTCTATCAGGGGCAAGCACAATGTGGTTCTACATGACTGATCAATACGGTCTTGAGAGTCCAGACTAAAGACAAAAAAAAAAAATGTATGAACATGCTCTCAACATGTTAACATTTGAAGTTACACTTTCAGGAATGGAAAGAGTATTCAGCTATCATCTATTCCACACACTATTTTATATTGACTGCTTTATTTAAATACAGAGCCAAAACACGAAAATTAGGACATCTAAAAGACTTTTTGCACTTAAAAAAAACCCCTCATACAACACAAAGGGAATATCCAAAAGTTTGACTGCTGTGGCAGAGGCCTGTCTTAAAAAGGGTTGGATTCTACCTGTTCTGAACATGACCTTGCAAAGCAGACTAGTCTACCTGATTTTCAAACTTATTTACTTCTTTAAATCATGTATTAAAGCATGTGAAAGATAGGGAGTTTTCAAATGCATACAGAGTGAGACAAAATACTCAGACAGCTCAAAAGCATTATCAGATGAATAGACATGTGGACTGCTTTATGCAATAAAGGCTTAGTTGCTCTACCAATGACTATCTGGATCTAATTGCAGTGAATCAGAAAACACTATAATATTTCTGTTTATAAACTCTATTCCACAGACACAGTCAACTATTATTCTGTATAGTTTATTAGGAAAAGAAATAGAGATACCATTTACAGGGATTTAACATGCTTGCTCAGGATTTATAGAGCCTGCTGGTGTTCAAAACAGAAACTGTATTTAACCCCAAGGATGGCAGAAACCATCAGTGTGATGTTACAAATAAGCAATCGGTTAAGATTAAATTATTTGTGTAAGAGGCAGGTCCTGAAATCTTTTGCAACACAAGCATGTTTGTTTATCCATTGGGGTACTAATTTAATTCTGTGAATGGGTTGGTAAAATGAAACAAAAATATGCTTTTTGAATTTGTAAGCTCTTGTGCACTTGTGGGATCTTACAATCACAGTATAAACACAATCATAAATCCAAGAACCTATTTGGGAATATGTGATAAGTATTTTATAGCCATTTTTCATCAACAAACATACACCAATTGGAAGTGAAAAACTGGCATCCAGGAGTTTTTTTGCCAGCATCAGCCTTTGCTGTTCAGAGTCCCAGTGACTCTTAGTTGCAGGAGAAATTATTTCTCCAAAGAAAGCAAGGGAGGAAGCCGTTTCCCGCTAACTCTGCGATGGTTGTCATCTCCTTTTTTTAAAGCTGCTCAGACTGTGGTATCTGAATTGTCAGTTGCTGACTCTGTGGCATCAGGAAGCACAGCTTTGAGTTCTATGTTTCTGCTTCAATGAACGCAGCATCCCTAGCCCAGATTTGTGTCTCTCCTGGATACCAGTGGGTGGCACAGGCTAAACTTTAAAATGCTCGTGAAATTCCAAGACATGAACATAGATGGTGACCAGAACTATTAAAAATAAAAACAAACCAAAACCACACTGACACGGAAAGGATGACCCTCAACCCCATCCACTAATAAATCAAAGGGTACCTCTCTATCACATCATCAGTTTCCATGGAGAGCATGCAGGGAAAAATACTTGCCAATATAAAGAGATTAAAAAACGGAAAAGGCTGGATCTGGAAGAGTTGCATAAAAGTGTAATAAAAAGACAAAAACCACTCTGAGTAACTTGGAAGTCTAAGAAACAATTGCAGATACAAATGAAGCAGGTCAGGCCAACGTCTTGGAAACTTAAGCTGGCAAACAGAGCTGCCAAGTCCAGACATCTGAAAATGAGTGTCGAAGTGTGTTAGTCATGAAAGGGAACATGCTTTGAACTCCAAACAAGGAACTGTCAGGATTCCTGTGAAAACAGAGATTACGTGACTAAGAAAAGTAGGGATCTTCTTAAGGGTGTCACATATAGAGTCAACTTCAAGTTCAATTGCAGTTCAGCTAGTCAGGGTTTGAAAAAAACCTGCACTATGCCACTATGAGCCTGTGTTCCAGCTGCTGTGATTTAGAAAACGAGTTCCCTCTCAGCCACAAGGGCAATACCTACGTCAAAAGCATGACAGTGACTGGTCATGGTAACAGAGGGTGATTGTCAACAGCAGGAGGACACACAGTCCCATCACCCAGATCTTGGAGGGAGATCTTTTGCACAGTGGAACAATGAGGGTGACACACTATTGATTTCTTAGTTGCAGTGAGGAGCATTAGGGGTTTTGTGAAGACTGAAGATCTGGCACAGCAATTCTGGACAAATTTATCCCATACCTAGGACAGACTGGGTATCCTAAGGAACACTATGGGCTTTAAAGCATGGAAAGTAATCCAGGGCTTTCGACAACTCCCATTGGAATAGACTGATAAAGAAAGTCTGCCCTTAGCAGAAACTGAGTGAACTAAAGAGTATATGTGGGCTGTGTTAAGAAGGCTTGAAAAAATAATCAAGGTATTTAAGTGAGAAATTAGAAAGACACGGTTGATTACTAAGAAATTCAACCTTAGATACAACTTACAAATTATTACAGGAGGAAATGTTTCATATTAAGTTGCAAATTGTTTGCATTATAAAATATTATTGACATTGCTACTTTAATGCATTGATCCATCCAGCAAAACTGTATAGCAATAGATAGGTTTTCCCAGTTTGAGCAGCCAGCTTTCATACTTTTGAAATAGTTTAACAGACTAATTTCTACTGTATCATTTCTAAGAGGAAAATAGTAAGATGTTCCCAAGCTCTCCAAAAAGAATTTGTTATTGCTGTGACAAGAGACAGTTTATCACTTGTATAAAATGAGAGGTTTTGTTTGGATGCCCTTTGAACATGAGTTATATTCTTCCAGGAACATTCAAAATCCATCAATACATGTAAAGTCTGGTAAAATCTCTAGTAATTCTTTAAAACTTGTATTAAATATATCAGTCTAATTAAGAAGAAAAAAGCCTAGGGTAGGGACTTGTATGTAAATGTAACTATAAGAAGAAAAATAAATTTGGAGACAGCACAAAACTGATTCTCTTCAGTGGTAGTGATACATACTGTAAAATATTCCTCATGGATTCAGTTCAGCCATAACACATCATCTTTTACTCTTTTATTTCCATGAAGCTATCTGTAATTACAGTGTTGTCTCTAACTTTGGATTTTGAAGAATAAATTATTTTTAATCTTATATATTAACATCTGTCATGTGTAAAAGTGATACTGTGTGGTAAATCTATTCCCACAGGTTATATAAAATTCTTGATTCAGGAGAACTATAAGACACTCTGATATTCACCCTCCACAAGACTCAGTATACTATTATAGGTTATGTCTTTACTATTAACCTCAAAATAAGGTTACTCCATCCAAAATGCCATTTGGGAACAGTCACTGGCCCAGCATTACTCCTAGAGTGTGCCTGGGAACTACTGCAAAGAGTGAGTGGAAGCACCAGAGCCATGCCAAGACATTACAACAGAAAATTGATTTCTGGCACACAGGAATTTTTTCTGCAACTGTTTAATTTACTAATACATCTGTAGTTCATATGGGCAAAGACAAAGTCATTCTTCCAGAAAGCAACCTAGTTGCTCATGTACCACAAAATTATCACTTGTAGAAATAATTTACGAAGCTTTGTCTTAGTCAGCACAAAGCCACCTACAGGCACAGTAGATAGGTGGACTATTGCCAATTTCTCAAAAAAATATTAGTTACTGGAACTCAAATCTGTTTCTTCAAACTGTTCCGCCAGAATGACTTGGCAGTAAGAGAGAGGAAAAAAGGGGTCAGGAGACTGATGTGTATGATATAATACTGGAGTGTGGGAAACATTTCCTCATTTGAGATCACTTCCAGGCCAATGTTTTACCAAAATTATTTTCACCGGAATCTTAAAAAGGGTTCAATTTTCTTCTGTTAGTCTTAGAAAGAGAACCTCTCAAGCCTCAAAAGATGCTGAGAAATGAAATTATGATCCCCTGTTGAGCTCAGCTCTATCATACCAAAAAGAATAAAATCAGCAGTCACTTATAGATCTGCTGATTGAAATCCATTATTCTGGGAAATAATTTATTCCTCAGCAGTAAAGCTGACAGATGATTGAGGAGTCTCTAGTCATTCTGTGTTTCATATATGAATAAAGTTTGGCAGTTCACTAGAACCCATTTGGCCATTACATTTTAAAGACAACATAAAACATTTAAATAAAACCATAGTTACCTTTGCCAGAAATTTTAGCTCATTCTCTGTGTTACCAGATCTTAAAACTTCTGTATCTCCTGTGGAATTATATGAGAAATGTTATCTACAGACCAGTCCAGATTAAACTTAATGGGTTCCTAATAATGCCACTTTGGAAATTACCTCATGATTAAACATAGAGACTCTGATTAAAGTTGATGACAGATCACAGAGAAATTAATCCTACCACTTTTATACAGCCAAGAACAATTCTGCTGCTATTTCCATAAAATGAATATGCTGCAAGAAGACTACTCAGATCTCTCTACCTCTTCTCTTTCTTTTGCATTTGCTTTTAATTTTTATCTGAGGTCTGCCTTTGATTTTGAAAATCTGGCTCATTACGGACGTGGATTTTCTCCTGCATTAACAGTGAGATGACTTCCTCCTCTGATTCATGTTTCCAAGCAACAGGATGTTGGAATGAGAGGTGCTGATCAAGAGATGCTGAGCTTTCAAGTGCACTGGGAAGAGTGGGAACTGGGAAGATGTCACTAAGGTTTTTGGCAACTTTAGACTCTGAGCCAAATTGCTTCTATTAATCACTGGAATCATTTCTGTCCCTCACAGTAGAAGCAGACAACTGGGAAATGTCTTTATTCTCAGGAGATTGCTGCAGAGATTCATACGGACACCACTGCAGTAAAATCGAACATAGGAAGATCCCCCCACCTACTGAAAAATTAAGCCCATTTCTTAACTGATATATATCTTCAAAAGGCATGAAAACAAACTTGGACAAATCAGTGTTAAACCATCTCAATAAAAACACTATTAAAAAGCTTTTGCCTTCTTTTTTCCTTCAGGCAGATAAATCA
The DNA here is from genome assembly GCF_025592945.1 of Manacus candei. NCBI lineage: Eukaryota > Metazoa > Chordata > Aves > Passeriformes > Pipridae > Manacus > Manacus candei. Next base: position 3,982,459 of record NW_026138059.1, read on the forward strand.
AATTTTTTAATCATTCTGATCATTCTTAATATGGAATTATTTCTCATCCACTTTGGCCACAGTAAAGAGAACTTTATCTAAACCCAAGTATGTTCTTATTTTTTGCTGAAATTTTTCAACTGCAAACCAATAAGCATTACTTCTGAGGACAGAGTATTCTTTTCTTCAATGAAAAGGCTACAATTTATGCAGGGGAAAGTAGCAAAAATGGCAAATGAATATTTTCAACAGAAAAAGGTAAAAGAATTTCCTGATACATCTACAAAAAAAGAAAAAACACAAAAAACTTCTCATACAAATTCAACTTTACATTGAACCAAAAAAATAAAGTTGATGAAATTCAGAGCAATCTAAGTTGTCATAAACCCAATAAAATATACAGCTATGCTGGGAGATCCAGACTAAGGCATGTTGGAAATTTAGTGACAGGGAAGCTAAGCTGAGACAGCCTACACTGCAGTTTTCTGGGGAAATAGAAAACTCCAATTGCTATTGGATTCCTTTAATTATTTAAGGATGAAAGGTTGTTTTGGTTTTAAGACATAGTTTAGTCTTCCTTTATGACTACAGAAAACTTAAACTTCCTTCACCCGAGTAACTTTTATGCCTACTCTCAAAACAGAGCTGAATTTTTCCGAGACGTTCATTTAAAGTAATGTTTTGTGTTAAAGTGACACAATATTTTGGTTTATTTTAATACAGAAGAAAAAATGCCAAAGTTCAAATTGCTCATAGCAGAAAATCCTTTGCGAAAAGCCATACATGGATTACTATTAAAGTTTTAAAAAATCATAATCATAAGCAATATTGGGACTGATGCCTTAAAAAAATCTGTAGAAGAATTCAAAAGAAATCTTAATTAGATTTTTTAAAGATGTCTTAACATCTGTTATTGACCTATTTCTTAATTATAATTTTCACTGGACATCTATTTTCAGACATCATGATGACACTGATTTTCATTTAGCTACTTTTTGTTTTAGTATGAACCTTCTTTTCATAGACATGTCATTCCTTAATATCCTGACAACTGAGCTAAGGAGCCACTTCATAAAATGTGAGGTGGGTGATAGTCCGGTGTTGTATTAATAGTGCAGACTGAGCCTAATACAGGATTATGGCAATAAACACAGGCAGTGGCACTTCATCCTATAAATGCTTTCATATTCTTCTCTTCAGGACAAAGTCATACTCTGATGCAGATTTCTTTGATTTTCATAAAGGATATCATAAAGTTTACAGGTATTACTAGAAGAATATCCCTTATCAGCAGCTTCAAGCTGATATGTTTTACTATTTCTCTGGCACAGAACCCTGACCCTATGGCTGGTCAGGCAGCTCTGCCTTGGCTCACATTTGGCTTTTGTGTGTTGCTTTGATCAGCTCCTGGCTTTGGATGAAAGCAATTCTTTCAGAGACCACCTTCAAACTCTCTTAAATAAAAAGAATTACATACATAAAACCAATTGAGTTTGTTAAGCAGCAGGAAGAAGCCAAGTAGAGGGAGGAGAAAGGGAGGGAAGGAGGTGCCACAAATCAGTGCTAGGAAGCGATGATCAAAGTGGTGACTGGAAAATTAGTAAAAAATTATCTCTGAGTTGTACAGGTCTGGATCATTCCTTTTTCCAGTTCCATAAGTGCAAAGGCTCTCTCACTATTACCTAAGAGACACAATTCTCTTTCCAAGAATTGTCTTAGACATCTGTTCTGTACCTTTGAGTACAGCCACTTGAGATCTTAGAGTAAAGCAGTAGGAAGTAGACTGGCAAGCCAGGAGAGAGATGATCTTGAAATGCACTTTTTCCAAAGGAAATTCTAAGAAATCAGCACTTAGAGCATATTATTCTTCCTTCTGGTTACAGGTGCTGTAACTGTTTCCGAGAACCTTTACTGAATCCAAAAGGAATCTACAAAGAGTAATGTTACATTGATTGTACAGGTTAGCTTTTGAGCCATCCTCAAAACCAGACTTTTGTTTTTCCTTCCCCCATGCCTACCCCTCCAGGCTCATTCCCAGAAGCAGTGCAGCAGGGCTCTCCCGTGCATGGCAGCTGGGATGTATGGCTTAAGGACATTTGGAGCTGTCTCTGTCTCTCAGCAGAGGCGGAGCCAGTCTCTGTGGCAGTTCTCCAAGGATACACACAGAGTGCACAGGTTCAGAGGCTTTACCTCATTTACAGCAAATGGCCTCGCTGCTTGAAAAACAGTTTCACTGATTTCTATTAGAAGAGCACACTAAACTGTATCTGGATCATATTTTCCATCTAATGAACAAAGAGGGAACACAAATATAATGGGAACAGCCTAAAATATGCCTCAACAGCTGTGAATAGCAGATACATCTCTAAATGAATGTATCACATTACAAAATAGATCTGAACCTCAGGTTACACTCTATCAGGAGATCAACTGCACGTGTATTATATGTTGAAAATACATTAAATAAGAAACATTCACAAACATAAATATACAAGCCAAAAACATTAAACAAGTATTTTTAGTTAAAAGTACCACCACAAAATTAAAATTTAATTAAGAAACTGAACTTAGCAGTTTGAGATCTGAGCTGTCTTCTTTAAGAGTTTAAAAATTCAAGTTGTCTGCTTTTTTTTTAGTATTTCAAAGTTTTCCTGAGGACTATCCCGCACCCCAAAGACAGCAAATTACTACAATGTACAGAAAATGCAGATAAATTAACATATTTAAAACATGAATATTGTCTGCAAAATGTCTCTCAATATTTGAAGAGTAGTCAATATAAGACAGTGAGAGCATGTTATTTTAAGACAGTATTTTGCTATCTTAAAACAGTATTTAATTAAATAGTATTTTTCATCATGAAAATACAGTATAAAAAACATACTGTACCGTAATGAAAGCATGTGCTCCTCAGTGACTTACAGTAAATGACTCCCAAGTTTCATATCCTGATTGCACTGCTGAACATCTTACACCTGTGGTAACTGTGGTAACTGCCAGTGATTATGTCTTTATGAAGTTTTCCTTTTTTTTTTTTCATTTAGAAGAGTCTGTTGCTTGGCAAATTGTTTAGGACACTTAAGGCACCTGAGTCAGCACTGTACACAACTGAACAACTCAGTCAGGTCGCCATGACATGAATGCTCGCATGTCACAGTAGAGCACAAGAAGGTTTCAAAGCTATCTATTCTGCAACTATGGCAAAAACAAAGTAATGAGATCCTGGCAAGCTGTTCTCTAATTTGTGTGCTGGCTACACAAAATGATAAATGGTCTGACTTCATGTCTTATTAATACAGAAGTGCTGTGCTGGGTCATGGTGCTCCTGGCCACGTACACATCAATCTATCAGTCTGAAGCGTTATTAATGTCAACAGTTTTGTTGCAGGTTTTTGGAAGGACTGAAGGTGGGGTTTTTCTAAGAAATAAAGGTGTCCTTTTTGTATTATATAGATATCAAAATTACTAAAGAAAGTATAAATTGTATACTGTGGCTACTTCATTTTGCTAACAGAAGAAAAGATTAATAGGAGAACAGAAATCAGATATGTAGCAATATTATCTTTGTGTTGGTACTATGCCTGTATCTTCTGAATAAAAGGATAGGAAATCAAAACAATATTTGAGAGATGTTCAATATAACACTGGATATACAAGGAAACAGCTGTTGTACTGTGTTTTAACAAATGCTGCATCTTTCCAGGATACATCTAGAGTACATACACAGAGAATGTTTATTTCTGGTAAAAGTATATTTATCAAACATTTCCTCAGGTCATAAATAAAATCACTTCAGAAGATGAAAGCAATTATTCTGATAATCGAATGGCAATGTTCAGATATGTGCTTGATTTTAAACTCTGTAAAGCATCACTGAAATGAGTAAAATGAAGCACTTGTCTAGGCCCTCAGTTGAATTAACGTTCTGTATAACCTTCTTATGTAGGGTACACTGAACAACGAATAGACACTATTTTTGGTACAGCTTATGAAACTTTGTTTTCACTCTTCACTCTCAGGATATGGTTTCATGACTGGCTCAAGCTACTCTCAACTCAAGTTACTGCTGAAAAGGAATGTCTCACACTGTTGATATATATCCCCCCTCTGTTGTTCAGTGGCATTAATATGACATGATTGAAATCTAGTAATTTTTGCAGGGTCATGTCTGGCTAAATCAGATCCCTCATCTAGCTATGCATAAATGCCATTAATATGTGCAAAAGAGAAGTACCAGAAACACATGGCTGGGGAAAGTGGTGAAAGCAGTATCTTTTCTATAAAAATGCTTTAAGTAACACTTTTAAATTTTAAAAATGAACCTTCTGATTCTTCTGTTACACAAAGGGCAAAAATTGAATTTTAAAGCCCGTTGAAGAATCACTTGGAGATTTCAGTGATTTAGTATTTCCACTGAAAGCAGTTTTCATATTAATGGAAAGTTTTCATTGTTTATTTGGCAATTTATTTTTTTTAAATATTTTCTATATATACTCAATGTTTAAGAGCCGTTTGGACAATGCCCTTAACAACATGCTTTAACCTTCCTTCAGCTCTGAAGTGGTCACGCAGTTGGGACTGGATGGGGGTCCCTTTCAACCAAAATGCTCTAGTGTAGTCTAGATGACTCTATTCTTAAATTTTAGATGAAAACACTGTATGAAAGAATGTGGAAAAGGAACTGTACAGAAAGTAGTAAATAATTACTTAGGAGGATGACTGTTATGTTTTTCTGTTACTATGGAACTGCACTAGAAGTTTTAGGAATGTTCTATACCGTACACCAAATACATGATGGGGACTCAGTCATGGCATTTTCAAGTAGGGTACAAAATCATTCAGCTAGGAAATGCAGGAATCACTGTCTGGTTTCCTATCAGCACTGTGCAGTTGTATTCCTTACACATATTAACCTGACCAGATGGCACTTAAAAGATTATACTGGCAGCCAAAGTTTAGAGAAATCCACAAAAAAAACAAATACTGCAAGAAATACATACGCATATATGTATGTGTAAAAGCATGTGTGTAAAAGCACATGATTTTTGAAAGAGTCACTTTTAATAATTTACCAGGTCAACAATAACATAAGCCAGAAAATTCACATTTTAAAGAAGTATAACTTGATTGATGCCAGCCTAACATACTTGTGCCATAACTGTAGTGCATCCATGAGCAAAATTTCACCAGGATGCTGCCCAGGATGTTGTCTAGAACAAAGTCCAGGATACTGCAGTGCCTGTCCCTGACTCTGCTTTGTGGCTGGAAACACTACATCTATCTTAAAGAATATTAGCATAGGGTAGGTGTTAAAGAAGACCTTGTTAACCTGATATTCAGTAATGGAATGCAGAAAGTAAAAGAGGCCTGTCTGCTTTGGATATAGGCATGGAGCAAAAGTTTCAGAGGAGGAGAAAGGGCAAGAGAGCACAAAGGGGCCTATTGTGTTTGATTAGTAGCCAGAGCAAGAATGCCAGGAATGGGCAATGAGCATGGAGGTTATGTATAAGAGATCTTGTATACAGAAGCAGTGGGAGTCGGTCAGTATGCAGCTGCTGATACAACATACATTAGAAAAGAGGGGCTCTGCCTGATGAAATGAGCTGCTGAATCTGCGTTAAATGAGTGAGTAATGCAAGAGACAGAACAGTTGTTAGAGGAAAGCTGATCATGTAGTTATCCCAACAAAAGGTATGTAAAATACATACCTTATACCCTAGACTTTAAAGAAAAGAATCTTGTGTTTTATAGGTCTTTGCAAGGCATGTTTTCCAAAGTTTGAGAACACTGGAATAGAAGTGAAACATGGGATATAACCTGAGTTTATAACCTCAGGGTAACAAGATTTTCAGAAGTCCAAAGCACAGACTAAGACACAAGCACAAAAAATCATAAAAATAATCATAAAAATAATTTACCAGGACATGTATTATAAGGTAGAATGAGGAAAGAGCTGGTCCACTATGCAATCACCAGGGAAAATTAAGAGATGATTGTAAAGTTTAATGCTGCTTTTTTTCCCAAGAAGATGAGAAAAGGGTACTTATGATCAAATGACTGATTTGTCCAGCAGCTTCAGCGGGTGAAAGTGGAAACTGTTACTTGACAAAACTTAGCTTCCAGTTTGCTTCTAGCTCCATATCCCCTGATCACCTACACTGTGTACACATTAGTTTACATCCAGGCACTGTGCTCTCAGCTTTAGTTCTGTGAGTAGTTGCATATGGCACTCCTTTCTCTAGGCAGCATGGACAAGGTTGTGCGAAGTTTGCTCCCATTACAGTTCCCTACACAGCTCTCCAACAGCTTCCCACAAGGTCTGGTGCCCTCACCCACCTGTTCTCACTCCATGCTCCCAGGCATGCAGCACATGCCATGCCATGAGGCCATGAACTAGCTGGCTGTGAAACATATACTTCACGGTATGGTCATCTGAACACACATGTACAAAACCTGTGCCTCAGAGGCACAAAAGTCAAATGAAGAGCGCTGCAGACACAGCCCATCAGTTCTGCAGGACGCCACCCTGAGCAGAGGGGGTACGAGCCACTGCACAGCATGGCCCCTGGGCCGTATCTCCCAGTGTGGGACAAAGAAGTTGAGTTCTCCTGGGGTAGCAAGAGCTGATCAGAGCTATCAGGATTTTGGTTTGGGATGTTCTGTGTAAATTCTTCTAAGGCCTTTGCCTGCATTTTTTCTTTTTCTTTTGTTTGGTTTTTTTTATTCCCTGTAACCTCAATATCTTTTCACTGTTTGACTGTAAAATGGAGATAATATCACTTCTGTAAGGTGCAGAGAACAGTTATATTCAAGATTGCGAGCCATTCTGATCACACTGCCAGAAAAAACCTCAGGAGACTACTCTTCAGTTTTTGTAGATATTAAAGAAATGGGAGTTTTAAAAACCACATTGAGAATTGCAGAACAATGTGCAGACATCTACTGTGAAGTACTAACAAATGTGAAGGAAACTGAGGAAGCGAGTGTAGCGAACTGCTATTTATAAAGTAACAGGATAGCTGGAATAGGATTATCTTTCATACAAAGGTGTGTTAAAGGCACAAGAGAACCTTTTAAAATACTGCTTTGTATTTAAAATCATACAAGTACTTTGGTTCTTCATATCACTGAATTTAAAAGGGTCTTAAACATAGTATATATGTTTTTTAAAATCTCTGAGAAAAAAAAATCTTATTAAGGAGTAAAATAAAAGGTCAATTTAGTTTTATAAATCAAACAAATGTTTCAATAATGAATCGGGGGAAAAAAAAAGGGAAGGAAATACACATTTGCCAAAATGTAGAGAAACCAATAAATTGCTATCTCTTCCTAATTCCTCCTTAAACACCAACTGCACAGACCCATGAGACTGAAAATTTAAATAGGGTCATGCTGACCTTAAAACAAGGAATGGACTTAATTACTGCAACAGACAACGATGAATCATTCCTAAGCAAACCTCCCATCCCTTTTCAATAGAATGCATTATTAATCAGACATATCGTTTTACAACTGGTACAACCAGTCGTCAGAAAAATCCTTCATTTTCTCAAAACACAACAGGAATATTTCAGAATGTCACAACTCTTTCTTCATCACTCTTCAAAGTCACTGAAACTGTTGCTGCTTTCATGTCTCGCCCACATTTAATTTTTATTCACAGTGGGTGCTGTACAAAAAGCACCCACTACTTGTTCAGTCATGTTGTACCTGTGTAAAAATCCTAAACGCATGTTCAAAGATCATTTTTTAAAAACTTAAAAGCTACAGCCTGACTGATACTTCTGTAGCTATTAACAACTCTAACTGTTCAAAACACTTCCTTAGGAGTGTTCCTTCATCTCTAGTAATTGTCGCATCGGCAAAAAAGCCTCTGAACCTCCAGGCTGAGTAACATCCATTTGAGTGCTTAGAAAAACAACTCTTAAGAACTCTCAACTTTCTCCGCTCCCATTGTGAAAGACCTCGTATGCCAACCCATGTGATGGAGGACGTTGTACAGTACATCGGGTCAGGAGACAAGATGTGACACCATCTCATACCTGGGGAACAGGCACATTACATTTTGTTGTGAATGTGAACTGAAACTAACTGAATAAATCTTGTACTCAGTGTGTGTGATTTGATATGCTTGTATTAACCCACTGCCTACCTCAAACTAGTGAGACAGTGATGGTGCTTTTCCACTGCAAACTATTAAAGATACTCGCACCATTTCCACTCATAGCCATATCTTGCACTATTTCCCAATCTGCCATTTATGTGCTTCAAATCCCCATATATGCTTTGGAAGGAATCATGTCTGTGTGTCCCAATGGATGACTTTTTTTCATATTCACTGAATCAGAGAGGAACACATATCTTTGTTTGCAAGAGAAACAAATATACCACAGTGCAATTACACACACAACTGTTGTACTGCAGTACAATTTTCCATCAGAATCTCTTACCTCCAGTGACAATTCAACATCACATCAAACTTTCTGTAAGTGTTACAGTGATTTAAGAACAGGCTCTCCCCTATAATGCATTTAGTTAGGTACACAGATAGCATCTCATTCCTTTGGTTTGCCAAGCTGCTTCACAGCTTCGTGGCTCTCAGTCACATGGCTGCACTAGCAAACAGAAGAGATCCTGAAAATTTTTATGCTAAAAATCACTGGCATCCAAAAATATTAACAGTATTGGAACCATGTAATGCTGAAACAACACAAAACACTGTGTCAAAAGATTAGCAACTCAAATATCCATGCAAGTGTCACATGCTTTAGGTGTTTGTTATGCCAGAGGTATAGACGCTCTCAGTGTGACTCCAACCAAAGCCAACACAGATCTCATTCAATCTATTAGGTCAAGTGTAGGCCATGTAACCACAGCTATACTACAGCGTTCCAGGTCTGTTCCTCTATCATGGGTTGTACAGGTCCTGTTGAACTGAGAGTCAATACCGAACTGAATCGGTACTACACTGACAGCCAGCGTTGCAGCCTCCATATTAATTTCTCATTAATTTCTCATCATCCATGTATCCCAGCCCTACCTTACCATGCATAACAGAGCATTACTGGTGGAATAAAAATTAATTGGCCAATAATCCAAAGGTGTTGCCATAATAAAGTCACAGTAGGTTTTAGGTACCCAAGTAGACAGGCAGGATAACAACAGAGTCCTTTAAATACTACTTTCTTTGAAAATCACCCAGAAGCTCTATTAAAAATATCATTATCAACAATTAAGAAATAAATCCTTGTTTTATCCAAGGAAAGTTGAGTAAGCAGCAACACCTGCTTTCATCTGCATCTGGAAGGCTATGGAACAACTTCCAACATAAGAAACACAATATGAATTGGAAAATACAAATGCTGACTCCCTCTATATCCATGATCTGTTGGGCTGCTTGTGAACAATCCTAATGCTTCTGCCTTTGTAAATGCACAGCAGAATAGCACTTACCAGAATTGAGACCTGTTTGACATTCTATCTTGCTCTGGTTTGAAATCATTACTGCATGTTCTGCAACACATACACTAAAAGTATTAGTAGAAAAGGCAAACCAGAGCAATAGATCTATTAAAGAAAGCAATACAAATTGCAAGCAGTAATTTTTTTTAACCATAAAAATCTTAAGACAGCACAATGGCAATTATACACTACATGATGACAATCACATTCTCTCTCACACATATACATACATATGTGTTATATAGTCCTAATGTCCATAGTGTTCATATTTGTAATTATAGGAAAAATTTCTTTGCTGAAAGGGTTGTCAAGCATTGGAACAGGCTGTCCAGGGAAGTGGTGGGGTCACCATCCCTGGAGGTATTCAAAAGACATGAAGATGTGGCACTTAGGAACATGGTTCTGTAGTGGACTTGGCAGTGCTGGGTTAACAGCTGGACTCAATGTCCTTTAAGGTCTTTTCCAACCTAAATGATTCTGTGATTCTATAATCTGTTTATACTGGAGTGCACTGTGTGCACTTTGGGTCCACTGTGTCAAAAAGGTAGTTAAACTTGAAAAGGTCTAAAGAAAGACAAGGAGACCAAAAGGATTAAGAAGATTCAGGACTATCTATTTAGCTGGGATTCTTCAGAATAGAAAAGAGGTTACTTAAGAGGCATACACTATAAGTCTACAAAATTGTAACTAGCACATCAAGGGTGCATAATTTCAATTGGCTGATAGTGTCTCATATTTTTCAAAAATGCTGGGCATTGCCCTCACATTTGAGTACTACCCATTGTACATTGTCCCTGCAGCAGAGAACAGTCTCTCATGATTGAGAACGAACAGAGTTCATGTGACTAGACGAAAGAATGGAACAGCATTCTAAACAGACAGCATGAATAGTACAAAATGGTATGTCTGAAACACCATAACTGGACATACTGCACCAATTGACATGTTAGGAACAAGCTTTTATGTAACAGCATAATTCTTGCCTTTAAGGATCACTTTTTCTTGCCTTTTCTTACACAACTGCCAGCATCCGTTTTCCCTGTAATTATGCATCCAGTATATTTTAAACACACGTGCCAGTTGTCCAATAGCAGCAAACATTTAATATAAAAGACAGGTTTTTTCCCTAGACATTTGATGAAGGTTCTTTCAGAAAAATATCTTATCTTATGTATACTGTGAAAGCATGAGGAAGATGCATTCAGAAATGTTAACCCAAGATCAGCAGGAAACATTTAAACTTCTAATACAAACTTTGAAAGCCACAATTGTCTTTGATTCCGAGAAGGTCACTTTACCTGCCCACCACATGGCACCTGACTCATGACTTTGTCCCATATCTTAATCCCATGTGGATTAAGATTATCCTTATTTTTTATAACATATCCTCATAATTAATGTTATTATCTCAAGTTTTGTTTTCTGAACTTATATATGGTTTCTCACCATAAAATCCAGACAATTCTACTTGCTGAAAATACAGTGAAAATTTCCTTGGAAATGCCTTGGATCTCAGAGTACTACGTAATTTGTAAAGTTACCACTACACCTTCAGGAAACAGCACCATGTTACAAGTTTTGAAGAATAAAGAAAAACATTCTATTAAAGGTATCCAAACAATAGCCCTATGACAGAATATGAGATGAACTATAAATGAAGAAATATCAAGAATTTATCCTATGTAGGGAAACATCTCCCTAAGTATTGAGGAATAAATATAACTGTTGCTTGTCTACAAACTGTCTTAGGCTCAGGAACATCATCTCTAGCTAAAGAACAGTATGAGTCAAGCCCACGAGAAGCCCAGGTCGCTTTCTGCTAGAAATATTACTTTTCTTCATATTTCTTTTTCTCTTTTATCTCCTGTGCCAAAAATTGTGAAGCAAAGGCAGGAATAACTATTCCATACAATTGTAAACCCTACATCTACTAGAATTCCGTTATTGAAGTCCTTCCATTTCTTCTAACACTCTGATGACTTGTTTTGGTGCTTGACATTATGGACTTGGAAACTGTATGTTATTATCTTTGACTCATCATCTTCTGCACTCAATTACCAGTCTATATACTGTATGAATAGCATCACCCCATTAAGGTGATGTCCTTTACCAATGTAGAGCTTTATAGAACTGTTTCTGATTGAAGAGGTTTTTATTTTATAAGCAATTTTGAAGCTTTGCTTCCTTCAAATAAATTCTGCTTATCACCTTCTTAATTTTTTCAGACAACGATTAAGAAGCTCTTTTTAAGCAATGACTATATCCCAGGGATGGATAAAAATAAATCAGGTGGATAGGTACTACCTGTGCATGCACACCTATCCACACCTACACACATACAGAGTCTTATGTGTTCTTAGGCTGAGGCTCAGTTATCAGTGCATAATATGACACTTGCCTATACTTAGTTTCCTTCATCAATTGAGATTCATCGGTCTACTTGCATGACCTCACAAGAATTTCGCACAAAATATGTCTGTTACCGAGGGTTATAATTGTATAACTATATAGTTATTGCTATTAGTAATTTTTTTTTCTATATGTCACATTCAACAGTCCTTAGTGGCAGACTCCATGGAAATTAGTTTACTGGAAGGCCCATACAGATGAAGTTCCTGCCATTAGCACTACCCAACAAGGCAGGCACTCCCATTCATGTGAGGTTGCAGCTTCTCAGTAACCCTACCCATTTATCAGCTACATCCAAACAGAGAATGTTGCTCCTCTGCCATGTCTATATTGCTAAATAAAACCAGGTCATTGACTGTTCTGTGGCACAACCATGCTCATTCTCTTGGATACATGTAGTGCCTTACGACTTCGTGGACATATTAAGTGTGGGTTGAGTCAGAATTTTTAATCAATGCCTGTGCTGTGTTGCAGATCATCAGAGTGATGCCTTCACAGCGTGAAACTGAGCGGCTGCAAAAATGTTTTAGTGAGAAAAAGCCTGCTGGGAGTATGTGAGGTCCATGCACTCTGAAGGAGTCCTTGGTGTATGCCATTCCCAGCCCTGGCACTGCCTGGATGACTATTGACTGCGACAGGCCAAAACTCTGCCAGGATCCACTCTAATTGGAAGTTCCAATGCTCAGGCTCAGCACAAACTGTTTTACTTAGCTTTGCAGGCTCTGCTTTAAAGTCCATGTGCACCCTGGTCACAGTTTTCCCTTCTTTGTCCTACTATCTCTGACTTCTTTTCTATTCACTGTCTTTTTAAAACTTTTTACTCTCAGTGCCCTCCCCAAAAATGATATACACACTCCACTTCCACCTGCTTCTCCTTTCCAAGAACTGGAATGTTCAGCAATGAGCCAACTAATACTGACACCATTAGACTTTACAATTATGTTGTTATGAAAGATGAAGAAGTTGCATTTTGAGACTGTTGCAAACCCAGAGGCACTAGAGGTTGTATTGCAGCTGCACATATATCCATGCAACCATGCGAAGAGGCACAATTTTTTTTACCTTGTAACTGCATAGATTAAGTAAATACATGAGAAAGTTGAATATCTGTTTCATTATATTAGTAAAGTTTCTACATCAGCCCTAATTTTCTGTGAGTAGATTGTCCAAACTGTGATTTAAGCCTTGTCTTTGCTCCCGGTCTTTGGTTACACACAACATCACTGAGGGTGACAAGCTGCTCAGGCCACTCAGCAGCAATTTCTTTAGGCTTTTCCCATTCACCTCACAAACAGGTTCACATTTTTGTGAATCCTCATTCTCAAAATGTGTGTATCTTTATTAGTTTGAATATTTTAAATTGCTTTTACTTCCTCTCTGTTACTCTGTCCTTTCACTGTGCAGTATCAATGAGCACTGACTGCACAATTTTTGCTCCCCGTTTTTTGAGGCAAGTCAGACTCAAGTCAGACATGAGATTCAGCACAAGTAAAAAAGAACAGCTAAGCAGTAGCAAGCCTTAATTTAAAAAACAGAAATTAAAGATAAGAACCTCTTTTTTGTAGGGGAGTTGATAGAGTTTGCTTCAAAATGTTATCCGAACTTAGGCTGCAACTTCTCTGAACATTAAACTGGTACTACCCAGCAGCATTTACTTTTCATTTGTTTTCATATTACTCAAATTCCTGTGCACTCTCCCATGGTATGTAATATGTTTTCCATATAGTTCTTTCTGACAAATCTGTGACAGAATTTAAAGATATCAGTAATCCATACATCTCTAGCTAGCCACAATCAAAACTCTACTCTGAAAGGCTGTCAGATTAAAAACTTGCTAAACACCATAGGAGACCACTTTTTCAGAAATTATTGTAAAATTCAAGTTTAACTATTTAATCTAATTGCACCATATCATATACACTCCGTTTTTATATGTGACATAGTTTAGAAGTGAGATTTAAGCCATCTTTTATGATGAAAACAAGCATATGTGTAAGACAAAGTACTATGGAAAAGCACAGGAAGTCAAACAAAAAAAACCAAACCAAACCAAAACCAACAGAAAAAATAATAAAAGCAAGCCATTTCTTCATTTTAGTTCTGTTACATGATAATTCCAGTGGCTACCCTAGCTCTTTTATGAGGAAAAACAGTGAATCATAGAATGGTTTGGGTTGGAAGTGACCTTTAAAGGTCATCTCATCCAACCTCCATGCAATGAGCAGGGATATTTTCAGCTAGGTCAGGTCACTCAGAGCCCCATCCAACCTGACCTTGAATGTTTTTGGGTATAGGGCATCCACCAGCTCTCTGGGCAACCTGTGCCAGTGTTTCACCACTTTCATCATTAAAAAAATACCTTTCCTATATCTAATCTCCATCTAACCTCTTTTACTCCTTGTCCCATAGCAACAGGCCCTGCTAAAGGGCCAATTCCTCATGCACTGAATGGACCATCCATCAAATCCATATCTCTCCAATTAACAGAGAAGGAGGTTCTTCAGTCATTGAAAATACTCTCTTGTGAAAAGCTAGGGACAGAGATGTTGGCAAAATCAGGATGACAAGAAAAAACACAGGTGTAGTAAGAAAAAGAGTAAAATACCATAGAAGATACAATACTTCGTTCTCCATTTTTTTCTGGAAGTAGCACTATATTATGTATTATAAAATATATTAACTATGGAATACATAAGCTGCAGTATTGGTGTTCAAGATCCACACTCTGAAAGTGAAAAACATTTGCTTTGGACTCTCAGCATAGCAATGAAAGTGAATACAACCATGTAGCCTCTCTGTGGTCACTCAGGCACGCTAGCAAATCTGTAGCTCTTCATCCTCTTTACTAGATGAGGATATAGGAAGGTAAGTAATGATGAGTCATCTGGCAGCCCGAAATGCCAGTTTTCAGGTGCAATATCCTTACAAATAAATAAAAATTATCCCAACACATAGGTTACTTGTTATAAACTTTAGTGTATCAACAGTGATATGATTATATATGTCCTCCTAGTCAAAGTTAACTCATATGTTGTGGTGGGTTGTCCCTGGGTTGGATGCCAGGTACCCACCAAAGCCATTCTCTCACTCCCTTCTGCAACTGGACAGAGGAGAGAAAAGATAATGAAGGGTTCATGAGTTTTCATATGTTCATATTAAAATTTTCTCTTCAGTCCTAAATTACAGTAAAATGAAATATGGTAGAGAAACACAGGTTCCTTAAACAGTTTAACTGCAGACTTTCAAAACCACACTGAACTTACATCTTTAGCTATATTTAAAGATGTCACATAATTATATGCCAACAAATCCCAGCTCCAATTTCCTCTACTTAAGGGTGTTATTGATTCAACCACAGGTTTACTTTTAATACTTACATTACCATTTGGCTTAAGTATCTTGATTTTGAATTCATTGTCATTTCTTATGATAATAATGCAATTATGTGTATTGATGTGGTCTAATTTCAGTAAAGATTTCATGTATATTCTAATTAGTATTATACTCTTAGTAAAATGCACACAGCAGTGAATCCTAAAAATTGGTTTTATTAAATATTCCTAGAGACTGATTCATAGCCAGATGTCCTACTCAGCCCTCAGTCCTGCAAAGAATGTTTTTTACATTGTGTCTACTTAGTTCAAGAATGGCAGCAGCATTGCATAATGACACAGGCACTATCACTGGCTCTGAATCAGCTAAAAAACCCCAGTTTGGTTCACTGGAATCACTAGCACAGTCCCATTTCTAGGCTGCCTTCCTCTCTGTTGCTCCATATTTTAGGCTTAATGAGCTCTCATATGGCTGGGGCCCAGATTATTATCCCAGCTGTTTGCCACCACAACTTGCAATATCTCTTTGTAAAACTGGGGGTTTCTCTAAAAAGAAATCCAAATTGACAAAGAGTAAACAGTTGTTTGTTTTTTTCTCATAACATTTTCAGAATATTTTTTATTGTATTTAACACAAACATACAGCTCACCATAGCTGTCTCTTCACCAGTGTTCTAAAAAGGTGAATGGGCAATACAGGATCTGAAATATTTTAGGTACAGGTTTTGTTTTGATACTGTAACTTTTATTTTTTGATGAGGAAAGCAATCCATCTTGAAAATGATGGCATAACTCTTCCAGACATCAAAGTCAACATTTTAAGCATGAACTGCATCAAATATCAGGGGGTTTTTTTCTTTAAAAATACCTCTATACATACAACCCATGAATAAAACCAAACAAACTAAAAAACCCACAAACCAAACTTCTTTTCAAGTGTTAAAGATGGATTGGAGGGGGTTGTTTTGTTGCATTTCCTCAGAACAGTTCTCCATAAAATGTCCAAGAAGGCAAAATAGGAATTCTTTAAAAGTAAGGTCTCATCATATTATGAAAAAACATTGGTTCTCGGATGTGCAGTCTATAATTTATAGGCTTGACTAATATGCATTTTTAGAAACTAACAGATTGTTTTACTGGTTGGTGCAAATATTATTGATCCGCTTTCTTGCTGAACTAATAGCACCAGGATAGGACAACCCGCTTTCTGAGCTTTCCCAATGTTTTCCTGAAAAGAGGCCCATTACATGGCAGGGGGCAAAGGACAGGCCTAGATAACACTGTTTAGACACTTTGATGTCCACAGGCATCATCCTCGACAACTGACCACTAGAGACAAAAGAGTACTCTTAGGCTGCTGGAAATCCCAGCCATTCTTCTCACCACCTTTTGATATCCCAAGGTTTCTATACCCTGACCTCTGCACTCTGACATCCTTACTTGAAAGATGGTCAGAAATGTCAAAAATTTTTTCCAAATTTAGCCAATAAACTAAGGATTTATATTCCTTTTCATAAGTGCTTTGTGTCCTAATGTACCAGTGGGAATGTTAAGAAGATTTTACATTGAGAGTTGAAAGAAAAGTGTCAACAAGGAAAAAATTTTCAATTTTCTGGTTTCAAAACCATTCTTAAACATCTACTTTCTAAAAGCAAACCACTTGTGCCTTGATGATGCCACGCTGTGCACAAGTACCCACAGGATTTCCACCTAGTCAGCATCCTTCAGAATTCTACTTCCATGCAGTTAATATAATTCTACTAATCTGCAGATTTTGCTTGCTAACATAAAACTTCCCTCAGTAAACACACACACATTAAATGGTGTGCATTCTGTATGTTAAGGACGGATATCAATTTCTATACATTCATATTTTTTAAAAAAATATGTGATCTTAACATCCTCTCTACACGCTGTGTGATTTGATAACTGGATCAGTCTCCCACTGTTTTCCAGAATATTTAGAGTGCACATTTTCCACAAAACTACCACTGATTACCATGGGTGCTTTTATTCAAGCTGGTTTTTTTCTCCCTTTTCTGAGGGATTAAAATTGAACAAAATGGTCAAATAAAAATAATACACATCTAGCCAAGACAATGGGAGTCAGGCAAATATCTAGAGAAACACCCATCTCTCCTGCATTATTACAGGACATCCTGCTGAAAACCCACTTTAGTGTAAGTAATCATAACACTAGTAGTAATATTATTAAGTAAGAGTATAATTCTAATAAGACCAACCTGCTGACAATCCATAAATATGCAAAAATTTGGAGTTTAGCCAAAGCAGTGTCTATATTTGGTCTCCTTTGCTTCACTTACACAAGACAACAACTTCTGTAGCACACTGCTAAAATATTATCCTGCCATGAACGTCTATTGCTCGAAATGAGGACAAAGTCTGGTCCAAAATTTGATGGCTTTCACAGTATACAATCCTCTAACTTTAATAAGCTATGCCCAACTGGTAAATTGTTCTGCATTGATTTTTTTTTAACTGGCATAATACAATTTTCTACACTAATATTTCTCCTAATTTAAAAGTCAATGATGTATGAGTGTGAATCCAACAGATAAAGGAAGCATACATGTCAACATTTTAAAAATAAAACTCTCCATATTTTATAATGCAAACATCAGGATCTGTAACGCTTGTTTTAAAGCCAGTTCTAAATCACCTAGTATTATCTACCCGCCTCAGCCAATGTTTATTTACTTTAATGCAGATGGCTGTTGGAAAAGAGAGAAACTGAATCCAGGAAAGAAATGGAGTGTGATTTGAATGACAAAGAATCTTTAAAAATTCCCTTCTTCTCTATATTAATTACTACCATAGAAAGATAATGCATATACCAGCAGAAAAAAAAAAAAGTAATAGAGGGGAAAAAAGACGTTTTTTTTAAGTTTTAGAATTTATAAAATTCTCAGACAAATGCTGATGATAGCCATTTAAGGGCTGTTAAGAATTGATCTTACTGGTTTTGGATCAAACCAGACTCTGAGGTTTTTTTGTTCTGTAATCACTTGTTATCTTTAAAATAAATTGCATGTATATAAACAGAACAGGGACTTGATTCTGAATTAGTATAGAGCCCTCAGAGCAGCTCCAGCATGAATGGAAAACAGATAAACCAGGGATAAAAAAGCTCTACTGAACCACAAGTCTGTAAATCTTTTCATTTAACTGAATCCTGGCCATGGATAACACAAACTACCCCCAAACAGGCAACATACATACAAACCTAGGATCATACCTATAATCCAAGAGAAAAAGACTGAAAAATCAGTGACGTAACTGAAATGCACACAGGGCCATTAAAAAATCTCCCAATTCTGGCAGTGCCCACTGAAAAATTACGACCTATTTTACAAAAACTCATTACTGCTCGGATGTTGGAAATTACTGCCAGTTTTACCCACATCACTCTTCTTTTGAGCAACCCCGTTTGCACTTTAGCAAAAAAAGTTAACACTGTTATAGTAATAGACCTTCACCACCCCTACTCATTTCAAGCAAAAGGGACTAGGAATCATGCACAGGAGCAGCTGGCAGAGGCACCTGGGACAACCTCTGACAGAAGTGCAATAGGAGTTACTAGGGGCAGGAACCTAGGGGCAGGATGTGTGAATAAGGCCTCAGTAAAGCACATTAGCTTTTCATGTGCATGCTTTTATACACAGCCCTGAGTGCAGGCAATTTCTATGGCTGCAATTACGCTTAATTCTGATGCAGGTAGAAGATATAAAACTGAATAGGTTATTCCTTTTCAGTCCTGTTGTTTGTCAGACTATTCTTTCTCCATTGTGTCAGTCATTAGGAGTTTCCAGACTCTCATCACATAACCTAACAATTATGACTGTGAAAGAAATTCCTAATTGGATATATCAGACATTCCACCTTATAAAGAAGAATGTATTTCATCTTGGATCCACAGAAGGACACAATGGAAAAAAACCCCAAATTTCAGGAGTCTCTGTAAATTAAGATCTTATTTGCAAAGTTTAAAGGGATCATTCCAACTCAGTAAGATTTAGCTTGAATTCAAGATAGCCTTTTTTCTTTAGAAAGTGAACACATTGCCAAAGAAACCAAATTACATGCAAACACAATGCCACCTAGCAGTGAAAAGACAGTGAAGCAGTATAGCTAATTTGAAATGGGAATACCATCCATAAAGCTTTGTTTTCTTGCTGCCATCCTACACACCATTACTTCACACCCAGACTGGCCTGTCAACATGACCTTACACCTCTGTTGCTACAAGCAACTGGCCCAGGAAGAGATCCCTGGCCTTTATGTCAAGGGATGGAGAATTTCCTGCCTGTTCATACTGCAGGACCCTCTTCACATCATCTGGCACTTGGCCAGAGTGTCTCTAGGCCTCTGTTGGGTCTCCATGGTCCTGACATAACTATTTGTGTGTTGTCTTTCCCCTAGTCAGTTTAATTTAAGTATTTTGCAGGCTTTACTGCAGATTTTATCAGAGTAACATTTTTTAGCGTGGAACTAAAAGCATGTGAAACATTAACAGGGATGCTGCATCACATTACACGCAGGGTAAGAGACCTACCTCAATAGTATTAGAAAATCATGTGAGATTAAGAGAGTCAAAAGTAATTGTGTCATCCACTTTGCCTAGTGGAAGCAGTCTTTGAAATAAATCAGCTCCAGAAGACTGCTTAAGTTTTGCCTTGGAGGGAAATCATTGAATTTCTGTAAAAGAGAACCCAAGAGAGAACACTATTCACACAGTGAACATCATCAGTGGGCTCAAACCTGGGAAGCAACTGAGAAGCCAAGTCACCTGCCACACTTCCTGCACTCTTTTTCATACCAACTGATACTCCCAGTTGCATCCCTCAGCTGCCTCTGCCTTTCCCTTATGCACATGAAATTCTGGCTGCATAACAGAAAGAAAAAAAAATAAAATAAGCATTAGAGAGTGTTGGGAAAGTTCATTCCATAAAAGAAAACAAGACACACAAACACAAGAAGAGACATATACCAACATCTATAGAAGACTACACACAGTCACTGCCTGAGATTTTACAGATCTTAGTATTTTAATTAATGTGAAATTGAAAAATCCAAACTGACTTTTTAAGATCGTAATGATCTTTTAAGGTACAATAATAATAAAATGCTAAAAATGCATAGGTATAATGAAGCATTTGCCTTTTGCTGGGATTATAAAGTCATAATCTAGATTTTTAATAGGCACATCTATTTTATAATTTATGCAATGTGAAATTCAGTAGAAGACTTGTATTATAGCTGGAGAATGTTATGATTTCCTAAGCACTCTACTAATCAGCCAAATTGCAGATAGAGACATGTATCTACTTTAATATACACGGTACATAGAATCATTGACTTCCCACATGAGAAGGCAGTGATGTGTATCCATAAAAAAGCATCTATATGGATAGTGATGTTATGGCTTGATGATTTAGATGGATAGGAGCACAAAAATTATCAGCTGAAGCAATATTCTAGATCATACAAAACATACGTGAATTAAGCTATAGAAATACATGGCAGGAGTGCAACAGAAAAAGGAACTCAGTGGTGGAGCAAAAGATAGATCCATTAAGGACTGGTGGGTCTATTAAGCAAAAAACCTCATTAACATAGCTATCTGAACTGGTTTGAATAAGACCAGTTTTCATTAGCAAACCTAAAGCTCTTCCCCTCATGAGGAAGTTGTAACTGCAATGGGGTCTCCCCTCAGTCTCCTCCAGGCTGAACAGACCAAGTGACCTCAGCTGCTCCCCTACAGCTTCCCCTCAAGGTCCTTCCCCATCTTCACTGTCCTCCTTTGGACACTCTCTAACAGCTTCTTATCCTACATCGCAGTGCACTGCTGTGCTCTCTGACTGGGAGCAACAAGGCACTGCACTCTCCTCAGTGGTAAGAATCAAAACAGAAGCTTTACTGATATCAAAATTCCACAAAATTCCACAATATCATCATCCTTGGTGATGTTATGACTCATGCCTAGAACGAAAGGAGATTGATCTCACTACTCTGAAAGCTGTATACTTAAAATTCCTTTTTCAATCTGAGCAAGACCTAAACAAGTATTGCTAGACAAAAATAAATTTTTTACTAATTCAAAGTTAACTTTCTAAGCAGTCCTCTAAATTACAAGAAGAAATCTATTGCAATGCATTCGGATTATATCAGAGATAGTAAATTCCACATCAACAATATTAAAACTATAGCAAGTTCTCCTTGTGAAGCTGCACCCACGTTTCACACTGTGGAAGCCAAAGGCATAGCCTGCAGTATCAGTAGAAGACTAGAGCTTTCCGAACACCATCTCTCTGATTCTGCACTAAGATTTGCTTCAGTTTACTTCAGAGTTTAAGGGGATGTTTCCTGGTCTTTTCAAGCTCTTCTAAATACAGAATGTACACTTTACATTGCTTTTTGCTCAGCCACCATCTTTCATGAGTAGGCCTGGTCGATATCTCATGGTCCCCACAATGCTCAGCCCTGTATTACACACATGGGACTGGACTAATGCCACTGCCTAGGAAATATTCCTCTTAAATTGTCTTTAAAAGGAGAATCCCACTGTGAGGCAGAATACTACAGTACATCACCAAGATTCTTCTTCTACTTTTTCAGTATCACATGAACTTCAAAGAAGGAGACATATTACAATGCTGTGCAGCAAGTGTGTTAGATGCTTGTATCATAGCTGGGGGGCTGGATAGTGGGTCAAATGTTTGTCTGATGCTGAAAAGATAAGATTTGGTTTATCTCCTTTCTTTGGTTGTCTTTCTCCAAGGTCCTTCTCAGTAGCAGAGACATAATGACCACTGATGTGAATGCTCTGCCCTTCCGTACACAAAAGATGATAAATGAAAAAAATGTGGAAATATATTCCCCCTTTGTGAACAAGCGGGAAAACAACAGAGCATAAAGCAACATTTACACCTGTGACAGTTTTCATTGAATAAAATGATAAAACTAAAAACTACCCATCAAAGGCTTAAATGCATCAATAACGAAAGGAATATTGGGGAAAATGTGGATCCACAACTGAATGGAATGGGGACCCTTGCAACAGAGGCTGCACTGAAGGTCGAGATATTGAACGCCTTCGTTGCTTCAGTCTGCGCTGCAAGACTTGCCTTGAGGAATCCCTGGCCTTGGAAACTAGGGAGAAGGCCTGGAGGAAGGCTTTCCCTTGGCTGAGGAGGATTGAGTAAGATACAATTTAATCAAACTTGACTTTCACAAGTCCATGGGCCCCGATGGGATGCATCCTTAAACATCATTGCTAGACCACTCAACCCATCTCAGCAGTAGGACAACAGGCAATGGGCAGAAACTGGAACTCAGGGAGTTACACCTGAACATGAGGAAGAACTTCTTTACTGTGTGGGTGACTGAGCACTGGAACAGATTGCCCAGAGAGGCTGTGGAGTCTCCCTCACTGGAGATATTCCAGAACTGTCTGAATGCAATCCTGTGCAATGTGCTCTAGGATGACCCTACTTGAGCAGGGAGGTTGGACCAGATGACCCACTGGGGCTTCTTCCCACCTGACCCGTTCTGTGATTCTCTGAACCCATTTACAACTCCACTATAAGAAAATGTCACCAAGATCTAGATCCCTCATTTAATTAAAGCATCCTTTACACTGCAGTCAAGTAAGTAAAAAATGTTTTCTTTAAAAAAATTATTATGCATTTGCATAATAAATCAACCATTTTATTACCTCTGAAGTGAAAATAATGAAAATAGCTATCAGATAAGAATGAAACAATCTTTACAACTTTTCAGCAACTTCCAAATCATTCTTGTGTTCAAAATTATTTTCACTATTCTTATTTCAAGTAACATCCTGAATAATTACACCAGTGAAATCTACAGTTTTATCCACCACTCCGTTTATGGTTTGACCACTCTGTGTATAGACCCTGTACTTTAATCTCTAGTTCATAGAGAAACTGGGAGAATACAGATATTTTGAGAACATGTGAAAATGTGGCTCCAAGTCAGAAAATTCTATACTTTCTTTTTTTAACGTACTAAAGTTCTCATTAATAGAAGTAAAACTGGTGCTTTTAAACCTACCCCTATGCCTGTTCAGGTCATTTTCCAGTTAATGTATATACACTGTAAATGAGGATTTGTATGATGAAAACAGTTATAATTATTAGAAACTTGCTTAACATTTCCAAGCACTGTATAACAACACTAGAACTTCACAGTTCTAAAGTGTGGATAGGACAGGATCGTTATTTTTATTTTAAATAAATATTTATTCTTGGAAAAGGGATAAGAAACACTGTGGAAATAAAAATTTCCCCTCCCAAATGACTAAACCTATGTATTTTCTCCCTCTTGTTAAAACTGAAGACTTAACCCCACACTTTCCTACTAAGAAGCTCTAAAAACTAAGACAGCTAAGTTAAAAACAAGGATACATTTTGCAGGCAATCACTTAAAGCAACACAAAAAGTGTTAAAAGAATAAGTTGTCAGGATGAATTCTCATACCTATAAATACATCTTTGATTGCAATTCTTTGCCAGTATTGACTATTTTTACGATTGTGATGTTAATATGCTTCCCATAAATAATTTTTCAATTCTATCTACTGCATAATTACATAAATACACTGTCAGCATAATTACATGCTTTTAGTATATAAAGTACTGCTGTGCTGTTGAGCTAGAAAAAGGATGTTTTCTTCATATAATACTCAATCAGTATTTATATTTTACAGCATTTTTTCTATGGTATACAATGTCTAAAGGGCAAGTTTCTTTTATCATTTCTTCAGAGATACACCACCGGTGATATTACGTCTTAAACATTCCTTATTCCTGACAGAAACATTCAAGTATGAAAGGTAACACGTTGACAATGGCAAATGAAGACAAACTGAAAACCAACCCAATGTTCCTTGGAGTCCTTAGGTGTAACTATAAAGGTACAGCTGCAAATGTCAATAAAGCGAACATAAGGATTGGATTTCCTTAGTAGATTACAGTATCCCCTGCCACAGTCTGTGTAAGAGAGAAGTTTTGAAGAGTCAGTCAGATTTGCTGACTGACTGAATCATTAAACACAGTCTAAGTAGGAAAAAAGCAAGGAATCTTCAGCTGCAGTTAAAGAAACTACGCTTTCCCTGTGCACGTGTCAATACACAAATGTAGGCATGATTTTGTATAATTAGGAATGTCTGCATGTAGATTTTGGTTGTTGTTAGTTACCCTAGCCCTTTATGTCCCTTCATGTGGCTGTTATTCACACGAAGTAAATCCCTGGTTGTGCCTGATCTCAGCTGAGAGTAAATGCTTTATTTTGTATGAAGGTGAAAAAAGGAGTGACAGATCACTTATCATCCACCATGCAGACTTTGTATTCATTAGAAGAGCCACAATCAATAAGAAACAAAGGTAATTTTCACCTATAGATAATGATGCCCAGTATCACTAGAGGGTTTGGGAGTCTGACAAGCTTCCATTTATTAGTAAGAATCACCTTTGAAAGTTTACAGGTTCCTAATCCAAATTTCCCCTTACATACTCGTGCTGTAAAATGCTGCCATTTTATTTTGTTATACAAGACTTTACTGTTTTTCTCGTGGTTACATTTACATTATGTAAGTTGCATATGTTTCAAATGCAGAAAAACTGCATATGTGTCTTTGCCATTTTTCACATTTTATACAGCAATCTCTTCTGGGTTTGGGGGGCAGGTGTTGTTTTATTAGAAGAGAAACCATGGAAGCCACTAGTTTCTTATACAGAATATATTATTTTAGTTTAACATGAAAAAACAGAATTCAAACCATGTATTTAATTTGCTATTTTACATTAGAAAAGTCTTTCCTTAACTTTGTAAATATCGTGCATAGTATTATTGAAGTTATAAAATCCCATCTAAGAGATTCAGAGCTATTGTATCAAGACTACCCTAATAAGGTATTTAAATAATAGACAAATAGACAATACATTCAAGATCTAAGTTAGAAGAAAATTTATGCAACACTATATTTTTACACTACCAAGAAATACACCATTTTTAGCAGAAAATAAATGAACCACTGCTTCAAAAACATTGTCCCTAATAGATATTCACAAAGCAAAGATGATCAGAGCGTAAGTGAAATTCCATCCCTAAATCGTTCTTTTCTGGGCTTGTGCTTATAATACCTTCTGTCAGGAGCTAATTTCATGTGACAGGCCTGATCCAAAGCCATTTGAAGTCAATGGAATGTCTCTTCCTGACTTCAGGGAGCTTTGCATCTAGCCCTTATAAACTCCAAGAACAATACAATTCATAGAAAGTTGTTTTAAGAGAACAATAGCTAACTATTGTCTAAGTAGGAAAGAATGTTAGCTTCAAATGAAATTTACCTGCAGTAGTAGATTTGTGTTAGGCTTGATTTGTTACTGTGTGTTTTTTATGCACATAACACAGTTAAACCTTTCCAAAGTGAGAACATGCCATTTCTTTGGCAAAAGTCACAGAAAATCAAAAACTGTAATCAAAACCAAAAAATGAAATAAAAAAATAGGCAATTTTGTATGTAGCATTTTTAGTTTTCCTAAAGAAACAGAAGATCATTTTTAAAGCCTCAGTTAATTCAATCTTTTCTTAAACAGCTGTACATTAATGACAAGACAGAACAAGAGGTTTCAAAAAATATTACTCATTCCTGAAATTAGCAAAACAAAAGATAGATAAAAAAACCAAACAAACCCAAACCAGTTTTGTAAGCAAGGGAGTGGGCTGACAGGAAAATAAGTTATTTTGTTTTTTCTTTTATAATAAAATTCCTGACACTCTAATGACTTAAGTAAATTTCAAACCTAGAGCTGACAACTACCATATCAGACAAAGTGACCAATGTCAGACTGTTATTTATTGTTGGAAAATAATAATATAACTGAAATAAGCCCTGAAATAGCAAATAAGATCAATGTAAAAACTGGTGGAAGCAAAGTCCCATTCCTGTGTTGTGGCTTTTCCTTCTTTTATAAGAAAAATGAGACAAAGGAGACCAGTATAGAACCTGATGTTGATCTGATGTACACTTGTACTACTAAAGTTAAGCTGATAAGAAAGCAAATCAAACTCAGGTCCACCACCTCCAAGTTCCCCAGTGCAGCAGAGAATGGTAGTTCCAAGTTCCTCACTCGGACACTGAATAAACTCACTAGAGCTATTTTAGTTACCTAATCTTGTGATGAAAATACAGGAACTTCCAATTAAGCACAAATATTCCAGAATGTCCACCTTTGGAGAATGATTTTGTGTTTCATAGCAAAAAAAAACCCAAACAGAAACCCAACCATTAGATCCTACAGACTCTCACTCATAAGACATACAAACCACTGTTCATTTTCTCTGTAGTCAGTTCAACATGTATAACAACAAACACTGACACTACAGCTTTTAGTAGTTAGTAATTTTCAGAAAGGTCTACGAGGTGTTAGATCAAAACCAATGTAGCCCATACTTCAAAAACTAAAGTCAATGAGACAAAGCACAAGCAAAAATCAAGCATCACTGTCTCTAATGTACAGATGTTATAGTTTCTGTCTCCTTCATATAAACTTCCAGTACTCACAACTAAAAATAAACAGTTAACTTTATAAATACACCTAACCAAATTTTTTGTCTGAATGGATGAATTAAACATAACTAGAAATTTCATTTCAGGCCACCAGAAAATTATGGTTTGTTTTTTTCTAAATGAAATGAAGCACTATTTCTCAGTTCAAACAGCATACCTTCTTTAGTCATCACAAATATTTTCTAACAATACTTGTCAAACAGTCCATTTTCTTTGACTTAAAAACTCCCGCACTTAATTTGGAAGTTTTGCCTTTTTTCCCTGTTGTTGCTATTAAATGCATTTCTGAACTAAAACACTGTCCTAAAATAAAAAAATCAAACTTTCATTGTAAAAAAAATTCAAAACAATATGCAGGCTTTAGCTTTGGTTTTTTGTTTTTTTTTTTTCTGAATACACAAATTAATGAATTGTTTTGTTCACTCCAGAACTCTATTTTTTTGGGTAAATAAACCATTTGTATCTTCTGTTAAGTCTCATTTATCCATGTATCAGTTATGCTGCTAACCTATTCTCTCCTCTTCCCACACAGAGAGTTGGGACACAAACTGCCCACGGATAAATATTGCTGGCTGGTATCCCGATCCTCTGCTCTCCCCTTACTGCCTTCTTACTGCTGCTGGGACTAACACTTCCTAACCTTCAGGAGCGTCCAGTTACCCCCCTGCCGTCTCTGAGCATTCCCAGGTGCTGATAATCTTTACTCTCTATTGTTGCTGCTGCTGCTGCTTCTCCGTATTTTGGCAGATGCTACGGCTTTGCAAGTTGCATGGATCTTACCTCTGAGACCCTCTTTGTTGCTCTGTCTGCGATCACGCTGGAAGCAGGGAGTGATGGATATTAGGGAAGCATGAGCCTCCCCTCGCTGTTTAGCAGCGTGGTCTGCAAAGAAAGATAGAGATGCTGCTCTCTCCTCCTCCTCCTCCCCCCTCGCTGTCCCAGCTTCCTCCTCCCTCCTCCTCGCTCCCTCCTTCCCATCCACAAGCTGTAGGTCTGCCTGTGCTCCCACACAATTCGCTACCTCTCAGCACCAGCTACCTAAGGTCAAGAATACAACCCCTTCACCCTTCCCCCCGCCTTTTCCTCCCCGGCCTCATGCATCCTCACCCCTGCTTCCCACTGAATATGGTATCTTCCCAACGAGACGTGCCTTATTTGGCTCTAAGGTCTAAAGTGCAGACAATTTCAGCAGCCTGAGGGGAAAAAAAGTGTTATAAAACAGAAGATGAACAGGGAAGACCAGAGATATGAAGGGGAAAGTGGAAGTCTTCTGGAGAAATTAGAAATTTGGGGTTTTTTTCTGTATGTGAAAAAAGATCTAGTCACAGTACCCAAAGGCTGCCATTTGGAGATTAGTTTAAGTAATCTATACAGATAAAGAAAAATGCCCTGGATAGCTAGTTATCTCCCAAATCCAGCTTACCTATTGTTTATGCTCTTTGTGTCTCAATCCTTATTCTAAATAGTTTTTTTTAAAAGAAGCTTCCAAACTTTTCCCCTGCAAAGCCAGATTTAAATACCAGCATAATCTGATGATGCAATAGAGAATGAAAGTGAAAAAATAACAAGTGGCATTTTTTAAGATTATGAGCTATGTAATAAGCCCTTTAAGATCACAGAAAACACAGGCACAAGTCCTCTGACTTTTCAGCTTGAATGACAAATGCATTCCAGGGGTCTTTTTTTCACTTTCCAGTCATGATGACTAGAAACACTTTCAGGCTCCCGAAAATCACATATCATTACAGCTAGCTAGCATGTTCTTTTTAAGGACCTTAATTTAGATACACAATAAAACAGTCCTTCTGAAGTGTTTATGTTTGTCACAGAGACTGTGCAGAGAGGTAGGTGATGTTGAAGACTTCTAAAAGATCTTGTCTGCTTAAGGTTAAATACCTTAGCTGGAAAGGATCTCCCTCTGGAGGCCTGGAGAGGCACCTGGCTCTCTCCAGTGATGTATGAAGATGTATTTGACACTCACTTCATGAAGTCTCTTTTACTGACTATCTAAAATTAAGCAGCAAGTTAGCTACTGCAAAGCCAAGGTCAGACACAGAGAAGGGGTAATAATTACAAGTTATCTTAAAACTGGCCCATGTTTCTTCATTGCTGGTCGCCTCATAGAGCAGCTAGGAGGCATGACACATCTAAGGTCATGCAGAAGGTGGTCCACGGAACAGAGAAACAACACTCACCGTGCCTGGATCATCTCACAAATAAAAGATACCTTCTAAGCAACATCCACCATATCAAAGCAATCTACTGATCAATCTTCGTAAAATTCTTGATCAACTTGAAAATAATCAGAACACAGTCTTTATCTTCATTCACCTGTATCCCAGCACGGTGTTCTATCCCTTCTCCCACCTGAAGGCACAGCCAGGGTAACTCTTGCCAAACTATTTAAACCAAATGCATTTGACACATTTAATAATTCAGAATGAACTACAGTGTTGTGCTGCAGCAAAAGGGTATTATGCCTATTTCCATGACCAAGAGACTTGCACCTCAGTGTGTCTCACATAATTTAAAGATCCAAATTAATGTCACATCTCAAAGCTTTTTCAAAACTCAAGCCAAAGTAAAGACCTGAACTTGATAACTTTTGACAGCCAGACTGCCAGAATCAAACCTTTCCTTCCTCAGGGCTTCTATATGCTTTTTAAAAACTAGTGTCATCTTGCAGTATGTATGGAAATATTTCCAATTTCCAGTATACACATTACTTTCCAACAGCCTTTACCAAACCATAAGGACAATAGCACCACTACTAAGCTGCACTAAGGACTAAGGCAGAGTTTTTATTTTAAGAACAGGTAAACTTTAAAAATAAAAACTGTTAAAATGTTTAAATGTTAAAATGAGGAGAGAAAAACAGATTTCTCATCTATTTTGGTGCTAAAATATCTCTATAAAATCATATAGATGCTTTTTCTAGAACACTCCAGAGATGTCACATCAGCACAACTTCTGAAGGTCAGACCTTCTTTCTGATGGTCAGCAAAGGAAGCTTTAGAATGGACAGATCATTTGGAAGTAACATATCACCAGGACCAGAGGTTTTTTTACCTGAATACAAGGCTGCTGAACTACTAGCTATAAGGTTAAGATGTAACCTATAGCTTAAACCAACATCAGTACTAGAAGAGCAGTATATGAGTGGAACACAGCTGTAACATTGCACAGCACAGAACACTGAAGTGACAAGATTTTTTAGGATACCCAAATACAAAGTGTGAAATGTTGCAGGCATATCTCATAGACGTGGATGATTGAAAAGGCAGCTTAAATTAAGTAGTAAGAAATGAAAAACAATGGATGCGCAAGAAAATATCTGCCTTGTGGTTCTAACAAGCCACAGTGGCACTAAGGGCAGAAAGAAGAGCCAAGATGCTGAGAGTATGAATACTTTATAGAGATTTGGAGATCAATGGAGGAGCAAAAGCAGCTGACCAGAAGAGTTACCTACCCAGAGAGTGGGAGAAGAAAGAATGGTCAAGGAACCAAAGCTGGGTCCAGCTCTGCCCAGTCTCTCCAGTGCAGGACATGGAGCAATGGCAATGGACATACTCGCACCATGAATTGCAGTCCTTTCCCTTTGCAGCAGACACTCTTTCTCTTTGAACCAATGTTTTTGCCACTGCTTCAGCCAATAGCAGCAGCCACAGAACCAGGCACTCCCAAAACCACTTCTTCCTTACTACCTGGTTTTGTTCAGGTTCAGGGAAGTAACTCAGCACAGAAAGAATGGAGGGATGTTGCTCCCAAAGCCACATTTCACAGTACCGCCCTCTGACACTTTTTTCCCCTGCTGTTGCTGCAGCTGCCAACTGTATGTGCATAACAATGGGTTCTTGCCCACTTAGTGAAGAGGTTTTTGAGCATTGTAGACAGTTTTCTGAAAACATCAGCATAATGCTCACTAATTATCAAAAAGGCACACACAATGTTAGGAAAATAAGTGAGAATAAAGAAGAAAGTATCAGTTCAACATTGTATTAAGTCTACACTTGTAGACTTCTTGTACTCTGCCTGCATATCTGGTCATGGGATCATGGGATAATTCATGTTCAAAGGGGTCAAAGAGGGGTCTAGCCCAATCTCCCAGTCAAAGAAGGGTCAGCTATGAGGTGAGTTTGCTCAGTTTTACCCAGTTATGTTTTGGAAACCTCCAGGACGGAGACTACACAACCTCTCTGGGCAGCCTGTTCCACTGCTTTACTGTCCTCACATTGGGGAAAAAAATTCCTTTTCCCTTTTATTTTTTTTTCTTCAAATTGTAGTGTTATTCCTTTCAAATGTCACATTTGAAAAGGCTATAGCAGAACAGAAAAGCAACATACAAGAGCGGCTAGAGATTTGAAATAACTTCCACACAAAACAGATGAAATAGGCTATGAGTCTTCAAATTGGAAAATCAGTAACTGAGCTGATAAATACCTATGAAGCTGAGAATAATATGGAAAAAGTGAACTGAAAATAAGTTCTTCCAGTTTCCCATAACACAGGAATTACAGAGCACCCAATGACATGATTGGGAGAATATTTAAAACAAAATTACTTTGTTTTATCAAACAAATTAAAATTGTAGAACTCACTACTATAGAATGTAACAACTGATCATTTTTTTTTTATTCCTAGGGTTTATAAGTAGATAAACTGCCATTTACAATCAAATAGTTTATTATTATTTTTTAGAATTTGGCTTCTGATCAGAACTACCTCAAGGTGAAGAAAAGGAGGCTTTGGGAGACCTTACCATTCTCTACAACTACCTGTAAGGAGGTTGTAGTGAGGTGGGTACTGGTTTCTTTTCCCAAATAATAAGCAACAGAATGAGAGGAAAAAGCCTCAAGTTGCACCAGGGGAGGTCTAGATTAGATATTAGGGAAAATTTCTTCAGTGAAAGGGTTGTCAAGCACTGGAACAGGCTGCCCAGGAAAATGGCTGAGTCACCATTCCTGGAAGTATTTAGAAGATGTGCCGATGTGGCACACAGGGACATGGTTTAGTGGTGGACTTGGCAGTATTGGGTTGATGGTTGGACCTGATGATCTTAGACATCTTTTCCAACCTAAATGATTCTCTGATTCTCAGGTTCCTCATATATTGTAGCAAATAATACAAAAACTACAATGGGGAAATCTTCACCTAAAGTAAAAAAAAAACCAAAACAACAACAACAAAACAAAACCCAACAAAACAACCAAAAAAATCCATCAAAAAATCAACTTCAAAGATACTTTGACACTCAAAGTATAAAGCTAACCATCTCATGAGAACATACTTCAACTTTTTCATACATTTAAAGCTGACAAAATACAACAGGGAATTTTGCACCTCCTCTGCAACTCAAAAGATACAAACAACAAATATAATAATGCCCATATGCAACAGGAATCTTCTTCTGTTTCTAAACTCCTTGGCATGGATGAAAACCTCCAGCAGGCTCTGTTAAGACCTTTGCCTAGAATCCTTAGGCTCTGGCAGATGGCTTGCTGCCAAATATCCAAACCTTATTAAGAACACAATATTCACTGAACCTTTTTAATAAGACACACCAGTGTTCATATGCAGCAAGCACTTGCTAGTTACATAGCCTTTAATGTCACCTCAAGGGTACTTTTTCCATCTATATAACTTCTTTTCTGAATTACAGGCACAAAAAGTAAGAGCTTCAGTTTGTATCATGAGCTAAACCCTATGTATACAACATGATACCACATCCATGACTTCTAAGTGCCATTCAAGACATGACAAAAAAGAATGTTGTTTAGCACTGCGCTGTTCAGATCTGATTAACTGACTTGCTCTTCCTCATACTCATACAACAAAGTGAAGAAATAAGAGATCTGCCTTCTTAAATTAAGGGATGACTATTTGCCAAGTATACAGGAAATTTTTTTCAGTCAAGTTAAGCTGAGCACATCAAGAAAGACTCTACTATTGCCAGAAACAGATTTAAGTCATTACATTTTAGAGCAAAAAAATTTATACCTTTATGCCTAATCGTTATGCAGTGGTGAGGACCTTAGGGAGGCTTGAAAATTTATACAGACAGACATACTAATATACAAAAATATGGATGATTCTGTAATTCCTTGAAGTTTAAACAGATACTTACAGCTATTGCTGTCTTTCATGATTTTGTACTTTTGCACCTTTGCAGGAAGATATTTCCTCTGGCTCATCTTTTCAACAATACCTATGCACATAATGGAAGATCCAGTTACAATTGTGAAAGGGAAGATTGCATTTGATACAGTATTGTAGGCAGAAGGCAATTTTGGCTTTAACTGCAGTATGCTGGAATTACCATGTACATAAAGAAAAAATATATATCATATAAGGATATAGAGGTACCTGTCAGGAGATGTAATTCCCAAATTCAGGATCACATATATAGGCTTATAAATATTAATAAGATATTAGTGTAGCAAAAAAAAAAAAAATAGGAAAGTAGTGGCACTCAAAACAATTTTTTTAATCTTACAATGGAAATATAAAAACAACAAAATATCCTATATTGAATGAAATCCAAACCTTGCACCATTATAGCGCTGCATGAGGTTCACTGGTAAAAGCTTTTACAAAGCAGTCTAATTTTAGCTGCTCAAAATAAAACCTACATGCCTAAGTAGTGCAGGGTAAAATATTAAATTACACAAGGGAAGTATTTTTAAGAAAGTTATGTTTTGATTTTCTCATATAGTGAAAATGTTACTGAACCCACTGTTCTGGCAGGTTTTGATGGTAAAGGATCAGATTTAGGAAATGGAATTATTGCCCCCTGGTGGCACATTAAGAATCAATGCAATTAAAAAAGAATTCAGATAAATAAGCAAATCTTTCATTTTAAGCATCATGTCTTATATGACTAATGTCTGGAGATATTAAAAAGAATGCACAACCATTTTCATATGCATTAAAATAACAGTAAATGGGGTATAAGTTTCATTTTCATCTACAGGAGTAATAAAGAATGTGTCATCTTTATAAAATGTACATAATAACACATTAGAATCAAACTCTTTGATCTGTAGAATGCCACAGCAAAAACTCTGATAGTCAAGTGAGTTACTTCAAAATCTAATTTTCATTTAAAAAAATAATTAGGCTTCTTAATTTTCATGTAAATACAGAAAACTCTTCCTGACTCTGAATCCATGGGGGGCTCTTCTTTGCTCCATTAGATACGTCAGCAGGCAAGGACAGAGAAGCACAGGAACAACAGGATTTGATCTTATGACTGGCTAGAACAACAGCATAGCTAAATGTTGATGCAATGTTTTCCACATGGGTTAATACAGGAATTCATGTCTCCTAATCCTCAGATTATGAGTCGCTAGCCTCCCTCTTAATATCTGACCAGCCAACAGTCACCAAATCCTATTCAATGACTTTCACACTGCATGACATATTCCTTACATCACCTCAAACTAAAGTGGCCTAAGACATCTACTCCAAACCATTTTGCTGTTCCAGCTGGAAAAAACCTGTTTTATCACAGTGGGTTTATACAACTGTAATTGCAATGATAACATTCATCTTCCACAGTATAACAAAGAGGGGGAAATACTCATTCCTTATGGGACTAAGTTTATCACCACAGAGTAGTTAGCAATTGGATTATGCTGCCCATACAAAAATGAGCATTTTAACATTTCAGTGTAATCATGTGTCCCTTCCATGACAGGAAAAGCTTCTGCTTCTGCAGCAGTCTAACCTCACCTCGCAATACTGACAATCAGCATTTGCGTGACGTCTTGAAATTCATAGCTCCAGACTTCATGTCTCCTAAAGCACAGATGTCCTGCTTTTGAGGAGTTGTAACATATTTTTCCCCTTTTTACTCTCATTAATTCATTAGCATTAGAATACCAGAACAAGTCACCTTAGTTCAACAGTTCTCTACAAGGACAATTATTTCCAAGCAAGTACTTGATTGAAAATTGGTTGCTATGAAGAAAACTCCACCCTCTATCAAGGCATCTGATCTATCCTTGGTGATACCATAAACTACTCCAAAGGATTGTCTAAATGGAAAGGCTAGTAAATAAAAATTAATTCAGTATTTTTTCAAATATCAGAGTGTTATTTGACCTGTTCAGTCTGGCGTGTGAGAATATTAACAAAGTTCTTCATGGCTTTGAATTCTTCATACCAGACTGGCAGTTTTACACAATGCCCGATGAAACTGGGGAGGGGAAGTGAGTGGAAATTTTACTTGAAGTGTAGATGGAGAAGTGGAACAGTTCATAAATTCTTTAAGCAAAAGGACTCCATGACAGACTTATCTGTTTTAGAGGAGAGTTAATTGCCATAAAGAGCAACCAAGCAACAGATGGGCTATTTAATAAGGAGCTGTTTTTAAAAGAAATGCTTTTGTCCGACAAATAGAAGTTACCTACTCAGTTGGAAATATTTATATTATTGCTGATGTTGGCAAATCAGCAAGGTGTCAGTCAGTGCTTGAAAAAGGTTATGAGTGTGGAGGAAAGGGCAGGAGCACTGGGGAAAGGATGTTGATAGGAGGTAAATGGACAGGCTGAGTTTGGACAAGCCACATTCACTCCTGTCTGGCCCAAGAGGAACATACCTTGCCCTTCACCAATGAGCCTCTTGTAATTAACTCATTCTTGACATGGGCATTCTATCTGTGTCTGCCCCATGAGTGACACACGCAGCTTTGGCTGCCTCGTACTAGGAAGTCACGACAGAAACAGATTATTTGGCAAGAAAGCAATACTAATTATTCTCAGACATATTTGCACAGCAGGGTGCTCTCTCCTTGCTTATGCTTGTCAGAGACTGAAAAGGTTAATGATTTATGCATTCTAGGATCGCCAAGGGACTTTAGCAGGCTTCTGCAGGCCTTTTGCATTACACCTCTGATGCCCCATACCCCCCCCCTCCCAATCTTGAAAGACGGGAAAACCCTTTGGCCAGGCTCCTCACGGAAACTCAGCACAGACCCAGGAGATGCTGGAGGCTCCTGGCATGGCCTGTGACACTAACCATGGATATAGTAACTCATAACTTCTTCGAGTGGGGGGGCTTCTCCCCTTCACCCCCAACAGATCAAGACCACCACTTCAACTGACAGACATGGAAGCTGCAACTACCAAGTTTCATCGCTGGACCCCGTGGGCAGTGACTATATATATATCTTTCCACTTTCAGCTTTTCTTTCCCTTACACTCCCTTATCCTGTCTTTCCTTTCTCTCCCTTATGCACTTTCCCCCCAGGGGTTATCTCTGTGATAGATGATATAGATGACAACAGCCAAAATGCTAACATACCTGTTCAAACAAAATTGTTAAAATGAACCCTACCTATATGCGTTTAAAATAAACCCTACCTATATATGTTTCCAAACACTGATTATTCAGTGTCGTTTCACTCTAATCCACCCCAAGGGAATTATTGATAAGAACCTGGGTTACACCCCCCCTTTTTCCTGGGGTGGGTCGTAACTGCTGTACACTGAAGGAAGAAAAATCTCCCTCCTTGTAGTAACCAAAATGGTGAGGACCTCCTCTCTCTTGAGGGGGAGTTGTATAAGGAGCAGCTGAGGTCACTTGACTGTTCAGCCTGGAGGACACTGAGGGGAGACCTCGTTGCAGTTGCAGCTTCCTCCTGAGGGGATGAGGAGGGGCAGACACTGATCCCTTCTCTCTGGGGACCAGTGACAGGACCCAAGGGAATGGCCTGAACTTGTGTCAGGGGAGGTTTAGGCTGGATATTAGAAAACGGTTCTTCACCCAGAGGGTGGCTGGGCACTGGAACAGGCTCCCCTGGGAAGCGGTCACAGCACCAAGTCTGACAAGAGTTCAAGAGGTGCTTGGATTATACTCTCAGACACACAGTGTGATTACTGGAGTGTTCTATGCAGGGCCAGGAGTTGGACTCGATGCTCCTTGTGAGTCCCTTCCAAAATCAGCATATTCCGTGATCCTCCCCCTTAGCCTACACTGGCTGCCGCAGGGCTCAGGGCGCTCCCGCTGCCGGCACAGGCGAGGGGGAAGCGGGGGCGAGCAGACCCTTTTCTCCGCCGCTCTGGGGCGGTGACGAGAGGGGGAGGAAAGGCATTGATTTAGCGCATTCCCTCCCGACGTTCGGCGGGACTGGGGGGATGCCCCGATGGGGGCGGGAAAAGCCGGGACGGGCTGGGCAGGGCGGGAAGGTGGCGGACACTGCGGAGCGCGCGCACCGCGGGGGCCGATGGGTAATGGGGGGCGGGAGGCGGCGGCCATGACGGGCCGCGCTGAGCGCGGGAGCGGCCCCGCGGCGCCCCCCGCCCGGCCGGGGCTCGGAGCCTTCCCGTGAGGGCCACCGAGCGCCCTCCCTCCTCCGGCTTCTCGGGGCCGGCCGGGGCGAGGAGGAGGAGGGGCCGGGCGGACATGGCTAGCCGCGATAAGTGGGAACGCCTGAGGCCGCTGCAGCCGGACACGCTGCGTGTGAGTGAGGTACATGGCGGGCGGCACAGGGAGGCACTGCCTGGGGATGGGGAGAGGGCGGGACACGGCGCTGCAGCCGCGCTCCTGCCGCGGGAGGTGGTGAGGAGGCGGCCGAAAGCCCGTCCTGCATCCCCTGAGCGGGAAAGGCGCGGAGGGCCCGGGCAGCGTGGTACCCGAAAGGAGCCATGCGATGCTTCCCCTCGCTCGTGGCATTCCCTCGATGCTTCCCTAGCAGGCTGCTAGGGAAAGGGGCTAGAGTGCAAAGGGATGGGTTTTCTTACTTGTGTTGCCTATAGCCTCTTAATCGAGCTAAATATTTTGTAGCTGAGTTTGAGAAAAATGGACTACGACTGTATTCTGTTCTTCTCTGAACATCTGTGGTGTCGAGGCAGTCTTATATACAGCTGCCACCGCAACTTTTAGTAATGCTATGAGGTAGCTAACAAAAAAACAGGCCTACTTCTGTGAAACTTCTTAAAATTTGTTATATTTCTTTTACTTTTGACAGTTGGGCTAAATGGTACTTGGTAGTATTTTCTCACAGCCATGAAAGAGTTCACATCAGTTTTTATGCTGGTAATTGAAAATTTCTTATCGTTGGAAATCATGGTCGTAAAAAACAAAGGGTGTTGGGCACAGCTTCTCTATCTAGGTGTTGAGATGAGTCAACCAGGGGTGATGCTTTCCTGAATTGGCTTTTTGTAAACAGGGAAGTCAAGAATGTGGTGATTATTAACAGCCTAGGCTGTAGTGGCTGTGTGTATTGGGTTTGTATGGCCAGGTTTTAGTAGTGGGAGCCAGGGATGTGGGGGGGGTTACAGGGTTGGCTTCTCTGAGAAGCTGCTAGAAGCTTCTTCCATGTCCAATAGAGCCAGGCAGCTCCAAGTGGGACATGCTGCTGGCCAAGGCTGATCAATCAGAAATGGTGGTAATGCCTCTGTAATTAACACATTTAAGAACAAAAAAAAAAAAAAAGTTCTTGCACAGATGTAATTGCAGCCAGAGAAGAGCAGAGTGAGAATATGTGAGAGGAACAACTCTGCAGACACCAAGATCAGTGGAGAAGGAGAGGGAGGAGGTACTCCAGGTGACAGAGCTGAGGTTCCCCTGCAGCCCATGGTGAAGCAGGATGGCCCCCTGCAGCCTATGGAGGTCAATGGGGATGCAGAGATTCACCTGCAGCCTGTGGAGGAGACCCACACCGGAGCATGTGGATGCCAAAGAGAGGGCTGTGAACCTATGGGAAACCTATGCTGGAGCAGGGTCCTGGCAGGGACCTGACCTGTGGAGAGAGGAGCCCATGCTGAAGCAGGTTTCCTTGCAGGACTTGGGGGACCCACATTGGAGCAGGCTGTGCCTGAGGGACTGTGCCCCGTGGAAGAGTGACCCATATCTCAGCAGTTCATGGAGAACTGTTGCCCATGTGATGGACTCACACTGGAGAAGTTCATGGAGAACTGTCTCCTGTGGGAGGGATCCCATGCTGGAGCAGGGGAAGGAGTCCTCTCTCTAAACAGTAGCAGAAACAACTTGTGATGAACTGACCATAACCCCCATTCTCCATCTTCCTGAGCTGCTGGTGGGAAGGAGAGAAGGTTGATGGGAAGGTGTTTTAAGATTTATTTTACGTCTCATTATCCTACTCTGACTTTGTTAGTAATAACTTCAGTTAATATCCCCAGTTTGAATCTGTTTTGCCTGTGATGGTATTTGGTGTGTGATCTCTCCCAGTCCTTAACTTGTGAGCCTTTGTTATATTCTCTCTTTCCCGTCCAGCTGAGAAGGGGAGTGATAAAGTGACCTTGGTGAGTGGCTGACATCCAGCCAGCATCAACCCACTACAACCCACCATGGAATAGTGGATGTTGAGGAATACATCTGGTTCAGGTGGCTCGGTTTCCAAGCTGCAAATTGAGCTTTGAGTGGGAGCCAAGAGAGACATGAGGCCATGAACTGCCCTGAGCTCAACCTGCAGCTCACACTGCAGTTGTACACCAGCAGTACAGCAGGGGAGGAGAGGGGTGGGAGGGGGAAATAGGTGAACCTGCTGCTAAATGGGGCAGGTGATTTAGGAAGACTAGACACAGGTAAGGCTGCAATACTTGGCCTTCTTGTGTGACTCTTCTTAACTGATGCCTCCTAGGCTTTGTGTCTTAAAGAACAATCAGCAGTGGAAAAGTGTCAAGTTAGGAATCTCTTGAGAAAACCCATCCCAACCAAGTCCATAAGACTTTCTTGGGATACATTCTGAGAGAGCTGGCTGATGTTATTGTGAGGTTGCTCTTGTGATTTTTGAGGTTGTAGAAGTCAGCTACAGCTTAAGTCACCCTTTCTTCAGTCCCTTTGAAAGCCATGGAGCAAGTTCTCTGGGAAGCTATTGCCAGGCTCGTGAAGAAGGTGATTGAATAGCCAACATGGCTGCCTGATTACCCCGTTGCTGATGAAATGTCTAGATCTGTAGATCCAAAGCCTTGGATGTCAACTACATTAGCTTTAGCAGGACTTTCGAAACTGTCCTGCAGCATTGTTCTCTTGGAGTTGGGATGTTACAGATGTGATATACTACTGGATGAGTAAAAAAATCCTTGGATGAATCATCAGGATCAAAGAAGAATGGTTAGTAGTTCATACGTTACTCAGAAGCAGGTTACAAGTGACGTTTCTCAAGGGTCTATCCTAGGACCTGTCCTGTTCATAGGAAGAGGATGTGAGATGCCCTCTCATGATGTTTATGGGCTGGAGAAAGGCATCATCAGACACCTCATAAACTTCAACCAAGGTAGTTGAAAATTCAAGTGTGAAGTCCTGCACTGTACCCTGCAGTGGTACAGGCTGGGGGACCACCCTGGAAGGACCTGGGGGTCTTGATGGCCAGTAGGCTAAATGTGCACCTGCACTGTGCCCTAACGTTAAGGCATAGGAAGCTGTATTAGCAGGAGAATAGCCAGAGGGTAGTGATTCTTCTTCTTTACTTGGCATGTATCAGGCTGCTCTTGGAATGCTGTGCCTGATTAGGCCCAGTAGTACAGGAAGGCTGTTAATAAACTCTTGAGGGAGCTTGTTGCAGCAGCCCTTCAGTAGAATCATAGAATATCCTGAGTTGGAAGGAACCCATAAGATCGAGTCCAGCTGTTCGCTTTGCACAGGACAACCCCAAGAATCACAATGTAAACCTGAGGGCGTTGTCCAAGAGCTTCTTGAACTCTGTCAGGCTATGACCATTTCCCTGGTGAACCTGTTCCAGTGCCTGACCACCCTCTGGGGGAAGAACCTTTTCATTCATGGCTGGGCTTCGCGAACGAAGATTTGGGAAGGCTCTATCCACATTTGTTACAGGCTCGTTGGTGACTTATGAGGCCAATACGAGACAGACATGTCCGATTGCAAAAGGCACAGCAGAAAGACTCCTTAGATGGTGTATTCTGCAATACACGGTTCTTTCTGCGTTGCCTTTTCTCCTCTCTCAAAGGAGACAGCAGCATTATAGATGGTGTGTCTCCAGGCCTCCCGATTGGAGGCCAGAGTAGACCAGTTATGTTGATCAATATGGCCAAGGCTGAGATGTTGTTTCAGGGAGTCCTTGTATCTCCTCTTCGGGACTCCTCTCTTGTGGCAGCCAGTGGCAAGTTCACCATAGAGCAGGATCTTAGGGAGGTGGTGGTCCTTCATCCTTGAGACGTGCCCTGCCCATCGCAACTGTGTTCTCAGCAACATGGCCTCAATACTTGTGACTGCTGCTTGCTCTAGAACAGATGTATTGGTCCTTTTCATAATATAGAACCTTTTCATAATATCTGACTAAACCACCCCCGACACAGCTTCATGCCGTACTTGCAAGGATCTTAAGAACTGAAGAAACTGGCCAGACACTTCACAGTTGTACGTGATGAGAGGCTGAAAGAAAATAGTCACGAATTGAAACAAAAGAAGCCAGAGAGGTTGCAGCTTGATGTAAAATGGAACTTCTTCACTGTGAGGACAGGGAAGCAGTGTAGTGGGATGCTCAGGGAGATGTAGCCTCCATCCCTTGTAATTTTAAAGGCCCAGTTAATTAAGCCTTGCATAAGCTGCTCTCATCTAATGGCTGTTCGTGTTTGGAGTTGGCGGTTGGACCAGCGGTGACCTTAGGTCTCTTCCAACTGTAATGAGTCTGAATTTGAAAATGCTTCTGTTCTTAAATTGGGGAGAGGAGTGTAATGAAGTACCTGCTTAGGTTCATCACGTTAGTATCTCGCCCAGAGCAGACTCTGCTGCCAGTCTTGTTTGTAACGTATAACTGCAGTGCTGTATAATAGCAGTATATCTTCCATATATAAACTTCTACATGGAATAGATGAAGCTTGGATTTATAGAGATTATGCAGTTATCTCTTTGTGTTGTGACCATTGCTTGAACACTAGGGCCTTCAGTGGTGTTTCCTGCTTTCCAAAACAGAGAGACATATGCTGAGATTAAGGGCTGAAAATTCTGTCAGGAAATAATGAGCACGTATCCCTTCTGTCTGGTGACACTCCTTCACATTAATACCTGTAGAATTGTCAGCACTGTGATGGCTGTAGCATTTGAAGTTGATTTGGGAATTTCTTCTGAAAAAGCTTCCCCTGTAAATAGCATTTTATTACAGTTATTTTTTCCTTTTTTATTTCCCCAGCCACCAGCGATCAACCTGAATGTGCACAAAGATGCACAGCTTGTGAAAAGTAAGT
The DNA here is from genome assembly GCF_025592945.1 of Manacus candei. Lineage (NCBI taxonomy): Eukaryota > Metazoa > Chordata > Aves > Passeriformes > Pipridae > Manacus > Manacus candei. Next base: position 4,024,418 of record NW_026138059.1, read on the forward strand.
TGCTGTGTTTCATGTTGGAAGATTATTCTTTAAGTATTTCATGGCTTTTTACAATGTGAGTACATGCTGTAAACAAATGAGAAATTGTAATGTATCTCATATCAGCAGAGCAGGAGAAATGCTGAACACTAAATGAAATAACAGATGTGAAGCAATACTTCTTCATAGTTTTGCTCTTAAAATTTGTTGCAAATATACCTTCCCACTGCTATAAAGAAAATAATGCTCGGGAAAAGTGAGTTATAGAAAACTGAAACATCATGTTGGCAAATGCTGGTTTTCAACTGGTATTAATAAATGTAAAAATAAACTTGAGTGAATTTCTGGGTGTTTGGTTTTTGTTGGGGTTTTTTTGTTGTTTTCTCACCAGTTGAATTCTTTCACACATCTCACAGTAACACAGTCCAAAACTGAGTAGTTGGACCTGTCACTTCATGTTAAAGAGTGCACAGATTTGAACCCATGGAATGGGTGTGATACATTATGAGTAAAAGTACGTGTCTCATTCATCTTGGGAAAAATACTGATGTTTGAAGTAGAGCATTTTCCAGGGAAGTTTGTTTACACGTGCAGTCACCTTTTCTTAAAGCATTAGACTGGAGTATTGCTCAGCAACACAGTTCGAGATGAACAGATTTTTCACAGGTATAAAATACCTAGTTTGCTTTACAGGAGAAAAGACAAGTAATAGCAGAATTTAACAGTCTTTCATTGCCTCTGGCATCAAATGAGTGTGTGTGTGTATCATGTCTTTTTTGTGCCTCAAATATAGATGCTTTTTTGTGCTTTTTGCATACACAAATAACATTCTCAAGTTAAATAAGCTGTTTGTCAGTGACTTTTCAGCTGTTTCTGCAAATATGTTGGTAATGGATACACATAGCACAGGGATCTCTCTTAAACCTGTGGTGTTAGGGTGTCTGTAGATCTTTATTCTATTAGTAAATTAAACAATGGAATGACCAGTTCTTTTGCCCTGAGGCCAAATAGTGCAAACAGAGTTTGTGCACATATTAAGTTCTCCTACCCCAGAACAGATTGGTCGTTTCTAGGCTGAAACAGTCCTGAAGCCAAGCTGACTCCTGAACCATGCCTGATTGTTATCTGGGAGGTCTGCTGGTTAATCTGGGCCAAAAGGGTGTGAAAAAAACATTTTAATGGTGTCATGGAGCAGAGATAGAGCTGCATTTCTCTGGCAGTGCCCCTGACTATCTGTGTATTGTTAACCCAGGATTTCATTGGTATTCATTCAGTGATCTATCTCATGTCCTATGGAACATACAGTTACACAACTATTAATATCCATACTAGCAGCATGAAGTCATAAATGTTGAAAGCACGAGGGTGCATGCTTGCTATGTAGATACAATCACTGCAAACAAACAAAGGTATATGTAGTTAATAGGCTTTACATGATGCCTTTGCAATGTCAGCATTAAAAACTGCAGTGCTTCCAAACTTTTATCTTCATTGTTACTTCATCACTATCCCTTTTTTTTTAAGGAACACTTCATGCTAATGTAGTAGCTTACCCTAAATATTCTATCAAAACTTCACAGAAACTGTGGAAGTCAAAAGGCCACGATTTGATGCGTCCTTGGTGCTTTTGACACGAAGATTTATGGCTCTTCTCAAAAAAGCTCCAGACGGTGTTCTTGATTTAAATGAAGTAGCAACAACACTTGGAGTACGAAAACGAAGAGTGTATGACATCACCAATGTGTTGGATGGAATCGATTTAATTCAGAAAAGGTCTAAGAATCTTATCCAGTGGATGTGAGTTGGCTTTGAAACTTCTAATTTCTGAAACAGTAAAACCGAACAATATTGAGTAATGTTTATAACTTTGAGAGTATTTTTAAGCATTAAATTACTTTTCATAGATAATATTTTGTATCCTTAGGCTGTGTGAATTATTTAATATGTCAACAAGTATCAAGAGCAAAAGCACATGGGAGCTATTTCAGCAGAGTAAAGGATGACAGAGTTTCTGACTGCTTTCTGTTAGTACACATGTGTATTAACAGACTTTTATTGATAAACATACTAAACAACTTTCATATTCTTTTAGAGGTTCTAATCTTGACCAAGTTGTTGGAAAAGCACCAGAGCAGCAAAACCTTAAAGATGAACTTTCTGACTTGTCAGCCATGGAGGAAGCTCTGGATGAATTAATCAACAATTGTGCTCATCAGATATTTGAACTAACAGATGACAAAGAAAATGCAAAATATCCTTTCAACTCTTGCATTACTTTAACACATGATTTTGGTTCCAACTACTCACATACAGAGTAACAAGCATAGGCCCATACCACAGGTATGCAGTAATACTTGATGAGTTTTAAAAAAGGAAACTTTTTGGTTATTCTGTATTTGTGTTTGCCAGTCATGTACCTTGCTTTGCAGTATCATGTACAGTCCAGCCTGTTCTCAGGTGTGTGCTGGTTGTGTAACCTTTCCCCTGCAGAACAAAGTGCAGCAATGGTCTTAGTACCCTGACCATGACCTTGTTCTCTCCATTATAAAGTTCTCTAAGGGACAGGTCTTGACCTACCGTGAGATTGAGTTCCTTAGCGAGATGACAAATATGGACTCAAAATGGAGTCCCAGTGGCCTGTTGCCAAGAAGATATAATGGTATGTTGGTTGTGTCCTAATACTGTTCTGTCTCTTGAGAGAGGTTCCAGTGCAATTTTGACTTACAGATGGGTTTTGGCAATAGAAAAGAGATTTCTTTTACAATATGACATAAATGTTGAATTTTGCCTTTAGGTTACAGTAAAATATTACTTAGCTCCCTTGTTTGCCAAAATGTTAAGGTCTATGCTCAAATGAAGTGTGTCCATTTTCTTTACACTTTACTTGTTCTGGTTAAGAAAATAGTTCTGTAGTTTCCCAGGAAATTATTTTCATGCTATTAGAAAACAGAAAGTAGTTTCTCCCTCTGCTTTGTAGATTCATGACAGCATCTGGGAAAAATGTCAAATGTGTTTGGGGTTTTTTAATATTGAATATATTTTTTCTTCCTAGAAATAAAGAAAAGCTGTTTTCCACTTGTTAGCTAATTCAATAGCTAACTTGTTAGCTTCATTTTACAAAACTAATACTAAAATAACCTCAACACCATTGTTGACCACTTTTCTTAAGTTGGTATTTTGCCTCAGCATATCTTGACATCACACTCTTTGCTTCTGCTCATTAGCAAATTACTTTACAGAATCCTTGACCAATGTATACACTAGCTTATGTTACATACCAAGATATCCGAAGCATTCAGACATTTCAAGAACAGATTGTGATTGCAATCAAAGCTCCGGAGGAAACCAAATTGGAAATACCAGTTCCTAAAGATGTAAGTTCTCAAATTTGACTTTTTGCAGCAGCAGTCAGTAATTAACTTTTGTTTCCTTTGTCATGCAAATATTGGTAGTTCATTGTTCTTGTGTTCCACTGAACAATGCTGTAGGGATAATAGTCTGAGAAACTTACAGTATTTTTACTTAAATCATTAAATAATAGTGTCTAGGCTTTAGGTACCTGGGTCTTGCTAGAGAGAATGGAACAGCTGTAATAAAGTATGAAATGTGCAGTATAGTTGAAAAAAAGAAAACATTTTGTCACTCTAGTAGATCATGTCTAGATGGATCTTTGATGGAGGTGGGGGCCGTGCCCTGTCCTCACCCCATGGTGCAATACTCAGGCTCCATTCCAGTCACACAGAGGAGCCAGACCTTTTCCCTCTGCACCCAGCAATGCTGTATCTACATACTGGGGCCTAAATACTGAGAACCCACTGCTTAAAGTACTGCTCTGAGAGGGGAAATCCTGGAAGTGAGCTTAAGATAAGAAATGTAGCTTTAATTCAGCTTTCTTTTTGCATATGCATTTTTTATAATGTTCTTAATTGCACAGTCGTCAAATTTGCCTTGCTGCGTGCACAGAAAGGGTGGTGATATCTTAGGAAAAGGAGATATGAATTAGTAGAACAAGAAGACTTAGTTCCACTGCATAGATCTCCAATGGTTTCCCTGGTAAAAGGAGCTGGCTCTTATCCAGTGGAGATGAAAAAGATAAAATTCCAAAGACTTCCTAAAGCAATAAAAAGACAGAATTTAAAAAACTGTATTTTAGAGAGAACAGAATCTTCTCTCAGTTGTCCATAAAATTATATTTGCTCTGTGTCTTGCAATGTGATGTCTGCTGAAGGGAAGTAGTGATAGGGGTTAGTTGCTTTGCTGTGTTGTTAAAGCTGCGTGCTCTTGATTTGTTTTCTGATCCATGGCATTGATTTGTTAAGTTTGAAATTTTATTACTCTTCCTAAACATACAGTAAATCTTGATCATATATCTAAAGGTTAGTAGAAAGACTAAACAAGTACTTAACTGCATTTTCTTCAAAAATGAAAACTTATTAGCTTAGTGCTGCTTAAAAACTGTCCTACAAATATATGTAAGAGTCATTATTTATGTGGAAGTAGTAAAACAATTTTAAATAGTTATATCATTCCTGTTTTTTTTCTGTTCTTAATCTATTGGCTTTAAAATATATGCAAGAACAGATAAAGCATGTGTAAGATTTGTTCTTTGAATTTTTGAATTATATGCCAGTTGCTGTTTTATAGGATCACATAGAAGTACATGTGAAGAGCACAAAAGGACCCATTGACGTGTATCTATGTGAGGTGGAAAAAGAGAAGCCAGGTGCCAAAACTTGTGAAGATATGGATACTGTCACTTCTGAAACTGAACCATCAGTTCCTCCTGATGAAGGTAATGTCCTCCATTTACATTTTTATACATGTGTTGTTTTTTTTTAAGATAGTCATACCATTCTGATGAATTTGTAAACTCTACTGTTGTACAAGCATAATTTTCTGAGCATAGTTTGTGGGCCAAGATGTGTGGGAGTATAGGAAACGCCTGGAAGAGAAGTCTCCGTTGTTGTGTTACTTCACAGCAGCAGGAGGTCAGAGAGTCAGGCACGTGCACATACAGCAAGGCACTCTTGTTCCCTGACCTTTTCCTTCCTTCACTCGTTACTGGTTTCCTGTCAGAGCTGCACTCTGTGGATGGAACAATGTGTGTCAGTTCTCAGCTGCTGCACTACAGAGTCCAGCTCAGCTGAGATTGTTACATGACAGTTGGGATGTGGTTTCAAATGAGTGCGCTGCTGTTGCTCATTCCTGCCCTGTCTAAGGGAGGGAAGACTAAGAAGAGGGGATGTAGTATTTTGATCTCCTAAAACAAGATTGGATGGAATATAGTCTCTCAGGAGCTCCAGTGCTTCAGGATGTTGTGGCATAAAAATAAATGTGGAAGGAATTGCAGTAGCTCAGAACACAAAAGAAAAATTATTTTTAGCACTGCTGCTTTATATTTGAGGGGAAGAGTTGACTTTTTAATCTTAGGCATTTTTTTACTTTATTTTGCTTGTAAAGTAAGTCAGAATTGTATTTTCTTCAGTGACAGTAATCATATTTCTTTTTGAATTTCCTTTCAAAGTGAGATCTCCGAGGGAAGAAAAAAACTTTTCTGAGATGCCAGATTAATTACAACATAAAAATCCAATACAGAATGTAAATACCTGTGTTATGGAACTTTTCCAAAGCTGCTCGGATCTGCAAACTTCATAACCTGAAACGTTCCAAAGTGTTTTAAAAAAAACAGCAGTGGATTGATTCAGTGCTTTCATAGGATTACTTATCTTACCAGGTCAAAAGACACAACAGTTCCTGGAATTGCTTTTAGGAGCCTTGTTTTCATAATTGCATGGGATCTACAGAGCTTTGGGAAAATTATAAGGTATTTTACCTTATAATTTTAATTGACAAAAAACATAGGTAATTAATTGCCTCTAAAATTGAAGGTTGGAAAACTATTCCTGGAACAGTCTGCAATCTGTGTGAGAATGTATAGAATGAAGGAATGCACTTTCAGTTCTGAGTTCTGCACTACTAAGCAGAATTGTCAATGACAAGTTTAGCAAAGAAGTGGTGTATAGGAAGCTTTTGCTATAAGGAACAAGGTGTAAATATCCTGAGAGTTATGCCTTACACTGTGTAGGTGCTGTTTGCATTGTTTGCATCCAGCTCTGCATGAACTATGGTATCAACACTGAAGTGAAATAATTGGGCTTTGTGTACATACGTGTATTATGTCTAGGTAGTTACTGATGTAGATTTATTGAGATAGTTTGCATTTCTGCCTTTGTACAGCAAAGAAATAAAATACGCTTACAAAAATATGAAATGGTCTAATAAAACACGTTGGGTTGCCTTTGTTGGAATTCACTGTGTAACTGCAAACATTTTAAATTATGTGAAAATTTAAAATCTGTTTTACATGGTGCTGGCAGTTAACAGATCTGCATCTTGTGATGCCACAATCCCATGGCAATTTTCAGGAGAAATGTTGTGGTCAATAACTACTTAAGTTGGCCCATTCCTGTTCCCAGAGTTTCCATATGGCAGAGCTTCGGCTGAGTATCATGATGTCTTTGTGGCTCAGCTTGCAAAAATACATGAAATACTTATGGACTGTATCTGTATTCATCCAGCTTTAGTATCCATAAAATGAAACTGTGGAGTTTTGATACTGGGTTTTCTAATGAACTGTCACTATACAAATGCCATGCTTGGGCTCACTTCACTCCAGTACAGAAAAGTGACACCACAGGTTTCGGGACTTTAAGGGGGTGTGTTGGCTGGTTTGTGTTTAAATTGGAAGTCCAAGTCCTTGTTCTCCTGATTTCACAGCATCAACAACTATGCATCTACTCACAACTGGGAAAAAAACCAAGTGCAAGCTTGTGATAGAAAGTAATCTTGACTTCTTACATATGGGCTACCAACTTCCAGCTCCAGAATGCAGGACTTCAGTATTGGATACTATTTTTCTGTCTCTGTAAAATGCAAACTACAGGCTGAGTTGTTACAATAATAAATACAAGCATGGAATTAATACATATATCACGGTAAAAATGGGGAATGTGCTCCTACAGTGAAGCTGGAAGTGACAGTAAGAGCATCTTTTTGCACAGAAAGATTGTCCTTCAGTGGCTGGCTTCTTTCCAGATGGCAAACTCTCTATTTGACTTTTTACATTGCTGTTGTGCTTTGGTGGGGACGGAGGTCTGTTCTGAAGAGAAGTGTTGATTCCCCTACGCTGGTTCAACAACTCAGGACAATGTTTGCCATAAAACAGCACTAACAACTGATACTGAATGCTCTGTGTTATGGTGGGATTTTATTACATGTTCATAAAATCCTAGAATGGTTTGGGTTGGAAGGACCTTAAAGATCATCTAGTTCCAACTCCCCTGCTGTGGGCAGGGCCACTTTCCACTAGATCACAGAATGATCGCTTAAGTTGGAAATGACCTCAAAGACCATTGAGTCCAGCCCTAACTGTCCTGTTAACTAGACCATGGCACTAAGTGTCATGTCCAGTCGTTCCTTGAACACCTCCAGGGATGGTAAATCCACCAGCTCCCTGGTCAGTCTGTTCCAATACTTAAAAACCTTTCAGTGAGGAAGTTCTTCAGATGGCCAACCTGAACCTCCCCTGGCACAGCTTAAGGCTATGTCCTCTCGTCCTTGTTCAAAGCCCCATCCAGCCTGGCCTTGAACACTTCCAAGCATGGGGCATCCACAACTTATCTGGGCATAAATATTCCTAATATTTAGGCTAAACCTACTCTCTTACCCATTACTCTTTGTCTTATCTGTGGAGTAAGGAAGTATATTTTTACAAAATAACCATCTTACAAATGTTAAGGAAATCTGTTTTCAAAAGCAGAACATTATTTAAATGAAACATTAGGATTTTTCATTTTGAACAAATCTCTAGTGGCTGTTTTTCCTTCCTCATATGTACAGGTTTTCTAGCTGTAGAATTCATTTTTAACTACACAATTGTCACAGTGAAATAGGAGAAGCTGCAATATGACAATTACACTATAATTATTAAATACATCTGTTCTAATAGTGCACCTCTAGTGAAACGAATGGACTTTTGAAGATTAAAACACTGTCATTACTATTTGGTTATGTACAATATTATCCACTTGCAACACTGGAAAACAATGTACTGTGTAAGCTCAGTGCACTAACTAACTGAAAAGATTTGACTTGGACTAGAGGAAAAATTCCTGAGTGATGCTGAACTTAAATACGAGTTCACTTGCAAATGTGATAGGACCTTACTCTGAATTTGTGTAATAACGGTTGATTTTTTTTTCTGAGAGAGTATTAAGGTTATTTTTGTTGAGCCCATATCTGTCCATTTTCAATATATTTGTGTGTGTAAGCAGCTCCCTTGGGTAATTGAGGACCCTATAATAAAATTAAAAAGCTCCAATACTGTTTTTGTGTTCCCTTCAATAAGAACGGCTGAGTATCTAAATGTATTAATCAGCAACAGCCAAGATCCGTAATTATAAAATGCCTGGGTTTGCTGACTCTGTAACTGAAACAAATGCTGCAAGTTGCCAGGTCAGCCTGCATTTGATGTGGGAAATCACTCGTCAGTTTTCAGATATAAACTGCAGTTTTAAATAATGTGATTAGTAAAGAAGAGAGAAGAGTCCTTCAAATTATTAGTGGTTGGAAAGGTCTTAAAAGCCAGCAAATTTCTTCCTTTCAAATAATCTTTTTTGTTGTGTGTGAAGAGCCTCATTAATAAGCATAATTGAATGACACTGATTTCGAAAGTCACTTTAGCTATTGTCATTGTCAGTGGCAAAGTTTGCCTGCTGGCTCCTCATGTGCTGGGGCTGACTGCAAGCCTTAAACCATTGTGTTCCATGATCCTGGAGGGCTCTGGCACCATGCTGGGACATCAGTAACTGCTTAAGTCTTTATCTGGAATAAGAATCTGCTATTTTTGGTTCTTAGAAAAGGACAGATGATCAGTATCTCTCATGCTAATATTGGTAAGATCCATCTTTCCAAACTATGATGAAACAGTCTTCTGACGTTCTCAGCTGCTAGGTTGTACTCTGCCTCTGCTCTTGTTCCAGAGTGTCCAGAAAATAAGTTGCTTGTAGAATAAATGAATGAACCAACGGCTGAATGAACTCACTCCCATTTCCCTATGGTGACAATCGTGAACCTTCAGACCATTTCTTCCTCTTATAGCACAGCTATAAAAGTGCTCTGAGTGACACCAGACACTCTGCTGGTAGCTGGGCACTCAAGGATCAAACCAAGCTTCCCAGAAGTTTGTTGTGATCAATTCACGATCCCTAAAATACCTACAAAAACAGGACAATATCCACACACTGCCTCCATCCCATGCACTAAAGGAGATTGCACAGAATTCATAGTTTGGAACAGAGAACTGTGATTTACTTGATAATGCTGCTCCCCGCAAATCGTCAAAGAACCTTTTTGCAATATCTCTATAACTTTAGTTTTGTGTAAGAAACAATTTCTCACAAAAAAAGTCCCCCCAACAATGTATGTGAGGCCCTCAGGCTGGCAAGAAGCTATCAGAGGTGATTATTTCTATCCTTATGTGGCTGAAGAGAAAACAAACACAGCTGAAATTACACAAAACTATCCCGTCCTGGCAGAATATTCATGAGAGAAATACAGACATTTGCCTCAAAAACTGCAGGATCAATTCTTCCTGTGATGAGAGATTAAAAGAAAGCAAAATAAAAGCAAAAACATTAGCATTGCCTTTCTTGTGAGATCAAAGAAGTCTTAATTGCGGATTTATCTTGGAGAACTGAATAAAGGGATAAATACAAATGTCAGTCTTTCAAATTGCCCAAGCTGACACACAGACTGGCAGTCCCCATGCACAGATCAGATTTGTTTGGAACGTATCAAAAACATTGAAAGCCCTGGACCACTGAGGGCACAAAAAGCAAATGTGGATTAGTGTGTATTTATTGGTTAATTATGTGTTTCTCCCAGTCTGAAAGACTCTAGACTGTATTAAAATTTTACTGCAGATTGAAGCTCAGGAATCTTTTCAAAAAGGAATTAAATAATGTGACATTAGATGATCATTCATGGAGTCTTTAAAACCAGTATCTTCCAAATAAACATATATTTTATTCCTGATCTGAAAAATACTGTTCATTTATATGTGGAGAAAATACAGACTGCTTGGAGAGAAAAGGTTGGAAGGCTGTCCAGATATTGTCTGTATGCTATGTATGTGTCTCTGAGGATCAGTTGCCTGGAAATGAAAACAAGACAACAGTAATTGTTTACATAGATGTTGTCTGAAAACTTCTCAGGCATTTATCTTCTCTCTGCTGGCTTTATGCCAATGGTCCATTGCTTAAATTGACCCATGGGAGCTATTTTTGGGGGGTAAGGAGTGAAGTCTGCAAAACAGCATTTATGATTCAGAGAGTAAATGATACAGCTCTAAAGGGAAAAAAAAATTCCCCCACTGCTACTTAAAAAGTTTTTTACCACCTTTGAAATCAAAACCTGATCAGGATGGTGTCTGTTCATTCAATTGATTGCTTCCAATCAGTTTAAAACAATCAAGGTTCAACTAGAAATAGTCATTCAGCCATGTGCTTTATTGACAGCAAATGAGGGCTTTGAAATGGGCATGAGTTAAAACTGAATAAATTACACTTGGAGCTGAATTGTTACACTTTGATATTTTGTATAGGTAATTCACATTTTAAAAGTAATAATGGATTCACAATGATGATATTGGTAGTACAGATGAGTTACTGAGATATAGAGCTACCATTATCAGAAGGATGAGATTTGTAGTTTCTGTTTCCATACAGAGAAATCTCAGTGTGGGCTTTTAAGGAGAGTTAAAAAACTGTCCTTTTAAGGACAGTTTTACTTACATATAAACCCGTATATCGTTTCACCACCACATCACGCTGCTATCAGGCAGCTTGCTGCCTCTGGACAAATCATTCCTCTCTTCTGTTCACATTTGCAGAAAGGAGGTGACTGTCTTGATCTCCTTTGCAAACTCCTATCAGTTCTGCTCTGCAGTGACTCCTGAGAGTGTGCCAGCTTCCCCAGGACCCTCCATAGGATGCTTGTCCAGCACCAACAAGGGCAATTTCTGGACTTCTTGCTGTGTTTCATGAAGCAATCACAGTGGGTGCCTGGAACAGCAGCCTTTCTGAAGACAGCACCAGAGAACTCTTGCCTATCTCTAAAGATGCTGTCCCAGGGCTCTTGTTTTTACTGCATGTCCTTTAACAAATTAAATAGCAAAATACATTCAATGTTCCAAACACATAAACAAAATTAGCATTTTATTGACAGTTTCAGTTGAGAAGCCAAAGTCTACAAATGTACAAATAAATGTTCCTTATGTTTATTTTACATATACTTTATTTTTTTGCTTTTTTCCCCCTTGGTATCCTATCAGTCTTGTATAAAAGAGACAAGAAAATCTGAAACATTTGATTAATCTTCAAGTATAACTTGCCTGTTTTTCAATGATGACAAAATTTCTCTCTCTCTAGGTTAAATAAACTGACATTTAAAAAAGCATAGAGACAGTATTAACCCTTCCCCCATATCATCTCCCAGTACACCTGTTTTTTACAGTGGCCAGTGAAATGGATACGTCCTTCCAGCATTGTGGCCTGCATGAAATAAACATTCTAAACAGCCTGAACTGGTGCTGAGTTTCAAGGACAATTTTGGTGAAAGGGAAAAAGGGAAATATTATCTGCCATTACAGTTCCCCAGCTCTACAGAGAATCCAGCTCCACAGAGGAGAGCATCCATTTGCCAGCATCTGCATGCATGCTGAGCCCGGGGATGCCGGAGCTGCTCCCGGCTTCCCAGAGGCTGCAGGGCCACTAGAGGGATGTCTACAACCATCCTTCCACTGGCTTCTGAAGCGCCAAACCACCACTTCACTTTTCCAGCCGGCTGCAAATCACACACGGAATCAAACAGGAATTGAAAATGCTGCAACAAATATATCAGAGAGTTGCTCACCATGGCCTAGGGAGAGTATTTGGAAACTACCAGATGGAAAGGTGAGATGCAATGCTGGAGTTCCACAAGGCCCAAGTGAGCTGATCAAAAATCACAGAATCATGGATTCACAGAGTGGTTTAGGTTGGAAAGGACCTTGACAATAATCTAGTTCCAACCTTGTTCTGGCTAAACAGTTTTCTACCATCAAATTAATTTGGTGGAAAGCAAACAGCTTGTCCCCAAATCCCTAGCTGCTGCTTTCCTTCCAGCATATCTGACATGATCTACCTGAGTCTTTTTGACAGCTCAAGGTCAAGGGCTTCCAGGCCTTGTAAGATCAGGGGGTCTGGGCTGTGGTCGTACCACCCGACTGACTCCGTGGGCTACACATCTGCCTGTGACACAGGTCATGGGGGAGTCTTGCACAACTGCTTGGAAAATTCTGAAAAAAAACCCAAATTTTGTTCTTTTCTGTAGTGAAATCTCTCTTCAAGCTGCCACTCTACAGGCAACATCAAGTCCAGCACTTGGTTCAGAGCTGGAATTCTGTTTTACTGCAACATTTCCTACTATTCTCAAGTACATCTAGAGATATCCTTTTTTAGTTTGTTTGTTTCCAATGGTTTAACTTGTATCTAGTAATATGGCATAATTTAAACTATCAACAAGTTAGCAGTAGGCCCAGTGAAAAAAGTACTTTATTAGTTTTAAATTAGTTGACTAGAAAAGGATGAAAATGTAATAGTGAAGAGTCCCCTCTCCTACAGGGACCAACTGTTGGAATTGATGGGATGATAGAGGCTGCAAAGAGAGGAAAAGATTGGTAAACTGAAGAAATAAGCTTTAGTTGTAAGTACTATAACAGACACTGTGCACTCCAGAACAGCATAAGTAATGAGCCTAATTTACTACCCTGTCTGGGTAGATGGGTCAAATTGTTATGTTTAAAAAAAAAAAATATTTTAATTTACATGGAAAAGAATCAGCATAGATTTTAGAAGTGGTAATAGTTAGAGTTGGATGATTTATTTATTTATTTTAATAGTTTAATCCCCGGAAAATGTGGTTTCAGTCATGTCTAAACTATTTGCTTCAAATTTGCTGAATAGTTTTGGCTGGAAAAAAAACAAAGGAGGGGATAAACTGTGTTGGAGGAAAGTCCCCAATTACGCAACAGCTCAATGATCAGAGCATTTACTTAGGTAGCAGAGACCCCTCAGCAGAGGCTGGTTGAGGCAGGCTATGCTCACTTCTTCCTGTTACCACTTAGATTTTGTCCAGACAGTGAGGGATGGGGACATACCTCCCAAGGGAGCACGCTGGTTCCCAGAGTAGAAAGCCATGATTCTCATGCTCTTCCTCTCTGACCCAACAAACTTGGTGACTTTGTGCAGGTCAACAGCTTCAATGTGAGGAAGAATTTCCCCTTTCTTCTGCTTCAGGCGTACCCAGTCCTTTGACAGCTTTCTAAGAAGTAGAATTCTGCTTCAAATTTCCTTGGACAAAAGTAGGATTTCCTTATCCTAAGTATATCCATGCTATGACATTCTTTCAAGTATCCATAGCAAATATTCTACATCAGATTAAACAGAACATTTAATGTTTCATGCAAAAAAATAACCTTCAGGTTATTTCCTTCCAGCAAGGAGAAAAAGCCAGTTTGTTTATGTCTAAACTGTGCTGATTTTTATTACATTCACTGCGGCTTTTGAACAAAAATGCAACTTCCACAGTGTTTAACTGATCATGAAATAGTTTGGTTTCACCTTCATCCAGGCTGCACTACACTTCATACAAACCCTTGTGCCTGCAGCCACACAAAGAATTGAAAACGACATTGAGAGCTCCCAACTCCTGTCCCTGCAGTGCCAGACACCACATCATACAGCCCTTTCAAAGTGCACTGATCACACTGCAGGTAGTTATTTTCTTTCTGCCTTTACTTGGATGAAGGTTGTACCAAAACCCTGTTGTGAGTAGCTAGAAACAGTCCCATATAAGCTTATTTGTGGCCAGTTTACTTGCATATGCTCTTCTGCCAGCATTATTCTATAATGTACAGAGCTCTCAGACTCCTTGATGTTGTCATCTTCAGTGCAGCTACAGACATTACCATATCCTCAGTCACCCATCTGCCAATCCAGAAAACTGAGTTATTCAAGCCACCTCACATAAAACAGGCTGCTTTGTTCCTTTATCTCTGCCAAATTCCCAATTTAGGTCCTCTCCTTTAATACAGATGAATGGATCTATTTATGTCCAGCACTTGACCTTGCCCTGCCCTGTCTTACTTGACTATCTTTGTTAAATTTTACAATACCATTTATTCTTTTTAATTCCACATTTTTATCAGCTAACAGAAGCCTGAAGTACTTCTCCTCATCTATTTCCAAATGGTAAGTTCCCATCTTACATTAGAATTTCTTACTAGTGCCCAAGTGCACAACCCTCTATAGACTGTACCTTTTGATTATATCCTATTTCTATCATTTCCATCATTGAGATGATCCAGATCTTCCAAGCAATATCCCAACCCTTAACTCTACTGCTACTGTCTTCTGACTCTCTGCAAACAGCCAGCATAAGCAGCACACGCCTGGACTTCATGCTGGTAAATAAAAAGATTCCTATTTCAAAAGTTAAACAAGATGGACCAGGACTGGTCCTTGTATTTCTTACCAATTGAAATCTTCAAGGATTCGACTAATACCTACCTCCTTATTTCACCCCATAAGTCAATGCTGTCCTACATGTAGTCAGTTCTTTGTAGTTTAGGAATAGCATGTTACCCATCAGAACGTTTTATAGCTGGATTTCCTACAAAGAATGTACATTAAAAGTTCACTTAATAATTCCTACTAACTCCATCTTTATCATATCAAATTATTTACTGAAGATAAGTCTATGAACTGTCATATTTGTCTCATTTTAAGATACAGATGTATCTTACTATTTTCAATCATATGGCATTATCCTGGCAATAGTAATTCATTTGAAAATCACTTGTTATAAAATTAAGTTTTAGTAATTTCAAAATTATGATGCTTATCTGATACCAAATTTATTAAAATCTTCCAACTTCTCTTCCAATTTTGTTGCAATTACCACTTCTAATACCTTAATTCTGCTTTGCCATGTAGTGTTTCATTCTAACATCATCACCCATCACCAAAGCCTAGATGAAGTATTTTATTTGGATTGGAGCAAAACTGAGATCATCTCTACGCAAGCCTCTTAACACAGTTATCCCATTTACTATTGGAGAGTCAAGCCTAGCAATAACAGTAGTTAAACAAGACTGTCCTTGTTGGACAAAAGGAGAAATAGGAAAGCCATATCTTTTCCAAAGAGGAAGAAAATTCCCTTCCCTTCCCTTCCCTTCCCTTCCCTTCCCTTCCCTTCCCTTCCCTTCCCTTCCCTTCCCTTCCCTTCCCTTCCCTTCCCTTCCCTTCCCTTCCCTTCCCTTCCCTTCCCTTCCCTTCCCTTCCCTTCCCTTCCCTTCCCTTCCCTTCCCTTCCCTTCCCTTCCCTTCCCTTCCCTCCCCTCCCCTCCCCTCCCCTCCCCTCCCCTCCCCTCTCCTCCTCTCTCCTTTCTCCTCTCTCCTCTCTCCCTCCCTTTCCTTCCCTCTCTCCCTCTCTCCCTCTCTGTGCCGAGTGGTTACTTTGCTGCTTGACTCTGATGTTGTTTACATATAAAATGACGCAATTTCTCCAAGACTGTAAACCTTTATATGCAAAGCTATGTCTTCACTAGTGCACTCACAACTGTTCTTCCTCCTGTTTTACAGCCCCTGCAAGTTCCCTGAGAGTAGGCACAGCAGCTGTAGTTGTTTACATCCCAGTATCAGCAAGGCTAGCTCGGTTTCCCCACAATTAACAGTAGCTAAGTCTTGATGAAAAGCAGAGCATAGGAATGACAGTGCTAATACAGAGACACATAATGTGGGTATTCAGAGATGCACACAGAACCACTGCACTAATCATCTTTTCTTAGCCAGTTCTATCCAAGTCATCTTCTATTGGCATTTCCCCCTAATTGTGGGGAGCATTCAGTGCCCAGGATTTTACTGACACTTTCCAAGCCAGTTCCTGCATTCTTATGGCAAAAGGCCAGATCAAAAGAAAGATTTATTAAGTGACTACAATGGTTCTTACACAAAAATCCAAGATCACAATCCAAAAATACTCTTCTCAACAGCTGTCTAACTGTGAAGGTCACTAAGTTTGCTTTCTACCTCTCTGCCTCCATTCTGCTGAGTGCTCTCTTCGATAGGCTACAGAGCCTTTTCTTCCTGGCATCCCTATCTTCTTATTGGTGCACTCTTCTGCATAAAGACTTCTTTAGCAGAATGCATTCTTAAAGAGGCAAAACCACACACCACCCTGCAAAATAGTGGCTAGGAACTTTCTTTAGAGGTGAACTACACAACATGAATTGCCATAAGGCAGAGAAAGGAGAACAGGTACAGGGGTTCTCACTCTGCTAAAGAATTCTGGATCAGATCAGAATGGACATGCTGGTTCATATTACGTCTTATCTGGGAAAACATGGGGCTTTGGGCACATTTCTTATAAGTCCTGTTCATTGCTCAGTTGGGCTCCCTTTCTAACACATCTGATTCTCCTCAGGTTTTCTATGAGGAGCCTATTTACTTAATTCTGGACTTTGGGTTCCCTTTTGGGAAGTTAGCGTTTAAATGTTTGATCTTAAGTCCACAATAAACTATCAAAAATGATTTTGTTCATACAGGTATGTGTTCACTGAAAGAAATAAATATTACAGGCATGCAAGTGACGGGTCAGAATCAAAAGGAGGCAGAAGTAGCTTTGAGAAGCTCTGGCCAGCACTTTCAAGGGACCAGAAGCTTTGTACTCCTGCACATTTCCAATTTTGTAACCTTTAGCATGTGTCATGTAAATGAAGTGCTGGAGATAATGCTCACAGCAGAAAGAACCGTGTCAGAAATCCTCCTCTGCTCTAAGGTACTGTGAGGTGTAAGCAGCCTACTGACAGCACAGTGGGGAGGATTTTGTAAATCACAGCACCCTCTCAAACTGCTGACTTACACCTATGGGCCACAGAGCCCTAAACTTCACCTAAATGCAGAAAGCAGCAAAGGAAAAGCCAAGGGCACTTTGTCCTTACTCTCCAAGCTACACTTACTGCAAGTTTCCTCCTGAGACTTACAGCAGGGAATCTGGCACATCACCATCACGTAAGCATTTCAATTAACCTCGATTCACAGCTTCACTTCTGTCTTCACAGCGCATCCAAGAAACTGCAAAATTACATTATTAACAAAAGCAATGCTAGTTAGCTCAGGAGAATTATGTAAGCAATTAAGAGCCAGGCAGAGACCAAGTCCTACATTATCAGGACACACCCAGGCATTATGCAGCCACTTTTGTTTCACACCTCTTTTACTTGATTCTCTGGTATTTGTGATTAAGATACTGAATTCAACAGAGCAACAGACAGTACCAGCTGACAGTTCTGTATTTATCAGCTATAAATGCTGTTTGAAAGAGTGGGAAGCAGATACCTGGCATACCTATGAGATACAAAGGTATATTTCTTCCCAAGTAGAAGAGTAGATGTAGGCCTTTACCTACAAAGCTTACCATATGAAGACATTTTCTTTAACATTTGCTTGATTACTTTGGTTTGCATTTAATTATATAGATGGCTGAGTGGTTTTGTAATTTTATAGCTGGCCTGTGCTAGTAATTGATGTGGTAGTGTCATTCTTACTGAAGGCTGGTTTGGAAATGCATAGGGTTTGAAAAGCTGCTTGTATTTAAAGCCATTAGTTGCGATGCAACCGATGTTGTACTATGAATTAAATGAAAGAATGTTAAATAATGTTGGGGGTTTTTTGTGGACTTTACACAACTGTAGTATTTGCCCCAAGATAACACTGGAATCGGTAAATCAATGATGAAGATTGTGGCTGACTTTGTGAGTTGTTCAAAAACATGAGCTTTTATATGTCCTAGATACACAAGTCATATACCTTCCTTCCCATTTGTTTTCATTAATGCAAAATGAAGAAAACTAGGTTTATTTTTAATCCAGAAAAATAATTCATTAACCCTTAGGCTGACTGAACACTAGTATGTGAGAAAGGAAAATTAAAAAAACAGAAAAGCCCAACCCCTGCCCCCAATAAACTTATATTCCTTTCCATCCCTATTTCATATTTATGAATCTAAAAGTAAAGAAACTCTCACACTAATGAAATAAATCTATGTTATTTTCTGGAGGTAGAATGATGATCTTTAGCTACACCCTCCAAAGTCTTGAGACCTCATTATCTGAAAAACCATTTCTTGTCCTATTTCCATCACAACAACCATCTATGTCAGTGGAGCATCTCAGGCGAGTGACGATAGTTATACACCTTTGCCTGTAGCAGTTTGACATGGTTTAATTTTGGAAGCTTTCAAAGACTCTGTATTTGCTTGGACTATTGAGGTGGAGGGGTTGTTCTTACTCTGTTGTCACAGTTTGGTTCTCATTTGGGATGAGAGTCGGTTCATGTTGCTAGACAAAGGTAGTCCATGATATCACTTAATTCTTCTATACATCTGTTTTCCCATATGCAAAACACAAAAATGGACTACATCCACACGAGATGCTAAACCTAAATTTTAGAGATCCCACCAATTAGTAGAATCAACTCCTCTGTCAGTAGTGCTCTTATGTTCTCCTCTCAATATCTGCAGAGAGCCTAAGAAGAGGATTTGCAAAAGCCTTACTTAGCAAGCAGCAGGTGCTAAAAGCATAGCACATGCACACATGAGTAGTTTGTCTCCTTTTTCTTTTGCAATAGATAGTAGTGAAAGCATGCCTGAGGTCCAGAGCCAAATCCCTCTTCTTCCTGAAAAGGCTTGGTCCCTATGGAATACCATAAAGGAATGACCTGAAGGGGATGGTTTTTAACCAATAAGCCTCATTTACCAACTTCTTAAATATCTGTTCCAAAAAATGCAGCCAGTACTGAAAACAGTCAACAGCAAATTCCCTACTGCATCAGGACACCTAAAACATATTTGGACTGTAGACACCTAAAGAGTTAAATGGCTTTTTAGGGAGCAGAAGGAGAGGTGAAGGATCCAACTGTGGCCCCTAGGCTTAAAGCTGCAGCATGCATGCTGGAAGGCTTGGACTTTCCCTTAAAAAACATAGTAAATAGCATTTGACAAGTCACTGCATCAGACTTCAAAACTAGCATACACAGACTGGGTAGAAACAGTTCTTCCTTAGATGGTCATTGTTAGGCATAGGTGAGAGATATACGCATAGGTGAGATATATAGGAGAGATATACTGAAGGCAGAAAAGGTAGAACTGCAAAAAGACCACAGAAGGTGGTGTTATTTTTCCTTTAGGGCACATTAAAACAGTGTTTTTTGCAAATACTGAGAGAGGGATCTGGCTTTCTCTGTACCCTTTTTGTCACTTATAACCAATATAAAGCAATAAAGCTTCTGGTGATGATTTTGTTGAGGATTTGTGTCATACAAAGGAATTCAGCAGACTGCCGTTGTCAATTTGTCCCTGTAACAGACTAAAACTTGTTTAGTCAGTAAACAGATATGTCCTGAAGGCTGGAGGAACAGATCTATTGGGTAAGAATTTCAAGAAGGTACTGTTTCTACACACTTGCTTTTGAAGTCACAATCACACTTTTTTTTTCTGTGTAAAAAGGGCTGTAATGCTTATTTAAGAATTTCTTTGTTACCTTTGTTTAGATAGCACCCTCAACAATGTCACTAAATCATATAAGCTAGGTAAAGATTAGTTTTTACAAAGCTTATTTCATAGATAAGAAAAAATGAGGAAAAGAGAAGCACCTAGCCTATACCAAGAGGAAACTGAGAGAGAGCTTAGCTCTTCATATAACCTGGTGCTTGACTCCAAGCTCATTGAAATCACCCCCAAAATCGCTGTTGACATTAGCAAAACCTAGCACAGGCTTCTTATCAATCACTGGAAACACACTCCCCAAGTTTGCTCTGTTGTCCAAGCCTATTTTAAATCCTTTCTTAAAAAAACCTGAAACTTTTCTGCTGTGCCACTTACAAGAAATTAGCCAATGAATTGGCTGTAAATGAAGAAATCATGTTTATTTTAGGTAATTTAGAGCTTTTAACTTGTGCTTGGGTGTGTAACTTCATGATCCTACCAGTACCATGTGCTAACCCCAGTAGCAACCCAACTCGTTGTTGCACCTAGTTCTTTTATCTCACAGCAAAGTAAACTGCTCAAGGAAACTATGTGATTTTTTTTGTAGTGTTGCAGTTTAAGCAGATCCTAATCTGTTTTGGAGATGAAGCAGTCCTAAGATATAAATAACCAGTGCCTCTCTCAAACAGATTTTCACCAATTCCTTCAGGAAACTCACAAACTCAATGTGGTTCACTGAAAGAAGTGTGAGTCATAGTGCCCAATTTGACTTTTCAAAATGTTCATGTGTGTGTGTATTTCTGTCAGGTTTGAGGATTTTGATTCAGTATACTGTAAAAACTGAATCCAGTTATGGAGTTTGGGTTGATATTCAGAACAGACCTCCCCTTGAGTCGGGGCCCTGACTCAGAATATCACTGAAAGTGATCTCGCTCAAAGCCATGTGAGTGACTCACATATTTACTTCTCTCTGACTCCCTCTCTTCTTCCTTTCAAGTTAAAATGTTGGGCCATTTTTCTGACATCAGCTCACTGACATCCAGCTATCAGCTGAAAGTCAACACAGTAAAATGATAACCTTTCCTCCCTGAGGTCCCTCCACTTCAGCGAATGGCACTTCCATGGTCTCTCTTGCTCTGCCCTGTAACATCTGCCCAGTAGCCACATCTCTGGAGCATCTCTGCCATCCAACTCACCACTGCCACCCCTGCAGCCACAACTTGGGCATCAGTGACACCCTCCCTGCTCCAGCCCCTCTTGCCTGTGTCTGGTAAACAGCATCCTGACCCCTCAAAGTGCCCACCGAGTGTGGTGAGGTGGCTCCACCCACCTCTAGCACAGTGTGGAGATTCATCTTCCTCAGGGGGCACAGGGGTGGTCTGCACCTTCCCCAGCACCATCTAGTTCTCTCTCCATCCTCCCTCTCATACACGTAGGATATACACATAGGAGAGGGATGGAGCACCTCTTCTATAAGAAAAGGCTCAGAGAATTTGCATTGTTCAGCTTGGAAAAGAGAAGGCATCAGGGTGACCTAATTGCTGCCTTCCAGTACCTGAAGGGAACTTTAAGGAAAGATGGGGCAAACTATTTACAAAAGCATGTAGTGACAGGACAAGGGTGAATGGCTTCAAATTGAAAGAGAGTAAGTTTAGATTACACAGTAGGAAAAACTTCTTTGCTGTGAGGGTAGTGAGGCACTGGAACAGGTTGCCCAGGGAAGTTGTGGATGCCCCATCCCTGAAAGTGTTCAAGACCAGGTTGGATGGGGCTCAGAGCACCTGGTCTAGTGGAAGGTGTCCAGGGAGGTTAGAACTAGACGATTTTTAGGGTCCCTTCACCCAAACCATTCTATGATTTAATGACTCACGCCCTGAGTACTGCTGCTCTACCGGAAACGCTGCTCGCACACTTTCTCTAATGTCAGGAGGCTTTTGGTTTTGTTTTTTTCCCCGCGTGTTTCACGGTGCGCGGGCAGAGCGAGTTCCACGTGCCCGAACGCAGAGAACCCTCTCCCTGCCGGCCGCCCCGCCCGGGCCCGGCCGCTGCCCCGCTGAGCTCAGGGTTATCGTGGGGCTGCGAGTGAGCGCCGAGCAATGCGCCGCTCGCAGCGGGGCCTTCTGGGTAGGGGAGGCCGCCTGCGCGGGGCTGGGGAGCGGCGGCCGCGCCGGGCCGGGCCGGGCGGACCGCAGGGTGAGCGGTGAGGGAGGGACGGAGCCGGAGCGGCGAGGCCGGCGGGGATCGCGGCTCCCGCCCGGGCAGCCAGCGAGCGCTGCAGAGGGACCCGCGCTCTGAGCCCGACTCCGCGGCGGCCGCTCCCCCTTCCCCGCCCGCCTCCCTCCGCCCGCAGCGATGTCCCGGCGGAGCGGGCACTGAGCCGGCGGCCGCCGAGGGACGCCCCGAGCGGGGAGAGGCGGGGGCACGGCGGGAAGCGCTCCGTCCCTCCCTCCCTCCCTCCCTCTCAGTTCTCCCCTCCCCTCTCCCCGCGCCCGGGCGGAGCAGCGGCCGTTTCCCCGCGCCCTTCATGCCCGGGCGGCGGCCACCGGCGGCGCTGCCCTCCGCTCCCGCCTCGCCGCCCCCGCCCTTCCCCGGGATCGCCGCCGCGCTAGGCCCGCCCGGCGGCCCCGCGCAGTGCCCTCCGCGGGCCCGGCACTAGGCGGGCCGGAGGATGAGCCAGCAGCCGGCGGGGAAGATGTCGGCGGCTCCCCTGGCGGCCGAGGCGCCGGAGCCGGCGGCGGGGATGCTCGAGGGCCGCCAGAGGAAGCTGGAGTCCATGATCCGCGACCCGCGCTCCCCGGTCAACGTGGAGAGCCTTCTGGTGAGGGGCGGCCGCGCCCGGGGGCAGCGCTCGGCGGGGGAACAAAGGGAGCGTTGCCCTCGCCTCGGCCGGGCGGGAGGGAACGGGAAGGAAGGAAAGAGCTCCCGCGTCCCGAGAGAGCTTTCCTGGGGGAGGACGAGAGATCCTCTCCACGCCCCCGGCCCGGCCACCGGCGGCGGGGAGGTGGCGGGATCGGCCCTCGCCCCCCGGGGCTGTGCTGGGTGAGGGGACGAACGCGGCGCCGTGAGAGGGGAGCGAGCGCTTCCCGGTTAGGTACATCTTATTGTGGGGGAAGTGAGAAATGTCCCCGGCGAGATCTGACCGGGGGAGGAAAGCGCCTTGTTTTCTCGCCCAGCATCGTTCACACCGTTCCCTTTCGCGCCTCGTAATCACGGCGTGCCCGTCCCCAAAGTACCTGCCTTTGTGTGCGCCGAGGGCACCCATCGCTCACCCCCTCCAAAACGTCCTCTGGTAAAGATGAGGTTGCTGTGTGATGTGGAAGTAATTCAGGAAAAGGACACGCCTAAGGGAGAAATGTAACTGGGGGGTCCTGTGGGGTCACGTTTATTTTCCACTGGGGCAAATTGATTCGTCTTGTCTCCTGTTTCAAATAGCATTTTTCTGTGTGAGTGTATGAAATATAATTTACTTTAGTGAGAAATTTGTGCCCTCGGGAAGAAGTGGGAAGGGAGTTAGATTTCCCCATTTAAAACATTCAAACTCTGAAAAGGCAGTAAGAGATTATTATTGTTGTTGTTATTATTATCATTATCATTGTTATTATCGTTATTATTATCGCTATTATTTTAACTGAACTTTAGAGTCTTCAAATCTTATATTTCCAATGTGTCCCAAGATTTCCAATGTGTCCGAGTTATGAGGAGCAGAAAAGGGGAGAATAAATCCCAGTCCTTCCAAGAGTTGCTAAAGGCACTTACACTGTGTCCTTTTTTTTTCTCTTCTGCTTTCAAATAGCTCAGTTCTGTTTGGCCAAAAATACAGGAACTGACTGAACAGTATGTATGCCTGTGCTGTGTGGAGAATATAGGAATTTCCTATAACATCTGAAAAATGTTCTTCCTGAGGCTGTAGTGCTGTGTTACTCCTCTTATAGATGTTCAGAGGCATAATGACAGCCATAGTCAGTGGAGGGGAGTGGGAAATAGCGCTACAGATGTGACTGGGTTCAGATAAGTTTTTGCCTAGGCCAAAGCAAAGAGAGCTGCCTCTGGGCTTCGCTCCCAGCATTTTCACTTTGGTATTTTGCTAGGAAAACTTTGACCTGTGGCCAAAAAAGAGAAGTTAAAAATAGTACAGTCGTTCTGAAAAATGCATCAGGTTAATACTTAACCCCAGTAGACTTTTTCACACTCTGCTTTTATACTCAACAAGTGTGATTCTAGTATTGTCTCGCCTCTTGGACCTTGGACATAGATTAAATACACTGAAATATGTTTATGTTTCGGAAGAGAAATTCTAACTGCAAAATTGAGACTGGGTTGCTTAGAACTTGATTCTGTTTGTTTCTTTGTTTTGTATGCTTACAATGTAGACCACTTCATGTAACACTTTGGGCAAATTAGCAAACCATAGGAGAGTGTTAGTTGGATTGTAAATGCATTTTTAAGCACGTTTTAATGCTAAAGGTCATCACTTTGCTCTGCACTCCGTAAGTATTGTTTAAAAAATTAGCAGCAAGTAAAATCTAACACTAATCAATCAAATATCCTAGCTTGTGCACTCTCTTTGTCTGTGTATTAAATAATTTACTGTTTATCATTCTTATTTATGAAATTTGCAATGGATTTCCTGTGAAAGCTTTTTCTTTAGGGCTTTAGTATTGTTGGTTTATGCTATTTGACTTTAATTTTGCATTTACATGCTGCTAAGCAGTCTGAATGTGAAAATATCATATTCATATTAAAAAATATACCTGTTTACTAAACAGCTTACTTTCAGTGTAAATTATCAAAAGTGGAAATGTATTTTTAGTTTAAAGTAGAAATGCAGCAACAGAACCTAAGAGTCAGGGAAAACATCTTAAAAAGACTAGCTGGAATGCCACTATTTCATCTTCCAAAAATAACATAACCAAAACTAAAAATGAGGAATGGAATTCAAAATGGAATTCATTTCCTTACAGTGTAAAAAGTCATAAACAGCTGCTATTCTGCATTTTGTGTACATGCTTTATTTTTAGGAAGCCATAAAAAGTGAAAAAGTAACTCTTAATCTACAACACATGGTGTAAATTTGAAAGCCGTGAAAAGCTGAGGTAATAAGCTGTCTTACTCTAGATACCAATTTCACTGCCTATCAAGAGCTGTTTCATTCAGTGGCTCTAAATGAAGAGACTTTCTTTGTGTACCTCCCTGGCCACAGGATGGCTGACCACATCCATTTCTTCAGCAGGAGAATCTATAAAGCCAAATACATTGATTGATTATGTTCCTTCCACTCCCCTTTGGGGCTCAGGAGAGACCATTAGATTTTCTGATGTGATTTTTGCTATATTATATGCATTAAAACTTGTTATTTATGTCTGTGTAGAGCATAATCGTTTATGTGTGATTAAAGCCTATCTTTCAAATAGACATGCATTCTCAATTCAGAGGCATAAAGAGATGGAGAACTCACCATTTAGTTTGTCCTCATAGTTAGTTTTGAAAGCAAAATACTCCTTCCCCCTAAATTGAAATGTACAGTATGGTTGTCACCATCCTTTTTCTGCTAAAAAAAGGAAAAAAAAATCATAGAGGACTTTCTACTCATTAGCATAGGTCAGATGTGCAGCCTGTGCTTGGTGGGGTTCTTCTGGTTTTGGTCTGATAAAGAGATGAAAATGGGAATGCTAGAACTGTATACTCTGTTCGGTGACAGGTTCCACCAAAACATCTACAAAGGGAAGTGGTTATTGCAACCTCATTCAGATGTCAACCAAGTGCTCCTTTTCTCATTGTATTGTGTTGAAAGCCTGTTGTTAGGTTGCCTCTGCTAAGATAAATAACTTTGTTGTCACAGCTCTTACTCTTTTTGGTCATGTAACATTGCATTAGTGGTTATGAAAACCTGTTTTGTGTATGACATTTAGATGGTGCAGATCGCTTTGTAAAGCTACCATATTCTTGCTGTTTGCTTTTCTGCCAGCTGGGTCATCCACTAATTTAACGAAGTGACATTTTTATGTGTACTGCATGTACACATGGATGATAGCACGTAGTGGTATTTGACCTTGGGTGATCTATAAGAAACCCATCTATAAATACATTCCTACTGAATAGTACCTAATTGACAACTACATTTAAGGAGAGCTTAATGGTTCTCAAATACATTTGTGTATTTATGTTTTTGCATATAAACTCCATCTACAGTATTGACTGAGTTATTTTCTGTAGTATTCAATACACATTATTCAGGGGTGCGTTGGCAAGTGCTAGCTGAACACTTAATGTGTTCTAAAACTAGAGCCAGATAGGTCACTGTAGGCTGTGGAAAACTAATCCAGACATCCACTTCCTTGCCCTGTGTAATTGTATCACTGCAGCATATGCTGAAATCAACTTTAGTGTTGTATGGTGGTGACGAACAGCTCAGATAAATCTTATCATCCTCCTCCCTGCAGTGGTCTGCCTGGGCCTTCTGCTGGGGCTCCAGTCAAGGGTGGTTGCCCAGAGAAGGGGTCTGGTGTCTGCCCCTGGACTTGTTTAGTGTAAGCCTCGGGATTTTAGTGTTAAACTTTGGCCTTACACTGGTGGTGTAAAATGTTGACTATATTCTGCCTGCTCTGCTGTGGTTGCTATGTGAGCCTTTGAGAGAAGGAGCTCTTAAAACTGTCAATTAGACAGCGCAGCAGTGAAATTGTGAGCACAGTGTTGGGCTACACTGGGAATGCAAGCAGAGTGGACTGAGAAATGGAGAGATGATTAGCAGGAGAGTGCTCAAGTGTCTCACAATACACATGCCTTAGAACCTAAAAAATCCAAACCCACAAACCAAAACTGAACTAATTTGCCATTTATTTTTTGTTAAAATAAAGCTGGCAGGTAAACTGTGTGTTTCCACTAGTTTGAACATGAATAATGTTCATCTGTGTTGACCCTTGCTATTGAGACCCTGGAATTTTACTCTTAATGAAAAGTGGGTTGCAGATACAGCTGTGACTCTCATCCTTTCAATAGGGGCATCTGTCCATAACGATCTCATCAATTAAGCAGATGCCAACTTTATACCAAGAGTGTTAATTGAGCAGATCCCTAGACTGAGCTCTGTTAATAGAGGGTCTCCAGGTCATCATGGCCGACACAATGTATCCCTTCGTAGGATTTTGGCCTTATGAGCTTTCTGAGTGTTTCATATTTAACATGAAAGTCATTTTGTTTTCCTGAATGTATTGCCGCATAGTTTTGAATCAGCAAGAGCAATCTGTTGTGTTAATTTGAGCCAGGAAGTATGGGGAAGAGCTGAAACTGTAGCAGTTTGCAGGATCTGATCTAAAATTTGTTGCCCAGTAAGTAGTCAGAAGGCCAGATGATTCTCTGTTCTTGAAGAAATAATCTTTCCTTGTTTGTTATATTTCTTGTGCTGTTATTTTTCTATTAGTTTCTGACTCTTTCTATAAGTTTTCTCTTTTTGATCTGCAATTTTAGAGCATCTACTGCAGAGTTGAAAAAGATGATCTTTAAGGAAACAGAATTGTCTTTTGTTCATTGTTCCCCTCTGATGGATTTATATATAGCAGTATAGTTAGCTGGAAAAGGACAGTTCTATTTTCTGACAGCTTTACCTGTTCTTATATTCTGTCTTATTCCACACTAGGATCAAAGTATTTCACTTGAAGTGTAAGAAAGCAAAAAGAACATTTTGCTCAGCTTCAATACTTTTACTGCCATACAAGGTGCCTGCAGATATTGTGTATGTGTATTCACAAGAGGAATGTTCACTCCCAGTATTTCATCTGTATTGATCAGATTGCAGTGTGTCATTTGTACCCTGTAGTTGTTCAGTCTCTTTAACAACTTCAGAGAAACAAAAAGACACCCACACCATCAAATTAGCACAGTTTTCCTCTGCTTTATATGTGAAGGAATAAAAATTCAGGAACTCTACACTTTTCCAAATATTAGCAGCCTCAATGTCTGTTGGAATGTGTGCTAGTGCTGATAAGAAACTGTTTTTTAAAGTGTATTTTCAGTTCTAACTACTGACAGAGCGATGCCAAAGCACTTGTCTATTGATCTAGTAATGCAATCTGTAACAAAAGCTGACTAATTCAAAAAGAAAGAAAAGTGCTCCTGAAGTAACCAATCTCTGGAGCTGTAAATTGCTGATTTTTTGCCAGTGTTTGATCTACAAAATATTACTGGAATTGTATGAATGTCACAGTGAAGCTGACTTTGGATTTTAAAGATGAAAGTGATTGAAACTTGGTAGTAGAGTTTTACATAATGAAAGAATATTAAAAAAAATTAAATATGTATATTTTTATAGGATGCTATATCGTGTACAAGATTTTTTCCTAAACTGTTGCAAGCAGCGAATGTTTCTGGTAACAAATTTATTTAAAACACTTATTTTGTTGGTACATCCCATTGGTTAAGAACAAGAATACTGTGTTTATATTGGCAGACTTGACTAGTAATAAACTTATTTTAATGAGCCTTTTGCAATGTAAACACCATGTTGAATGCAGTGCTCAGTTCCCAAGCCATACCTACTGTGGCTGAAACTCTTGCTGCCCCAGCCATGCAGTGTCCAAACGTTCCCGTGTTGCCATCATTGCATCCACACGGCCAGGCCCGCGTCGGCTGCTCTAGTACAGCTGGAGCGTCATGTGTGTCCTTCAGTTGGAACATTATTAATTAACATTTTTACTAATTACAGTTTTAGACTGTATGCTTGAACCATGATTTGACCACCTTCTAATGCGCAGAGGGGTTGGAATATTTGGCAGATTGTGATTCTGTGAATTTTGTCCAGATTTCACTAGGTTGGATAGTGTCGGTAACAGCTGCTTTATGTGGTATGAACCTAGCTTTTTCTTATTCTCTGTGTTCATCTGCTACACTTACAGCTGTTGTGAGGGGCCTTTTTACATCTGTGACGTATCATGGAGTTTAGTTGTTGGATGGACACAAATTTCTTCATTGTCATGTGAAACATGCCTCCTATTCAGTCTCTGTTTCAGTTGTGGTAGGGTATGGAAGGTGATAGACATTAGAAGAAAAACAATCTGAGTGCCACATACAGTTTGGTTTTGATTATTCTTGTCTTTCATTAATTTTATTTCACATGGAATAGCTTACCTGAGTCAAATGGTTTGCAAATGGTCACCAATCACTTTGTGTTTTCTGTGTGCCGAAATGAAGACTAATGAGTTATGATGTTAGTGTGCAGCATTGTTACTTTATTCCATGGTCATTTCATCATTCATTTTTGTTAGTAGGATGGTGCTGTTCAGGTGCTACAGGCAGAAATTAAAAAGGATGGTGTGCAGGAGGGTCTGAACCCTAATCTAGTGCTATCACTGTATGGCATCATCTTTCTGCATTTCCAACTATATGAAATGGGGATGATGAAGCTTTTTTTTAACCTCTACTGGAGAAGAATTTAATTTTTGGAATTGACTTATGTGATATAAAAAGGATGATCACAAGGCATCTATGCCCGAGTGTTTAATTTTGAACCTTGAGGATTCAGATAACCAAGTGATTGCTTTATTGCTTCTTGACTGTACTGATTTTATTAGTATGTATTTAAAGTACAGAATAACAGGATCCTACATAAAGCAAGATAAAGTTTGTGACTCATTCAAACACAAGAATTTTCTTATAATTTTCTTCAGGAGGAAATTGAGGTCACATACAGACATGAAAGAAGGTTTGAATAACTATGAAAGAAGAAAAGCTAATCTTAAACAAATATTCTTCTGATTTTTTAATCTCAAAACACATAATGTTGACTGTTACTATCCAAATAAATAAATAGCTGGAAGGAAAAGATGCTGAAGTTCCACACTTTCTTCCAAATGCTATTTAAAGTTTAACTAAAATCTTGATTACTATTTAAAGGCTGTAACGCATCATTGTTCTTTGTCCATGTCTGTCACTGCTGTTATAGGTAGTCGTCCAAAGTCTGTAGCTTAGTTGTTGGTTAAATATCAAACATTGCTCTCTTCACAGCACAGATTTACCCTAGTGTGGAATAGGTATAGGGAAATATCTTTGGGTGTTGCTTGGAAATTACTTTTTATTGAACGAACTGTGAATTTGGAAAGCTTAGTCTGCTTCTGTTTGTCGCAACTTGATTGACCCTCTGTATTTTTCTTTTGTTCGAAATGAAGAGTCCTGCATCAATAAACCCATGGTACTGTGTATGTGCATATCTTCATAGAGATTATGCACTAAAAACTGTAATACCCAGGTTTTGGTTGAGGGGTATACAATCGTTTGGCTTGCCTATGCTATGAAAATGTTCTGTTTCATACGGAAACTAGTTTTAAACTGGTTTTCCCTGTGGTTTCTGGAACTGGTTGGTTCTAGTCTCTATTTTCATTTTAGTGCTGATTATGTGACGTGCAAGATTAGGGAGACAGGCCTTGTTGTTTGTTGCACGTTTAGGACACGGGTTTTTATTTGTAAATATCTTCTAGCACCCTCTGCTATGTAGGGACAGGTCTGTTGTGGTAGACTTCTAATATGTGCAGCTGAAGTCATTGGGAACAAGCTGCAGTAAGTAGATATAAAATGTTATGGGGTGACTTAATATTGTTTCCACCCCTTCTTACACAATTTTGTAACCTTGCTTGACTTCTGAATTCTGTTTTCTTTGTGGAATTTTTAAATTTTTCTGATAGAAAATCCATGAAGTCTCTTGATTTAGGAATAGAATTATTCCCTCTAATAGCTCAGGAAAATGGAGAAGAGCAGGAAGTAATACCATCTTGGAAGCTGTAGGTTTAGTGAATAATGAAAACCTTTCTAATGCCAGGGGTGTGCATGCACAATCTGTTTCCATTAGTGAACATCTTGGGACCTCCTCCAACAGTAAAAGTCAGCCCACTTAGGCATTAAGCCATAGTTTTTATTTCTTGGCCTATTCAATTTAATGACCTCTTTAGGATGTATAAACCTGGATTATAAAGTACCCCCCCCTTTTATTTATGTACTTTTATATGAAAAGTGACTGAGAACAACTACTTGAATTACTCATCTGGCAAGGAGATACTGACAGTTTATTATTGTATTGCAGCTGCTGCTATTAATTTAAATGTTATTCTATGTTTAATTTTTTTTCTCTGTCAGCACAAAATAGTAATTCTGTTAAACTTAAGAGTTGCATCCGTGCTGGTATTAGAAGCCTCTGAACTGATATATAGATTTCATAAGGAAAGCTAAAAATAACTGCATTTAAAAAAATAAATTCCTATTACTACACTGTAAAGTTTTGTAAAACCCTGTTTTTTTAGTTGTTTTCAAGTTTACTGATCAGTATTACTATAAATAAATTACTTAAACTATACAAAATGTGCTTTTTAAAAAAATTTTTTTTCATTCTTCCCCAGTCATCGTCATCTTCCCAGATCTACAGGGTTTGTCTTGACTCAGGAAATGGTGGTATTAATGCCAGTGAGGGTGGGGAGCAGCAGAACTCCTGATATCAAAATTCTGATGGCAAAACCTGAATGTAGCAGCAAATAAGGCAACAGAAACTGTTTTTTATTCATGAAGTGTTTGTTCTGTGTCAGGAATATTTTAAGCTTGGCTTAGAAGATACAAGAAATATAAAATAGACTAATAAAAGCTGCATCTCCTGAAAAAATACTATGCTGGCAATTCCTTTTAATCATAGATATCCAGCTAGTTCTGTGTTTTAGAAATGATTTCTGTTAGGATTATGAAGAAAACCTCTAAATATGGATGCTATGATGAAGAACGGTTTGTGCATGTAGAAGCCTGAAACAGTAGCACCATGAGGTGTGAATCACTTCGTCTATTTTAATGGTTGGCTGCCTCTGAAGAAAGGCAATTTAAGTGTCAAAATAAACTATTTCAGTGCTTTTCATTTTTTAGAAAGAATACCAGTATTTTTTCCTACATGTGCCCTGCAGTGTTTCTCAAGTGCCAGAAGTCACAAATGTCCCCTCTCTACTTGTGAGAGCACCTTTGCCAAAATTTGACAGATTTAAAAATATAACTTTAAGACCAGTTTTGTAAGGTGTGACATTGTTCATTATTTAAAAAGCTCCTAGATTTATTTTATATGACTCTACTGCAAAACTTTACTGAATCAGAAAATCAGAGATAGTATTGAACCCAACTGTAGAGTTCATTATAAGTTTTCTGTACAGGATGGAATGTGTTGCTTATGCTGCATTGCTAAAAGTATGCTTGGTAATATGGTATTGGTTTGGAATCACACTGTCCACATTTATGAGGGAAGATATGCAGTGCATCTTTTAGACTTAGATGGGAATTCATGAAGTTGCATGTACTTACAGTCCAAGTGCCTTTTTAGTTAATCAAAACAAACCAAATGTACACTGAAGTAATTTCTCTTTATCAGTGTGTTATATCAAATGGATGCTGAATGTGATGAGGGAGAGGAATGGATGTTTTGCCTTTTTGGAGTATGCACGATGCATGATTGAAGAGAAGTCTTATACACATTTTATTCCGAGGTAGAACTTTTTAGTTATATTTAGATTTCAGCTTAATTTCCAGAACATAACTATCAGAAGAGGTTGCTGTGTGATTGTACTATTTTCTTGGCACATGGGAATTGTTTTTGGGTTTATACACAGAGTAATTTTCTGAATTATGGAATTGATATTCTTTTTAATGCCATCATATTTTGATTTATTTTCTCATTATAAAATCTTAACCGCTGTTGGGGTAATTGTCCTCTAAAATGGAAGGGGGGGGAGAAACAAACATTTTTCATGGTGTAGTATCATAGGGTCACTGATGCTGAAAACACATATGGATTGTGAGAGAGGCGTAACATTTTTTCTTCTTTGTGTTTAATTACATGCAAAATAGTCTCAAAAGTAAAATATCACTGTAGTCTGTAAGGTTTCTATCTAATAACAGTAACCCAGACCGTGTCAGGGTCCCGTGGTGCTATAGCTTATACGGTGTTGCCCTGTCCCTAGTGGGAAGTTCTGGCCTGTGGTTGTCCAAGAGCATTGCCGTGGTTACAGCCTGGGGAGTGGAGGCCTCGCACGGGGGCTCAGGTGCTGCTGTTGTTTCACTTGCTGCTGCAGATGTGGTGTTGGAAATCATCATTCACCCTGAATGCTGGCAAGGTGCATTCTAAGCATAAATTACTGATTATTCTGCTGGTTTTGACTTAATTGCTGGATGAGACACATTGTGACAGAACAGAGTAAGAAATACCGTGGTTAAATTCAGTGCTACCATTCTTGCAGCAGAGCAAGTAGTAAAGTAGAAGCAGATGTTAACTGGAACTGCTTTATTTTAGATGAAATTATCTCATGTTATTTCTGCAAATCCTGGTCAATGAGTAAATGGACATAGCCCTATTCAGTAATCAGCTTTTTCATATGTCTGAACTCCTTGGACAGTGAGGTGTCTGATAGCCGGCTGTACACAGATTTTCCATGTAGGGTAATAAGGAATGACAAGAAATTCAGATGAATTAAGGACACAACTTTGTCTGAAATGGCCTGAAACATCAAGGTCATGCTCTTACCTAATTGATGTGCAGTAAAGCTGTTTTTTGTAGATATAAGGACTTTGTATTCCCAGATTTAAATTCTGCTTTAGTAGAAAGAACTCTACTGGCTGTTGCATAGTGCCACACTGTTGTGGCTGTCCTGTTTTTGGTTAGGTCGTGGGTGTGTGCCTCTACACCTGTGTATATTCATAGAGGATGTGTGCAGAAATACTCTTACAAGAGACCTGTGTAAATTTTTTTCTTCCCCACAACCTTTAGCCAAGTGAATGCACTTCTTCTGACCCTAGTGATTGATGTACAAGTTTTTTCTTCAAATATAAAAAATGGGATTCCTTGAGGAAGCAACTCATTGAGATGATTCTTGTGGCAATTTATCTGATCAGGTCTAAGGCAGGTATTTTCATGCCTTTCCATGTCAGAATTGCTTGTTGCCAAGCGGAAGGAAAATTTAGGAAACATTGAGTTGTGGTCTTCGGGACCACACTTTATTCTCCCAAGTAATTTGGAATATTCACTTAGCCCTGAATATCTTGCCATATTTTTTCTTTCACTGGTTTTTTATTCTTTATATTACAAAGACAAATTTGCACATAAAGGATAAAGGGGAAAGTGATCATGGTGGAATAAATACAAGCTAAATAAACTGCAAATATTCTTCTATTTAAAGATTTCTTTTTTTGCTGCCATAATCTCAGCTGATATTTTTAATATCAGTTTGTAAATTAATTTTAATAGAATTGTAATTTAACTGTCTCAATAAAGGCAGACATGCATGTCTTCTGTTAAATGGCACAGTGACTAAGGTGGCATTTCATTGCCCACATGTATGAAGATAATACCACTATCTTGAAGAGCTATTATCAATTGGAAGAAAATTTTTATACCTGTTTCAAGGTTTACAGGGGCTTTCCTTATAATAGCTTTGCCTTGAAAAGGCTTTGAAATAGTCCTACCATTCTGATACAAGGTACTTCATTGTCAGATTGAGACCAGAGTTCCTGAGGATTTGGGTTCCTTTGTGAAGATCTCTATCAGCCGTAGACAAATACTTCAGAATGTCTTTCTGTCTTTTCAGATAAGCTCTGTAGTCATCCACTTAAGAGCCATGAGTAGTCAGGAGATCAGGGAAACCTTAAAATGCTGCAGGATGTGGTATCTGTAGCTCATTTAAAAGAGGAATAGACATGATTGTCTCAATAATTGAATCTGAATATGCTGAGTTGGAAGGGGCTCATCAAAATCATGGTGTCTGGCTCCTGGCCCTAATGCAGGACCATCCCCAAGAATCACACCATGTGCCTGAGGGCGTTGTCCAAACACTTCTTGAACTCTGGCAGGCTTGGTGCTTTGACTGCTTCCCTGGGGAGCCTGTTCAGTGTCCTACCACCCTCTGGGTGAAAAACTTTTTCCTGATATCCAACCTAAACCTCCCCTGACTCAGCTTCATGCCATTTCTTTAAGTCCCATCACTGATCATGAGAGTGAAGAGATCTGTACCTGCCCCTGCACTTCCCCTCTTGAGGATGTTGAAGACCCAGTGGATTAGGATTGTTGGGTTTTTTTAAAGGTGTATATATTTTTGTACTTATTTAAGGCCTTCAGTCATTAAGGCTAGAACCAATCAAGTTTTTACATATTTAACAAAAATATATTTATCTTGTAAGAATTTGTAAATGAACCAATACAACTGTACACTGTTGGATTCAGATACCAGCTTTTAGTATTAGACCAGTAAAAGTTCAGAAGTCTGAGGAACACAGAAGTTTTTCAGTATAAGAAACTGAACCTGAGTGATCTCAGCTTTTTAACCTGTGTCTTTCTCCCTTAGTTGTATGAATCCATTTAAAAACAAATGCTAGCAGGGTTCCACAAGTAGTCTCACTGTCAGTTAAAGCTGTAGCTGCACCTGTGTCCTTGGGGCACCACCTTGGTGGTGGCACAATGTTTGTGCTGGTGTGCTGTGAATTTTGAGTAACTAACCTGGATTAAAACTAGCCTGAACCATTTTCTCAGTTAATCCTGGTGGATTTGCAGAACACAGTGGTAACTACCACAATAACAAAAAAACCCAAACAACCCATAATCCTGAACCTCTCCAAAACAAACTGAAAAATCCACAGCATGTCTCCTTTCCTCAAGGAACTACGTTTCAAATGAATGGTGTGTTTACTGATTAAAATATGCAGCCTAATGTTTTTTGGATACAGGTGTCCTACCTCAGTGTCAGTAATGAAACTTTGGAGAGAGCCTGGGGACAAGAACAAATCTCCATATACTGCTGTACAAATGCTGTAGCTACTTTCAGATTGCAGAGAACTTCAATTCAGCTAGAATATGCTGATATACACTTAGGAGAAAAGAGAATTAGAATAAAAGAATGAAATAAACTCTGCTATCATATTCAGGGTAATAGCACAGCGTCTTACTAGCCTATGTACAGAGAAAATTGTAGAAACTGGAAAGAGGTTTTTTTGGTAAATAAACTTGTAAAAGGTCAATTCCTACTAGTACTTGTCTGTGTTTGAGTTTAAGTAACTAAAATGGGGGTTTTGTATTGCAGTCTTTTGCTTTAATCTGTTGTTTCTTTCCCTCTGTTTTAGGAAAAGCAGGATTCTGTGAGTAAACAATCTTGTTTTAAAGATAAATACTGGCTCATATTTTCTTCTGAAAATAGTGGAATCCATCAACACATGAAATGCCAGAATGACTAATTTGAGTTTTTAGTTGCCAGTGATTATTCAGAAGTTGTTTTTGGTGCCATGTTACTGTTCCATCTCTAATATCTATGTTCTGTTACACTGGCACAAAGCAGACTGATGTCACTGCAGCCTGCTTTGACACCTGACTGAAATAAATTGTAGAAGTACTAATTGGACCTTACACCTAATGCAGTATTTTCTGATTTCATACTCTTACATCAGGTCAACAGCATCAACTACATCAGTAGTGTTGCATTGAGACAAGACTGTTTAAGCTTAAAGGAAAAAGGGTTTACTTCTAGGTTGTTAAGGGTAAGGTGGGTATATTTATAATAGATAAAACTATTCTGAAGGTTCCACAGGAAATTCCTTTACTCCTCAGCTTGTGTTGATACCAGGGATTGTGCCAACCCACGTGCCAGACTTCACATGTTGTTGAACTTCATGAGATTCACGTGAAGAAACAAGCCAATAGTTTACTGCAGTAACTGGCATTGATATTCTGAATTCTTTGCCTGAAAATCTTACAAAACTATGTAAAATACAATTTATGGAGGGAATAGGCATTTGTAGTGTCCCCATGGTCAATTTTATGTTCAGTTTGTTTCCTATTTGTAGCCTGATATTGAGCAATTCAGAGCCCTGTTTTGGTAACAAAACAGATTGGGGATGGTACAAAAAATACTTTTGCACCATTAGAGTGCAGAAACTATGACAGGATCAATTTCTGTAGATGCTGGATCTCCTGGTCAGACATGCTAAAAGAAAATTTACTTTCAGATTATGTATTCCAGGAGATGGCATTAGCCAGGTATTTTCATAGAAGTTCCTTCTTTGACAATGCTAATGTGAAAAATCAAATAGAGTATATCCAAAATCTGTATTGTTATACTGTGCAGATATCAAAATGTGAATATCATCTGTTCACAAAAAAGATGACATGAGTTTCTCTGTCATAGTGGGAATTTTCTTTGGGTGTTAGAATTTCTTTCCCCAAGATAAACAGATTAGATAGCCACACTAGAATTTCTTTAATTACTGTTTAACCAATCATGAAAGTGAAATGGATCCTAGAGATTCTTGAAAGTTTTGAAAGACACTTTGGGACAGGGGGAGTGTTTTTTAGAAATATTATTAAGAGTGCAGTTCTGCAAGCACTTACATGCATGTTTAGCTTAAAGCATTTTAATAAATACAATTAAGTGGGTAGGACTACTTATGGGCCCAGAATTAGGCAAGGGGTTGTTTCAGTCCAGAGGGCTGAAATCCACAGTGAATTGGGTGGTTGTTGCCAGGACTGTAATTTTTCCTTGTCATCTCTTTGATATGTAAGATACTTTTTGTATCCACTTCGTTCTAATCTCTCTTCTCATCTTAGAGCAACATGGAGCCATTTCAGTGGAGCCTAACAAACTAAGTCTATTTCCTAATAAAAATATGCTCTGTTAAAGTGGATTCCTGACATCTAAGAGCTGATGTTTGAATGTGTGTTCTATTAGTGTGTAGTTCTGTGAGCTTAGTCATTACTGCCTTGAAGCCAAACAGTTTACCTTATGTGAAATTTAGTAATGCATTCAGTAATACATTCAACTCATTTCCGTGGAATTCCTCCCCTTCTTTCTCAGGTATTTCATTGTGTTTCTGGAGTGAGTTTTGTATGCCTTATAGAGAAATAATTGGAGGAAGAGGAAAGGGCAGATGTCCCGGCCCCAGTGATGATTTGATTTTCTTTTTTTCAGACTCTAAATGTTTTTTTTCTGTTAGTAGAGTATCTGGGTTAAACTTGGAGTGTAACTGAAATATTTGCCACTGCATTGAAAATCACAGAATAAAAATTACTGATTTATCACATCTTTTTCACCTGAACAGAGTGATAGAACGTTTTTATTATTTTTCTAAAAGAGTTGTATTTTAAAGACATTGAACATTTTCCATGGTACTGTTAGCTTTTCTTTGAGATCACTGGAAGGAGCATACAGTGTTTCTTGTTGTGTATATTTGTATATACACAACAATTACTCTTCCTACTGGCTATGATTATTTGTTTATTTTCTGAGTTATTCATCCACTTTGAAAAATATGAATATTTAACACTGGAAATAATATTAAGTATTTTTCAATATTTTTAGTGAGGAAATACTACCTATCTTTCCCCTGAGGTTTTCACTAAGTTTAATCAGGTGGTATTGGCTGACAGATGTTCTGTCTTGTTCATCTCATTTTACCAAGCATTTAGTAAAAATTATTTAGACTTTATGCATATTTTACTCATCTTGGTGTGAGCTGCACTACCTTTATTAGGCTAGCCTTTGGAAAGCAATTCCAACCCAAATTGTCAAAAAATAACCAGCTATCTTCTCCTTTTCTCCCCTTTCTCTGCATTTGAACACAGGTAATTTTAAAAGAATAAATAAATTTTTAAATTTTGGAATAAATTGTAGTATTTCCTAGCCACTTACTTTCGAAGGTATTGTGGTAACTGCTAACCTCTTTCTTGGTAGGAGAAACTTTCTGCAACAAACTTCAAATGTGGTTGAATGAACACACTTCAGTGTTATAAAATGCATGTTAAACATTAGCTCAACGTAAGTGAAGAAAACTGCAGTCTGTCTCAGACTCGTGGGGCTGGCTGCCCTCAAAGCTCCTGCAAGCTCTGTCCTTAGAGTTTGGGAAATTGCATTCACTTTTCCATAAGCTGTTAGGCTGACTTCCTCAACTATGATATTTGAAGACAAATCTTGTGGGAAAAATGTGGCATCTGACTAAGAAAGGCAGCTTGTGCTGGAAAAGATGGTGAGCTTTCCTGTGGCCCTTAATTCTGTGGAATTTCATTGCCTAGTTTTGGAGCAGTTTCTCAGAATCTTAGGTTTTCAGATGGAGATGATAAAACTCATCTCTGTTTTGGAAAGCCTCTTTGCTCAAGAGGAACATAATTATACACTCCAATCTTCAGGTGAGAGATTGCACTGGTGTTATTTACACTGTAAGGGGCAGTTGATGAACGTGCTGTTCCTCGAGGAATGCTGAGATCAATTTGCAAAGTCTAAATCAACCACTGGAGCTGAAGGCAAATGTATTGAGACAGCTAGTCTGACTGTGGAGGAATACTGCAGGGTTTTGTATGGCAGGACTAGGCTCCAGAAGTCTTCATGTCCATAAAATTGTATGGCAGTACTCCAGCAAGATTTAAGATAAGTGAATAAGTAAGGCTTATCTGCAGTATGTGATAGGAAGTTGAGGAGGAAAAATGTTCAGATTTTTGCAAAGTGTTGTTGGGGAGTTTTTTTGTTGTTTTTTTTTTTTTGTTGTTGTTGTTTGGTTGGTTGGTTTGGTTTGGTTTTTTGTGGGGTTTTTTTGTGTTTTTTGTGTGTGTGTGCATGTGTTTTTTTGCAAAGGGTAGGGAAGAAAGAGATTTTCAAGTTGACAGCGTGAATACATGAAACTCAAGATAAACATTCTTTCAAGCTACTTAATATAAATCCAAACAACACTTTTATGAGGGAGGTCGTGATCCATGTCTTAAATAGAATGAGAAAGAAAAACTATTTGAAGAGGTGATGTTACTATTTCTCTGTAGAGGACAATACTTTGTGATTAATCTTTCCCCAAAATAATGTACTTATTGTTATAGCTCTATGTGTTTACAGCTGAAGGTAACCCTTATGCAGTATGCCAGTATGATTTTCTTACTAATTATTTTTCTCCTTTTCACCCTCTCTAAATTTCCTACTCTATTTCCTAAACAAAAGAAGGTGCTATATCCATGCTTGAAGTGTTTTTTAATTAATTATATAAATATTCACTATTTTGACATTTCGACTTTCTTTTTGTGTTTCTCAGGAAATGAAGAATGAACTTACTGGATGACTAAAATATGTAGGGAGTGTTTAATTCTTGACACATCTATCTGTCCACTTGGATACGAACTGTAACTTAGTGAAATAAGAACATTTTCCATGGATAAGCTAAGAGCTATTGATAGTAGGCTTAGCATATTTTCTTACAAAGTTATGAAAGTATTTTCTA
This sequence comes from Manacus candei, assembly GCF_025592945.1. Taxonomy (NCBI): domain Eukaryota; kingdom Metazoa; phylum Chordata; class Aves; order Passeriformes; family Pipridae; genus Manacus; species Manacus candei. Next base: position 4,064,278 of record NW_026138059.1, read on the forward strand.
TTCTCAAAATAGACTGATTGTTTCTCGGCATACTAATCAGTTCTAAAGACTCGATACATCTTCTTTTCAAATGAAGTTGTATCGGTAGGATAAAAGAAACAAGTGTTTCACATTTTTTGTTATTTTGTTGCTTTTTCCCCCTCTCTCGGTTTTTCCCCCTCTCTCAGTTTTTCAGGTTTGAATTAAATAACATTTTCTCAGGAGTAATACCCCATGCTTGGAAATTATCTTCCTTGCTATATTCTCTCTACTGCCTTTTCGCTGATTATTTTACTTTTTTGACTCTGCTATGAGCAGGTTTAAGGAGGTAAATGGCCAAAAATGAAAACAGCAGAAGACCTGTCCAGTGTAGGTCCCTAAACTGGCTTGCTCAGGGTGAGAAAGGCATCACTGCTGAGTCAAAGGAGGCGTGGGGATTTTTGTTTAGAGGATGGGGAGACTGGTTTAGACTGTCCTGGAACTTCATCCTCAGACCTTGAGTATATCATTGCTGTATGCAAACATATGCTGCTTGACTGGTTAATCTGCAGCCCTGAAAATTACTGTGGGTTGCTATAATTGATTTACTCATTGTTAGAAGCCTGCAACACACACAGCTTTGGAAGCAAAGGTTAGTGTTAACCTGCTTCCAAAGTTTGTTTTGAGAAGAGTTGGGTGGAGTAAGTTCTTGAGACATCCATCCTAACTGCTGTGGATATCACCAATAGCATAGGCTTGAACTTCCAATTTCTCTGCAGAATGCCATACAATAATAATTGTCTTATATAAAAATTTTCATAATTGGTCACTCTTAATGAAAAGTACCTTCTGTTCTGTGGTTCCATTTCAGAACCCCTCTGAAAAAGCTATTTTTGATCGCTTTTCTTCAGTGAATTAACATAGAGATATTACCAACATATTTTACAATTTCAACATTTTCACACTTTTTATTTGTGGAAGTCCTCCAGGCTTTGTTAAAAGATGTAGCAAATAACTAATAAAATGTAGCAAATAACATCATCATGTGGTCGGAGAGTCACTATAATTAGGCTTTTTCTCATTTTACCCTTAAGACAGTCCTGTTTAAATGATTTTAATTGACTATAATGTGTTTAGACATGAGTTTCAGATTTATTAACCTTATTTTTTAAAACTTGCAGTATAAAATACTTTTATATGTTCTATACAGTTAATGTTTGCAATACCTGTGATGGTTTGTTTTGTGTAAGCCAGATATTTTGAGATGTTGAGACATGGAGGTAGGCGATGTAGGAGGCATAGAGTGCACAGAGTTTATTTATAAATCTCGTAGGTGCATTATTGTTAATGTCATGGAAGGAATTAATAGGAGGGGAGAACCTGTATTAATGCTCTCATTTACATAACCTTTTTAATGAAAGGTTTAATTGGCCAAGAGCCATCTTGTTGAAGAGATGAAATGACATCACAGAGCTAAAAGATTGGAAAGACTTTTTTGTTAAACTATAAACTGCATTCCAAGAACTTATGTAAAATAAATGCTACGAATGTAAAGCCACAACTTCATGTGGCCACCCAGGCTCTCTGTTGATGTTCTGAAACCCCAGTGGTTTATGCAGTGGTGTGTGGCTCCCTAGGAGATGGTGCCAGGCTAGATCCTCTTTTGCTCCCCAATCAAGCTTTTGAAGTGCTGTTAAATAACATTTCTATTAAACATTTGCTAATTTATTGACAGCTTTTTCCAGTTATATTGGGTACTTCTGCTGAATTCCACTGTGCAGTTGTGCTCACTCAGAAATTCTCTTTGAAGCATATGAAAATTAAATTCTTCTAATAAAGCTACAAATTAAGCAAATAAGTTAAATTAAAGCTACAAATAAAGCTGAAATTGTGTGGTAAATGTAAAACTTCCACAGAAAATGCCGAGAGTATTATTTCATACAACAGACCTCCGAACCTCTTTCTCTGCTTTTGTGAAATTGGTGGATTGCCATTGTTTAGCTATGAAGTAGACTGGACTATTGTTTTTTGCCATTGAGTAGACTGAAAACCAACAAATCTTCAGAGAGCAATCTAAAGAAGGCACTAAGTTTAAGGAAAAACACCTTGTGTCCTCCACAGGCCCGTATGTGCACCTAGGGAAAAAATGAATAGCTGAACTGTTGTAATGTAAAGAGAAGAATTCTGAAAAGTATTATTTAAAAGCTTTCCTAGAGAAAAGTCCCCAGTAATCAAAGATTTGTGGTTTTTTCACTCTGAAGGTTTGTAAAGGTCTTTCATTGTGTGATCTGATGAGAAGATCATTAGCTAATCTGATGATTAGCATGCATTGCTAATACAGCAGATCTTTTCACATGTAGTGGAGAAAAAAAGATTCATTGTATGAAAAATGACATGGCAACCTGGACTGTGTAGATAAGCTAAGTTTAAAGAGCTGCAAATGGGCTGGCTGGCTAAGACACTGCAACTCTGAAGAGAGACGACTGTGGTCAAACATTTCATGTGAGAATAGGTAATGACAAATTATGGAAATAATGCAAGATCAGTTTTGATACAATGAAATTTTGTTTGAGAATCAAGCTGAGATGGAGCTATATGAAGGAAAGAAACCCAAAGAAGAAAAAAACAGGAGATGAGAGGAATACAGGTGCATGACTTTGTTAAAAAATCTACTTTTGACATTGTATTACTGGCTTTGTTAAAACACCATTTAGAAAAAGCCTTAAAGTAAGGTAGTTCTGCTGACTTCAGTAGAAATAAAGTGAATCGTGACTGAGGTGCCTTATTGCAGCACAAAGTTGTAAGAAACTTTTAGCTTTTCCTCCTTGTTTCTGTAACGTAAAGAGCTGGTGCAATGTGGTTTGCAAGTGGAAGTTAACAAAAGCACTTACCTCATTTTCCTGCCTGCTGTGCAGAGTAGGTTACCTCTGCATTGACAGGGAAAGTACTTCATGTTCCTCTGAGCTGTCCAAAAAATCACAGCATACATTTCTGTTGATCTTCGTTCTTCTGTCATGCTTTAAAATGTGCATTCAATCCATTTCTGTCCAGGGAAGGACCTAGAGCTTATAGTGGAACATGATATGTCAGCGGGAAGGTTGTGCAGCTGGGAGGTGGCTGTGTCATAGGGCTTTTGGAGGGGTTGATGAAGGGCTCTGAACACTTCCTTGTCTTTGACTTGGTGAGAAAATCTAAAAGGAGGGAGTTGGTTTACTAAGGTCATGGCTGGTTAGAAGAATGCGCTTAATTACAGCGTGCAGTGATTATACAGTCAGTCGGAAAGTGAGTTTTCATAGAGCGTCATGATTTGTGTTGTCACAGCTACATTGAAGGTGGCTTCACTTTTTTTTGTTATGGATGTCAGAGCTCAACAAATGTATGATATCACACTTGGAGTGTTAAGTTTGACATATTTATCCTTTGGATAAATTGCAAGTCATTGTTAAAAATTCCTGCTTTTCACAGAAACATGCGGTAGATCATGCTGATGGCTGTGGGTTGTGTAGCACCTTCTTAAATTTGAGGCAGATCAGGAAATTAAATTATTTCCCATCTAATCATGTACTTACTAGAGGATACTATTTGAGTAGCTGTTCGTAGGGGTTCTGCTTTTGTTAAACTACTTTCTGTGGTGAGTGCAAGACTTTTAAAATGAAGCAAAATGATTATAGTTTCCTAAACATTTTAGAAGAGGAACATGTCAATACTCTTAACTTTGCACATACAGTCTTAATTGAAGTAACTGAGGGGGTTGAAATCAATATATAGCAAAGCATAGTTACAGGTTTCCATGCATATTAAAGAGTAAGATTGGATTGCAAATTTATAGGTGGCTTCAGAACTTGGGAGACTTGTGGAAATGTCAGTTCAGTGTAATTTCTACTTACTTCTTGAAAATTTTCCCATAGTAGATTTTTTCCCTAGCACTTTTTTAAATACAGAAAATCTAAAATTGTGCTAGTAAGAGGTTTCATATTTAAAATATTTCTCCATGATAAAGGGAGTTAATATCTTCATTAGCATTCTTGTTAATTGAATATCACAACTGTAAATGTAAAATTGATTTGCAAAATAGCGTGTCCTAGCAAACAACCTTGATTTCTGCTTAAACTACATTTTGATAAAAAAGGATAACGTTTGTTCATCTAGAATAGAATTCCACGTCAGAGAGAAGGATAAGGCTAGTGCTCTCAGGGCAGCTTTGGCTTTCATATGTAGTTGAAAGTTTTTGTCTGCAAAATTGTCTTGGGGATGTGGGTTTTTTCTTCCCCTTTATAGTTTTCAGACGGGGTTGTCTTAAGGTAGTAGGGAAGAGCTGGCAAATACTGGTGGGGAAGCAGCTCTGAAGGCTCCTTGTCACAGGTGGGGAATTCTGGTTCTTACTCTGGAGTGCTTAGAGTGGCTGCCTCCTGCCCTGGCCACCATTCCTGCTCTGCTCTCAGTGATGCACCATGGGCTGCATGGCCCCGGCTGCGGGGCACAGGGTGCCTAATAAGGGGGTGGAAATGCAGCATTTTTGTTAAACTGATCTTATTTCCTAGCAAAGGAGGTTTAGTTGCTTAGCTGAGTGTTGAGTTTGCAGAAGGATGAGATAATGTGTTATGACGTTGGTGGAGTGAAAATTCATAGGAGGGAGGAGAAAGGAATTGCATCATTAATCTGGTGTGGTTGTGCTCCAGAAGTCTCCGCCTAGGAATCTGTGTTTCAAGTTACAATGGGAAGTGCAAGGAACAACCGTTGAGATCATCCACCTTTTCATTTGCAGTGCAGGGATAAGGCTGAGCTGCACTCTGAGCATGATCTTCACTGCTGGTATTGCTCAGAAACAGCCATAACCATAAAAAGGGCTGCACAGTCTGCCTGGGGGCTCAGCCACTGCCTTGGGTATCTGCACTGGGGAAGACTTCCTTGGCTTGTTGTAAAGTATCTTTGTCTGGGAACTCAGGGGAGTTGAGATTCTGAAATCAAGGCTGTCTTCTTGGCAGAAGGTAGTGCTCTTAGTTTTTTTTCTTTTTTTTCTTTGACCTGTCCCCTTTTTTGTTGTTGTTGTTTGACCTGTCCCCTAGACAGCCTGTGCTCTCTACCTGAAAGGCTTCCCAGTTGTCTGTGCTGTCACATTGGAGGTGCTGCATTCCCACTCCTGCTTTGTAACCTTGCTGGATTGCTTATCATAGAACCATTAGGCTTGGAAAGGACACTTAAGATCATCAAGTCCGACCATTAACCTAACATTAAAAAAACAATAAATTTCCATTTCCAGATTATTTTCCCCCACATTATTCCCGTGGATATAATGTGGGGGATTCTGGAAACTGTTTACAAATACTGAATCATGCTCTGGATGTACATGTACCGGTGAATGACCTGGAAGTCATCTATCTTACTGACTCAACAAGCAACTTGAAGGCACATGTATTTTTCACTTGTTGATACTGGGAAGGACTCACATAAGAGGTCATCAAATCTAATTCAACTTGTGGTGCTTTGTGGACAAGTAGGAGTACTTGGAAAACAATTATATTGCCCCTTTTCTAAAGAAATCTATGAACAAAGTTTGTAAATAATCCTAGAACTAGTTCTAGAATTTTAACAGTAATTTTAGAGTTCTAATACTCATTTTTGTTAATAGTATTTTAGGATTTTACAGGAAAGATCACTTGAAATAAGTGGCTTCAGTTTCTCCAGCTTTATGGGTCAGTTGTATAGCTAGGGAGTTAAATTTCCATTTAACTAATTTACTGTCTTTTTAAAAACTTTAAATACCTAATTTGTTGTATAGTTTAGTAGCTAATGGGCATTAAAGTCAATGCAGAAACTTTGGATTATTGGAATTAAATTAATTGGAATAAAACCATTCAGACTGAAAAAGACATAATAATTTTATCTGCTCCTTTCTTCCTTTTGCCCAAGTCTAAGTGATAGCATTTAGAATTCCTATCAGAATGTCCTTGGAATGATCTTTGGTATTTCCCTGTGTAATTCTTTTCTATCCTTTCATCTTTTTAACTGTTGACTGCCTTTGTTGTCTGCATTATGTCTGCTGAAACTCTGGCCAGTTTTTTTCTGGTCATTTTACTATTAACCTGGATTTTCAGTATCATGATTTACTGTAGAAACCTGTCCGTGGATTTTCATTCTTCCGAATTGTTTGCATGAAGAAATGTGATCTTGTTTTCATGCCAAACTTTCATCAGGATTTGATGATTAATGTTTCATGTCTTAAATATCTTCTAATTCGATGGCCACAGTATTTCTTAGCCTCTTTGACACTTCTTCCTCTGTCCTTTGTAGAAGAAGTTTTACGTTGCTGCTATTAGGCAAATACAGTTGCTGCTATTAGGCAAATACAGTCATATGTACTTTTCAAAGAGATGTTCCATGATGGATTTATTATTCAGATGTTTTAAAGTCACTGTGGGATCAGACAAAATAGCAGGGGTGAGGTGCATATTAACAAATTTTCACAAATAATTATTATTGTGGTAAAAACTAGAACTGTTCAGTGTTTCTGGACAGTACACTTAAACCTGAATGATTTGAGCACATAATGAAGTTAGGGCTATGCTTTCGAAGAACTGAAATTATATTTTCAGATAAATGAGTCAGCATAAAGGATTACTACTTCTAGGAGTTCTATTTTGGTATCTGACTAAAGTATTTCCACTCAGAGTGATGGCATTCTGAGTGAAGAGATGGATTAAATATCCAATTGCATAGTGTGTAGTACAGGGTGATACCGAAATTTAGAAATCAGTATTAAAAGGGAAGCTGCATGGTGGGTCATTACATCTGTAAGTGATTAAATTAAAAGAGGGATCTTCTTATCTCTCACCTGTGTACTTTCATCCTCCTGATTTGTGTACAGGAAGTTAGGGACCAGGAACTCTCTCGAAGACTAAAAGACAGTGAAGGTGCTTATTGACTTCAAAATGTAACGATTTTAGATGGGATTTTTTTTCTTGAGCACTTGGAAACTTGTATGTCCATCTGAAAATCACATTACTCATGGCTAAAAGGACAAATGTGCATATGTAGAGCAAAAACTTAGATTTTACTTCATTCATCCATAATGAACAGAAAAATGAGTTTACAGTAGCTCAGGAACATCATCTTTACTGTGAAACAAAGTATACTTGCTCTAATTTCAGAACAATTTCACAATATTTTTGTGTTAGTAGAGATAACTCTTCTTTTGAATTGGATTTGAAAATAGTAATTTCCTAGGTAGGTGAAATTGTGCAAATAACACTAAATTGAAAATTGAGATACTGAGAATTGAGATGTCTGAAAAAAAAAGACACGAATTCACTTAAAGATAAATCTTATATTTAAAATATCTCTACAACTTGAAATTGTTTTCACTCTTAGCAGTAAAAGAATAAGGAACTTCATTATAATTTTGAGTCTCTTCTGAAAAGGCTACAGTTTCCTCTGCCAGTTTGATGTGATTCCTTTTCAGAAATACAAACAAAAAGTTCTTGTATACATAAGCACACCCAATTGTTTGATTTGCACCTACAGCTGGAACATTGGGAAGAAGAATGTTCTGGGAACTTGTTATGCAAATGTCAGACCAAGTGTCCCACTTTATTTCAGAGTTATCATCTAGAGTATTACCACAACAAATGGCCTTTTTTAACTAGAATGAGGTTTAACCAGCTGTAAAATTGATAATCAGTCATGGTATTTCAGAAATTGCAGTGTGAATGGTTTTTGCATTGTCTGTGCAGTAATGAAAATCAAGTTCTTAGAACATTGAATGTACCTGAAAGTAGTTTTTAAACTACCAAAGAGAAAATTTATACACTTTGTTCTGTTGGTTTTGTTCTCACTGAGCAAGAGGTGAAGTTGCATTCAGGAAAGAGGACACAAAGAAATATTGCACAGCCATGTGTTGCATGCTCAATTATCATGTCGTGGAAAGGGAAGCAAAGTAAGGTTGGGCAGTCAACTTTTGTTCTATTTTATTCTTTTAAATTTTGAATTTTTTTTTCCTCTTAATATATCTGTATGTGTATGTAGTTGTAATGCCACTCCTGAGATGTAAAAGTTAGCTTAAAAGAGATGCAGTATGAGTTTAAAATGCCACTAAATAGTAAATAGTTTTCTTGCTGCGTAAGCCGAAGATTAGAAAAATTGTTTTATTGTACATGGGGCTGATACGAAGTTCTTTCAAGTGTTTCTGCAAGCTCACAGCCTGCTTTGTAGCAGTAGCATTTGGTTTGGCTGTTGTCAGAGGTGGCATTTGAATCCAGCCTCTGTTTTCTCACATTTCACAGAATCATTTCAGTTGGAAAAGACCTCCAAGATCATCCAAGTCCAACCTTTGACCAGTCACCACCTCCTCAACTAATTACTCCTCCAACCCCAAATTACAAGCCTCCTCTTGCAGGTTGGGAGGATAACAGGCAAAATACAATGTACTGCTGGTTTCAGAATGGTTTCTCTTAGTCTCTGTTGTTGAATCTCTTCTCTTTTTCCTTGTATATTTTTGAGTTTGGCACTTGATGTGTTCTTTTGTGCAGAACGTATGATACTGAGGCTGAAATAAATTTGGTTTATTTCCTTGTAATTCTGTGTAGGGATTAAAGTAGCTTGTGCAGGAATGAAAAGACAGTTTCCCAAAGTAATAACATGAAAGTGGATCACCAGATTGAATCAGGAGTTTGCCTAGCCTAGCTACTCTGTTCCCAGCAATAGTCAATAGCTCAGAAGTGCCTGAGTGGGACAGAGTGCAGAACAAGGACTGTGCCTATTCAATTCCACTCCCCCAGCCTGGGAAGACAAGGCAGCTCAGGGAGTCTTCAAGGTGGATGTGGTGGTTTTCTGTCTCAGAGCTCTTGACAGTTTTATCTCCTTTGAATCGAATACCCTTCAGCCCAATGTAAACTTCTTGGTGGCAGAAACATCCCGTGGCAATAAGTTCTGTGATGTGAAAAAACCCCTCCCTTCTGTTCTGAGTCTTTTGCATGCTGGCTTCATTTGCCTTCCATCTTCCTATTAATGGAGATCCAGCTAACCAGGCAGTCTGAGTCACCACATACATAGCAGACCAGGCTCCAGTTGATTGCCTGTGATACTGTCTGATGTTGTCTCTGCTTATTTCAATTTGTGCTTATCCATCAGGCATCTCTTATCTTAGATTTGACTGCAATACAAAACAGAACAGAGTCATGATCTTCCACAGACAGGCCCCAGTCCATGATCGATGGCACTGTGATAATACAATTCATGATGAAATACGGTTTCACAAAATGTCCTGTCAGCTCTTCTAACAGCAGTGTCTAGCCAAATAATTTGTGGTATTTCTGGAGATGTATGTGGCACTCTGTCAGTTATTGAGCTCTAGTTGAAGCTATTTTCAGGATTGAATACAAATACCCATCATGGGATAATTTAGGATGCAAGGGGCCTGTGGAGGTCTTCTGGTCCAAACCATGGATATACTCAATAAGCAGGTTCAATTAGATGATGTTTAAGACTTTTGTTTTGAAAATATCCAAGCGTGGAGATGCCACATCCTCTCTGGGCAACCTGTTCCAATGTCTGACCATGGTAAAGAAAATGTTTCCATATAGCAAATTTCAGTTTCCCAAATGGCAACCCATGTCTGCTGCCTCTTGTCAGACCCCTCTGCTGCAGGGCCTGCTGCTGACTCACAGCCAGCTTTTGTTCACCAGGACCCTTGGATCCTTTTCCTCAAAACCACTGTCTAGCCAGCAAGTGCCAGCCTCTCCTCATGTGTGGTGGTATTCCATCCCACACATGGGAGTCTCTGTGTATCATTGAACTTCATGAGGCTCCTCTCAGCCTATTTTCCCAGCCTTTCCAGGTCTGTCGGAATAGCAGCTCTGCCCTCCAGCGTATCAGCCAGTGCCCTGGTTGTGTTATCCACAACCTGAGATAGTTGCTGAAGGTACACTGTGTCCTAGCTTTTGGGTCATTAGTGAAAACAAACAGTATTGGTCCCATTATCAATCCCTGGGGAATGCCAGTGGTTACCAGCTGCCAAGTTGGACTTGATTCTACTGATCACAATGATACTTGGACCCTGATGGTCCAGTCAGCTTTCCAGCTGATTGTTCACAGACCCAGTTGGCCAGTGCAATTACTGTAGGAATCTGTGTTGAATACCTTGCTGAAGTTGAGATAAACAACATACTGCTCACTCCTTGGGTACTGAAACACTCATCTCATTAGAAAAGAGATGCACAAGCAAATTAGGCACAATTTGCTTGTGATCAGTTTATTCATTTATCTTATTCTACGTTTATTTGGAAATGGTGTCCAGGGGCCTGAACTTAACTGCAATTCTGGCCTGCTGGTCTGCAGATCCTCCTTGTTGAAGCTAGGCACAGCACCTGCCCTTTTCCAATTAACAGGAACCTCCCCCAGTTGCTGTGACCTCTCAGAGAAGGTAGAGAGCAGCCTGGTAATGATTTTGACTGGCTCCTTCACCCTCTCGGATGAGTCCTGGGAGGGTTTTTTCTGAGAAAGTGTGCCCACATTTACTTTCTTTTGCTGCTGATTCATAGAAGCCTTTGTTCTTGTCCTTCATACCCTTTCAGTGCCAGGGCCTGAACCTGTCATTGTGTGTGAGGATGTGCGTGATTTTCTAGGGACAGAAATACTAAATGCTTCAGAGTTTAAAAGAAACAGGCTTAATCACAGTCATTCTGTGTCATGCTCTTTTATGCATGGCACAGGCTGTTCTATAATATCTGAAGTGACATAATATGTTTATTTTATTATGGTCTTGTTTAGCATTTGAATATCTCACAGACACTGATAAGGTGATGTTTTTTCCTGGCCGAAGCAAAACCGAGGTGCTGTGTACAAACATAAGAAGTATTTGTTGCTTATGTTTGTCTGTTCAAGGTGCAATAGTTTGGAGGGTTTTTTTGGATGTCTAATATTATGTAATGTTTATTTTTAAATACAGTTCCTTCTGATATAACATGCAATTAGCATTAAAAGCTTCTGCAGACTGATTCATAAAGCAGAGGATATAACAACACCCACTCAGTGGAATTTATGGCTAGATAAACAGATCAGGAATCAAGAACTGTTATTTTCCCCAGTTTGTGGTCAACTGTGAAAGAAGTTCTAAATTTTGTAATGAATTTTCATGCTAGCAGCTTCCAAAGAAAAGTTCTGCACTTACCTTGATGTCTTTTAAACTTTACATTACTAAACAAAGAAAAGTTTTTCCATGACTAAATTAGTTTATTGATGAAGTAGTTGAAAAAATCCTTCAGAAGAAATTTTTACTCTCTTCTTTGACCCTTTGTCTCACCTCTTCTTCTGTGAAAGAAGCCCAAAGATGTTGGTAAAGCCTACCCAAAGCTTGGAAGGTCCTAATGGATCCTGTAGGAGAAATAGCTAATTAATATAGATTTGTGTACACAACAAACTTGTTGCTCAGAGACTTGAAAAATGAGTAATTATAGCAGCAGATTGCAATAGGCATTCACTTCGTCAGACTTGCTGAAGGAGGTCTCTCAAAATCTGCAGATAGCAAGTTCCTGTCAGCACTTCTTTTCTACTCCTTCAAAAAGTACTTCATGCTTTTTTACTGTAAAGCAATTCCTTATTTAAGGACTATCTTTATTTTTGCAAGACCAGAAGTTTTTGGAGTTGTTGATACAAAAGCTGATTTTAATGGTGCCGACCTGCCATATGCTCTGGTCAAAAGTAATTGTAGCATCACAGAATAATTCAGCTTTGAAGACCTCAGGAGGTCATTGAGGTTCAACCCCTGTTCAAAGCAGCTGCTTAGTGTCTGTCCTGAGTGTGAATCTGGTCTCTTTTATACAGGACAGCCAGTTATGTGGGTTGGATAGGTGGGGTAGGGTTAGATTTTCTCCCTGTTATGTTGTGGGGGTTTTTTTGGGGGGGGGCAGGGGTAGTATTTTTGGTTTTAATTTGTTTTGGTTTTTTGTTGTTGTTATTTTGGTTTTTGTTTTTTTTTTCTTTTGTTCTTTTTCTGGTTTTTTGGAAGGTATTTCAAGGAAGTTTCTTCAAATTACTTCAGATCACAATCTTACTCATTTTGTTCCAGAGGGAAACACCGAAGATTAAACACTTCTAGTTGGGCTTGTCAGGAGAGACAACATGTTCAACATGTTCCGTTCTGGTCCTAGAGGCTGAGGCCAGTGACCTCTTAAATGCCTTTTTGTTATTGAAGTTGCTGAGAAAACTTCAATTCTTTGATAATACCTCATCCTCATGGATTTTACAAATGATGGAATTATTACTTGTCAGTATTGAGTTTCAGCAGAAATCATCCAGAAAAATTCCTGTTCTGCCTTAAAATGTAGAATGCTGTATTAATAGTCCTGACTCAGGAATTGGAATGGAAGTGTTATTGCTGTTATTTTATATATTTAAACATTCAAAATATTTATTTATGTTAACATGTTTACATGTAGGCTTATGGGAAAATGTATTATGTGTTTGGGAGACAGACTTAATAGTGGATTTGACTGCAGTCTGGGGTCATCAGTGAAGTTTATTGTGTTGGACTGTGGAATCGTGTATTGCAATGTGAACTCCAAATGAATCTAATATTATGTAGGAAAAAAGCCCTGAACATACTAAAATGCATCTACTCAAACGTATTCTGTAAAAATGTTTGTGTTTTTTCAAATTGCTTGTCCTTTTATATCAATAATACAATCTGTGTTTAACTAAGGTGATGAACAGATGCAACTACTTTTCAGAATGTCAGACTTATAAATAAGGCACTTATATTTCAAGAAAGTAGCGTATACTTACAAATTAAAGGAATTAAATTGATTATAAATTATTTCCTTTATTATCAAATCCATTTCTGTGAGAAAGCCATGTTTTAGGGCTGCTGAGCTTATTCTTTTTAATTAAAAAACAATCTCCTTCCTAACCAACAATGCATATGTATGATTGCAAAAATAAAAATCTTGTTTTCCTGATGTTGATATACTCTTTTGCCCTGTTGACTTTAGATATTGATGTTTGGTAGAAATAGATATACATATTCATTTTGTTTAAATTCCATTCATTTTCCTCCAATGTCATTAGGTAGCTACTCATGCAGAGATAATCTTAAAATAATTGTTTTGTCCATATTGCTAGGCAGTCGACCATCAGTAGTTTAAGTTTGAATAAGGTCTTTTGACTCATCATTATTTAAAACTAACTTTTACCTCTTTTGGGATTTTCCCATGTCCATTTAATCTTCCCTACTTTCTCGCACAGCCAGACTCCCTTTCTTTCAGCAATCATTTTTACAACTATAGACTTTTCCAGAAGTTCTCCACTAAACACATCCACTAAATAGTAGGACTTTGCCCTGCTTCGACTGTTTCTATTTGATTTTAATTGTTTCTCCCCTGGAGCAGAAGTGGTGCCTTTTTCTGCTGTGTATGGGTCAGCATCCTGCTTTCTGATCGGTTGGTCTGATATCTTGACCTTAAAAAAAAAAAAAACAAAACCATCTGTGGCAGTACGTATTCTGTGTTTTTCCATACTGCATTCAAATTCTGTACTGCAAAGTTAGATGTGATTTTGATTACCTCAGTTTTATTCATCACTTTAGCTGGAAATCTGGGCTCATGGAATTATGGTGGAATACATTTTAAGAAATATGTGATGCAGCTGATTAGAATATGCTGCTGACATCAAACTTGAAGTTAGGCAGGAGATAATGTGATAGGCAGGCTATTATTTATTAAGTTTGAAGTGGTTTAAAGAGTGATTTTTCAACAGTTGCTGGTATTTTTAGTATGGGGAAATTTTGTAATAATTTGTTCTGAATCATTGAGTACAAAAAAACCCAGAACAAGTCCTGTTATAACTTCTAGTTAATCATGCTTTCAGGGGAGGAAGATGCTAGATGCTGTCTTGATTTTCCTTTCAAGTCTTGTTCTTTGCAGTTCCAACAACTGCATTAAAGATAGTTATAATAGTTATAATTTTTATTATTTTAGTTGTTAGAATGTGTACTTGCTTTTCATTTATCCATGACTGCTAAATAGTGATTCTGATGGTGTAATGTGCAATGGATAGTTGCTGAAACTAACTTCACAGACTGAACTGTTTGAGGGTACAGAAAAATAAACAGAATCATTTTCATGATGGAGAAGTGGGATTCTTAGTTAATGTGGAACAAGGATGGCCTTGTGGTCAAAACATGATTTTTAAGAATAGACCATACATCTGTCTCCTTCACACACATGAGCTCACTGACCTTTTATCTGTTTTCCTGGTGTTGCCTCTGACTCCTGCAGCTGTAGCCTTTGAAAGCCTTGTTTGGGAAAAGAGGAATGAATAAAAACCTGTGTGTTGCATTTGGATTTTCATGAACCAGTAGGTAACTCCATTTTTTCAGGGTGTCAGAGAAATAATTCTGGGCATGGGTTTATTTTTTGTCCATTTGTAGATAGTCTTTTTGCAGTTCTAGTACTTGTACTGCTCTGCTTGATTGCTTGGGAAATCCATCTGAACTGGTGCATAAATGGCTGCGGAAAAGTGACAGTCAAAATTACCAGCCCACTCTTGCTCTCTTGTTAAGAAGCAAAGCTTGCTAATAAAGGCCTTGGAGGATTCCAATGAATAGGAAATTATCTCTAGTGTCATTTTAACAGGTTTGCATTTGTGGGCTTTGCTGCACTATGTTTTGAAAGCAAATACGAATTCTAAAATCAAAAGTACCTAAAGAACCTGGAAATGTACAGCGACGTCAGATGAAAGCAGATTATGCTGAACTACTGAATTTTCCATGGCTACAGTGATAAGCAGCAAGACATGCAAGACCAGTTTTATTAAGGCTTAAAGAGAAAATAGGAACAGCTGATTTAGAGGAGAAAATGTGCATTTTTATGATGTTTAAGTTTTTTTGGGTTTTTTTTGAAGAGGGTAATGTTTTAGACATTGTTGTCTATTCACAGCTACTGGCTTACTCCTCTTTCCAGTCCTCTTTCTTTGGCTTAATGTACTGCTTTTACGTGTTTATACCAGCAATTTGTGAAGAGATTCCTGGTAGGCTTGGAAGGAATTTGAGATCACTAGTAAAGTCCTCTTCCCAGAGGTAGGATCCACAGCTGGATCTACTGTAATAAATATTTCTCTAACTCGTGAATCTCTTGTGAAGGTGATTTCTCAGCTTCCTTGGGTAGCTGTATTGTGTCAGTTCTTCACTACTGCTATTAAGAATTTTTTTTCCTAATCTGTAACCTAAATCTTCATGCCTAATTCAACTAATTTTTATGCTGTTTCTGGGGATGGGAGGAAGTGTCCATCATCATTGTCGCTCATAACAGCTTTTTATGTTCTGAAAGAACTTGTCCTGTCTCCTTAGGCAAACCATTTTTAAGACTGAAGTCTCTGGTGTTGACAGCCTTCCCTAGCACAAATTGCTTATCATTCTCCTGGTTTTGTTACCTTCCTTTCGGTTCTTTTCCAGCTTGTCTTTTGCAGTCCTCTGTACAGGGATTTACAACTCTGGATACAATATTCTGTCTTAGGCTGTAACAGCAGATGATTTGTGATCTTTATTTACAAAAGAATCTTGGTTCTCTGTGAGGTCTTATACAATGCACCTCCTGTTTATGAATCCTAGATAGGATGTCTAGTCTGCTATAACCCTGTGTTGTTGTCCGTTATCTTTTTGTGTATTTGTTATTCCAATTTTCATGTTCTGTGCATTTAACTTCTTTCAAAAGCACATGTTAGTGGGGATTTTCCCCTTTTTGGTATTTGGCCTTTGAGTTGTATCTGATTGTATTTTTTTCATGGTTTTTTTCATTCTTTTTGAAGTAATTTTAAATGGGGGAGAAACAAAAGCATGTGCTCAAAACTCCAAGTTTGGTATCAGTCACAGAATTTATTTATTTATTTATTAGTTCTTAATAGATCTGTTTTTTATTCTGTTGCTTTATTGCAATAATGAAAATATTCTGTAGAAATGGAACAGGACAAACCCAACAGAATTTCTTTTTGACACACTTTTCCAAGTCCTGATGATTACCAAATTCCTGATAATTACCTTTTGGACATATTCTCCCTGATTTTCTATACTGTATTTTTTTACTTTACCAATGAGAATGGTGAGTCTGGTGTTTTATTCCTATGTTAAGATGCTTTGCTTTATTGATTACATCACATGTTCTTCCAGAAATCAGTTACATGGCACTGTTTTATTTTTGAGAAGAATACAGAAATCCTTAAACCCTGGATCTCCCATGTTAATCCTCTAGGTGTTTACAAAATGATTACTGTCATGTTCTATCTCCCTGTCCCCAAGTATTCTGATCGGTAGTTTGGAAAGCCCTCTGCCTTTAAATGGGAGTGCTGTGATTTGCCCTTTTGAGTCTTGCTGACCTCTCTTGTTCTCCTGAGTTCTCAAAGTAAATTGATTAAGACAGTCTCCTTAGATACTTGGAGTGAATTTCAGTGGCTCTTGCTAACTTCAGCACATTTCTTCATGTATATAGTGATTTTCATTAGGATTTGTTTTCATTGTTATCCTAGAAAGCCTGGAAGACCTAAGCTGCCTGTGCACCCTTTCTTTTTTTGTAAATCTTAATGGATTTTTATTTTGGTAATTCTTAATGTAAAATATCTTCCATTATTTTCTCGTGTCCCTTGTAAAATACAACTCATTATACCTCTTTGTCTTTCTGATTGTTATTTACATGCTTCCACAGTGGTATTCCTTAAAATTCTTGTTGCATCTTGAACAATTTTGTGATTATTGTTTTGTAAGTAGTTAGGGTGAAGCTATTTTTGGCCTGTTACCATCCTATCATTACAGTGGAACACTTTCATACTGTGCCTTTCAAATAGCAAGGGAAAATGTATAAAAACCATTAAAATATGCACATGGGATGCAGCACATAAGAGGACATGTCTCTCAAGGAGCATTGCTTGTACGATGAAGAAAAATATGCATGTATTCAGTAGTAGACAACATTAAAACCATTTCAGTATTTGTTTACCTTCATGTATAGAAATCAGATTGTAAGTAAAACCTGTTGTTAAGTATTTACATAGTCATCTGTGGACAGTAGCTGCTTTTAGGTTTCTAAACTGTACATGCTCAATACTGTTAAAACTTAAATCTGTTAATTAACATAGAGCTATTGAAGAACTAGAATAGCAAGACCTCCCAGCAGTAAATGTTGGCTGCATTATCATGCCCCAGATTATTCCTTTACATACTAATTTTTCTTAAGTAAGAGAAAAGTGAATTCCATGTCCTAGTGATCAGTGAGTAGGATGGGCTTGGGAAAATGCTCTATTTGCCTTGCATATGACCTTTTAGTTGTTTTTCATACTGTGTTCTGTTACTGAGCTGTTCACCTTGCATCTGAAGGTAACTTCTGTGATATGGAAAGAGGTAATCATGCAGGAAAGACCAGAATTATTCAAGGCTCCGAGTGGCATAAGGAAGAACATAGTGGGGAACATGAAGAGTCGTTAGATGGTCAGTTCTTGTGTGCATAGATTTGGGAAGTTCTGCCTTAAAAAGCATGTAGACCAAGTTAGGAAAATGTAATCTGAAGTTACAAGACTTTTCTATCCGTACTTTTGGCTGCAGCATATTATATTATATTTTATTTGAGGATTTGGAAGGTGAAACAAATATTGTTTTGGTTTCCCTGTAAGTAATACTTTAGTGAAGTTTTCACAGAGTCACATGGGCGTGGATTGGAAGGCACCTTGAAGTCCCTTGTAGTCCAACTCCTTGTCTCCACGTAGGGACATCTTTTACTAGATTAGGCTTTTTATGTTTTCCAGTTACTACAGGATTATGGATTGTTTCCTGAAGCAAGTGATACCTCTTCTATTCAGTCATGTTACTTTTGGGCCTTGAGTTTTACTGTTTTCACATCATGAAAGTGAGGAATAAATCAAAGCAACCAAAGCTGGTTTTGACACCCTGTGGAGTTTACATGTACATACAAATGTTAGACAGGTTCAAACAGTTATTTTAACTTCAGAAACTCCTGTCAGCACAGCATGGTTTAATTTGGTGAGGGCTTCAGTTGGATTGCCTGGAATTAACATGGGACTCATTGAGAAACTATTAGTATTTTTTCCCTGTTACTGCCCCTTCTGTCAGAGAAGAACATAAAGATGTTGTTCTTGTATCTCCTGAACTTTTCTTGCCTCTTTTTTCTTAGGTTCATTCAGGTCTGTAAACAGTGCAAGTCACTTGCTGGGAAAGCCAAGCTCCACACTGTCCACGGAGGGTGACTGTCAGAGTGGCCAGGAACTCTCCTCCTGGTGTAGTAGAAAGGTGTTGCAAAATTTATCAAGTTTGGACTTTTCTTTTGGAAAACAATCTGTGGAAAACATTTTAGCATGTTGGCCACGAGCAAAAGGCTTTTGATGGGGGCTGATCTGTCTTTGCCAGTGGTGCGTTTGTTTGGAAGCTGCTATTTTTGGCCTGTGAGCTTCTGAGTCTTTTGTAGGAGCAGAAAGAGGAAGTGAACAGTGAAATCCCTTTAATAGCATATTTCCTGGTTGAAGTGACTTATCTGTGAGGCCTAGACAGAGGCAACGTCATTTCCTGGATTACTTCTCTTCAGTCTGAACAGTCTGTTTTACTGTGTAATCTTTTGACCCAGCTTCTTAATTGTAGTGAATTTTTGTGTTAAGTAATGTAAACTAGGTCTTTCAATGAAAATGTAAAGCTTTAAGGAAACAACTTTTGACAAAATGCTAATGTGCAAGACAAGTCTTTCATAAACTACCTGTTGATATGAACTTATGAACGTCAAATTTTGTTCAAAAGCTTTTTTTTTTTTTAAAAACCCCACTTGTCTTTGAGGGAGTAGGATAATAAAGCTTGTTCACAGGGTTTAAAAAAAATTGACACTTTCTGTTCCTTGTGGTGATGATACTAATCACCTCTCTGACACCACCTGTAGCTGGCTGTCTTCAAGAGTTAGGACTCTTCCAAATAGTTAATAATAGTTAAAAAGAGTCAGTTGCACTTTCTCAAATTACCATTCACTAATAGCTACTGGTGAAAATTGTTACCAGGAGTCCATGAAAAAGAGGCAGAAAGAGCTAATAAAAAAATTACCAGTAAATATGGTTCTCAGTTTTTATAGCCCACAAAAAAGCTGTGGAATCAGAATGACACAGGCAAAAAACCAGTGACATCTGAAATTTTAATACACAGCTCTGTTTAAATTGGAAATTACAGTTGGTTTGGATCTTGTAATCCAACTTCACAAAAATTTTTGTTCAGGTTGATAACTTTATTCTTTTCCCTGACATTTTGCATAAGGTGGAAGTCAAGCACACTATATATGAGTTTCTTGGTTGACCACTAAAATACCTTTGCATGAAAAGCATTATAATATCAGGCGACTTCTCCAAAATACAAAGAACAGAAGTATGCCTGGCTGATTTGTGTTAGCACAGAGTGCTTTTACATCTCCCTTAAAATGTCTGCCCAGTCGTTAGTGATCATGAGAATATTGTGGCAGTGAAAGAAGAATGCTGGAGTTCGGTGGTGTGTGTAGACTGCCAGCAAATTGGAATTGATACTTTACTGAGCTAGGTAAAATCCTAAAAGGTGGCCCAGCTGTTCTCCACTGGGGCCTTCAGCATGGTCCTTCTCTACATTTTGCAAAACGAGGATCCGTATTTCTGCTGGCACACTGTGCTCCAGAATGAGATATCCTTTTTGGAAGGTGGTGCTTGCTAAATAAAGAGTAGTATGGATTATGTTGTTTTGCAGAAAATCACCTGAAGTCAGTACTTTCCATTGGATTTGTCCGGGTTATTGGGCAATACCTGCGCAGTTCATGAAGTGATTAATCCATAATTATTTAAAAACTTCGTTACTTTGATTTGGTTTTATTTTATCTTCTGTAAAAATGTTGTCAAAATTAAGAATAGGTAGTAAGTCTTCTGTCCCTCTGAAAGATGAGCATGATGTCCTGGTGCATCACTCCTTTATTTGTAATGAGTCTTGCAGGAACAGTTATGATCAAGCTGAAATAATTCTTATAATTATTATTATGAAAGCAACTACTGTGCCTTCTTTATTGATTTTATTGACTGGATTAGGAACTGGCTGGAGGGCCGGGCCCAGAGAGTGGTGGTGAACGGGGCTGCATCCAGTTGGCAGCTGGTCACTAGTGGTATCCCCAGGGATCAGTGTTGGGCCCAGTTCTGTTTAATATCTTTATCGATGATTTAGATGAGGGGATTGAGTCCACCATCAGCAAATTTGCAGATGACACTAAGTTGGGGGGAGTGTTGATCAGCTGGAATGCAGGAGACTCTTCAGAGGGTCCTGGACAGACTGGAGAGTTGGGCTGATTCCAATGGGATGAGGTTCAACAAAGCCAAGTGCCAGATCCTCCACTTTGGCCACAACAACCCCCTGCAGCGCTACAGGCTGGGCACAGAGTGGCTGGAGAGCAGCCAGGCAGAGAGGGAGCTGGGAGTTTGGATTGACAGGAGGCTGAACGTGAGCCAGCAGTGTGCCCAGGTGGCCAAGAGGACCAATGGCATCCTGGCCTGGATCAGGAACAGTGTGGCCAGCAGGACCAGGGAAGTGATTCTTCCCCTGTACTCAGCGCTGGTGAGGCCACACCTGGAGTCCTGTGTCCAGTTCTGGGCCCCTCAGTTCAGGAAGGATACTGAGTTGCTGGAGCAGGTCCAGAGAAGAGCAACAAGGCTGGTGAAGGCACTCGAGCACAAGTCCCATGAGGAGAGGCTGAGGGAGCTGGAGTTGTTCAACCTGGAGAAGAGGAGGCTCAGGGTAGACGTCATTGCTCTCTACAACTCCCTGAAAGGAGGTTGTAGCCAGGTGGGGGTTGGTCTCTTCTCCCAGGCAGCTATCAGTAAGATAAGAGGGCAGGGACTTAAGCTCTGCCAGGGGAGGTTTAGGTTAGATATTAGGAAGAAATTTTTTACAGAGAAGGTAATCAGGCATTGGAATGGGCTGCCCAGGGAAGCGGTGGATTCTCTGTCCCTGGAGATTTTTAAGGTGAGACTGGATGCGGCACTCAGTGCCATGGTCTGGTAACTACGGTGGTGTTGGATCAACGGTTGGACTTGATCATCTTGGAGGTCCTTTCCAACCCAGCTGATTCTATGATTCTATGACTTCCCTTTTTGTTTATTAACACTGTTTTATGTTTCTTTCTGTTAGGAAATTCTAAAACTCTATGTAACAGTTTATGTTACATAGATTCAAGAGTAAGATTCCACCTTTTTTCTGAGCAACAGTGGAAATATTATCGGTGTTACATCACAGAATGTTTGCAGTTGGCAAGAACTTCTTGAGATCATCTAGTACAACACCCGTGCTCATTGCATGGTCAGCTAGAGTAGGTTGACCAAGACCAGGTCCAGTCAGGTTTAGAGTATCTTCGCTGGTGGGGACTCCACAACCTCTCTGGGCAATTTGTTCCAGTGCTTGACCACAGGAAAAAAGTTTAGTTTTCAGATAGAATTTCCTGAGTTCATTGTCTCTTATCCTGTCAGTGAGCACTGCCTTTTCTTCAGTCTCTCCCATCAGGTGCTTATACGCATTGATGAGCTCCCCTGCCCTGAGCATCTCAGCCATCTCAGGCTGATGAGTCCCAGCTCTCTGAGCCTTTCCTCTTTTGAGAAGTGCTCCAGTGCTTTAATCTTCATGGCCCATTGCTGGACTTGCTCCAGTAAATCCTTGCTTTTTATGATTTGGAGAGCCCAGGGATGGATGCTGCACTCCAGGTGTGACCTCATCAGTACTGAGCAGAGAGGAAGGATCATCTGTTCACTAGGACCGTCAGGTCCTTCTTTGCAAAGCTGCTCTCCAGCTTCTCAGGCTGCAGCCTATACCTGGTGCCTGGGGTTATTCCTTCCCTCAAAGCAAGACTTGGCTTTTCCCCTTACTGAACTTTGTGTTAATCTTCTCTGTCCAGGGGGGCACAGCTGGTGGCTGGACTTTGTGCCACTGATCACAGTCTCCTGGGCCTAGTCTTTCAGACAACTTTTAATCATTTGTCTAACCTGTACTTCGTTAGTGTGTCTCTGACACTTTGTAAGACACTTTCATTTGTCAGGAGGTAAAAAGTAAATAAATAAATTAAATCTCTTAGTGTTGAGAATGATCTTAACCATTAATGTATTTTGTAGTGCAAAGTGACATCTCCACAGAGGTAGTCTTATTTGTGTATATGTGTAGTTAGGACAAAGTGGCATTCAAAGTAATCTTAGGCCTCACCTTTGACTCTCTCCAGATACGTTTTTAGAATGAGTGATTTTAGTGATATTTTCAATAAATTATACCTTCTCAGATATTTTAAGAAAAAGGTATGAAATCAGCAGATTGTTAGCTATAGCCTCAGTTAAGAAGACTGAAAAGCTATCTAGTTCTGTTGGCTGCCTATAATAAACATGATATGGTCTCTGACTTAAATCTCTATGATGCCCTATCAAGGTTCAAAAACCTGAAGAAACAGTCTCAGAATTTTGTTCTTAGAGCAATGAATAAAACTGCCAGTTCAGGCTGAACACTGGAGTTGCTGACAATGAATGGTATCTGTGCTTCCGCTTACTATCTGAAACTAATTTTTAGTTTTGTTTGTCCATGTGTAACTGGAAAAGTGTTTGTGTTTTAGAGTAATTTTTTTAAGTTTTCCCGACTGCAGAAAGGTGGAATTGAGCTAAGTCTTGTAACAGGCATTTAAAATACTATTCTTAGTTTAGATTTGGTGATCTCATCCCTTGCCATTTTAAGAGGTCTCAATTGTTTTCTGCTGAGGCACTGATAATGGGTAGCAGAATGGTATGTAGAGTTCTGGCTTGCCTTCTTTTGAGTCACTTAGAAAAAGTAATCTAGTCTTGTGAGCCTGAATTACGTGGTGAATTGTCTTCTTAAGTTTAGGTCACATCTTGCTTCTAAGAAAAATGAGCAGTTGGTTTTCAAATATCCAGAACAAGAAGGTCGACTGTGATCAGAGCAATAATATGGATAATACAAACATTTCCTGCAAATGTTTTTTGGCAGGAAATGTGTAACGAAATCCTTGTGAACGAAAATAGGAAAAATGGACTGACTGAACTCAGTATCTTAAATCAGTGTTTAATGAGTAAGATTAAAACTACTATTCCAGTTTAAGTCCCAGTGCCACTAATCAGTGGTAATATAGCTGTACTGTTTATAGAACTTGGAGCCAGTCAGTGTGTGTTAGCTCCTCTGCTGGTTTATAAACATACTTGAGAGCTTGTTTGATTTGCCTACTAGGAATGTAATGCATGCTTGAATAATATATAATCAGTCTCAGTGTAGTAGTTTTAGTGAAGTTGTTAATTAAGATTTTAGAACTCAATTAACTTGTTTTTATTTTTTTTTTCAGGACGGCTTGAATTCTTTGGTCCTTGATCTGGATTATCCAGCACTGAGGAAGAACAAGAACATTGATAATTTCTTAAATAGATGTAAGTTGCAAGTGGCCCTTGAACAATGACATAGTTGTGATCTCAGTCATAGGAAGCTGAGTGGTCAGAAATGCTTTACTGATGGTCATTGTACTGATTTTTATAACTCTGAGCTTCTATATTCAGAAGGCTTTGGAGGACCATTTGTTACAGAAAGAAGTTTCATTTTGGGGAGTTATTATATTACTGAAAATAATGTTGAAAAATACAAGCTGTAGATTTTTGTTTTCTTAAATACAGTTGGAAAAATCCTTTTATGTTATTTTTTTTATCTTACGTATGTGTAGCTATATAATTTGCTAAGCATATCGCATATCCAAGTTATTATTCCTCAGGAATTCATTACACAAAATGTCAACATTGTTTATATAGTCATACTTGATCTAACCCACAGCCTTCTGTGGGTTTTTAAAACTAAAAACTAAAACTAAGGTTGTACCTTAAAATATGTTGGTGCATTTTTGCACCTTTGCATAGATGTGTGTGATTCTCCTCAAATTAATTGTAGACAGGATCTTGGAGTTCATTGAGCATATGGAAATGAAAGACTGTACATCAGAGTAGATGTATTTTGTCTTTTCAAAGTGATTTCTATCCATGTATATAAGCAGAATATTTTTCTTGTAAAAATAGTGAGCCATTTGTTTAAAATGTAAGTTGCAGTGAGTAGGCCTTCTTGGAACAGCTATGCTTTGTGGGAGCTTATTTTGAGATCCATATTTTTTTAAAAAGCTTTTTCTTTTGCATAAGTTAAGGTTCCTGCAGATGCAGTCTTATCAGCAACTCGTTTTTAGATTCTTTACTTGTAAGAGGTGTATTTCTGCTCTCTGTTGTCCTGGGACTCCTTGAAATATCCACTCATGCTCCTCAGTTAAATGGTGGCCTGTGTAGTAATTTGTGGTGAGTTCTTTTGTTTGGAATTCAGTGCTTCTCTGTGAGGTTTGGCAGAGCCCTGTAGATGAACATACAGCTTTACAGTTGCCAGTAAAGTCTCACTTGGAGAAATCACTTAAAATACAGTAAATAAGAAACAGCAGATTAGGAAGTAGAAGCATACTTTGGGATTATTCTCAGTTTGAGTTCAAAGGAATTCAAGCTGATATTTGTGAAAGAAAGGGTTTGAATCAGTATTTTAAGTATCTTTGTTACCTGCAACTAAGTGCTGTATGTGTAAAGTAAGGGGAAAACCCAGTGAAAATGACAGAAATAACATTTATCGGTAACTTCTATGAGCTGTTCAGATTCACTTTTACATTACTGTGGGAAAATAATTTAACCTTGTGAACAGGTTGGATTGGTTTGTTTGTTTGGTGTTTGTTTTGTGCAGCCCCTGAACATTCTTGCTGTCTGTCTGCCCTTTTTTGAAGGCTGTTGCTTCTTCTCCTCCTCTATGTTCCCTCCAGTCGTTATTTTAAATATTATTAAGTATCTGATGTGGCCTACAGGCTACCAGCAATGGCAGAAACATGGAAATATACTTTCCTTCACAATTTTATTATTACCTTTTTTAGTTAAATGAGCTGACAGTATACAATTGAAATAGCCAAATACTAATTAAAAAAATTCTGAGACATGTTACCAAAAAATTCATAGTAGTTTTCAAAGAGTTTTCAAAGGTGTACTTCATCCTCACCTGTTGAACTTCAAAAAAAAAGCATGTAAGACCAGACTATTTTGGCTCATAGATCGTGTGTCAGTGCATCTCTCTTAAGAATCACCCATGTAACTTCTCTCAGGTTTCCATACTGCCTGGGAGAGAATGAAAGATAATGCTCCATATCTTCTGTGATTTACACTTAAAAAAATAATTCTGAACTGAGAATCTGGTAAACATTTGAGGATAGTAATTTATTGGCATTGCAGTGGAAAGAATCAGTCCTGGCAGTGATGTCTTTCAAAGTCCTTTCCAACACAGGTGTTTGTGTGGTTTGCTATGTACCAGATTGGGGAACTGAGCAGAATTAAAGCAAAGAGTGGGGCGGTTTGTTTTTTCTTTTTGTTAAAACTAGTCAGGCAAAAGAAAAGCAGACCAGTTTCTGATTTTCATTTCACTTTACTGATACTTTACCAGTACAAAACAAGCTGCTGGGGTGCAGGAAAAAATGGGGCAACAACTGGGTTCTTATTGGCTTTGCGATTTTATGCCATATGAAGTTGCTGAACCCATAGCTCATGTCTTCCTGGAAACTGTTCTGAGGGTAGCAAGGATCAGTGGAAAGAGCATTACACAGGCTTGCTGAAGCCTCTTGCTACCTTGGGCTTGGAAGAAGAGTTGGGAATTGTGTTAGGAATTTATGGAACTGTAAGTTGTTGCTCTCTTAGGTTAGGGAACAGTGAGTTCTTGTCGCTTGTGATTTTTCTCAGCATCTGAAGAACTGTAGCAAATGCCTAGATGAGAACTGCTGTCAAAAGGTTCTGACAGACGCTGATGAGCAGTCTGTGCCAGGGGCCTGGAGCCTGCATCCTTCCTCAGGGCTTCCTGAAGGCAACCCCAGAGAGATGGCAGGGCCATCCCATGAGTTAGCAGTGGGGTGCACAGTAAAGCAGCTGAGGTGAAGTCATTGCGATTGTTTTAATCCATATTGCACAAGTCTTCAAAAGTTGTGGAGAATGCTAAATAATCATCACAGTTTCGGTCAGTTTAATCACTTAATTCTTCCACAATAACATTTTGAGAAAGAATTTTTTTTTTTCCTACCATATTCCCAGGGGTTTGTGTGCACCCTACTTCCAACCTACGTCAAGTCATTGCTATTAAGGTTAATGTTTTATTAATAGCTTATTTTAGTTTAAAAATGAAATAGTGTGCACCTCAACTGAGACATTGATTGATGTTCAGCTCAACTCATAGTTTCAAGCTGAAACTCGGATGTTTCAACTCATTTCACAAAGGCAGTTTATTAATTTCCCATACTATAGGAGTTTGATGTATCCTGTTTCTGTGACCACTTTGCTGAAGCAGCTTCTTCACTTGTTTAATATGCAAGAAATTCTTTCATTGCCTGCTTTCCCTTACTATTCTGATTTCTTACCACTTTCTCTGAGGTATTGACCCCAAGTGGAGCCTGTATTTGTTGTAAGAGGCACATTAAGTATCTTATATAATACAACCTTTCCTTTTCAGTCTTTTATGTTGTTTTAATCAACTGTTGGGATTCTGGATAAATTGCTGTGTTCTTTTAGAGTATTCATGGAAGGGAAAGCATAACACAATATTTAATTCCTGAAACAATGAGAGGAATCTCATAGTCCTCTGAGAGCAAAAACTAGTTTGCTTGTTTTAGAAAAGAAGGGTGAGTTTTCCAGCATGGACTTGGTGTAACAAATCTTTCTTGGTGGTTTCTTTTCCTCTTCTATCATCTAGACCAAGGCAATAGGTTGAGTAAATTCTTCTAAGTCACTTTTTCTGTCATCTGAGATTTGTCAAGTGTTGAATCATGTCTTGGTGGCTTGTGCCTTTTTTGGTAGTCTCCCTTTCAGGTGCTACTTAGCCTGTTGGCTGCTATAACTTCTGGGAGCAGAAAGTTAAATAATTAAATAACAGATTTAAGCAACAGTTGAAAATATTTGATCATTTATAATCTTATCATCAGGAATAGAAGGGCACAAAGAATGGATTTTGAGTAATCCAAGCAGCAGTGCAGGGAGTGGTGCCATCAACAGGCCTGGTACAATCCAGAAGTCTTGACTCCCTCAGTGGATCAGTGACTTCCTGTGCATTATCCAGCATCACTCAAGAACTAGAAACCTGTGTTG
The DNA here is from genome assembly GCF_025592945.1 of Manacus candei. Classification (NCBI taxonomy): domain Eukaryota; kingdom Metazoa; phylum Chordata; class Aves; order Passeriformes; family Pipridae; genus Manacus; species Manacus candei. The sequence goes on from NW_026138059.1 coordinate 4,091,428, forward strand.
TTGAAATGATTTGCTGATATTTTGTAGGTTGGCAGACTTGCAGAGTGTAATGGCAATGGACGTATTTACAGTAGAAGGAACTTTTAGTGCAGATGTGACATTTGTGCAGCAGCTTTACTGACCCCCTGAATAAACTTCCTAGAAAGTTGCTTTGACCATTTTACTCTCCAAGCAGACACTGCTTACTTGGAAGTTTTATCTGCTAAGGGTAATTTCTTGCAAAATTAACAGTCCTGGTTCCTTTGCTTGCATTTCGTTGTGTCGCTTGAAGCTGCTGAATCATGTGCCAACCGTGCGGCCACCAACAGAAATGTGTTATCTGGTGTGGTGTGAGTGCCTGCCATGGCTGTAGCTCTTTGTGCTCCCTGCTTCCTGCCAGCCACACTGATGAAGTGTCACATGCCAAGAAGACTCTTAGAAATGTAGTGCACGGCAGAACTCACATTGAGTTAAGGAGCTAATCGCTACTCTGGTTTTCTCTTGGCTTCTCTTAGAGCACTCCTTGCCAGGTCTTTGCTGTTGCCTCAGCAGGTTGGACTCCAGTTCTGTTCTTAATGACATTGTTCTAGTAAGAGTAGGGATGGGAGACGTATCAAATAAACAACTTTCCCAAGAAGAGCACGGAAGCCATAGTGTTTAACACAGAATGTCTCAGATGTATAAACAAGTTATATGTCGGTGTTATTAACCACTTTTCCATTTAGGTACTCAGTAGATACAAAGCAATTCAGTCCTGCCATCAGGCTTATTTTCATTAAGGAATCTGTTCTCTGCAAGCTAGAGGGCTGCTGCTTTCTGTTTCCCAGTCTTCTGCTCTTTTTGTCTGTGCAAGTCAAAATACTTCGTGTCCACCTCTTTTCTCTGGGGCGTGGAAGCACTACCCCGTCTGAAGCTGTGCCTTCTAGGTTCTGCTGCTTCTGCAAGGTCTGCAACAGCTTCCTATTCTTCACACACCTTTGACCAGATATTATGTATGCACACCTAATGACTTCAGTCTTTCTGTTGTGCTTTCTGTTTGGTTTTGGTTGGGTGTGGGATTGCAGCACTTCCTGGCTGTACTTCAGTTTAACTTCTGGCTGGACTTGTGCCTAGGGCAGTAGCTTTTGACTTAAGGAGCTCCACAGCAGCACTCACTGACTGACTGTGCCTGACCTGTGGGGTAAAATTGCATCCCCTTGCATTTTTATTCATCATATATACACAACCCAGGACTGCTTGATGCACATTCTTTTATTTAAAGAAAATAACCTTCATATGAACTTCTTTTTTTTTTTTTTTTTACTTTAAAAAGCAGAAAAGTGTGGTTTTCTCTTCCTCCCCATCCCCCTTTACTCTGCTAGTCAGGTATTTTTTCTGTTTTTGCACAAGCATTTGCAACCTTCAGCCACATTCTTACTGCCAGCTGTCAGTGACTGATCCAAACACTCTGCCCTTTCAGAAAGTGAAACTTCATTTGTTTAAAGATTATAGTGCCATTTTTAAACAGTAAATCAAAAACTGTCTTTAAACACTCTTGGTATCCAGCATTCCCTGTCCTTCCTGTGTTAAAGAAGAAAACTGAATCATAGGTGGTGATATTCTCACGTTTAGGACTTCTACTCAAATGTCACAATATTTTTATCAGATTCCATTATATTCTGGGTCTGAGGAGTCCATCTGATTCCTTCCTTTAAACATAACATTTTTCTGCTGCTGGGCTTTGTTCTTTTGCAAATTTATGAGGCTGTAAGATGCAAACTGTGGTATCTGTGCATACAGATACCACAAATTTGCAAACTTACCTGTGTGAAATCTTCCAAAAATTCAGAACTCTACTAAAAGGCTACTCTTGGAAAGGTCTCTTGCACCTTGAATTAGATCATGTTATGTGATATGTGAACTACATCATATGATCCAGCATGGGTTGCAATTATGACAGGGCTTCAGGGTTAATCTAAACTTGCCTTCTTGCACCCCAGTTTTTTTGTTTCAGATTAGTTCCATGCATTGATTATCTGTTCCATATCTGTAAAATTTTATGCCAAAATAGACAATCCATCTATGTAACTGATACCTTCACAACACTTGCATCCCTAGATGATACTGTTTTTAACTAAGATTATTAAATCTTAGTTAAAGGGGTTGAGAGGGGTGACTTCATTGCTCTCTAAAGAGGGGCGAAGTGGAGAGGAAGGTCTCCTCTCTGGTATCCAGTGACAGGACATGTGGGAATGGTTCAAAGCTGCACCAGGGGAGGTTTAGACTGGACTTTAGGAAGCATTTCTTTACCAAGTGGGTGGTCAAACACTGGAACAGGCTTCACAGAGAGACGGTCAATGCCCCAAGCCTGTCAGTGTTTAAGAGGCATTTGGACAATGTCCTTAACAACATGTTTAACTGTTGGTGAGCCCTAAGTGGTTGGGTGGTTGGACTGATGGTAGCTGTGTGTCCCTTCCAACTGACAGGGCTCTATACTATTCTATCCTATTCTATCCTATCTCTTAGCTAAGAAAGTAGGATTTCTCCATTCTCAGCATTTCACAGGGCTGATAAAAGTGGGAACTCCTCTGTTGGTTGCTTCATATATTACATTATGGGTTTTTCATTGCTTAATCACAATGTTTAATGCTTAAAGAGTTTCACTGGAGCTGTAGTAGCGTGGTTTGTAGTTTCTGCATTCTGTTTTGAACACAGAAATATTCTCTTGAGTTTCTGATCAGAGCTATGTAAAACTACACACTAGTTTTTCAATGTGTTGAAATACTTGCCATCTCATTTCACACATCTGAAGGTATTTGTAACATCTTAGAAACATTTGAAAATAAATTCATGTGATTCCTCTCCGTCATGAGATGTAATATTGTGTTCAAATATGTAGTTGCACATTCTCTCTGCCTTGAAATTTGCTGATGTTCCTTCTCTACTGCTGCTTCCTGTGAATTTACATTTATTATTATTTGTCTTGTGCCAGAGCTGCAGTTAAATAAGCTTCCAAGCACAGTCTTCCCTTCTCAATCTGCAAAATTAGTTCACATTATTAACAAAATAATAAACTTGGTGTGGGTGAAGCACTGTTGCTGTCCTATGCTTCCTGTCTAAGCTTTCCTGATTCACACTCTGACTTACTTCAGTCTTACTGGTACACTGAATGTCACAAATGTATTTACTTTTTGAGGTTTTAATTGCCTCTGTCCTTACAACTTTACTAGCAGACTATTGCCTCATTATTAACATTAATCTCCTCCCTTCCCTGTCACATTTAATCTTTTCCACAGAAGAAGAAAGTTTGAATTGCATTTTTGTATTCCACAGGTTAGGAAGAATCACTGGAGGTCAAGTGGTCCAACTCTGCTCAAAGTCAAACCATTTCTGATGTTATATTACATCATCCAGGTCCTTGGGCAGTTGAATTTTGAAAATTTCCAAAGACAGAGGTTTTGTAGCTCTACTGGGCAATCTGCTCCATTCCCCAATTCTTGGTATTCTTTTCCTACAAAGTAGAATTTCCAGTGTTTCAACTTGTGTTGACTCTTGTCCTTTCACTTTGCACCCCTTAAAAGTAAAGCCTCATTTCAGCTTCTGTTGAGGCCAACCATTTGTTCATCCTAAGTTGAACAATTCAGTTCTCTCAGCTTCTCTATGAATACCACGTGAAGCATCCTGGTGGACTTCCATAAAGCTGGCGAATGCTTTGATATTTTTCACGCACTGAGGACCCCAAAGTTAGACATAGCATTCCAGATATGGTTTCAAAAGTGACAAATAGAGGAGGAAATCTACTTCCCACTTCCCTCAACCTACTGGCTATGGATTTACCCATGCAGACTTGTACACAGTCAGTGCAAAGGCTGGCTGCTTGTTCCTCTTTGCTTGGCTTATTGTCCACCAAGGCTGTCAGGTCCTCTTTCTCAAAGTGCCATCCTATACTGTCGTGTGATGTTGCATCCCAGCTCCAGGACTCTGCACGTGCTGTTGTTGAACTCTTTGAGCTTCCTGTCAGCTCATTTATTCATCCTGTCTGGGTCACTCCTAAAAGCTGCCCTGCCCTCCAGTGTATCAGCTTTGAACTTAAAACCACCGACTGTGACTCCAGCAAGTATTCCACTCACCTGGTAACTTCTCTGTGCAATCCACGTTGGCGTTGTTTGGCTACAAAGATGCTTTGGGATGCTGTGTTGAAAGTCATGCTGCAGTATAGGAAAGGATGTATGTACTGCTCTCCCCTTGTGCACCAAGACAGACATCTTGTCATAGAAGGAAATCAGGTTAATCAAACACAGTTTGTCCATTTTAGATCCATTCTGACCGTTCTTATCCTTTCTGTTTGGAAGCGGATTCCAGAAGGATTTGCTCTGTGCTTGTTGCAGGCAGTGTGGTCACTCTGCTGGTCCAGCCTGTAGCTTTCTGAATCCTCGTTGTTACCCTTGTAGAGAACGGACATGACATCTGCCCTTTATCAGTAATCAGGAGCCTCCCCAAGTTGTCATGACCTTTCAAAGGTGATAGAGAACAGGCTGACAATGGTGTTTACTGGCTTGTTCAACATACTTGGATGCATCCTGTCTCATGACCTGATGTACGTCAAGTTGGTTTATTGGTCCTTAACTCTAACTTCCCCTACTGCAATAGTTTGCTGCTCCACACTCAACTATTGCCTTTGAGGAACTGGGAGGCCTGTGAGCAGAGCTTGAGTGTGAAGTCTGAGGCAAAAAAGATCATTGAGTACCTTGATCTTCTCCATGTCCATGGCACTAGATCCCCTATCTCACTGAGAGCAGCAGGCCCATATTTGCCTCATTCTTTCTTTTATTGTCAGTGTATTTATAAAGACTCTCATTGCCCTTCATAACCCTGGCTAGTTTCAATTCCAGCCAAGCTTGGCTTTCCCAATTCTGTCTTTGCTTGTTTGAGACATTCCTGCTGGATCACTCATACCCGTTTGGGACATCTCTGCTTCCATGGTCCAAACCTTTGCCTTTTGTGCTTGACTTGAGGCAGAGGTTGTCCATTTAGCTGGACTGGCTCCCCCCTGCCATTCCTGTTCAATTTCTAGCTAACTAGAACAGACTGTTCTTGTGCTATGAACATGTCATCTTTGAAGATCAACCCACTCCTCTGCCCTTCACAGCAGCTTTCCACAGGATCCTGCCAGTGAGTTTCCCAATCAAGCTGTAGTCTGTTCTTCTGAAGTCCAAGGTCTGCTATTTTTCTTCCTCATTTCTGTTAAGAGTCTTAAGTTCCACCACAGTTGCTTCAGCTAAGGCTCCAATAGACTTTGTCTTCCTGGGCCAGATCATTCTTGTTTGTGAATAATAGACCAGAGCACCTCCCTGATTTGGCTTACTGCTTGCTTGGAACAAAATAAATGTTCTTGATAGTCAGGCATCTCCTGGATTGTTTGTAGCCTGCCAAGCTGCTCGTTGTAAATATGTAGGGATGGTTAAGCTATTTACTAGATGTTCATTATCATTAACTTCCTCGGACTATGTCATCTTTAATGTCGTACTGGATTAACTGTATCTCTGATCCTTTTTTCCTCCTGTATTCAGATCTGAGATCCTCTTTCATGCCTTTCTAGGGATCAAATTCCATGGTATTTGACCCTAAACAGGGATCTCACAATATACACCTCTACTCCTCTCTGAATATAAGCATCCACAGCTTTTCATACAATTTCATGCTCTACTCTGGTAGAGTTCTTGCTCCAGCCACCTGGTTGCTTTGTTTTGGTTCTTCTCAGTGTGTGCGGGGAGCTTGCCATGCCTAAGAAAGATTACCTCCCGTATTATGGATTCCATTCATTGCTTCCATTATCTTTTGTCCTTGTAATAAGAATAGACTTAAAAAATGCATTTAGCCAGGAATGCATTCATAGCATGCTTCATTTGCAAAATTAAAGAGTCTAGGACTTTGTGTGTTTTTAGAATTTGTCAGAGGTCAGAATTTCGCTGGTTTCCCTTATGGATTCTCACAAGTGCCAACAAGACACATACTGACAGCCAGAGCTTATCTGCAGAACATTATACCAGAGAATACTTGAACAGAGCATTGTAGACATCATTTTAAGAAGTGTAGTGAACACCAAAAAGCACTTTGAGATGGCCAGCAGTTACATACACATAGGTAAACTTGAATCAATGTATCGGATGGAATGAATGAGTGGGTCTGAAGTCATGTCTTTGCGTGATCCGTAGTTGTACATGAAGGTTGCCATTTGACTGCTGTTGAACCCTCCAGGTGTGTAGGAGCAGGTCGCAGCTGCACTGGTTTTGTGTGTACCAAGTCCTCTACCTCTGCACAACAGGCATCTCTGCCTCTCTTCATTGCCAGAGTCTTCTTGGGAGCTTTTGAGTGATTATTAGAGGTGTGAAATGAGAATCAGCAAAATCCAAAAGACATTTCAGTTGTTACAGCTAAAGGTAGAGGGTTAATGGTTTCCAAAGAATAATGAAAGGGGATATTTAGAGTGACTGCAGATTTCAAGAATTATCAAGAAAACTCTGAGCATTTAAATGCAAATAGCTTATTTTTACTCTAAATGAAAAATTATAGAGAAAATTCTTGTATTCTGTTAATACATCCATTATCACAACTTCTATTTGATTTGTTTTAGATGAGAAGATTGTGGAAAAAATCCGAGCTTTACAAATGAAAGCTGAAGACTATGATGTTGTAAAGGTGATTGGAAGAGGGGCTTTTGGAGAAGTGCAGCTGGTAAGAATGTAATGATTTAATGTTTAGAGAGATTTCCAGTTCTAGCCAAAACCTTCCTCAATTTTCCACACTTTATATCTAAAAATGCATTCTTATAAAGAATAAGTATTATTTTCATTGTGTCATGAGGTCATTTCTGCACATAGTAGACAGTGCATCTGAGTTTAAAATGTGATGGATTGGAAGGGAAGGACTTGGGAAATAGTTTATTATCCTTTGATCAATGTCAAAAAGGCAGTTCATGGCAATTCTAAATTTTTTTGGCCACAAGCTTCACTGTATAATAATGTCTGAAACCTTCCTATGAAAGAGCAAGTATATAGTGTGACAAAAGAATTTTGTTTTGTTCTTATAATTGTAATGCTTGCACTGTATTTAACTCACATGACTCAGGATTTTTAAAAGATTTATTTTTTAACATTGTCCCCTCAACATTGTATGCTCTGTAATAGCTAAAGTAAGAATGAGATTGCTTTGTAAATTTTTATTGTAGAGAAATTCTATTTAAAAAAAAAGGCAAAATACAAAAAAACCCCTTGGTGTATCACGCATAGTCTGATTTTCGTTTAATTTTGGTTTTTCCCAGACTTCCAAGTCCTAATGTGTGATAAGTGACACAAAAATGTGCACATATGTATAAGATGGATTGATATGTCAGTTTTGAAATAAGCCTTGGATGTAAGCACCAAATAGAATCTGAAATACAAACACCAAGGACAAGTTATCATGAGCTTACAGATAACTGTGCACCAGCTAATCTAGGATACTTTTCTCTGTGAGCATTTTTAGTGGAAGAGAGCTGTGGAGCAAGTAAATGGAAAGTGGAGCAACTAATTTGCAGCAATTGAAGCTTGTTATCTTGTTACCATAAGGTAACAAAAATTACCCTTTTGCTTTTTGACATTGAACTGACATTTTACTGTTATGTGCTATTTTTGCACTAGGAAGCTGGGAAAATTATATTGTCTTGTAATACATAAGCATTTTGGAAAATACAAAGATATGTTGGGGTTTTGTTGAGGAATGTGGTAAAATCTAAGCTGTGAAGTGCTTATAGAAGGTATAGAGTGTATAATGGTAATACATTTATGATCCATTTATAAAATTCTTTGTATTTTCCATATTAGCGTTGGTGAAATTAATGGAAACCAGGGAAGAAAACCTAAAATTAGCCTGAAGCTGTGACTAGAGTAAAGCTATTTGCATGACTAATGGGTAATTTGCAAATTTAGATGTGATTTATGCGGCAGATAGCAACATTTAATCAGCAATTTTTATTCATTTGGTCATTTTTGAGACACTTTCATCCAAGTCTGGCAACATGAGAATGTAGCACCCTCTTACCTATTTTTATCAGGGTCATTTGCACTTTGTTTTTATCCAGAAGAATGTATGAAGTCTGCAGTGGAGTATTTCCAAAAATCCCCATTTTCTAACAAGATTTTAAAAAATAATATGTATCTTTATATGATTTTATATCCTTGCTGGCAAGAAATTAAAACCAAAACCAGAACCTTTAGCAGAACCTTACCTATGTGTGAAAGGGCTGCTGCAGGGAGCTTTGTAAGAAAGCGGGCTGTTCCTTGTCTTTTCACTGACAGACACATCAAATGGTTTGTTTTAAAGTCCTTGATTAGATGTTTTTATCTTTATGTTTATCCACTTGTAGCAGCAAATAGAGACTCTCCTTTTTCATGCACTTGCATGGGAAGTCAGTGAAAAGTCAAGTCATAAGGAGCAGAGTTCCTCGTCTGTTTGCTGAGTAGGGGTGAGATGAAAAAGAGAAGATCCCAATAACAGAAGCTGTGCCTTTTTTGGGTGTCACACTCATATATTTGCTGGAAGGATCCAAGAGAATTGTGTTTTTGATGTGCTTCAAAAATGAAGATGTATTTTCATATATGTATTTCTAAAGATAGAAGGGTTTTTCTAAATAATCCATGTCACGCACAATTTAGATTTTGAAGAAGAGCTGATTTTTCAGTGTCTGTGCTGCAGTTAGGCAGTTTGAGGGATCTGAAGACAAACTATTTTTCATTTGCCTGACCATGAAAATGGCAAAATGCTTGGTAACCTGGTTATATAATAATGTTTTTTGGGTTTTGTTTTTGTTATGTTGGGGTTTTTTTATTCTTTAATAAACCCTTCAAAAAAGCAGGAATGCTTGGTGCTGGAGGGGAACTTCTGTGTGTTCATATAGAACTCTTCTGTACTTTATGTCAATTTAAGAGAACACCATTTTTCTGTAATGTAAAAATATAAGTTGAAATCATAATGTTATGCAGTCTTACAGCTAAAAAGCAGTGAGCTAATAAATACAATTGCAGATCTGAACTAATATTAGCTGGTGATGTGGACAGACATACCTAGATTTTTTGCCTCACAAGGTATGATACAAATTTAAACTATTGAGCTAAGCTATATCTATTTCTACTTCATTTAAAATGCTAACACCACTGTTGCAGATGATGGATTTGCAGTAAGCAAAATATTTTGCAATACTTTCTGCGATCAAAATAGAAATTTGCTTCAGTGAGGACTCAGTGCAGAAAGAACCATAAATAATACATGATTAACTATGTGAATTAATGAATGTTTTGTTATCAGTGTGTGCTGTTGTGCATGGGTATTTGTAGCACAAATATTTATTATATGTTTCTAATGATTATATTGGAATGCTTATTTTTTGGCTTGTAATATTTACAGCATAAAATAGGCAGCTATGACCTCTGTCATTTAATTTTATTTTCCCCATTTCTTCTGCTCCAGTATAGCATTTTCTTGTTGAAGTGGTGTGGAGTGATCAGCTTTCCAGATTCTTTCAGAAAAGGGAAACAAATTCTCTACTGTTGTATCTTACAGTTAGATTGTATTTTAAAAGCCTCACTTTTCTCCCTTCTTCTGCCCTCCAAAAAATTAAAAAAATTCAGTCCAGTAAGGAGAGATCAGATGATTCTGGTTTGAGCATCTGACTTCGGTGGAAAAACAATTTCCTTACAGCTCCAGAAGTATTAAACTCTACAGTTGAGCTCTGGTCTCTGGTTTTACTGGATCTGTAGTGATGGGGAAAGCTAAGAAAATAATTGCCAGCTGCCAGACCACTTGTTCTTTTATGCAGTGCCGTGAATAAAAGTGACTGGTGTTTGGGCAGACAGAAAAATTGAATTATGGTGCTTAATATGTTACTTGTGGTTTATGCAGAAACAGTAATTTATGAAAGCACATCCTGAGTACTTCTTGTTTGTTTTCACTTGAGGAAAAATCCTCTTGATATGAAATTGAAACTTATCTTTAGTCCCTTCTCCTGGATCTAACCATGAAGGACTGCAACATTGCAGTGACACACCAGACTGACCTGGTCATGTACTGGAAGAGAAAACTAAAGCAAAGCTAAAGTTTTTTTGTGTTTGAGTGCTAAAGGATGGTCTGGGTGTCAGTCTTCACTGTGTGATTTCTTAGTGTTGCAAACCAGCAGTTGTCATGGCCTGCCTAAAGAGGTGCTGGTTTACTTTTTTCCATTAAGTGCTTTGCTTATTAGGTTTAGTTCCCGTCCACTGCTGTTGTGCAGCTCTGTAATAGAGCAGATAAAGTCATGGTTTTTTACCTGAAAATTTGTCAGAATATGAACTTCGGTGCCCTATCCATAGTCGTATGTTATGGCTCTATTAAGTATTTTAGGATACTTGTGATTACTTCAAACCTTGGAGTTCATTTCAAAACTCCACTCTAGGACCTTCATTTTCTTTTAATCATAAAAGAGACAGTACCATTGCCAATGCTGCATATTCAATCTGATAACTTCAAATAGATATGTTATTTTCTTTGCCTACAGATCGTCTTCTGGCGTGGATGCTGTAGAAATAATGGGTGCATTTTGCCTGTACTCCTTTACTGAAAGTCTTAGATTGTTGAAGCACAGTAGAGTGAAATTCTTTTTTCTTAATGCATTTTCATTAGTTAAATGAGGCCATGTTACTCAGTGCTAATGGCATGAAGGGATTTTCCTACCTATTTTGAGAGTTACTGTGGTGAGCTGCAGTTTAAATTTGGCAGGTCCTTTTAACAGTTGGAAGAAATTGAAACATCATGACAGTTTAATACATGAATAATCTGCTGTATGAGCCAATATCTGTATGTACAAATATAGCTCTGGGTGAAGAGTACAGTGACTAGCAGCTAAAAAGGCTGTCTCCAGGGGCCACGGTGGTGATAGAAGCAGTAATATCAGTGGTAGGTCTGTTCCCCTGCAAGGTGTGCCAAGACACACTCAGTCTCTGGGTGTGCCATACCAGTTATTGCTTTGGTTCCTTGATTTTTGTACAGAGAAAGAACCTATCTTGAAATTTTCTCCAGAAGTAATTTAACCAACTAATAAGCTATTGGCACTACTTTAGAGAGGTGCACAGGCTGTGATTTTGGGTCTCCCCACCCTGTTTACTTTGCCTCTCCTGTGCATGAGCTTGTTTCAGGCTGTGCTAATTTTCAACAATTTTTTTCCCAAAGTAGTGGGAGACAGGTGTTCTTTTAAAGGAAGGCAGCTACACTAACTACACCTATGCAAGAGTACACACCAACCTTAGGAACTGTAAACTACTAAATACATTGCAGAACTTTACATGAACTTTCACAGAAAATGCATCTTCAATTAAACAGTATCTTTTTGTGGTTTCTGGTCTTTGTGTTTCTTCTGGTTTTGGGCAGGATTACAAGAGCTCTACTTTGTGGAGTATAGTTTGTGGTGTACCACCAAATCTTTGTAAATAGTCCCATGTGGGATTAGTAAATGGGAAGGAGTTAATTTTCAAAATCCTTTTTTAGGACACCCTCACTAACTGACTAATTGTTGATATCTTAAAATGTGCTTATAGAGTTGTTAATAAAGGTAGATATCCTGTTTCTGTTCTGGTGTTAGGCTGGAGGTTTTTTGGTCTAACTATACAGAAGGTTGTTGGTTAGTGTTAAACTAAAACCTCTGCATCTATATCTTGAAAGCAAAAAGCCCCAATTTCAAGTAAGTTCTTAAATAATCCTGTTTCTATTCATGTTCTCACTCTTTCCAAGATTACCCCCTGCACTGATACTTCTATTCCTTCAGCAATATTATTTTCTACTGCTCCTCTGCAGCAGGAGACTCCCAGATTTGTAGACCAAATAGATGCCTCTCTGAAGCTTTGCACTGCAGATATAGTGGACCTGAAACATTTACAGCTGTTCAGAAAAAGCTTCTGTTCTTTCAAGTAGCGTAATTAAACTAGTGCAAAACTAAGGTCAGGAGATCTGCTTTAGTTTTCTAAATGTGAGAGTTTTAAATGCACCAGAAAATCATAACTTCTATTTCTGGTGCATTTCACAAATTTCACAAATTGATTTCAGAAATTAGTCCTCTGAATTTTTTATTTTAACGGGAAGAAAATATGCAAAACGTTAAGGTGCAGTTAATTTATTTTTTTCTGCTGACTCAGACATTTTACAGCTGAATACTTCTCACCTTGATTTCTGTAAGGAACACTCAAGAATGTTAAAAACCTGGTGCTTTAGTAGTTGTTTCATAAAGCAGCATAAGTCTCATATTGTTTAATTAGCAGAGTAATGACTGCAGTGTGTAATTTAAGGATTTGGTTTCATGTTTGCATTCAGATGAAGTTTTCCAAAATATTTTCATATTTTTTCATAGAAGTTTTAATTCCAATTTTCCAATAAGGTTTATGTTACTAATTTTGCACCATTTAAAGTGAGTTTAAGAACTATTTAGGAAAAGAAAGAAATAGGAGCAATCTTTACCTGGTGCAAAATAAAAATTGGCAGAGGCTGAAGCCAACTGCTTGCAGAATTTCTAACATGAATGACTTAAATGGCTAGACAGTGTTCAGAATAAGAAAATACAAACACGGACTTTATTTCTCCTTACGTGATCTAACTTTTGATGGGGGAATAGCATTTCCTTTTTTTTCTGTGAACAGTCATTTTATCTTTTTAGTGTTCTGGGTGATTTGAAGTAGGCACCTTCACTGAGAAAATGTTAAGAGCAGTCCAGGTCTTTAGAGAAAGGTGGTACTTTTCTCATTCTGAGTTTTGCGTTGGGTTTTTTTGGAGGTTTTTTTCTTTATTATATGCTTGTGTTGCTGCATCTTCAAAGAAACAGGCTCCTCCAAAGAGCTTCTGCTCATGGCCCAGTGGCTCCTCTGCTGCGATTGCAGTGGCAGCTGCAGCCCTTGTCCAGTCTCTGGCATATCTTCCTTCCCAGGGCATCCTTCTTGTTCCACCCCTGCTATGGTGGTTTTTTTGAGTGGCTGTTAAGCTTTTCTTTCCAGGTTTGGAAGTTCTCAAATCCTTACTGTGTAGAAAATCAGGTGTATGAAGACCTGGAGGCATCACATCCCAGAAGGCAGTTTGCATATAGCAGAAATATATTGTGCTGGTGTTCAGGTTTTTAATGAGGCATTTAAAAAAAGTTGATTCTCTTCTTTCTCAACGAACAGGTTCGCCATAAAATGACACAGAAAGTTTATGCAATGAAGCTACTTAGTAAATTTGAAATGATCAAGAGATCAGATTCAGCCTTTTTCTGGGAAGAAAGAGATATCATGGCCTTCGCCAACAGTCCGTGGGTGGTTCAGGTAAGGAAGATATGTAAGAGTAAAATAATAATAATAACAACAACAGTAATAATAACGATGATGTAATAAATATTTTCCAGTCTTGAGCTGGTTTTGAATTGACACCTAAACTCAAATCACAGTTTTCTTTTTAAAAATACATTTTTACAGCAATTTCACTGATGTTTGAGTATTTGACTGTGTTAGAAAATAGATAAATTTACATTTTAGTCACCACAAATGCATCATAAAACAGAACGAAACAGACTTTTGAAATACCAATATAATTATTTGGAATAATTATTTTGGAATTTATCTTTCCAACTAAGAAAAATTCTGTACAGAAATGTAGAAACAAATGTCAATATTTTTTTCCAGTCTTTTCTTCTGATACAGTCAGTTGATCACAGGCAGTTAGTATTAAGAGTGATTTAAACAGTCACTGTCTTTTCATCAGCAGTTTGGTCTATGGGTGAGTGTGCACCCCAGTATCCTGCAAGACCAGAGCAGTGGTTTGCTGAAACCATCTTCTGTTTGGTGGTCAGTTAGAGCACCTGAGCTTGGAAGTAAAATCCAAGTAATGGAGAGTTGGCTTCTTCAGTTGTCTTGAGCACCATTGCTGGCAGCTGTCTCCTGAGATGTATCATCACAGTGTTGTAATGTGAATTATGCCTTTGGGAGGAATCAGTACTGCATATTGCCATTTGTTGTAACCGGTGAATTGCACCAGTTAATCAAATGGGTAGTGAAAGCATTTGGTGCTTGGAGAAACTGTTAGTACCTAATTTTGTTAAATAACTAATACATCTAAGTGCTCTCATGTATATTGCCATGCCTCTGTGTATTTAATAAGACTGACCTGAAGCTTTCCATATATTCTTCATAACTTCATGCAAGAAATGTTTTACAAGGTTTTTTATTTACTTGATTTGTTCTTCGAGCATGTTCTGTGCCCTTACCTATATTCAGCAGAAATACTTAACCAAATAGATATTTTTTTTATTTAGTTCTTTGTTCTAGTAACAGCAGTTGTCGGGAATTATTTTTATTTTTCACATGCAGTTGAAAGGAACGAGAAAATCCATGCATGACATGGATTTTCAAAGGAAAGTGTCACAAGCAGGATATAAATGTATGTCTGTATGTGCAAATAGCAAATGAACAAAAGTGTAGTTGCAAGTGTGCCTTCTCTGGTAAACTGTATTAGTGTGATATATTTAGGTAATGTGGTCCAGTGGGACAGGACATCGAGCTGGTTTGAAGAAAATGTAGCTCCTGTTCTGAGTTAGAAACTGGGACAGATCACACTGCTTCTCTGTGTCTTGTTTTTAATATGAAAAACAAATGATACCAGAGCCCTAGATAATTTTAATTTATTTTTTTTAAATTAAATCCCTTGAGGGCAATAATGAAAGTGCTGTATAAAGGCATAGTGCTGTTATTTATTATTGTGTAATATTAATATATTTACATGTGAGAATACAGAGACTATTTTGGATTTTAATTTAGACTTTGATGACCAAGTGCATTATCTTACTATATAATGCATATATTATCCATTTGTGAAAACAAATACAGTGCAATATGTATGTATTGAAATATATATTTCTAATCTAGGTCTTCTGTCGCTAATTATACAGTTAATTTTAATCTAAAAGTCAAATCTCCATAATAACATACCTGCCTTACATGGTTCCTCATCCTCCATGGATTCCCTTATTTTCCCTTCCTCCTTTCCATATATCCTATTTTCAGTTCTCTTTAAATTTTGTGTGTGTAATTTAAAGATGTGAATAATTTTAGATTTTAAGGTAAAGGAGCAGTATTCCCTGAGAAATAAGGTGAGACTTTCAGAGACTTTTTCACACCAGCCTTTGAACATTTGATAGTAATGCTTTTGATGGCTTGGGCTATTTTCGGACTTGGTGATTGCTGAGTGAGATCTCTAAAACTTTCAGCACTTTAGGTCTGAAATATGTTTTAAAGAGATAACTTATTTTCATTATCATGCCAGTAGAAAACATACTGACTGCAACCTATGCCAGATCAGTATTTTATTGTTAAGGATAATTTCTTTGTATTGTGTTATAGTTGTCTTCAGTAACATTTTGGTTTTCTTTCTTATTTCAATATATGTTGATTTAGGACAAAATCAGTGGTGACTTTGTGAACAAGTACAGAGTTAAGGAGTTTATAATACACACAATTTAGAAATAGTCTGAGTTGCTCACTGTTTAGGTATTTTCAAATCATTATGTGATACTCCCTTTCTCAGATTTGATACTTTGCATTTTGACTCAGTGATACTTTTTAATGCCAAGATATATGGAGATATATATATATGTGTATATATATATATATATATATGTATATATATATATAAACCTATATTATGAAAAAAAATCAGGAAGTCTTTTATCACTTTCTTTAAAATGAAGATGAAGGGATTTTGAAGTTCAGTAAATTTCAAGGTACTGTCATAATAGAAAATGTAGATTGTCTGAATGTAAAAAGTAAAGTTACTTACATAAGTTTTGACAGGATATTCTCAGGTTTAACAAAATTTCAAGATAAGGGGCTTTATTCTTTTTACTAGATGTCTCTGAAAAGTAATTGCATTTTTTTCTTTCTTTTCTATTAATGTTGCAGCTATTTTGTGCCTTTCAAGATGACAAGTACTTGTACATGGTAATGGAATACATGCCAGGTGGAGATCTTGTAAACCTTATGAGCAATTACGATGTGCCTGAGAAATGGGCCAAGTTCTACACAGCCGAAGTTGTTCTTGCTCTTGATGCAATTCACTCCATGGGCTTGATACACAGAGATGTGAAGCCTGACAATATGCTTTTAGATAAACATGGGCATCTGAAGCTGGCAGATTTTGGCACTTGTATGAAAATGGATGAAGTAAGTACGCAACTGAATAATTTATTATATATAAAACTGTAATTCTAGGGTTATTTTCTTACGAATTATAATACACAAAAGAATGTTCATCAAATGGTGTACCTGGTTAGAAAGCTGTTTCTTGTCTCCTAGTTTTAAATATGAGTGCTCTAAATAGTGTAATTTTTTTATAATAAACTGTTCTGTCACACAGAAGAAGGATGTAAACTTACTTTTCGTTATTTCTGAAAGCATGTGTGTTTATGAATTTTTGAAGTTCATTTTTTTTTTGCCAAATGTCTGAAAAGCTTATGAGATAACTCGTAGTTTCAACATTAATAACCTTGGAACAGTTCATAGGCTGACATTTTTCTGTAAATGAAATTATTTTACAGGCAAAATACAGTCCATGTGTTTTCCTGTGTCTCATTGTTCTCATAGCATCCTCTAGTGGTCATTCAAATGAGGTTGCAGTAGGGCAGCAGTGGTATGTGATATATTCATCAGAATTTGTTAGATATTTGTCAAGATGTCATGCATTATAATTGTCCAGATTTTATTACAGTCAAATACATTTTTCTAATGAGATTGCATAAGAATATTTTTAACATGATGTAATACTTTATGTTATCAAAGGTGACTTAAAAACAAATCTACCTTTGAAGTTTGCATTCTTAAAATCTTCCCTGACAAACAGTGTTAGGCTGTAAATTACAGAATGTATTCTTCCTGTGAAAAATTCTAACAGATTCTAAAAAATCCCTGTATATGAATGTGTGTAATGATTTGCCTGGCCTTTGAAAGGTTTCTGTATTAATATTGGCAAGGGTTACCCTGTTAAGCTTACTTGCTTTAGTGGTTTAGATTTTTCTGTGTATTGTTTTGAAGGTGCTTGATATAGTCTCTGCAACCTACTTAATTTGCATTTGCATCATTAAATTAATGTCTTCTCAGCTGTATCTAGAAGTACTGTCTCTGATTAGGTTGGTTTTTTTTCACATGCTAATATATTAACTTCATTGTACAACCACAGCTGTTTATTGAAATTCAGTCTATTTAGTTTTGCTGATAATTTAATAACTATTGTTACTCTAAAGGCAGAGAGAATATTCATCTCCACTTCGATGATTTACTTGCCTGTATTCTAGGGGACAGCATTTACTTTAATTGAAAAAATTGAAAGTAGTACTTGGTCTCTTAATTCAGTCCTTAAAAAATTAACTTTGTTTTGAGTCAATAGACCGTAGATCTTAAGGGAATCTGTTGTTATCTGAAGAGACAATTAAAAAGCAGCAAAAAGTTAATAATATAAATCTAAAATGAAAGAGGGATTCTCTATGCTATTTTAGAGATCCCAGAAATGGTGGACCTAGGCCTTGCTTTCCATTTTCCTTTTCGCTGCTGTTGTTAAAAGAATGGAATACTAAAATGTGGATGATGATACTGTAAATGTCAGAAATGCTTGCATGTTTCTCATAAAGAATTACAGTGAGCTCCAGTTTAGACTGGGCATCATCAATGGACCAGTAATCTGCTAAAGAAATTAATTTTTTAACAGATTACATTTTAAGTTCTTCATGTTTCTCAGACTCAGTGGAATGGCAAAAATTTTTTTTACAGGAAGCTTTAGAAGTTGAGAGATTCTGGATTGTCTCCAAATCTCATGCTACTTCGTACAAAACACGAACACATCCCAGCTGTGTAAATATAATATTGGTGTTGGCAGACTGATTTCTAGAAAATATAGCTTACCCAATACTTTTTTATTTTTTGGATCTGGATTTCTTTTAGCAGTTGTGGACATTGGTATCTTCCTTATGCTGCCAATAGCCCAGGAAAATTCTACTGCAATTTGGTTAGAGATTTTTCTGACCTTTGGTGTGGAATTGAAGTCAGTGTTCACTTAAGTCTGCCAGGCCAAACCTGACAGTTGCACTAGAATTCCTCCTTATCACTATGTGAAAAGAGTTGCTGCTAAGTGTTTTAGTGATCTTTTCCAGCATAAAAGGAACTCTTCTGTTTATATAACTCAGTTGTCATGATTTGAGGGTTTGTGGTGTTGGGTGGTTTGGTTTTTTTTGATTTGTTGCCTTTTTTAAAATCTGCAATAAGGTGAGTATTTCTATTACTGTATAAAGAATGGAGTTGGCCTCAGAGGTTCAGTAGAAATTGTGGTTCCCTTTAGGTATTTAGGTCTGGTAAGGTCGATCAGGGCAGGTTTCACCAGGTGTCTAATCTTCAGGTTTTATGTAAGAAACTAGACAGTAGTTGGCTTCAATAGGTATGGTAGGGCCAGTGTTTCCAGGCTCGGTACATGGCACTGTCCTTGCCAACTGAGCTTTCAGAAGAGCACAGGTTTAGAGGCTACCTGTTGAAAACAGATGTGACCAAAAGAAGGCATATTTGCCATTTGGGATTTTTACCTTGGCTCAGGCAGTTTCGTTGAAAGAAGCAGTGTGTTCCTGTTTTTAGAACTCAACTTCTTTCTCATTGAAGCTTATCCAAGACCCTACTGGATCCTTCTTTTTTCAGTCCATTGTCTGCAGCACACTGCACTAGCCTGTGTGCTGTGTTAGCACCTAATATATGCTATCCTAATATTTTCGCACAAGCACTCTCCAGCTCTTTTTACGGGAAGGAATTTAATGAGGAAGTAAAAGCCTGACTGTTTGCCTTGGTTCAAGACAGCAAGTCCTTCAGGTCTGATGGAGATCATCCTGAAGATGAAACCTGAATTGCTTTTCCTTCAGCAATACAATAACACTGAACGATGCTGGGAAACACTGCAGCCTCACTGCCAAGTTGTCACGAACTGTGACATGCTGTGTCTCCTGGACAGCCTATTTTTTAAAACTGTGCACTGTGCATCACTCACAGAGCTGCAGGAGACGGGTTCTGAGATCCACCTTGATCTTTTGAGGTGATGAGGGAAGTTTCGGGTAAATCACTGGCCTGAAACTGAGAACTGTTATAGTAAGTGTGCTGCTCAGGCATAAACCAGAAGCTTAGTATTTGAAACACAGGAGTAATGAGTTGGCCAGAGAAAACAGCATCCTTTAGGTCTCTTCAGAGTGTGGGGACTGCCAGGGTGCCGTATATTGCACAAAGAGGACATCCCTGTTTACTTGCCTTTGATGCCAGAGATCATAGAAGCGAGTCTGATGGTGATATTAAAGGTATCCAGTGCTTAGAAATACATACAGAGCAACACTCAAGTTCTTTGAAAGAACAAGTGTGTAAATGAGAGGAACAGAAATCTGGGAATAGTATATGCAGATGATAATGGTCCAGCCTTCACAGGGACATGATAGAATCCCCCATTGCTGGATTTTTTTGTGATGCAGTTGGTCAAGGTGCTACATAATCTTATATAGGCCATTTTTCCCACAACACATTGGGTCAGATGATCTTTCAAGGTCCCTTCCAAGCCAGATTGTTCTGTGATCTGTGAATGCACTTTTAGATTAGTTCCTGAGACAGAAGGTAGAGAGTTTCATGGGGAGTAAGTACAACCAGCTCCATGTGCTTCAAAGTGGTATGGTCTGTTGAAAACTGGTGTTAGGAAGCAGGGCCCTTTTTGCTGTAGAAATAGTTGTTTGTTTTACTGTTCAGTTCTTTGGCGTCTCATCTGAAAACTTAAGGTGTTATTACTTGGAGTTCTTTAGCATCTGTAATGTCATTGCAAAGAACTTTCCTTGTTGCTACATACCAGCCAGATTTGGGGTTGGCTGGTTTTGGCACAGCCTTTGCTTTGTTTGCTTAAGACTTCATAAAATATCAACACCTGTAACATATTAAAAAGTGTCCTTGCTTTGGTGTATTAATTATAGAGGGGTGGGAAATGGTGTGTTATTAAGTGCTTAGGTGTCAAGGCAATGTTCAGAAAATCTTCTTTCAGAACTGTTTTGTTTACTTTGTTTTTAAAGTATCTCCTTACCTGGGGAGAGATTTGGGTGGCTTCAACCAGTCTTGACTGAGCAAAAATTCAGACTTTTCCTTGTAATTTTGCATTTGGATAAGGAAGAGATAGACACACGCCAGTGTTGAAGGCCTCATTAAGATGCCACAGTCTTACCAGATGAGCAGAATTACATAACCCTAGAGCAATTCCTCCTGAGCTCAAAACAAAGAGAGGCTTAAGCTTCAGAGAAGACATGTAGGTTAGTGCACAAGTGCTGTTACAAGCAGCATATTCAAATAGTTGTTCCTGCCATGTGCCAGATCCATTTTTGAACGCTCTTAACTTTAGATTTTTGGAGCCTTTGGGCTTCAGTTTATTTCCACTGTTAAAATGTGTTTATGGGTTTTTTTGACCCATGAATGCATTAGGTCTTCTGAAAAGTATTAACTTCATTTTCTTATCCCAGGGATGAATAGCTTATGTGCTATCTCATCCATAGTATAGAAGGCAAAAGTTAACCTGCTCTTCATTCTGTAACTGAGAAGTTAAAACCTCTTCAGGTTTCAGCTTTAGCATAGAGTTGTAGAAGATGATAGGCATTTGCCAGGAGGACAGGCAGTATGTCTCTACAGTATTTAGTCATCCCTTTAGTTTTTACCTGCTGGTTCATGACTCTCTGTGTTCTGGTTTAGTACAGAAATAAAAGCTTTTGACAGTTCATATTGTGTATGAAAAGGAATATTACAATGTGGTGTGTGAGTTTTACACATCAGTACAGTTCCTAAAGCAAAATGTTTCTCTTACTTTCTTTAAATATGTATTTTGACTTTAGTTATTGCTACTAATATTCTATATCAATATTCGTAAATAATACACATTGCTGTTCATGCTGATGGCAAAATGCATGAAGAACTTTGTAAGATGACTGAGATTTCAGATTTAGAAACAGAATAAAAGATGAGTGTATTTTTGGTACTTCTCTAACTTCATCCAGAATTTCGTTTCATTCATCCATCTGGTCTCTGAGGAGTGAATACAGTGAATTTGACTAAAGGAAACAAGGCTTATAACTCTGAACTAGAATGCTGGCAGATCTGGTTGATGCTTCTGCGTCACTTAGCCCCTGCATTTTCAGTCTCTCAGCATGAAGCAAAGGGGATGAGGAATCATTCCATTAATACAACTGTGGCATTACGTTAATTAAAAAAAAAAACGAAAAAGAGCTTTCCTATTCTTTAAAAATAGCTTTTCCTTTTAGTCTGCTTCGCATCTGTAATTAATAAACAAGGTGTAACTATAAAAATTTACCTCAAACTTGATTTATTGTCTGAATTGGACAAAATTGTTATGTATCTGCAATGTAGGGCCTAGAATTCCTAACTTGTCAAAATGATTCTAAAGTTTGTCCCTGAATTCAATGAGATAAGGAGCAGTCTGATATGGTGTGTAGCTTCATATTGAAACCAATGGTAAAAATAATAAAATTGGTCAATTTTGGAAAGAGGTAGTCAAGAGAAATCACTATGAAGTAGGCAGGGGGTGACCACATTACCAGACAATGTCATTTCAGTCCATATTGTTTTTGAATAAAAAAGTAGTCTTTCAAACATACTCGTCAAACAAATATTTTAGGCTATATTTTGTAATGTTTTCTGCTCTCCTAGTAGATTAATTGTTTAAAGACTCGGAAGTATTTTGGACTGAGCTGTCTGTGTTCCTCTGTTGCGCAGACAGGAATGGTGCGCTGCGACACAGCCGTGGGAACCCCCGACTACATATCGCCCGAAGTCCTGAAGTCGCAGGGGGGTGATGGTTACTATGGACGGGAATGTGACTGGTGGTCTGTAGGGGTGTTCCTTTTTGAGATGTTGGTTGGTAAGTAGTAATTTAGTCTGCTAATAAGATTATCATTGAGTCTTTACTGTGCCTTTAGCTGTACTTTGCTGCTCAGGGGCTGGCTGTACCTCACTAACAGCTTCTGACTTTAGGCTGATACTGTGGTTTCATTTCTGTTCTCTTTGCTCTCTGTCACTCTTACGCTGTGGCAGCTGTTTGCGTGCGTGCTCAGTGATTAGTTCCCTGACTCGATTCAGCTTAAAACTAATTCTTAGAATAGTTTTAACTGGGGTCAGCTACCTCACCAACTCGTGAAGGTTTATGCCACATCAAGCAGTACTGAGTTTGCAGGGCCACAGAGATGAGAAAGGAGTGGAAAGGGCAGGACTGTCCTTTTCTTTTCTCCTCTTCTTTTTCCCACAGCATGTCAGTGTCTTCTGTTATGTCAAAATGCAAAACTATGGCTTGATTCTTTCTTCTATGCCTGAGTCAGGATTTTCCAGTAAGATACACCAGACTGCCATGGCAACGAACACAGAATATAATCTGTTAAGATGAGTCATCTGCCTCTTAATATATAGTGAGGATCAATTTTATAGTCTGGTAGCAAAATACTGATTATAGAAGGATGGAATTGAGCATATAATTATTAAAAATCCAAATCAGCATGTTCTGGGAATATTGCAGATTTGATGCTTCTGGTATCCTAAGCTAGGAAAGACATTTGGATATAAAAAGCTGTTACAATTTCTATGTCTTTCAGAATTAAGGCACTTTGGCTTTAAATAGAGTGTTTTATAATGATTAGTCTCTAATGAACAATTTTAGCAATAAAGAAAATTATTCAATTATTAAAATATTGGACATAACTGTCCAGAATTTTCTTCTCAGAGCCTCCCTTTTTTTCCTCTTGTATCTAGGAGGGAAATATTACTTAATTTCTCCATCTATTTTTGTCTGTGCTCACATATCAGATTCTGCCTGTGGTCTTCTAAAACCTGCTTTTAGTCAAGCCACAGTACTAATGAAAATGGTAATTTTATTATGAGAATTAAAATTTTATTGTGCCCTTGACTAAAAGGTAAAATGTTGGTCACAGGATGAATCCTAACGATAGTTCAGTGACTTTAGATAGTTTTAAGGTGTGTCCAAAATCAAAGCTGTTTCTGGGACAGAAGACAATTGAGAAGAGGAAGGTTGGGAGAGTGAGGCAGCAGCAAGTATCAATGATCCCCCCCTGCAGTGCACTGGTATGGCACCCTAATGAATTTACTAAAAGTTTAGAAGTTTAGATCAAGCTGGTGTGTACTAATTCCTTATTATGCCATAAAATGACAGGAGGAGACTCAAGTTAGGATTATTACATTTGTATTTTTTGAAAGCAGAATGTTTTTTGTCTGTTGGTCCGTTTGTACGGTTTTTTCATGTACTTGGCTTCTGAAATATTCAGTTCCTTGATGGAAGGCTGCAGCCAGCAAGGCTGTCCTGCCAGGTGGTCCCTGCCTGCACACAGCACACTGGGAGGGAGAAAGGAGCCTAGCTCATGCAATCAGTTGTTTGCCTTCCCTATTAAACCTATGGATTAGTTGTGAGAAAAAGCATTTCTGTGAAAGTTGCAGCTTCTTGATTACAGACCTGAACCATTTGTAAGTTCAGAATGTTGTCAGTTAATTTGAGTGTCAGTTGCCTTCATCGCTTCCAATTCTTTTCACTTGTCCCAATTTTACCTTTCTTAATTCTGTTTTCTTTGCGAATATCTTTAGAACCTATGCTGCAAACCTCTATGTGGGAAAGGTCTATGATTTTAAAAACCACCTACCATGTTAATATGGGCACCGAAGCTAATTAATTTGTCAGTGAACAAGATTTAATAATATGGCTTTAACAGTGCAGTAACACACTGGGAAGGCTCCTGCTCAGAGCTGACTTGCCTTAGGCAGGGTAGGCCTGTCATGCCTCTGAAATGGTCTTCGGAGAGCTTTGGTTTATTCTTTCCAACAAATGTGCATTAGCAAATCTTTAGTGAGTTGTGGTCCATTTTACCCATGGAGTGTTTAAAGGTGGGGATTTAAGTGGGTGTCAGCTATCGTGTAAATTAGAAAACACAGTGAGAGTCTTTAGGTAGAACAAAAGGTGTAATTCGCTGGGCAAAATTTTGGTATTGATAGGCAGGATAGAAAATGGTGTAGTTTCTAATACAGGCATTTTAGGGAAGGAATATTTTTGGTAGTATACATTATTTTTGCATTCCAATTTTACCGTTTCATTTTTTTTAAATAAAAGACTATTTTTGGTAAACTGCTTGTAGACTTTTCTTTATATCTTTTCTCTTACTCAACTTACATGACTCAAAATCACAGTCAATTTGCTGTTTTATTTTCAGGCGATACTCCTTTTTATGCAGACTCACTAGTAGGAACATACAGTAAAATTATGGATCATAAGAACTCATTACATTTCCCGGATGACGTGGAAATCTCTAAGCATGCGAAGAACCTTATCTGTGCCTTTTTAACTGATAGGTAAGTGCATGTGTTTTTCTGTTACTTTTTTTTTTATTTTGGATGGTATTGGCTGTATTTATTTTGGATGGTACATTGTAAAAATTAATTCCTTCCATTACTTTTCCTAATCTCTGTCCACATCTCTTCTGCAAAACCTTCTGTTCTCTAGTTTTTCTTTTGGAGTGTTTTTTCCAGGTATTGTATTTTATTTCTATGAGCAGTTCTGACAGCTCTTGTTAACAACACAGTTTGTGCTGGACAAATCCTTCCAATTGCAGTGTGTAATACAGTTACAAACCTGTAAAACTGAAAGTAATTTGTAAGCTCCAAGGCAGGGACGAAATTGTTGTGCTCAGTGTCTGTGTGGGTGTTACTTATGAAAAATGAAAGTAAGTACTTCTCTGAAAGTAAGCATGCATTTATGAGTTTGTTTACGGTTTCTTGGAATGTTTGAATTTTTAGTTTTTATTTGCTTTGTTGCATTAATTGATAAGTATAGCTAACAAATCTGCAAGAGTATTGTTTTGGCTACAAATAGGTCCTCGAAGTTTGTCTTTATGGACTGGAGCCATTTATTGAAATTAAACTGTGTAAGCTTGTTCTTAACCTGAACACTTATATTTTCTTTAGTTTGAGAAAGCACAGATGATCTTTGATTTCTTTGATTTAAAAGAACAACACTGTAGACCCACAGTTAACTCAAGATCGGTGATGCCTTCTTATGCTTTTTCACCTGAACCCAGCTGGAGCAGAGCATATAGAATGAGGGATTAGGAAAACAAATGGTTTTATAATGGGTTTTGCATTCAAAGAGAGATTGTTTGCTCTACTGAGCAAGATGGCAGTTGCTCAGGAAGGATGTGCTTTAATTTAGCAGCATTTTTCACCCTTAGTAGCTGAAGGGTACAGAGAAAATATGAGTAGAATTTAATAATGTAAATGTGGCGAGGTGTGTTTCCACTACGTGTGTCCCTCTTCCTGTTTATATTTAACACAGTGCTTGAGCGATTTATTTGAAACAGATGCTTGCTCTCTGTCTGCGTGATCACTGCTGAAGCACTTAAAGGACTAAGCATCGACCCTGTGATTTACTGCTGCTTTTCCATGCATTGTTTTTATGTCCTGTTCCTGTACATAGTTTCAAGAGAGACTCTTCTGTTCAAACTAAAAGTTTCTTGTTGCTCTTAAGATTTACTTCACTGCAAATATCAGCAAAAGACGTGTCAGGGTTAGTTGTGGGGCAGAGGATGAAATTCTTAAAATATTTATTTTAGTCCAGCTTTGAATAACTGTTCTGTGCAGTAGGTTAGACCTTCCTTCACTTGCGTCTTTCGGTTTGTCATGTGGTTTGGCAGACACGGAACTTCTGCAATTTTATTTCCCCCAAGGGTGTTGAGTTTTTGTTTGTGTTTTTAGGTTTTTCTTAGTTTTTGCCTCAGCGTTCTCTGTCTTGCTTTACTCCCCACGTGGCAGACTCCAAGTTCTGGACATTTCAGCAGTTGCAAGGAGAGCGCATGCTAAGAATCAGAGTATGTTTTATATAAGAAACTAAAGATTAGTGGTTGGTGGTTTTTAAATTTTGTTTTTTCTCTGACCATTAGTGTGGTTAACACAGACAATCTTTACTGAAAGTTTCATTGCTGCTTGTGAACAAGTCAGAATTTAAATAACAACAAACTAAGCCAAAAAAAAAAGAAGCTCGTTTCCCTAATGTGACTTTGCCTTAATTGCTATGTTTAGGGATGTGCGACTTGGGAGAAATGGGGTAGAAGAAATAAAGCATCACCCTTTCTTCAAAAGCGATCAGTGGAACTGGGACAACATTCGAGAGAGTGAGTAAATTAGCTTACAAGTTCTATTTTATTCAGTATTTGCAATAGTAGAAATGAGGAAAAAACGTTAGGCTGTATAAATTAAGTATTTTCTATCTATCAAAAATCTTACTCAACCTTTCATATTTATCATTTGTGTTATGAAAACTCATGTTAATTAGGGTTAGTAAATACACATTTTTCCTACTCGGATTATCCTCATCTTTATCATGCTTTTAATGTAGACATTTCCATTTTAAATAAAGGAATTGGATGTTTCAGAATTTTAACTAAAAAGAATGCATGTTTCTCTTTTGCTTTTGTTATTTTGTGTTATGGGTTTTTTCATTTTGATTTGGGATTTTTTTGATCTTCTCGTAGTTAAGACAGTAGTTTGACAGTGGTCTTGTCAGTTTTACTGCTTTTCATTTAAGGTGTTGAGAACCTGATAGCTTTAGGTAAAAAAAGCAAAGTATGTCAGTTCAGCTCACGAGCTTGATCATAACTTCTAAAGTTACATATTTACTAAGGTTTCTTAAAATGCTGATTGTATTAGAGTTCTATTCTCAAACGTGATTACCTGAGCAAATATGTCTTGCATATTAGATAGTCTATGCATGAAGCAACTAATACAAAAATAG
The DNA here is from genome assembly GCF_025592945.1 of Manacus candei. Lineage (NCBI taxonomy): Eukaryota > Metazoa > Chordata > Aves > Passeriformes > Pipridae > Manacus > Manacus candei. Next base: position 4,118,299 of record NW_026138059.1, read on the forward strand.
ATTGCTCTAGAAAAAATTGTGCACAGTAATATTTCCAGATCTGCTGTCTGGTTAATACATATTTAACTACAAGTTATTTAAGGACAACTTATAATATAGTCTTTTAACATTATAGAGATACCAGTATATAGCAAGTGACTGAATCTTGGAGTGAAGTTCATCTTTTCTCCCCTTTTTATAGCTGCTGCTCCTGTTGTTCCTGAGCTCAGCAGTGATATAGATAGCAGTAATTTTGATGACATTGAGGACGACAAGGGAGACGTGGAAACCTTTCCAATCCCCAAAGCCTTCGTGGGAAACCAGCTGCCTTTCATAGGATTTACCTACTATAGAGACAATTTGTATGTGATACTTTAATATACATTTTTAGAAAAATACCTGCACATTTTTCTTGTATTCTCTTTTCACTCTAGATTCATAATTTATTCCTTACATTATATTCATTTATGTCCAGTTGGGAAGATACAAAATGCTAAGCTTGAGTAAAATAATTTGTTACTATTTCGGTTATTTTGATAACTGTGATTAAACACAGTATTTTTATATGCACAGAATTATACAATATCTTAAAAAATTGTTTAGGGTTCAAATACTGATAGATTTGTAATTTACTTCTAAAAAGGCTTTTTATTAGTTATTTTAGAAAAAAGTTTACACAAGATAACTTTCTAGAATTAAACTTGAATAATTAAAAAGTAATTGTATTAATTAAAAGATCATAAGCTGCTGTGGATTTGGAAACATGCTATACTTCAGTTAAGGAAAGATTCAAATCACAAAGATGCACTAAGACTGAAATAAAACAAGCTTCATTCTGAGAGGAGCATAGGACAAATTAAGGCTTGAGAGAATTGATTAAAATGGCAAGATTGCCAGAGTTGTTGAAAACTTGAATAAGAGCTGGAGGGATTTGTTTTTGTTTTTGACAGGTTGCTAAGTGACTCCTCTCAGTCTTGCAGAGAAAATGAATCTGTGCAATCTAGTAAAAATGAGGTTAGTGCCTTTCTTCTTCAGTATTAATGGTATGCTTAACTAATTTTGTTAAGTCTGTTAAGAAAAGACAAAGCCTAAAATAAGTTTTCAAGCAGTTTTGTGGGGGGGCTTTTATCTTTTAGTGATCCTCAATACAAATGATATTTTCTATTTACAGGACAGCAAGGAGGTAAGTATATTATTTGAATTATGAAAAGAATAGAAAAATTCCTACATAATTTTATGTGGATGTGATGTATCTTAAATGTTTATTCACCAAATTGTTAGCAGTAAACCAGTTGTATTTTGAAACAGTTGTACTCAAGAGTTAAGGTGCTGTAGTATACAGGGGAATGAATACAGGTTTTTCTCAAATTCTTTTGGCATCTAGAATTTTTTGGAAATCCAAAGCGTAAAGCTCTGTTTGCTACAGACAGCATCACTCTTGGGAAGATTCCACAGTTGGCCTGAGCGATTCATGACTGATTTATTCAGAGTTTGGAAAAATAAATTGTCACCTGCAGTGATAAAGGAATGTTTAAATCATACTCCAGTTGGAGTGTATGGAGCATGTTTATCCAGCTTTTGAAGGTTGACAATTGAATTTAAATATGCATATGACAGGAAAATGTTATAGAATTTTCATGTACTTATTTCATTATGTTACTTAAACATTTGTATTATTCAAGTGTAGATAGTATATTGTTAACATTTCTTAAAACTTACAGTTCCTTTTCAAAGTTTAAAAAATAAATAAAGGAAATGCATTTTGTATTGATCAGCTAAATTTAAATGCAAATGTTTATTACACTCCACTTCCTTCCTGTCACTGCTGAATAGATGAATAGTTTTAGAGTTTCCCTTTTAAAAAGAAATGGTCCTGCTGTTCAAAATACATATTGTCACATTCGTGACATTTGCTTTATGTTGTGATAGTAAATGCAGATGGTAACATTTTGCATTTGACTTCTGACAACTTTTTTATTTGTATTTTCTCAAGCGATGAATCTCCAGTTTTGATGTCTTTTTCAGTGTCCCTGTTCTGGGAATCCTCTAACTGTAATAATTGTAAAGTGTTTCAGAAAACCACATTTTTACATTTCATGTTTGGAGGGTAGAGGAAGAGGGGGAAGGGAGGAAAATAAATGCATGTGAAAGCCTGAAGTCATGAGATTAATCCAAAATTTATTATTTATCATTTATTTCATGAATATTTGGGTACTGGACTCACATTTTCTTAAAAATATTTTATTAAGCAAAACTGAAGTAAGGATAATAAAAAGTGTTTTTATAAATACATTAATAGCAAAAGGAGGGGCAAAGAAAACCTACATTCTTTACTGGACATGGGGGAGAACATAGTTACCAAGGATGCAGAAAAGGCTGAAGTACTTAACACCTTCTTTGCCTCAGTTTTCAACAATAAGACAGGTTGTCCTTAGGACAGCTGGCCTCCTGAGCAGGTAGACAGGGACAAGGAGCCAAATAGTCCCCCTGTAGTCCAGGAGGAAGCAGTTAGTGACCTGCTGAGCCACTTGGATCTTCACAAGTCTATGGGACCAGATGGGATCCATCCTAGGCTGATGAGGGAGCTGGTGGAAGAGCTTGCCAAACTGCTCTCCATCATTTATCAACAGTCCTGGCTCACTGGGGAAGTTTCAGAAAACTGGAAGTTGGCCAGTGTGACGCCCATCCATAAGAAGGGCTGGAAGGAGGATCTGGGAAACTGCAGGCCTGTCAGCTTGGGATCAGTGCCCAGCAAGGTTATGGAACAATCATCTTGAGTGTGATCACACAGCACCTACAGGATGGCCGGGGGATCAGACCCAGCCAACACGGGTTTAGGTGGGGCAGGTCCTACCTGATCAACCTGATCTCCTTTTTATGACCAGGTGATCTGCCTGGTGGATGAGGGGAAGGCTGTGCATGTAGTCTACCTGGACTTCAGCAAAGCCTTTGACACCATCTCCCATAACATAGTCCTGAAAAAGCTGGCAGCCCACAGCTTGGACAGAGGCACTCTGTTGGGTTAAGAACTGACTGGAGGGCCGGGCCCAGAGAGTGGTGGTGAATGGTGCTACATCCAGATGGTGTCTGGTCACTAGTGGTGTCTCCTAGGGATCAGTGTTGGGCCCAGTTCTATTTAATATCTTTATTGATGATCTGGATGAGGGGATCGAGTCTACCATTAGCTGGATTTGCAGGCTCAGGGGAGACCTCATCTCTCTCTACAACTCCCTGAAAGGAGATTGTAGACAGTTGGGGATTGACCTCTTCTCCCAGGCAACCAGAAATAGGACAAGTGGACACAGTCTTATGCCGCTCCATAAGGGGAGGTTTAGGTTGGACATTAGGAGGAGTTTTTTCACAGAAGGAGTGAGTGGGCATTGGAATGGGCTGCCCAGGACCTCCCACTGTCCCTGGAGGTGTTTAGGAAAGACTGGATGTTGCAGTTAGTGCCATGGTCTAGTTGACATGGTGGTGTTAGGTCATAGGTTGGACTCAGTGATCTCAGAGGTCTCTTCCAACCCAGTTGATTCTGAGAAAACAAAGCATTTCCAAACCTGAAAAGTGTTCATTAGATTCCAAATGAGTAAGACTAAGAAATTCTTCTTCAGGTGAGGTCACTGAACATGTTTAGTCATCTGAATATTGTCCACTTTGGTCATATGCCCCCCCTTCTTATTTTTTCATTTCATTTAGAAAAGGCTATCCCAAAAAATCTGCTGCAGTGGACAGTCTCTGGCTACAGAGAACAGCAAAGGGCCGGTAACAATATTCTTTCCCCATATAAATTTTATGACTCACAATCTGTGGCACATAATTCTGTGATGGTTTGATTTAATGCAGCATGCAGCAATTTTTGTTGCTATGGATCTGTATCTTTAAAATCATCTGAATTAATGCCTTGTAAAGATGTAACCTTCTAGTGATGGTTTTAAAATAATATAGTGGAAGATTGAATTAATTTTCCTTGCTTTCCCTTATTTTGTTATTTAATTGAATTACATTTGTTTTATGTGGTAACATTTTTATATGTGGGCCATACTTTTTTGATATTTTACACAGTTTCAGAAAAAACTAAGCAAACTAGAAGAACAGCTCAGTAATGAATTGCAAGCCAAAGATGAACTAGAACAGAAGTACAGGTGAGACTGTTTTGACATGTTTGGTATGTTTATAGAGTAGTTTTATTAGACTTTCTGTTTTTGGATACTTAAAAGCATTTTAATTCACTTTGGGGATTCCCAACCCTGTGAGCAGATCTCACTGTAACTTGCCAGCCTATTCTTGCTGCTCCTGTGACTACTGGGGTGGTTTTGTTGGGGTTTTTTGCCTTACCTCTCTAGAAGAATCTCTCTGTTATTAGAGTGATTTCACCTGTCCCTGAGGTTTCATGTTACTGTTGAAAATAGAATATCTAATTAATGAGACACATCCAAGCACTCTAATTTCTGTATTATCAGCAGGATTTAAAAGTATTTTTCAAATTTGTTCAGGTCTACAAGTACTCGTTTAGAGAAGATACTGAAAGAGCTCGATGAAGAGGTAAGTCCACAGATATTTCTGACTGGAATTAGAACTTTAACATTTGTGTGTGGCTTTTTCCTTCAGTAACAGCAGATTACTTTTGAGTAGCTGTGTATTTATAGCAAGTCACACTAGTTGATTTCTTAGTATTCACAAGCATGAAATTGTTGTCACTGCTAAAATATTTTCATTATGATTTCTGTATATAATGACACATTTCTTTGATAACTTGTTTTTTACTGTGTTTTTAAGCTGGAGAACAGCATGATATAAATATCCCCTATAGATTTTAAAAATCGAAGGTGTGAGAGTAGTGTTTCTACAGGAGGAAGGCTATGCTTTGCATTGTTCAGTGTTAGTAAAAGGACCCTATTTCTTGCCTAGCTTTGCACCTTAGTGCTTCTACAAACTTGGATGTGGATGTGTGCAACTTAATGTATTGCTCATCCAGGTGCATGTCAAGGCCTTACATTACACATGTGTTTCTGTGCTCCCAGAGTGACTGCTTAGGCAGGTCTACCAGGTTTGTCAAATCCAAATGATCAAACAGTATTTAAATAGCAGAGCTCCTGGCCATAGTCATCCTGGGCCAGATTTGATCACGTGTTCTGATACGCTGTGTTTGCAGCAGTCAAATAAACTGGCTTTCTCCATTACAGGCTAAACTGAGTGTGGGAGCTGTGTTTTTATCATATAAGAATACCACTCTTGTGTATGTAATTAGTGGTGTATTTTTTTTAAATCTATCCAGATAACTTCAAGGAAGAATGTAGAGTCTGCAGTCAGGCAGTTAGAGAGAGAGAAGGCTCTTCTTCAGCATAAGAATACAGAATACCAGAGAAAAGCAGAACATGAAGCAGATAAGAAACGCAATTTGGAAAATGAGGGTATGTTGAACCATGCTTGAAGGGTTCCATTTTGATGTGGGTTTTTAAAAGTTAAAATAAATGAATTATAGTCCCAATTGAAGTGTTTTCATGACAGTGATTAACAATGTTGAATTGGGTTTTTTTATAGTTAACAGTTTGAAAGACCAGCTTGAAGATTTAAAAAAGAGGAATCAGAACTCTCAAATATCTAATGAGAAAATCAATCAACTACAAAGACAGGTATGCCAACTTTATATATGTATATTTTAAAATAATAACTGTTTGAAGTACAGATTTTGGGATTAGTGGAGGGATTTGAAATCTCTAATTGAGTTTTTAAAGATTTTTGTTGTTATGTTTTGGTGTTCAAAAGTAATCTTAAAGTATACTCCTTTATACTTCTTTAATCCCTAAAACCTAGTATGCTGTAGTAGAAATAGTAGTTTTTATATTTTAATTGTTTCTGAAGTACGTATTTATCAATCTCAGTTGGATGAAGCCAATTCTTTGCTGCGGTCAGAGTCTGATACTGCAGCCAGGTTAAGGAAGAACCAGACAGAAAGCACAAAGCAAATCCAGCAGCTGGAAACTAATAATAGAGAACTACAAGATAAGAACTGCCTGCTAGAGAATGCGAAACTCAAACTGGAGAAGGAGTATCTCAATCTTCAGTCAGCTCTAGAATCAGAAAGGAGAGATCGAAGTCATGGATCAGAGATTATCAGTGATTTACAAGGTATTCCTGCAAATGTTCTGATGTTAAGATTGCTTCTTGTTTCCAAAATAAAAATAGGTTTCGGTGGTGTTATTTGAGCTTCAGACTGACTAGATAAGTGTGCTGTCCTCTAAAATGTTATGCAGTTTTGAACACACATTTGAGAGAAAATGTGTGATAACATTTATAAAACATTGATAACTTTTAAAATCACCCCAAAGGGAGATATTCTTAACAGTCGGAATTAGAAGCTGTAACATTTGAAAAATGTTATCTCTAAATAGATAAAGTACAGTCTCGTTTTCACACACTGCCCAGTCTCATTGATGTCTTGGTTATTTTTAGGTCGAATATCTAGCCTTGAAGAAGAAGTGAAAAGTGGAAAGAGTGCATTAGCCAAACTGGAAATGGAGAAAAGACAATTGCAGGAAAAGCTCACAGATTTAGAAAAGGTAACAGCACTTCTAAGTGAACATTGGTGTTACATTCTTACGGAATTTTTGAATTTGTACTTTTAGTATTTGAGATGTTGAGTAAACCTTGTTTTCAGCATTTTTTTTTTTTAATTGTTTTTGCAATTTGAAAAGGGGGGGGGAAGACATAATTTCCCATACGATCATAAGACATTATAGTTCTAAAGTACATAATAATGTACTCTGGTGTGTAGCTTAACAGTGCAGTAATAACATTTCATTTCATGTGTTGGGTTTTTTTAGAATCTCCTTGTTGCCAAAAATCAAAGAGCTTCTGCTAATATTGAACAAATTTGTCATTGAAACAAAAGTCTTGAAAAATTTCTTCAATAAACCTAATCTTTGAGCCTATTACAGGACGTTGTTGTTAAGGCAGTAATTCTGTAATTGTTTACCCCTGGGGATATTGTTGTACATTTTAGAGCACTTTACCATCCACAAAGAAACATTTTAGAAATAAGTTCTCAGTTAGCTTCTTAGTCTGAGCTCTCTCTTCTACTTTTTGCATCTTTCCAAGCAGCATGTTATTGTCATCCAGAATTTTGCCTCTAACCTGATGTATTTCATGTTTTATTAACCTGATGTATTTTATGTTTTATTTCAATGTTATTTTTTCTCTAACAGGAAAAGAGCAACATGGAAATAGATATGACATATAAATTTAAAGTTATGCAGCAGAACCTTGAGCAAGAAGAAGCTGAACATAAAGCCACAAAAGCACGATTAGCAGACAAAAACAAGATCTATGAATCTATAGAGGAAGCAAAATCTGAAGCCATGAAAGGTAGGTATTTGACACAGTTGGACTTAGGAGTGAATTATACAAAGTAGATAATATAAGCTTTTACTGTGCATATTCTGGTGCATCTCAAGACAACTGAAATATCTCGAAGAGAGGGATAGTTACCAAAAAATTCCAGAAGATGGCTCTTACTTTTTAATGAAATGGCTTATGTTTATTGTGCTAATTAAAAAGCTACCTATAGAGCCTCTCCTTTCAATTGCAGAGCATTCTCAAGAATTTTGAGCATGCAAATCTTCAAAAGAAGCAAAAATGATTCAGTAATAATGACTGAGTCACTTGGCATATCAGATTCCGCAACGGCTTCAGCTCTTTAATTGGTTTTATATTATCATAGTGCAACAATTCAGTAGATTTAGATGGTTTATTTTTAAAATTCCACCCATTTTGTTCATCTCAAAAGTGTTGCAGGTAAACTGGAAGTTATCTAGAAACTCAAAAGTAGGAAATAGCTCTGCCAGGAATGCTTGCAAAAGCATCCTCTGGGCGTGATTTTACTATGAAAATTTTAATTAATCACTTTTCAGCAGTCTTCCTCTTCAGTTTTAAAAGGAGAAACACGTGGCTTTTTGTTAAACATCCTCCTCCCTTCGGCCTCCAAAATATGCTGGTTTACACTGACTGATGTCTTAAATTTTTTTACTTCACAGAAATGGAGAAGAAACTTTTGGAAGAGAGAGCTTTAAAGCAAAAAGTAGAAAACCGGTTGTTGGAAGCTGAAAAACAGCGCTCCATGTTGGACTGTGATCTCAAACAATCACAACAGAAAATCAATGAGCTCCTTATGCAAAAGGATATACTAAATGAAGATGTAAGGAACACTGACAAAAAGCATCTTGAGTCAAACCTCATTTTCAATGTTCTAATACTTTTCCTGTTATAGCTATATTTAGTAATGTTTGTGAGTTAAAATGGCAGCAGTTTTCCTTCTCTGGAGCTTTAAAAAGTCTACTTCATGGAGTCTAGTGTCATTTTTCAGAAATATTTCAGCGTTACTCATCTTAAAAAGTTTTTCATTCTGGCATTTAAAATTCTGTGAGATTGACATGGAAAAACTAGCTAATTTAATGTGTGCTAATGCCTTTATTCAGGAAGCAGCTTCGATTTACCAAGAGATGTGAGTACATGTTGTACAGAAATGTAGAGAAAGCCAATAACAGACTGTTTAAATGTTGCTTTCCTGTATAGGTCTGTAAAATTAACAGGAGTTTGTATCTTTTTCAGGTAAAAAACTTGACATTAAAAATAGAGCAAGAAACACAAAAGCGCTGTCTCACTCAAAATGACCTCAAGATGCAAACGCAGCAGGTCAACACCTTGAAAATGTCAGAGAAGCAGTTAAAACAGGAGAATAACCATCTTCAGGAAATCAAATTAAGTCTGGAAAAACAAAACAATGAACTCCGCAAGTATGCAAGTTGCTCCATATTTTTAGTTATGTTACTGATTTGTAATATTTTTGTGGCAAAAGTTGAGGGCAATATTAATTGAAAAAATTTGCTGCAAAGAATATGCTATTCTACAGTGCTAAATTTTAAGGTTCTTTAAAATAATTTACAGTGACTAGTTGAGACTTGCCCTAGTGATTCAGCACTGTATGGGTTTGTATTCAAAGGTGTTTGTTATCCTGAAAACCTTAAAAAACTCAGCATAAACATGAGTCTGACGACTTAAGAGAAACACTTAATTTAACTGAAAGTCTAGATACTGTCTCTTTAATGATGTAGAACTTCAGTGAAGAGGAAAGTTACTGGAATTATTAGTCTAGGAGAGCTTATTAGAGTTGGAAATGAATACTGCTACAGAGCTGGAAAACATAACTATTGGAAATATCTAATACTACAGATGTTTAAACACATCTGTTGGACCTTCATTTAGGAGTTGTGTTACATCCCAACAGTTCTTCAAGGTCTTACAAGTAGTATTTGCACCTGATAATAAATAAGTAAATAATATTTTTTTACATAAAGAACTTTCTTGTGAATGAAAATACAAGTTTAGCACACATATCAGATGAATCTCAGCTCCTTTATGACTTCTGATGGTTTATCTCCTGGTGCTTTGCCTTTTCTGTCAGCAAGATGGAGTTAGTCACATAGAAGGTGACCACAATGTGAAACACTGGCAGAAGTCTTTCCTGCTACATTTCTTTTGTTATGGGACTGACTTTTGTTTTAATAACAGATGAATTCAAGAAATTATCTGTGTCAAGGAATACAGACATGTTTTCACAGACTCTGCTCTTGCAAACAAGAGGCCCAAAACAACTGGTCAGATCAGTGATGTTTTACATGGAAATAAGGTCCTGTTGGTGGCTGTTTACTTTATTGGTGTCTCTTACTGGTTAAACTGTGTGACACTGTTGTAGTTAACATGTTAACAATATTAAACTGACATGTTATTTAGTGTAGTGGGCTCAGCTATACAAGTGAAAAAGAGATCTGGAGCCCAGAGGAAGCTTCAGGTTTAATTGCTGACCATACTTTGGTCAGGAAATCACTGAAGATCTCAAGAGTATGAATGCCATCTTTTTTAATTTACTGGTCGGGAATGTCTTCATATCTTTAAAGCATGTTATTCCTTTCTAGGGAACGTCAAGATGCAGATGGACAAATGAAAGAGCTTCAAGACCAACTCGAAGCTGAACAGTATTTCTCGGTATGTTTTGTGCTGCTTTATTTTTTTACTAATCTCTTTACTGAGTAAATGTTATCTTTTCTTCTTCCTCCTTAGCCATCAGCTGTTTCACATCTCTAACCCAAAGCTACTTGTTTTTCTTGTACCTGTCTTCAGTGTTGTCTGCAGCCTTGATCTTGATCACTGAGCATATAAAAGAGCTCAGGTTAAAAAATGTCCCAGGTTTGTAAGGGAGTTCAGAGGGAGGGAGGGGGCAAACAGCTCACTTTTCCACAGTGTGAATAATTTTCTGCATGTTTCCAGCCTTTTGCATTCAGTATCTCTTCCATGCTGCATGGTAGAGAAGAGTTGTATTCTCACGTGGTGTGACAAAGCGTGACATTAAGGCTTGGAAGGAAATTTTTACATTACAGCCAAACTTGGTAGAGGTCTCTTAGGAGTTGTAACATGCAACAGAATAAATAGATATTGTTCTTAAAAATCATCACTAGCTTGTGGAGGTTAATTTTTATTAATAGTGCACAGCCAGTTGCACTGCAGGAGATGCCAAAAGGCTTGTTTCAGAATTAAAAGAAACTAAAAATTTCATTGTGGTATTCAGGTCAGTGAGGAGAAGGACTATCTAAAGTTTTAGTAGATGAAAACATTGCACACATTAAAGGAGAGAAAGGGAGAATTTTGTAGATGGGCCAGAGAGAGACAATCTGTGTTGAAATCTTTGTGGTAAGTCCACTTACAGCTGTCTGTCACTTGACCTGTATTCAGTCATTTGAGTGGACAGAGCAATATAATGTGTCTTTCATTTTTTTAGAGCTGTAGATTTGTATCAATTTCATGAAATTTTGAATTTCAAATTATTTTCTAATCTATTTTTCCCTTCCTCCTATATTTCTTTTTGTTCTTTAACTGTCACATGGGTTTCACGGATTTGTATGATTAGAATCTAAACAGCATGTACTTAATTACGTCAGACAAAGATTTAAAATAGTAGAGAAAAATCAATTCATTTTCCTTGCTTCTGATACTTCCAGTTTTCTATCAAATAGTGATTTTCACATTTAGAGTATCTTTAACAGTATGTTTACAAACATAGAAAATGTATATCATACATCTACCTGTTCACAAATATACAAGTTAAAAAAAGAACAACAAAAAGTAAAATAACCAAAACACATTTGTGAATGATGACATTTAGATAAGTTTAGAGAAGGTATTGCACAGTTACCCTCTAATTAGAGTGTGTGATTAAAGAATTGCATACAATGTCATCTTGTATAATTTTTGTGGACTTTCAAGAATACAGAAAATCACATAAGTTTCTTGCTAACTTTAAATTCTAGACTTTGTATAAGACGCAAGTTCGAGAACTTAAAGAAGAATGTGAGGAAAAGACCAAAATTTGTAAAGAAATGCAGCAAAAGATACAAGAGTTACAGGATGAGAGGTAGGTTTTGCTAGTTGTACTACTAATACATAAAAGATTAGGATGGCTATTTGTTGTTTTCTTCCCTGCCCTTGCCCCCACCCCTACATTACCCAATTTAAAGTTAAAAATATATGTCAATAATTTGCAGAGATTCCTTGGCTGCTCAACTAGAGATTACTTTGACAAAAGCAGATTCAGAACAACTTGCCCGTTCCATTGCTGAAGAGCAGTACTCTGATTTGGAAAAAGAGAAGATTATGAAAGAGCTGGAGATTAAAGAGATGATGGCAAGGCATAAACAGGAACTTACTGAGAAAGATGCCACCATAGCTTCGGTGAGTTGTATGATTTGTAATTTTGGTAGAGGTTGTAGAGCTTGAGTTTTATTTGCAGTTTGAGTTATCCATTGTTATTTAGTATACTCAGAGGTATACAAGAGATATATCTAACATTTTTGAAATATTTATTTTTTATGATTGAAATTCAATCATAACATTGAATGTTTCTTCATGCATCTTTCTGACCATTCATTCTTCTGTGCCCCTACCCCTCTTTTCTTTTTCTAGTTGGAGGAAGCAAATAGGACACTAACCAGTGATGTGGCTAATCTTGCTAATGAGAAAGAAGAACTAAACAATAAACTGAAGGAAGTACAAGAACGTATGTATTCTGTGAACCAAATGTACTTTAATTTGAAACCAGTTTTATTCTTTAGTAGTACTGTTTTCTTTTGTAATGACTTTTCATGGAATTTTTTCAATTACCTTGCTACAGAAATTACAAAACTAAAAGAAGAAGAAACAAATATAGGAAATATTAAAGCACAATTTGAGAAACAGTTGTTGACTGAAAGAACATTAAAAACCCAGGTAAGCAAATGTGTTTAAATGAATGTAGAGATAGTGTTCATGAATTAAATAATTTATAATAGAAAACTTTCCATGGTAAACTATTTATATGTACCGTTAATGCTTTATTTATTTTAGCCCTGAAAAAAAAATACTGATTTTTTTTCTCTCCTCTACTAAGTAGACTTTCATTGTAGTGAAACTGGATCCTTGTGATTCATCATAGAGGAAATTCTAATCCAGATGCATTCCACCAGCAAAAGTCTTCATTTCTCTCAAATTATTTGATATTTTACTGGTTTCAGTCTTGATTCCTCTATAAGTTCTATAAAGAAGTATATTTCTGATTTTAATCCAGACTGTTTTTTAGGACAAGTGGCATTTTAATGCAAATATATATATTGGGTCTAACTAGTGAAAATGGAGGGAATTATTTAAATGAGATGAGTGGAAGTGTTCACAGCTAATGCTTTCTTAAAGTAAACGTGGCATCATTACCTTCTTTTCAGTTATAAGTAATACATGGAATTAAAGCAAGTTTATATTACTGGATTACAGAGGTGTTAGTTTACAGTTAGAAGTGCCTGGTTGTAGACAGAAGACTTTATTTCTTCACAATGTAGCTCTGTGTATTTATTAGTGTGGTTTTTGTCTCTTTTTTCTTTACCATGGAAAGGCTGTGAATAAATTGGCTGAGATCATGAATCGGAAGGGTCCAGTCAAACGTGGATCTGACACTGATGTACGGCGGAAGGAAAAGGAAAATAGGAAGCTGCATATGGAACTGAAGTCTGAACGAGAAAAGTTAACCCAAATGATGATCAAATATCAGAAGGAAATAAATGAAATGCAGGCAGTAAGATCCTTTTGCAAATACAAACATTGCAGCATTTTCTGTAATATTGTACAATTGGCTACAAATTCTGCGTGATTTTCTACTTACATTTTATCTGAGTAACCAAATATTGGGATAATAGGAAATCTTGTAATTTATCCCTACAGCAAATTGCAGAAGAGAGTCAGATCCGAATTGAACTGCAGATGACTCTGGACAGCAAGGACAGTGACATTGAACAGCTTCGTTCCCAGCTGCAGTCCCTGCACATTGGGCTGGACAACAGCAGCATTGGCAGCGGGCCTGGAGATGCTGAGGCAGATGATGGATTCCCTGGTATGTTAATCTTAATAATATTTCTGCATTAACTGGGTTTATATCAATGTTTTACCATGGAAGCTGATGATCTGATGATTCTGTGACTTTTCATCTTCATCTATTTTATACCATCTTATCAATCCTTTGATAGGGATCACTATCCACCTACTAACAATCTGTCTGTAATCATACTTCATCTTGAAATTTATTTTTAAAAATTCTATTGCACACCATTAGAGCTGAATATTTTTTTCACTTGTGGTGGTTCCTTTGCAGTTACTGTGTTTATGTGATGAAATATAAAACTAATACTCTCTTCACAGAGATTCTGTTCTGACTTCTTTTCTACTTTTCCTCCTTTATGCTTTATGTTTAGTCCGTATCACTCAATCCCACACTATGGAATCCATGTCCTTTACCTATCAGCACTCTTCCACCTCTGTCAGTATTGCCACTAAGCCTTCCAGTTCTCGCATGCTTCTTGATTCTGATTCTGACTCAGAGGAAGAACCTTTGTCTTGTTCACACAGTCCTACAGAAGTTGATAGCACAGGTGACATGCCTGAGAAGTGTTTGGCTTTGTTCTTACTGTGTCCTTTTTTCTGTTTCAAAACTAACACTCTTAATGCATTATTAAAACAAAGAAACATAAATCTGGCAGTTAACACACTAAACTGACAGTAAACATTGCCATCAAAGACACAAGAAAGTTTGCATAAACAAATAAATGGGTTGTTTTCTCTAAACGTTTGCAAATACTTGCTGCCATGTCTTAAACTACCATTTTTATTAAAGCATTGAATAAATGAACCTTATGGCCTTGTTTTCAAGGTAGCATCTCTCCAGTGTCTGCAGCTATCTGTATGACCCTAAGGTACTGGATACCAAAAAGTCAAATCTGTGTTAAAGTGAAGTATGGAAACATCTGACTCCTCACATCTAAACATTTGTGATCTTCTTGTAGAAATTCAATCTTCTGAGTATTACATTGTTTTACCTTAATTTAAATCTTATATTTGATTCTTTTGTGGTAAGGCAAGCAAGATTTGTTAATTTTCCCAGATACATAAAGTATATAATGAATGATAAGACTCCAGTAAAACAGAACTCTGTTCTACTAATTCTATGTTCATTTTATATGACTGCACCTACACTCTTTTGAACAAAGCTTCTGTTTACTGTTAATATCATAGGTGGGTTTTTTAGTTGCATTCAAATTCCTGTATGTCACTTGAGGTTCCTTTAAAGTGTGAATACCTTTCCACTGAAGGCAAAACTTCTTTTAGGATATCGACATTACTGCATCGAACTAGAGTAAACACTAATGTATTTTTCTCTATTTTCCTCATTCTCTGTTTTTTACTATGAGGCTTCTAATGAAAGAAAAGTTATGTACATACATAATTTTTTCTTGTTAGCTGCTGTTGTGGTTTGTGCATGGATTTCTTTTGTTCTAAAGTAGAAATCATATCTAAGCTAGGACTTCTTGCTGACATAATTACAACAGGTCGTTGTAATTATGATCGTTGATTATGAGGTATGATCATTGTGTTTTGTTGTTTCTTTCCCTCCTATTGCTTTATAAACATGTGCTGTGAAAATTTTTGAATATTCTGTCCTTTGAAGAATTATAATCAGAAACTCCTTTTGTCCAATTTCGTGCAATGATATTAGAGATTACAGAGAAAAATAGGAAAAACATTATATTTTAGGAAATAAGAAAAGCATGCATACTTTTTGCCCTACACATGCTTCCTGGATGTGGGGTAGGATTTTTTTTTCATCAGCATTATGCTTGCTACATTTTGTATCAGGTGTAGTTGAAAGGAACAATGTAAGTGGCAGGTATGAGGCCAAATACATTTTATAGAACTGCATCATGTACTCAGTGTATACATTAAAATGGGTTATCAACAGCAATGCTGGTAGAGCGATAAATGTTGAAGACTGTGTATCTGAATACATAACCTTGCTTCAAGTCTCTCTAGGCACAATAACAATTCTATGAATATCTAATAACTATTTGTTATGCTACATTAAACATGGGCAGGAACCTGCAAATGCCCTCTGGTGAGAAAGAAAATAACATTTGCAATTTTGGAGCATGTTTTTGCTCCTTCCATGGTTTTGTGTTTGTTAATGCTTAAGGCTTCATTATTTTTGACTTGGAGATTCCTCAGCAGCAGTACAGGTTATGTGCTAGGGTAGAAAACTCTTTGGAAAAATATTATTCCAATTGAGTAGTTGCTCCTAATAAAACAGAAGGGAAAGAAGTGCTTGTGTTAACTGCAGCTATAAAAATAGGGTCAAAGGCTATGTGATCCGGTGTATCACCCACCACCGAGAAAGTGTGATCCTGGTGAGCTTTTGCTTGTGTCAGTACTATAGTTACTACTGTAAATGTGTGTGTCAAGCAACAGCTGAGCACTTAATAATGTTGATAAATCAAATCTGACTAATGTGCCAGTGTAATATAAAATATTGCAAGTGTGTGAAAGGGCAGTTGAATTCAGGCAAGGCCTAAGGATTAACCAAAAATTACTTATTTTGGATTAGAAAGCCTAGGAGATACAGGCAGAATTAGAGAAAAGAAAAATTTTCAGACCAAAAAGTATGAATTAGAATACTAAACTGACATTTTCCCTGGCATATGGGTTATTTGTGGTGGTAATTTGGCTTTTTTCGTCTTGAACTGGATATTGTGTGGTCTGTACTAATACCTTTAGATGCTGTTGTAAAAGGTAAAGGTTGATAGACATAAGGCTTTTACGACTTGAAAAAATTACTAAAGGGAATGTGTGTGCTACAATTGCAAGTTTGCTCTTTCCCTTCCTCCTCATGCTTACTACTTTTTTGTGATTGCATTGCTGGTTACTGTCTGTATTCATTAAAGATTATTTAATGTATTCCTGAACATTTACTGTGCTAAACTTTGCAAGACCTTGTACTGTTAAATAGGTCTTATGTTTGCTCTGTTGCTTTATTATTGATCTTTGATAACTATTTTAAAATGCACAGTAGTCTCAAAAATTATGTTTTGTGAATATTTATGTTCTTTAATATATATATATATCTATTTCAGAATCAAGATTGGAAGGCTGGCTATCACTGCCTGTTAGAAATAACACTAAAAAATTTGGATGGGTTAAAAAGGTAAGAAACCCAGATTTCTGGTCTTGTTTCATGCGTAGTCTGGATTTTAATTTGAATGCAGATTTTCAACGCTTCCATTTTTATTTTATATGTGTTTTCTCATTACTTAAATGTATAAAATATGTTAGCTGGGATAGCTACCTCTGAGGGGAGCAACTTAGGACAATTTAAATATGTTAAGACACTTCTTTGTCCAGCCAGAGGTGAGAACAATCATTCATGGTCTTCAAACATTTATACATGCAGCTGTAAGCATTCCCAACAGTATTTCATAGCTGAAATTCAGCAGAGTCTGGAAGCAGATGCCTTTGACAATTTCTTTATTTAGGAGATAAAACTAGCAACTACTTATCTGCCTTGTGCAGCCTTCACTTGTTTACTGCTCCTCAGTAACGTCTTTGATAGGTCTTTGTCCAAAATGTAACATACACATTTTCATACCAGTTTGCTTATTGCTCAGTCATACCGTTAATTCTAGCCAAAATCCTAGAAATAGGGCATCTTCTAGGTAATTAGGTTTTTAATGAATATTGCTGGCTGTTCTGGTAAGTATAATAGTGATCTTTTTAGGTATGATCTCTATTAGTTGTGACCTGCACACAGTCATCATAAGATGACACTGACTCTACCAGTTCAAGTAAAAATTAAATCAATAAAATAGAAAGGAAAAGCTTTTATCTTACTTTCTTCCAGACTTCAGATTTGTCTCTTCACAGATACTTAAATCTGTTTAGGTATCAATTAGTCCGATAACATATATTGATTTATCCAGTAATCAGGATTTCGTTTGTTGTGCAGTGAATTTCTTGGCAAATCATGGACTTAGCATACAGTACTGTTATTGTTTATTTAGGTACCATTTAATAAAATCATAGAAAAATATCAATGCAACATCTGTGGTAATTACTGTGACATCTCTGACCTCTGTGATGAACTGGATTAAAACGTGTATTTTATCATTTTCTGTCTCCTAACAGTATGTAATTGTAAGCAGTAAGAAGATCCTGTTCTATGACAGCGAACAAGATAAAGAACAATCTAATCCCTATATGGTATTGGATATAGAGTAAGTACTGCCATGTGTGATTCTTTCTTCTGATTTGCAGGTGAATTTTGTTGAAATGATTGTGACCAAAGGCCTTTTGAGATCCAGTCTGGGATCACAACGTCACATGGGGCATTTTTTTTTTTAAATTTGAACTACAGAACTGGGCCCTTAGGGTACCCACTGTGGGAAAGAGTTGGGTTTGCTGGTGCAGCAGCAGCAGCAGCATGGTGCTCAGACTGATCCAGGGAGCTCCACTGAGCCTGATGTAACTGAACTGCTCCCACGAGCTCAACTAGACCTTCCTCACATACACATGGGAGCAAAACATGATTAGAGAACTGTAGCAGAGAGGCTATAATTTTCAGTGTTCTATATTTTCTCTTACAACGTGTCCTTACAGGTGGGTTGTATAGTTAATTAATTTTCTTAATAAATGCAGAATGTGTGTATTAGAGGTTGGAGCGCAGGGAGAGGATTATGTTAGAAAGCTGCCAGCAATCATTAAAGTCACATGATGGTGGTTTTATTTATCAGTACTGTTATTTTTTTTGCAAATATAGCTGGATTCTTGTGAGTTCTTTTTATTTAGGGTTTTGGGAGTTCATGTGCGGGGTTGAAAGATAGGACTGGATCAAGTGATGAGAAATTTGTACTGACAAATCTTTAATGGCTCTAAGTCTTAATGTGTATCCTAACTTAATCTGTCAACTTAAATTTATTAGTTTGGTAACATTCATTTTTGTGCTTACTGAAATAATTTCCTATAGCAAACTCTTCCATGTCCGACCAGTCACTCAGACTGATGTGTACAGAGCAGATTCCAAGGAGATTCCAAGGATATTCCAGGTATTCATTAATAAATTAATGTTTCTAGTGTAACAGACATGGTATTTCACACAGTGTCAAAAATATTGTCTAATGAAATATTTACTAAAAAATTATTGAAAAATCACTTCTGTTGTAATTCTTCAATCTTTCTACTTAGATAATTACTCTGAATTTACATTTGCCATCTAGGAGTACTGAGATTATTTTGCTTTGATTCTAGATTCTATATGCTAATGAAGGAGAGAGCAAAAAGGAACAGGAATTTCCTGTGGAGCCCATGGGAGAGAAATCAAATTACATTTGTCACAAAGGACATGAGTTTATACCTACCCTTTACCACTTTCCAACCAATTGTGAAGCTTGTATGAAGCCACTGTGGCATATGTTTAAACCTCCTCCTGCTCTGGAATGTCGCCGCTGCCACATCAAATGTCACAAAGATCACATGGATAAAAAAGAAGAGATTATAGCGCCTTGCAAAGGTAAATAGCAAGTATTTGAA
The DNA here is from genome assembly GCF_025592945.1 of Manacus candei. Taxonomy (NCBI): domain Eukaryota; kingdom Metazoa; phylum Chordata; class Aves; order Passeriformes; family Pipridae; genus Manacus; species Manacus candei. The sequence continues at coordinate 4,137,256 of NW_026138059.1, forward strand.
TATGCATATAGTGCTGGAGTCACAAGGCATTCTGATAGGTCAGAGGACTCTAGTAATGGTCTGACACCAACTAAATGTAAACAGGTCAGTTTTTCTTTTATTAATATGTAACCATCAGCACCTTTCCAAGGGTGTCTCTGTGAGGGTCACTCACTGCTGTGAGTTAATGGCATGTGACCGTGATACCTCTGTACCTGTTGTGTTGGCAGCCTCATGCAGTAAAGCAGGGTGCTTGTAAGGCTGCTCACACTGTGTGTTGTGCTCTTTGTGTTAGTGGGTGTTATGGAAGAGATGACATTTGGTGAAGGTTACGCGTTGTGACTCAATGTTATATAATTTTTTGGGCTCAGGCACACACTCTTCCATAGTACTAAATTGTTACTCTCTAAATATAAGGAGGAAGCACTGCCAGCAGCCAGGAAACTTAATTTGGCAAAATTTGGTTCATTTTCTTTTGATTTCACTGTGTTGACTCTGAGAGTACCATAATCTGACAACTAATGTTGGGACGTCTTTAGAATAATAACAGTATACATTTTTATTTAAAAAATTATTATTACAGTGTACTATGATATTTCTACGGCAAAGAATCTACTACTGTTAGCTAATTCTACGGAAGAACAGCAAAAATGGGTGAGCCGACTGGTGAAAAAAATACCCAAGAAGCCTCCAGCACCAGACCCCTTTGCTCGATCTTCTCCCAGAACTTCCATGAAGGTACAGCCAAACCAGTCCATCAGACGACCAAGTCGACAGCTTCCTCCAAACAAACCAAGGTGACACAAGGGCTGCTATTTAAGTTATTGCTTTAAACGTTTTACTACAATTAATGTCATATAAGTTGATAAGAATAATTGACCACAAATGTTGTTGGCTAGTGACGTGTGATCTAGCAGGTAATCTTCTATAAACCTCAGTTAAGTTACAAAAAGGTCCACTAGAAGAGCCACCATGTTCGTTCCCTTGTTTAAAGGACCTTGCACTGTGTGTTAGTTAACTCTACCATATTGATAATGGCTCTTACTTGTAACAGGCAGAACTTGTACCATCATCTGTGGCCTAATACTTCCTGTGAACTGATAGGGGAAATGGTGTTCAACCAGGCAAAGAGTCACTGAGAAGGGGTGTGAAGACTTAAAAAAAAAAAATAAAATTTTAAAAATTTTCAATGTGGCCACTACAGTACCCGATTTGAAGTTGAGCAATGATGATGTTAGGTGTTTGTGGTTCTGATGAACCTTGGAGAGAATTAGGTGCCTTCAAAAAGCAGACTAGAAGGCCTTACACGTCACAAAAAAAACTACCTGTATTTCATTTCTTATTGCTCGGTTTTGAGGCATGTGTTTAAATTCCTGCCCTACTCTAAAGTTAGACAGTTGACTGGGGATTTGTATGTTTATGTGTGTTTCATCTGACCAAATGTATGTATTTCCGTGTCTGACTCCATTTAGGAAGAGTTTTGTCAGGGTTCTTGTCCTAGTGTACAAAAGGAGGACACAGCTGATATGGCGAATCTTGCTTCTGTGTCTCTGCCTCTGTGGGTTCCACAGTGTAAAGCCTGTTGCTGTAGTGGTAGGCACCTGTCTGAGCATCTCTTGTGCTTTGAAAGAGAGCAGGAAGATGGGAGGCAGAGGGTCACTATTTGGTCAAGTCATTTACCCAAAGGGTGAGAGAATTTGGTTTCAATTCCTTATTCAACCTAGAAGAACTCATGCTCATGTCTCATGATTCCTAAAAGTGATAGCATTCTGCAGGTAGCATTTATGTGATTGCACAGTGCAGAGTTTCTGGTTTTCTTCCAGTGTACCTTTTTCATGACCTGCAGCACTAGCTAATATTGTGCTTCTATCAGTCCCCAGTTGCTGGCAGCCTGTGAAAAGGTTGGCCTGACTTGTTTTGTTTGTTACAGTATTCCAGCAGTAATGGACAGTTCAGCAGAGGCTTAACATTTTTCTCCAGAGAGGTAATTTGGCAGTGGCTGGACAGGATTGCTGTCCTTATGTCTGTGACCAGACTGGCACCAGTGTCTCAGCTGGCTGGGTGAGAACAGGGTTGAGTTGACAGAGTTACAGGAGGGAATGCAGGGAAGTGCTTGCTGTGATGCTGCTGTTACTCCAAAACATCCTTATGCTGCGAAGAGTTACATCTTAAACAAATATTGGTATTTTAATGGGTGGAAATGCATAGTGAAAGGACTTGAATTAACTTAATTTCACTTCCCTCCTAACTTTCATGCAGTCTAATTTTTGGTGATTTAATTTACGTATTTAAAAGAGAGTCAGACCTCATAATTTGGATTTTAAATTAATAGATTTTTTTTATTATAATCATGAAGGAAAAAGGGTTTTAATCACTTTTTAGGGACCCACTATTGAAGAGTTTCTTTGTGCAAAACTAATGAAAATATCAATGATAGGATTGAAGCACAAATCACGGAAACATTCATGACAACTTGGAGGACAAGCAGAATGCTTTTCTTCTGCATGGTGTTTACAGTCTAATTTAGTAGCATTATTCTGTTTCTTACTGTTAATATAATACTGTATATTATAAATTCTGATTCTTTTTCAATAGCTATTCTTAGATGTTCTGAAAATAATTTTTCTCCTTCCAACATCCTTTTTTCAATCTTCATGACCTTTTGTACAAAATGGTATAATAACACACTATTTACCATTCTATACTGGTGGAAAAAGGGGGAGGATGAATATTTTTGTATGTAAACCATTTTACTTTTTCAGTTAAAGTTTCCGAGTTAGCTTTGCAAATGTACCTAACAGATGAAAAGTGTAGCTCTCTGAGGTCATGTCACCTATCACCTTACTAATGCAGGTCTGTCAAACCAGTGGAAATTTGTATGGATTTAAACACCTTTAATTAAGAAACCACATACTCATAAATTACTGTAATGGCTATGGCCAATTTATATCTGACTGGTGCTTCTATGAGGCTTTTGTGGAAGGGCTTACCATATGGAATAATTAATTTTTCTTTATGAACTTATTAAGAATGAAGATGGGGACTGAGTGGCTGAAGCAGTGGGTCCTGGCAGCAGGGCAGGCTCTGGGACCACACCAAAAGGAGCACAGCCAGATGATTAAAGGAAGAGGTTATCTGCCTCTGTTCACTCCATAGTCTGCTGCAAGATAGTGCCTCTGTGTCTGAGCCCTGAAATTCCAGCTAGACAATGACACACTGGGGAAGGACCAAGCAGAGGCCACCAGGATGGTCAGAGCAGATGCCTGAGGGAGCTGGGCTTGTTCAGCCCGGATGAAGGACATCTCCAGGGACTGTCATAGCAGCCTGCCCTGGCCTGTGGGGAGGTATCCAAGAGACGGAGCCAGGCTCTGCAGTGCTGCGTGGTGGGAGGGTGAGAAACAAGGGGCTCACTTGAACCAGGAGACTTTCCAGCTGGATAGAAGGAAAAGCCAATGCAGGGAGGCAGGCTGGTGAGGTTGGACAGGCTTCAACCCTGGAGGCTTCCAAGACCTGAGAGGACAAGGCCTTGAGCATCCCAGGCTGGCCTTGGCTGGTCTTGGCTGGCCTCCTGCTTTGAGCAGGAGGTTGGGCTAGAAACTTCATGAGCTTCCTTCCAAGCTGCATGGTCCTAAAAATGCTGTCCCTCCTAGGAATTTCACACAGTGATTGTTTCTCCAAGGTTTTTATGACTGTTGTTCTTTGTGATGAATTAAGAAAGGGCAAACAAGATTTTCCTACAGACCAGATAATTTCTGTTTAGCTGTCTGTTCGATCATGCCAAAAGAATAATTTCAAATTGAAAAAAAATCAACTTTAATATATTTTAATTCCTAATTAATTAAGTTTTATGGCTGTAGTTTATATAACAAATTAATATTGAGCCTTTTCAGGGCTATATCACATTTAAAGGTTTAAATAGTTTAAAACTTTAAAACCTAAAAATGCAAATCCTCCTGAAACCTTTTTTGTTTAGAGCATGTGATTAACTATATTAAACAGTGTAGTCTGTTTACACTGATGCTCTGTTAGAGTAAGGTTTCTATGTCTGCCTCCTATGCCTGGCATATAATCCTGATTAAAAATCCTTTGAGCTCACTGAAGAGACGACTAGACTGGGTTTCATTTCTTGTAGCTATAGCAGTTGAGAAGTTACTACTTAAGATATTTGTCTAAGATCCTTCAATAACTACAGAAAGAGATGAATGCTTCTAGACAGTGATTCACTCTATCCCAAAACAAATGTCTTAAAAAAGTAAAATGACTCATTTGCTGACAGAGTTTGCCTTGCTTGCTTTCTTTGTTCTATAGTGACCATAGAAGGAGCACAGACAGCGAGGCCCAGAGAACAAGTTGATATATCCTCTTTTTTGGCATTGCTTAGATTTAAGCCATGAGCTACAGAATAGCTGTATAGTGTAATCACGCTGTATTTGGGATACAGTAAAATAATGCTGTATTTTGTATGTTTAGAGGAAGGTTTCTTATTCATTGTTCTGTTCAGCAATCAAAATTACTTGATTTTCTTGGAAAAATTGTTAGCTTTGCATTGTTGTCTGGAAAGGGATAAAAGGAGAGCATAAAACCACCTGAGTCAACAAGAACAGCAGCAAAACAAAAAGCAGCTAATTTTATAAAATGTACTTGTTGGTCTTTCCTACTGAAATTTTTTTTGGAAATAAATCAATATGGTAAGTGTTCTATATTGAATTAAAGGATTTTTGAGATGAATTTTCAATGAGTACAATATTCCTAGCTTACATGAACACTGAATCTTGATATTCCATGATAGACAAAGGAACAAACCCATCTACCTAAAATAGTCTTTTAGTTAAAAAGGTTTAATGATAACAAAAGGAATTGGGAAGACTTTCATAGAAGTGTGACACTCATTAAACATCAAACCCTCCTGTTGCAGATTACTTGATCTGGCATTTAAGGACTGGGATTGGTCATTTGATGATGTTGATGATATTGATGGTGATGATGATGACGATGTTTTTGATTTCTGAAGAAGTATAAGGGGTAAATCTAAATAGAGAGGAATGGATTTGTTTGCCTTTGAATACAGCATGCTATGTTGGATTTTGTTTCTCAAAGCAGAGAAAATACAAGATCTCATTTTAATATTTTAAACAGTGAAAATGAGATTCTGTTGAACTTTTAGAGGAGTAATTTTCATTAGAACAAGTTGTTGCCTTTGTCAGTGTTATCATTTTTCTAATTTTAGATCTTTTTTTTTTCCAAATTCATGTCTGCCTGCCTGAAAAAAAACCCTGCTGTTGTCAGTCATTGCTCATCTATAATGCTAATACTTTTAACCTCAGCAGAGAGTATTTGAAGGATAAAAGGAAGATAGCAGCAGCTGGATGTTTAGCTGAAATAGACTTAGCATTTACAAATACTTTTCATTTTTAAACTTTTAATATAAACTGACTATGGCTAGCAGACATGAAATCACTGGAGTTCTGCATTTTTCTTTTCTACCTTGTGTTCTGAAGTGAATTTGACTTGGCTTTCCTTTGCAGTGCTGTGCTTTCTGGGTACCTAACCATGCATTTGAAAATTATGTAAACAAACGGGCTTTGCAGCTTCTGTGATGTGGTTTCCTTGACTGCTTTAGGAAAGATCCGACCATTGCAGTGATTTAATTTGTCCCACGGCTTAATTGTGAATGTACTGGAAATAGTGTTACCTATTTTATAGATCTAGGTTTAATCATTTTATATGTTGATGCAATCTTTCATTTACACAGAAAAAAGCCTCTAAATGTTAAATGCCTAAGAATTCTTTCAAACAGTACGTGAGGTTTGTCTCAGCTGTATAAAAGGAGGGGCGATGGCAGCAGCACTGGGGCTGCACCTGAGCTGTGCTCAGGGAACTGAGACATCAGCTCCTGTGGAATTAACCAGCTTAGCGTTCACAGTAACAAGCATTACGTTAATTAAATATACTGCATCTGTATGTACTAAAAGCTTACAAGTCACTAATCTTTTAGAAGTGACTATTACCTTGTGCATATTGTGCCCTCATATATTATAAGGGGGTTTTAACTGATTTGGGATCATAATGCCCAAGGATGTGCTGTCCTTAAGTAACAATGCTGTTGGATGCATTTCTTCCAAGTATGATGATGAGCCCATCTTAAATTAAGACTTTGAAGAAGTATGTTTTTGTCAGATTTACATTTGTTGCATTTACTGACCAACCTTCCTTCTTCTTTTTCAGCTAACTGCTTTCTGTGAATGCAGACACAGTTCAAGGTGATAATTTTCTTCCCATTACAGCAAGACTGAAACATATCCCAAAATATATTAAAAATATATATTTTCCTGAGAGATTGTGCTATATATATCAGAGGTTTACATTTTTGCTGCAATATAAATTACTAATCTCTGAGGGTTTTCCTGTATTCTCCCAAGTGACTGATCAATTGAGGAATGGTTGGCAAATAGTAAAAGGATATGTTAGGTAACCTTTTAAACTCTGTTCCACAAAAGCAAGACACATACACTACATTTCATTAAAGGATCAAGAGGAATGAATATTAAAATGGAAGAAACTGACTTCTCAGCTTTTGTAAAGATGCCACCAGCACGTCTGCAAGTAGAACCGGAGGAAGATCCACCATAGTGATATAGACTGCATCTGTAAGAAGTGACCATTATACTGTGTATATATATTGTACTGTAATACTGCAAGAGGGTTTTAAAAATCTTTCCACTTTATTTTTTTATGCTTATTAATCAGATACCGTTACTTATTGCAGTTGCAACTATGCACTTGTATAAAGCCATACTGTTGAAGTTTATATCATTCATACACGTCTATCAGAAGCTGCATGTCAGTGTTCAGCAGCTAGTATAGGTTTGAAGTATGTACTAATTTCAGCTATACGTCATCATGGGCAGTCCTGTTTTACCTGTCTAATTGCCTTAATTTAAACTTTTTTCAATTTTTTTTTGCCCATTCTTTCTATTTAAGGAAAAAGAAAGTTTACCGGCTCTTAGAATGCAATTTTGCTTTGTGGCAGAAAAAATAGTGCACTATTTTTACACCTAGTAAGTATATCAATGTCAGCCTATTTTGAATGTATGTTGACTGGTTTTAAGGGTGGAGAAGTGTTGGTTACAGAAACAATGTCGGAGAGCATTGGAATTACCAGACCATTTGCTTGTACATGTAACTGCTCATCCAGCCCTTTTTACGAACCTCAATACTAGTTATTGACTTATATTAACCCTCATTAAGTGCTATGAAACTTCATTTTGCCTTGTTTTTGCATACTCTCCTAGATGTGTTTTTTTTTTTTATTTCTGGAAAGAAAAAGAATCTGTGACTATTTTTACATTTCACAACACAATATCCAAGGACTGTCACAAACTTTAAGAAAAGTAAAACATACTGTAGATGTATTTTAAAGTTTTAATCTGGTTCTCTAGCACATAGCTGTAGGCATAGATAAATATTTCAGTAGTGTGTTTTGAGAACTGATAGCTGGGAAGAAAGGGCCTCAGAGGCACTTAATCTGACTTCTTTTTTTTAACTTGGAGTTGTACAAAAAATATAATTTATGTGGGCTCATTCATGATGTGTTCATAATTATCCCAGAAAATGCATGTTTTATACAACTACAGTATGCGATGTTAAACATATTGACAGTAAAAAATATAGTCTCCTATTTGGTCTCTTTATATATATATAAATATATATATATATTTAAAATATATATATATATAAAATATTGTGTGGGAGTGCAGTAATTTAAAATATGATCTAACACTTCAATGAAGGAGGACATTTCACTTTAAATTTGTTTTTGTTTTTGTTTTTTAAAGAGTGTTGAAATGTTTGGAAGGATAGGACCATGATTTATTTAACACTATCATGAAAAGTGAACTTGGAAACACTGAAATACTGAAAATTAAAAAATATATTTACATTTTGTAACCTCTACTGCAGTTCAGCTTAACAGAGCCAGAATGTATTCAGTCTTCTATTTATGCACTCACAAAGTAAAATGTTGTTTGTGAGTTCTTAAAATCGAAGCTAAAACTTTCATATCATTTTTTATTAGGTATTCTAACCCAGCACACAGCTACAGTGTTTTTTCCCTGCTTGTTTTGATTTACAGAAGTACGGTATATTTTTAGGTAATGCAGATATGCATAGAGAACAACATTAAAAATGTATACAGTAAAACTGTTTCCGTTCACTGAATGCATAAATATTTTATATATATATATAAAAAAATGTTACATTGTGGGAAGTTCTATCCTTTTCTGAATTGGAGAATATTATATATATATTTTTAAATAAACTATTTGAGTAAGGTAAAATAGTTCCTGAACTTGAGAAGCTGGTAATTAATTGAATTTAATTATAGAGGCAACTACTGCGGCAGACATGGGAAAGGCAAGGACAAAGCCTGTGTGAGGAGGGAACGCAGACTCCAGGGGAGCTGTTTGGCAGCTGCTCCACTGCTGGGGCTGGATCCGTTGCACTTTTCTCTCCCTGGCCTGCCCTCATTTACTGTTAATCCCTGGGGCCCTGTTAAGCTTGACATTTCAGGAAATGTACTATATTATAGTATTTACTGGCCCCAGTTTATACGTTTTGTGCATTTATACATTACAGCAGGCTGTATTGAGATGGTGTCGTAGAGCAATACAGGCTGAGAGAGCACTGGAGGTCCTGTGCTCTGACCTGTACCTCAGAGCAGGGCTAACTTAGCACCGGTTCCTCAAGGCCGGTGGTGTGATGTGTATGAACGTTGATTTGTACGCAGGACACAAAAGGCAAAGCTGCTCTTCTGTTCTTCTCACTTGTCCTGCTGTGAAACGCAAAGAACTCTTAAATGTCAGTTCCTGGAGATTGTGTTGTTTCCTTATTGTCCAGTGGTGACCTTTTAACATTTTTGAGAGAAGGGTATATTCATGAACTAAAGAATATTTGTCTTGAAAGCCACAGATGTTTAAACACTTTCATTTTTTAACAGGGTTGTCCCAGCAAACAGGACATTTTTATGACCTGAATGATTTATCTATAGAAAATTCTCTCACTGCAAGTCCTTTTGTTTCACAAGAGTAAACAAGTAGCATAGCCAAGCTGCAGATTAACCTTCTGGAAAAATCAGGGATCAAACTTGGATCCAGAAGCTTCGGACACTTGTAGGGAAGTTGCTCTTTAGTTCCCAATCCAAAAACTCACCAGCAGAGAAGCTGGACAGGAAGACCCCGTTGGAGTTACCGTGTCAGTTGTCAGAAAGACCTTTCTGCAAGGAGATTTCCAGTTCTGTCCTAGTTGTGTGCTGCAATTCCCTACTTTTAGTGTTTCGTGCCAAAGCGCAGCCCCTCCCAGCACTACCAGCAATCCAGCACCACGTCTGCTTTTACTAGAGGAAAACTGTGGTTCTTGTGCTTGAGCATGGTTGATGCTGTAACCAAAATGTGACACAGAATCACATACCATGTAGGACTTGGAAACATGCAAGAGGCCCATGGATCTTGGCAGTTGGTGACAGGGGCCAGATTAAAAACATCACTGAAATTCCACTGCAAGTGTCCAGATCTCTTACTACCTCTTGATGGCACTGAACCTCCTACATTTTGACAGACATTCAGTGGCTCTCTGAAGGCACCAAGGCCAGGAAAGCTGCCAGTGAAATTGTATGCTTTTTCTCTTTAGTTTCTCAGGCAATGTCAAGTGATCATGAGAAATTTTAGCATTTGTGTTTGTAATCTTATAATCTATTAGTTTCCCATCTAGCTTTGAGAGGATCATCCTTGGAAGAGGATTTATATATTTTGGTCTCAAGTGCCTTTACCCATCCTATGCTTGTGAGGTGATATTTGGCATGCTGCTGTGAAAAGGGAGAATGTATATGAAAACAAACTTCTTACCTGCATTGCATTGCTCTTACAAACTCTTACTGTCTCCTAATTCTGTTTCTGAGGCAGGTGAACATAACAGTACATGGTCCACTTCAGTGAACTTGAGTATTTCAGTCTCTTTCACATTCCTGGATAGTTTGCCTCAGCACTGATGGTAAAATAAGGATTAATTTATTTTATCATAGAATCAGAGACTATCTCAAGTTGAAAGGGACCCATAAGGATCATGGAGTCCAACTTCCTGCTCTTCACAGGACAACCTAAAACTAAATCATATGACCAACAGCATCATCCAGACACTCCTTGAACTTTGACAGGCTTGGTACCTTTTCAGTGCATTACAGTTTTTTATGGACTGTCATCTCTGCACATAGTACACTTTAAACTGAAAACATTATTTGTTATTTTTAAGATTAGCTTCTGAACCACTTAGGGTTTTATCAGCATCCCAAGGATCATGTGGTTTTTCCTACTGCTTAGAAGTATCCTCCATAAGAGTGGGAAGGAGTCTTCTTTTGGATCTCTGTAAAAGATGTTGAGTGGTTCTGAAACTAGTTTGTGTTCTTTTTTGAAGTTGCCTATCAAGTGGACAGGAATACACTCAGACATTCTCATCTGAGAAATGAGATGAGTCTATGGAGATGTATGTGGCTGAAAAGAGCACCGTGGCTTAACACATCGAGCCTAATTGTCCCCAGAAACTACTGTAGTGAATGGAAAATCTCACTGTAAAACCACAGCTCCAAGAAGTGGGGATGCAGAGGAACTGTAATTTATTGGCACAGGGATGCTGATTACCAGGCCTTATTAGTGAAGATTGGCGTTTGGAGTCTTTGCCTCTTTGTAGGAAGGAAGCGTTGTTTTATAAAGGTAAGAAAGACACGTTACTGCTTGCTAATGGAAGGGTGAAGCCTTGGATTTGACTGCAGCTGGTTCTGCTCCAATAATCTTAAGAGAAGCTCCAGGATAAAAGTGATCTCTCAAAAGGAAAGTCACAGTGAAAGGTAGCAAAATTCAAAGTTATAAATGTATGTAGTCCCGCATACTTTAAAGAAATCTGGAAACACAACGTTGCTCTGAAAAGAAAGGGCAGAGAGAACAGTAATTTCATTTGTTGAAGGAGCTACATAGAAATGCTTTCACAGACAAGACAACCACATGTGATGCTTTGGTCTGTTGCCCCATTTTGAGGTCAAGGCCTTCGGTGTTCAAAGCTGTGAGCCTGTTTGTATGTATACTCTTACACTGTGTACCAGTGGGCCTCGTAGGTCATCTAGTTCTTGTCATTTATCATTGCTCTTTGGGGTGTTTTTTGCCTAGGATGCTGTTGCAGCACTGGGTAAGCATGGCCACCCAATAAGAAGTACATCAGGCTTGTGAGATCACTGCCAATCCTCTTCCTTTGGGTCACCAGCTTCAGGCACTGAATTGCCTTGGATATGTGCTACTTTTTATTAACAAGTGAACTGGTGGAAATGTTTTTTGGAGGTATCTGAGATATTAAATAACTTTTTTGAGGCTGAAGGAGCCAGGAGTCCCACTGTCTGAGCCCTGTTTCATATCTGCTTGCCCTGGTGGTGTCTCTTGCCTCAGCTGTGTTCCACTTTCCAATAGACCTTCAAAGCAGATCTTGCACATGGGTGCAGGTCTGGCTGCAGCTTCAGGACTTGCATTTATTTGCCGGATCCCATGGCCTCATGTGTCTGCGTGATGTCCAGCATATTACAGTCCTTGTGTCCTGGAGGCCAACAGATTCAGTAGGATCTGTGTAGCCATTACCTCCCTCTGCAGTGATGGAAGGACTAGATAAATACAATAAGGAGGCTCCCCCACGTGTTTTGTATCCTGTTCAGAGATACAGCAATGGGAGTTGTATTACTGGAAGGTGGGCAAACATGCAAGCTTAAAAAAAAAACAAAGCTGAGAGAGGAAAGTATCCTTGAGCTCAGAGTCCATGAGGACTGAAAGTTGTGCCAACAGTGCATATCATGGAAAAAAAATTTAAATCTCACAAGATAAGTCGCTCTCTTGAAAGTCAGACCACTGGAATCTGTATTGAGTCAGTTGCTCAAAGGTGAAAGAATTTCTTTACAGTAATTGGGTACTTAAAATATGCTTTACCCGAGCTCAATTTGTGCTTCCTTAGTCATGATTTACATGACAGAGAGGACACTGAGGCATAAGATGTGTATTCTTCCATTTATGATTTTCATATAATACGAGTCAGGTCAGCATCTTGGTATTGCTGGCCAGAGCCTCCAAATTCCAAAGCAGAATTCCAAAGCAGAATTCTTGTACACTGCAGAGCAGGCATATGCACCGATGACTTGCAATTACAATAGGGTGGTAAGTAGAATTGACTTTCAGCATGGAGCCATGTTACTATTCAGTTTAAATCAGAATTATCATTAGCTAACTTCTCTTGTCACATTTTAGGCTGGTGCAGGTTCTGTTCTTTACATCAGTTTCAGAATATTTGACAGATAAAACAAGATGTCTGTCCACTTAATGTTCCCTCCCTGTGAGTCGGTGATAGCACATAATGCACAGAAGTACTTTTTTAGGCTACTGACAATTTAAGACAGTTACAAGCTGAAATAATGAAACAAAACAGGGTGTTAACAAAATTTTGACAAGTATTTAATTTGTCTTTCAGGTATCCCCAGTTAAATTTCATCAAAAGTATAATTTTAAAAGCCTCTTATTTTAACCCTGGTCCAAAGACTGGGTTATTTTTCAAGACAGAGATGGTGTTTGCCCCAAACTACTTCCAGTGTAGAATGGAATAGTTGACATCTTTAACTTGAAAATATCTGTGCGTCTATCTTGCCATCAGGCAGGAAACACCTGAGGTCCATCGGGACTCAGGTCTCTGAGACTGCCAAGGTCTTGCAATTGGATCCATCTCAAGTGATGAGCTGTCACGTTCTTAGGTGATGTTTATTGTGGTTCCCAGACACCTGTTTGACCTCAACAGCTGTCTCTGAGAACTCTGAAGCATCCTGGAGAACTCTGACTCAAAATCAAGCGAATTAAAATTCAGTACAAATCAAGAACTTAATAACATCTTGAGATTTTTTTTTTCAGCTTTCTCACCTTCCAAACTGAGACATCCTCAGAGCATTATTATTGATGAAGGCAACATTTTATGTTTTGCTTAATACATAAATATGAAATCCAAGTATCGAAGAATTTGGAAGGGAGTGGAACAAACCAGCCTGAAGAGAATTTGGAGGGGAGTAATTATTATTTATCATCGGAGAAAATACATGGCTGGCAAACTACCTCATTTGAGTTGATCTCCACATCTGTGTAGCTTTTCATTTATAACAGTTCCTCCTGTGGGCTCTCAGGGGTTAATTCCTCCCCCCCCACCTCTGCCTTACATATGTCCCTAAATAGATAACGATTGTTTGGTGGAGGATACCTCATTTAAAGAAGTGAATGAAGCCATTCTGCAAGTTTTAAGCTGGTTGGGACTGTTCAGCTAATTGTGAATTACTTCCTCCAGACAGTCAAACTGCACTAAAATCCACCTTTGGAGCTGCAGTGGTTGTGAGCATTACTGCCTCCCTGCCCTACTCCTTTCTCTCCTCTTTTAATAGATTAGATTAGCAGAGCCAGGATAGGGAGCAGCTACGTGCACAGCATAGGCCAGTGAGAGGCTTGGGGGTCAGGCAGGGACAGGGACTCCTGAGCAGTCCAAGCAACAGCATCCTTTGCTGGATTAGAGTAGCACAAAGAAACACATCTTTGTGCACAGTTTTACTCTGCACAAAATGCCCTGTGTTAGAAAGGCCCAGAGGGTGGGGGAGAGGATGGTTTTGCACATGTGTTTGATGTTCCTGTTCACTGAGGACAGTTCAGTGCATCTTACACTGTTCACATCCTCACTTTCAGGCACGCAGCCTGCTGCCTCGAGTCACGTCCTCATTCCTTCCTCTGGATAGTAAATCTGGTAAATGCTTTCTCTCATACAGTTAAAGTGAGCTTGTAGCTTACCTGTTGCCAAATGCCCAGTCACAGTTCATCATATCCACAGCTGGAGATATTTGGAGTTGTTCAGTGGACTGTACTGGAATTCAGAGCTTGTCTTTTCACAGGCAAGGAAACAAACTTTTTGAAAGCCTTGACAGGGCCCTGGTTTTGTCAGCCAGGACAGGACAGGCTGTGTTACCTTGTAAGCATGTTGTGAACTGGTGCAATTAGACACGGAGTGTGTAATTCCACACTCACGCAGCATCTGTGAATGGAGCTTTATTACTTCCAGTCCCATGAATAAAAGTGGCTTACTGGCTTACACCCACTGCAATAAATCCAAGCAGCTTTCCCTGCCTGCCTTTGGCTCACTGCTGCATTAGGCAGCAACCAACTTGTGTCCACCTGATACTGATGAATGACAAGTTTAACAAGATTTATCCTCCTTGTGTATCTTGTCTAAAGCTGCTGCCTTTAATCCAGCCACTGAGAAGATTATGCTTTACATACTGGAAAACACAAGGTCAGCGCTTTTATGGGGCTTGCCCAGAACTGGAATGTATGTCTGCTTACAAAAATGAAGGAAATTACTCTCTGGGAGGAAAAAAAGTGTAAAACTATTAACTGCTACTGTCTGATTTGTTCCATATCTCTTGCAGCTTGAATGAGAACTCATGGTCCAGCTTTCCAAGTCCACAAAATTACTTTACCTTAGCTCGTGAATTACCCAGCTTTGTTTCTTTTCCTCAGTCTTTTTTTTCACACAGGCTTCTAAGGAGATTTATTCAAAATATGTTACATATCCTATTAAGAACTTTCTTAAATGCATTTTCAGCATTTTATGATGAAAAAAACCAAATTAAGGTGCTGATTCTCAAACCAAAAATGGAGCAGCTTCACTTTGCTGCAGCATCACTCAGGAGTATGAAACATGTCAATAACAGAGGGGGTTTGAACTCCACCCAAATCTTTCTCTATCAAGAAGAGGCTTTAATTTAAAAAAAAAAATAAATTGTGTTTCTTTTTTTCATTTTAAGATGCTGGAGCTCTTTAGCATTTGACAGGTTAATATTCAGTCTGATGCTTCAAATAATTAGGGTAAAAGCTGCCCATTTATGACCTGTAATGAATATTTCATTTTCTCTCCATATATGAAAACAGAATAAAAAATCAAATGCAATGAAAATTAACTGTAAGAATGACATTATCAATCTTGAAGAATAGCATTTATTAATATCACCTGAAAAATGTACCACATGCCACCTGCCACCATTTAGACCACTTCAGATACTTTACACAGCTTTAGTAAAATCAGTAACAGAATGTTTACAGTTAATCTCTCAACCAACATAGAAAGATTTATATATTTTATTGTAGCAGTAAAAATGCTCATCTTTGACTTGCCCTCAGTAATGTGAGAAATCTAGATCCACAGAAACACCTCTTCCCACCCCTTTCCACTCTAAAAACAAAGCAGCTGTTTTCTGATGGTGAAAGTCCCAGTCTGATTGCTGAGTGTTCACTGGTGGAAACATCTGCTTTTGCACATCCTGCTCCTCCACAACAGTCCCACAATTTAGCATGTTGCAAAGAAAACCTGCCTCAAATGTCTTCCCATAGGTTTCAGGAGTGTTGGGATCAAGGGTGCCTTGGTTTGTACATGCCAATGAACAGAATACCATAAGAATTCTTTTGAAATGATGTATCTTTTCGAGAATGTAATGAGAAATGAAGACAAGATATGTGATTCCTAATGTAACTTTTGGTTTAGAAGGCATTGCTTCCAAAGGCAAAATCCCATTAATAGTTCTCAAGAATACCCTTTTGCCCCATTTTACTCTAAGTACTGCAAATTGATTAGAATCTCTGAAGTAAGTCTATGTTCTTCAATACCCTTTAACACAGACAGGCCAAAAACTAATGAACCACAGAGCAGTATCACCAAAAACTGACCAATCCTGGGAGATGAGGTGCATCAAGGTGCACATGTAGCCAGGTCACTGTCAGTATGGATTGTGTTTGGGGATTCTGGATATCGGTTCAGGAACTTCTGCTTGAACACCATTTTTAACTGTTGGTCAGCTTCATTAATGCCCATACATTCTAGTCTCTGACGCTCCCAAAACAGTATGTTCAGTGAATGAGAGCTCAGGTTGAAAAAGAATTCATAGTTGAGTTTCTGCTCTTATCCAATAAAAACTGGGTATACTGAAGAAAGTGACCAAGGGTATCCTGTATCAGCTGTATAAATTGTACTATTTAAGTGTTGCATGTAAGTGTTACAATCCCAAGTGGATTTGTGACTTAGTAAAAGACATTTAGAACCTTATTTTGGATTGGGCCTTGACTCAGATTTTCTTCATCCTAAAATACAGATAGTTAATGTCAAATTGAGTTGCTTGCAAGACAAATATCTGTTGTGGTTTTTCAATCTTGCAGCAGAAAGACAAGTCGGTATGTTGGTACAAAATTGATCATGTATAACTGAAGAAAATTGCTTATATGTAACTAGAAAGTACTGAAGTGATACAAGAATATATAAACATCTAATTACAAAATACACTGTAGTAAAAAAATCCAGAGAAAATGTGATATTAGTGAAACTTGTCTGAAATGACCAATAAAAATATGCTGCTTAAATTAAGTATCTTATCAAAATTATTTCTTAGATAAAGTAAGCATGAAGATACTATACTGTAAGAACTGTACATACTATAAGTATGCTAAGGGGTAAATATTAGGCTTGAGAGAGACAGGGAGCTTCCTCAACCCTTGTTCTGTTCTTCAAGCTTAATTGTAGTTTGTTTTTTTTTTCATGGTAATGGTATGTGTGTTAATCAGTATCTTCTAATCGGTCTTTTTAGTCTTCTTGTAGTGCAGGATAGTGGCTGTGACCCAAATATTGAGAATGAGCATGGTTATGAAACGGATGAGAACTAAAAGGGAAAAAAAATATTGTAAGCATTAATAAAAAAAAAAACAACTGCTGTTATTTTCACAGGACAAGTTGGTTTGTAAACCTTTGCTGGTGTACAGACAGGCTGGTTCCTATTCTGCAACTCTTTTCAGCCAATTAGTTTTAATTACTATATTCAGGAACCCAGAAATTCTGAGTGTAAATACAACAGAAAAGAGCATTTAGCACTTAATCGCTTGCAGTGATATCTGAAAATGATACACTGCAGTACATTTAATTATTTTCTAACAAAGCCAGGAGAGTAGTACAAGTGTGAGTAGCCTCATATTAGTTCTTATTTACACCAAAAGCTAAACTCAGAGTTGCAGATCACGTCCTTTAGAGTTGCATGTGTTGTTTATAATAAAGGGATTATTCTCTATTGCCATCTGTTAAGTGTAGCCATTGGGGAGAGAGGAAATAACCTGTATCTGTCAGATTTTAATGATGGAAAATCTGACAATTGACAAAAAGTCAGTTTTTCAGTACCTTGAATAACTCAGCTCTTTTAAAAACCATAATAGGCATAGTACTTCTACCTGTGAGACCAGAGGTTGAAGTACAGGTATGTCTAATGTCTGTTTGGTAACTGGAATATTCACAGAAATGCACACAAAATTTTGTTTCAGAAGTATGAGATATTTGACAGTTCTGTACACGTGGATGTTAAAAGTGTTACAAGTTAACTGGAAACATTTTCCATTAGAGCAGCACAGCATCGATGTTTGCTGCTGTCTCTTCCCTGTTCCAAAGTGATGATGCTGGGTTTTATACAGCAGCTTTACCCAGAGCCAGCTTTACTCTCCTGGTGTTTCCTCCCTCCCCGCAGTGAACTTCTCTCACTTCTCTCTGTGTGTGTAGCTGCAGGTGAGGTGGGCTCAGTACCTGACCCTGACTAAATTCCTGCACCTGCATTCTACCAAACATCATGGCCCCATGAACTCCTTACTCTGGCAAAAGGAAAGCAGCAAGCATAGGGGTGGAAATGGGGGATTGAAATGGGACTTCTTTTCCAGTGAAAGAGCTGCTTGAAATGCTTGTAAAGCTGCGGCCTTAATGTGCTGCTTAAAAAGGATAAAATTCATTCAAATGATGCTTCTGATGAAACAGCAGTTTTGAATGAGAACAAGGAACCACCAGATGAAGCACAAAGGGATTTTGTTACTGTTCTTGCATCCACCAAGTCTTGATTTTAAACCATTTATTGAAAAATCTGTTACACTCTCTAGCTCTTGCAGTTTTCTCAGGATGGTAAGAACCTGTTAAATAAATTTACTTCATAGTTAAATCAGCTGCAAATTATATATTTTAAGTCAATTTTTGTGAGTTTCTTACCAGCCTACCATTTCATTTTCAGCCTGCCAAAACTTTCTGAATGTTGTGCCTAAAACTATTCATATACTAAGTTGAACTTTAGTTTTCTAGAAGAATTTTTAATTCAGAAAGCCCTCAATACGAAAAGGAAGCACTTCCTATTTGAAAAATTCATTCAACTGCTACAGAGTTTTTAAGTTATATTTTACATTATTTTTAGATAGTAAAGATTTTTAATGCTTTACTCTGCTATTTTTAGAATTAATTTTATAGTGCTTTTGCCTCTTGAAAAAATGATAAGTGTGAGCAGTTTTTCATGGTTTTTTTTTTCTTGATGTATTTTCCTGATTTGTAATCTTGTGCTACTTTTTTTGGCAACTCCTTCCCTTACCATGCTAACCCACCACGTTCATGATTTGTTCTTCTGTGACCTTTTAGCTGTTTTACAAAAGACCTACAAACTACTGTGGCAGCTGTTCCCTTGGAAAGGCAGGCAGTTCCAAACTGTACTCACCTGCGAGGTCATTTGTAGTCACTACAGTTGTAAATATTCTTGCTATAAATTGAATGAATTCTGATTAGTGGAACACATATGACACATTTATAATTTTAAAAAATGATGAAATATCTATTTTTCAACAGAGGGTAATCTTCCATGAAAACATACACTGTACAGATATTCCCACTTTTAGTACATCCAACTCTTCAGTATTTTAGCTTCAGAGATCACACTCTCAAAGTGACAATGTATTAAGGGTCTTTTTCAATGAGAAAATCACGGCTATAATTAGAACTTTTATATCTGTATCTATCACACAGATACAGATTGGATGTGGCCAGAGGATACTGCTTTTCTTTCTGTTCAGCCCCTCTTTCAGTAGTTGACAGTGACTTACACTCCCAATCAAGTAACTTAACCATTGTGGATGTCCACAGGTGTGCTTTCAGCCTTCTGCAAATACAAGGAAATCAGTTTTCCTTCCCACAATGGACCTAAACGTTAATTAGTTCACATTTGCATCAGACTAAAATCATTTACTTTGTTCAGCAAACATACCAAAACTTCTAATGATTCACTTTCATGTGGAAATAGATCCAGCATCACTGTGTTTTATAGTGAGAATATTTTAAACAAGTTTTGTGAAGATGAGAAAGGCACTGGCACTTCTCACAAAAAGCTGTAGAACTGTTCATGCAGACCACTGGGAAATTACCACAGGAACTGTCCAGAAATGCAATTATACATAGCCACAGAGTTAATGGTATTTATCAGTGTGTACTTATTTATAGGTAACTTCAAAATTAGCATTGCCTAATTGTCTAACTCAAGTGTCAGCACCTTTTCATGCTGGATCACTAGTAATTTTATTAAATCCTAGAACATGGAAATCTTTTCTTCATAAAGACAGCCTTTCAGTTATTTCAACTGAGCTTCCCTTGGCCATATTCACATGGGTTTTAGGTCACTGTTTTATATCACTGGTGTCAAAGATAAAACTTGATTTCAAGAGTCTCAGGAGTCAGCATTAAAAGGGAAACTCAGGCAAGATCTTTACCTATAAGTAAATACCTATGGAAAGAGGCATTAGGAGAACTCAGTACTTCACACCAAGTTGCCCATGGCTTACTTGCACAGGTGTATGCAGACAGACTCCAGGTCAAGGCGCTCACTTGTCCGGAATCTTTGGTCTGCCAGAGACACCACAGCTGAACCAGCTTACTGGCTGCACTGATGAATGTGCACAGGTTCTGAAAAGCAGGTAAAAAAAAAAAGAGAATGACCCTCTGCTATTGTATTATCTGAACAGAACTAGCTTTTTCACTTAGAATAAAGGCCGGTATTTGGCAACCCAAGTGCTTTGGTTCTTACTAAGGAACAGTGAAGCCAAAACTGGAAACTGCCAGAAACAAGGGACTGATTTCTGAGGTACTGCCCAGCAAGAGGCTCAAAGAGCAGGACAGTTGCTACTGTTCCTGGCAAATGCTTGATAGAGGCAAATACAATAAAAAGCAAAGAAACAAAAAAAGCTTCTCAACCTGCTCCATAAAACTGTTTATGAAAGTTAGCTGAAATGGGACTGATCTAGTCTAAACAGCAAGGTTGATTCAGACCATCTGTTACCACTATGTCTGGCAAACCAAACCATAAAGGAATGAGAAAACTGACAAGAACGTGTGGAAAATTAGTCCAATTGGAGGGAAAAAAAATAATAACAAGAATGCACTATTCACTCTGTCACTCTTTTTAAGGGGATTTTGCAAAGGGAGCAGGTAGAGAGCACCTTCACACAGGCCTTTCTGCCATGCCCAGATTTCCCTTGCAAGTAAGGATTGGAGTTGGGCTTAGAAGTTTTTATCCCCATTTGTATCATCTTTTGCATTAGCAACTCCAGTTCATCTCAATTACATTTTTACTTTCTCTCTTATGGTAAAAAGAGAAAAGACCATCTCTAACCTATGTAGACATTATCAGATGGTATTTTTCTTGCAAAATTGTAGGACAAAAGGGGAAAAATTATTTCACATGTCCTGTTCCAAATGCTTTGACTGACGGTCCATTCTCTTCCTGTTGTGTTAAAGATTTATTGGTTGGGATTATGACATTAGGACTAAAGTGGCAATAGAATTTCAACATCTTAAGCATCTCCTAGTTTTAATTAAGGCACCACCAATTAGCAACTTTACCTTAGAACATACCTTTTTTTTTCACCATAGAGTCTCTATTGCCACTGATGTTTTCCAGCTACTCACAGAAGAGAGAACCAGTTGTATTTGAAAACTGGTTGGTTATTCTGAAAGCTAAAGTTGTCCTTATTCCAGTGACAAATATAAGGAGAGATTCCACTGATAAAGACTTCCATAAAAAAAGCAATTTCATATGAAGACCTACTTTCAAATAAACATGCAGCACTTACCATGGCCAGGTCTATTATCCACTTCTGCAGTGTTAGCATGTACCAGCCCCCCCAAAATCTTACATTAAGTTAAGTTTCATAGCACTGAAAATTCTAGGATACAAAGTTCTCAAAACTGCCTGAGGAATTAGATTTTTTTAAAATATCTGGAAACAATCTTATTGAAACTTTGTAACAGACTATAGAATCCAAATAAAACATATTAAGCACTGGTTGAAACATTAAGTGTTCCTATTTTTCACACTGTCTTCAGTTGAGCAGTTGCCTGTAGTTTCTCAAAACTTGCTCCAAAGCACAAGATTTGAGATTTAAACAGAAGTCCTATCTAAAAACAGACAAACAAACACTGCTATCTTCATCATGGCAAGTATAACGTGCATGGGTGGGAATCAAAGAAATAAGATTTGTCATTTCTACTCTGCATCCCTAGCAAAGATGTAAATTAAGAATTGGGTTTACTCTTTATCAGTTGGTAGTCTTCTAAAGCATAGCTACATATGAAGCTTACTTCCTGGGGAAATTTACCATGATCCAAGAAATCAGCATGTGAATGTGGAATGCACGTTGAGGAGTGGCTGAAAATGATTTACAATAGTAGCACAAAACAAATGATGACATAGAACCATCAAACAACTCACATAACCCAAAACTCCCAGATATCAAAGGATACATAGCTGCAAAGAACAAAGCTCGTTTCATTTTTCCAAAGAAATGCAGAATGCACAGAAGGAGAATGACATCTGAAATAAACAAAAGACAGCTCATCACAGAGGGCCCGGCGGGGCCCGAACGCAATCCTAGACAGTTCCACTGGGCACCATGTCTATGGTAACTCCTTTCTTACAGGCTCTGTCTCTCAAATGTGCTTAATGTCCAAAATACTGCAAGCTCCAAAAGAAAGCTTTTCATCAAGTCTGGAGTGTTTAAAATGTTTCTCTCCCACATGGAGGTACTGGATAAAGGATGCGCTTACACTGTAATTCTGTGTAATAATTAGGTCTTTCTCCTCTACCTTACCATCTATTTTAATGAAATTTATAAGAATTCAATTTTATCTGAGATGTTCACTCCCTCTCCCCCCCAACTCCAGCATCACTGCAGTGGAGTACTGTACCTACAAGCAGAGCCTGGGAGTCCTGAATGAGCCCTGTTTCATTTCCAAAACATGGTTTTAAAAAATTACCTTGTGCAATGATGATGGGATATTCCAGGTATGTCTGCAGAGGGTAACCATAGTAGATCTGGTACCTCAGAAACACAATGAAGCTGAACAGAGAGATACAAAACAAGGTGACTGCACAACGGGACACGACAGCGGCTTCACAACTTTTTACTGTTTTGGTGGTGCCAAAAGGCACAAGACAGCCCCTCCTGTCAAACTGATCAAACAAATTTGGGCACAAAGTGCAAGCCTGATCATTCTGTAGTCTATTTCTGCGACCCTCAAATAGAATAAGAGGTAGAGAGCTGCACACACTTCTCATCGAGATCTTTATGGCAGAGTGCGTAAGGCATAATTTTATTAATTACAACTGGTGAGAAAGAAAGAAAGGCTTCCAGACCTAGGGAATACCTTCTTTTTGCAAGAACCCTGGCACCTCTAGGATAATTCAGATTTATTTATGACTGTGGTTCAATCTCTACATTAAGCAAGTTTTACAGGAGTAGAAAATGTCTTCCAAGCTGTCTAGACTATACTGTTAAGAGACTGCCCAGTATAGCTCTACTAGTCAGACTGAGAGTCTGTTCCTAAGTGTACCAAACAATGGCAATTCTCCTTCCTGCCAAGCCAAAACACAGTATCTGAAAAGAACGGAATTTTTATAATGTTTTCCCTACTTTCCACTCTCCTGCAAGTCCATGGAGTTAGACAGAAAATTCATGGCTGCACAGAGGAAACAGAAAGGACTCTGGGAACAATTTTATGTAAGGAAAAATTTATGGTTTCCAGGGTAGAAAGATGGCACAAGGAACAGCCTGCCTTGTAAGAAACTGTTTCTTACAGTATTCAGAATTTAAATATTTGAACTTCCTTGTTATAAAGTCAAATTAGACTCCCTGCCATCAGCACCATGCTTATCTATCACTCCTCTGCCTTGTCATTGCATGCCTGCTCTGCAGAACCATCCCAGCTTGCACCAGTAGTCCCAAAGCTCCCTGCAACTGGACTCAAAGTCTTTAAAAGCTGCAGGATAAATAGTCTACTAAATAAACAAACAGTCCCAATAAATGTTTCAAAGAAGACCCACACTGCAGTGGTGCGGGTACCATAGTTATCACACAGGTGCTTAGGAGACATTTATGGCTTCGCCATGCTCATCCAAAACATTACTTACAAAGCTTTTTTAATGCACACGAATGATTTTAAAATGCTGCAACCACTTTCTGGCTGGAGCTGTGGGGTCACTAATCTCTGCTGGAACTAGAATTTACTTAATTAACTCTGAGATGTCTGTACACCTAAATGCCAGACCAGGGTCAGCAGCTGTGCCCCTGCCTGAAGACGTCACGGGTGAGTTCAGAAACAACATGCCGGTTTTGTGAGGGAATTTATCTGAATAAAAAGCCCTGTTTTAGGCTGGTGCAGGGAGCTAGCAGCCATCTGGCTGGATGTTCTGCCCACCTCCATCCATCGGTTTGGCCAACATGAGGCTTTTCAAGGTATTTACTCTCACTTGTACCTACATCTGAATGTGCATGCACAAAGTTTATTTATTTTTCATTCCATACAATCCTCTTTAGGCAAGATTTAATAAGCCTAGCCTATGTAAGCTTATTACAGGCTGACAGGTCTTTGGAGTTTGACACGGCTTATAATTTTCCTAAAGAATGATTATGTTTTACTGATTTGTGTGAGGGGAGCCTGTCTGACAAGTACAACTTGTACCACAGGGCACACGGGCCACTCAGTAACCCAAACACACGGCTTGCGCCCTCAGCAGCTCGCTCTCACGCGTCGTATAGGACAAGTTATAAAAGCCGTTGCCCTTTAAACGACAGCGCGGAATCACTTTAGAAACAGGAAGATCCTTCTCCAAAGTCTCTCTGGGCTCTCCTAGAGAGGGCTGGCCCCGAACGGAGCCATGTAACACCGAGACAGCGGGGTGTGCTCGCTGCCTCTCCAGCCGCCCCTCAAGGCGCCCTCACGCCTGGCCCGAGCCGCGCCGGAAGGAATTAACCCCTGCCTGCTGCAGCGGCGCGGCCGCAGCGCCCCGGACCCCCGGCCGAGGGGATCCGCGGCCCCAGCGCTTCCTCCCGCCGCGCCCCCGCACCTACTGCTCAGATCGGGGGGAACACGCCCCGTTGTCCCCGTGTGCCCCCGCCGCCTTACCCGGCCAGCTCCAGGAGCAGGCTGGTCACGCTGAGCCCCCGCGCCGACCCGGCCTGCAACACTGCCACCAGCTGCGGCAGCTTGATCACGGCACACACCGCCCATGTGCTCCAGTGCGCCACGTCCAGCACCGTCACCGCCATCCTGGGCACGGGGAACCTGCCGTGCGGCGTGACGGGCGGGGTGTGGTGGGGAGCCCGCCCGGGACGGGGAGACTGTGACGGGGTGTGGCGGGGAGCCCGCCCGGGACGGGGAGCCTGTGACGGGGAGCCCGCGCGGGACGGGGATCCTGTGGCGGGGAGCCCGCCCGGGACGGGAATCCTGTGACGGGGAGCTCGCCCGGGACGGGGATCCTGTGACGGGGAGCCCGCCCGGGACGGGGATCCTGTGGCGGGGAGCCCGCGCGGGACGGCCACGCCGGCGCCGAGGTGGCCGTCACGGAGGGCTAATGGCGCCCGGGGCGCGGGGAGGGCAGAGCTGGACCCGGCGGCATCCCCGGTGCCCTCGGGAGGGGCAGGGCTCCGGTCACCCCCGTGCCAGTGGTGCCGAACGCTGCCCGGGAGCTCTCGGGCGCTGGTTGAGGCCTCCCCACGTCGAACTCCGTCGGTGTCGGGGCCGAGACACGTTCCGCTCCAGATTCAGATTGTTGGTGTTGGAATGACTCTTTGTTACCTTAAACAACATCCCCAGAACAGTGATCTTGTGATACTGTGTTGACCATGGGCCGTGTTCGCCCGGGAGCAGGTTCAGCCCCGGGCTGGAGCTGCAGGCTAGACCTCAGTTTTTTCTCCCAAAGTGGAGTCTCGAGTGCTCCAGCGGCCGTGTTTTTCAAGTCACGCTGTCTGGATCTAATTCCCGCAGCAGGGAAGGCACAGTTCTGACAGCAGCACTTTCATTTTTACAGGAAAAAAAGCTAAGCAAATCTAAAAGTGCCTGAATGCAGAACTTGTCATAGTATCAAAGATGGAGCAGCTTCCCCGGAACATACACCTACCCACCATACACAGTTATCCACAAAAATAGTAAAGCTCGGGTTTTAGAGCTTTTGTACTTGCCAACTTGTCAGAACTAAATATGAGTGGTTATCCAACACATTTGCATTTGTACTGGTCACACACGTACAGAATCTTGGCTCTTTCATGCCTGTATATTGCCAGGACTACTACAATGTCAAATGCACACCCTTAATCCTGAGTTTTACCTAGAGCATAATTGCTTTGAAATGATGGGTTATTCGCAGGCATAACATTTCTTGGTTTTCATTTTAATGGAAGTTGTATTTCAGTATGACTAATAGTTCTTAAAATGGCTTAAAAGAAGTTTATTGCACTTATTTCACATTCCCTTAGTGGTATTTTAAAACAGTATTACTAATTCTGAATTTGTAAATCATGTCTGTGTAATTCAGTCATAAAAGGAAGAAGTATGATTACATAAAATCTCAAAACTCTTGATTGAAATAAATACCACCCCCCAATACAGAGTTTTAGTTTAAAAACTGTGTTTCTGTTAATATAACTCAAATTAATCAAGCTTTTCAAAGTCAGTAAACTCTAAAAGAAGAAAATTTCAATTTGCCTTAAAATAATAACTGTTCCAAGATTTTCTTGATAAACTGAGTCCTCAGCCTTGTGGGACTATTATGTACTTGAAACAGAGTTGGGAAATGCATCATACAAGATGAAATTCTCATTTAAAATTGGGTCTGAGGTGTAGATGTGTCTGTCATTTTAGATAATCTGAGAATAATAGACCAATATTTAAGGTAGAAGTTGTGTATTTTCACTACTGTGTGGATGCTGATCCAAAAAGTGATGTAAAATTATCAATAATGTGCACTGTCTTGTATCTTACTTGAGTAATCAAGAAGCCGAACTGACTTCAAACTCTTAAGCAGGTCCATGAGCCTATTTTATTCAACTGTTTTTAAATTTAATAGGACATTAAGCATGCAGTTTTAGTCAGCATTTCACCTTTTTAAAAAATACATCGTGCTTTGCATTGCATTCAGTTAAGCAGAATGATTTACCATCCTTCCCCTGCCCTGTCTGTGTAATGATCCTGCTCTGCATCTGTTCACTGGCCGTGTAAGCAGCAGCTTAGGGAAGGAGCAGACGTCGCAGTGCTGGGCAGCCCTGTTCAAGGTTGCAACAAAAAAATTTAATCTATGAAGAATATAAGAAATTCTTCCTATTGTGTTTAAATTATTTAGTTCTACATCAAATTTCAGCAGTTTCAGCAGAATGCAGAACCATTTGAAATTGCAAGTCATTGAATAAAATTATAACATTTGAGTCTCCAATGCAGATTTCCTGTTCCACAGCAGATGGGCAGTGGTTTAACACTGCTGCACCTCAAATGGGAATGCATATGTTGAGTCCAATTGAAAATAAAACAGAGGAGGAAAATAATCTTCCTGTAGTAACCAAAGAAAAAAGCCAAACCAGACTTTTTTTTCCAATAATGATGTTGGCTTATTATGGTTGAGTCTTTGAACAAAATAATGCCTTAAAATTTGTGGGTTTACAAGGAATGCAGAGAGTGCTCTCTGCACTGGTTATTTCTACAGCCTACCGTGCTAACAGTTAATTTTATAGGTAATTGGTGTTTTAAGCTCTAGGTTAAAATAAAGGAGATTCCACAACTGAGGAACCTGTGGGGCTGAAGACAACCCATATAGGTAATGGCATATTATTTAAAACAATATGGCTAGCTAAAAAGTAGTACTGAAAGAGCCTAGAACACCAAACACAGATTTAGAAACCTAACCCAAAAACCTAACAAAGCCAAGGATCTGGAAGAAGCAAAAGAGAAGGAAAATATATTAACTAGTCTCCCTTCCAGAAAAACAACATTGAGCTTGTAGCCCAGAGAGGAGCTTGAGCTGTAGCTTTTGGATCTGGTACTGGTGTTGTTCTAGATCAGTGCTTACATCCAGCTTACTCGGAGAAGAGGCTCCAGTAAGAGTTGAAAGTGTGAGTACATGATGACAGCCCTTGGTAAGGTCCTGGTGTGTGATGGCTCCTGCATTCTTACTAAAGGTCTTAAGATTCTCCCAGAGTGTTCAAATGGATATGCCAGCACTGAGGAGCAGCTACAGTATAATCATGCTTATTCTAGCAATGAAGATCATCTCACCAGGTCTGAAACACCACCAGGTGCTGATTTCACTCTGTGGCTTTTATAGGGTTTTTAATGTATCCCTATGGTAACACAGTGGTAGTATTACTAGTTGTAGTCCATTTGGCTTTTAAGAGACATAATGGTGTAACTGCTAATAAGTCTCGTGGTAA
This sequence comes from Manacus candei, assembly GCF_025592945.1. Taxonomy (NCBI): domain Eukaryota; kingdom Metazoa; phylum Chordata; class Aves; order Passeriformes; family Pipridae; genus Manacus; species Manacus candei. The sequence goes on from NW_026138059.1 coordinate 4,164,912, forward strand.
TTGCAGGTGGTTCTACAGTACCTAGTTGGTTGATTTTGTTTCCCTTTCTCGGCAATACCTGCAGCTGACATAAGAGTTACTGTTAATTTGTTTGTTAATTTGTTAATTCACAGATCGTATAAAATATATCCAGTGATGATAATTGGTCATTAGTAAATGGGCAAAGTGAACCCACACTTTGAAGTGATCAGGTGAAAACAAATCTCATAATTTTTATAGTTATTTTACCAGTATATTTGCAGATTACTTCTTAATGCAATTTTTCAATCAGTATATGCCAACTGAGACTTTCCTCTGCCCATCCCCTGGGTCAATAGGTAGTTAAGAGAAATTTACCATGTTTTTGCTCCATTGGCCTGGCATAAAGGTCTTGTGCGAGGTGAGACTGTAACCCCAGATATTTGGAAATTCCATTTCTAAGTGCTGGCGCTCTTGTGGGTACATAGATACATACAGCATCTCAGAGAGGCTTAGAGAAGGTCACAAGCTGATGTCAGTCTGTGGCATCTATGCCCTGTGACAGAAGAGGACTGTGGGCATGGCTGTGTGAGCACCTCTTCAGCCTTTGGCAGAACTCCTGAGTTACTTGGAGACTCTTCTGTGTTTCAGGGAATTTATCAAAGCAAACATGAAGTTTTCTGAAGAGGGAAAACATAACTGACATGAATTCAGAGTAGCAAGTAGAGTTTTTAAGACAGACATCCTACGTTAGGAAAGGTTTACTGGTTTCTCCCTGGGCAGGATTTAGGAAATGCAGCTTGAGGCCCTAATTGTTGATTTCTAAAACCAACAAACCAAAAAACACCCCGCTTCACAAAACTGTTGTCTGCTTTAAGATGAACTCCAGTTGAGAAATCGTGTTCTATAGTGTGTTCTTTATGGAAAGCAAAGCATGTGAATGTGTATGTACATAATGCATACGAACATATGATGCCTGGAATGGCAGTATTATCCGTCTAATGTTCATACATAATCATCCTCATCCTAACCAGTTCAAGGAATCTTACTGTTTATGCTGTAATTTTCACAGCACGAGGAGACCTTCGTAGGAAAATCCATTTGGTTATGTTGTTTACTTTAGAGTAATCTAAAGATCAAGCAGCAGTTTTAAATACAGTTTCTAAGAAACACAACTGGATTTACAGTTATCACTGATCTTATAAAGCAAAACTTTTTAGTTAAGATGCCACCTGGGAACAAAGACCGTCCTAAAAGCATGAAAAATACAGATTTACATAAATTTACCTATGTTATGTTTTGTTAAAATATATGTTTCACACTTCTTTATTTTAAATGGAACTCAAAAAGAGAACACACAAAATCTGGAGGCAGTGGAAACACCTGTGCACCAAGGTACAATTAACGTTAACAATCCTCAAAAATATAACATTGAAAGCAGTGTATACATAAGGAAAGAATTAAGTCATATAGCTACACACTTGTGCTGTTTAACTGAAAGAAGTACAGAAAATGAATTGTCTAAACATGCATAATCCCTTGTTTAAGATCTGGCAACAAAAGGGAAAAATGCTTATAAGCACAAGTGATACATCATAAGAATGCTTTACAAGTAACTTACCACACAGTTTAATATCTACACAATCTCTTTAATAAATGGAATTTCCGCTGGTTATTTACAGATTTCACTACTGTTGTAATCTCATCCAATCTTTCTAAGACTCTCTACTTATGTAAATAAGGATTAGTTGGCAAAGTTAATTATCATAAAAGAGAAATTACTGTTAAAATTGGCATGAAATTGATGTCTACAGAATATCTGTTTGCTGCCTTCTGCTTGCAGGTGCTGAGGCAGTTTTGATAAGGACCGTGGATATTCCCAAAAGGTCTTTTCTGAAGGTTGCTGCACATGGTAGAGAGACCCAAACTAACTTTGGAAGTGTAATGCTGGGTATCAGAGGAGAGCTAATTGCAGTAGCGTAAAATAATTTACATTTCCAGGGAAAGTGTAATAATTGAACAAAATAAGGTGTCCAGTTCAACACAATTTTCCCATATCACACAGGTTATGTCATCTATTCCATGTGGGCAACTTTGGTTCTCTAGACATTTTCCCCTTAATCATGAAGATGTCAGAGTGCTTAAGAGTTGCTATTGATTTCAACGGGGAACTTGAGAAATGTCTTTATGAGGTTGTCAGAAGGGCACTAAACAAACCTCTCAGATGTATGTGATTAAAAGAGACACAACTAGACTTTGTGAAAAGCATCTTCTATGAGTCATTAGAAGGATTAGAAATATATTTCAATCAAAAAAATTATGTGATTAATCTGTATTTTAGATGTGAAATCTATTTAAACCTGGTATAATTAAAATAGATGTTTTTTAAATTTTTTGTGAATGTATTTGAAAAATCATGTTTGCAAAGTGTATATACCAGCAGCTCTGGTATAGACAGAGAATTGGTGAAGAGCTCTTTAGATAGTGATTCAATTTATACAGTAAAAGATAAACCCTGTTAAATACATCCCTCTTGATGGGTGTGTGTGTTTAGCCTTCAAAGGTGAAGATTCCTCAGGGAATCCATTCCAGTGCTGTATTATCCTTGCTACTAGCTTTCCGAAAAGTTAACACGATTCTTCCTTGCTATAATTTAAGCTTGTTATTTTTCCTGGTACCTGCCACTCACATAAAGTGCAAAATGATTCATTTTCTCATTCCAGAGTTATACATGTATCAAAAGACTGCTACCCTCTTCCCAAGACAGCTTTTTCTTCTTCATGTTAAACTTTTAACAGTCGTTTTAATCTTTCCTTATATAACATGTCTTCCCGTACTCCAGTTTCCATCACTGCTTCTTTAAACTCTCCTTAGCGGCCCACATCTTTAGGGTAATATGTGGAAAGTCTTGTGCAAAACTAGGAGAAGTGCTTCAGCTGAAACAATGCCGGTTCTAAGTGAAGTGGGAGGATTAAATTGTGCCCTGCTGAGACCATCCTCTTACCCTCCAGTTTGCAGGAACTCTCTGGGAGAAGGATTCTCTGGATTCATACACAGTAAACAGAGTCAAGAATCTGGAATTATTTCATGTCCCTTGAAATGTAAAAGGAATTGTGCCATACTGCCTTCCTTTTTTGGTGGATTACTTGATGTGGAGTGAGTGCCATCTGGAGGTTAGGAAACATGGAGCTCTGTATGCTTTCATGCTGAAAAACAAAATCCCTCTGCTTTATAAATGAGACATTCTTACATGAGTAGGAGCTTGAGCCTGCCAGATACTGGACATCCACCACTCAGTGTAGAGTTTGTGACCCATAGAAAGACTTGCAACTGCTCAGTACATCTCAGAGTAAGGCATGCAAGTCTAATGACTCTCGGTATTATGCAATGTCCAATAAATATGTAACCTCTGAGTGGACTGGGCAGTTTTTCAAGAAGCTCCTGGACAGCACAGGGACAAGGAAAGTCTTGATCTGCTCTCTGCTCTCCCACTTTCAGATGTGTGAAAACAAGTGAGTTCCTGGTGTAGTTTTCTTCTCACAGGAGAGAGCAGAAAGCTTTTTAGCTGAACGAGAATATGTCTGTTTTAAAAAGTAGGTTCCCATTTGGAAGATGTCTGTTTTAAAAAGTAGGTTCCCATTTGGAACCTACTTTTCCAGTCCCAACTGAACTCAATTGTCCAATACAATTCATATCTGCACAGAGTGAAATCAGTCCTCCTCACCTGGGCTAATTGCATGATGTGCTTCTGAGCTGCCTTCTGCCACTGAAGTCTAATCATAAAAACAAAATAGCTTTAATTGCAAGACATAAGTGCACTCATCTCCACCTGGGTCTGGTGAGAGATTGCAGCCTTTTGTGTCGAGGCCATCCTAATGGATTCTGTGTTGAGCTCCACCTAGAACTGAACACGATCCTATGGAAGCTATGCACAGTTCAAAAGGCAGGTATTGTGTGTACCTTCTCCATGCTCTGCTGCTTGCTGATATTTCCTTACAGAATAATAGGTCATAAAGTTTGAGCCTATGTAATAAAGAGGCACTAGTGAACAGGCTTTTGGTATTGTGTCAATTTGTCTCGATGATGGTTTCCCTGGGCAACCACAGATTTTAGGGACTATGAACCTGTTAAATTCAAGGTTGTCAGTCCTGAGGGTGTAAGACAGGTTGCTGAGCCAACACGCCTTCAGAGCAAAATGTGAAAGCCTGCTTCCTTGTCAATGAGTTTTTATCAGCTAAACCAGAGAAAAGAGTAAGAGAAGGGAATTTGAGAACAGCAAATCTAAAGAAACAAAAATGAAAACTCATCTCCTACAGCATTGCTGGACAACATCCATTTTTGCCCTTGAAAGAAAATCCGTACCAGACAGTAGTGTTGGTCTCTGTAGAAAAGATGGAGGAATTTTTTCATGCTGTGTCTAGAACCATTCAACTTAGCTAGAACCATTCAACTTGCTTTGTTACTGTTCTGTTGTTACTGAAACACTAGGAAAGTTGAAGCTCACCCTCAAGTTTCCTCTTTCGTGCTCCACTGCTGAAGAAATAATCCATATACCAGAGCTCTGCCAAGCTCAGTGTTCATTTGACTGAGGATAATTTGATTGGTCAGATTGGGAACTTTGCTTGAGAACACAGCTGTATAGTTTGGCAGTGGCTTGAGCTCCTTTCTCTTACCCTGGATAAAACAAAGGCCATTAATAAGTTTTCAAAATTACATCCATTGCTTCTTACAAAAATACAAGTTACTGAAATTATTTATAATATCAACACTTTTACTTATAATACCAGCTGCTTTTGCTTTTGAAATTACAATTTAAATTTACTTTAAAATATCATATTGAGTGTACATGAAACTTGTAGAAATAACATAAAGCAATAGTTTGGTTTTTTCTGCTATCTTATGATGGGATAACAGAGGGAAATGAGTAACTTTAAAATTATGTTGAATAAAATGTCATCTGGGGCAGAAGTTAGCCTGCTCTAGAATGGTTGTGATGTGGGAGGTTTTTTCTTTCATTTTTAGTGATGACATTATCTTACAAATTTTCTCCTAGGGAGTTGGTTTTTCTAGCACTTGTCTTTCTACTGAGTTGTTAACATTGAAACAGATTGAACACACATAGGTAGGAGATGAAAGGCACTTCAGTTCCTTTTATTTTTCCTAAAGAGTTTAGTCATAAAGCATTTTCCAAGTATGCCTAAGTAAGCTTCAATTCGAAATATTAGCCTAGGCCCAAATTGATGAAAACTAAAAAGAGCATGGATACAGCTCAATGTCCATTTCCAAACTCACTGTTTGGTCATAGTACTTAAGGAAACTCCAGTTTTGGTATCTTAGAATACAAGTGAAAAATACAGAGTCAAATTTTCTGACTTTAAATAAAATAGTCAGTACTGGTCATAATTGAATGCCTGTTTAACTGCTGGGTGTGATACTTACAGCCCAGCTCTTACACCTGCAAACTCCTTGTTTCAAACATGTCTTTTCTGTCATGGAGCCCAGGGTTTTCTTTATTCCATACTACATGAGGAGTGGGTGGTTTTTTTGCTAAGGAAAAATGAAGATACCATGTCCACAATGCATTCCTTGTGCAAATGCAAATAAATTACCCACATACTGAATCACTCTGGAAAATGTTTGTCCAATGCCTTGAGTAAGAAACAGGTTCTTATTTTTTAAATGACCAATACTTTGCTGCCAGAAGTTCCTGGTAGGAATTCCCAAACACCCACGGGAGTATTTTGTGCGGATAGGCAGCTGTGCTAGGAGCAAATGGAGTCAGAAGTCCTGAGTTTTGCTCTTCAGTTCTATACCTGGTGTGGAACTACAGGGTAAGTCCTTTGATTTTCTGTCTTTTTTTTCTCCAGCCTGAAATGGAGAAAGCGGCCGTTCACCTGCTATTGTAAGAGTACTTTGAGGTGAAGAGTGGAAACAGTTCTGTACAGCTATTTGCAGCAGGGCTCAAGGGACACCTGTGTTGCCTCTGAGCTAGTTACCTGTGCTGCATCTAAGCTCAATGAGCTAGTGCTGAAGGTGTACAGCCTTCCTAGTTGAACTCATCTGTACAGCACAGCCACGTGGAGCATTGGATTTCTGTGCTGCACTCCCTCACCCAGTGCAGATATGCTCCAAGTGCAAGTAAGAACAAATTTATGCTTGTTCTCTTTATCACTATGTGTCTTGGTATACCACCACAGCATTGAGGTCCTAGAATTTTTTATCATGCTATGCAGCCATGATTTGAATGTATCAGATTTGGGTGTTACTGAATGGTGCTAATTAGTGAGAAATGCCATAGTCTTAGACATTAACCTATATCTACTTCAAGTCAGACCACTTAACATGTTGCAGCCTTCCACCATCATTGGTTTTGGGATGGGAATGTGGAACTGAAGGACAGCTGTCTGCAGGCTGTAGGGTCTGTAGTTTGATGAATTCAGCTTTAGGCACCTTGTTCTTCACAAGTCTGTCCTACTCTTTTGCAAGAGTTTCTGTCTTCATAGCTAAAATTGGAAAATTGCATCAGCTGTATGATGTGTTACCTTACTTATTCAGGAAAGTGAGTTTGTACCAATACCCATGACCATGAACCCCAGGGACAGGCACAGAGTCCCTCCTGCTGCCTTAGCTAAGGAATGGGTATGGAACAAGCTGGGCTTGTTGAGCAGGAGTCTGAGTTTACCAGCACAGCTGGGAGAGAATAACATTGGCACCATGGCCCTGGCTTTGCATGAGTCAGAGTCCTGGCATCAGCCTGTCCCTCAGGTAAATGGAGCCAGACGAGAGTGCAAATGTGTCTGGGGAAATCAGAGCTGTGATCTGTATCTCCTCCAGAAGGCTGAGGAGTGCAAAAGTTTTCAGATGGTTTCTTTTCCCATTTTAAAAAATACTGAGAGTGATGTTCTTTTTCATCCCTTTAGCTTGGATAGGACACAGTTGGAAATGGAGCTGATTTTAATTTTACCAAGGATATTCTTCTAATAGGCATACTCATGCTGTGCAATGAAATATGAACTTAAACACTTACTCAAGATACGTGGCAGAGACAGAGAGGATCTTAATTTCGGGTTCCTTTGTGTCACTGGTCTATGTACAGTCAAAGCTTAGGTTGTTTGTGTGCAGCTCAGTCTGCTGAAAGACTACAACAATGGGGCAAATTCAGTAGATTTACAGATTGGGGATACAAATCATATTTGGGCAGAACACTCTGTTCAGCTTCCATTTCAGCCATTTCCAAGAGTATGAGAAGAGGTGATAATACCAGTATGTCTGCAATAAATTATAAAGCTTGGCACTTTTATATCTTCTTTGTGGGAATCATTAAAAAGCTAAAAGATACTTAGCATGCAGTTCTTTGCGTCTCTTCAACTTAAGCTCAGCATGCCAGGAGATATTAGCACAGATTTTGTCCAGTGAAAGAAAACAGAGATAATGTAGCCCTCGAAAGGAAGGTATTAGGATCTGATCCAAAGTCCCTGCAGAAGAAAATTTCATTTGATAGTGTTGGCTTTGGATCAAGCCCTAATGCTGTCAGGGAGCATCTGTACCGTTGTCAAGACGAGTAGAAGAGGCATGAACTGGAACAACTGATTTACCAGATTTGCCTTCCTCTCTGTTTGGCCTCAACAGACTCTCTTCGGATCTTATCCTGTTGGACCTGGTCTGGCTGCAGTGCTGCCTGCTCATCTGCCCAGGCCTGAGTAGCCGGTTGTGCGGTGGCAGGTCTGTTTGGTTGGGTGCTGCTGAGACACAGATGGAGATGGGACTGGTTGCCCCAGGGGTGTGGTTGCTGGTTGCCAAGACCTAACCAAGGCATTTCTCCTGAATCCAGAACCCTTTCCCAACTTGTCCCTTTTGAGACTTACCATATGCCCAGCACTGTTTGGTATATTGTGACTGTTCAGAAAGTTAAACCTGCTCTTGTTCGTGCTTTCAAAGCCTCTTCTCTCCTAACGTTTTCTTTCAGCTGCTGCTTTGGAGTGCTTTCAGAAAACAAATGTGCACAGCAGCACTGACAGGTAGTGCTCAGAACTGGTTTACTTCCCTCTTATTTAATGTTTCTTTCCTACTGCTTTATGTTGCATCATTGCTTGAACACTTAGGGGGTTTTCATGGTAACAGCAGTTTTGTAAGAAACTACTGTTATTGGAAGCTGTGGGATCTCCAGCTGTAACCAGCAAACTCTCAGCCTACAAGGTGATTACTGCTACTGTAGCTGAGATCAGCCTCTATTCAAAATCCTTAGAACAATAAAGTCTAGTGTAGTAGCAAAGGGTGCAGAGGAGATTGCTGCTGAGTATGTCAGGAAGACTTTTGTTGTGGTTATGTAGCAGAGGCAAAAGCTTCTGAAAGTTGCTGGTTTCCCTGGCGTATTTACTGTCTCTATTGGAAACAAGTCTAACTTGTGAATATACATCAGAAAAGGAGCAGAGACCCAGTGGAACAGCTGCTAGGGCCTTGAACTCTATTTGGGGCAGAGCTATTTGTTTAAAATAAAGTGTTTCAACGAATCTGTGCTGAAAGGCCCTTATTTTCAAATTAAAAAAAAGAGCAGTCAGAGATCATCAAAAGCCCTTTTTAAGCACTTATATATTTCTGCTGAAAGTATTAAGCAACTATGAGAAGCAATTTTTAAGTAACTTTAAAGGGTCATTAGTATACAAAGTGAGAATTTTCAAAACAGTATACAAAATGTCAGTGTTTGTCTTTACAGTCAGCCTGTTGGGCTTTTGTGGCATGAACTCACTTCCTCAAGTATTTGTGACCTTGCGGGAAAATAGAGCGTTTTAAGTATAAATTTCCTCTGAAATTCTTGGCTGACTTGTTTCTGAGTAGTGTGGCTTAGCTCCAGATGAATTCTAGTCTCTTGCTTCATCTTCCTGGTAAATGCTAATGAACTTTGAATCTGCTTCTTTAGGGTTTTTTGGACAAACTTATTTGCTTGCAGTATTGGGAAACATATACTGAATTTGGCAAATAATTTCTTTAAAAATAGTTACAACTATACAACAATCCAAGCACTTCATGAGTCATGTTTGAGCAAGAAATACTTCTATATTTGGAAAAATTATTCACAATTTGAAGATTACGATAATATAACATAAGAAGAGGTAAACTCCACCACAAACCCCAATATTTACTTTGGGTTTGAATTAAATTTTAGTGGACTTTTTGTTTGTTTGCTGTTTTTTCTGAGATAATTGAAACCTCAGTAGTGTTTTTCATCTCTTTCTGCCAAAAAGCAAAAAGTCATGTACCCACATATCGTTATCATGAACTGAAGAAATTAAGTGTTTGCTAGCCTGGCCTAATAGTTGTCTCTGTTCCTCTTGTGGAATCTGCTTATCCTGCTGCATTTGTTCCAGGGTCCTCTCCAAGTTGGAGTGTGTGCAGCTGGTTGGAGAATAGTGTTTTAGCAGCATGTTATTGCTTTAAAAGGAAACTGAGGTACGTTTGGAAGACCTGATGTGTTAATCAGTGTGCTTGAGGTTTTATCTCCTGATCAGATCAGGAAAAGATCCCGATGGAAAGTCTGTTCCTGTGCATGGAATGCTCTTTAATTCTTCTGTACAAAGTTCCTGTGTTATTTTACTTCTGATCCTTCCTTCAAGTCAATTTCTGCAAATTAATCAGCAATAAGCTGAAAATGGTTGTTGAGCTGAGTACAGCCTCCAAATGCAGCCACTGGAGGGAAAGATTGCAAGTAGGTGTTAAAGGTCTGTGCCATTGGGTGGTGGTTGCAAAGCTGCAGGAGTTGTAACTATCCTGGGTTTGATGCAGATGTGGGGCTGCAAAGTTCTTAGAACATCTTACTGAAAGTCGTTAAGGGAGTAGTTGTGCACCACCAACGTACATCAAGGTGAGTGCAAGGATGGCATTTCTGGGTGTTACTCTAGATTCCCTACTGTACATACTAGTATCCCATTTAGGCCATTTACTAGATTAATAGTTCAGCAGACATGCTGCAGATACTGAACTGTTTCCCCTCTTTTTACCATCTGCCAGTTTAGCATTTTATTTGTTCATTTGAATTGGTACAACTGATTTACTGGGAACTTCTTTTCATCCCATAGTACAATAGGTTGATACTTATTGTGGCTTCATGCCATATGTATCTATGCAAATTGATTATGGCATCTTGATTTCTTTCTGGTTGGGGACATGAGACTTGAAAAAAGTCATGAGTGTCACTGTTGAAGATGGTGCCTTTGCTTAGAAGTTTGTTTTGTATTAATTAATTTAACAAGCAGTGTCAGTGCCCATTATTCTGAGGAAGAACCTGACTGAGGTTAGTCTTTTGGTTTTTCCAGACAAGTGATGATATGCAGTACAAATTAATCTGTGAAAAATATGTGAGTAATTTCCTTTGAGTCAAAGGAAAAGATGTCTAGAGAGGCATTTTATGGAGGAAAAAGTTCAGATGTTTGGACAAAACATTTTTATTTGACCACAAGAGGGTATTGCAGTATCAGTTATGCAAGACTTGAGCTAATGTTTGCCTCTATGTGCACTGCATTATTTTTAAAATGCATATTTCTCAAAATTGATCATTTATATTACACAGTAGTTAAGCAAATCAGGTTTTGTATGCCAGTATTTTACGTCCTTGTCCAAGGGCAACTTCTGAGCTGGTTTTTCCTAAAATGTGCAGTAACAAGTTTCTTGAAGCTTAAGAAATTCTCACAGATTTCTTTGGAAGATAGAGACTTAGGAGATTATTCTGAAACACTGAAAAACTTCATGGAAATATCTTGGTTAAATGCAAGAATATATCAGTCACAGAAGAGAAGTAACAACAGGAGATAAATGTGTTGCTGCTTTGGTTGTAAATGCCTGTTGGTCCAGTATGGGAACTGTCAAAGTCAGTGAGACTCTGATCTGATTTTTATATGTGGTCCTACTTGCAGGAATAAGTCTGAAATCTTTTTTAGCTCATTTGTGTTTCCCAGTTTTCTCACTTACACCTGATTCTTCTTCAGTATACACCCAATATTGGTTTGCACTTATAAGTCAATACTGTGTTGGGATACTTTCCTACAAAATTGTGTATTCTAAACTCTAAGGACTGTGTTGCCAAATGCTGTGTTTTTCACAGTTCAGACGATGGAAGAGGGACCTAGAAGGATTTCTGGATTCACTTGCTCCTACATCTACTGCTGAATTTAGGAGAAGTTGCATGGTATGCCTGCCTGTCTCTCAACAAGCTCACCTGTAAAAGAAAAAGAACAGCCATATCACATTATCTGCAAAGAAAAACTTTCTGAGGGTTGTGATAGTGATTTGATAGACAACAAGGCAAATTTACGTATAAGAAAGTTTGTGAGATTTTGCAGAGATTTAAGAAACACACACGTTTAAAAACCTGTGTGCAATGCATATATCATGTGTAAATAAGAGGCAGGACCGAAAGCTGGAGGAGAGGGCAGCTGTCTGGAGATCAGCTTTTCAGAGCAGGTCACAATTCAGAAGACCTCTGTCACTTCACGAATGAGATGGAGACCCCCATGGAAATCTTTCAGTACAAGCAGTGTTTCCTGCCTGCCTCAAATAGTGGCATTTGACTTGTCATCATAATCTTCCTCAAATGAATAAAGATCAGTCAAGTCAGTCAAGGTTTCACACTGGAAGATGGGCCATGTTGATGGGTAGCGGAGCAGGGTGTTACATGGTCAGTCAGAGGACACTGAGCACCCAGCAGAGGGGTGATGTAGGGCTTTGGCCCTGGGCATTAACCACCGAGGGCCCTGGAAAGCCCAGAGGTGACAGGTCATGCTGACAAGCCATGTCATGGTCTGGCAGGAGCAGAGTGGGTCACTGTATGCAACCAAAACAAAAAAAGAAATCCAACTAATTACCAGTTTGGAGTAAAACTCCTTTTGAGCAGTTATGTAGTTGATTAATTAAAGGCATCCTGTATCAAGTTTTGCTGTAGCTTTCTTAAAAAATATAAACTTACTTCTTGTCTTAACAGGGTTCTGCTGAGAGACCGTGGCAAGTTGAGAGAGCCTGGCAAGTTGAGTGTCTGTTGCATCGCAGCGTACAAATACCACAGAGGGAATGTCTGCTTCCAGTGACACAGTCTGACACTTCAAAATAAAACCAAAGCTGTAGTACAGACTGTAAGAAATATACTGTGATTTTTTCATACTCTCATGAATGTTGCAAAATATGTTAGCTACTGATACACAGTTTGTTTTATTTGAAACAAAAATTATTTATTTGAAGAAGAATAATTTACTTGAAAAAATATTAAACATCAGCTATTCCATAGAGTAGGTAGACCTTTACATTAGAGTCTACTCCTTAAACCTGCCAGCTGAGCAAGGTGATGGGATTTCAGGGAGGGAGTGCTGCAGGGCTGGTGTGTGAGTAGGGATGTTTGGAAGTATCTGGTTTGAGGAGAACTACAAATATATGAAGTGTTCTGAGCTGGCTGGGGAATGTTTTCAGGTGCTGTTTCACATAGTTTCAGAGGCTAGATCTGTCAAGAAGTGCAGTATTGCATGGACAACCAAAGTTGTCTTTGTTAGAGTTGAGCTCAAGTCACATCCTCACCACAGCAGGGAGCTCTGGTAACTGCATGGTGGAGCTTGGCTTTATTCTGTTCAGCCTCACTGTTTGCTTGCACAGTTCATTAACAGGTCTAAGAGAATTCCAGTGTATAAAGTGGTTAAGTACTTCTGCAAAATGGCCCTGCTTTATACTGCCTAAGTACCCAGGGCAGCGGTTTGGCCTCTGGAATCTGGCCGTGGCCCTGCTTCCTGCACTCCCGGGGTGTGTAGCTGTTCACAGTGTCAGCTCACAGCTCAGGGCAAGCTGCTGCACGAATACGACAGAGGTTCAGTTTCCTCTCCCTGTTACCTGGGACACTTTGGTACTTACAGAAGTATTTTGTCTTGTGAATTACAATATTCCAGCTTTGTATCACTACATATTTCAATGCTCAAGATGCTGTTCAGGTTATTTTTTTGCATCATTCTGTGGTTTTTACCTATCTCCTCTGGTAGCTAAGAGTCTGTTTGCTGATCTGCACTTTAGTACACTAAATATTTCATTTACCATCCACTTCACTGTATTCAGAAAGGACATTAACTCTGAGTTTTGACATGAGAAACCAAAAAATCTCTGCTGCAAGTTAGGCAAAGTTTTCAAATCAGTATATCTAAAATTTATTTTAAATTGTGTCCCTGGCTACTAAATGAAAGGGGCCTGTTTTTTAAAATGTCTTCACCTTTGCAAGTTCTGTTGGCTGAGAATTGAACTCCTGGTTTTTTTTTAAACTGTCAGAGTCTAAAATTGGGAAGCCTTGTCTGAACATGTCAATCACAAGCTTCACAAGCTTTATCTGTTTTTCAGCAAAGCTTTCAGCATCTTCACTGCGGCTATTAGTGTAGGTTTCCTTCTTAACTATAGAAGCTATTGTTAAATCACACTTCAGGCTGATGTTTGGCCAGGTCTGACTGTTAGGGAATAGAAGGGCGTTCTTCCTAAAGGTAAGATGTTCCTATTAACTAGATGTAGGGAGTTTTGTGTTTAGCCTTTTCTTTCATACACTATAATCTGATGGCAAGTTTCCTGAGATCATAGGAGAATTCAGGTCTGAAGGGACCTCAGGAGGTCTCTAGCCCAGCCTGCTCCTTAGAAAAAAATCAACTGTGAGATCAGACCAGCTGGTCAGAGCTTTATGCTGTTGACCTTGAAAACCTCCAAGAATGGAAACTGCAAAACCAGTTTGGGTAATGTGTCTCACCACTGGGCACTCTGTTTTGCCTTATGTACATTCAGAATCTCTTCTGTTCCGATATGTACCCTTTTTATTTCATCCTTCCACTGGGCTCCACTGTAAGCAGCCTGGCTGTGTCTTTCCAATAACCTCCTGGCAGGTACTGGGAGACTTCCGTCTCCCCACACATTCTCTGCTCCAGTCTGGGCAGGATTTGATTGCCAGTCACATCGTCTCTGCTACACAGATGTGTCAGACCTTTACCTCACTTGCTCTCTGTCCCTGCCTGATTTGACCCTGTATGATGCTCAGGCCCAGCAGGGCAGATGCTCCGTGAGACCTCCAGAGGAAAGTAACAGAGTGTACCATGATTGCACAGTCCGTTTTGCCGTTCTTCTCTTGGATCACCTGCACTGTTCCGTAGCTCAGTTCAGCCTTATTCCTTCTATGGTTGTACAGAGCTTGATTGTTTTGCTATGGCACTGGAAACTTTTACTCCCTGAAGAAATGGACAGCTAGAACAATGTGAAATCTTCCTGGATGTGTTTGGAGCTTTGTATTTTTAGCTCAGTTGTGCAACAGTTCACATGCAAATACTTGAACAGGCAAAACCGAAAGCAAAACAGCTGTGTCCCTAGACCTTGGGGCCAGAGCAGCCAGACAGACTTAGAACAAATTTCAGACTGGACTTTCACTGTAACAGGTGCTTCATTAAAGATCTTGGTATGGTGTGATGAAGAGAATGGGAACCTGCCTCTTAGGATGGGCTATATTCCAGTTTTCAAGACAGGCCTCATTTTTTAGGAAACCTTTTGCTTAGATCACTGCTTAAGTTTAGAAAGCTTACAAAGCAGTAGACAGCCATGCAATTAAAAATGCAGTTGCAGAATTAGGATAAAATCTTGCTTTCTTATGTTTGGACACTTAAGGAGAAAAAGGGCGAGAACTTATTCTACTTTTTGTGTGAATTACATAATCTACACATGTGCAATATGAGTATCATATATCTCTCTTTAAAAATCCAGCTTTGATCACAGTGCTGATGTAAGTGCACATACCAGCCTCTTACTTATAGACATCATAAAAAACTTCAGTCAAACTGAGATTGTGGAAAATTGTTGACCTGTTCAACCTGAAGTATTTAATCTTGAAATAGGATGAGATCAGTGAATCTTTGATGAGAAAAAAAGGATTTACAAAATGCTTTCAGGTTCTTGAGTTCCAGGACAGAGAGCAGAGTAAAGCCTGACAGCCATGGAGGTCAGGTGAGGTCTCCTACAGCTTCCAGTATTCCTGCTGCTGAATAGGAGGAATGTCAAAGCTCTCAGATGTTGTGCTACCCGCATCCTTGGTTTCTGTGAAGACTACTCAAGGCTTCCATATGATTTTAAAAGAGAGGAAAAAAATAGAAATCAAAACAGAGCTTTTTCAGTCTTGATCTGCTGCAGTGTTCCAAGTCCTTAATAGTTTAAACCATGAAAAGGCCATTCTGTAAATCTTGGATCTTGTCTGCTGTGCATGCTGAGGATCCTTTAAATGTATTCTGAATTGCTTAAAATTGACTGACCTGTATGAAAGTAGTTGGGTCAGTGAATTAGTCACACATCGAGGCATCTACTGCCATTTAGAAAGTCTTAGGACAGTTGAGAAGTCCATGATGGGCCAGTAGATCCATAGCAAACTTGCAAGAAACCTGTATCTTTCTACAACAGCAGGAGGGAAAGGCAGGAACAGGGAAAGGCTGTCAGGTTTCACTAGATGACTATGAGTGTGTCAATATTTCACATCTTGACATTCAGTTAATAGTGTTTTTCAGACAAATCTCTCAGTCACCTCCACTTACTATAATATGGATTGCCACGGGGTGGTCTTGGAACATGCTGGCTGTGGGGACTCCCAGGCAGCTGCTGGGGAACATGAGGTGCACCTGCTCTCCAAATGCTTAACACAGTGAACCAGGAAAGGCCAGGCAGCCCCTGGCCTGTAGGGTGGGTTAGAGGTCATTGTGAGTCCTTAAACACAGTTGGTTTCACTCCCACTCTACCTGCTGCTGCAGATGTATTCCCCACACCTCCATTACCTGTGGGGTAGCAGAAATACCTCTAAAGGAATCCCACACACAGATGTTGAAAATTACATTTCTTTCTGTGAAGGAAAGGTATAACTACCCCTACACTGGGAAGATAGTGCAGGGCCCATTCTCTGAATGGGTATCATAGAATCATAGAGCCATAGAATCAACCAGGTTGGAAAGGACCTCCAAGATCATCAAGTCCAACCCTTGATCCAACACCACCATGGTTACTAGACCATGGCACTGAGTGCCACATCCAGTCTCATCTTAAAAACCTCCAGGGACGGAGAATCCACCACCTCCCTGGGCAGCCCATTACAATGTCTGATTACCCTCTCTGTAAAGAATTTCTTCCTAATATCCAACCTAAACCTCCCTGACAGAGCTTAAGACCATGCCCTCTTGTCTTACTGATATTTGCCTGGGAGAAGAGACCAACCCCCACCTGGCTACAACCTCCTCTCAGGGAGTTGTAGAGAGTGATGAGGTCTCCCCTGAGCCTCCTCTTCTCCAGGCTGAACGACCCCAGCTCCCTCAGCCTCTCCTCATGGGACTTGTGTTTGAGTCCCTTCACCAGCCTTGATCAGAAGCATTCTCTGCCTTAGTGAAGCAGTTTATTACTAGGTGATTGCATTATATTGCATGGTATGTTCTGTTACTTAATTGTTGTTTAAAAAGGGACTTAGCCAGGACCAAAGGGAAAAGTTGAGTGAGAGACTTTGTAGAAATATGACTTAAATTTCTAGTCTTGTGTTAGAGGAAAGTGTGATCTTTTCTGTATTTGATATGGTTTGTATTCCTAATTCCAGCCATTTTTCTTTCATAATAGTTTTGTTATGTCCTTGAACCTGACAATTGGAACATTGAGGATGTGTTTGCACTGCCTTTTTTGCAAGTCTGATGATGAAAACCACCTATGTTATTAGAGTAAAATAAAAGCAGAAACTTTCTTATACTTGTAATTCCAGTAGGAGAACAGTTTACGGAAGCTAAAAGTTTTGCTGGTGAGTGAGAATATTAATTTTGGAAATAACTTGAACTGGTTTCATAGTTAAACTTGTACCACACTCTTGCAAAAGGCTAATACAGGGATTTTGAAAAAAGCATCACTATGCTGTATCCATTTGGTCTTTACCTGTTTCAGTTTCTCCAGGGTCTCATTAACTTGCTGGACTATGAATATACGCTCAGGCTGTATACTAAGCAGACTTTTCAAATTGCTTCTTCTTTTTAAAACTTTTGTCCCAAAATACAGATTAAAATATAATTTTTAACCTAAAAAAATTTACCCTACTTTATATCTTTGTTTATGGTGAGTGTTCAGATTTATCAATGCCAAGATGTGTGCTGGCTGCTTTTTGTGTTCTGTTTTACAGACTCCACTATTGGGACTGTTGTTAGCTGGGAGAAGTAAATAGACTTTGAGAAAGAGATCACACCATAGCAACCCTTCAGTTCTGTTTACAGTTCAAATAAACGTCAGTGCCATGGAAATTTATGTCCTGAGGAATTTTCTAAACTAGTACACTAATTGGTTTAATAACAAAAGGATTAATGCAGATAAGTTGAAGACAAATCTACATTCAATATTTAAATGGTGAATAATTTTATTTTTTAAAAGCTACCAGTAAATAATACATCACAACCACTCAGTAGGGAGAGGGTATTTTTCACTCATTTACAGTACTAGAAAGTACATGACTACTTTGAGGAAGAGGTTCATGTAAGCACTCAGCAGAATATGAGTTTTTCCATTAAAATAAATATTAAAACTCACTTTGTTTAGTGGGAGCAACTCCATGTGTGTTTTGAAAACCTAAACCTGTCAGTTTGTAATTTCCTTGCCTTTTGGTTAAAGAAGTAGCTTTTACTCAAGGAAAATGTCTATTGACTGAACTGGACATTTTGCTTGAGAAGACCTAGTGGAATAAGTAAGTTCCATGCCTCTGAACATCCTGACTGCAGGGAGATTTTAGTCTTTTAAAGGGTATGCCAGAAAAGGACATTTTTTTCCTTCCTGCAGCTGATGTTAAGACACTGTTGCTGGCAGTACTTTGGGTTTGTTTTTTTCTTGATACACAAATTGGCAAGATTTTATTCCAAAGTGTAACCATTCCTTATTCCTTAGAGATTTCACCCATATGTGTTTGTCCTTCAGCTGGCTTGCCTTTATACTTGGCCAGTGGTTCAGAAAGCATGGTCAGGAGAAGGGTCACAGTCTGGGATGGAGTCACCATTTGGGAGGATTTTGTATCTGGTGAGATCCTCATGGATTTTGTCATGGAGAGTGGATGGAGAAGCTGATTAGGTGGCAGGGCAGGGTTAGGTATGGTTTTAATATGGAGCATCTGGGAAATTGAGAAATCCTCTGGGCACCTCCTGATTGATAAAAATTATCGTAAAACCCAGTAACTACAAAACACCAGTGGAACACGAGTCTTAAGATCCAGGGGTGGGTGATCCCCACAGAGCCTCCAGTGCAATGCTTGCTCAGAGCCCACATATGACACACAAAGATGCAGATTTGTGCTCTTCTCTCCAAACTCCCTTACATCATTTGAAGATTAGCTGGGTGAGGGGAATGTCAAGCTTTTTATATAGTGCTTGCTGCTATAGAAACCACTAACTCTGTGATAGTGTGCTCAGCTATGTGGGCACAGCCAGCAGCAGCTCCCAACTAGGGGATGCTGTAACCTGCACTGTCATTCTTCAGTCTTCTCAACTAAAACCCAGCTGCCTTCTGAACTGCTGTGTGGCTGTCACTCTGCAACATGCAGGTCTTTAACATTGGAAATAAAGATGCCAAATGTCTGAAGTTGTTTATGCTGAAAAGGAAAGCCATAGCCTCCTACTATAAAGGTTTATCTGCCATTTCAAGTCTGTCACAATATGTGGATGGCATCAAGCATCTGGTGGTTTGAATTATGACTGTAATTTTCCCCAGAAAGTCACTTTCAGTCATCTCTGTGTCTCTCCATCTGTAAAGAAGAACCAGCATTAAAGGAGCTGATATATGAAAAGTATTGTATCTACTAAGCCTTTCATGATAGTGTTAAGATAAAGAAGTCTATAAAATGACTGTAACTCTGATAAGTATTTTGAAGTCAGAGGAGAATGAAGCTGTTGGCTGTGAGGGGAGAAAAGCAATCTAGTATTGATCCTCAGTCAGTAGGGCAATCCTGCTAATTCTGGTAAGTCTGGCTTAAATAAAAAAAAAACAAAACAAGAAGAGAAAAACAAATGAAAAACATCTCAAAGACATCTGAAGTGCTCTCTCTAAAAGTAATAAGGAGACTGTATTCATGAAGTATATTAAAACAATAGATGTGCTTGCTTCTTTTGGGATTACAAGATCTCTAGAGGAAGAAAAAGGAACCCGCTTTATTAAAATACAAATTTTGGATGTTACAGGTGAGGCAGTATCTCAAAAAACATTTACCTGAGAAACAGATAAATATTTATTTAGATTGCAGATAAATCTGAAGACAAATACCCTGAGGAGTACCAAAAAACAGTGTGGAAAATATAGTACAAAGTAAAGCTCTCTTTTCAATGATCAAAGTTATCTTGCCCTCAGCACAGTCATGTGGTGTGTGTTCTCACTAAAAATTGATGTCTAGGAAAGCTGAACAGGAGCTTTATGCAAAGGAGAAGATGAGGATAGGCAACAAGGACATGGTTAAAAATGGTTATTTGCTTCCATCGCCAGCACTGCCTCCTAGTCATGCTTTAACCTCCTATCCCTCAGGGTCGGCAAAGCAAGGCAGAGGCCAACCTTTTTTTTTTGTCCTTTAGGTGATTTTTCCAATGGCTGCACTATATTTAACACAAGTGAAACAACATCCCAGAGTATGAGCAGGGAAGCTGTAGGCAGCTGGTGTCAGCAAAATACTTTACTGTAGGGTGGGTGTCTTTATATGATAAAGAAATGCGGACCGCTCTCCGATGAGGTGGAAATCAAAGAGAATTTATTCAAACTTGGCGCTCCCTTTTATCCCCTAAAACCATGTGACCTTGTGACCAATGGGGTGTTTGTTTCGGCACATGCCCCTTGGCTTCCCAGCCCTTGGTGTGTCCCCCTGCATCCCTGGGACATGCCTCCTGCACTTTACAGACAGACAGAGCAGGTCCCACTTGTGTTTGGCTTAACAAAGCCTCCTTCTGTGATCACAGCAAAATGCTGGTGCTTCTCCAGGTACCCTTGAGTACCCTCTGCAAGCCCAGAGTTTCCTTGGATTGTGAGACCAGTACAACTCAAAACACAGAGAACAGGCACGTGGGTTTGACAAACTGCATATTTCAGCCATTGGAAAATGTACACTGAAAGAAAGGTACTGGCCCACCACCTCCGCTTTGAAATCAATAGCCAATCAGGTTCTGTCAGAAGTAAAGATGCTGTACAAGTATTGAAGCTGATCATCTAGTGGGATGAGGATTCTGACAAACTGCAAACCCAGTTCTCTCCGGAAAGACTGCATGATTTACACACCCACTTTTTAGTTTTGAATAATCTAGGTTTATTGCTGCCAGACAAACTAAATTGGTGCTGTCATAAGCTCTCAAAACCAGGCAATAGCAAAACAAACTCAAGAGGTTTTGTTTCCTTCTTTGAGTTTTTTAGGGCTTTGCAAGCTGTGAAAATGATGAAATACCCAAAACAGTGAGAGAGAAAAGATTGTATGGGATTATACTGAGTAAGCTTTCTGGTGGGAAGCACGCAATTATGTATTATGTACTGTCAGCACATGAGCGTGATGGGACTATAATTTTACCTATGTTATTTCCCCTGGTTGCCAGAGAAACCATAATAAGAAAAGTCAAAGTGCTCCTGTTCTTACTGATCTTCTTAACAAACTCTCACAAACATCGACTGTTATAACTATTTTCTCTTCACTAGTAGCCAATATCTGATGTCACACATTCCACTGTCAAAATCAACTGGTTTGCCAGTGCAGAAATCTAGACATAAAACTATAAAAAAGGCTACACTGAAGGAAATGGGACAAGCACATGAAATAAAAGTAGTCATGCATATGAATGCTTTCCTTTTGCCATTTCTTTAAAAGCTTTATTGATGCAGACAGAAATGAGAAAAAGGCCTGCCAAGTCCAAGAAAATTAATCCTCATCAATTTTAAGGTGGGTGAGATGGTGATGAAGGTCTCCTTGATGCTGGTCATGTGGTTGCTGTGAGGAGTTCTGTTCAGGAAAGAGCAGGAGCTCTTTGGAGACATTTGTTTATAACTATAGGCCAGAGCAGGTTTGCTTGGCAGCCCTGGGAAGTAACAGCAGTGTCTCTTGGATGGACTTTAGGAGTCACGGTACAGGGAGGACAGTGGCAGGAACCTGCTGGAGGACAAATGGCTCTGGGGCAGCAGTAGCAATAGGGAAGAAGGAAGCCAAAAGGACTCTTCATCCTCTCTCTCTCTGGAACCAGTAGCTAAGCAAGTGGCTGAAGGCTTCCTCCTCATTCTCCTCCTCATCATCCTCTTCCTCATCCTACTTGTCCTTGTCCTCATCCTCCTCAGTCTCATCGTCATCGTCCTCCTCCTCTTCCTCCTCTTCCTCCTCCTCCTTCATGTCCTGCTCATCCTTGTCCTCCTCATCTTCCTTGTCCTACTCCTTGTCCTACTCCTTGTCCTCATCCTTCTCAACCTCCTCATCCTCCTTCTCTCTGGCAGAATCCCATAGGGAATGGGGTCTTTGGGGCTCTGTGGAGGAGTAAGGTAATAGGACCACACCAGGGAAATGGGGGAAAGATGACCCTCTGGCAGATCCTGGAGTTAAGTTTTTAATATGATTTTTCCCCCCCTTTTCCTCTTCTGTCCTTTGAAAAGGGGTACTCTGGTCTTGAAGCAGCAGTATGTCCATGACTGATGCAATATTTCTTTTTTTATCCATAAAACTGAGGGTACAGATAAAAAGGGAAAGATGGCTAAAATGAACCTTAACAAGAACATCTGCAAACACATCCAGTGCTATTTCTATAGCCTCTTGTAGCAGCAGCCTGTGGCCCCAGAGCTGAGAACCTTTGTTGACTTGTAGATATGGAGAAAAGAGACTTCTTTTTGTGTATTATTATTACCGTATAAATAAAAGCACGAGAAGACCAGATAGAAGTTTATTCTGTAGGGGAACCTGAACAAAAAATTGGATTTGGGCTTTAGTTGTGAGACTATAAAGGTTTTTGTAGCATGCAACCCATAGGTGTTCCCTTCCTTGGGTTCTTGTGTTGACTCACAAAGTCTCTGTGTCCCCTGTTGCCCTCAGATGATAAGCAGTGACATATAGATGTTGTGGGAGGCTGGGACCAGAAAGGCAGGTCTCTCAGGTCAGGAGAGGGCATGGCATTGACAAGTGTAGTGTACTCAGGGCTGGTCTGCAGCTTTGATTGGAAAGATAAAAATGCCAGTTCAAATTTATTTATTTTTATCTCTTTGTTTTGGTGGTGAGTGCAAAGCAAGTCCGAGCACTTGGGAGCCTCTGGTGAAAGCTGAGAGGTGGACATGCAAGCAGAAATGTTGGGTTTGTGTCCATGTGATTGTCTACCTTTTCTAGGTTTTCCCCTCATTTTTGCAAGAATTTTCTCAAGTAGGTTTAATAGTATATGAAGAAGAAATGACAACACCTCCCTGCCTGATTGGCAGCCCACAGCTAACTTGTAATGAGCTTTTTGTAATAACGTTTCAATTATTCTCTTTCCTACTGAGGGTGAGTGCAAGATATAACTTCAGTAAAATTCTTACAGCCTTATTTTTAAACCTCCCTGTGCAGAGTAACAGTTGGGGTGTCGAACGGCTCTGGTGTTTGGAAATTATGTCTGACAGCCCCAGGAAAGTGTGAAAGACAGCTGTCCTCTCAAAGCCTTTGAATAGTCATCCCAGTAACTGTTGTGTCCAAGAGAGCTCTTGGGTCCTTTGTCTGGATGGAGATTTGATGAAACTGTAAAGACAGGGGGAAGCAAACAAGGGCAAGAGGAGAAGCAGCATGGTCAGTGCAGCTCTGAATTCTGAGGGAGCCCTGGTGCTGAGTGTGATCCACTCTTGTTGCCTAAAAAAGTCACAACCCTGGGAAGAGCTGCATTATTTAGTTCTTTGTGATAGAGCTACAAGAGTGGGTGGGTGATGGAAGCCTCTCAAGCAAAACCAGGTGCCCTGCCATTTTTTTATGCGATATCTACTAATAAGTGCAAAATAAACACAAACTAATAAGCAGATATTGTTTGTTGTGTTCAGTGTAAGGAAAACAATCAGCATACTCTTTTAGTCCATTTCTGTCTTGGATTTCAGCTCTCAGATAAACATGACTTTCCATTTAGAGACAGTATTTTATGTAGGTGCTTGGAAGAACAGAAAGTATTTTTCTTACTGTATCATATGATTAGTAGAAGAAATGAGATGACTCCACTGGCCAACCTTCCCACTGTAAATCCTTTCCATCAGAGCTTCAAAAACATCTTGAGAAATCTTTCAATACTGAAGGGAAATCCCTGAAGATAGCCAAGTGCTCTTCACATTACCACTGTGGCTTCTAATCCTGAGAACCACTTAAGGAGTGGAAGTGGTTTTCAAATTATTTCAGCCTGTCCTCCTCCCATGCTGGTTTAAGTCTCTTCACAAGGTGTACATTTACTGCAAATGGACTTCTGTACCATAACGCATCAAGCAAAAATCATCAGCCA
The DNA here is from genome assembly GCF_025592945.1 of Manacus candei. Lineage (NCBI taxonomy): Eukaryota > Metazoa > Chordata > Aves > Passeriformes > Pipridae > Manacus > Manacus candei. The sequence continues at coordinate 4,188,347 of NW_026138059.1, forward strand.
CAAGATTATGGTCAGTGACTACTGAAATTGGATCTGAAATTATTGCAGGATCTATCATCAGAGGCAGTTATTATGGAATATAGACTGTACTCTGTGCATACTATTTTCCCATTTTTGTCTACCTGCTATGCAAAGTGTTTCTGTGTTGAACCATGGCATCCTACCGATCAACAGCACCACTCATTATGGCCACACTGTGCAGTTTGCCCGTAACTGGTAACAGGATCATAAATCTGTGACCGACATAGCAAGCAACATGGTCAGCCATTTATCATTGTGCTCCTGTGGGCTTTTGTGTTGGTGCTTGACTTGTAGCTTAGTTATAAATTTGCATAAACCTGATCATTTTCATGAAAATTTGATTCAAACAACCACCGCAGCATTTTGCACTATTTTTGTTTTCTTTCCTTGTTTCCCTGTAGATAATGTTGGTCCTATTTGGGGTTTAGTCAAGTAGTGAAATTGAAGTTCTCTACAATTTCAATATAATAAATATCTCTCTGCTAGACAAAGCATTAATGATTTTAAGAAAATGTCACTTAGTATATGTAATGGAACACATACATGTTCTATGCTGTGAGTACATTGCAACACATGCACTATCCATAAATGCTCCTGTATTACACAAAAAGTGTTGAAACAAACCAGGGTTTGACCAAAATCCAAGGACCAAGGACCAAGACAGCCTTTATCCTTATTTCCCTTTGGGTGTATGAGAAGCCCTTAGTTTTGTGCCTGTGTACTGTTTCTGTTGTAGATCTGGGCTCCCGTTGAGAAGCTGCTCACTGACTGTTGGGGGTACCTTGCCAGCAGACCACACCAGATTGTTTGGGGCAAGAACAAGACAATCACAGGTTTGTTCCCAGGCTGCAAAGCTTTGCCAAAGGGGCAATATCTGATCTCCCAGAGAGAAGATTGCTCTGAGAGATCCTGTTCCTGGTATGTTCTTTGATAGTTCTTTGGCTATTCCTATTCTTCAAAGTGATGTGTTATTATGGACGAACACACTCGTAGCTCAGGACTGTATCTTTGTGCCTCCAGAAGACACCCTTATCCCCAGTGTTTAAAAGTTGTAAGAGTCTATTACTCAGGGCATAAATAATTGAATACAAATAGCAACAATATTATGAATAATGATAAGCAGCATCCTTTCTTGGCATTGAGCCATGTAAATGAGACTTCTTTAATTTTGTGATATCAGGATTGATTCAAACCAGACCTTCCGTACTTAGAAATAAATCCCCTTCGTACACAGTGGACTTTAAGTACTTCCCTGACTAAAAAGTCATGCCTTGTTCTCATGAAGCCAGTATCAGAATTCCCATTATCAGGAAAAAAAAGCCCAAACAAATCCCTAACCAGGGAATGTAAAAGAAGAGCATGCTTCAGTTACAGGTGTTGCTTAATGATACAATCAAGCTTTGAACATGCTGCCCTGTTTTCAGGATGCAATTGAAGAGCAACTCTGGGCTCCTTGTCCAAGCAGTGCCTTGCCAAAAGCACTCGGAGCTTGGCTGGGTGGGAGTGCTGCTGTCACGTGTTCTCCCCGCAGGTCTGTGGACTCGCTGCCATCAATGGGAAGGGTGTTACTGTCTCTTTTTGGGCAGTGTTATGACAAAATGCTGGATTTGTAGTCCCATAGAAGGGCTAAAACAGCAGTGTGCTCTCAGCATAGACAGGCTCTTTGGAGAGGTTTGCTGCTAAACCCCCAAGTCTCTTTCTGCTTATGGGCAAAGAGGCAATTTTTGATTCCAAGTTTTATGACTTGGGTATGTACATTCTGGCTGCTGATATAAAGCCATTCCCAAACTGCCACATTTCAAGTTACTACTAGAAAGCATTGTGAGAAGAAAAAAAACAAAAGAAAGAAATTAGCAAATAAAATGAAGGAGAAAAATATTTTGTTCCTCCCTATATTAATTTATAGGAATTGCTGAGCTGTTTTGGTAGAAAGTTAAAAAGAATCAGTCTGAGGTAGAGATCTGACAGGAAAATTGTCAGGCGTAATGATTAAGGTTTATAATCACAGAATTTATAGCCACAGAAATTTATAATCACAGGAAACCTGGTGTTTACAACAGGAAGTTCAATACATCCTCACCCCAGGCAGTATCTCCAATCTCCCTGCAGTAAGTTACTGGTCTTGGCATAAAGAATTTGTGAAAATTGCTGTCACATCTGCTTGCCCCTGCACAGGGTCATGCAAAGGCTGATCACCTGCCAGGAAAAACATCCTTTCGTGATTATTTGAACAGTTTGGGCCCTCGTTGCTTTTCAGCTGGTGGATAAGGGCTCTGGGAAGGTCTGACCATGGCTCTGCTCCATGCCCATGTACCAGCCAGCAGAGGGGAGCCGACAGCTGTGCATCCATCTCCGCCTGGTGCAGAAAAGCTCAGGCTGCTTGGGAATGAATGAATGAATGAGTGAGTGAATGAATGCATGAATGAATAAATGTCTTCCTTTGTATTTTCAGCAGCTCTGGTTTTTAGTTGCCTACTGTGTTGTGGAGGTGCTGGAAGTGGACACTCTAATGAATTAGGATATTTAAAAGTGATGTGTTGATGACATAAATATCCATCAATTCCCAAAACACTGAACAGTACACATTTATGCCCTGAACATTTTATACCAGAAAACACATGACATGAAACTGTCTCAGAGCCTCCAAAGGAGTCTTTAATACATCAACAGGTCAATGAACAAACATTACAGACAAGATCTTGAGAGAGAACTGCAGATCTGATAATCACATCCCTGATAATTTTATTCTACTGGAATATTCCAAGTGTCTCTTTTCTTCACAAACCATAAAAGGCCAGAAATAAATGGTCTGGAAAATATAGCTTAACAGTCTGTTTCTATCCCTTGCTTTTGCCTTGTCCTCAGTTCATTGAGGGAGATTCTGGTTTGTTTTGCTGGTAGATTCAACCTGCACGGAACCACAAATCACCCACTAGATTTGAAGGGTAGCAGAAGGCCCTTGCTGTGCTCACAAACCCTGCTCCTTTTCCCAGCAGGAGAAAAGGGCAGGAAGCCAGCATCAGGGAAAGCTCCAGCAGTGTTGGTGGGATCAATGGAGAGAAGAGCACTGATTAGGGGTGAAGAGGATGCAGGTCAGTTCTTACTGTGCAGCATCAAAGGAGAAAGGGAGGATGCACCTTTAGCAGTGGCACTTTCACAAAAGCACTTATTAAGGTGAGAGAGGTGATGTGGGAGAAGGGAGTGATATTGGTGAGAGTGGCTTTTGGAGTCGAGGACGGGTGAAGGTGGAGAATATGAATTACAGAGGTTAAGAGTGGAAGGCTGAAAGGAGGCAGATCAAAAATCAAGAGGAAGGAGGATGGACAATGTGAAATAGGAGAAAGGTGAGCACCAACTAATGTGGGATTCTGGTGCTGCCCCAATGTCTGCAGGCAGCGAGTGTTTTCAGCTCTCAGTGTTCTTCAGTTTGACTTTTATATGGTGTCTTGGCTTTGTGGCTCACAGGATTATTTAGGTTCATGGAAGGGCCTCATGAAGTTGTCTAATCTTTGGCCTCATCTTCCCTTCCCCCTCTCTGCCTTGTGTGATTAAAGCTTTACTGTCTCTTACGTGTAGTGTTAGCACAGTGTTTTTGAGTAGATCTGCTTTATCAAATAATAAAAACCTCTCTTACCCAGAGAGCTCAGGCTTGTGGATGCACAATATCTCAGCACCTACACAAGGGAAAAAGAAAGACAAACCCAAGTGAAGAGAATGTACCATTTCCTCTGACTTTATTGTGGTTTCATCCATGTTTGTGATACCTAAATTCCTTCTGGAGCAGCAAACTTCTGAGTTGCCTACTTGAAATGCGGTTCCTTGTCATTATTCTGTACAAACTTCATCACAGGTGTAATGCCACTGAGAGGTGAAGTGCTGTACACGTATCTTATGGCATAGAAGAACTTTGCATCACAGCCTGTGCTCAGACCCAGATAAATGTGATTCCTGGAATGTAGTGCTCAGTTTCCAAGAGCAAACAGTCAGCTTCCCTAAATCAGCCACCAACTCTGCAAGAACTGTGTTCCCTTTGTGTTTCATGTTATTATTCTATTATTTTCAGACTAACCTTCGCTTTCTGAGGTTTGATAGGCTACTACTGTTGCACACCACAATTATTGCTTTAGATTGCTTTAGAAACATGCTGCCCTGCCATAGTCAGTGAGACAGATGGGCTTTGAAGAAATCAGCTGTGCCTAGAAAGTAGAAAAAATCCTTTGCAGGAGGAATGAGGAAAGTATTTCAGAAGGAATAGAGTGTTCTTCATCCTAAAATACGAGGGTCACTAATATGGAGAGTAAGGTGAAGCAGTGTTTCTTCTCTCAGCTATGGTGGGTGGTGACTGCCCAGCCCTTCCCTTTTCCCTGGCCAGCCCCACAGGAACGTTGGTGGGACTTCTCTCTCCAGGAAACTGTTTTAGACAGCATTGCTGAAGGACTGAAGCAGTCCCTCACAGGGCTGCTGGGGTTGTCTCTGCAGCCTGTGGCACAGCTCTCGGCACCACAGCTGCTCAGATCAAGCATGGGAACCAAAGCACCAAATAACCTGCTTCTGACTGCCTGGGTTGCTGCATGTTTTAACCTCCTCAGTGGGGGTTTATGATGGCTGTTGGAGAGGCTTTCTTGCTGCAAAAAAGCTTCTCTGAAGCTTCTTCTGTTCAGGGGTATTATGCTCCGGAAAGGCAAAGTGTATATACTGTATGGGGAAGAAGAAGGACACTGATCTTTTGCTTTTTGCCATTCTTTATTAAATTCCCTTTTTCTCCTCGAAGTGAGCTCTGTGAGAGCTCAGATAAACAGATAAGCTCAGAGAGACAGATAAACACACATAGATACAAATATATAAATAGTACGAGTGGTCATACTCATCATTCCTTCTAAAAAGTAATTTTAACTCCCCTCTCCATCCACTGCATATGATTTTTAAAAGGAAAATGTCATTTGTTCCAGGCAGGTTAAAAAACCTTTCTCTCTGGTTTGACTAGGTCTTTCAAGTGCCTTTTGTGGGCCACAATTAATGAAGCAAAAAAGAATGCTCATCTGGTTGTTTAGAGAAAATAAAATTATAGGCAGTTACGAGCCAAAGTGCTATGGTTTCTTCAATGTCTGCTTCCACTGATCCAAAAGAAAATTCTTAACAGAAGAAAAAGCTTGCACTTGAATGTTAGCTGCCATGACTGCTTAAACCTGGATGCAATATGCACGTAACATTTCATATTAGAAATAGACATTACTTTCCACCTCCTTTTCCTCTGTTTTCTGCAAAATAAAATGGGAATGAAGTTAGCATCAAGTTAAGTTTTGAGGATTATTAAAATTTGGAAGGATGGGCTCGTCTACCCTGAGCATTTTTGGCTCAAATAAGCCAGGAAACACTGAAAATATTGGGGTGGGGAAAAAAAATAGACACCCAACAAAAAAGCCCAGCCAAAAAAATAAAAACAACAAAAACCAACCAATCAACCAGACAAAAATACCAAGTAAAATCTTAAGGCTTTCTGCCTGGTATTTCAACCCTAACTGTGAATGAGCCTCTGGATGTATTTCTAAGCTGGTTTTGTGCTGCTCTTCACTGCTCAAAGCGCTTTCTTCAAGATGCTTCTTTAGCCATGGGCAGGAGGGTGCCTGAGCAATGACTGAGTGACTGTGCCACTCTAAACCAAGAAAAGACAATAAACTAGGTTTACTGTAAAAAAAACCTTTCAGAAGTAGAAAGATGCTATTTCCATGAGCACTTCCATGAGCATTCACATTCTTCATATGAGAACCAGGCTCCGGCTGAGGGGCAGGGGATGCCATTGCACAGCTGTGATCTCTATTATAATTTATCATCCAGGTCACAATAACATGTGTGGTTGAGGATTTTTGTTCATTGCAGATTCAAAGAAACGTAAACAAAATATTTTTTAAAACCCTCTGTCAGCATCCCCTAAGGTTCTAACTCCATCCTTTGAATTTCAGAATCGTATTTCTTACAGGCAGCAGGAACAACGTCTGGCCTTTGGTGAGAAGGAATAGTGGTACCTCTTGCCTTGACATGTACCCTCCTGTGTGAAATAGTCATTGTTTTACAGAGGTGTACTGAGATGTCTCTCTGCTTCTCCTTCCTAGCCAGTCCAGTTCTGCATCAGTGCCACTGTAAAACTGTCTTTCCAGAGTCAGATTTCCCTCAGCCACAAAGACTTTTGTTGCCATGCTCCACACATCTTCACCCATGTTTTTTTTTTTTATTATAGCTTTAATAAACTCTCAGAAGAATATACCTGGCAGTTTGGGCATGTCTCTGCTGTGGTCTGTCTAACAATAATCTCAGATGTTATTCCAGCATCTGGGATGACTCATTGCTGTAGGAATATTTGAAATTCTTGGAGTCCCATCAGTGGGCCAAGTATATGCAAATGAGTTATATTTCCCAGAATATCAATATCAGGTTAAAAAGAAAACTGTTTATTGATTCTGAGTCTTGAATTGATGATAGGAGTTCAAATATTTACAGACTTCCACTTTGTAAGAGTCTTTCCATTATGGAAAATAAATTGTTCAGTTTAAAGTAAGTGCAAATTAATGAGATGAAGAGCTCGGAATGTTTCTCCAAATAAAGGAATCACTAAAATTTTATTGTGCAGGTAAATTTAGCAAACCAACACAATTATGACCCATCTTGCTGTATCCTTACTATGCAGCCACAGACCACTGAGCAGTCTGTTGTAAAATGGGACTAGTTTCATTTTACCTGAGTTACAATTCCTCTTGCATATCTTTTAGGGCATCATCTCTCCAAAAGCTACTGAAGATTATGCAAATGTAATTTTGCATGTTTTGAAATCCAGGAGTCACAGCACATGGTTGCATTTTGGAGCTAACAGATGATGTTGGAGCTAAGAGATAAAATTAATGTGAACTCTTTGGCTGCATAATTGATTTGGTAACATACAGAATTTTTTCTTGCATCATGTTGAGCCTAATTTTCCACTTTGGAATAGTGTGTTTTGTGAGTCCACCAAGTTTTTATCTGACTCCTCTTCAGCCTTTACTTTATGTCCCACATAAGTTTCTAACTGTGACAGTCTCTCCAAATGGACTTGTAAGTATTTTACTGAGTAATAGGTGGATTAAACTAGTTTTGGTCTAGGTCCCTATGTATCAAACCAGAATATATCTTTACTAATATGTTCTATACCGTAGGAAGAGTGTAGATGGACTCATTTTGTAATGATTGGACATTACCAACCTCATGCCACTAGCCACCATCTTACACAGACATCTCCTGAAACACTTTTCTCTTCTGATTTTGGATTCTGCTATGTGGGAAACTCTCAAAATCTGCAGAAATAGAGGAAAGTTTTACTGAAAATACTTGTCTCCTAACCAAACAACTCTTAAATTGAGGCACTGGAGCCAGTTGCTCAGAGAAGCTGTGGATGTCTCACCCCTGGAAATGTTCAAGGCAGGTTGAAGCAACCTATTCCAGTGACAGGCGTTCCTGCCCATGGCTGGGGAGCTTGGAACTAGATGATCTTTAAGGTCCCTTCCAGCACAAACCATTCTATGATTCTATGAAATGCTCACAGTGACAACAGCAGCAGCTGGGTGGAAGCCCCAAATGCTATTTCCCTTGTTTGTTCTGATTCAACTTCAAATGATTTGAGATCTTGCCAAACCACCTTAATTGTTTGAGTTTCCAAGGAGTGATATATCAAAATTCAGCCTTCAAATCCCCATTTTGTTACCAGTTGTGGAATAGGCAGAAAAATAACGCAAAAGAAAATAATGAGAGCAAATCCTATCAACTCACAGCTGGATGAGCAGAGATCTTCCTTCCTGAAGTTTAGTGGAGAGGTACAATGTAAATGTTATGGTTTATCTTGTTTATTTGGCCATCTTGAAAACATTTAGAAAGGATGATGGGACAGATGTAAGGTTCGTTTCAGAAGTGTAGTTTCACCTGTCAGCTACTAATTTGCTTTTTCAATTCTCTTGTGTTTTCTGCTTTCATTCATACAGTGTCAGCACAACATTTCTGGGCAGTTCTGGATTGGTACTCCTGCACTTGCAGCTGCCCCCTCCAGTCTTTGCCCTCTCTCAGTTCTTTCCCTGCTGGAAAAAATAAAACTAAGAGTTTTATTGCCTGCAGCTTCTTCCCCAGGGAATTCTTAAAGCATTGTAATCCAGACAGCAATCTGAGAGGAGGATCAGGCTGATTGTGTTTGTCCTGTTAACCTTTATATTTCATTGCCCAGAAAAGGGAATTGAGATATTAAGAGTTCATAGCCTACCAGAAACATGCTAAAACATGTTTGGCCTCTCAGAAACATGCACAAAATATTCCTGACTCCTGTTACTTTTTTTATTTTGTGACCCACAGAAGGCCAAATATAAATGTGAAATATTAAATTAATGAGGAAGTACTTAAAAAAAGGTTCTGTGCGCCCTTACCATGCAAATAACAATAATAAATTATTCTGTAAGTGTTTGAGTTTCTAACACCTTTCTTTAGCACTACAGAGTCTTATATTAATATCAACACCCTCAGTGTCAGACTAATCTAATCTTACAAATAATCTTTCTCATTTCCTAAATATCAAAACACTCTTCTGACCTTCCAGATTCCTTCCAATATGAAAAATTAACACATCTCAGTACTTTTTCTCTAGCTGAGTTAACAAGTGCTGAGGTTTGTTTTTGTGACAAAGGCAAATCATTCCTCCTTCCACTGGGATAATTAATAGGGTCTTCCACCAGTACAGGCTCACAGGAGTCCTGCCACTTTCTATGATTGGTATAATTGTGATCAACATTAGAGAGTACATTCCTGTTTAATTTTCTTAATAATGAGCACCAGCTCTTCCACTGTGACTGCTGAGGCTGAATGGATGCTATTAAAAACAATAATTGATGTGCACAGTACTATTCATCAGCATCTGTTAATGCTTATTTTTAAACATTGGATAGTTGGTAATACTTTAAATTCTGCCTTGAACCTTTAGATGAAATGTTGCTCTCTTTCTGAAATCCTGAAGAGGTACATTAACTAGAAACTGCAGAAAGTCAAACTTTAGTTGAACTGTTTAATAGGTAGTTTGGGATTTCACTGGTGTAGCTTCACTGGGGCCCTGTGAAATCGGGCTTGCATTGCAATGTCCATCATAATTTACTGGACAGAGACAACAACTGCAATGTTACTTATCATGTTTCAAGACATCTGGAGGCTGTTAAAATCTGATGCTATTTCTTTATACCTGCAACATACTCTGGAAGACCTCAGATGCTGGAGACCTTCCTACATATCCAGCATGGCCTGTAACTGCCCTCCCAGTGTGCTCTGTCTGTCTGGAAGAGCTCCACTGGCTGCCTCCTGCTTTAACAGCTTTGAAGTTATGGTTTTACAGGTATTATGCCTTTCTTCGGAGGGCGTCAAAGATCTTCTCATCTTTGTTGGATGAAGTAGAGTTTGCGGCCATGGCAGAGCAAGACATTTGTGTCTCTAGATGAAGTTACAGATATTAGGGCAGGAATTCTTTGTGCTACTAAACCACATAAATTTACACTTTCCTGTGTAAACATCTATAGACATACTAAGGGTTATAAGTTTCAAATTCCCAGTAAGTTCCCAATAGAAGTTGGTAGCTGGAGGCTGTAGTGAGTTTCCATTTCTGAGGCTGAGAGAGCACCTCCCATTTCTCTTCGAATGTTTCCTGAGGTAGCATCTGACTACAGGGCTGGAGCAGCCCATGCATGTCTCCTTCCCTGGGTCCCAGGGTCAGGTAGGATGTGGGGTGAGGGAAGGGTCCTTCTCCAAGTATAACCTTTACCAGTGGGGAAGAGGTACCCTTGAGGTAGCAAAGAGTACAGAAGGAAAATGCTCAGCAAAGAGTCTGGGAAAAACAGCACAGACACTGCTGATGGGTGTGTAGGACTGGCAAAGGATTTACAGGGGTTTATCGTTTCTGTACAGAAGATTATTAGAAAAGGCTTATTTTCTGAAGCTGTGATTAGAGGGAGACTCCTCAGCATTGGGTTGATGGTCCTTTGGGTCTGGAATGATTCCCAGGGCTTGAAAGACCAAAGGAGGGATTACAAAGAGACAGCCCTGGTGGAGACCTTGACACATTGTTCAGCATGTCGTCCCTGGCCCCATAGAAAGACTGAGGACATAGAACAAGCAGTGGCAGAGGAAATGATTGCAAAAGGAGAACCCCCCTCTGCAGCTTACTGCAGTAAGAGCTGTCTTAGAAACAGAGCCACATTCCCCAGGGCAACACATCACTCAGTCCTGTGCTCTCAGGCAGCACAAAGCTCTTCCTGTACCTTATCCCATGGCTCTGAGCTGTCTGAATAGTTGCAGCACTACAGCATTAAATCTGTCTGTAGCTAGCTGGAGGTTTAGGATTAGTATTTGAAACTCGACTCCCTTCTTTTTTTGTTAGAGGAAATGATTTCGTAGGGAAGAGGTTACAGAGAGCTCACATTTTTTTTCAGAAAATATCTTGACAGCAATCCCAAACACAGTTTTGGTTAGGTTTATTTCAAGTAGCAGATATGATCTAAGGTCTCATTCAAGATCAAAAACAGTCAGAACAAGTGGCCTAAGAGAGGAACTGATAAAACACATCTGAAGGCACCCACAGAAATTGCAAGGATGTGATGATACTGAGAAGGCTCTTGAGAGGCTCTGTTTCTGTGCGTGATGGTGATGAGGTATATTACTGTCCTGCCATATTGCTCATTCCATGTGGGTTATTTCTACTGGAAAAAACAATGTGGTGTGACACAACTGACTGCTTTCAGTCCATAAAGGCAACATGGCATGATCCATGAGGATAGCATGTGTGACACCCAGACCCTCTATTTATCTCTGCTTCCACCTCACCACATGTCTGTGGCTGAATCCCTTATCCTGCTGCACCTCTATCTCTCTTTGTGTATTTGTTTGAGGATTTTTTTCTAGGTTACCCATAAGCTCCTTAGGATTCACAGCCTTGGACTTGTAAGCCTTGTATCTGTATATGTATATCACCCAAGTTACCCTGGTCCCATCTGCAGCCTTCAGGGTAATAGTAAAGTTTTCCAAAACTGCTGTTTTCTGAAACTGGAATCTGTATGTTGTGGTCTCCTGCATCTCCTGTATTTTGAACTGAATGCTTTGCTGACTATGTTATGCTCAAAAATGCATCAAGTAAATCGGAAAGAGAAATATTTTAAAGCATCCCTAACTTGTCACACCTTGTTCTCCCAAACTGGACCATCGTGAGGGTACCAAACCCACAATTTATTTAGGTTCAGGTCCTACTGAAAGTGAGATTTTCAAGTCTAGGAGCAGAAGAGATGGTGGGTAATTTAGATGCCTACTCACTGAATTCACATATCCACTTCTTCCCATGAGCAACTGCTCAGTCAGACACAAGGTGAAATATAATAATTTTAAAATGCTAAAACAATTGGAAAGAGCAAACTGCAAAAAATATACCTAGATGATTCACAAATGGAAATAAATAAATACACAATATAAATTATACATTGCAGTCATTTGTTCAGCTACGGTAATAATGTTCTTTTGGGCAGTGATAGTTAGTCTTATAACCTGTGCAAATGAAAAAAAGTTGTGCCCTAACAAAAACATCCCCAGGAAATTAATATTTATTCAGATTTGACATTGCAAACCATTTTATGGAAACATGGAAAACTTTTTAATATCTATTCAGTAACGCATTTCTTTTAGGAACTAGTAATGCAATTTTATTGCCCTCAGAAGGTATGTGAAATCTCTTTTAAAGCAATCCCAACATTATATTCCCTCCCTTTGCCCCAAACAGGGTCTAATTTCTGGAGGCAGTCCATTAACAATGGAAAAATGTCTTGTGTAAAAGCCATGTCTTTCTGTCCCTGTCAGCTTTAGATAAAAGTGTGACTTGCCAGATTCTGTATTGCCTTATCATCACTGCTTCTGAAATGCTTCACTTCACTTATAATTGTGACTCCAGGTCTCTGACACCATCAGCAGTTCTGCTTCCTATCGTGCCCAGTTATCTCTGCCAGTGCCATGCTGGGTGGAAAGGGTTTTAACACCAGCAAGCCTAACACAGGCTTCAAACAGCAAAAACATGGGAACAGTTTTTAAAAAAGAACCTCTGAAAATGAACTGTCCTTGCAAATGGGGCTTGGCAGAGCTGCAGTGTGTAGAAATGGTGGGTGCTTCACAAACTGCCTGGGATCATTAACCCTCCCAATATTGCAGTGCCTTATAGGAGGATTACCCGTGCTCTCATACACTGGCTCACTTGTCCTGCACAGGAAAGGATTCAACTTCAAAACCAAGATTAAACCTCATGCAATCCTCTCACGGAGTTGTGCATGTAGCTCTCCTGCATCCTGTACTGGCTCACTAAACCACAGTCCTTTGCTACTGTCGCAGACAGAACATCCCTAGTAACAAGGGTTTTTTTCTTCTGTAGCAATGTGGTTTGTTTTGTTCAGGGAAAATCAGGATAAAAACAACATTCATTAGAGAGAACACATGGGAGAAAATTTCCGAAACTGCTTCTGGGCAATTTTTTTCTGGGTCTTGTTGTTTTGAAAGAAAAATTGAAAGATGTCAAAGTACATATTTGGCAATAATGGGAAAATATTTATTTCTGCCACTATTCTTTCTCTAGGCAAACCCCAGTAATTTCCCTTGTGTGCTGTCCATAATATGTGGTGTACTGGAGCTGGGTAAGAGAATGGCTGCCCACGTGCACTCCAGAGCTCCTGATGGGGCAGTGCCAGGCATTTCCATCAGTATGGCTATGGTCTGGCAGGACATGGAGTGGAACCCATTATGGCAGAGTTCAGCCTCTGCCCTAATGGTGATGCTGTCTTCTTCTCCAACAGCTCTCATCACCCGCAGCATCACCTGTCCCAGCTGGTGGTCACACATTCAGGCTGATCTTCTGTTGTACCCTCAGCATTTCCAGTTTCCAGTGTTGATAGGAAAACATTTCCCTTCCATTGTAATGGGATAGAGGGCTTTTGTCAGTGAGTCCAAGAAGTGAATAAGCGCGTTAGGAGAGTAGATTGACAATAACTAAGGCCCTAAAATTTTACAGCAAGGAATCAAATGCCATAACTACCCTTAGACTGAGATCACATTTGCTACATCTGCTTATTAGCTTGTATCTGAGGCACTAAATGGTGCCCAGACCAGCTCACTGTGCCACACTGGCACAGGGTAGCCCTGTGTTTGAAGAGGAGGAGAGCCAGTTTCGGAGCTTGGAAGTGCAACAGCACAACATGGCCTGGCCATGTCATGCTCTCTTCTGCTTCAAAATAGGCACTGCACTGAAACAGAAGCTGCACTGAAATCATCTGCTGGAAGTAACTTTGGAAGATCCCTCTTTGCCAACCCGTGAACACTTCTTAGGAATTGCTTGGGGTGATGGACAGAACTGCACCTGTGACCTTCCTAACCAGGTGACCTTTCTAACACTGTTCAGTTTACTAAAGTGAATGTGGCTGCTTTTGGCAGAAGAAGGGAAGAATCACTGATAAAGGAGACAACCACTGGGGCTAAAAATGCATGAGAGGGTGGGAGTAAAGAAGAGGCAGAGGCTGCAGAAACACTAGGTGAAAAGAACACAGTAACAGGGTTTGCAAAAGGCTTTAGATGAGTACAGGCTGCTGTTGATAAATGTGACAGATATCGAGGAAAACAGGAGATTTTTCATGCAAATGTCCTTGGGATCCAGAGGCAAATTTTTTTGGAATAGGGATCAGCCAGCAGTATTTCACTTCCATCAGTGCCTCTTCCAGTTACACTAGTGATTTAGATCAATTGCAAACAGGGCATGATGGATTAACTCTGAACACTGGTGTGACAGTGAGAGCTCTTTGTTAACCCTCAGATGAGCAGCTGCCGGGAAAAACTAAGTTCCCTCTGAGCCACACAAGTTATGTCCCTACCAGTAAACTAAACCGGATGAGGACATGTGGCAGCGCTGGCACGTGGCTGTCCATCCTGTGGAATTCCTGGCCCACCCCTGACATGGCTGTGGGGCAGGGCTGGCTCTGCCATGCAGTGCCTGGGCAGGGAGTGTGGGTGAGCAGGATCCATCCTGTCAGGCAGTGTGGGTGCTGGGGATAGCAGAATCAGCTGTAAGGGTACAAACCAAGCCATGTCAGTCCCCCTCCAAACTAGTCAGTGTTCTGAGCATGGAATGTGTTATTTACTGATGTCCATGGAGCATACTGGGAAAAAAATTAATTCACATTTGGATCGATGGAGACAGCAGTGGAATTGCTAACTCTTCTTATAGAATGGTTCTCTATTGCCTATGAAAGCCATGCTACAGAAAGCTAGTTGAACTACATCAAAATGAGACTTGTTCTCTTTGGTCATTTCATATGGCTTTCACCTAGGTAAAAAGATTCATTGAAAATTTTGGTTTTTTTCTTTCCCCATCTTAGTTTCTTCTAATTAATAAAAATCCCCACAGAAATACCATCCACTGGGGATGGCATCTCAGATGGCATTCCCACTTCCTTGGGAAAACCCCAAACCAGCAACCCGCAAACAGAAAAAGAATTAACTATTTTTTTGCTAGCTGTTGTATACACACTAGTTGTTATATCCTACTTTGTGCAGTTATTCTTCTCCAAGAGGTGATACTGCATTCTGTATATGGTTAACTTTTAAAGGAGCTTTAACTTTTTTAAAAGAAGCTATAATTATTCACCCATTCTTTCTGTGACATGAAAAACATATTAAAGTGCTTTTATTTTTCCCAGCAGCTCAGTGTTCACAATTTGCACAACCCTTATGATATTATTATGTTACAAGGGTTTTTTGGTTATTCCCAGGACTTTGATTAGAAAAGCTGCTTCTTCATACATAAAATTGCAAGAACTTTATGTGCTTCTGATGCTATGTCATCAGTGGAACACATTATAAGATTTTGTATTATATGATTTTCCATTAAAAATGCAATGCAATTTGCTGTACTTAAAGGAATGTTAAATGAAAACTGACTGTTATAATCAAATTTAATATCATTTCAAGAGGAGGAATTTCATGACCAGCAATTAGTGAAAAGAAGGAGATGAGAACATGCAAATAAACACATGTGACTGGGATACAATGCTTGTGGCCCCTGTTCACCTAGGCATGACATTTGAAATTGGTATCCCAGTCCTAATTTGTTGCACTTAAAATCCATATGTAGAATAAACATTAGATAGGGCATTTTCCAACTGAGAATTAAAGGTTTGCTCTGTAAATGTGTGGTGCTTACTAATTTCCAGACAATATTGATAGGCTTGTCAATATGGTGGCATAATTTCAACAGACTCAATGGGGATGAAATAGGGATACTGACCTGCATTCAGTAACTTGTATAGAGTTTCACAGACAAGCACAAACATGTTAGTGTCAATAGGTGATTTACAGATTATCAGCAATGCACCAAGATCTTTTCTAAATCAGAATGCAAACTGCCCCAGCTGAATTCAGTCAACACCTAAGGCAAGCATTGAAACCTGTTGCTGCACATGGAGAAGTGTTGGTCCACTTTGTCTGGTCACCTGTCAGTTGTTCTGTGCTGATTTATGACTTAGAACTCAGGCACCTGGCCTTCATGTAGCCAAATAACAGTGGATCTGGGAACTGTTTGTCATTATCACTTTCTTCTGCTAATGGAATAATGGAAGAATGTGACAAGGACTGACAAATGGACAGATGCCACTCAAGAGAGGAAATAATTTTAAGAAACTGATCTACATCATGTTAGATACTGTAAGGTATGTGTAATTCTGTTTTTTTAATGCAGCACAATGCAAAAATTTATATATTTTTAACAAAAAGAAGCTCTTGGGTCTCAGCAACAGAAGACACAGATGATCAGTCACAAGGAAACTGTTCTCTTTAATCACCACCATTAGCATTATCCATGGAGATGGGTGAGCAAGGAAAAGGCAGGAGAGGCTGAAAGTGTTCAGAGTACCCATGCTGGTGCTGACTGCCTGGCCTGGGAGCTTGTTGGGAGGCAAAGGTCTGGCTGGAAAGGTTGGGTGTAAGCCCACATCTCCCCGCACTGAGAGTTTCCTCATGTTTCCCTGTGCATGCCTTTGGAAAAGGCCAAGGGAGCAGAGCAGGGCACTCTGAAAGCGTAGTGGGCTTATACAGAGCTTGCAGAACATGGACATATATTTTCCTGCTGCTCGTCCCTCTCACCACAGGGCAGAGCCCACCCCAGCAGCAGACAAACCCTCCCTCGCCTGCCTGCTGAAGCATTGGGCTGACTGAACTGCCTGGTGTGATGGAGAGGAACCCCATGTTCACACAGATAGTCTACCAGCCTCCTTCCTGTTGCCATGGATACAGGGATGAAGCAATAACTTTATTCAGGATTAGCTATTTTTACTGTAATTACACAACAGGAAATTATTAGACTATTCTTCCCTTCATCTCACCCATAGTTTATTTATGTGATGCTTCAAGTGCCTGTACTGAGACCCCCAAGCATTGCATCCCTTGTGACTGGGGGCTGCTGCTCTGCTGCAGGTGTGTGGTGCTGATGGCCCCGGGGGTCAGAGGGCTCTGCTCAGCTGGGCAGGCAACAGCAGACCATGGGCAGTAGCCCACCTGCAGCTGTGCCGGAGCCCAGCACTGAGGGGGACTCACTGCATCCTGTCTGCAGTCAATAATTAATACTGATACATTTTTTTTCTGTGAAATTAAGTGAACTGCAGAGTTAGCAGAGGTTAGGAGCAGGCATGTCTTGAATCGCTCTCCGTGAGGGAGGCTGGGATTGCCCCTGAGCCTCCAGGGTACAGGCTTCTGGCAGGGCAGGACATCTTACTGCCCACCACCTGGCCAGGTGTGGTGTGAGCACACGGCATTGATGGACAGGGCAGTGAACACACCGAATGATAAACAAATGCTGACGAGATGCTCCAGGAGAGCAGAGGAGTGTGCGGGTATTTTGGGGCTGGAGTTGTAGCATCAAGCCCAATTGGGCAAAAGTGTGTCAGGAGAATGAAGCCCAGACACTCCAAGCATCTTGATCTGTCCAGAGGAATCCAGCCCTAGGTTAATCCATATGTAATTCTGCATCAAAGGTAAGAGGAAAGTGTGTTACCATGTAAACCACAGCAATTATCATCTCACAGCTTGTGTCTCCTGTAACCCAGGCAGCTCTGTCCTGGACTCCACATCTACCTTAAAATTCATAAAGAGAAAAAATACTTTAAAAAGGACCTTATTAAGAAAGAGTGTGAACACCCCCCATCACTGGATATGAGGAAGTTTTGTCATTGCATCTACCACTGCTGTGGTTTAGAAGTGATGAGTTTTTCAATTTCTGCAGCACTAATTCTTTTTGACCATTTTTGGCTATTAGCTACATTGATCTAATAGAGAGAGGCTGTAGAGTCAGGATTGGAAAGACATGGATTAAATTCTTGAATTAGCCCCGGCCTCCATGGAGCTGTGTCTGGCCCAGTTTCTGCACTCTGCTAGACAAAGTGGGCCTGTCTGGAGGCCCACCCAGAATTTCCTATCCTTTTACTTCTGTGTGGCATTTGGTCATGGTTCAGGGACAAGATTGTATGCTCAGGAAGTCAAGTAGCTGCTTTCACTGATCAATAATAAAAATTATTTTTAAAATTACCCCAAGGAGTGTGTAGTAAAAGGATGTTTGAACTGGTGAAAACTTTGGAGAATTGAATGTTTTATTTGATGCTTTTTACTAATGAAATTTTTGGTCTCAATGCCATTTTTGTAATTTTTCAGTTTACAAAAAGTGACTGAACTTAATTTACCTAAACTGTCAGCTATATTAAGACACTTTGGGACTGCATTTTTCATAGATGATGAGAAATAATAAATGCAAAAAGAAAATGAGATGGATGATTTAATGAAGAGTATTTGAAGCAATTCCAATTTCTGAAAAATAGGTATTTAGAAATTAAATAAATAGGAGTGGAAAAAACTCCCCTCGTGTCATTCTTCTGTATGAGAGCCCTGCTCCAGCACTGTTTCTATCTCATAGGAAAAATTTCAGAGAATTTGTAATTACTCACTAGTTTTATATAGAAATGACACTAAAAATGTGAAAAGTGATACACTGAAAATATGTTTGGCCATGTAAGTGTGACCTGCTCTTCTGATTTGATGAGGACCAGTTCACTAAACAGAACAGAGATGGAGACACAGCTGCATTTAGCTGATAAAATTTAGGCCTCTTATGTTTGGCATTCAACTTTCATGTGATCAGAATTATTTCACAGGATGTGCTGTCTTTCTCTACTAAGGCACATGCCAGCATTCACTTTACTTCCATGAACATATCACGCTTAATCAAAGCCGGCGTTCAGACCTCTCTGCATCCTGTCATCCTGGCAGTCGTGATTGTTCTTCCCAGGAGTACACTTTTGTCTCACTTAGTATGCCAGATATTTTTGCCTGGATCCTTTGATACCCCAGTGGGACACATCCCTGCTTTCTGCCCACTTGCTGAAATCTGCTGGACCACAGTCCATTTGTACTCCTCTGCAAGACCAAACTCTGGCAAGATTCTTATCTTTAAGGAAAGAGCAGACTTTTTATGGCATTAGAAGCAGGACTGAGAAATTAGGTATTGAGTTATGGGAAACCAAGCTTGATAGTGCCCTTAATCCAATTAATACTATGTCTGAAAAACTGTTCTCCTTTTGGTCTAAGTAATTAAGCAGTGCTTAGAGTCTTACACTAGGACAATCAAGAAATATATCATTATTAGTATGTGGCAGAAAGATCTTGGGTTTATGATCAGATAAGGCTTATAATTAATTGAGACCCAAT
This sequence comes from Manacus candei, assembly GCF_025592945.1. Taxonomy (NCBI): domain Eukaryota; kingdom Metazoa; phylum Chordata; class Aves; order Passeriformes; family Pipridae; genus Manacus; species Manacus candei. The sequence continues at coordinate 4,207,181 of NW_026138059.1, forward strand.
TATCTCTAAGACCAGAATTCTTCATTTTCAGAAGACCAGTCCTGTGGTTTAAATTTGTTATCACTTTGTAGCAGTGGATGTTAGTTGAGCAATATGAAGATTTTAATTAGAGCTAGAAGTTTTTACATGAAGAGATTAAATTAAAGAAGGAAAAATGGTCTTTTTGATATATTTTATCAATTTTTAGGTTTCTCTTAAAGCGTTTCATCCTTCTTTCCTCCAGTCACAGTTTCAGATTTTTCAAAATTGCATCTTCATTTCTCATTTTGGTAGCAAATTAAATTTTTTTTAAGGATACTCTTCTGATTTATATTTGTCAATGTACAAAGCCACAGACCCACTGCTAACAACATTTTACTAGCTTTAAAGCACATTTTAATAACTGAATTCTACATGCCCAATGGCAAGGAAGTTTCCTTAACAAGTACAAGAAGATTATAACTATGTGGAAATTACCTTAATGGTGACAGATTTGGTGTACTTAGGCAGAAAGCTAATCTGGAGGAAATCTTTGCGGAGTTCAATGGTGATAAAAAATTATATTGTGAACCACAATAGCATCTGTTTGCAGTTTCCCATAAGAATTTATCTATTCAACGCTTTGGATGAATGTCAATTGAAGGACATTCCTATAGTCAAGTCTCTGAGTCAGTGCAATTTATCCTGGACTGTGGAAGAGCCATTGCAGAGAAAACCACGGGCTGTGTTAGAGTTCAGTTACCCTTGACTAGAGCAGGCCTGGCTAAGAGCTATATGATCCAAACAAATTGGATGGGTCTGTTATTATTTTTCCTTCCCACTGAATTAATTTTGGTCATATTTGCCCATATAAATTGGCAAATGGTTACCCTAGGCAATGGCAACCACCACTGGTTGCCAGCAACTGTTGATAAAAAAAAAACCCCTAAAAATCTTTTGCAGCAGATGCAGAGGGGAATGTAAGGTGTGGAAGGAAGATATGGAAAATCAGAAGAGGACAATAACAGATCTGGAAAATATGAGCTAAGGAAAAGGGTTTGGGAGAGCAAGAGTATGTCAGGACAGTGAGAAACTGGGAAATACTGCATGAGGTAAGGCCAGGGAAGAAGATAAGGGGACTCTTAGCAGGAACAAGAAGAAATATCATGAGAAGAGCAGAAAGTCTTGTGGATGCATTACGAATCAGATGAGGTTTCCTTTTCATGAAGGAAAATGTGTACATGTGACTCACTGAAGGCAGAGTCAGATCTGCAATCAAGTGAGTTAATTCTCACCAAGCTGAAGTTCTGCCAGCTGCAGCATTCAACCATCTCTGTCTTTGTCTCTAAAGTATTTGAAATGCATTTCTGAGGCAATCTACATTTACCTGCACTGTATCAAGCCAGCAACATGCAGTACCTGAGATCTCTGCATGGGTCCAGACTGTCCTTAATATCACACCACGTGAGGATGTTGGGTAGATCACGGCGTTGGGTGCCCACAGCAGGTGGGATTCACAGCAGGTGGGATTCACAGCAGTCTGGTTTTGGCTCAGTTTGGAGATACAGGTCAGTGAGTACTGTGCCAGGCTTCACACCTCTCCCGTGGCTGGCCAGGTCACATACAGCATCGACAGGGATCCTTTCTTTCTCTTTGCAGACCAGGTGGAGGCACGATATCACTACATTTCTTCCTGGTGTACACCAGGTTGAAGGTCTGAATTTCAGACCATTTTTTTGCATTCTTTTGTTTTGGAGCCTTCTTTGGAGATTTTGCAAGATTCACACTCTGGTACAACCCCCACCCTAAAATGTAAAGTGAAGTTCAACTCACATCTCTTCACTGGGGCAACTGAAATAAATTTGACCTAGGTTTTAACTGAAACCACTGTACTAAAAGAGACACCTTCTGGTAGTGCTTTTGTCTTCTGTTATGGACAGCTAGGACAGGTGGTGTGCTCCCAGGCTGGACTCTGGGGACAACGTGCATCTGCTAAGGTAACGTAGAGAGGTGAGAAAGACAAACCTCAAACTGGCTACCTAATGCAGATTAGATGCCCAACTATATGGTTGCAATTTGGTGATATAAAACTCAGTGTATAATAGGCATACACATTTATTTATTAATTAATTAGATAGTTTATTTCAGGTTTTTGTTAGTAACTGCGCTAGGAAAAGGTGTGGTTTTGTTCCACAAAACCAGTTTTATTCTGCACCAGAAACAGGTACTCTAACATTTTAATGGAAATTGCTATTACATTTAAATTTGTGGAAGATTAGATCGTATCTTTTCCAGAATTATAGTCATTTATATAATACCTGGTTATCAGTTCACTCTTGTTTTAAAGATGTTTTATATACATGTATATCTATCTATATATGCTGTGTATATCTATATATGTCTGTGTATATATACATGCAGACACCATGTATGTTGTCTCTTAGTTTGAATGTATGCTTGAATTTTGAGGTCCTATAACTCCTGAAGCATTATGTCTTCATCATCTTCCAGATTTTCGCTTCCTTTTTCTATGCAACATTATTATGAGGCTGAAATCCTTTCTTTTCTTGGTGAGATGAAAAACTCTCCTTTCGTACATCTTTATGCAGAACCAGAAACCATCCCAGCCTCAGGGCAGGGAGGATAGAAAGAAGAATAAGGAAACTGCACAGCTGCAAAGATGTGACCACATTCACCAGTAGGAGAGATCTACTCAAGGCAGATGAGAGGGAAAAGCCCCTCAGGATCAGGCAACTAACAGTTGAATTGAACAATCTGAATGTAGATTTATAAAGGAACTTCCACTGGAAAGCTATTCTTACACTTTTGAGCTGCCATGTCCTTCCAAGCCTCGAAGGGAGCTTTGAAGTTAACGATGTTTTGTCCTCTATCCTTGGCTTCTCAGGCAAGATTCGAAGCACTATAGGCTGATGCTAGCTTATTCTGAATTGCTTTCAGAATCTTATGACTGGTATTGGATTTGGGATATTTGCTTTTTACAAGTCAGTGAATATGTGGGACATCTGCTGTTCACATTTCTCTAGGCATTTAAATTGTATCTATGGGCAAAGGGCTGGTGTCCAAGGACATTGTATCCCTCTTTCTTCTCTGGCAGCTTCATTCAAATATGTAAGGAGAAGGGAAGCCAAACTAAGTATTTGTTTTCTTTATAGAGAGTTCCATTACACAGGGAGTTAAACTAAATGCCTTGGCATGCTAAAGAGTCTTTTCCACCTCTATCTTTTTAAGATGTTCCTATTCTTCCTCTTTTTCTCATATGTCCAGATGTACAAATAATTAGTCACCTTTATCTCCTCCTCTGAGGTTCATTAGCCATTGCTGGGCCATAAATTGAGATTCAACACCACAGTTTCCTGAAGTCAGAGTAGGCTGAGCCATTAAAAAAAGACTGTGTACACAATGTGGTGGGATGTAGTTTTCTGATCCTGTCACAGCTAAAGATTCCTTTACAGCACTCATTAATGACTCATGCAGTATCTTTAGTAGAGATTAGAGAGTTTGTGGCCATTTTGGTTACTGTTCTAAATATTGTCAGTTGGGAGCACTTGCTTTCTTTATGGGTAGTATCTTGACTGAAATGTCATATTTTTCTGGAAAAGAGCCTGGAGGACTGGAATCTCTTCTCAGTTGCTCAAAGCCTCTGGTGTTGTCCTTTCATTGCATCCAGAACAGACACCCTGCAATGAATTCCATCTTTCTAGCCAAGCACAAAACCAGCAGAAAGGCCTGACACATGCCTCTAGATGCTTTTGCAGCATCCAAGTGGTCACTGTCTGGTGCTGTCTGCTTCTGGAATGCAATTAGTGCTTGTCCTCAGCAATGAATTTGCAGATCTACCAAGTTTAATGCATTACACATGAGACTAAGTCATCTGGCCCTCCTCACTCACCTCCTCTGCCATATCTCACATACTATGAGTCTTGCTCTTTAGTCCCATCTGCCACACACGTGTGTGTGATCTCCTGAACACTTGTATCCAGCAGGTGACATCTCAGAGTCAAAGAGGCAGAGATGTAGCAATGCCTGGAAGGAGCCTGTCTGGAAAAGCATCCTGAAGTTATATTAAGCTCATTTCTATAAATCAGGTTCTTCAGAGAAGAAAATTGCTATTGTATAAGTTTTCTTTGGCTTTTGTATGTAATATGTTGGTGTCTAAACCATCCTTTTTTAAAATTTTTTATTAGACTCTACATTCTTTACACCTGTGTTTCCCTACCATCTGGAGTGCCAAGCCCTTGTTCACCTTCCCTTTGCCCAGAAGCAGGCAGATGTTCAAAAAGATGTACTAAAACCACAGAGAAATGGAAACTGTCCAGATGAGAGAAAACTGTGGGTTAGATAAGAGAGCTGAAGAGAACAGGGAAGAGGAAAATTTGAGATAATCTTCTATATCCACCTATCAAGTCCTTGAATCCTTGGTTCCTTATCTGTTTGGGGGAAAAGATGTAAGGCAGGTAGCCTCCTCCAGCCAATTGCTAGCAAGAAGTAACAGGGACCAGATGACATCTCTCTATGTCTATTTAAGCCTGTTGGGAGAAAGAAAGCAGAGAGGATGGGATGAAAAAAACTTGTAAATTTCTAAAAAAAATTCAGCCCAATAACTCTTGAGCATCTCAGCTGACAGGAATAAGAGATGAGACCTGAAAGGGAATAGAATCTGCTTCTGAAGAAAATACTATTTGAATGCAAATGGTCACTGACTCCTCAAATACCACTCCAAATATCAGCTACTCCTTCCAACAGCACCACAGATGTCCAAGCCCAGTTGTGCTGCATATTTTCTGTCTTTTTCAGACCTCCTTTTCCCTTGGGGGTTTAAAAGCTTCATGTGTCAACATGCTAAGAAGACAGAAACCCTCTACAGAGAAGCTTGAAGGAACAGAAACTTTGAGTCAAGGAGCTACTCTGACACCTGAGGAAAAATTTGGATGAGTGACAGCAAGCATTTTGGGGGAAAAAATCTTCTTAGAACTGCTCAGTGAGCTGTGAGGTTGTTACGACCCGCCCCAGGAAAAGAGAGGGGGGGGGGGGTAACTCAGGTTTTATCAAAAATTCCTTGGGGGTGGATTAAAGCGAAGCGACACTAAATAATCGGTGTATGAAAATATATAAGATTTATTTCAACAGTTTTGCATCAACAGGTAAGTTAATAAGATTTATTTTAACAGTTTTGTATCAACAGATAGGTGAACATTCTTTTTGGGTGCTGTCATAATCAATAGGTAACTTTTCTGGGGAGGAGAAAAATGCATAGGAGAGAGAGAGAAAGGCAGGATAAGAGCCAGGGAGAGTAAGGGAAAGAAAAGCTGAAAGTAGATAGATGTCCATAGTCACCGCCCACGGGGTCCAGCGATGCTTGATGGTCTTGATTCGCAGGCGGTGGGGGAGAAGAACTCCCGAATTCCCAAAGTCACCAGTAAGTTTATATGCTCTGGCGCCTCCCTGGCATGAGGGGTTGCCTCCCTTTTTTGGACTTAGTCCTCCAGAGGCACATTGTCTTTTCAGTTGTTGTTTGCCCAGCAGAGGTGTCAATAGGCAAGAGCCTGCAAGGTTGACTCCTCATGGGCTATCAGAGGTAACTAATCGCCCAGCAGGTGTGTCAAAAACCCAAGGTCAGTTGTTGTTTTCAGGACAGCGTAACTAATCGCCCAGCAGAGGTGTCAAAAGCCCGAGGTCCGTTGTTGTTTTTTAGGAGGACTCCCCAGCAGGTGTGTCAAAGCCCGAGGTCCGTTGTTGTTTTTTAGGAGGACTCCCCAGCAGGTGTGTCAAAAGCCCGAGAATGCATAAAACATCAACTATTTCAGTCTCTGACACCACCCCGTGATTTATGCATTCAATAGTTTTTCTTCTTTTGTCGTTCTCTGTGAATCTTCTTTGTGGGCGGTGCTTTTCGTATAGTGGACAGGGAGACAGAAGAGTGAAGAAAAGGAAGAGATTGCCCTAATGCATTACAATTCTCCCCCCCTTCAAAAAAAAAAAAAAAAAAAAAAAAACAAACAAGCTAATTGTATAATAACATAGTAAGCTAATTTGCACTAGTTACTTTCTCCACCCCGTGAGTAGTCAAAGGGGATGTAATAGGATCTCAATGACTACAATCAAATTTCTTAACATTAATGAGGTTACAAACATACATACAAATATTTGAAATTATACATCAAAAAACACTGAGTTACTTGGGAGCTGGTAAAAGGTTTTCTTTTGTTTTCTTTTAGGCCTAAATTTAGTTCCGTTTTTGTTAAATTTAACCAAAATTAAAATTCAATGCCTTTCAAGGCAGAAGGCTAATGTATATAATGCATATTCATATAATTCTAAATATGCATAAATACTTGTACTAACTCCCAGGTTATATTTGGTTGAGTTTCTCAATCGAAAGAGATATTTAAAAGGACAAAATGAACTTGACAAAAATCAAATTAATAGTACATCTTATACAATTTTACCAGTAAGTTGCTCACATTCAAAAGCTTCTCCCAAACTAACCTGCCCCCCAACAAAATAATAAAACAAACTTGGCAAAACGAAATTAGCAGTACATAAAATGGCCCGTCCTACACAATCTTATCAGTGAATTGTTCATAATAAAAAAAAAACAAAACCCAGATAAGTTAACAATTATTAATAAGCTGATAACACAAGTAATTCTGGGAGTAGAGGGAGCACAAACACAATGTTTGTGGCAAACTTTTACATATTGCAGACTTGAGACAAAAATACATATAGGCATGTATATTACAAAGTTATTAAGATAAAAACATTAAGAACAGTATAAGTCTTCAGTCTTGTTGCTATTTCGTTTTCTCATGGAGTACTTGTAAGTTGATAATAGAAGCAGTTGTGGGGGTAGTTATCTCTTCTGCCTCTTGCTGTAATTGAGGCTCCATTGGTTCCATGTAGTTTGATCTCATCTGCTGGCAGGTTTCTGCAAAAGAACAAATCTGGCCCACTACGGACCGATTGTTAAAAAGAAGGAACTATCTATTTATCCAACTCCTTTTCTTATCTGGCATAATGTTACTAGGGCAATAATAATAGAGAAGTTTGGAACATGTTTTCTCCAAAAAACAAATAAACTCAGACGGACAGAGAGGGGTGGGAGACCAAACACCCATTCTCTCCCTCTGGCATCTCTCCAGGCTCGACCCTTTAATAAATCTAACCCCAGGATGTTAGCTGGTAGTGGTCCCACAATCATGGTAGTTTCTGTGGCTGTCTCATCTCCAGGTAACCAGCATTTCACTCGAGCAGTGTGTTGGGGTTGGGATTTGCCGAAAGCATCAGTTACCCATATCTTTTGTTTGTCTGGCTTAATGCCACACTGAGTAGCAGCTTCAGTTTGGAGTGCTGAGACCTGTGCACCCGTGTCTACTACGAATGTAACTAGAGATTTAAAAGGGCCGAGAGGGAAAGTGATCACCATATCTCCCTGACTGTTTTCTGTGAGCCTTCTCATGTAAATCCACTGACCGCTCCCCGGCTCACTTACTGGGAGAGGCGAACCCTGTTTCCCGGCTGGGAACTAGTTAAACTGTTTTCTGGTGGGGCTGAGGGAACTACAGTGTTGGGCTCCTGGGGAGAGTTGCCCCCCGGGGGTGACTCATGCTCTTTGATCTTATCCCAGTGCTTTATCAAGTGTTCCAAATTAGCTGTAGGTAATTTGTCCATCACCTCTCGAGGAATTCCTTTCTCAACACCCTCCACCCACAAACTGTACCTTGTTCGCTCACTAGGTATCACATTTTGCTGACGATTACCTGCCAAAGGTGGTTTTCGGGTTTCTCCCACCCTTCTGATATCTGTTTTCTGTTTAAAACTACTTGTATCAGAGATCCCCAACTGTCTACCAGTAGTTACTAATTCTTGGGCCACCTCCAACCAGGTCATTCCTGGTGGAGCACCCCTTCTTCCGGGCCTGGGGGTTGCCATTATGCGTTCTTGTAGTTGTTTAGCATGGGTTTTTAGTGCATCAGGCAGACCTCGGATTAGGACAGGAAATCTTTGTGGATCCGCCTCGAGTTCCATAGGGGAATGTCGCTGCGAGTCCAACAGTCTTGTATGGATTAATTGGAGGCATGCAGTTTTTTGTACACTTTCGACAATGTGGCCAATTGTGGGGGTTTTAATTGTGTGAGGATCTCCCCTTTCTATAGGGTCTAACCCGCCTGCCCAGTAGGCAGCTCTCTGGGTCAGTGGCCACGGGGCTCGGTTATCATTTGTGGTCAGGAAAACCCCAGGGCCCCAAAATCCTCTGGCCTCATCTTCACTCAACAAAATCCGATCTCCCCCAGTAAGGGATACCCTCCACACATATTCAGTCTCTGACTCACTGGCCTTACGGCTATATTTTTCCTGAATTTTGGCCAGTGCTTCCCCCGTGTACGGGGTAGTTCGTGTGGTAGTTTGCCGATCTGCCCCCTGGCCAGTGGTTTCAGTTTTAATGAGGGGACGCATATGTATTACCCCCTCCTCCGGGTAACTTTGCTTCAATTCTTCTAATTCCCCAGAGGGGTACAGGGATTTGTTAACATCTACCGGTTTAGGGTATTTTGAATTGATGTCTCGCAATTCACAATTTTTCATTTCCAGTATTTTTTTAAGCCTTTCATTTTGTTCCTCCTCATCTTCAAGGGCTGACCTAAGCAATGAGTTAATCTCTCTCTCTTTTTCCAGTGCCTGGCGTTCAGCAGTTAACTGCAGGCGTTCTTTTTCTAATTGCTCCTGTAATGCCTTCATTGTCTCTTGAAGAGACCTTATCACCTCACCGGTAGATTTTTGAATAGCCTCTTTTCCTAGTTGGTCCTGCAAAGTTCTCATTGACTCTTGGAAAGATTTTGTCACTTCACTTACAGATTTTTGAATAGCTAATTTTTGCCTTTGCACTGCTCTAAGGAACAAGCCTAAGACAGCACCCAAAAAAAACAGTTCTAAACCAAGGATAGCTATCAGGAGGGAATAATCCCCATATAACTCAACCCGGGGTGTCATCCCCTTCGCCTCAGTCATTAACCCAGCTTAGGTTAATGTCTTTCTCCCCCTTAACCCTCTGAGGGCTGGTTTGACTCTCTCCTGGAAAACCTTTCAACAGGTCCAGGTCACACCAGGAAACCTTTCAACAGGTCTGATGTGCCCGGGTCACACCGAGAGGAGAAAAATTCTTACTATAATTTTACTGCGAGGGAACAGTCACCATTTGACTCGCCCTCGGTACCAGTTTTAGACTACACCGATTACTCCACCACATCCAAAGGATCCTGTCCGTGACGCCAAAAATGTTACGACCCGCCCCAGGAAAAGAGAGGGGGGGGGGGGGTAACTCAGGTTTTATCAAAAATTCCTTGGGGGTGGATTAAAGCGAAGCGACACTAAATAATCGGTGTATGAAAATATATAAGATTTATTTCAACAGTTTTGCATCAACAGGTAAGTTAATAAGATTTATTTTAACAGTTTTGTATCAACAGATAGGTGAACATTCTTTTTGGGTGCTGTCATAATCAATAGGTAACTTTTCTGGGGAGGAGAAAAATGCATAGGAGAGAGAGAGAAAGGCAGGATAAGAGCCAGGGAGAGTAAGGGAAAGAAAAGCTGAAAGTAGATAGATGTCCATAGTCACCGCCCACGGGGTCCAGCGATGCTTGATGGTCTTGATTCGCAGGCGGTGGGGGAGAAGAACTCCCGAATTCCCAAAGTCACCAGTAAGTTTATATGCTCTGGCGCCTCCCTGGCATGAGGGGTTGCCTCCCTTTTTTGGACTTAGTCCTCCAGAGGCACATTGTCTTTTCAGTTGTTGTTTGCCCAGCAGAGGTGTCAATAGGCAAGAGCCTGCAAGGTTGACTCCTCATGGGCTATCAGAGGTAACTAATCGCCCAGCAGGTGTGTCAAAAACCCAAGGTCAGTTGTTGTTTTCAGGACAGCGTAACTAATCGCCCAGCAGAGGTGTCAAAAGCCCGAGGTCCGTTGTTGTTTTTTAGGAGGACTCCCCAGCAGGTGTGTCAAAGCCCGAGGTCCGTTGTTGTTTTTTAGGAGGACTCCCCAGCAGGTGTGTCAAAAGCCCGAGAATGCATAAAACATCAACTATTTCAGTCTCTGACAGAGGTAGACAAGAGAGAATCCTCCATGCCTATGGGGCTTGCATCTTGCTCATCCAGCTACTTGTGCTGATCCCTACACTGAGTGTGAGACATAGCTCAGGTTTCCCATGTGCTCACAGCTCCTCTGAGCTGCAGGGGTTGGGAGAGAAGATTTTCATTCAATCTGTCCTGTAAAACGAGCCTGTCCTGGTTTGGGCTGGAATAGAGTTAATTTTCTTCCTGGTACAGTGCTTGGGAATTAGCATGAGAATAATGTTGATAACACACTGATGTTTTAGTTGTTGCTGAACAGTGCTAACACTATGTCAAGGACTTTTCAGTGTCTCTTATCTGCCAGTGAGGAGGTGCACAAGAAGCTGTGAGGGGGCATAGCTGTGACAGCTGACCTGAACTGGCAAAAATGAGAAAATCATGCCCAGTATATAAACAGAGGGAAGTTGGCTGGGGGGGGATGGGGGACTCTGTTTGGGGATGGGCTGGGCATCAGTCAGTGGGCAGCAAGCAGTTACAGCATGTACCACTTGTGTTTTTATTCCTTTCTCCTTCTCATTACAATTATTTTTATTAGTATGTTTTGTTTCAATTATTGAACTATTCTTATCTCAACCCATGAGGTTTACTCTTTTTTTTGATTCTCCTCCCCACCAGGGTTGGGTGAGCGAGTGGCTGTGTGGTACTCAGTTGCTGGCTGGGATTAAACTACAACAGAGCCTCACAGCAAAAGCAGCTACTCTCAAGGTCCTATTCTGATGTCAATCAATTTCTCTCATGAAGTCATTGCTTAATCCTTGTTGCTATGACAACCTGTTAATCTTTTTTTCTATTACTCATGCAGCACAAATGCCTACAGGTGTGTCACTGTTGTGGAATTCACCTTCAAAATGTTCATTTAAAAATATCTCTCCTGTGCAATATGTCACTGGCACAAAGCACACAACTTTACAGAAATATTTTTTTTTTTTAAGAAAAGCTAGCTCCAACTCATCCTGTCTCTCTGAAGAAAAAAAGCAAATAAACCACAGGAACGAACATTCTTTCAGTGAACCAGCATTTTAGCTGAATACTTCTCTCTTCTATGTTCAGTATTTCCAAAAGCTTTTTCAAGAGCTCATTTTAACCTCTTAGGTTCTGTTTTTAAAGGTCTCATTATGTGTAGAGGAAGCACCTTCAAGTATTCTGGTCAAGCCTGCAGCTTTCTGTATATGTATTTTTATTAGGAATGGAAATAAACAGAACAAATGCTCTAAGGAAAGTATTTATCATTTTTTCTGGGCATTATTGAGCTCATGTGAAATATCCATCTCTTTGGTTATTGAAAAGACTACCAGGAAAGATGCCAATACGACAGGTTGTATTGTGGATGGGAAATCCCTTTTGGTGGTGCTTGAAATGCTGGTGCTGGTTCTGGACTAATAATTAACTCTGTGGAAGAAATGAATGACAGTAAGCCAGTCAGATTTAACTATCTTGAAAATATCTTCTAACATTCTGGGGTGTGAACAAGCTCAGTGAGATATTTGCAGTGCTGCATTGTCTCTTGCTGCAGTAGAGCGTGACTGTTGAGGGGACCCCATGACCATGACAGCTCCAGCATCTGGCACTCATCTCCTGCTCCTTTCCCAGTCACACACTCTGACAGCAAACACTATACAGATTGGTAAGAAAAATCTGAAAGAAATGTTGCCAGCAAGCAGGAGTCAGTCCCTCAAAGATGCCTCTCTCTCTCCACTGAGTATAGTAGAAATCTTTGGTGACAAGTCTCTGATTTTGGGGCCAGACAGAAATGTTCAAAGCTAGATGGGATCGTCCTGACTTTGATGTCTTCTGCCTGTGGTATGGAAGCAGCTATCAGTGTGCTGCTTTTTGGGGCACTATACTTTCATTGATACAATATATGTTGCCTGAGTATCAGAAGTGTGAGGGATGAGCACAGTAAAGTAACACCTTTCATAAAATATGCACAAGCTCACAAGCTTTCAGGCACAGTACTTTTTAAGGCTTCATTTTTTATTTTGACTTAAAGCTTTTTTTTTCCCCCTCCAAATTTTAAAATGTATTTTACAGTTTTCAAAACTTTTGGAACTTGAGCTCACTTTTCTGTAAAGGGGAGCTATGAAGTGCTTAAAGGGGCATCTCACTGTCCCAATGAAGCTGGGTATGTGTGTAAAGCTTACTTGTATTACACTGGGACTCCTCCCCTCCTCTGCATCCCTGGAGACACAGGTCACTGCTCTGGTGACAGGCATATCTGACCCATAGGCAGCCCCTTTGTGCCAGCACACAGCAGAGGGGTCATCCTGGAGCTTTTTATGGAGTGATGTTCAGATGAACACTGCCTCCAGCATCATTCACTGTTATGCCTCCAGCAATAGATTTGACACATGTTTTGCCAGATGTAAGTGGGGTAAACTCTCCAGAGACGGTTCTAGGAAACATCACAAAAGCCTATTTCTTTTGTGTCAAAAAAAAAAAAAAAAAAAAACCAACAGAAATGTTACACCTTTCCAGAATTCATGGAAGCACTTGTGAAGTGGTAGCCAGGATTTTACTGTGTGAGGTTCATGTTTGTGACATAAGTTAAAGTAAGGATAAGAGGCTCTTAAAGACAAGTCTTATTTCAGAAGGGTAAAACTACCATTGCTTAATTCTTTCAATTTTCAGTCAGATAAACTTACTTTACAGTAACTTACACTACAGTCACGGAGTTATAAACTATGAATCCTTTCTTTTACTTTTATAGGCAGACATTTCATAAAAAAATTGCCATGGAATCAGTCCAAAGAAACATATTAAATATATGGAAATATCAAAGAAGTGTACAAAACATTCTTATGCCTCAGTAAAACTACAGATCTCAGCTTACATCCCCATGCAGTCATATTCATGTAGCACTAGTTTAGCTACAGGATTCATGAGTCAGTGTTTCTACTCTCAGGTTTCTGAAATGTGGGCTGCTAGAACATAGCTTGGCCAGTACAATATCACAACATCCAGAGTAAATGGCTGCTGAAATTTTTTTCATTCCTAATTCAAGAACAGGGAAAGGAGCTGTGGTATAGCTGGTATTGCCAAATGCTACATCTGAGATTAAGGCTTTTTAAATTCTTGTCTCTATGTCACTGTCACTTGGACACACTGTTATTGCTCCCTCCATTTTTCTTGAGTTATGCAATCTGACCTTAGTATTTTGCAGTTAACATTCTTAATGCCATACCTTGCCTGGGAACCAGTAAGGATGACGAGATTTGAGTGGGAAGGAAAGAGAAGCAAAGTACACGAGAATCACACATTGATGATCTGAGCACACAACAAATGATTGTCTGAGCTGGGCACACCTGGGGACACATTTTAGTCAAATGCTTCCCCAGGTTGTACACCCCACTCCGAAATGACCCCTCCACCTCTGGTTTTGATTCACTGACAGAACAGCCAGGAATCTGTAGCACTTCTTTGCTACTACCATAGGAGGCAGCAGGAGGATGCAAAATGCTGCAGTGTCTTTGAAGTATTTTCCACCATTCTAGGCTTGAGACCTCACAGAGATATTAGGAGACTTCATGAATAGGGTTTTTATTAAGTTAAGGGAGAGGAGGAAGAAGAATGGTGCCCAGGTGATGGCACAGCCTTGATCATGTTTACTCTGTGAGTTGGGCAAGAGGGGGACTACAGAGAATGGAGAAGCTTTGCTTCACTGCTAGAGGAATGTATGACAGGAAGACAAGAACTGGTAAAAGAGCTGAGCAACTTCAAGCCTGATGTCAGTTTCTGTCGTGGAGCTGAGACAGAGTTATTACATTTTCAGTACTCTTCAGCTCTAAAAATGAGACAGTTCTCTGTGGCATGACACTGGAGCATTAAAAAGGGTGATGATTAGTCTCTTTGGGGGTCCAAAGAGCACTCCTTACCTGAGGACATGAGTAACCTGTCAAAAGAACCCTTGATGTGCAGGTGAATGTTAAAAACTGTATGTACAGAAGGAGTATTTGGAGAACAGTGTCCATGGGTGATCCCTCTGCATGCTCCCAGCAGGCTCAGGTCCAGGGGTTAGTTGCAGCACTTGGGTTTCTTGCTTAGAAACCTCAGGCCTCTTAGGGCATCTCATCAGCTTTCTCTGAATTACCAGGCAGCTTCCCCTTCTACAGTAAATGTCAAAATATGCCCAAATCAGCTATGCATTTCCTGAAACTTTGGTAAAGCAATGCTGTGAAAGTCTTCAGGGCTTCTTTCTGCAGTGTTTGGATATCAGTGTCTCTATGAAACCTGAACCTCACTGTTTAGGAGCAAACTCCACAAACATTCCTTTCTTCTGCTCTTGTAGCCCACTCCTCACCAATTCATGTCCCTCATAGTCATCAAATAGAACCACGGAAAGGAGAATGATGCCTTATCTCCAGGTATGTGTCAGTTAGGCTATGAACACAGTATTGCTTTGTCTCTCAGTTCCCTTCATGCATTTATAAGTATTTCTCCCTGTTTGATGAATTTCTACATTTGCTGTTCTCAGATTGTCAAAACAGATTGGGACTCTCACAAATGTATTGCAAGTAATTGCTAGATATTTTTTATGTGCTATACTTGAGCTGCAGCTTAATCAATGAAGATCCTTGTGAAATTTTGATTAAACTTTATTTCATAACTTTAAAAAAACCTTCTTGGACTGGAAGCAGAAATCATGTGGTAGGTTTACAGTCATGTTCCCATTCATATTATCTCAATATTCTGTACTATTAAAATCATAGAATCATATAATTTTTTAGGTTAGAGAGGACCCTTAATATCACCAAGTCAGAGTGTAAACCTGACACTGACAAGTCCATCACTAAACCATGTCCCTAATTATCATCTACATGTCTCTAAATACTTCCAAGGGGTCATGGCTCAACCTCTTCCCTGGCTGCCTGTTCCAATGCTTGACAACATTTTCAGTGAAGAAATTTTTCCTAATATCCAATCTTAACCTCACCTAGTGCAATGTATAAAAGATTTAAAATATAAATTATTTTTACTATAATCTGTTTAATGTTGCTAGAATGTGTTATAAGGGACTTAATAAACTTTTAAGAGGCCTCTAATGTATATTACTTCTCCTGGACTGTGTATGCTATGAAATAATATTTAATCAGAAAGGAGTGTCATGGTTAAACATGCAATCATGTGTTTATTGGTTTATTTTGGGATTTTCTGCGTGGGAAAACTGTGATAAATAGCAGTCAGATTTGGATTGCTTGCCATGTAAGATTTACTGATATAAAAGACATTTTTTTTACGATAAATATTATGTACCCATCAATAAGTGCATCATAACTATTCTTGAAAACTAGAGGATTTGATACTCTCCGATCAGTGAGGATTCAGCCACGCACGTCACTGAGGGCAATCACAGACCACAGGTTAGTGTGTTGCTAGGGATTTTGGAGGCAAAACTGAAAGGGGTTGATACTTCAAGTGGAGGATCAGAAGTCCAGGTTGTCCCATCTCCTCGTGTGCATGCAACTGCCTGCTTTATTCCAGGCAGGATTATTTTTTAGGTTAGGACTTGTTGCTATTTTACAAAATGCATTTGAAATCAGTTTCTCTAAACATTCTTCTCCTAAAAATCAAAACACTGGTCTATTTCCCATCCCACAAAAGCTCCGTCTTCATTACCTATTAGCTTTCTTTAGTCCATGGTACCAAGCTATTTGTATTCACTAAATATTCTACTAAATGGAGTTGTTCCAGAGGCAGGCAGCCTGTGGGGATGTTGCCTAGTGCCTAATTGATACAAGAACAGTCTACTTTCACAGTCTGCTGATGTGTTGGTACCTTTTTAAGCCAATACTATACTCAAAAAGTACTCAAATGTCTGTGCTCTGACTAGTCTCAAGCTACCCATTGGACAATTATTGTAAAAGAATTTGTGCAATGACTGGAGGATATCTATAGAATATAGATGTTTTTGCACAACGATCACTACCTCCACCATAAGACCTTCTTTTCTATAGATCCCCACACTGTATAATAGAAAACAGTAGCTTTCTGCAGCTTTTTTTAAAAAATGTGTTTTAATATTTATGCTTCTGCTTAAGAATGTAAAATAACTTGAAAATCTGCAAACTGGAATCCTAGGCATTTTTTCAAGATGTAACATCCAATTCTCAGGGCTGTTGCAACTGTACATCCTTCTGCAGTCTGTATAATGTCTTTCTCTTCTCTAAAGGAAAGGTTTTCATCCTGCACAGCAAGATTCATCTTCCACAATATGGAATAGTGGAAGATGAATTCTACCTGCCTGTCAGATTGTCTCTGCCTCTTAGATATATTAACCCACAGGTATATTTCTGTCTGTGCTGGTAGGCTAGCAATGTTATCAGCCTCTAAGACAACCCTTGCTCATTGATGAAAAGTACACTCTAATCCCTGAATTTTGCAGGAAATTACAGATAATCAAAGAATGTGTCTGCAAAGCACATAATGTGCTGCTTGTGTGGTCTATCAAATTATGAAATTCTCCTAAGAATAATCGGGTGTCTTTAACAGATAAAAAAAATCTTATTGTGTTACCAGAAAGGATTATATTCCAAATTAACACAGCTCTAAACAAAATCATTAAATAAAAATAACAAAATATAGTATGTTTCTATTTTGGTTTTCTAGTGTTTTATATGGTTGGGAACAACAAACAACTTTCACTCTCTGAGGCTTGATGTCCCTGGTGAGTTTTTAGAGTTACCTAGCTGTGCTTTTGTTTAGCTGGAATTGCCTGCCTTGCTAAGCTCTCCTCCTGGACCTCCTCCAGTGTTAATTAGTGTTATGAAGGGACACAGGAGAGTTGTTTTCAACTTGTCATCTTGTACACTTGTCCATGCCTGAAAGCCTCTGAATCAGGTCTCTTCCTTTCTCCCATGTTCTTTGCGTTGCAGTTTTCTCATCTCTGTTTTTTAAAGCCTTAACGATCTGAGGCAGGAGCCCATTGGGTGATATGAACGAAGCATTCTGGGTTTTTTCTGGAGGTGGAGATATCACAACAGATGCAAGACTTCTTTCAAACTATCTAAATTATGCACTGAAAGCAGTGTTCACTCTATAAAATATTCATTATACATGGATCTTGCCAAATTCATATTTTCTAGATTATTACATCCTCTTCTCAGCGATAGCATGTGACATAGCAACAATTTAAAATTTGACACTTAGACCAATTTCTGAGTTACTTTCTCCCTCTATTTCTTTCCCTTATATCCAAAGGACGAGACAAGAAACCTTGAAATATGTAGCCTAAGATAACTGGTTTCTAGGGAAGGCTCCAGCAGAAACTAAGACCTGAGGGGTTCAGACAAGGCTGAATCACAGAATGGTAAAAGCAGTCCATGAGCCACAGTTCGAAAAGCCTATCAGCCCTTTCTTTCTAAGAATCTATAAGTTACATCTCTCAAGCAATACAAGCACATTTGCTTAACCTGTAGCATCTTTGTGTCTTTGTTAAAAGCATAAAGATACTGAAGAATTTCTCAGATGTCAAAAATGCTTGTCATTTGGGCAGCAAGAAGCCTTTAGATGTCAGTGATGAAAACATAATTTACTTTCTTTTAGTATTCTTTTCTTTCTGTTTTCTTTCTGCTTTTTGTTTGTATTCTGTACAATTGCCCTCTGGATTGCTTCAAGAATGTGAATATAAGTAAATAGATGGCCAGTGAAAAAACATTTCGCCACAAGTTTTGGATTTCTAGAAGATGAAATTGTTGCCTCCAAAAGTAAAGATCCATTAAGAAGCTGCCTTGCATTTTTTTCTGTAAATCCTAACACTGTAAAATAGAAAATAGCAGCAAGGCAGTGTGCTCATTCAGGCATAACATCCACACAAACAAATCCACTCAAGTAGACCTGCTGTGAAAAAACCTACATCACCCATTTTTACTGAGTGTTCTGAGAGGGAGGTCTCGTCTTGGGGGGCAACAAGGGCCAGTTGCTCCAGGGGGACAGCCAAGCCAGGAGCTGAGCATGAGCCTGTGCATACCCTGCCCTCACCCAGTCACAGTCCCACAGGAGCTGATAACAGGATCTGATAGCCCTTGACTTGGCAAACAATGAACTGGGACCAGGACCCATTCAAGTGCTCCAGCCAGAAGTGGAAGGAGACTGGGCCAGAAACAGGGCTGGGAAGAAGCTGTGACGTGGCTCTGAAGTCCATCAACACGGGTACACCTGCAGCATCACTCAGGCAGGGACTGACAGCTGAAATGGGGCTAAGTGCACAGTTGAACCAAGAGGGACAAGTAGATCTTAATATCACAACAGTTAAGTGTTCATTTTTGTTGAGTGTTATTCCAGTATCAAACAGCCTTCATAAATGATCCTCTAATACTGGGCTTTCATCGTAAGGTCACTTGCTTAATCCCACGTAGGCAGTGACAAATGGCAAGCTGTGTCTGACTCAGCCATTTCTATTGCACCCTCTCATTATATGCATTTGGAATAAAATTGCTCTGTACCCTGCTGAGCAACCTTTACAAACCACACTGCTGGTTGGGTAGGGTTCAAGGAAAGACAGAGCAATTCAGCCTTTGAGTGAACTGAAGCCAACTTTTAACTAGATTGAATTTCCTCAGTAAGGCTAACAATTTTGGTACTAAAATGCAAATAATTACTGTTGTAATTGCTTTCCGCCAGCCACAGGTGTGCTGGCTGCCTCTCA
The DNA here is from genome assembly GCF_025592945.1 of Manacus candei. Lineage (NCBI taxonomy): Eukaryota > Metazoa > Chordata > Aves > Passeriformes > Pipridae > Manacus > Manacus candei. The sequence goes on from NW_026138059.1 coordinate 4,225,928, forward strand.
AACTGAATAAAAGGACAAGAATTCCTGGCTTAAAAACCTCACAGTGTTTCTACTTCTCAAAAGTTCACTGAGAGCCTGTGGGAATAATTTTCATAGGTGCATAAGTCTCTTTATGAGCAGCCATAAACTTCATATTCACTCAGATGTCTGGGAAAATTTATTCAAGGTTAAGTCACCAGGCAAAGAACATTCTTGATCTCTGTGAACAAGCTGGATTTTAATGCAGGCCTCCTGTGTCACATAAGAACATGAACATGATCATACTGGTTCAGAGCAAATAACCACCTAGCCTGAACGTGTCCATAAGTAGATACATAAGGAATCATAAAAGCAGAAGAAATCTGTGGGATATTTCTTCCTGCAGCCTTGGCCCACCTCCTCCAATTTCAGAGCAAAGGATTTCCTCTGCTTGTCCCAGTTTATCTGTTCAGTAACCTTCAAGGGATCTCTTTTATGGAAGTCCCTGTTTTCCCCTTGAAACCATTGTTTACCTGATATATCTTTTTGTTTTTTTGGCTTCCACCAAACCCTGATAAGGAAACAGCTGCAGCTTCCCAAGGCCTCACTCCCAAAGGGTTCTTGTTGTCTCAGAAGCAGCATTTTATGTGGGAATCATTTGCCGTTATGTCCATCTTTTTACATTCATCTTTATCACACTTCCTCTGCTATCTAAGGCCCTTAACAATCATTTTCCTAATGTCCTTCTTAGTGCCACTATCCACCTTTGTTCATACCACCCTCAGCAGCTCTTGCATCACCGGCAAACCTTTCCCACACTCTGACCTCTCTGACCTTAAGAAAATGAGATGGAATTGGTATGGTATGATATTACCTTCACAAATAGTGGGGTTTTTGTATCTTCAGCATGTCTATGTTTCTGTGCATTCTCAAATACGAGTGTGTAAATACTGAAATTAATGTTTAATGTGAATGTATGTGACTCTAGTTTCAGAAGGCAGCGGTCTTTCAGTAATTTCTATACTCTCGAATGTGGCTAATATAAAAAAATATAAGATAAGAACATTTTGCCTTTCCCATGATATTTTTTTTTATTTTCACTTTATAGACAGAAAAGTGACTACAGGGACTAAACATGCTGAAGACGCAGGCTTTCCCTTTGTGAAGCTGCAGCATAATGGACAAATAAAGCAGAAAATTGCTTCTTTTGTATTAACGACATTTTTAATTTTTAGAAAAGTGAGAAGGTTGAGAGTCAAATTTACTTATCATTTACCAGTGCATCACTAGAATCAAAGCAAAGAACATCATGCTGTGTATTACACTTTGTGACCACTGCTGGGCTGCAGTTTTCTGAATGAAGATTTTGTCCAGGCAGATAAAACAAATTAACTTCATTAAACGTTCGATAAATCCTAGACCCTGGCAAACATTACTGACCTTATGCTCAGAAGTACTGCTTAAAAAGAGATACCATTGTAATGGATTTTTTCAAAGAAAGGCTGAAGTTAGTTCAACAGAGATAAAACAAGTTGAAATTAATAAGCTGCAGTCACACTAATAATATTAAATAATGAGCCATTATAAATTGTCTTATTCTACAATTAATATTCATACAAGTTTCATGCAAAGACTATAAATTTATTATATTATTAAATTAATTTTACTCATTACCTCACAAAGTTGAAAATATTCTTTCTTAGACCTTCTTCTGCATTAAGATTTGAACTACACTGGCAGCCACCATGTCCAGCTTGCAAATACTCTCTTAATGTCTCTGATTTCTGAAATCAGAGACATTACCATGTTCTGGCTAACTCAAATTTAGCAGTTTTAAAGCATGTATAAGTTAAAACCTTGGAAGCTGTCACACTTTATCAGATCACAAGAAAAAGGTGCTTCAAAATGAATAGGGCAGTGGTCTAGCCCAAAGACTGGAAACATATAAGCCAAAGACCAAAATTTCAATGTGATCAGACATTGAAATATGTCCTATAATTGCTAGTATCAGTGTTGCAAAGGCATCATCAGAGTGGTTTCTCACAGTGTGTTAATGCTTTTAGTTAGGAAGGACACTGAACATTATCTCTACTAAAATACAAGGCCCTGCCTCAGAAGTATCGCAGTGAATCTTTGAAGTAAGAAACTCGATGGGAGTGTTATATTTAAATTGTATAATGGGGAAATTTTATTTTCTCAAGACATAAATTTCAAGGGTAAATTTTATTCTCTCAAGGTTTCAGTGCTACTGCCTTTATTTTAGTTAGCTACATGAATATATATTTTATCCTAAAATCATATTTCTGATTTAGCTAGGTGTTTGGTGATGATGAAATATAATTCACATGTATGTACTTAGATACATTCTAGTGGGCCTTAGCTTTTTAACTTTTCAAGCATCCTCAGATGCTCACGTCTAGTCATAAGAAGGTAATCTGTCTTCAACCACTGCCTCTTTACTCCCTCCGTTAGACAGCTGAAGGCACCTGCCTGTGGTGAAATCACTGCCTGTGTAACCTGGGGAGTGGGTTTGGGAAACCCAGCAGCAGTCTCTCCCTCCACATCTGCTTGGTCACCTCAGGCTGACGATGTGACGTTGTTTGGGATCCAATACCAGCATTGCCAGTAACGATGAATTAGTGAGAAGCTTTTTTCCCCGTGGATTCTGTTAGATAGGGAGGTGACATGATCAGTAGATGTTTAAGCACAAAACTGCATGTAAGACCAAAGAGGGTTCTGCATGCTTGACCTTATTCTTCCATGGGGTTCAGTGAGTTCAAGAGAAGCATATGAATGAGAAGTTGTAGTTGAAGATATGAAAAAATAAATTTAGATGATATAAATAAATTAAGATGATACATCATAAGAAAGGATTAAGCACAGAGCTCTCCTGCATGAATAGCTGTCAATAATGCATGAATGCATTATTGAAAAATTGCTATCTTTTAGCTGTTTTATATGTGTCATCCTCTAATGCCCTTTTGGGTAATTCTCCAGCTTCTGGGTGGAAGAGGCAGCACAGACAATGTGTGAGTGCTGTCTCTTGGGAGAGGAACAGGGAAGGTGGAGGGCAGCAGGCTGGCAGGACAAAAGCACATGCCTTATATTTCTCAGCAGAGTAACATATCTCCAGAACAGGCAGAGAGGACACTGAGGAAGGAAATCAGCAGGCAAAGGGAGAAGGGGTGGTAAATTCAGTCTAAGGGACTGAACAGCCTCCAGATACTCTGAACTCATCCCAGTTTGGAAATGCCACTGAATCCTTGTCATTTCTCTGTTGGCCATCCAGAGCCAGATGAGTCTGCCCTGGAGAGGGTCTGAAACAGCGGCTGAGACTTAAAATGGCATTCTGAGATTAAGCAGGCATTGAAAAAAAAGAGTAGTAACCCTTCAGTCATGGAACTAAGCTTTCCCTGCAGAAATGTGAGACCCCAGCTGGCCCAGGCACTGTTTGAGCTTGGCAGATCTATCACGACTTGTGTTTTTGTCCCTGTAGGGCCAAGGTGAGGGAGCTTTTACAAGCTGACACATGGTTTGGCACACAGTGTTGCTCAGGTGGAACCCATCTCCCCACTCCCCTGAGCTCCACAGGCAGCAGATGGAGGATGAGCATCCCTGCTGAGCTGAGGGATTGTCTCCTCACTGTGCAAGCCAGTCTCTGGGGCTTAGCAGAGAAACTGGAAATATTCAGTGGCATTTACATATTGATGTGAGTTCAGGGTATCTAGAGACAGTTCAGCCTATAGTGTGAAACTCTGCAGTTTGCTCTAATTCCCTTGCCTTTATGGCTGCAATTAATAATTTCCTAGTTTTCCCCACATGGTGCCACTGTCTAATATAATGCAGAAAATAATTAAGTGCATCAGAAGTCCTTCAGTTGTCTCTTGTGTTATCCTTCCATAAGATGGTTGTTTAAAAACCCTTGTGTCTTTCCATAGTAAATACTGGAACAAAAACCTACATTGTCCCATCTCAGATCTTTCCAGCTGCAAGCACCATATTTCTTCCTGGAGAGAGCATAGATGGCAAGGATGAACATTGGAGGTAGACCAGAGAGTGAACTGAAATTGATAAAATGATCTAAAGGTAATTATCAATCTATATGCCAAACGGATAATTCCTTTGAAAGTTATTTTACCCACAGATAATGTAAGTAAATTCTGTCTAATATAAGTGAAAAAAACCCACAAAATCTAAACTTTTTTTTGGCTCTGTCATTTTACAAAGTTGGACATGATGACAGCAATGCTGTGGTCAGCTTCTCCCATTCTGTCACTTAGTTTAAAATATTTCTAGGTATGCATGCATAGGAGATGTCTTAAAAGATACAATAGCCCCAAAAAGGATGTTGGACCTTGAGGACAAACATTCTATGTGAAAGTGTGTTTATTTGTTTTAAAAAGTTGCTGGGCTAAACTGATACTTCAGGGCCTGGATGTTACAATCCAGTACCTCACAATTGATTATTGCTGCTTATCAACATTTGCTTCATTGATGGTTGCAAACACCTTTGAAATCCCCAGAGGATTCCTGAGGAATAAATAAGCAGACATGGTTTCGTACTGCAAAAAGCTTTAGAAACTAAAGCATGTGTTTACTACTGAACTGAACTGCAGGTGAGCCTGAGGCAAAACTGCATGGGGCATCTGAAGCCTGTCAGTGTGGATCTGCAGCCTGGTAGACCATTGTTTTGTTTAGTTTGACCTATTTCCTTGTGGTTTTCTTTGTTTGCTTCTCCCCCCATCTCTCCCTCGATTTCTATTTCAATTGACTCAGTCTTATGTCTGGGCTTGCAAGGGACAGGGAGGGAGGTCACCTATACTTGCCTCAATGTATTTGAAGAAAAATCTATCTAGCTCTAAAGGAGAAAGAGTACAGGGAGCTAATGCCTTTGAGGCCATTGGATTAATGGATTTCAAATGCAGGTCCAGAGGAAACTGGAAAAAAAGGGGTAACAGCATCCAGCAGACAGATGTAATAAGCTGATTCCTGGAGGTGAAAATTTTCTGTTTCTGGCTGTCATGGAGCAGCAAGGGCAGGCTGCTCTACAGGGAAGGGGAGCTGGGAGTGCAGGGCAAGGCAGCGCTGGCAGGGCAGCAGCCTCACTGACCACAGCACCTGAGGAAGGGGAGCAGATGGGGTTGGGAGAGAGTCCAGTGAGCACCCAGCAAGTCCTCAGCAGTGGGGCAGATCCCAGTCAAGCAAGGGAGTCAAGTCCACAGATCAGGGAAGTATGAGACTGGATGCAGACATATCTGTGTTGGAAGTGTGGTGTAAGTTTATAACAAAGTGCAAAACCTTCAGCTTAAAGGAAGCCCCCAAAGGTGGGCAGACCATCTGCAGACACTTCCTCCAGCTCTTTTATTCAAGGCTACTGTCTGCCCTCTCTTATATCATCCTAAAACAATTACACCCCTGGGATGACTCTCAGATTAACAATTTAAGACCAAATGATTGTCCTGAGGCCAGGGTTTTGCCAAGGGTCAGCAGAAATGCCTGAGGAAGCCCTACCTCCTGTATGCTAAAGCTGGTGTTAAACCCAGGCACCATGGTTAGGTGTAAGCTGAAAGGGAGGGAGATGTTGGCAAATGGCAATCAACTCACAGGTTCCTATTGCTTCAGTCACACAATTCAAACACATGACTCAGTTGTGTAAAATATGCACAGTTTAAGTCTTTTGACCAAAGTTTTCACCTGTGTGAAATAGTGCTTTTCCCTGCATTCACTAGAAGCACAGCAGGTTGTAGAGGTCTGGTTTATTTATTAGTTTCAGGCTCTACTGCAGCAGCAAACAGGCTGCACAGTATAAAGGCTGATCTTTAAAAAAATGAAGAGATTTCATCCCTGTGAAAAAAACCAGCAGTTCTAGAAAATGTATTTAAGGAAAACTTGCTTCATCTGTTCATATCCAAAAAATAGATTGCTAAATAAAATGTCAGGAAAGTCAACAAAAGGTTTTACCCCAAGTGATTTGATGGAGTTTGTATTGACTGAATGGTGCCCTCTGGAGCTCTCATTCTAAAATATAATATAGAGACTCTCTGAAGTAAGACAGTTTTAGAAATCTGGATGGAGACAAAATGTGGAGCTCTATAGATTACAGCACAGCATCTCCCTCAATCAGCCCAGCACCACTGATCCTGACATTTACTGTATTGCTTTTATCTGAAAGAAACAGCATCTTGCAGCAGCTGCAAATAAGTCCAGTCTAATGCAGAAGATAACACTTCTAAGGTGCACAATTAATGCTTTAATGTGCACTTTTAAAGACATTATTTTGGACAGATATATTCTTTCAGCCTGAGAATCCAGGTGTCTGTCTTGATGATGTAATTCCTCTATCCTATCTGTATATCTTTCTAGGCAGCTTTACATACTATTTATGGAGTGCATACATTACCTGGGATCTCATCAACAGTAAAGAATTCAACTACGTGAGCTGAAAAATGGGAGTTTTTTTCCATTTCATGTACAATGAGACTGAGACACTGCTGCACTGTAAAGGTCATGAGTGAAACTTGACCATTGCTAAAGGAATTAAATCCCAGTTTGAGGGAGAGGCTCTGCCTCATCATGATGCAGCAAAAAAGTACAGGGCTGCAAGGCACAGAACACCAGGCTGAGATGTGAAGGTCTGGAGTACAAAACCATGGCTTTTTCCTCAGCCCTTCGGGTTTCCCCATTGCTCTCAGGACAACTGTGGGAAGTGAAAATAGTCATCAAGAGACAAGCCTGAGTACAAGACTTCTGGGTGGTACATAGAACTTTCTGGTTCACATATACATTTGCAGAAGGCAGTGAAATAAATTTTTTTGAGGAAATACCTTTACTTGAGTCAGAGAAGGGAGCAGCCTTATCCAGAGCCTGTGGAGAAGGTTGTATGTGGGACAAGAATGTCACACTAGGGATGGATGCTCCAGCAGGCATTTGTCTGAAGTGGTGCTGTTCCTCAGGGGTCAGCATTGGGACAGACACTTTTCAACATCTTGGTTGGCAACATGGACAGTGGGATTGAGTGCACCCTCATCATGTTTGCTGATGACACCGACCTGTGTGGTGTTGACACACTGAAGAGAAGGGATGCCCCCCGGAGGGACCTGGCCAGGCCTGAGAGGTGGATGGATGCAAACCTCATGAAGTTCATAAAGGTCAAGTGCAAGGTCCAACATGTGGGTCAGGGCAATCCTAAGCACAAGTACAGACTGGGAAGAGAATGGATGGAGACTAGCCTGGGGGGAAAGACTGGGGAGTCTTCGTAGACAAAAAGCTCAGTGTGTTCTCAGCAATGTGCACTTGCTGCCCACAAAGCCAAACATCCTGGGCTGCATCAAAATGTGGCCAGTAGGTTGAGGGAGATGCTTCTCACACTCTGCTCCACTCTTGTGATACCCCACCTGGAGCACTGTGTTCAGCTCTGGAGCCACCAACACAAGAAAGACATGGACCAGTTGGAGCGAGTCCAGAGAAGAGTCACTGAGGTCATCAGAGGGCTGGAGCACCTCTCCTGTGAAGACAGGCTGAGAGAGCTGGGGCTGTTCAGACTGGAGGAGAGAAGACTTCAGGAAGACCCTATACTTTTCACAAGGGCATGAGGGAATGACCTTTAGCTGAAGAAGGTAATGTTTAGATTAGATGTTAGGAAGAAATTATTTTCTGTGCAGGTGATGAGGCAATGGGACAGGTTGCCCAGAGAGGCTGTGGACTCCCCATCCCTTGAGGTGTTCATGACCAGGCTGGATGGGGCTATGAACAATGTACTCTAGTGAAAGGTTCCCTGCCCATGGCAGGGGGTTGGAGCTGGATGACTTGTAAGGTCCCTTCCAACCCTAACTTTCTGTGATTCTATGATTTCTACATGAATAACTGTTTCCTGAGGGTCTTTCAAAATCATCACTAGCTTGACTTCTCTCTCCATATGAACAGTTTTTCCTACAAAGGGAAACTGCTGAATACTCAGGAAAAAAAGTATCCATTAAGGATTCTGTTCTAAAAAATCATTTAACCTGTGCTGGAGTCCCTTGGCCCCTCCTGGTTCTTCCTACCAGGTTCTAGTTATTTAAGATAACCCCTGTGGTTTAGCTGTGATGACATATCAACAGACTAATGTTGTATAAAAGCTCCTTTACCATTTACTGTCATGGAAACTTTGGCACTGATAGGTAGCTGCACGGCTCCTTGAACCACCAGCGTGGCACATTTGTGCAACAGCTGCAATAAACCTGCAGGATGTTTTGTGGGTGCTTTATCTCCTGCACATAAGTGGAGGCTGAGACATCAGTGCTCCTGGAGCAGCCAGGACAGCAGCAGGTGTGGATGTTCTCTTCCATCCCTTCCCAGCCAGTGGATGGGACCTCAGCTAAGCAAGCAGAGGCTTCCATGGAGGAGTACTGTGGACACTGGCACGTTTTGGTATGTCTTCTGCATTACATTTTTCTTCTTTCCACCACTTCTTCATTGTCTGTACATGTCACCTATACCTAGAAGGTTCATGTTATTTTGCTCCAGCAATATTTCATGCCAAATCACCACATCCTCTCCAATTTTATGTCCTTAATGGGGCAAGCAACTTGGGCTACATCTCACCTTTCTGAGGAGCTTCTCTGAACTGTACAGGTCTACTTTTCTGCTATACAGGGATATATAACCCTCACAGTTGGTGTTAGCAATGTGTGGAATTTCAACAATTATTTTTTTCTTCTTAGTGTCCACTTTTCCATTTCCACTTCCTTTGTGTGTGAGCATGGTTCCCCTTGTGTGCTTTGCAATTGTACAAATGAAATAATTAGTTGGTGAAGAGGTGATGAAACCATTAAACATTGTTATTATCTTTAATGGAACTATGAAGACAAAACTATATAAGCCTTATTATCTGGTATTGTATGCACAGAATGTACAAGCATAATTCTGGTGAACTATGGCTATTTCATGGAAAGGCTTCAGTGGAAATATTAGTGGATTGAGCAGTATAATAAAAAAGAAGAGTGAAAATGTTATAACATTAAAGATTAATTTTAATTTTTTTTTAAAGGGAAACTCATCTTCCTGAGCATGGTTCTGGAAACATTTTAATTAAGTCTAGCAAGTTTTAATACCTGCCCTTTATTTCAGTCCTTTCAGACAATACAAGGAGAATTGCAATTGCTGACAATTTTTAAGCCTAAAAGATCAAATATGACATTCCTTATGGCAAAGAGTGCAAAAGAAGATCATTTGGAGGAATATTTATATATTCTACTGACATGCAATTCTAAGAATTCTGCTGTTTTCTTTTAGGTAAATCTCCTTCTGGGAATGAACAGAGTGACTCTTGGGGAATGCAATATATGTCAAAAATTTGTGACTCTACATTGTGCCTGCATCAAACTTATTTTAACCAATCAGCCAGTGAAGTACCTTAAAATATTCCAGTGAATGATTAGATGAAAAAGTTTTTTTCAATTTTCTTTCTTTTCTCTATGTCCTGATCCTTCAATTCTTTAAAAACAGAGATTCATGATCATATTTTAAAATGAAGTCTGCAAGCTTAGAAAAATAATTCTTAAACAAATTCAGCTTCTTGCTTCCCTCTTCCCGAATTGTCATTGTTTGTCTACATAAGTGGGTCACCCTGCTTGTTCAGATAAGTGTCCAGATAGCTGGTGTTGTATCTGTGCCGTCACTGGCACCAATGCAATACAGGCTGTGTTTGGAATTCAGTGGTGACTCAGAGCACACCAATGATTTTCAACTTGCCAACTAATGACTTGCTCAGTTACAAAACTTTATCTGAAATTCACCTTCTACATTTGACAGACTTTCGTGCTTCCTGGATGACACAAAAATTCTAAATTATGCTTTTCAACTATAAAAAAATAAATAGCCGTTATGCAAACAGCAGTGTAGATGCAGTAATGTGCTGAGTGTTATCCCCAACCTGTGGCTGTGTTTGGCTTTACAGAGTGTCTGGGGCATACTGTCTCCCTTGTGCTCACATGTGGTTTATGAATAGCAATGGGAATCATTCATCACAGTGATAGATGAGGAACTCTCATGATATATGTAATGAACAAATGCTATATTAAAATTAGAATTGCATTCACCAATGAAGGATTAAGCAGCAAGGTCAGAAAAGTCAATTGCACCAAGACTGAGAAGAGCACAGACAAAAATGTATCTTTTATGTCTCTTAGGCAGAGTTTGGGGATGATAACCTGATTTTGTGTGATAGCAAATACCTGTGCTATTTTCTCTCAGACTTGATTATAAGAATGAATGAGAAGATTTATTTTAAGGGCTTTTGATTGATTGGGCTGGGGGTGGGAGGAGGTGCAACCTGTTTTAGAGAGTGAGATGTAAAACTGATACAGTTATTAATAAGCATTTGTGATTGCATAAGCTTGGAGCGGTGGCTGCTGGCCTGAAGGCCACTGTGTGGAAGGTGCCATACAACTGTACAGGGACTGACCACCCCTGCTTTGAAGAAATGACCTTAGAATTGAGATGTTCCCTTCTTTTTTCTCTCTACCTTGAGCTTAAGTTGCCCAGTTCGGCATCTTGATGCTTCCCCTGTGATTCTATGATTCTAACCCTGCTGTGCCCAGTTTACAGGACCCACATGTAAAGATCTGTATAGCTGTAAGATCTCAATATTTCACACAGTGGTTAGAACATGCCCATGCTGAGTGTGGGAGACCCACCAGAGCAGGGACTGTGCTTCTGTGGTTGCTAGCCCAAAGTTAGCTTCAGAGCAGCCCATTGTGGTGTCTTGGCTTTGGGTGTAGAGGTTGATTTGTGCAAGACAAGAGAGAGAGATGCTTTCTCCTGCTACACGGGCTGTCCAGCACTTGGAGGACCAGCACTCCCTAGCAGACCCTCCACACCATCTTTAACAGAGGACAGTGTGCTGTGGTCCCTTTGGAGGGGATTTGCAGAGCTGAGGATTTCTGCTCCCTCCCCAGGCACTGCAGCTCCTGCAGCCAGGCTGTGTCTAAGGTACATCAACAGCTGAGAAGGATTTTTAAGTTTGGGCTCCTGTGAATCTACTGGGGAAAAGAAACTCTAAAATGAGCTGGTTAACCTTTGCACCCACTCCTTTGTAGCCTTACCATTGTGAAAATAAATCCTAGGGACACAAGTACATTATGATATACAAACTCACCCTCATAGCTCCAGTAAGTCTATTCTTCCACTGCAGTGCAGCACTGTGAAGTCAGAATATATTTCTTATCCTCAAATCAATGCTCTTCTGTGCTGAAGCACCTTCTGTTTCCCAGCGCTCTCTCTTCTTTCCTTGCTTTTCTTTTCAGTTGACTGCCTTTTGACAGTCAGAAAGAAATTAATGCCATTTAAGTTAAAAACCCAATCAACCAAACAAACCTGACATTGGTCTGTAGCTGGTTGAGGTGAATTACTTTCCACCTACAAAGAGCACTTTCTATTTTTCCTGAGACTTTGTGATAAAACACACTCTGAAGTTGTGCTCTAGATATTTTATTTTTTTTAGCTTAACATGTCTGAGGAGATTAAACAGAAGAGTACAAGAAAGTAAGAAATCCAATGTCAGGCAGAGATACAAGGACATGATTTGTCTCAAATTCATTCTCTTAATCCTCAACAGGTTTATTCCCATGGGTAAATTTTTCTTATTTCCATTTAGGATGCTGAAACAGAAGTCAATACTATCTTAGCAAGTAAAATCCAAAACCAGTATATTTCTTTATCTCAGTCAGAGTGCACTTTTAAGTTAAAAATATGAAAAATTGCAGGACAATGAATTAGCAGGGGCAAACTAGTTTCCTTGGAAGTCAGTTGAGGGGTTCTCACTGAAGCTTTTGGGCAGGACTGAGGTACTCTGTGGCTCACCCCTGTGTGTGGCTGGGCCAGGCTGGGGGGGAAGCAGAGCAGCATGAGCCTGGGTATGGGTGCCGTATGGCTGCAACTACCACCCCTTCCCCCAAAGCCTGATATCTAGTACTTGTTCTGACCTCAGAGAGGAAGAAGAATTTTTCTTTATGTCCTTCTGTAGGTAGTGATAGTGTTTAATTTTCCTATCTTGGCATCACTTTTTGAAATCACTTTTATATTTTTTTGATTTCTCTTTCAGTACCATTTTCCTAATTGGTAGTCGTATTTTCTCCTTTTTAATTTTGCTTCCTCAAATCCATCTCAAGGTTTCTTCTAACTCCCTCTGTCTTTCCATATCCCTCCTCCAGTTTAGTTCTTATTCTCTTTCCCAAGCTCTCTTCCCTCTGCATCTCGGTCTGTGCCTTGTGCCTCTTTACTGAAGGCTGAGTATGGCGCTCCTTGCATGCGTGATTGCTGTGATGGCTTTGGACAGCCTCCACCTCTGTGGGCTCCCTTTGCTGTCTTCCTTGTTCTTCCACTTAATGGCTGGTCAGACATGTGAGGGACTGTAAAGTCTATCATACAATTTACCTCTTTAAACTAAAAGACAAGAAAAGAAGAAATAGGTTGAGTTGCACAATAGAAGCTGAATAACTTCCCTGAATTAAATGCTCGCTTCTGTGACAATACTTTAAAGCAGATTTATAGGAAGAAGATTTATGGAGAAGGACATGCTGTATTTCCTCTGAGAATTTCTAGCCTCATCCTTCATTGTTAGAAACTTTTTGAGCCTGAATTGGCTGTATGTTTTTCTCCTCAATGCATAGCATATGTTGGTGACTGTAAGGTTGAGGAGAAATGTTATCTCCTGAATGAATCTCTGCACAGCTTAGCTCAGGCATTGTGTCTTCCTGTATCTTTCTGCAGCAGCTCAGAGAGAGTGGCAAGGACAGCAATCATCGCTTTCAGCCATTTCCCAGCTGAGGAGTGAGAACATGATTTAAGTCACTCACACAATGCTTCTAGTTCCATAAAGTTAATGCAAAATTTTCAGAGATAAATGAGGCAGGTAACTTGTTGCTGTCTCTAATCTCTGATATTGCTTGGGTCAGTATTGCAAAAAGTGGATAACTTTTTCTTTTAACAACTCAGTTATGAATGATTAGCCAGCTCCTATGTTTCAAAATCACAGCACGGCAGTGTACCAGAATGCAGGAATTAGGCCCTCAGCCCCTAATGACTCTCATTTCCTCTCTGGCATCAATTTAGATTCAGTCTGCTGATATTTTACCAACGGTTGAAGAAAAGTGTTAGAATCTAGGTTTTAAGTAGTTCCATCTAAACTTCTGTATTTTTTTCACAAACTTTTTATTTGCTAAGAAGAAATACAGATTTGTTCACCTCATAACTATGTGTGAGTCTAATTAATTGTTTTGTTTGGAAAAACATTTGGATTGTTACTGTTGGAGCCTTGTTCTTCTGACCTTGGTTATACTCATGTATTTTCCCCTATACTCACTAGGCACAGAATGGCTAGTCACCCAAAATGTACCAGATCTGGGTTATTTTTTTCCTTGCCTCAGTGAATGCCTTCCTAGAGAGAGGCAAGCATTGGCTTTCTCTCAAATACTGCTTCTGATAGAGTAAATGAACCAGGTATTGTGTAATAAGTGACTGAGAGCATCCATGGATCCCTACCTCTCCCTAGGTGAAGCACTTACACCATTTGCATAGCTCCACACTCCAAAGCCTGAATACATGAGTTTGCTCCTTGAAAGCTTTGTCCTCTGCAGTTGTTGGCATAGTCTTCCCAAATGGACCATCTTTTGGTCTAAGACTTTGTTCTTGATAATGTAAATGGATCATTTATCCAGAGTCTCATTCCTCTAATGGTGGGAAGGTCTCCTGACTGCCAAACTGCATATAGCACCCACGTGTGCCCACCCTTTGCACCCATGCAACTATTTTCTGTTAGGTCTTCTCCTGTTCATCCTCTAGCTAAGCTTGTATAGTAAATGTCTTGTTCCAGCCTTCATGGCTAAACAAACCTAGCAGCTAAGTTTCATCCACTAAAAGAAACTCCTCTTTAGCCTAGTCATCTCAGTTTTCTTCAGTTTTCTTCAGCTTTTTTTCACCTCTTTGAATACACGACCAGAATAGTATGTGGTCTTCAGGTATAGTTTTATGGCAGGAATAATTTTGTGTTGTTTGACTCTTAGCATTCATTTACTTTCATAAACTTTTTGCTGGATTTTCTGTGTGTTTGTTTTGAATTGGATAGGCCTGTCCAGAAACTGCTTTTAAGTGTTTTGTATTAGCATCTAAATTGATAAAGCAATTACTATCCTGCTAGACGCTTTCAGATGTTGTTTGCTCAAACAGTGCATTTACAAGTATTTTTACAACCCTGAGAAGCTTCTTCATACTGCTTATCCAGCCTTCCCAGGGTGCTTAAATGCCAATTAGGCCAGAATCCATGACCTAACAATTTAAATAGGAGGAATGTCGCAATACCCACGAAGACCCAGGGCCTCATGATGCCAGTCTTATAAACTCCTTGGAGTGTATCTAAATGCAGTCAGCTCTGCAAACCTTCCCTGTGCTGGGCTAGCAGATGCCACTTCAAGTCTCCGTCCTCGAACCGTTCTACTGAAGCTTTTAAAGATAGAAAGGGGGAGGAAGAGCTCTGTTCTGTTGAATGCTGAATTCAAAAGCTCTTTGGCTTTCATGCACAAGCAGCTGTTGCAGCTGTCAAAGTCACAATTCCGAGATTTATCTCCACCGCTGTAGGGGATAACTGGGATCATGCCGCTGAGCAGGATACTCCATGAGGAAGAGAAATCTTCAGACACATTCTTTTAAAACCCAGGCATTCATTAAAATTTTGGTCACAGTATGTCTGACATTGCAGGTGCTTGCAGATTCATACGCAGGAATGCTTCCCCTTTCATGCTCTTCTCTCTCTCTGCAAGTGCCACTAATGTGAATACAATCATTTTCATGGACACTGAAAAACAGGCAATTATGGAATAAAAACCCTTCTGCTTCTGCTGGCAGTGTATAAAGTGACAGGAAAATTAATTATGCCTGAATGCACAGTAATATAACATTCAGGAAGTGAGAAAACTGTCTGAGCATGAAAAAATGGGCTTTTTTCTTCTTTACAATATTGTGAAATTGTTGTGGAGGTGGGCCAAATCCACTTCTTGGTGATGCTGATGTAAATTTACAGAAACGATGTTTATTTGCAGGGAAACCTTAGCTTGCATCAGTGTAACAGGAAGCTGGGTTTGCCACATACTCCAGTGGGAAGGTAATTTTGACCAGCTGTCTAATTGTGTGTAAAGCAATTGGACAAATTGTCCTCCATATCCCTGAAATTTGAATTCAGGGCCACAGCTGAACTGTGTCTTAACTCACCACCAAGAGAGGCTGCACAAGGCCTCTTCACAGAGGGAGATGCAGATATTCATTCAAAGATGAGTATCTTTGAGTTGCAGGGTTTAAAGTCTGCAACCAAATGCCATGGTTTGAGTCTCCCTCAGTGGGAGGGAGAGGGAACTCTGCAATCCAACTAGGAAAACACAGCATGAATCTCAAATACAGCCAAGCAGCCAATAACTATATCAAAGTGAGTTAGAAAGATGCTGATCAGAGAGTTCTATCTAGAAAGCATACTTCAAACAGCTATTCATTTTTGTCTGATCTACATAGCTATAGTTGGTTTCTAAATCATCATAGCTTATAAAAAAGTTGGACACCTGAATCAACGCTTATTGAAGTGAGAATTGAAATGTGCAGGGCAACTTCTGCAGCAATGAGTGGTCTGCAAAGTTTGCAAATATCTCTGACACCATGTTTTTACTGTGTGGCTTGTAAAAGTGTAGATAATTGACCTTTGAATTGGAAAAAGAGAAAAGCAAAAGTGAAATGTGTTGGCATGGTCAGAGCTGGGGTCAGTTCTTGGGTGACATAAGCAAGTCACTTCAGTCTGTGCAAGTACTGAAGTTCTTGTGGGTGGTATGTACATGAGATCAATTAATAAGATATGATATGTTATTATAAAGTATAAGTATAAACGTTTTTCTTAAGTGAATTGGCCTGTGGAACACTAGCCAATATAAAATGTTCCTTACAGTATTACTTAATTAGGGCTTTACATTGCATTCCTGGCCTTGTCAGCTGAATGTCTCACTGAATCACTTTGGAATGACTAAAAAGCCCATTGTTTCAACAGCTGATTGATGCTGGGAAAATGTAAATTTTCAATATATCCAATGCTGATTTTTTAATAGGCATAATTTAAATCAGAACTGTTCCCATTCTCCTAGCTCACAAACTGGGATCCAATTGGAGGAATGTAAGTTATTTTATAATGAAAAGATCAGATCTGAAAGAGAAACTTGGAAAAATCTCTTCTCTTTAATTTAAAGCATATCTTTTCTACTCCATATTGTCCTGGTCTCATCTTTTTTACTTTCTTTGGGGATATAATTGGACTGAAAAATGAAACTAATTGGAACTGTTTGTGCAGGATACTGGGAATGCCCAGCTGATTGATCCACCCACTTATTTATAAATGAAAACAAAAGGAACATAAGATCTTTTTGACTTAAAAAAGTTAACAGTCTTTAAAAAGTTAATGTTTTCTCTATACTATGATATAGTCTCCTTTTTCAAACAGTTTTCTGAAAAAGCCCTTGCAAATGCTCTGTATTCTATAAGACCAGGATAGTGCAAGCCTATATTAATAAAGCTGCTGATTCTGGCTGGGCAAAACAATGCTTTAAAAAGGTCTCTAAAAATGATTTTATCACATAACGTTTGTAGAAGGGACAAAGATAAAGCAGATGACATAAACAACAAAAAGGGAAAAATGAAGATAAAAAAAGCAAAAAAATTACTTGTCTAACTTGTTTCAGTGCTGAAATGTTTAAACAACCTGTCAGTAACAACATTTTATTTTTTCCCCCAAGTTGTATATTTGAGTAAAATAATGCAGAAGTACTAAATTATATAGAACTGAGCCTGTACTTGCTACCGGGTGAGAGAAATGACCTCACTTTTTATGCTTTCCAATTGGCTTTTCATTTTTACATTATCTATTATGTGGAATAACCCTCTTAAAACCTGGAATGAGGCAGCATTTCAGTCACACAGCGGCTTCTCTATTGAAAGGTTGGTCTTTCTAAATGTCAGCCATCTCTTCCTTTATCTATTTATATTGAATTCAGTTATTTATTTGGTGTGTTTCCCAGCAGCTCTGTCATTAGACAACTGTATTTACAAAAAAAGGCAGTGAGCTGAAGAGAAGCTTAATAAATGGTAGATGGGGGTAGAGGACAATTTGGAAAAACAGTGCAATTTTCACAACTCTAGAAGATTGAAATTACGTATTTTAGACACCTCATTACTGCAGTTTTTCATAGCTCAGGCCACAAAGTCCCAAGAGGACCGTATCAGACAGGGAGATGCTGCTTCCTTCGACTGGTATATGGTTAATGAAGCACAGAAACAGAGACTCCCAAAACCACTAAAATCAGAGTAGTCTTAAGGAGGGAATTGTCTCCTTGGGACAAGTCCACCTTTATCTGGGATAGTCACCCATGGCACCCTTTGTGGTCAATGAAAGGACAGGCACTTTCAGGATATGAGTCCTTATGACTCTATATACCTTAAGATAAGAGCAATTAGGTCTCAGAGGTGTACTGTTCTTTTAGAAACAACCATAAAAGGAAGGTTAGTGACTGACTGAGATGTAGATATTTACACTGGAGATCTCAGGGAGATTTGCATCATATCTGAAGTGACCTGTCTGGATACAAGAAGGGCCAGGCACCCTGGGTTACCAAGTCCCATTCACACTCTACCTAAAGGACTCCTTTCCTAACAAACAAACAAAAAGCCCACAAAGAAGGGTGGGAATTTGTGCTTTTTGGTCAATGCAGCACCATGGGTTTGAAACACAACTGCAATTCTGAGTGTCCAGCACATAGAGATGTGCATTCACCAACTGCTCAGCAATGCTGAAGATACAATGAAAACCACAGCTGGGACATAACTAAGGGTCACATTTCATAGAAATACAAAGATCACATACAGTATTGAGTCACTTTAAAAAAAAGTTGCATGAATTAAGATCCTGTCCATTTAGGTACATGAATTGTGCTCAGCTCTTGGCATATAATGGAGCATCCTTCCAAAAGTGAGTGCTAAAACCCACGTGATAACTAATGGGGAAAAGCAAGTGCCTCTGAGGACCTCCAGAGGGAAGTCCTATCTGCTGAAATGAAGGTGTCTAAATTAGATGTCTGGTTCCCAACCTGTGTTAATAGCTGCCATATCCCTTCATTGTGGTAATATACCCAGCAGAGAGTAAAGGGCAATGACACTGGCTCAATTAAGTTGCCTCTGCATTTACATATAGTACAACTATACCAGACTCTGCAGGGTGTCCTATCTAGTCTTTGGTTGCTGCTGGACAAGAACATGAATAAGGCCCAACATCTTACCTGCACTATCACATGGACATCTCCTGTCCCCTCTCTGATGGCACTGCATACCTGTGTGTGGGCAATGGAATCACACTCTAAGAGTGGTTCATCTTGACTAAACTGAGATTTCTGCACAGTGGAGGTCTACATCAGCACTAATTATGTTCAACTGTCTTTACAGTCCCTGAGAAAAACTGGCACTATGAGAGTGTAATGCATCAGCCAATTTCAGAGGTCTATCTAAGGGTGCAATAAATGGCACTCTACAAGTGTCTTTTCTGTCCACTGAGGATAAAGAAAGTCTAAATTTAACAGCTTGAAAGTATATAATTAAGTAAATGAATCCTATGATAAGCTACTTATTTCAAAAGAAAATAAATAATATAAAACCAAGTGACTTTTTTATCATTAATACACTGGGTCAATTTGTCTTGGCATTTTTGTCTGTAAGGAAACTGTATATTGAAAAATCAACAAAGTATGAGTTGTTTAAATAATCCCATGCCTTTCTGTAGTCATTTTGCCTTACTTAGCGATAAGAAAACAGTTACAAATATGTTCCCATACTCCCACTTATTCCTTTTATGTGCAATTGAAGTTTATTATTATATTTTTTCTCTCTTTTATCTTTCAACATGTATTTTCTTCAAAAGTATCAGAAATTCTAGCATGGTAGGAAGGAAAGAATTTCAATGTTTGATCTGGAAATTTTACCCAATTTCTCTTTGTTTGTCATTCTAAAGACCCTTTTTTCATTGGTTTTAATAATTTCTACTAAAATACTTTAAATATCTTTGATTTCAATCTGTGAGAAGTGCCCTGTTGAATATTTATAATTCTCTATCAAATAGATTATTGTGGGCCTGTTTTGTTCTCACTCCTAAACAAGCGACCCCAGGATCTTTTAAGATAGAATTATAAATGATGGTGAAATTACATTTAAACTGCAAGAGAAATATTAGCTTGCAAGTAAATTTAACATCACAGGGGCAGATTTGGTCAGAGTTCCCATTTGACTCTTTTGACATGGCTTACAAGGGTTCTTGTGCATTCCTTCACTGTCAGAATTTACAGCCTGCAGTCAATGAGCTCAGCTAATTAAAGATTGCTGTGGGTCTATATGGTTCTTCTCTCTTAAGTCCCTCTTTAATTCTTTAACAGATTTACTCATCCAGCTCATAAAGTCTCTTTACTTCTTTAACAGATTTACTCATCCAGAGCATAAAACACACTCTATCTACACAGAAACTTTCCTGATGTACTGAGATGAGAAGGTTTGATATGTACCCAGTTGTGGTTTAACCCCAGCCAGAAACCGAGCCCCACACAGCCACTCACTCACTCCCCAGGACAGAGGAGATAGTTGAAAAACTCATGGGTTGAAATAAAGACAGTTTAATGGGTAAAGCAAAAGCCATGCACACAAGAACAGCAAAACAATCCCATGGACATCTTCAGGAGAGCAGGGTCCCATCACGCATAACTGTTACTTGGGAATACAAACAGCATCACTCCAAATGTCCCCCCTTCTCCCTTCTTCCCTTCATTTTATATACTGAGTAGGATGCTATATGGTGTGTGTGGGATATACATTTGGTCACTTGGGGTCACCTGTCCTGGCTGTTTCTCCTCCCAACTTCCCATGCACCCCAACTTCCCTGACAGTGTGGCAGTATGAGGAGCAGAAAAGGCCTTGGCTCCGTATAAAACCTGCCCAGCAATAACAAAAGCATCTCTATTTTATTGGCATTGTGTTCAGCACAAATCCAAAATATAGCTCCATACTAGCCACTGTGAAGAAAATTAACTCTACCCCATTCAAAAGCAGCACACCAATTCATCCTCAAAATAGTTTGCTTTTTTCTCCTTCCACTATCCCCATGGGAAGATTGTTCCACAGTTTTACTGCTTTAAGAAGTAGGGAGTCTTTTCTGTATTCACTTTCAGTGTATTACAAGACAGCTGAATCCAGGTGTTTGATGCTCTGGTACCACTGAATGAAATTAGTATCCTGACAGTTAAAGTTTTGTCCATGTCACCTGTGCTAATCTTAGTCAGCAACTGTTGCTCTCTGAAGAAGGCTTTTTCATGTCTAACACTTTGTATCAGTACTTCTACAAATTAATCCAAAATCATCCTAATTTGCAAGAATTTTCTTTTGTAAATGCATTTGTTATATTTGAAATGAAATGCAAAGTCTTTGCAAGTGAAAGTTGCAAGCTACTTTCAGCACTGTTCCACGACTCAATACCAATTAAAATACATACTAAGACTGAGCCAGCAAATTTGCTTTGACCATGCCTATGCAGGTCTTTATGTGCCCAGAGTTAGTAAACTAGTAGTTTTCATGCATACTAAAGAAAGATTCACTTAAAGAGATAATGTTACAGAATAATGAGTTGTTCCCACAGACCATCTGTTCTTCTGCTACATTAAAAAAAAACCAACAAAAACAAACAAACAACCAAAAAGAAAACCCTGAATCCTATTCCTTTGTTTTGATTAAAGGTTTCTTTTCAAATCATTGTTTCTGAACTTCAAAACCAGATAATGTTTTTATGAAACCCTGGATTGGAAGAAAAATTTACTTCTTCCTTGTATATTGTTAATAAATGGAGGTTAGTTATCTGTGAGTTGTTAACAGTATTAGAACCCAAACCTCTGTATTTTTTCTGTAAAAGAGTGAAGCTATTATATTCATCCTGACAGAGAGTTCAAGAGAAAGGGAGGAAGAAAATCCCAGGGTATAAGCTCTGCCATTTGTGAGAAGCTACTTACAAAAAGATGTTTTTCTGATTTAGGAAAGGAACCTGTTCTTAAAAGACCTTTCTATTCTTTTGTGCCATACTTTACAAGCTGTCTCAAAAAGCCTACCTAATTTTGTCATCTGGGAAATACTCTGTGCAAGCCTCAAAGTTCATAAAATGCAGGACTTAATCCTCCTTTGCCCTTCTGTCAGGTCCCTCTCTTTGCTCTCCTTCCTCAACCAAGCTCTCCTGCTGCCAAAAGGCCCTCCAGTCTGTCATCAAAATATCCCCCACTCTGAGAGGTATAAAAAGAAGGGTATCCCCACAATGACACCCTTCTGACCCCAGCCACACCAAAACAAGTCTCTCTGAATCTGTCACAAGACAGCCACTGCACAAGTGTCTCTGATGCCCAGGGCCTGATTTCTAAGATACAGCCTGAGCCAGACAACAAATGTGGGAGCCACATTTCCTTACTACCTATCTTCCATAGCTCCACCTTTTAATACCTCAAAATCAAGAGCATGTATAATCTATAGAATAATCCTTGATTTTCTTGTGAGTTGGGGCCAGAAGCAGTGTGCCCCAAGGGACCAAGGATGGCTGACAGATAAGAACAGCTATGACAACACTTTACCTGCTCTGGCAGGTAAATTTCTGTACCATTTACAGATTTATCTTTCCTCCCTACTTGCACTTCATATATTCCATGAGTTGAGACACAGGTAGGAAGGACAGCTTGGCTCCTGTATCATGTGCATAGTAGAAACTGGATATACCACAGGAGACTCAGAAGAGAAATATCACATGCTCCTGGGTATCTCACATATAGGCCAGTCTGATAAAACCTACACAGTGAATAATTGTACAGCCTGCACTTTGGGTACCAGGACCTGTGAAGGAGAGGCATGCTTTCATTTCTAACCTGTTACTACTGTTTATAGCTACTCCTTTTAAAAAATCAGCTGAAACACCTGATGTTCACTGATCCCATTATGTGAAAAGTTTATTCATCTATTAGTTTATGTATGAGTACACCAAATTGCTATGAATGCTTTTGTTGATCTCATTTAGGGGAGAGGGTTTCAGATTCATCAAAATAAGATGCTTCATGAATGAAGAGCTGATAGTTTCTACTTCCCTAAAGTTACAAGCTGGATGCATTCAGTGCAGTAGACTATATTTTCCATCTCTGTAATGAGAGACTATTTGGCTGGATCCAGTTCTCCAGGATTCCCTGTGGTTCAGACCACAAGGGAAGACATTGCTGTTGAGAGCAAGAAAGGCTTACAGTTACCAAATGGATGTGGTTTTCCATATGTCTGTAGATTCTGTGGTTACTTATCCAAGTCTGTGGGCCTCCTTAGGGTCATAAAAGCAGCAAGACTTTCTGTAGGAAATACCTATCTGCCCAGTACCCTCAGCACTCTCAGAGGATTACAGGTTCTGTCTGGCACAGACAAGTTATCAATGTCAAGAGCATGACAGAACCTCCTTTAATGTCCTGTTTCTTTTCAGACTTTCTCCTCTGGCTCATGTTTTTCAGGAAATGCGAACTCCAACATGTCTTTGGAGTGCTAACAAGTATGGTGCTACTTCCTTCCTAAAGTCTATTGCTGGAAGAACTGGCCTTCGTAACACGGTCTTTCAGTTTCTCTTTGAGGTTGGCTCTTAGATTTATCTTAAAATGTCCATTAACCTGGAATTATTTCTGATCATATGAAACAGTGCTGGTAGAGCTTCTTGCCCTTTTTGTCCTCCCACAGCACTAAAGGTTATCTCAGGAAGTGCCCATCTTGAACCATGACCTCATGGCTCTTTCCCGATTTGGCCTTCAAAGTAAAAAGATAAAAATCTATAGTTTATCCAAGGAAATTGTCAAGTTCATAGAAGTTCTTTTGGATTCTAGGCCTCAGAGATCTTCTCTCTCACAAGACAGGTAAAATCCTATCATGAGTCTGTTCTGAAACCTCCAAACTCAACAGCTCCAAAAGTCTCATTCTAACAGACTTCCTCTACAACTTCATCTATACCATGGACAACAGACTAAACAGCTGCACTGTACTTACCTCAACAAGACTTTCTTCCCTTGTGAAACCAATGGGAACAATTAGTCCAGCTGTATAATGCCAGGCTCCTGTCCGTGCTCTTAGTTACTGACCATGGACATCTCTAAATAACATCTGAACACATTTGGGCCACTAATGACACGGGGCTGAGAATCACTTACTTCGTAAGCAAAGTCTGTCTGGGGTCCTAATTAACCCAGGGGTCCTAATCACAGCAACACTGCAGGTTGATCTTCATGCACTGAATAGAAAAAAGATTTGTATTGGTTGAGAAATTGCGTTATGCAAGTCCATTGACAGGCACAAATTTAAAAAACTGACCACAAAAATTGAACAGAGAGACACTGGATAATATTCACCTTTCTTGTAAGTTAATGACCTTCTTTCAAGCTTCCAGAAATATACTACTGGTTATGTACTTTGGTGTCTATTGCCTTGTTCTGTCCTTCTTTGTTTCCATGCTAGATCACGAAGCTGTACATCTTTTTATATCATCCACATGCTTTTCTCTTTCTGCATCACCCAGTGTACGCAAAGAAAAAACATACCTGGTTTTCCCTTTAATGAAGCTGTCTTCTGAGTCCTGGTGAATGTAAACTGTGATAATCCCTACTGAAGCCAATAGTGATATATCAGTTAAACCAGTGCTGTGAAGATAAATTCAGAGGAGAGACTAACAATAGGGCCTGAACCAAAACAGACTCTGAACATTTCTGAGAGCCTAATACCAACATTTCATAAATGTCTCCTTTTTGTTAAAGGCTCGATGGCAGGGCTGGGGAAAGTAGGGTTGGAATGAAACCTCTGGCAGTGTCTATGCTAATAAAACATTCACGACTGAGCTAATAAGGCAGACAAGGAGTCTGTTCTCCAGTCGTCACAGCCAGTGGCACAAAATGCCTTCAAATAAGTCCCTCCTATCCCAAGTGTGACCTCATCTATGCTGCACAGAAGGATATATATATCTATCTCAGTTATTATGCAGCAGTGTTAGCTAGGAGTTTGCTCCGGACACCAGAATAAACTGTTCTAGCGAGAAAGATACCAAATAAACAATGTGAACAATCTTTTAAATGTTGAGGTTCTTAGTCTGTTGTTGCAGCACTGTTAAGTTTACAAGCCCAACTGCAACTTCAGAAAGCCTCTCAGTCAATAACCTGCTCCAGGACAGGATCAGCTCTAACACCTATGATATTCCCCCCCAAAAATGGTGTTTAACCTTTTTTTTACAAAAATGTTGTGTTGAAAACGCTACAACTGCTCTAGGCAACCAAGTTCAATGCTCTGTACACACATCAATAGAATTTTTTTTCTGTGGTCACACTGAAGTCTCCCACTCCCTCATCTTATGCTTGTTATTACTCATCCTGTCCACTGAAAGTGCAGATCCAAATATAGACAATTTAGAGCACATATATGCCATGATTCTGGCTCATCACTTGCTTACATTTAAATGTGGAATTATGATGAAGTAATTCAAATCCATCATGAACACACATTCTCTTACATGCCAAAGGCAAGGAGCAACTACGATGCCATTTAATAAAATCTAGTTCAAAATATCATCATTTAAACAAATCATCCTAAGATAAATAAACCATGAATTAAAGCTCTCCACAGTTTCACCTAGAAGAAAAGATCCAGCACTAGAGTGCAGAAATGATCTTTACTTCAATGAAGCTCAATTAATACTGGGAATGTTTCTTTTCTCGACTTTACTCATTTATAAAGTGCCTGTTGCTATAGCAGCTAAATGCTAGTAACAAACATGCATAAACAGAAATTCTTATCAAAAGTGCGTTGTGATTGTTAATGGCTGATTTTATTCCTATTTCTCTATTAAATACACATGCCATGACATAACAACGTGAAAGCATTGGCCACTGGTGTTGCACAGGCCATAGAGAGAGATTTTTTCATTTTCTTCTTGCCATTTGCCTGCATTGATATATATAACCCTGTGGAAGTTTCCACTGTCATTTGCACTTTAATAGAATAAATATCTGTAGGAATGTTTTGGAAATTTGTTATCTGGATGTATAAAGCACTCAGCTCTTGGGATGAAGGACTATGTACACTATCAGTACAGGATGACTATAGCCTTGGCCTAATTTGGAAGTGGTGCGTTAAGGGTATAAACCATACACCAATGATCTAGAAGGTCTTCAGACCAGCATGAACTTAGGCAAGTAAAATGTCACAGAAATATGTCCCCTTTCAAAAGCCCTATGACGCCAGTCCTCTGAAACTGTACCCAAAGAGCTGAGTGGGCAGAAGCTGTTGCAGGCAGGGTGTTCTGTGCCCTCCACCCCCGTGTGCACTGAGCCTGCCTCTGAACTCCTTCCCAGGGCCATCTCTTTCTGCCAGATCCAGACCTGCCTCGCTGCAGTCATGGAAGCACAACCCTTCATAGAAATGACCTCTCAGGTGAGTTGCTCATCAGCACAGATGATTCTAAAAATAAAAAATGGTAATGAACAATTCTGGAAAGAAAAGACAATAAGAAATGTCAAAGAACGTCATTAAGGCATTCAGGATGCTGTATATTGGACTGACCTTTGACCTTTTTTTTCCATCAAAATGGCGTATGGGATGTATTTTTTGAATGCAAAGGCCTTGCAGATCTCCTATGGAAGCTTTTTCAGGAAGCATCTGACAAAACAAAAGTGGAAAAATGTCCCATCTATTTAGATACTAGATGCACAGCTGGAATTCAGCACAGGGCTTAAAGGCAATGCAGGCAAGGAAAGGAGTGCAGCAAGGCAGCAGAGCTCAGGAGGGCCCAGGGAGTATCCCTGAGTGTCTGACAGCATTTTGTCTGCAAAACAGGTGGTAAAAAGATTTTTGTCTTTTTCTGACCATGATGAAAATGTAACTCTCAAAGCAGCCTGGTTTGGCCAGGTTGTTTACACAGCTGTGGGGCACCAGCTTGTGACAGTCAGTCACTTTTCACCTTCCATCAACACATGCTGTCATACTCAAGGCTTCCCTTAGCCCTGCGGTGCAGCACAGGCTTCTCAGCACTGTCACCCCAGGACACAGGAGCCAGGCTGAAGCAAGGCTTGAATTCCATGCCTGTGCTCTCAGCTGTGCCTCACAGCCCAGAAGACTGTCTTACGAATTATCATACTGCTGGGGTTAAAAGCCCATCTTTTGGTGGCAAAAGACTCACAGCTGGGCATTATTTTGCATTACGTTGTCCCAGGCAGGCTGTATCACAAAGACATGAATCCTCAGCTTATACTGGAGTTGCGCTGAAGAGCCAATAGAGCATGTAACCAGTTATTTTAGAACCTAAATTAGTATATACATCTTTACAGACTACAGTGTGTTGACCCTGGCCGGCAGCTGAGCCCCCACCCAGCTGCTCACTCACTCGTCCCTGGCAGGATGGGGGAGAGAATTGGAAAAACAAAATCCAAAAGCTTGTGGGTTGAGATACTAGATGAGAGTTAATAGTTTAATGGGTGAAATAAAGTTGCATGCAGAAGCCATGAAAAATAAGTGTAAAGTACTTATAAGTGTAAGCACTGCTCAGCAATAACTAAAATGTCCCAGTGTTATCAATAGTATTTTAGTTACAAATTCAAAACATGGCACCATATGAGCTACTGTGAAGAATGTTCACTGCATCCCAGCCAGACCCAGTACATATTCTCATATATGTTTCAAGCGTAAGCGCTCTTGCTTAGTCTCTTTATTGCTTCTTGGGGTTTATTTTTTCAGTGCAATAATGGTGCTGATGTTGTTAGTTATGGGTTGTTAATTCAGCATTTAGTATAAAGTAATGTTTTTCCATCAAAAATAGAGAGCTTTTTTCTTACGGAGAGCTAACCAGCACGAGGCTGTCATTTGTTGCAATAAGTAGCTGAAGACTTATCCACTTAAGGCATTTTCCTATAGTAGCTGGAAACACGCCCTATAGAAATGTGAGTAGGAAGGGTTTTGGTTAGGAAGGGCAATGCCTGCAATAGCATAGTATATCAGCTGGGAGATCTGGAGTAAGGTGCACATCATAACCATTAGAGACTCATCACTTAATTTGAGGAGATGAACATTGTTTATTTCATGTGGAAGTGCAAGTAAATTAGGTTTGACTCTGATCACTTTGACAGTAGTTTGACAGTAGTTTGCCAGAGAAATATTTACTGATTCATCAAAAACCAACAATTTATTCATTCTGAACAGTTCATAGATATACACCAGCAACACACTCCAAGAAGCAGCAGTTTAAAATATAGGGATGTACACTGCAACGGCCAGTTAGAGTGTCCTCAGCTGGAATGCGAAATGTCTCTCCTGGAGACAATTGCAGCTGATGGTTATTGAATTTCTCACTGATTTGAGGACCTGTGCTTATGACTAACTCTTTCTTTCACTTCTGGGGAGATGATAGACTCCAGCTTGCCCCTGAGAGTAAGATAAGCCATTGCTTCATGGCCTGGATAATAGATCTTAGCTGTATGGCAGCAAAACCAGAATGAAGCAAGAAATGTGCAGCAGTTTGGCACTTCTAAGTAGTGCAGAACACATTTCCTCAGCTGTGCAGCTACCAGGACACCACCGAGCTTTTCCTCTCTCATCTGAATTAGCTTCTTACAGAAGGCTGAGGCAAGCTCCTGTTTTCAGCCCTTACTGCCAAAGCAGTTTGTGGCTTGAGGCTAAGGATATGCAGAAAGCTGCTTACAGGCTTCTGCAGGCATGCAGATGGCTGTTGTCAGTCTTCCTCCTCTGGCACACCACTTTTATGATAAGGAGAAAGTTTATCTGAGCAGAATCCACAAAACAAATAACTCTGAGACCCTTGAAGAAATTTCCTAAGGGCCAGAGGTACATCACAGACATTGTTGCCTTCCACTCTAACAGAAAAGTTCCATTTTTCATCTTTTTGAGGCCTTTTCTGCCTTTTCTGGTGAGAATTTATGGTCCTTGCTGTGTGACTGTCTCCAACAAATGCTCTAAGTAGCTATGTCTTAAAAAAACCCTGAAAATATTTTAGAGTTAATTCCTGGCTGGATGCTGTAACCTTGAATCTTCCTCTCTTGTTCTACTCTTTCACAAAGAGTGGAAGCCCTGGCCTGGACAGATGAATAGCTGAGCTGGGATTCCCTCCAGCCCCTTTGAAACTGCTGAGGACGTGAAGCAAGATTTGTGTTCATGTTAAAGCAATAAGAGGCTGATGTAATCTCTCTCTTGGGACTTAGGGAATCCCAGATCCTGGTCTTTGCCCCCTCAAATGGCTTCTCTATATGATTACTGCATTGGTGTATGCCCACGGGACAGTGCCTTCTGCTCTGTCTAAGCAACTGGCTCTGTGATGTCGGCACCACGATGGGAGAGGCTCAGAGCTGGTACCCCTCCTCCAGCCTGTGCACTGTGCTGAAAGGAGATCAGCATGTGTGACACTCCATGTCTGAGAAGAAAGCTGAATCCCAAGTGCTCCTGATCCCTGCTTCTGCTCCTTGATGAAAAGCAGGTGCTATCCCCAGCTGCTCCAGTGCTGCACCTGTGACATAGGATGGATCATCTGCAGCATGTGAAACACCCTAAAGCCTAAGCATGCCTATGGCATTGGCCAGCAGGGAATATGGGGTGGAAACACTTCATTTAGGAGTCCCAAAGGGAAGAGGCACAGTTGGGTGCTGAGCTGGTGGGATCAGCTCTAGGAGCCTGCAAGGGCCCACCCCCTTCTACTGTGTAGGAAGCTCCTTTGGGTGCTAAAGGCCAGGGAATAGATATGGGGATGTGAATAGCAATATGGCAATTCTTTGGCTGCTGCAAGAAGAAAAATCTTGTAGCATCTGAAGTACTTCACTGTTTGTGAGTCAGTGGCTTGCAGTACTGAAACAAGGAATCATAGAATCATAAACTAGGTTGCAACAGACCTTTCGGATCATCAAGTCCAACTGTTAACCAACACTGCTAAGTCCACCACTAAACCATGTCTCTGAGTGCCACATCTGCACACCTTTTAAGTACCTCCGGGGCAGTGACTCCACCACTTCCCTGGGCAGCCTGTTTCTTGACAACCCTTTCAGCAAAGAAATATTTCTCAATATCCAATCTAAACCTCCTCTGGCACAACTTGTAGCCATTTTCTTTTGTCCTATTGCTTATGCAATAATACTTATGCTTAAGCTGTATCTTTATGTGAGTGCAAATATGCTGCCTTTCCCCCACAATGCTGACATGGCTGAGTCCCTGCCTGCAATCCCACCTCACACCATGTACCAGATCCTGGAGATAAATGTCATCCTCGAGGGTTTTCAGCAGCTGGAGATTCAAATAGCTGATGGATTAAAAATGCCAAAGACATCCAGCATTTTTTCTTCTTCATTTTTCTTTTTTTTTTAACTTCTAGGTGAGTTGACAGCACACGATCCACTTCTGCTATAAGTTGTTGGCTTACGCAATGCGGACCACATTCTCCTACAAGCTATCAAAATGTTTCTTGAGGAAACCTTAAGGAAACAGCTATGTTCAATGGTTATGTATTAGTTCTTCAAGATAAACAACAGTGGTGTGTTTTATTTTATTAGTGTTTAATAACCTTAAATAAATTGCTGCAAGAGCAAACAAATTGTGCAAATATTGTTCTTGGCTGATTTACCAGTGAGGGTGTTTATAACTGTACAATTGCATGTAAATCTAAGAATTAGAAAGACAGTCTAGCTGCAGGCTGAGAGCTGGTTTATGGGCACTTTTGAGGTTTAATGGGTGTTGTTATTGCAACATTTAAACCATTTATGAGATAAATGGCTGAGATAAAATCCAGGTATCACTGCTTTTTAGAGCTGGGGGGATACTTATATGCCTGGAGAGCAGTTTCTTATAGATAGTTTGTGGAGAGTGTTTGTTTTTGAAAATTCAGGGTATAATCAGTTTCTCTGTCTCTGATCCCATTCACCCAAAAAGAGACAGCAGAATTTTGGTACCCTGAATAAAACCTTATTCCTAATTCATGCCCTCTCTACTGTATTAGCTGACTTCTGAGAGAGCTGAGGATACCATGGAGTATACAGTTCATTAAACTTTCCTCTCACCATACCCTTTGTAATAAAGGTAAAATGCTGCAATGGAAACTTTTTTGATGTTTGTTTTGAAAGAAATGGTATAACAAGATAACAGGAGAATTTGCCTCTTGCCATCCCTGCCTAAGATCAGAGCTATCTTTGAAGCCTGGCTTGGATTGATGTCACAGCATCAGAACAGGCAACTGCTGTTCTATCTGCTTTCAAATTTATGAGGTATAAACAGGGAAAAAAATACCTTAGTACTTTTATCAATGAAATTTCTACAGGAGAAAACCCAAGTCCAAGGTCTATGAATCTCTTAGAATTTTACGTGATGGAATTTGGCCAAGGATGATATCTGAGACAAGAAGGGCTACAACTGGGGCTAAGGGCTGATCAGTGCTCTTTATTTAAACTATGCTCTGCCCCCTGCCCTGGTCTTGATTGTTGATGCTATTAGCTTGTGAGATTGGTCACTGCCATTAAGTCAGCCACACTGGCTAACTCCCTCCCAAAATTTTCCCATTCACAGTCATCAAAATAAAAAAAATAATTTTCAGGTGCCAGAAAAATGGAGAGGATGAGAAGGCTTAGACTATGAGCCCATGAAGTTGTCATTCAGCTTTGTTCCTGATGCTAAGGGAGAGGCAGGACTAAGGGTTCACCTTTCCCATGGTATATCAAAACACAGTTTCTTTCATGGTGGTTTCCACTCCTGGCCGTCTAGCTGGGTGTCATAGGAAAGACAAAATGCTTTCTAAGGAACCATTGAAGAGAGAGAGCTCTGTTTGAGGAAAATGAAACGACAGCCGAAGGTGTGTCTGAGAATCAGCCTGATGCAGGGCTAGTTAGCGAGGCAGATGTAGGCTGAAAGAGAAGATGTAGTGCAGCCATGAAAAAGATGTTCTAAAAGCCCAGAGGTGCTCTTCTCCTAAGCATACAGCAACAGCACACAGTTATATTGTGGAATGAAGCAATTTCTGCACGATGGACAGGTTGTTCCCAGCAATAATGTGCTCTTAATGGGGAAATATCCTCCATCAACCTGAAAGATGAATAGGTGGTTTTAAAGAAGAAAGAAAGAAGATGATTAATGGTGATATAGCAAAGCTATAAAAGGTTATTGAGCGGTGCAAAGTTACAGTCTTTGATCTGTGGCACTGAAAACTGCTCTCTAGGGTGCCTCCTCAAGCAATTCACAGCAACATGAATGCTGGTGACCATAGCTGAGAGCAGAGAAATGGTACTTTCAAGAGTAGCTGCCTTTCTTTAATGAGATACATGCCTTTAAGTGGCTTGGACACTTCTGAAAATAATGTCTGCTTAAATGCAGACATGGTAACACAGGGTAATCGAGGTGAGCTGACACCCTGCAGTGTTTAAAAGGGGATTCAGCTGGGCAGCTGTGCTGCTCTGTCACTCCTTACTTCAGAGGGCATCCTCTTTCCTGTTTGCAGCACACGCAGAAGGTCAGGAGCTCCGGATGGCTTTGCAGTTGTGGTGGTAGAGGGGTTTTGTTTTTTAAATTTTTTTCCTGTATTCTTCCAAAATACTGTGCTAGAAGCCCCATCTAGCCAGGACAAAAGTTTCTGCAGTAGCTACAGCTGTACCTGTCTTATCTTTCCTATGCTGTATTGTACTGAAGAGCTGTTAGTTAAAAATGGGACTCCCTCATGTTCTTTGGCTCTTAAGTTGATTTGATAAGGATCAAGGGGCTTTGATGATTAAACTAAATAGGCCTGTTATTCAAAGGTAGCATTTCTGAAATAAAGTATGCAAACACTTTCATGCATAACTGATGCATTTCAAATGCCACTCATGCAGGGAGGGAGTGTCAGTGTCAGACCCCGTTCTTGTCAAGAGGACGATGGGAGGGCTTGTCATAGAGTTGTTGTGCAATAGGATGGGTGGGGTTTCAAACTCTTACAAACTCTTTTCTATATTTTTCCCACCTTTAAGAAAGATCTCCTTCAGAGAAAAGGTGAACAATAAGAGCTAACACAAACAGCTTCTGGATACAAGAAAT
Organism: Manacus candei; assembly: GCF_025592945.1. NCBI lineage: Eukaryota > Metazoa > Chordata > Aves > Passeriformes > Pipridae > Manacus > Manacus candei. The sequence continues at coordinate 4,258,058 of NW_026138059.1, forward strand.
TATCTGCTTCAGTGGTTATGAGCATTACAAACTACTCATTTAAATTCAGACTGGAAATAAAATTAGTGAGTATGCTGTGACTGTTTCTGAAGTTATTCCAAATGACCATCATTCCTGTGTAATTTCTTTCAGCCCAAGTTTTAAAGCACTTTGCAGACATTAATGGCATGCACCTTCCATATGGCGGGACAAGAGAAGAGATGATGATACAAGCAGTAAGAACAGGATGAAATAGTCTGCGTGACTGTTAGAAAACACCCTGGCTAGGCTGAGGTTTGTCCCTAATGCTTTGTGGCCATCTGTAATACAATGCCAACTTCCAATTATTTTCAACCAGATTCCTCAAATGATACCCACTTGAATGGCTCTATTATATAAGTGAGACAAGTACAGGAAATGGAGTATTCAAAAGACAGGTAATTAATAACAGTTTTCTCTTGAAAAATGTATCAACTCTGGGCCCACTTTCAGATAGTTACTTAGCAAATGTTTAAGTGCTGCTTCTTCTATAGGGGAACTGTAGGTCTGAGTAGCCCTAATTGCTCTTCATTACCCCTGAAGCAATTATATAATTATCCCTAAAGAGTCATTCATCTACTAAGGTGTCTTCTCACTTTTAAGAAACCCTATATATTAGTAAGTACAGACCCCGTGTGCCACCTGCTCCCATCCTGCACTAATTTATCACGGAAGAAAGCTTTTAGCTATTGAAGGTCCCCTTGCTGTAGCTAGAGCCTATTAAACTAGGTTTTCTATACTGACCACAGGGAAGAACATGTTCCCTTATGTGAGTGCTGATATCTCTCCCCTTGGGCCATAGGGTGATAGTAGGTTTCCTTTCATGGCAAAGCTGGCTGAGAGCAGTCCTGCTCTCCTTGCTGCTCTTCTCTTGCTCAATCTAGTCAGTCCCTGCCAGCCTGAGGCTCTGCAGGGAGTTCAGCACAATGACTGAGAGCTTCTTTGCTCCTCTTACAGGGGGTTACTAAAGATAATCTCAGACCTGGAGACCAGCCCAGCCCTTGAGCTACTGATACCAAACTGCTGTGGAGAGGCCAGTTACTTCATGCCTTAGAAAAACACTATATTATTGATATTCTGCCTTCTCTAGCTTTATCAGTCTAGCTGCAGACTCTTTGCAGCTGTGTAGTCCTTGAAGCACAGAGCTCAAAGCAGTATATGTCTTGTCAGTCCCCATAACTCCTCACTGAAGTGTTGATTTTTTCCATGTGTTGAAAGACAGCACAACTCTTCATATCTCCTAGCACGCCCCTAGATGTCTTTGTCTTCCATAAAAGTGCTATGGGCTGATTCACATTCAGTTTGCGTCCTATTGTGTTTAAATATGTATATCTTGACTATGTCCTTGTGTTCACCTTAAGTGCTTTTAAGTATACAAAGTCTAGTTGTTCTTCTCATAAACCTGTACAATGCATTTTTTTCTGCCTGAAATGAAACCTGTAAACAATATCACACTATAGGGAAAGAAATATATTAAAGAAAGCCTGTTTGCTTTTTAACTAAGACTCTTAAATGCTAAGGCCTGTGTAAGTGCTCTACTGGAAATTCTGAATTGGTGTGGGGGTCTTCTTTCTGGAATAGGTTTTTGGGTTGTTTTATTTCATTTTGGTTTTGAATTTTTTTAATATGAGGACAGGATTTGACTTGGCTTGTTAAAATGCTTGATTACCAGGCACATAATCCATCATTCTCAGAAGTAAGTGCATCCCTGTAGAGCCCAGTGCTGGGGTTGTAAGGAGCTATGTGGAGACATGCTCAAAGCCTTTAGCACAGATGTTCCCCCCCCTCCTCCAGAGTGAGGGCTGGGAATGAAACCATGTCACTGGCAGGACGTACCACTGCCTTAGGCTAGTCAGTGCTGTACAAAAATGGTAACAACATTTTTTGATCCAAGGTCAGGGTGCATATCTGATGCTGGGATCTAGATTATTGTTTTAATTTTAGTAACACAGGCATGAACAGATTCATTCACCCAGCTCAATTCACATTGCAAAAGAAGCCAAGTATTTAAATAGATCTACTACTCTTTATACTCTTGTGTAAAGATCTCTCCTTGGTTCTTGAAAGATTGGGAGTGAAACAAAGGACCTAATTTCACAGCAGCGTTCCCTCTATGAATTCATTCAGCAATTTCTGATCTCTCACAGGTGACCTTCAGCACTCTTCCCTCTAAGTCCATTGAGCAATTTCTGATATATGTTCTTGTGAGACCTGAACTGAGCGAGGCACATTTTGCATTCTGTCAAAGAGCTGAAAGCAGGCAAGACTTCAATGGAGAAGGCAACATCATTCATTAGAGGAAAACAGTTGAATGAGTCTGATATCTTAAATAATTATAATTGTGTACGTCTTCAGTGAGACACCTCATATTTTTGCAGCTAGTAACACTGAAATAGAGGCTCCTAAAGAATTGTTAGCTATAATACTGGCGAGCTTCAATGATGTATGTGGAACAAAGCAGAGAAAATGTCTCTTTTCCTCTTTGAGGAATAAATAACAAGCTGATGGAAGATGGTGGCATAAACTTAATGTTTTGGGGTCAGAATGGAATATTTTTATAATATAAAATATAACATTGAATTATATTCATCCAGAAAAGGTCTTAAACATGACACTTAGCAGACTATGACCATTTAAATTTAAGAAATGCGAAGAAGGTAATAGATGACATTTGTTATCCATTCACAGGCATAAACTAATGAAGACAGTGTTGAGACCCATGGAAAGGATCAATGCTTGTAATAATAAGCACTAATCACTAATAACAGGGCAAAGCAATCTTCTCTTGACCTGAAACTAATAGCAGTGAAATAAGATAAATTCATGAGGTGCCTGTCAGTGTACTGCTCTGCAAAATCACCTGAGGTTGGTAGAAGATGAGTACAGCTACTACTGATACTTCAGTAGTTTGCTCCCATGTCCTTCCCTGTCTGCCCATTCCCTTGTCCCACAAAGCAAGTGAGAGGAGAAAAAGTATCCCAGATTTCCCAGTCTTAAGTGTGAGTGACCTTGATCATGCAGTTAAATGAGGTCAGTTGTTGAAGTAGTTGCTTTGATTGCAGAGAATTACAAAATGTGGGCTTATACCTACAACCTTCTTGCCTTTACCCACCATTTCTAAAAGACCTCAAGGAATTCGTAGTTAGTTTGAGAGTCATTCTTGCACTTTATTTTTCCTAGCTCCATCAAATAAGGTCAACTAAACTAAAAGGTATGTATGACTAAGAGCTGAGAGATCCATTCAACCACCCCTTGTCAGTAGCATTCCTCCTACAAACTGATGCACCAAGAAATGATTTCCTTACAAGACAAAACTCCACATCTTTTTGTTTCTGAGCACAGTGTCATATGCCTTGGAGCATCTCTTCAGCCAGTTTGGGTCAGCTCTCCAAGTTGGGTTTCCTCTCAACTTCTTGCCTACCTATTCCTATTCAATGAGGTGGGACAGAGTGAGAAACAGAGAAGGTCTTGACATTGTGCAAGAACTGTTGATCAATAGAAAGAATAATTGTATGTCAGGACATATGTGTTTTGGTCACAAATCCAAAGCACAGGACCACGCGGGCTGCAACGAAAGAAGTTAATTCCATCCCAGCCAGAGCCACTATCACAGCAAACTAGGGACTGCACACCTGATAACGAATCTTTGTTGAGCAAGTTGGTGGCAGGGGGATTATTTTTTTTCTTATTTTCACCATTTCCGGCATGCAGTAATTTCACATGAACTGAAGCAGGCTGGCTCATCATCCACGCCTTGTAAAGACAGCATATACAGAATTGCTAGAAAAAATGAGCAAACTCCTATTTTTCTGTAGAAGTTTCACCTTTCAATTACCTTTTTAAATTTTTTTTTGAGAAAAAACACTGATAGACTTTCTCACACAGGTTACTCTAGATCTTTAAAATTTGTTTTTCTTGATTTAAACTCTATCCTACCTCATTTATACAAGTACACCCTCAAAATTCCCATGTGCTCTATATGAAGTTCTGATGGATTGAAAAGGTAAATAGACTTTGAGCTTTCTATCTACTGGGGTAAATGTGAAGGTGTGATTATATTTTCCTTTAGGAACAGGAATAAAATCCGCACTTCATGGAAAATTTGCATTCCTGTTGATTGCTTTGTGGGCTACCTCCTTAGTGCAGCAATGTGGTAAAATGTGATTGTATTTACTGAAGTTACAGTGCTGGCCTCCAGCCCCTTCTGTAATCTCTGGTGCAAGGAGACTTCCAGTAGCTGCTTTTTGCCAGAGAGTAATGAAATTAGTTCACAATGTGGTGCTTTAAAACAGTTGGCTCTACAAAATAATTTGGCTACTCATGATAACATAATGAAAAGCCCATGAAAACTGTTCTGTATTTAAAAGTGAATTTAGAAGGTTATTCCTCTTGAGGTAATTCATAGAATCATAGACTTGTTTGAATTGGAAGGGACCTTAAAGATGATCTAATTCCAACTGCTCTGCCATGGGCAAGGACACCTTCCACTAGATCAGGTTGCTCAAAGCCCCATCCAACCTGGCCTGGAACACTTCCAGGGATGGGGCATCCAAAATTTCTTCAACTTGGAGGACATCACTGTCTTTTTGTCAACTCCAAAATTTGAATACCCCCAACAGGCTGTCACTTCCCTCTGGACCCTCCTAAGCTCTGTGGGTGTTCAGCACCTCTGCAATTAAATGAAATTAATTTCTTAAGAGTGTAAAGGTCTGACTCAGAGTCCAACAGAACCCAACTCCTGAAGCATGTGTATATGCTCTCTCTGTGAATATTGCATGAATTGACTGAAAATGAAACTATTGACTTGTCAGTCCTGCACACTATAAAGCGAGATTTCTGGGAGATGAGCTATAAATTATAGCAGATCATTACCCCTGCCTTCTTTGGAAGAGCGAACTATCCTCTGAGTCACTGCCTAAGGGAGTTATCTGACAACAGCTTTTCACTTTGTAGAAAGAGTATGCATAATACCTGAAAAACAGGACTTTACATGCCTTATAGCGAGAATGAAGCAGCATTTGAGACAAGGCAATCAGCATCCTGTCATAGATATTAGTTCAAAGTACCTAATGCTAAAATGCTGCACAAGTTCTACTTTGTGATAAGAATGATATTCAAGGCTGGCTTATCTCATGGCAAGATCTCATTGCCAGTTGTTTGATGGAATTTGAACTCCAGATCAAGTGCTTGGCTCCCTGACAACACTGTTGTTAGGCCAGTGCCTAACTTGGTCCATGAAACCCAGCCATCAACTGCGCCAGTAGCCGTGCTCCTCTAGCAATTGTCATGATCATCATTTAATGCAGAGCCATGATTTGTTCTTTCTTTTTCTTCTGTTTAAGCAGAAGTAAGTGGACCTGTAACTGTAACAACTTTCAGGAAGAGTATGTCTTTCCTATGTATAATTCCACTGAAGGCTCGGGGGAGTTCCTGGTTTTGCAAGTCTTTTTTAGCTCATGGTTATTCCAAGGATCCTTTTAAAGTGAGCTGGAGGTCGTCTGATACAATGGGTGGGGCTTGTACTCTGGATTAGTAAATAGGGGTTTATCAGGTGGACAGCTAACACTTCTGATGCGAGGTCAAGGCTCGATTAAGTCCCTTAAATACAACCATCTACATACAAAGTGTCAAAGCTCCATTGCCATTAATGAAGATCTAGTAAAAGCAACCGATGAATGATTCAGCTGACCAGCCACTAGGTACCTACTTTATGATGAGCTGAATTGCTCTTCAGGCTCCAGTGACTGTAATGGGAGATTAAGAACTAAGTGCACATAAAAGTACCTACATTTAGGTTCTTGTTTCAAACTGATTCTTGTACCTAATGTTCCCTAGTCAATGAAGAGCAACAGGCAATTTTAAAGAGCACTTTGTTTGACCCACTTCAGAAGTCTGCCTTAGGGGATGCATTGATTTCCAGTTATCTAACAGGGAATTAAGTCTATAGCTTAAAGATAACTATAAAGTTAAACAATCCTAAAATTCTCCAGTTGATTCAATCCCCATATGGTTATGACAAGAACCTAAACCAAGATGGAGTTCTTAATATATGTTATCTATTTCTTCAAAAAAGATCTGGGAAAAACCCAACATGTGTACATATAGATTCAGGCTCAATCAAGAACAGAAAAAGTTTTGTTTTTTCTCCTATATCCATATTTTAAATTAATTCTGTTTTTCATAAAATACGTAATCAATGTTGCGCTCATTCCTGTAAGATATTGTCTAAGATATTAGGGAGGGGTGGTCCTTCATCCTTGAGACGTGTCCTGCCCAGCGCAGCTGTGTTCTCAGCAACATGGCTTCAATGCTTGTAACTGCTGCTTGTTCTAGAACAGATGTATTGGTCACATAATCTGACCAGTGTCCTGAACATATGGAGTTAAAAATGTACATCTCACTTCTGTATTATTAATCAGAAATACCATACTTAGTTGTAATAATCTCTCTAATTCCTATCAGGAAGGCAAGTCACTACACAAATTAAAGAAGTGAGTCCTGCATAGTAATCTGGATGGCAGCTGCTATAAAATGAAGGACTAAAGTTCTGCGTCTCTGGCCCAATAAGGCACTTCACCTTTAATTGAGAAATCCCTTCTTTAATGTATGGGTATGGAACATTCTGACTTCTCTATTATTGCAGACATTAATTTAATAATACTTTCATTATTCCTTTTGTAGGAATGTAGGAATAATAACAAGTAGTCCTCAAATCCCAGAATACTGGCCTCTTCCGTAACTTGAAAAATAATATTCATTATTCTGAAATAATGCTTCAGCAAAAGGTATGTGATCAATAGAATTTTTGTAAGGCAGTCAATGTAATATAAAGAGTTTTTTATTTAATGTAAAACACATGAAATGATGCAATGGAAATCAAACAGCCTAGAGAAGTAAAAACTCTTCACAGTCTATCTCTGGGTTCACTCACAGGACTTCAGTTACTACTGAAACGATGCCAAAGAATCCTTTTATGCTCTAATTATTGACATCCACCTGACATTAATTCCTCCATTATCCAGCAGATGCACGATTAATTTTACTGCTAGGCTGTAGATTTTAATGGTTCCTTCTGGAATGCACATCAGAAAGAATCAGTCAGAGCTGGAAACTAATGACCATTATAGGAACTTAGATTTAGGGGAGCAGAAGTTGGATCCTCCGGAAGCTGTTTCCCACTGAGGGTGCAAAAGTTTGTGTGAACTGAGTAAAGTGGATAACTGAGCTAGAGATGCTCAAGTATTTCTCGAAACAAATTTCCCTGGTCTGGCAGAGTTCCCAAAACTGATCAGCTGCAGAACTGCTGCTCTCTAATCTCTATTGAAAACTGCCTAAGGAAACAACCAACATCTATTCAAGAAGGAAAAGGAGTATTGGCTATCTTTCAAAAACGTTGTGTTTTACATTATGGTCTTCTCTAGATCCTCTTTCTGGTCATCTTATGACTAGGGACACGATGTAGACACCAAAGTCTTGAAGGTCTTAGGCACTCATCAAGAGCTGCAGTGGTATCACTTGTTCTATCCTAATCTTCATCTTCTATAACAGTCTCCTGAATATAAATACTGACATTTAAAATTGCATCCTCACACCTGACTATTCTAGCTTTTAAGACCCCTTAAAAATAATTATTTTGGCTTCATGTCAGGAATGGCAGACTTTGGTCTTAGAGAAACACTTTAACTATTTCACCTCTCCATTTTTTTCCTAATAAAGGAAAGTGTTGTCAAGAGAGTACACTTTGGTGCCTTGGGTTTTTTTTCTATATTGATTCAATTTACCCAGACTTGCATGTTTGTATGTTAAGCATGCAGACATACACACAAATCTATATTGGTATGAGAGCAAGTCCCTGATAAACATTTTTAAATGCTTCTCTTTAGTTAAGATTCTATTTATATAGCAATGACAATGTGAAGATAAGCCTCAAAACCAAAATGAGACTTCCAGAGGAATAATTAGTTTCCTTGGAACAGCAGGCAAAGGTCTCAGTAAAAGAGTGTAAAAGGGTTGTAAACTACAGGCCTGCAAAATAAAACAAAATACTCTCCTCCTGGCAAAACTGGTGAGCCAGCACACTCCAGTTATGCTTGCAATTTGGATGACTCATCAGGACTTTGCAGTACCACTACATGTTTATCTACCATTACCTCATAATTCTTCAGCTGTGCAGGACCTCTTGGATTCCAAAATCTGCTTTAGGAGGGTGCGATTGCAGGATCTTTTTATAGACCTGGGTTTGCAGTGAGCAATCTGTGTTATCAGATGGAGATGTTCTCAGTGGTTGTGCTCCTGAGGTGGGCAGCATCACCAGCACTGAGCTGTGCTGTAGCATGTTTTCAGAAGTGGAGAATCCTACTAAGATGAGGTTCATATGATATGGGGGTTGGGAGAGTAGGGGGAGCTTTGTGAGCACGTGAGTGTATATGCATTTACATTTGGTTGAACAGATTCAGAGCTGGTGAATGTGGGAATAGTAAGTCTCTGCATAAGCTTGGGTGAGATAATGCTGCATGATGCATAGGTTAATTCCACTGGCTCATAGTGATTTTTAATTTGAGGCTAAGTCTGGAAAACAATAAAGAACTCAGCTTCGTGCATTGGCATCATTGCCTGTTGGTGATTACCCAGACAAGTGCTCAAGTGCAGCAAAATATTTTGGAATAACTCTACTCTAATTGTAATAATGATATTTTGTCTCAGCAAATGTATCGAAGATCAGTGCCAAGATTTTAGATGTTCACTTGGAGTCAATGAACAAGCACTGATTAAAGAAATTCTTGTATCTGCTTACTAAAAAGGATGCATGAATTTATGTGATGTGGAAAGCCTAATATTTTCTTTCTCTGATTATAATCTTACACCTACCTTAACTTCTGGTTTTATAGGCTGCATTTAGCAAATCACTTTTGCTCATGAATAAAATTAACTTCTCACAAAAGGCCAGCTGTCCCAGAATGGGATATGATGCCTGATCTCCTTCATACCTCATCTTAACAGTCACAGGCAAAGTGGGAGAGCTGATGGTTGTGTTTCTTCATACCTGACAGGAGATGTGATTCTGCCTGTAGTCACAACGCTTCAGATACAGAGTGGCTGGAAGTAATTGTTACTAATAAAGCTTCTGAGAGCTCTGCAGCTAAACCTGACCATAAACATTATTTCAGTGGCTTCATTTTGGGAATGAAAGGATATTTCTTTTGCAGAATGACCTCTTTCTTTATCTATATCTAGTATCTTTCTCTGTATCTAGTAATTATCTAGTCTTTTCATTTCTGTGGCGTGTTACTATGTGCACACAAGTGTCTGTGCATTGAAACCTAAGCTCAAGCCAGTTATGCATATGCACAACTTGGAGCAACCCAGTGTAGAGAAATCAACCTGCAACTCCTATTCACACCAAAAACGGAATTGAATTCAAAAACACCAGCCTGCTAAGCTTAAGGAGAAGAAGAACCTAAATACCACCCAGTTATAACTTCACTCAGCTGCAGCTCTTGCTAGGTTATCAGCCAGGGACTCTGGAAGGAGTGGGACAGCGACAGCCCTCCCCATGCCCCACCTCCAAGGGTCCATGTGGCTATGCAGTGACCTGGAGTGGGAGGTGGCCCTGTCCCCCTCTCCCTATTCCACACTTCACCACCTTGCTTTGGTTTGGCACCCAGCCAAGCAAGCCTCTGCCAGGTCTAGGCACTGAGCAGAGCTGGGCAGAGAGGGCCCAGAGGACAGGTAGGTAACCAGATGCTTTAGTCATGAAAGCAATTCCTGTAGCACAACTTGGCTGCCATAACCGGTGCATCACCTGGGAATGGGAACAGATGAGACAAGAGCCACTTGTGCTGGTGCTGCTGCAGAAAAGAATGAAACGTGGAGATAAACCTGAAGCTTTGGAAAGGCATTCTCATGTGCTGGGTCCCTGGCTGAGCAGCAACATGACTGTTGGCAACTTCTGCTCCCTTACAGGGACTCTGGAGAGATGATAGGTTCGGGGAGGTAGCATCTTGATAAGCCCTGCCTGAGGAGCAACACCTAAGGAGCAGCACCTTGCTCATGAATTCTGGGTTTCTGCAGTCTTCCTGTCTATCCAGTCTATCCTGTGCCATTTGCCCTATGATGGCCCTGCTTGAGCAGGGAGGTTGGATCAAATGACTCGCTGTGATCCCTTTCAACCTGACCAATTCTGTGTGATTCTGTGATTCCCTGTAGGAAAGCTGTGCATCCAAAATACTGGAACAACTTTGTGCCACAAGGCAGGGGTAAGAGCCCGTAAATTATAGTGAGCAGCACATTGCTGCCTCCTGTTCGGAATTAATCCAGAGCCCATGAAAGGCAATGGAAAGATTCCAAATTTCCACTGTGTTTTAAAAACCATTATCCTTTATTTCTGTCAGGAATCTTGTTTCACAATAGATGGCATCCACTGTCACAAATCACTTAGAAGAAACAGCAAGGACTTGCTTAATTTAGGGTGTCTAAAGGTACATATTCAAATGTTTCTTATCTGGCCAAAGCACATAAAGCTATTTCTGGACAAATTTTTCTGCAGACTACTGCTCTGTGTTTCTCTCAACAGTTTACAGTCTTTCCTTCTGAAGTCAAAATCGCAGACTTAGGGCTTACTGACACTCTGAAAAATGTATGTTATGCTATATTTATCTTCTAATAAAATAATGACCAGTGTGCTGGAAGATAACTTCAGTTTAAAGGTATTTCAAGCAGGTCACAAGTTAATTAAAATAGTTGTGGCTCTCAAGGCTATCAGTCATTGCTGGTAGGTACCTCTCAGCTAATGAGGAGCACAGCTGCATGGGTTTTTAGGTTGAAAAAAGCTGCCTCTTGCTATATGTCTAAATCCCAGAGAGGAACATGAGTCCCACCCTGTGCATACTAACCAACCCCTTTCCAGCGGGCCATTAAAATGCTCTGTACTATAAAGGTGCAAATACTACCCATAAAGGTGCTTGTTCTTTTGGGTCTCTTCAGGTCACATTGTGTAGGTAATAGAAAACACCAGCTACCTTCTGTACCAACAGAAAGGTAAGATACTCAAGCCAACAGATGATACTTTTAGCTAGAAGAGAGTATGTAAAAGAGAAGCACTAAGAGATGAAGCTGTCCCTGCTGCACTGAGCAGTGGGATCTCCAACAGGCCTGTTTGCCATCTGACTGGAGGCAGCATCCTTGTATCAGTGCTCATTCACAGTTATTCAGAAAAAAACTTCTTTTGGGTTAAGTAAAAATTCTGCTGGTTTTGTTAGGAGACCAGGAAGGACAGATCTTCTCTGCACCACAGACAGTCACTTTGCTCCCAGATGGTACAAAGATGAGTCCCAAGGGACAGCTGAGGATGATCCAATAGCAGAGGGAAAATGGTACCTGCCATTTCAGCCAGTGAGACCAATCTCCAGACTGGGATCCTATTGAGACCAAAATCAGCTTGCTGTTTGACCTCCAGGGTACCCACTTCCCCTTCAGAGCTGCAGTTTTCTCTCACCTCTGAAAAGAGAAAAAATATTGGCACAAAATTGAGTAGAGAAAGGGAGAACAAAAAACCCCACAAAAGCTGCAGGGAAAGGAAGGACCTCCTGGGGTTGTTCAAAATCTTGCAAGACCAATGCCCTTCCTGTTGCTTGTTGACTGTGGGTACAAGACGGGGGTAGAGACACAGCTTGCTCCTTATGTCCCTGCTGTGTCCCCTGTATGTGGGCAGATGTTGTTGCTCAAGTGAAAATGTATGTCAGACTCAGGATCAGACCTGAGACTAGCAAGAAGTAATGGCCACTAAGGCTGTTTGAAGTGGAGTGTAATGAACATTTTTCTCTAAGCCTGTAACCTGTACATGATGTATTTCTGCCTGTTGATCATAGGGGAGACACAAAGCCTTATTCACACAACAAATTCATAAAATCCAAAAAGATAGTTTCGAATAATTTAGTTTTGTATCTTAGGCTAATCATTTCAAATGTAAAGAAGACCTTTGTTACAATCATTGTAATAAATGCAGGTTTTACTTTTTCCTCATGAAAACAGTATGTTTTGGGCTTCAGTTTTCTTCATAGCCCCTTTGGCTTTCTCACAAGCATTGAGAACCCCTCCTCCTTACCACTCAGACATGAAAACAAAAGGTCTGCATGAGGTCAAATAGATTAGCTGAGTAAATCAAATTAGGAAATGAAGAATCATCACTTTTCAAAGCTGGCTTATGACAGAAGAAAAACATTTCTCTTCATTATTTGATTTTTATAATCAAATACACTCAAAATTATATTCTTGAAGAAAAAATCAGTCACCTAGAAGTCAAGCTAAGTTTCTGCTGGTACTTTGCTAAATGTACTTGCATAGGCAGGATACTTGTAGCTTTGAGTATTTACTTAACCATATCAGCTGTGGTGGCAGCTGCAGAGACTTGCAGTGATGACAGGTGGGTCTCCAGAGCACAGAGAGCTGACACAGGTGCTTGTGATACCTTCTGTAAGAGCGATGCACTGGCACAGAGCTCTCCATTTGAACTGGAGGCTGGTTTCACATGTCTCCCATTCCTCTGAGAGGCAGAGATGATGCCTCACAACCCCTGGATTCAAAGCACAAAGAGGTGATGATTTGTGCTGCCTCCTATGCGAAGGTGGGAGGAAAGGCAGCAGCTTCCAGCCATACCAATGCAGGAGCTATAGGGTCTACCCAGCCTGGCTACTGCCATTCTCTGAAAACTGCAGATGGAGAACTGTCTTGGCCCAAATGATAACAGTTTTAAATTGACAAGGTAAGATTGTCAGGAAACAGAATGTAAAATGTTAGAAAATACATTTTCATTCATACCTGGGGCAAAGGTTTGGTTTCACCTTTATCAGATATGTGGCTGTTAGACAACTTCATTTATATGATAAGTCAGATATACTGCTTGTAGCAAGAAGCTTCCAATTTAAGTTGATGGAACAGAAAATAATTATAAACAAAGGAACAGAGAGGTTCCCCCTAAAGGCCTACAGCTTTTTACTTAGTTGAAACCTGATGTCAAAAAGCTCCATTTACTGCCATAAATTCAGCTCCTGGGTGCAGAAGAGAGCTTTGAGGTAACTAGTGAAAAGAGAACTGAACTTTTTCTTCCGTAGGTATTATACCTGCAGACATTTTGCAGGTGTAATTAAAATGTATCTGCTGTTGGATTTCAAAATAGTTATAAAATTTTCTCATCTGCTAAAACCCTTGGGGCTGAAAACTAATAGTCTTAATATTTGGAAATTTGGAGTCTCATGAGCCAGAAAATAAAACTGCTTCTATGCTGTGAAATGCAGAACACATGCAGAATAAAAATATGCTTACTTGAACAATTTATTTGTGTTTCAAAAAATACAAGTTGTTTGTTTGTAAGCATGAAATAAAGCTTTTTCATACGTAAAAAGTAGAAACTGGAACAAGTTTGAAGATCTACTTCAGAAGGATCTCATTTGCCCTCTCCCCATCAGAAAACCTGAAAAAGAGGTGGGTTTGCAAGAACCAGTTACATGTGCAGCCTTCATTTCCTGACATGTAAATATTCAGTCCAGAGAGATCCCGCATTGCAAATGATGTCAGCTCAACTGTCGTCTGTACAGCTCATCTGTATGCAAGTCAAGGCTGTTCTTAGTATTCACAGCCTGGTGACAAAGTTGGTTAATGAGGAAACCTATTGATCTGTAGCATTTTCTTTTAGAAGTTTAAAAGCAAAAGAGAACTGTGAGAATGAAGTGATTGCTGTTCTCTAACATGACAGTTTTCTCATCTGCTCTCCCCCATGTGCCATTATTCTGGTGCTCCTCGTATGTTGCACCCTGGTGATGGCAAACATGAAGTGCAAGAAGCTCCACTTTTGTTCACCGCAGGTGCGAATATCTGCTTCCACCTTTATGAGCATGTGACCAGTTATACAAAATTACTTATCTGGTAAGTTTTAAGTTTCTTATTACCTCCTGAAACTAAAATTTCATTTCTGTATTTCAACAGAAGGTTGAAAATCTTGCCTGTGGGAACTGGTCACAGAAGAATCTTTCTGTAGACAGCAGTGATTCTCACTGCATGGCAATATCAATCATTGAGTTAGATCTCTTGATAACCTCTGTAAGACTAAAGAGAGGGGCCCTGACTCCGCCTGCCTTTGCACCAGCCTGGGAAGGGTGTACTCCTCACTGCTGCTGTGGTGTTCTAGAGCTGCCTTTTCTGAAGGAAGGAGTGGTACCAAGGAGAGAACCTGCTTTGCTTCAGCAATGGAAATACATACTCTTTATATTGGGCATTTCAACTGGAAAATTGAAAACAAGAAAGGAAGCATGAGAAATATTCATTTCATTAACCATTAGGTCAATAATGCTGATTTTTCATTAGTTACAAAAAATGTATTGAGATGTAAAACTCATTACTTCTATTTGACTATTTTATATTTTTTACATTTACAAAGCACAGAGGGTAAAATTCTTAGCTGGAAGGCCACTAAAACATGAGTATTTAAGTGATGAGTTTGATTCATGTTTTTTGTATATGGCATGAATATAAAGCACATTGATCTGCATGGGAAAGCAAGAACTGACTACCATGTCTGATGTTGCTATTTCACTGTGAGCAGAAGTGGGATGAGCAGCCCAAAAATTCCTACTTATTTTTTTTATTGTATTGCACAGATACAAGTGACAGGGCACAACAGGCTAGTTGAAACCCACCAGATTATATATCCTGTTTGGTAAGCATATTTTTTTTTGATAGTTGGACCATAGATGGCTCAAAACTGTGATCCACAATCTGGAGTAAGGGTGACTTTCCCCTTTCCAAAGCATCAGCACTTTGGAAAAGCTGTACAAGTGTTGTTCCCACAGCAGTCAATCCTCTTTTCTTTGTGCTATTTGGAAATAACTCCCAGTGACTTCATGACAAATATAACAGGGCTTGGCAAAAATAATTTGATCCAAATGCCTACTTCCCTGGCACTGACAATATCTCTGTTAGGATCTTAAGATGCCGTCTCTTAGAAGCAGTCTATGGACCCTCAAGAGTTTGCCGTGGACTAGAAGTGCTTGCCCTTGAGTGCCCTTGGCAAGAAATTCACAGTGGTTCCTGAAGACTAGAAATGCAATGTGTTGGTAAAGTAGAGCCCATCCTGTTTGATGGATTGTTAGGTATTATTCCAACAGGTATTATTAAACATTCTTCGTTGTGCCAATTGTGTTATCAGTAATTTTTCCATCTGTCCTCATAGTTTCCCTTTGATTTGTTGCTAAATGATGGGAGTTGGATCATTTCATATAGACTTGGCACTTTTTCATTATCAAGTTAATGATCTGTTCAAGTTTAACTGTGCAACTTCTTAATATGTGAGTCCGTTCCAGAAATCCTGAGCCCCCCTGCTTTGTGTCTATTGCTAGTCTGGCATGTTCTCTTTCTCCAGAGAATCACACTTTCAAAGTAATGTGCATCTTACTGGGTGGTTGAAAGGTGAAGTTCCTTAGCACTGCAGGAACTCACCTACAGGGATAATAATTTATTTCGATGTTAAGTATTAAATTAAAATTTTCCCAAATCTGCATTAAACAAAAATTTTTCTTCATTTTTATTGGGTTTTACTGCTAAAAGTTGATCATAAGTCCCTGTTTTCACCTTCTTTAGTCTCATTTCATTCTGAGAAATCAAATTTCAGGGAGCAAAAGTTTTCCTTTTCTCAAGTTCTCTGTGCCAACACTCATGGGTAATTTGGTGCCAGTCACATGAAGCTGCCAAACCACACAGAATATCCTATGAGCACCCCCAAGGAGTGCAGCCATGGTCTCAGTGATGACAAGTGACATATTGCTTATTAAAGATAATATCTTGCCAGCTCCCAACCCTCACTCCCTTTTTCTTTCTGCAGTTGCAGAGCTTGTGAAACCAGGCTTGTCTGTCAGCTAGTCAAACCTTTTTATTTTTTTTAATCCGCTTAGTTGTATATCAGAAAGTTTCAGGGTGCAGTTACTGCGCATCAGGGGAGCAGGCTGGTCAGTCCTCCAGGCTATGGCCATGCTGGTAAACGCTGCCAAGACCTGGATGTAGATGCTGAACCATGACTGCCTTTGTGGTTAAACTGCTGGAGACATCTCTGGAATTCGGGACCATTCCCAAAAAGTGGTTTGGATGCAGCCACCCTGCTTCGAAGGCTAAGCATTTTTACTTGCATGGACATGGGCAAACCATAGCACCTGCACACAGAAAAGTGTAGAAGTAGCCTCCGAGCAGGCAATGGTGACTGATCTCTTGTTCAGCCTTTGGTAATTCCTTAGGGCTGTGCATAAAGCTAATCCAGTGTTTGGGACTCTCTCAGAGGTGAAGAATGAAGCTGAATGAAGGTGAAGCTGAATGAAGCTTACCCATTTTAAAGTCTGCCCAGGAAAAATATCTGCTTTTCTGTACTGGTATCAGGAAGTTGAAGACCTAGGTTCAGTTTCTGTCTCTTCCTGAACTGAAGGAGATCCCCATCCCTCTCTCCACTTCCAGCTGAGCAACCTGATCACCAGGCAGTTATGCCAGCAGCCACCTTCCTTGCTTCTGAAGAAAAGTGCCTGTGTAGAGATCACAGCAGGAGAGTCTAAGGTGATGGAGGTGACACTACACCATAGTGCTTCAGAGCACTAGGGTGACAGTGTGGAGAGCAGGGAGCGCAAAACTCTGCTTCCCAGGCCCAACTTCCAGGAATAAGAATGCCCATAATGACTGGAGTCTCTTTGGGCTGGAGCTTAGGCTGTCAGCATGCATTCTCTGGGCTTAAACAAAGTTAAAGGAACTCCTTGCATTATTCCCAGATCACAGCAAACTTCTTGTACACTGTGGAATGCACATATCAATGCCTGGCTAGGTGTCTACTTTGTCATCCAGGTTACACTGAAAAAGTCACTCAAGTTCTGCCTAAAATATCAATGTAGATTTTCTGAATGTTTCCAGGAGGTAAACAAGAACTTTATCTGTCTACAAATGTAGAAATCATTGGGCACAGAGAAGCCCAAACAGGACATTAAATGTCAGAAAAGCAGAGAATCCTGTAACTCACCAAACCTTGCCCTTATCCTGTACATGTCTCTGGCTACTTCCAACATGAACATATTTGCAGCAAAATGTTGGGATGCTGTTATAATATACTTTTTTGTGGCGGTTTGGTGGGGGGTTTTTTGGGTTTTTTTTGGCTTTTTTTTTTTTGCTTTTTTGTTGTTATTTTTTGTTTGTTTTTTTGGTTTGCCTTTTTTTTTTAAATTAGGTTTGTAAAAGACTTATTTGCAGCTAGTTCTACTCCATATTGTTGACATTTTGAAATAGAGGAATGTATTATTAATTTGTGTAATTTTTATTAGTTCAGCAGCTTGCTCATGAAAGACACTACTGAGACTATAAAACTGAGTTGCACAAAAGCCATTTGGGAATTGAGCTAGTAAACTAAAAGAGATCCTACAAAAAAAATTGTATACTACAGAAATGTTTGTCAAAGCCAAAAGTCAGGACTTAATATTACATGCTGCCAAAGTTACTGTACATGTTTATGTAATTGATTCATTGAGAAATACTAGGAAAGAGTTGAAAAAGCAACCACAAATAACATATTTTGAACTACTTTTTCATAGAATAATAGAACCATTTAGGTTGGAAAACACCCCTCATACCGTTGAATCCAACCATTAATCCAGCACTGCCAAGGTCACAACTAAACCATGTCCCCAAATGCCACATCTAATGTTTTTTAAGTACCTCTGGCGATGGTGACTCAACCACTTCCCTGGGCAGCCTCTTCCAGTGTTTGACAACCTTTTCTCCAAAGAAATTTTTCCTAATATCCAATCTAAACCTCCCTCTGACACAACTTGAAGCTGTTTCCTCTTGTCCTAATGTTTGCATGGGAGAAAAGACTGACCCCCACCTGGCTACAACCTCCTTTCAGGTAGTTGTGGAAAGCAATCAGGTCTCAATTGAGCCTCCTCCAGGCTAAACAATCCCAGCTCCCTCAGCTGCTCCTCATCGGACTTATGCTCCAGACCCTTCAGCAGCTCTGTTACCCTTCCCTGGACCTGCTCCAGCACCTCAATGTCTTTGAGGGGCTCATAACTGGCCACAGAATTTAAGGTGTGGCCTCATCAGGGGTACAATCACCGCCCTAGTCCTGCTGGCCACACTACTGCTGATACAGGCCAGGATGCCACTGGCCTTCTTGGCCACCTGTGCACAATGCTGGCTCATGTTCAGCTGGCTGTCGACCAGAACCCTCAAGTCCTTTTCTGCTAAACAGCTTTCCAGACACTCTTGGGAGGAGCTCTTGACTCCCTCAAAGGCAGAGAGGCCCTGCAGAGAGATCTTGGCAATTTAGAGGACTGGGCAATGACCATCTGTATGAAGTTTAACAGACACAAGTGCTGGATTCTGCACCTGGGATAGGGAAACCCTTTATGTACTACACACTGGGGGACCAGAGACTGGAGAGCAGCGTGGTGAAAAGAGATCTGGGGATCCTGGTCTATGGCAAGTTGAATATGACTCAGCAGTGCCCTGGCAGCCAGGAGGGCCAACCTGTTCTGGGGGGCATCAGGCAAAGCATCGCCAGCCGAGGGAGGGGATTGTCCCACTCTGCTCTGCAGTGGCGCAGCCTCACCTTGAATATTGTGTGCAATTTTGGGCGCCTCAATATAGGAAAGATATTAAGCTATTAGAGAGCATCCAAAGGAGGGCTACGAAGATGGTGAAGGGCCTTGAGACGAAGCTGTATGAGGAGTGACTGAGGTCACTTGGTCTGTTCAGCCTGGGGAGACCTCATCACAGTCTACAACTTCCTTGTGAGGGGAAGCAGAGAAGCAGGTAGTGATCTCTTCTCTCTGATGACCAGTGACAGGACCCTGCGGAACAGCATGAAGCTGTATCAGGGGAAGCTTAGGCTGGATATTAGGAAAAGGTTCTTCAGCTAGAGGGTAGTTGGACATGGAATGGGCTCCCCAGGGAAGTGGTCACAGCAGTTTACTGGATATCAGCAATGACATTTTCATTAGTATAGTGAACACATTGTTTACTTGAGATATTAATTACAAAATTACAGCATAAATATAAAAATAATTTCAACTAATTGAATTCTCAAATGGCTAATGGATCAACTGGGAAATAATGAGAAATAGATCATGGCCCTTCAGGAAATGGAAGGAACTCTACCGTGCATTGAGTATAAGAAATAATAAAATAGAGAAAAGGGCTTTTGCAGACTAGGAGGATTAGCAGCAAACTGTTGAGCTTGTTGCAGCAGTTTGCTAGTTTACATCCAGCTATGAGGGGCTTTAAGATACATTCTGAAGTCTTTCTGAGGGCTGCAAGAACAAGAAGGTAATGGCTTTGTGCCAATCCTACTGAACAAGTTGCCATAATAAGAGTCAGTTTGGAAAGTAAATCTGTGCCACCATTGGCTTTGTAGTAAGCTCAGCACCAGTCCTTTGCTGATGATGCACCATACCCTGGCCACCAGAAAACCCCTCTGCACTATGTGCACACATTGTGGGTTAGGGCTTGCCCCTGTGCAAGTATTGGTCTCACTCAACATTTTGGTGTCCTGGAGAAAAGGGACCAGTTTGCAATACATACTAAATAAGGAATCACTGCAATCCTCTTGAGAACAGAGAATTAGACAAGAGGATGGAGTGCAGTGTTACAGTTAGAGATTGCTTAGCAATGTTGCACTTGGAAAATGCAAGTAAACAGCAAATGTCTGTATTCAATAAGAGAATAAATGCTAGAAACTGTAAATATTGATACATGAATGTTCAAGCAAAAGCTGAGAATGTGCTGATAGTATTTATGACAAAATTAATCTTTAATTTGCAATGTGGCAATGCTGCAAAGGCAAAGCTCTCTTGGGGTACATTGCCCTGGCAGTAGAGGAACAAACGTACTGCATAAACCAGAAGCTGGGGGTACACCTACTGTGTCCTGTGTTGTGTGAAGACCCACTTCTCACTTATTTGTGTCTATGTAGTACTAGGTTGTGAGTGGTAATTAAAATGAATTTAAAAGATAGGGGAGTAACACAAAGGAAACAAAATTTTTACTGACTGAAAACTGAGCCATAGTTATGTAGCGTGGAGCAGATGAATAATATTTATGGGACAGTGGAGATAACATGATGGCAAACATTTGAGAAATGGCAGCAATGGAAAGTCATAGTTTGTGGAGGATGACATTAGGATAGGGAAAGTTTTGAGGAATATTCCCCAGAAGACTTGATAAGAATCTGAGTTAGAAAAAATAGAGAGAATGAAGTGTTTTGAAATATTTCTGAGGGGAAAATTCTGTCTAGATGGAAAGACGCACCTGGAGACATGGCATTTTTCTTCCATTTTTAGATATGGCAACTATAACCTTCACAGCTGCAGAGAAACATATGACATATCAGATTCCTGTCTTTTGGAAATGAAGTGACAAAAGTTACAATGAAAGGATACCAAGGATACCTTTGACAAGGATATATTTAGGGCTTGATTAAATAGCTGATATACAAAATCCAGTGAAGACTGATTATAAAGGAACCTGCAATCATGCAATAGGTAAAAAAATGCTTTTCATTCCACATGTAATGATTACTGCAAACTTAATGATAAGTGTGATTAGGAGTGATGGCCTATAACTTTTTTTTTCAGACTGTTAAAGGAATTGATTAGAACCGTAATAGAAAGAAAACTTCAGATGAAGCTGTGGAAGACGTTGCTTGGGTAATACATATAATGGAATTTGTTAAGCTGTACAGAAGTGTGTCAGCACAGTCATCCTTGCTGGTCTGAATTAATTTAAAATTTAAAATTACAGAAAACAATAGAAAATTAGTATTTGCAGCACAATATGCTACATGTTAAGAAATTATTAGCTTCAAAGATCCATGAAAGAAGATGAGGTGTACCTGCAGGATTAGGACCAGCAAATCCTGCCTTTCTAATCCTTTCCTTTTTGTCCATTTACTGGATAGGACAGTTGCTGGGATTTGGAAAGCTTTGCATCAGCTCCAGGGCCTGCCCAAGATTTTGTGTTAATCATTCATATGAATTAAGAGAGTTATGTAACAATTCAGTATCGTGGTTTCCATTGGTACCCTGAGCAGGACAACACATCCCAGGCAGGCTCAGTTCAAGACAGCCCTCAATTCAGTGTCCTTCTTTGAGTACCTGCAGGCCCATGCAGTTCAGTTTCAGTGAGCAGAGGAGGTGCCTAGAGCCTTTTGAGGTACTCTAGGATACCTAAACACCCATGTGAACTTCATAGGTACAACCCAGAAAATGTAGAGGTGTTGTGGAGTGTCCTGTGACATTTCAGATGGCTCAACGCTTACACTTAAGGACCTGAATCACAGCCTGGTTCTGTGTTGTCTGTCATAGAAATAAGCACACACAGACACCTGCACACTGACTCCTCATTTTAAGTGTCTTGAACCATAACCTGCCCAGTTATCCACACTTCTCTAACCCTTTGCAAGCAACAAAAGCATTCAGTCTTACATATTTACATGAACTGCCTACCATGCTGCTTCTCCTGTGCCTGTTGCCTGTTCCTGTGGAACTGACCTCCTTGCTTGGACACAATTTTGAGTGGTGGCCCAAATCTTTGGGGCAGTCTGGAGCATACAGCCACTTCTGTCTGAAGCACTAAGTAACCCTTCATGGGTGAGCCCATACAACATAACCTGATACAGAAAATTCCCTTCTTCAGAGAGAGAAAAATGGGTGCACGATGAGGAAGCAAATATTTGAAATGTTGAGGTTTGGGCTGGTTCCAGGCCTGGATAGAGTTGGGAGCATTTCCCAGCATGGCCAGCCTGGTTTACACAGCACTTGTTACTTACCTCAGGGAAACTAGCATTAGATCCCTGCTAAAAGAGGACACCTTAAGTTTAATTCAGTTTTGTTATTAACTAGTAGTAGCATAAGTGATATTTATCTAAGATAAGAGACAAGTGGGAAGATATGAGTACAGAGGCCAATTTATGTCTTTAGCTATCATATTACTGTAGAATTTTAAATTGTAGAAATTAATAGTGATTCTAATGCGCTTTCCCTAACAAGAAAGGTGCAAAATCAGTATACCTGAAGAAGTATAGAAGACAAACAAGAAAATATATTCCGGGCAAGTCCCAGGAGACATCTAATTACTCCTGGAATTAGAAACAGATACTGCAGGCTGCATGGCAAATTACTAAGACAGTTACAATGTGATGAGGTCTCCCAAAAAGTGCTTTCTTAATTATGCTGCAAAAACGTGTTTAAATCATTAGCATGCTAACATGTCTGGTGGATTTTGGGAAATCCCATTTGATTTTCCATGACGAACACATATGACAAACACAAATCTGTATTCCTACAGACTCCCATTGAAAATCCATCCCTGCTCCCTTCCAAGGGATGAGGGAAGTCTCTGGTACTCTGTTCCATTTACATGGCGTTCTGGAAAGAGTACAGAGACAAACATTACATTCAAAAGCTCTGAAAAGACAGGCATTTTAGTGTTTACTGTAATTATCCCTCATTCTTTTGAAATAGTGTTACGGAAACCCTGGAGAAAGGAAACACATTGAGTGGGATGAAGTCATGATATAAAATTAAGGTACTCTATATTCTTAAATTTATAAGAAACTTGGAAAATAATGGAATATGCAATGCAGAAAAAAATTCATCCTCATTCTGTAGAAACATATGAGTGATAGTAAAGAGAGGCTGTTCCTTGCACAAGTGATTTACGTAATTTGTTTCCTCACCCATTTGGCCTTTTGAGTTTCACTTAGCAAAAATGTTTAAAAGAACTGAGCATCTTTCTGTGTTTTGCATTTACACAGGCAAAATACCCCAGAGAAACAAAGACAAATCATCAAAATCTTATCAAATAAAAGTGAAAGACAACTGAAGACAGGATTTTAGATCATGGTTATAGAGATGCTTTCCAGCAGTTGTACTCACTGCTTTGAAACTGACTTTGACTTATTGATTGTAAATGCAAAACTTTCTAAAATATCTTGAGCTGCAGGTGATACAGTAGCTCTCCCTTTGATGAAAGACAAAAAAACTGCTCAAAACCAGCTTGTGTGCAAGAATAATTGGTTTTTCCATCTAAGTTACTTTGCACTGGAGAGCTTTTTGTCTGGTTTATTGGTGAGGGTTCCTGAAGCAATCTGTACTGTTTCCAGCCCATAATGGAATAACGCAACTTCCCTTCATTCCTTTTTTAGGACAGGTTTGATTTTTGTGTTTATATATGAATCTATCATGTGGTTCAACTCCTGCCCTCCTTTCTACAGGTCTCTTGGTTAGTATTTCTGTCCCACACGATAATTAACACATCTGACTTAGGGCAGCTTGTTCTTTTTTCAACCACCTGAAAGACATAGTATATTGAGAATAATTGTAATGAAAGATTATATAATATTCTGTTTGTCATGAAGATTGAAAAAATTACACATAACATATTGAAAACACAAGATAACGAGACTGCCAAAGTTGTGGAAAGCCCATTAATCTTGTTAAACTTAGGAGAACTTGGTGGCAGTAGATCACAGCTTGTTCTACCTGAGAGCAAGGAAGATACTCTGAAAATTTTGGGTCAGCAATAGTTAAAATGTAGTTAAAATGTGTGATCCATCATGAAACTGTATATAGAGCCACAGTCTAATATTTGGAAAAGGTGAATCGATTTTTTTAGTCATTTTTTTACTGTGCTGTGCTAGCAGAGAAAAACTGGTTTGCCTTCTTCTAATAGAACAAGTCCCACATCCAACCCATATATGCAGAAGATATCCTGTACTCACACTGATATACTGAATATAAATGACAGTGAGCAGATTTTTTCCCCATTCCCCATTTTCATTTCTCACAGTAACTTTCAGTGTATTTGCCTTCTGTTGAGGACCCATTTCCTTAATTATGCACTGTAATGACAAACCCTCAGCTGAGCAGCTCATGGGACAGGTCATTAACCTTGTCTTGTTGGTAACATTTTCTCATATCATCTACACTGTCACCTTCTGGCTGTAATTCACTCTTTCATCTGAAAACATTTCTGTGAGAGCAAGCACAGCACATAGATCTGTCAAATCCAATAGCTCACTTAGGCACATTGCTGCTGTCAATTGGCAATGCTGTCAAAAGGCTCAGCTGAGACACTGGGAAGGCCAAGCAGCAATGAGGACACTGTCCGATGGAAGGACAAATCACACCATTATGTGTTCTAGTTTAATAATGGCAGATAAATACATTTGAAAGGCTTGTGTCATTTTTTCCGAGTGTTTGTGGGATTTCTTCATTCTTTCCTGAGATTCTCCACCGAGACTTCTGTACTTGAGATTTCAGCACAAGGGTATTTTTTCAGCATGAACCCCTGTTACAAAAGCGGGAGTTGGGGGTGGCAGGAAGACTATATGAAAATTATTGCAAGTGGAAAGGGCTGGATATAGAAAAACAAGCAGCTGTACGGTTTCCTGATCTGATAAGGCATGCTAGAGGAATAGCAATGTGGATGGTGTGCACATACAAGAGAACTTGGTTCCTGCATGAGACCAGACATGGCAAGAAATTGTATGATCTCTAATAAGAAGCTATGGAAATATGACTGAAGAGTTTTACTGGAGAAAGAGACCAAAAAAGTTTGATTTATCATGGACAAAAGTTAACCTGGATTTGCTGTGGTGATTTAGCAGCTGCAAAGTGTCACTGACTGTTTAAGAAATTATTTTGATGAAATCTTTAATTATCATTTCCGGATGATGCAAAAAGAGGAAGTATGAGCCATCTCTCGAACTCTACAGGGTCTTTTTCTACCTTTGCCAGGTTCTGCTCTTATTTAACATCTGGGGACATTTTGGAGAGTGACAGTAAGAAGAATAATAGGGAGAGGAAAAGTCTGATGAGTTTCTATTTTTCCCTCCTCTGTTGACATTGAAACGTTTGGCAGTTTCTTTAATCTGTCTTTTCTGTTTCATGCATAGGTAGAATTAGAAAGGTAGAACTTTTCTCAGTAATACTTTCCATGTGAAATTATAATATTTTCCATGAGCAAAGGATGAAAACACAAAAAAGGGCTTTCTGTTTTGCCACACTCACAAACTTTCACTCTCTTCCAGCTTGGTAGAGCTGAGAAATAGTAAGAGAGTGTGAAGAAGAGAAAGAGAAAAAATATATTTCATTTTTAAAAATAACACCTTCCCTTTTATATGCTTGACGATGATTTCTGAACACAACACTTCTTGAAATGTAGCACTTCTAACCCTTTCATACCATTTCACAGCTGGTGAGGATACAACTGAAACCCGTGTGGATAGTACATATACTTCTCAATGCTGCAATAGAAAACTTTGGCCAAGATCTTCCTGACACTTTTAGATTTTTTGCTTTCCATTTTTATAGGCTATGCCTCTTTCTGACAAATAGTTTCTCTTTTAAAACAGGTTTTTGCTCCAGTTATACTTGCAGATGAAAAGTAAGTTGGAAAAATGCTGTCTCTCATTATGGATGTGATAATGTTCCCTGAGGGCTCCTATAAGAGGTTTATTGCTTGTGAGGAATTCCTCCACCCTGAAGAAAAAGAATGAACCTCAGAAGCTCAGTAGCCCCAGGATCAGAAAGTCAAGTTATTGAACCAATAGAAACCACTGATGAGCCAAAGTTAAGACTTGGAGTAAAATATAAGATATATATAGGATATACATGGGCCCCCAGTGCATCATAGACACAATTTGGGTGCCAGTGTTCAAGAGAGGAGTCTAGCTCCAAGTCCTAAGTCTGATTAGATCACAAGAGGCTATTTAAAACAACAAACAAACAAACCCAAACCCTGACCAACCAACCAACAAACCAACCAAACAGAACAACAACCCCCCCAAACCTCCTCCCCCCCCCACCTCCTTTAAGAACATAGCATCCTTCATCCTTTGGTGTGTGGTCCCCAGCCAGAGTTTTTCCACAGCTGCACTGCCAAGGGACCCAGTGTTCTGGGCTGTGCATGGTGTTTCTACGCATAATTACAGGACTGTGATCTGCTCTGAAATTGGCAGGGGGTATCAACCACCAGATTTTGGTCCTACCATCTCACTGGGTGATTGAGAAGCAGGGTAAACCCTGTTGCTTTGGGATGCCAATGCCATTATACTTCCAGCTGGAGCAGTGCTTTCCAGTGAAACAAAAAGCACATCACATCCCTTTGCAGCCGGGACTGTGCGCGATGTTGCGGTTGTGCAAACATGGGCTGACCTGTGCCTGCATCAGGGCATAGCACGGGTGTCCATGGCCTTCCTGAAATCTACAGCCCTCTCTGAATCAGGGTAATAATGTGTGTGTCTAATTTAAGTTTCCTTATTGAAGTTAACACATCAAATGTGTGAAGATATCACCAACAAATGCTGCTTTAAACATCCTACATCATGTGTTGACAGAGTGTTTTGGCTGTGGCCAAGTGGCTTGGCTAAATAAATGTTAGAAAATGTGTTAGAAAAATGCCTCCTTTTGCCTTTCCAAATAATGTAGAGCTGGCAAGTGAATATCTTTCATCTAGAATGGGTTTTGCATAATCCTCTCAATATTCCATTTTAATATGCCTATGTATCTATGGATGAATCTTGATTGTTCTCTAGTGAAATATTGTGAATCAAATCATAGTGACAGAATCTTGACTATTTAATTAATGTCTTAGTATGTAACTAATGCTTGATTCCTACAAATGACAAAATTAACAGCTTTAACTATGTTGTTCTCAGTGGAAAAGAGTACACTTATAATGCTCCATAGTGCTATTTACACCTGATTAATTACTTGTATTTACAAATTGTCTAAATTACCTTGCCATAGAGGAGGATGGGGACCACAGTCCATGAATAAAATTAAAGCTTCATACTTCAAAAGCCAGTTAGGTACACTACATTTGTTAGAAGTGATTTGGAAGCTGTTCATATAAATAATATGTGGTTATTCATACATCTTGCTGTCTTGAACCTACAGACACCTCAGTTTAGATCAAAACTGTCATTTTATGTCATGTCAGTAGAGAAAGGGGGAGTGTTGTTATTGTTATTATTATGATGATGTTTTATGAGCAAGTGGCATTGGAAATGTGGGTCCCCTGTCATCTTTCCACTAGGCACATGTGTCCCATGGTAAAACCAATCGTGCTCATCTATTTCCAAACCCAGTGCTGACACCTGTCACCTGTTCTACTTGTCAATGTGAGTGCTCTTATTTAGATAAGAATTTACTCTGAATATATTTTGGACCTGAATTTTAAGTTCCTAAGTGACTCTCGACCATTTAGTGGACCAAACCAAACTGTATCCCTATACTGTTGAATACCATGCTAGGATCCAAACTTCACAACTAAGTTTGTGACTTAGCAGAGGCTCTTCTAGGCAGCCCTGATCCCTTTTCTGTGCCAAGTACCAGGATTTGGTCTTATTCATTGCCTATGGAAATCAGGACTCACAGACTCATGGCCTTTGAAAGCCAATAATTTTCTATCTGTTTTAGAGAGGGCAGCAGATTAAATGAGGTGCTTTGCAGAACTCACACGGAAGCTCATGGCATGTTTTCTAAGAGGCTGAATTCACCAGTGACAGCGAGAGGAAGAAATAGCCCCTGGGAAATTATTTCAGTGGGAAAAATGAAAAACATATGTCAGTATTGAATGGATGTTTCCAGGTTATATGCTGAATTTGGAACTGGGCTAGAGGAATATAAGGGGTTGATCAAATAAAATACAAAAATAATACAAAACCAAATAACACAAAACCCAACACATTGATGTATATACATAGAAAGTAAAAGTTTACTAATAAGTCTCTTGATAATTTATTATTAATTATTCCATTAAGTATCCCAAATCATCAGCTTTCTTCTTGATTCCTTTTGGTAATTTCTCAACTGTTTCCTAACACCCTATTTGTAAAAGCGTGAAGAACATTGAATAGACACGGTTCAATAATCTTGATGACAACCAGAGAAGTTCTTTAAAGTCAGAAGTAGAAGAATAGCTATCCTTTTATGCCTTCTCCTTAGAAATTATATATTAAAAAATACAGCTCCTCTTCATGGATCATTAAGAGCAATTGTATTCTGTAAATGTATTCCAAGACAAAATTGAAGTTCACATATATTTTAAAGACTTTATTGAGTCCTAGATGAGAATACTATTTTATTGATTGAAATCATCACAGATAAGGAAATAAATTTATTAGTCTTATTAAAAGAGTAAATTATTTTTAAACATTATTTTCTATTTCGCAAAACAGAGTGTATATTAATGTAATGAAATCACATAAGAAATGAAATGCAGATGTCACAATAAAAATCTTGCGCTTCATTAGATATTTTTTAGATGCTTGGTGTAAACTGCACAACTTTCCCCTTTTTTTCCACTCTGGTGAACAATCACAACTATAATATCTTCTGTGCAAATGGAAAAAAATAGTAGAATAACCAGATCTGAGATGAATAAGTAACATTTCTTCAGATGAAACAAGCATGAAAAGCATAACTGAAAATAGATAACTGAGAGATGATAAGTTTATGAAATGGTGAAGATTATTAAAACCAGTGTATTAGCCTGCAATCTCCACTGCCAGGGGCAGCTCCTCCTGCACTGTTCTCCATCCAGGACTGTTAACAGTACAGGTTGCTGGACGTGTGTTGAAGAGTTGGTAACAGCATTAGCAATATTGAGAGCTCATGTAAGATGGCAAAGCATTCAAAGCCTTTTCTGCCCCTTCATTCATCCTTGCACCAACCCTTGAGGGAGTCAGGGGAGGGAGTCAGGGAACTGATACTGTCTTTATTTTCCAGCCAGGAAAATGAGGATCTGGGGTATTGAAGTGTAAGTGCAGGCAGACCTTGGGGAGAGGAGATGCCTTCCGGGGGAGACAACCCTGTCTGTAAGGGCTGGTGCAAGGATGAATGAAGGGATGGAAGAGGCTCTGAATGCTTTGTCGTGTTACATAAGTTCTAAGTACTACATAGACAGTGCCTCTGTGCAGTCTCAGCACCCAGCATGAACTGTCGTGGTCAGGGTACCAACACTCAGCATTCTGGCAGTTTTTTCATCTGGGCAGAGGCAAATCTCCATGGATATAGCTATCTATTCTTTTTCCTCTCTCTTATCTAGATCCTTATCTAGATCTTTTCTATATACAATGTTGTTTTGGATTGATCTTGTAAGGACAGTATCATGTTCAAAAAAAAAAAAAGGAATTAAGCTCTCTTACTCTAAGGTGGGGGAATCTGTTGTACTGTGTAATTTTGCTGTGTTTCTATTCCATGTTTCTTCCTTGCACGAACAAGCTTGTAAGTGTTCGTAAAAGGGATATGGCACAAGGCTCAGGATCTGGACTCTGAGACTTCCTCTTTTTTTATTTTTTCTTACCTACTGGAACTGTTCTATTTTGTATAAAACAATTCATATCTGCTGGGTCAGCAAGGAATACTGCTCAGGAATAAGAGACTGACTTGATACCAACATGGTATTTCAGGTCTGTACAAAGCACAGAGTCAGCTCTTGGCTCCCAAACAAGCAAAGTGCCACTCTCAGAACTGCTGTGTTTTTTGCTGGGGAAGGTCAGACAGGTCAGAACAGATAGATCAAAAACAGAGACACCTGCTCTGACGCAGATCTCCATAGCCAGGTGGTTGAAGCAGGGGCATGGGTTTGAACTTCACTTTGCTACAAGCCTGATAACTGTTTTCATCCACAAGACTGCTGACAGCATTTTGGGTTTGGCTTTGTTTTTTTTATTTTTAATCTGATGAGAAGTTCTAGACTGAACCTAAGAAACAGTCCTGATGAATTTTTTTTTCTTTTTATTGACTGATTTGCCCCAACAATTTTGGCAAAGTGGCAATTCACAACAAAAATGTTCCATCAAGAAGCCTCAGGTTAGTTCAGCTTTAAACCCTCAGACTGAACTTTATGGCATTTGCATTAGGATGCATTACAGCAGTTCACTTTTCATACTTACAGTTAATTGCATGGTGCTTTTAAAATACTGCAGCCAGGAAGAAAATCATAAGTTATGTGTGCATCATCATGTGCTCCAGAAAATACCTGCTTTCAAAAGAAAGTAATTTTAGAGGCTCCCATGTAGATGATGGGTGTCACGCTTGGCAGAGCAGGGAGCACCTGCCAAGGACAAGCAAGGTCACAACACAGGAGGTGATCAGAGGCTGGAAATAGAAGGAGGCATGGAGTGGACTGATTTCATTTCCAAGACCAGGGCAGTCTCTGGCTAGCTTCACTGACATTTTTTACTGACAAGCCTCTCAACTAATAAGCTTGTGAGGATTACAATAAGGCTAAAAGAGTATAAACAGTAGGTGCCCTGCCCTTGCAGGCAAGGTAGTCCCTGCAGACAAGTATCTGGGGAATGTTGTGTTCAAAAAAGTACACAACATGGTGAAGGCATGATGCAACCTGGCAACACTAAGAAACAACCTGTTGCTGTTTCAGACAGCCAAAGCTGTCTGAAGACCAGCAGCAGAACTACCATGGGTACAGAAAACAATATTTGAGACCCCTAGCTCTACCTCCAAGTATGCTTCCTGGTAGCCTCTGCAGTTCTTCAAGGCCAGGTCTGATGGTCCTTTCTGTCTCAAGCTGAGGGCCTCGCTGGATAATTACCTTTGGTATTTCTTGACCGAGGTTTCATTTTAATTTTGAATACTCCTAACTGATGGGCAAGCCCTATCATTATTATCTCATAATCTCTTGATGCTCCCCCTTTGACACTGCAGGAAGATGCATGTATGGAGCAGGTTTTTTGGTTTTCCTCCATAGAAGACCTCCTCCATATGATTTGGCAGGCAGGTTGCCAGTATGTACCCAGTGGTTTCCAGCACCTGCTCAGGCATCTGCTTTGTTCTTGTTTTGCCCTGAAATTGGAGAATCATAGAATGGTTTGGATTAGAAGGGACCTTAAAATCACCTAGTTCCAGCCTCCTTGCCATGGGCAGGAACACCTTCAACAAAAGCAGGTTGCTCAAAGCACATCCAACCTGGCCTTCAACACTTTCAGGAATGGAGCATCCACAGCTTCTCTGGGCAACCTGTGCCAGTGCCTCACCACACTCACAGTAAAGAATTTATTCCTAATATCTAATCTAAACCTACCATCTTTCAGTTTAAAGCCATTACCCGTTGTCCTGTCACTATATGCCCTTGTAAGAAGTCCCTCTACAACTTTCTTGTAGCCTCCTTTCAGGTGCTGGAAGACAGAAATGCAAAAGACCTTCTCCATTTGCAATTCTTTAAAGTGAAGCCTGGCTATTTCCCGTCCCATGCTCCAGCTCTTAGATAACTAAGCAGATTGTATCATGGATTTAAAGACCTGAGCAAGACTTGAGATGAAGACATTTAGAGGATGAATTGGGTAAAGGGAAGTGGGAAGGAAAGAGAAGGGAAAGGAAGGGAAGGGAAGGGATGGGAAGGGAAAAAGGAAGGGAAGGGGGAAATAACTTCCTCAAATGCTTGTGCAAAGAGTCTGAATGAATAAAGACAACTCCATATATACATGGGGCTCTTTTTATTAGGCTGTTTTGGAGAACTGTGAAGATCCAGGTCTTCCCTATGCCCTTTGAGTCTGGCCTAGCAGCTGTTTTTGTACTAATCACTCCAGAAGGGCTCCTTTATTGAAGCATGAAACTGCATGCGATGAGTGATACTCTGTCCACACCTGCAAAGAGCTTGAGGTATCAATAGGTAAGACAGGTGAATGAAGTACAGTGTTCCTCATTTTGCTTTTTGAAAGTAGTCAAGAAGTTAGAGGAAGTCTTCCACTTTTGTTAAAATCAATTATCACGCATCTTACTTCCTTGTGTGTACCTAAACACCCAAATTCTATTCCTTTTCTTTTATTAAGAAAAGATTTTTCCCCATGGAAGAACATATGAAGCAATAATTAGCTTTTGAGCTTCGTTAAGTACCGAGTTTCTGTCAAAAATAATCACGTCTCTTCTTAAAAACATTTTAACAATGATGAACCTACTTTAGTCCAGCTATTAAGTACATTTTAAACAGCTTTTTAAAAGTTATAAATAACTTAAAGCCAGCTGATTGAATGCAGAAAATGGGAGCAGCAATTAGAATAAAGCCATCATCTTTTTCATATCACTGTGGAAGAGTCAAAATGCAGCAGTTTAAATTCACATCCTAAATTCAAGAATGACAGGGTTCTTTAGTGTAACTGGTTTCTATTAACTTTAAAAAGGGTTAGCTTTTCTGATTAAATAATATTTAAAACAACCATCTAATTTTATCTTTTTTACTCATCATATTTCATTACAATACAAAAAATAAAGACCAAACCAAACTGATAAATACTAATGGCCTGTCCCAGTTTTAAAACTTCTGTTACCAATTCCTGTTCAACTGCAAGACGATTTTGGCCCCATTAAGGTGGTATATACCTGTACTCACATATAATTAAAAAGTGGTATTGTTGCTACTACCTTTATAGTGTTGCTTTTATACCCCTCCTACATAGCAAAACACATGCTGCCTACACTGTGACACAGAAAAGAGAATGCTTGCAGGAGTGAACACTAGGAGAGTAGGTTCAGATCAGCTCTGCAATGCTTTGGCAAATATAGTCTCTTCATTTTTCAGTATAAATCTTCACCTTATATTTTTTTGAGAAGTTGTATGTTTCTGGCACCTTAATGTTAATGTGACATTTTAGTAACCTTG
The DNA here is from genome assembly GCF_025592945.1 of Manacus candei. Taxonomy (NCBI): domain Eukaryota; kingdom Metazoa; phylum Chordata; class Aves; order Passeriformes; family Pipridae; genus Manacus; species Manacus candei. The sequence goes on from NW_026138059.1 coordinate 4,290,776, forward strand.
TGGTGGTTTCACAGCTCCCAAAAATCCAATTTCCAAGCTCCCCCACAATTTACCTCAATGTGAAAGAGAAGTTCTCAGACAAGCATCACTCAGCATGGGGGAATTGTATCAAAATTTATTACTAACAGAATAAAAACTATAGAAACTAAAAAGCAAATAAATATACAGTATTAATATAATTGCTACCATCCCTGGGGCCCTCCCACATCAATCCAGAAGAAGAACTCTCCAGGATGATAGCTAAAGTCTCTCTCTCATTGGGGTATCAAGGAAGGGGTCTTCTACACCCCTACCAGCTCCTTAGTCTCTGCCGAGGTCTCCTCCTGAGTTGCAAGGGAACACTTGCTCCATCAGGTCTTCATCACGAGCTACAGAGAGTCAGCTTCTGAGTCCTTTCTCCCTGTTTCGTGAAGGTTCCTTCCAAGGAGTAAGATTTCAGGGACTTCTCCACTTCGAGTCCACTCTTCCTCCCCAGGCTGCAGGACTTCTGGGTGTTTGCTCAGTCTTTTATACCCCAAATAGTTTTCACCAAAGTCCTTAAGCAGAAAAAGCCTGTTCGATTTGGCTTCTCTCTATCTCAGCTGCTGTAGCTTCAGCTCGACTTCACATGGCGGGGGGTGGCCTTCTCCCCTGCTTCCTCATCCTTCAGTTTTTGGCTGCCCTCATCCAAACCTATGCAGGGCACCTCCGAGCCCCTCGGCCCGTCTCTGTTGCTCAGTCTCAGCTCCAGGTCACTACCTCCCTCGCCATTGTGGGGGAGGTGGCAGCGAGATTGCTTGAAGTTCTCTCCTCTGCCTGGAGTTCTTCCAGCTCTGCCTCACGATCTCCGCTGCTTCTCTAGGGTCATAACATCAGCCCGACCTGCTCCGGGCCACCCCTCAGCCCATCTGGCTCGGCTCCAGTGCCGTGCCTGCCTGCCAAGGGGGGCTGGCTCCAACCGCCGGCTGGCCTCTCGATCCTGCACCACTGCCTCTCCAGGGCAGTGGCAGGGGGAAAACCCCCTAGCCTTTGGCCACAGCACCCAGTCCACTTTTAACACTGTTCCGGGCTCCCTGCAGCCTGGCTGGGGGAAAAAGAGGGCCTGGCCTCCCGCAAGGGGCCTACCTCTCTCCTCTCTCTCACCTCATGGCCCCAAATTCTTTCTCTGCCAACAACTTCCTCCCTGTTGTTGTAATATGCTAATTTAACAGGGGTGAAACACAGCTCTGACTGGCTCTGCATTGGAAACTCACCTGGGACCAACCACTTCCCGCCCAGGGGAGTGAGTGAAACCACCACAAACCTTTAGGTACCATTTCAACAGTCAGCAGTATAATTAGCTGCAAGTGGGGTCAACTGAAGACACGGAGAAAGCCTTGCATCTGAGATAGCCTGAGAGGTAGAATCATAGAATCTTGGAATGGTTTAGGTTGGCGAGGACCTTTAAAGGTCATCTAGTCCAAACCCCACTGCAATGAGCAGGGACATCTTCAACTAGACTAGGTTTCTCAGAGCCCTGTCCAACCTGACCTTGAATGTTTTTAGGGATAGGGCATCCACAATTTCTCTGGGCAACTTGTGCCAGTGTTTCACCACCCTCATTGTACAAAACTTCTCCTTTATCTGGTCTAACTGCGCTCTTTTAGTTTAAAATCATCACACCTTATCCTGTTGCAACAGACTCTGCTCTTTCTTACAAAGCCCCCTTTAGGTACTGGAAGGCCATAGTAAGGTCTGCTCTTCTCCAGGCTGAACCACCCCAACTCTCTCAGCCTTTCCCCACAGGAAAGGTGCTCCAGCCCTCTGATCATATTAGTGGCCTCCCATGGACTTGCTCCAACAAGTCCATGTCTTTCCTGTGCTGGGCACCCTGGAGCTGGATGCAGCACTCCAGATGGGGTCTCACCAAAGTAGGTAGAGAGGCAGAATCCCCTCCCTTGACCTGCTGGCCACGCTGCTTTGAATGCAGCCCAGGACATGTTTGGCTTTCTGGGCTGCAAGGGCTCATTGTCAGCTCGTGTCCAGCCTCTCATTCGCCAGCACCCCGAAGTCTTTCTCTGCAGGGCTGCTCTCAATGAATTGTCTCAGTACTGAAGGAGTATTATCTTGTGATTTACTTCATCCTTTTTTCAGGTAATTCTATTGATAGATTTTTATATGCCCCTTCATTTACTGTGCTGTTAAATTTCCTATTTCCAGAACTAATGGATTTCCCTACTCACTGTTCTATAAAACAAACAAAAGATGTTTTCCTCCTATACATGCTATTATAAACATTATTTTTGTCTCAGGGAAGCTTCCAATGCTTCCTTCTGCATTGTAATTATCATAATTATAGGGCAGTGACATTTGCATGAAAGAACAACTCAATTAGAAACACCAGACTATTCACCTCAACCATTGAAAAGTGAAATGAAACAAAACTAAGTTGTTCTCTTGGTTTGAAGTCATAACACTACTAAAATGACTGGCAATTGTTATGGTACAATTGAGAACAGGTGTATAACAAATGCAGGACTCCTATGCCAAAAGGACTGGAAATACTTTCCCATGTCCTAGGTCCAAGGTAAGTCACTGGGATGCAGCACAAATGGATTTGGCATGGAGGCTGCCAGAGGGACTTCCATCTTACACCTCCTGCCATCCTGGAGGGAAGCAACACCACCCCAGACTTCCTAAACACTTGTCTGTGTGCACAGTAAATCTGTGGGCCCCCACGTGTTCCCAGGTTGTCCATATTCTGGTGCTTGACTTTCAACACATGCTCTCAGCTGTAGTAAGGACCAATTCCCTAGTCAGCTCACAGCTTACCCTAATCAGGCACCAGTACACCAGCACACAAACAGTGCACTAACAACTCTATTAAGAGTGCTTTTACAGAAATGCACTTCTATTAACAATGTCATTGACATAATAACAGCTGCAGAGCTTCCCACAAACACTGGAAGAAACTAACAGCAATTCACTTTATTTATTCTATTCTTTCTCCTTGATTTTTTTTTCCAGGATTGATTGGTTGTTTACTACTTACCAAACATAAGCCGGATTTTAATGACCAAATAATTTTTCACCAATCTTTAAAAACCTTCGCCATGCAGTGAATTTTTCTGGTTTTCCACAAGGTCTTCAGACTTTCAAACTAAAAGAGAAGATCCTGCCCCCAGGCCTCACTTGGACATCACTAGATGGCTCTGGGACATCACTTGGTGGTTTTACAAAAAGTAGAATTTTTCCCCAGAGAAAAAGGATAGGAATCATTCTGCTGTGTTGTGTTTCATGTCAAGTCATGCAGCCAGCCTACTTCCTGACAAATTATTCTATATTTTATTGCCATGAGTAAAGACAAGTAGCAGGAAAGCATATTTTAACTTGGTTGTAGGAACAGTGACTATTTCAGCAGGGGAGGGGGACACACTTTTCATTCATTCACTTTTCATTCATGCTCTAGACATGGATTACTGAAAAAATTGTTCAAAATCAGATTCAACTGAGAAGCATCAGTTTGCAAGTTCTACACTGCCAGCTCAGGTCTGACAGTCATTGGCAATGTTCAACTCTGCCCTGACTCTGCTGTGCCTCCCTCTAAGCTGTTTGCTACCTCTTTGCTCTGTGCAAAGGCTGTGGGCAAGAGGCTGAGCACCAGCAATGCTCAGTGGTTGGAATGGAAAGGCTTTGGCACCGTCGCAGACACTTGGGACCTGACTCTGCATGGCACAAGGAGGCTGTGTCTCCTTCAAACTTCCAGGCTCTTCAAACAACCCTTCACTTGTGATTACAACAGCAAGCGATGTTAATCCTCAGGCTGGAAAAGACTGAAGAAAATTTTCTTTTTCTCTAAAGTTTACAGGAGAGTAATCTTTTTACCTTCTGCATTTAGCATCTTAGAGCCTGTAGATGTGAACAGCTTTACAAAAGACACTTCCCAGCACTGTGAACTTCAGAGCTCACTTGGCATTTGATGTCTACATGTGATTTGCAACTTCAGAAGCACTTAAAAAGGAATGAGATTTATAATAATTAGTACAGAAGTATGTTTTTCCTATGGAGATATTCTCACTTGACATCTGAGCTGGTTGCCTGGAGCACACCTACATGAGGAGACCCTCACAAACTGCTGCTTCATCACCTTTAAAAAGCCTATGGGCAGCAAGGTGGCCATTCCCAGACAAGTGAGTTCTTCCTTTTTCCACATTCACATGACAGTTTCTGCATTCAAAAAATATTTAGTTCATAGTCCATAACAAATATCCTAGGAGGTCAAATCATGAAATATTTTTGTGTATCTTGAAGGTGTGGGTGTATGGCACTGATTTAGACTAGTCCAACCCTATTGGAAGTCTTGGGAAAGAAACTAGTTTTTGTCATTGGGGCTTTGTCTTGTCATCAAAGCATTATTTTGCTGCCTTGTGATCTGCCAGCTAAGCAAAGAGAAATATTGTGCACATAGTCTCTGCCAAATAACTCCCCAGCTCAATGCTGGATCCTGTCCCCCTATTCTCTACACTGTGTGACTGGCATTTCAGTCCAGGGTTCTCCTTTTGGGAGAGTTTCTACACTCTGTAATACCACCTGAAACGAAGTTAGGGATGGACTGGAGGCAGTTCACAGTGACTGAGCCCACACATTATCTTCCCATACTGTCCTGGCAGGTCTCGTAACTTCACACACCCCAAATCTCTATCAGGCTCTACTTTACTCAATGTATCAAATACTCTCAGCATCACAGCGTGAACCACTCCACTTTCTCCAGCTATGATAACATCTTCATATTTTTTCAAGTTATTGAAATTAAAAAAAATCACAGGAAGTCAGAGTAATGTCCCTCTGCCCAGAGGATATCTGGGATGAATGCTCTGCTATGTGGATAGGGCCATCCAGGAATTAAAAATTGCTTATTGCTGCTGTGAGGTTATTGATGGATCAGAACCTCTGTGGGATCCTTTTAATAACTTTAATATTTCTAAATTAACACAATATAAATAAACAGAAAAATTGTGGTGTGCAGTCTAAATAGTTGTTAAATCACAGTGCTTCTTCCCCGGCTATTTAAAGTATTGTATAACTATCCAGGATATACTGATAAATGAGAGACCTAGTTTACTGTACAACCACTTAAAGGAGGACATTTTTTAAAAAACAAACATATTGTGTATCTTGGTGACAACAATAAGTAAGAGGCTCAATGACAAGTAATTTCAAATGACCTGCAAGAACAGTAGCATTCAATTGACAATTGTGTTAAATACAGTTTGAAAACTTACTTTCAGTTTATTTTGTTCATAAGCACAACAAGGGGAAAAGAAACCCAAGAAGAGAGAATACTAGGAGCTTGGAATAAGAGTAGTGTATAGTGCAAAACAAAAATACTTAATTTTAGCCTGTAATTGAGAGACCTAGTTTAAAATTATACTATATGCAGCATTGGTCTTTATAAAGAAAGAGAAACTGGAAAGAAGTGTTTGCTGAATCATGCTGGCTTTGTTGGCTGCTCAGAAATCCAGTTGGTTGCTGAGTGCTATGAGGAGCTTTCCAGGCATCTCGGAAGTGTGAAGGAGGATTGTTGCTGTCATGGCACAGCACAGGCAGAACACAGCTCCAAAGAGAGTTTGGGCCTCTTGAGACTTTATCATCATCATCATCATCATCTGTAATTCCAGAACTCAGAGTCAGAGGCTATGAGTTGATTAATCCTGAGCCTGGGAATAGCTGGGCTGTATCAGATGCTCAGTTCTTATCCTTCTCTCTTTAATTTAGTATGTGTAGTTCTCTGTACAGAGCTTTACCCTAGAACTGGTGTAGGGATTTTATCATGTCAGATTGCATTTTATATAAAAAATAGATTTCTAAACTCCACTGTTGTACCAAATAAAGAATAAAACAGTGGGTCCCACACTTCTAAACCCCAGATGAACACAGGAAGAATTTAATTTCCTTCTATCTTACAAATAAGTCATTCTTATGAAGTTTTGCAGATAGATGCATGTATTTAGTGCTTGAGGTAATCAGTTCTTGATCTCTTAGGCCAGTTTCAGGCAATTCAAATTTTAAACTTATTTTCCAAAATATGTTTGCTCTGGAAATTGCTTTGAGTGTGTGGTGTGTATGTTGCTATTCCCATTTATGAAGTGAGACTTTGCAGACCTCGAGGTCTGCTCTGCATAGAAAAAAGGTCACCCCACACAGTGGTGCTTTCAGTTTTACTTTGGTACAGAAATAAGGCACATAAATAATAAGACACATTTTCTATCTTTACATGAAATGCTCATACTCTTGGGCCCATTGCACACAGTTGGCCAAGTATTCAGAAAAGTACAGTAAATTAGTAGCTCCTAGCACTGGAGAGGTTAGGAAGAAGTTAGTACACCTTAAACAATGACTTCTTGTATTCATGTATCTCATACATCTGGAACTCTGACTGTATGTAGGGATGTACTGAACAAGCAGGACAATGACCCCAAGCAGCTCACACTGGTGTATCCACCCTCTTATGGCCCCGGGTTTTCTCAGTGTTACTAATTACTGGAAATAATAATTAATTTCCTGTGGAATTTTGTGCTCAAACTTCCCATAAATCAAACTTGGTTTTTCTACTCTGTACAAGCTACATTGTGCTGTACAGCGGTTGCTGATTCTGATGAGACACCTAAGGGGCACAAGTCATGCTGCTGATGCAAATATCTGGTCCCACAGCCATTTTCTTCACTATTTGTGAAATAAAGCTGAATCAGTTTAATTTCACATATCCTGAATTTTTTTCCTATATCTCTGTCTTGGTTTGAGACAATTTGAAGGGCAGGAGACCTCAGACAGAAGTCTCCTCCCTCAGATTCAACATTCCTGGTTTCTCCAATAAAAAGAGAGAGACCACATATACTCAGATGTAAGCGAAAAAATAACTCTTTACCAAGAAGAATGCTAGTAACAATGCTGATAAACCTGGGTTAAACAACTGATAAGAAGTATATCTCTGTAATTCATGGTGTCAAATTCCTACTGATGTCCTGACACTCTCTGAGACAAAGGTGAAAGAGGTAGAGCTTAGTACCAAACACTCTTCTTCCTAATATGTCTTCTCAGAGAAATTTCCACAACATATTGCCTCTGCTCAATAGTAATGATAAATGCTATTGATTTATGGCCATTTCCAAAAGGAATTTAAGAGCATTTTATTTACTTTACTATGTACTTACCAGTGATCATTTCACCTGCTAGCAGAAGATAGCCATTTCTGAGAGAATACAGGAGCTCACATTAAGTACAACAAAGCAATTTGAAATAGGCAATAGACGGTATCCAGTTGAAATTATAAAGATATTTAGGCAGGAAGAATGTAATTACCTAAGATGGAATTTGACCAGGAGATGAAAGCTAATCTTATTCTACCCAGTGGCTACTTAACCTCATATCTATAGAAACATATAGGGAGATATGAAACATTTATGAAAAATAGCATATTATTCCCATTCCTCCCAACATACACACACATACACAGATAATTTACTCTTTCATATAAGGATTTGTTCTTATTTACTTGGCAAAGTTGCTTTGTAAGGTAAGATCAGGAAACTTGCACATATAAAATATGCAGCAGATACACCATCAAAGACTGCAGAAGCTGAAGAAGGAGCAAAATGCAGAAGACAGTGCAAAACTGTGCTGCAGTCTGGTGGAGCTGTCACACTGAATCCTCTGCTAGAAAAAAGGTAACGGTTCTTTACACTTTTCTCATTTCCACAAGGTTCTTTCTGCACCTTCTGACCCCTTGAGTTTTTGCAGACGCTCTCCCAAGGTAGTTGAATTTACCAGCTTACAACTACCCACCTATGTAAAACTTACCCCTTGGCAGGAAATGGGACTCCTCACACCACGGATGTAGACATGGTCATCCTTCTCTTAAGGCAGCTAAGGCTCATGTCAAGCCTTCTTGTATTTCCTTTACAATTAAAGCATTGCTTTCCACTACACTTTCTCAAATGATTTAGGACTTTTTTTGGATTTTGCTCCCCTCTACAGCACTGAGTCCCTCAGTTTTCCTACAGCATGGGACAACAACATATACCTCATTGTTAAAATGCAGTTCTAACAATTAGACTTTTATTTTTAAAGTTTTGCTACAGTACAAGTCCAACTAGGTTTTTTAGAAAAGAAATCCCTTTGTAAATGGTAAATAAACTTGTACCTGAAAAACTCTCGTATATAAGCAACTGTATTTGTTGCACCATTTCTGACTTCACAGCATCCAGAATTAGGGTAAAGGACTAGACATCATGTAAAACCATTTCCAACCACACCTAATACCAGCTATCTTCTACTGTTGCATGGAAAAGCAGAAGTAGAGAGATACAGAGAGAGTCCATAATTTGAATAACAAACTGATTTTTCCTCAGATACTTCTGGTAACAACACGGAATAGTGAAAGAATATGCAAGTGTTATACAGTGTTACCTACAGCAACTGACTAAGATGCTTATTGTTATGTTAAGTAATCAAAAGTAGCTGCAGTCTTAAAAGAATGGCAGATCAACCCTATTTAGGCATACTTTTTAAAATGGGTGTTCATCAACTGTTTTTCTGTAGGAGGAATCAATTAGTAGAACCAAATTGTAACACTGAATAGTACATCAGCAAAAATAGATGAAGTGATCACAGCATCAGCAACTGTCATCTTCTCCCTGGAGAAACAAAGGCAGTTTTTAGCATCTTCATAGGCTGTAAGGGGCAGCGTGGAAAGGAGTGATAAATGTATTTTTCTATATTTCTTTTAGCCTTTTGGTAGTAACAGGGGAAAACTGAACTCTGATAGTACTCTGTTACTGTGATAGTAAATTTTACAAGCACTGAGTGATTTTCTCACTGAGTTAAAGTTTGCTGCATCACTATCAGAGAATTGTCAAACAGCTTTGATTACACAGTAAACTATATACTTATGTCAGTAATAAAACTCTGGTTAATTAAGGTGAATTTCTGACGTACACCAACTCTTTCAGTCAGAGATATGAATTTATGAAGATGAAGTGATTTGTCAGAGCATCTCACTGTGGGTTTCAGTATGCTCCACTGCCACGATTACCTCCTCTTGTCGGGAGCAGATAGGGAGAGTTTCCCAGATTTAGACTGCACTTTAACACGAGACCACATTCAAAAGAGATTAGGAAAAACTAATCTAGACTATCCACTCTCGGGACAGAATCAGATGCTGTGTTGTTTTTCTCTACTTCTTTACACAAAGTGGTTTTAAACCCTGAGGGTAATATAATTTCTTCACCTCTTTGATTGTACTTTTGAGCATAATTTTCTGTAGACTCCCCTAAGCCCAGGCTAAGATCCCACTCCCAATGCCTCCTCTCCTCTGGACTTCCTACCAATAAAGCCTTCCTCTTCCTACCTCTAAAGCCTTCACAGCTTTGAGCAGAGCACTGCCATAAGACCTTCCTTGTTTTATTGTACCACCCTAGGAGCAATCTGACACACCCAAACACCAGGTGCTGCGGGAAGCGGAGCACACACAGCTATACCAGAAATTGCTCTTGACGTCTGACAAGTTTTGTGGGAGGGCCACCTCTGAAGTGACACTCCCTGGACACAGGGAAAGGACTATAGATGTGTAAGGTGATAACAGGCCTTCATGTCTGCTCGTTATTACTTTAACGTTGTCATCTGTTCTGTGTTACATCCAGCCAGAGGAGAGGAGTAAGGCAGTGATAGGACAGACCATGTTCTCCAGGCTTCTTACTGAACACAGCAAAGGTAGGCGGGGGAAGGTTTTTCATATGTGCTACTCAATCTTATTGAAGACCTACTGAACATAGGTGAATCAGTGACTGTGAATTGTAGATTTAAATTTGGTAATTAATTAAAGTATCAGCTTTAATTAAGTTATTAGTCTTTGATACATAAAGGTGCTGTTGAAGTGCAAACCCACTGCTGTGTAGATTTAGGAAGGCTGAAGTCTTGTAAGTAATAATAATTATAACATGAAATTGACCTTTTTGATGAGAAGATTTTGACACTAAAGTTCACAGGCCTATAACTTCCTTAGACAACTTTTGTAGGATGCAGTTTGGAAATAATCTGTTATACAACTACCTGTATTTTCACAGGGGAAAGGCAGGTTTTTACTAGTTCTTGCTAGATACCTGGGATAATGGTAATGAACAGACTGGAATACGATGGTGTGTCTGATAAAATCATACTCTCATCACAGGTCTCTGTATTAAGGGCAGCCCTCCACAGAGAATTATGAGGTGAGCTGATGGGATGGGAACAGCAGAAAGTTACCAGAAGCTAAACTTGATGTAAGTGTACACCAAGCTACCCATTCAGCAACACATCTATATGAGTTCTTTCCCACGGTGATGTAAGCTAGATCATCGTTCTTTAATTGAAGGATAAATAATCTCACATTTATTGTGAGACAAGACTATAACAAGGGCAGCTACTGAAAAAAACTACTTGCCTGATTTATGTAGGTACATCTTATTTCCCCTGGCCGACTTGTTTTATTAAAAGCTGATGATAGTAAGCTGATGCAAAGATCCACTTTTGTAAATGTTTATCTTGGTACTGAAAATGCTGTGATGCTAGTACAGAGAGCAAAAGATAATGGAATATTTGTAATGTGCTTGTTTAGCTAGCACAAACAAAATTGATACAGCAAACTTGTGCCAGGAAGATGGCTTTGTTTTGATAAATTATCCACAGAAGCCTTATTCTCTAAAGGTTGGTTGATCAATCAAGGCTTTCTCTGTTATTTTATAATGTCTGCTGTGCATAGATATCTGCACAGTCACGTAGGAGCTACCTCAGTAGCCAAAGCATGCTTGCTCTTTGATGTTACTACTTTTCACATATTCTTTCCCCAAATCCTCCAAAACAATTTAGAGCAATAATTGCTCTAACAGCAGTCTTCTTCATTACCAGCTTAGCATTTTGTAATTTTTAATTAATTTGTAATTAATTTACTATCGGTTCACATCAGTACAGATGAGGGCCAGCTCTGTTCCCCAAGCTCAGCTCAAAGAACAAGCCTGCAGTTCAGAGCCTCATTGCTTCTCCTGGCAGGGAAGCTCCAGGCACAGGGACTTCCATTGGGCTCTGCAGAGGCCTGGGATGTGTAACCACTTGAGAGCTGAAGTCAGAGCTGGCAGGGGAATGTAGAGGGGCATATTCAGAGCACCTTATAAGTACCTAAGTTAAGCAGTAAGACTACCACGGCATCTAAGTTCAAGAGAATGTTAAGAAATGGAGAGGATTTGGTCTGAGGCTCCGGCTCCCAGGTCCCTGCAGATGCCTTGGCAAAAAAGGATTGGGATCCCTAAATCAAACTGTTGCCAGCTCTGTGGCAGACTGAGCTGCCTTGAGCTCAGGCACTGAAGCAGCTGCCGTGTCTCAGAGTTGCAGTTGCAGATGGAAAGATGTCTACGTTCAGGCTGGAGCCTCTCAGAAGAGCTCTCGAATTCTTTTTTCTGTTTCCTTAAATCTATTTGTCGACCTGCTAGGAACCAGCTTTGCTGGTGTGGATGCCCTGTGCTGATATATTTACAACTCAGGAAAGAGAGTCTGAGGTGTCCCTGGGTGGAAGCTTGCATGAAGGTAAACCCCCAAAATCTTGGGAGGTGATCGACAAATAACAGCCCAAACCATCTTTTATTCTTTAAACAGAAGACAGCTGTCAGAACAGGAGGAAAAGCTGATGTCTTGGGGACTGCAAATGGCAAGCAGATGTGGTGCTTCACTAACTGTCAACTGGTTCAACTTCTGCTAATCTCCTAAGTGCCAATAACGCCTTGTAAACCAGACACTATAGAAAATACATTTCAGCAAACAATTGGGAAAATTTACCCAAATTAACTGTGAATCTCCAGCTGAGCTCTTGCTTTATGACTGCTGCTTTATCATGCTAAGCACAATATGGTAAAGTCTGAGCACAACGTCTAAGTACTTAATCCTACTGACTAGGTTCTGTGCTGTGATTTTTAAGGTTGCCTTTCTTATAAGAGTCTCTGAAGGGAAGAAATTAGAAGTATAGGGTTATTAACAATGATGACTGTATGTATAAAATTTGGAAATATAAATGCATGTACAGTACATGCAAGATACAAACAGGCTGAAAAATAACTATAGATAGTGTAAATCCTGTTGTGGATTCCCAACTCCTTTGAATTATCTCCCCGTGCCTCTGCCTTTTATAGCCATCCTTGCCCCTTCTGCTTCTATAAGCAGCCTTTTTGTAACAAGGAAATGGTACAAATCTCAGAGGATATGTAAAAAAATTCATTAACCTTGGGATGTCAGTTATTTGAGAAACATTACAACAAATTACTTGTGTGTGCATGTTACCAATGTTGTGTTCTGGATGCTATGCTTGTTCTGTTGTAAATGTTCTGCAGGAATGGCAAGGATTTTTAAAGAGTAGAAACTTTAATTTTCTGAGCAGATGAGAGATTTTCAGAAGACTAAAATTTCACTAAGCCAGGTAGATTATCTGCTGTTTCATCTGATCTGACATGGAAAGCCCACAGCATGGATGATATGCTGTTTTCCTCAGTCTCACTGGGCAATGCTCTGTGCATTTGCTGTACAGAGTCCCCCTACAGGATGCTGCAGAGTCAGCCAATGCCCCATTCTCACCCAAGTCCTAACAATCACAGATATTTTTGTGTGACAAGTGCACTTGTTAAGCTTACCAAAGACATCTTACATTTCCGATTTAATAAGTACTAAAATGATTAAAGGTGAAAAAATAATTTCTACCATTCAGGAAGATAATTTCTAAACAATAAATATTTTTTTGCTTTGCTTTACTGCACCTTCCCCTACAGGAAGATATCTAAATGCAAAAAAAAATGTTTAAATTCTTGCATGAAAAACCCTCATTATGACCTTAAAGAAAAAGTAATGGCAAACAGACTGTGACTTCGTATTTCTAGGATCTAAACATTTCTTGACCACAAATGGGATCTAAAACTTGGGATTTAAGGCTGTTATTCTGTAGCAGTCTCAAATACTGCCACTGTATCCAGAGAGAATATCCTAGACTTGTTCTAGAGTAGTCATAGTCAGAATCTTCCCTAAGATATCTTCAACTTCTTTAAACCTCTATTAATTTTTCAGTAATGGTTTGGACTTGAGAAATTGCCATTTGCAAACAGTGCATCCCTCAGTTTCCCCTGAGGAAATGCTGAAATGTGCTCAAACTATCTGTGTTTTGTTAGCTTGTGAATTTTGTACAAGAAGCTACTGGAATTTATAATGCCCATGTAAGCCAAAGAAGTAACACACATCCTGCAGTTTGCAGGACTGGATCCTTAAACTACTTTCTTTTCTGTTCATGTCACCTAGAGAAAAACAGTACTGCAAAGAACCTAAGACTTTCCTGAGCATTTTATGTCAAATTTAGGGAAGAGAAAGATATTAAAGTAAGTAACTCTATGTTATAACTAAAATTTAATTTCTTTGTTTTCCCCAAAAACAAATATATATTTGTTAAAAATCCATAACAATGACAAGTTAAATTAATAACATTCAGGAAAAAATAAAAGAGCAAGATGAAAAATACCCTCTATTTTTTTGAGTACAGAGTATTGGAAACTATTCAGCTAACTCTTCCTTCCCAACTATGGAACCAGGTCCCTCTGGATGTCTCTGCACCTGAACCAATTAGCTGCAGGGACAACTTGGATGGGCACAGTTGCTGGCTGTGAGTGGCGTGTGCGATAACCCTGCTTCCAACGCTGATACATGGGGACAAACCTCGGGTCGCGAGAGTTTAGCAGCCTGCCACCAGATCTCCAAACTTGTGCAAGGTATTCTTGCTGTTGGGGAGGCATAAAGGAGAACAGGGGCAGATTTTGGGTGCTATTTACAGGCTCTTGCTGACACCAGATGATACGAGGGAAAGTACTTGGATACTTGCCTGCCTGCATCAGAAATATCAGTTGGAAGGATTGTACTTCTTGGTACCCACTTCATTACCACTTAGTGTAGTGTTTTGCCAGTTTTCTGTATGGGCCTTGCAGATTTTTTGGTGTGACAGACAACTCATATACTTGTTGAAGGGTAAATACAGGAAACAATTTAGTGCCCTTGTCAGTACTCAGCCGCCCCCAGCTCTCCATGGGAGGATGTTTTTGAAAGCTCTAGACTTTGACAAAGCTACTTATGCCCTTAACATTTGAAAAGCCTTTCCTTGGTTTAGGGTTTGGTTTTTGTTTGGTTGGCTGTTTTTTAAACTGATCCCTCAATGGAGAATTTGTCAAATAGGTTGGTGGCTCCTTGCCCAGAACATGGTGTGGGAATTCTGAGGCTCAGTCTGGGCTCCAGGATTCAAAGGCAGCACAGCAGAGCTCTTGACCCACTATGGCAATGCAGCATCAGATTAAACATTGACATTATTAAAAAATCACTCATTCTGCATGTACATTTGAGGTTCTTCCAGCCTTGTGTGCATGTCTGAGGGGAGTTTGCACAATTATGACTACAAAATGAGTATAGAGAATAAAGGTCTAAAATGGCTGAAAAACTGTTCAAAATACAACAACCAAAACTTTATAAACAAGTTAAGGAAAACCCAGTGTAAAACCACTTCATGGAACTCATTTTTCCCCTTTTTCCTCCCTACTGAGAATAGATTGGGGAGTACTTCCTTACAGCTGTGGTAGAGACCTATAGTGATTCAGTTCCATCCACTGCATCCCCTAAACTCATTCCTTAAATATCTTCACCAGACTTCCTAAAGATCGTTGGCATTGGTTCGCTACTCTCATGAAACTGTTCTCATCTATATCAAGAGAGTATTTATTTTTGTCTCTTTGTACCCAAGGCATATTTACAAAACATGAAATTTCCAGGTAGAAACGGCTTTTGGGTGCAATTTCAAATAGCAAGCATGAAGTACAGATGAAATTCTAACATAAAAGCAAATGATTGAGGAAGAACTACTGGCACTGAGGATTATTTTAAGACATACATTTAGTCAGATTAATTAGTCAGGATTAGTTTCTACTGCAAATTTATGCAGCTCCTTGATCATTGAACTTCACTGATAATTACTTACATCCTCATAAAAAAGAGGAGATAAATGGTAGTTGATGAAAGGCTTCAATTCTTTGTCCCTGCAGAAATAAAAACAAACTTTGCTTTTACACAGAATGGTCACACAGAGAATTTCTAGTTTCTTACTTTGAAAATGGGATTGTTATTAACTGAAAGGGATAATTTAACAAAAATTAAGAGGTAAAATGTTCTCTCATACTGAGATCAAAATACTCATTATTGCTTTTATTTATTTTTTTAATAAAATGACAAAGACTCTTTCTCTTAGGATGACTTTAAAGTAGACTTTACAGAATATATAGAAGGATAATCCTGATAATTTCCTTCCTTCCTTCCTTCTGTCCTTCCATTATTCCTTCTTTCCGTTCTTCTTTCTTTCAAGGTTGATAGCCTACTGTAGTCAATGGGAATACTTTATTCACTTCTCTGGATTTAGGACTTTTAAGATAGATGAAGGGAAGGAATCTCAGTTTTACTGCAGTTTCTCAGATGCCCTTCACTTGCAGACCCTGCTGAATGTTGATTATGAATCTCTAGGAAATCATAAACTCAATGCACATTTTGGGGAACAGGAGAACATTTCTGCATGTTTCTTTGTAAAGTCACTTAATATTTGCAGTACAGGAGAGTCCAGGAGTTGTGACTGGCTGTGTTCATGACACAGGCATTTATTTACATGTTAAAAAAAAAATGAACTTTTAGTCTTTTCTCCAGAGAATTACATTTCATGTTCAGCAGCACAAATGGAACAAAACAAACAAAGCAGGATTGAGAGAAGCAACTCCTCCAGGCATGTTTTGTATAGTTTATTGTATATAAATGTAATGAGTGGATTAGAAGCAGTAACAGCATTTACTTCCAACTTACTTGTTAATTTTTGCTATAGCCTTCTGTAAGGCAAACTAATTTTTAAGGCTTGGTTATGAGTCATTTATTTATTCAATATTTTTTTTTGTTTTCCTTTCTTAATTGTGCATTTCTGGTTTTAGAGTCTTTGAACATATAGTCTTTTCCCTCCTGTTCCAGATGAAAGAGAGAAAAAGTCCATTTTGAAATATTTTCGATGGCTGAATTGAGCACAGCACATTTTCAGCAAACACTCCTTCCCCTCAAAACTCCTGGTTTAATTTTTCAATCATGTATTACTGCTGTTTGTATGAAAAACCTCTGATTATATTGTCCCAAATAATCACCTCCAAATGGAGAGGGTGACAAAAAAAAATGCCATTTTGCCAAGGATTTTATTAACCTTGAATCTTCCTGGGAGGGAGACAGAATACAGAGCCAGGGAAAAAAATGTCTTCAAGTAATTTTTGGTAATAGGTTTTGTCATTTTCAATTATTTTTTTTAACAATAATCCTTTGAATATAGTGGAGAAATGGAACATCTTGTTTGTCAATTAATGGAGAGTGCTTTACAAACAATGTTATGACATTTGCTCCACCCTGTCTACATCAATGTGACAGTCTCATTAATAGTTCAATGGTGGTTTTTTTCTCATGTTTTTATCATGAGGACAAGTATGGAGTCACCATTCTTTCTGTGGTATGTATTTTCCTTCTCCCTATGCAGTATTCCTCTAGCCTCTCCTGATTTAGTTCAAAACATTACTCTGGACTTGTGTTTGCTGTTGAGAGTTATAAATATGGATTTATGTAACTTAGTGTTTATTTAATGAATCCGGTGCTCATTACACTGGAAGTGAATTGTTTACTGCCTTTTCTGAAACTATGTTTCAAATAAGGCCTTAGTCAACAACTGGCTTCGAGTCTCTCATTTTTGGTGTCATCATGGCTGGGCTTTGCGAACGAAGATTTGGGAAGGCTCTATCCACATTTGCTACAGGCACGCTGGTGGCTTATGAGGCCAATACGAGACAGACATATCCAATTGCAAAAGGCACAGCAGAAAGACTCCTTAGATGGTGTATTCTGCAATACACGGTTCTTTCTGCATTGCCTTTTTTCCTTGAGAGTGATCCTGCGTGTGTTCTCGAAGGAGACAGCTGTGTTATAGATGGTGCGCCTCCAGACCTCCCGATTGGAGGCCAGAGTAGACCAGTTATGGTGATCAATATGGCCAAGGCTGAGATGTTGTTTCAGGGAGTCCTTGTATCTTGGTGTAGCTGAGAATGAATTGATAAGAGATGGGTACTGCTCAATATGCTCTGCACATTCTACTGGCAAATACGAATATTCAATATCACTGTGAATTTTTAGGTAACAAGGAGCAGGAAATTCACCCTTGATATGACCTTTCCTGCTGCAGAGAAGCTTTCATACTTTGTCAGTCCTTGTGGAGATGGAAATGCTGTGCATTGCAGAGAAGACTAAGAACTTTGTTTCAGAATTTTGCAAAAGAAATCACTGGGATTATTTGATTAGATAAACATGGTAGGAATTAATACTATTTAAAAATAACAATAATCATAAAATATGTAGGTTCCTAGGTAAAAAGGTTTGGATGCTGTTAGATTGAGTCTTGAATTGCTTACATATCCTACCAAATGCACCTCACCTCCCATTTAAAATAATAAAACTGAAGCAATAATTCCACAAAATAGTTAACTGTCAGAGACAGGTGAATTTAAGTCCATGTTTACTGTTCTATAGCAGACTGAAAAACACTTAACTTTTCCAGTAGGGAGAAAGGGAATTTATTAGCACAAGAATAATGTGATTTGAGATAAACCTAAAATAAGATGCCAATAAAACTGTGCAAGCCATATTTTAGTGATTAAATGACAGTGCTAGGATCAGTACACACAAACCCCCATTCCCCACTATTTTCTTCAATTGCAAGATTTGCATTTGACAATTAAATGCTGTAACTAATTTTTGGAGACTCATTGGATTGCTTTATTTTCCTCTTTTTATAGAAACCCCTGCCCTCTGATTCCATTCTTGAGGAATTTTAGATATATTACACTGCTGCAAAGTTCATTGCTGTCTGTGCCTTCAAATACTCTTTCCCTGAGGTGTTCCCAAGCTTGGCAGTGAAAGGAGCCATCCCGAGATCCTTCTACTGCTAAAGAACTTGGTCTGAAAAAGACCTTCCTCTCTATTGGACCTGTGTAGGACCAGACCTATGAACTGAAAAGGTGCATGAAAGTATGTGAGCTCAAAGTAGCCTGAGTTTCTCCTCACCACCACTAAGGAGGGGAAGTTTGTGAGCTCTGAATTCACCAAACTAAAGGCTGCTGCAGGCTGCAGCCCCTGCAGTCTGTACAAAATGACAATGAAACCATGTCCATGATATACTTGGAGTCCTGCCTGCAGGGAGGTAGACTTTGAGCAACTGCAAACCCCTACAGCTGCTCTCTAATTCTCTCATTTAGTCCTCTCACCCTTGTTCCCAACTAAGGCGAGCAAGAGAACACCACCAGAAAAAAACAGAAGCATAGATTATTTTTTTGCAATATTCTCTCTGTCTTTGCATGGAAGTTGAGCCAATGCAAACTTGAATGAAAAGGATTCAACCACTGCAGAAGAGAGAAGCAAGAACAGGTCTGTGTGATTCCAGGGGGACATTTCTGTCTCTGTTTTCTTGAGTTTGAGGGAAATCACTCACAAAGATATGAACTGGTGCCCACAAACAATGTAAGAGAAAAACAGATAAAGAATTACACATTTTCAGCAGGGAGGTGACAGATATTTAAAAAGAAAATCCACTCCGCTGTGAAATAGCCTGACATTACTCTAACAGCAGATATGGGAGTGGGCTTTCAATCTGATAATTCCATCTCCTGTGGTTCAAATTGAACTCTGGTTCATCTGACCCGTACAGACACTTGAAGTTTACCTAATTAAAAATGGAGCCTTATAAAAGTCCTGGTATTTACATAATTAACTGGATGTAGTAAGAAAAGGTCTGGATTCACAGTTCATGAACCCAGAACTTGTAAAATGCTGATGGCCCTAAAGGCAGGCTGGTGATTTCAAGCTCTCTTTGAGAGGCAGAAGCTCCCTGTGGGGCTGATTCCCTGATCCACTGAGGTCTCCACGAACGGTTCACTGCCATTCACTCCCTGGGAGGAGGTAACACCCTGGTCTTTCTTGGGACAGCACTGAAAACCACAGCCCTGAGTTCTCATAGCTGACTCAATCACAGCCCCATAAGCAGAGACATAATCGTTTGTATTGCTCGAAGACTGAAATAGTCCCAGCATGGATTTTTTTTTCCATGTTAAAAGTGTATTTAAATTAATGTTATTTGGCACAAACTGTAGCTGAAATAATTTCTTGCTCTCTCACAGCCTTCTTTGTGGCACAGCATAACACTCCATGCTGTCTACTGTGGCTGCTTCCTCATCAGACTGCTCAGTGGAAAAGAAAATGCTAAAATAAAAGTCATTCTCATGGAAATAGCAGTTTTCTTAAGTATTCTTCTGCAAGGAGAAGCTAAACTTTTCAAGCATTTGTGCATTGCTTTTCCACATGCAGCCCTAGACTGTAAGAGCTATAGAGGAGAAAACAAATTTTTTCCTTCTACAGCATAATGTTTGAGAAGGATACAACTATGCAATACTGAAATTACCTCGGAAAAAACTCTGTAATTTTTATATAAAACATTAAATAATAATTAGAAGCTAATGAACTTTCCTATCAGAAGGAGCTCTTTAGCCTGACTTCTCTGTAGGAGGACTAGTAGAGTCATTTCAAAATGGCTCATACCAAAACTTCTTGAAGTCAATACCACCCCTCTTTTTCTTAAGCACTTAGCAGGTCATCTGGACTATCTGGACTCTGCAGTCTTCAAAGCCTTTCAAACTTGAATTTAAATGTACCTCATGTTCCTTGGTCAGATATTCTTTTCAGAGGGACAGTACAATGACATAGATATATACATATATACACACATACACATTCACACACACAGAGAAGTATGATGGCAGGTTCACTCCATATGTTGGGCACAAATAAGACTGCAAAATGCTTTCTCTGTAACCCAGTAAAATAATGAGAAGTCAGAAAAGTCTTATGTTGATTCTGTGGACATCAGAATTAGGAACTGTTTTAGTGTTTTGCTGAATGACACGTTTGAGGGTATCTCTGCTTTGAGTTGAATCTTTAGCTTACCTCTAATGGTGGGCATTTGTAAGTAAAATCTTCATTATATCTAGCCCCAGATGTATGAATTTTTGTGATAGAAGTAATCTTCTTTTATCCCTATGTGTTTGTAGACTACTTAAGCATGCTTTGCTGTGTGTTGTCCCAGAGTATCCCTACCAAAGCTTCAGCAAGCCTGGCTTGCTTCCAAAAAATGTTCTTTGTGAAAATTGAAAGAGAATAGTTGAAACACTATCTACAAAAAGCAAGCAAAATACAGCAGAAATAATTTCTGATTTCAGGCAAAAGCTGAGGATGAAAATACATA
Organism: Manacus candei; assembly: GCF_025592945.1. Classification (NCBI taxonomy): domain Eukaryota; kingdom Metazoa; phylum Chordata; class Aves; order Passeriformes; family Pipridae; genus Manacus; species Manacus candei. Next base: position 4,311,186 of record NW_026138059.1, read on the forward strand.
AAGACCAAGTACTGCTTACTGGACTTTCTCTGCAGTGTGCATAGAGCAGGAAATAAAATAATTTTGTTGGTTCTATTATCATTCTTGCGAGCACAACACAAAGCATTGCTGATATGGTACAGGTCCATCTGCCAGCTGGAGGAGAAGAAAAGAAAAAGCAATTAAAGAACATTATAAATTTGGTTTGTTGCTCTGGGCTGGAAAGGTCCAGTTAAGCATGTTGTGATTCTGAACAGAGAAGAATAGGAGATGAGCCAAGAGAGAATTTCTCTTGATATTATCACTTGACCTGTTTCCACTGCCTTCCATGGCTCTCCCAGCCAAGGATATATCTGTCCTCTGGCTCTCAAAGCTAAAATTTATCCATGTATAAATCCACACTCCTGGGGACGTGTGGGCTAAATACTAACCTGGACAACTTAATCTTCTGGTCTGACCCTTCGAAAGAGTACTGTTCTGCACATCTCAGTGAAGACAATCAGCCCTGATTTCCAGAGCACAGAACTAGGTGGCCATTTTAGCTTGTCCTACTCCTTTTCCCATCATCTCCCTAAACACTAATTTGCTTGATGTGTGAAACCAAAGAAACAAAATTAACTCTTGCTCTGTACAGGCAGTCAGAAATTTGTACCTCCTCCAGGAAAAGGGTGCAGAATTAATTACCTTAAAAGTCCATTTTGCATGTCTGTCACATGTCATTTCACCAGCGCTGGCTTTGTGTTTGGGGACAACAGTGGCAAAGAACTGCTTTTGTTGCCCCTCTTGCACTCTTGTTTTGATAGTCTCAGTATCATTTCTTGATGATTCTGCACAGCACCCCACTGGTATGCATGTAAAAGAGTAATGGGAAACGAGTCTCTGAGAAATGAATCTAGACCGCACTACTCTTAAGTGAGCACACCAGGCAGCTGGTACAGGCCCAGCCAGACACAGTTTTCTTGAAACTAAGCCTTATCTTTATGTGTCACTTTAATCTGGAGAAAACGAACATAGAGAACTCAAAAGTTATATCTGCTTTACAGCATCTGTCCTTTGTAAATTGAGGATGTAGAATAGACCATTTCCCTGGGTTTTTTTCTGGTTCCATTGTTCCTAGTGCTACCATGACCTGTAGCCCTGAGTGCACCTGTGAAGCACAGCTCATAAACCTGCTACCACTGCCTTAAAATCATTGCTGTGTCATGTGCAGGTCAGTCCTGAGCCTGCACTGGCTGTACTGAAGCCCCAGTTATTTTTGTGGGCAGCATCACTTGTTTTTCCATCCCTTTCACATCTCACACCTGCTTGATATGCAGCCAAGCTGCCTCCTGCCAACAGCTCATACACGGTCGGCTGCTGTGTGCCAGGGAGCAGATTGGCTCTGCCTGCCAGACTATCAGCAGGAACAATTGTCCCACTAATGGGTCACAGCTTTGGACAGGGGAAAAGCAGTCACTTGCCTGTATTTAAATAACTCTGGTGGCTGGAATAACGTCAGGCCACTGTAGGACTGCTGGTGGCTTTGCTGTTGGACTCTGAGATGTGTGATGGACTGTCTTAGTCGTTCTTGTTTATGAGCTTATGCACAACACAGGGGGGCTGACAGTGAGTTTACGTATGCCAGCAGTGGTGACCACAGTGCAGCAGCTTGGCAACTACCTCTACTGGCCATCAGCCGCCTAAATCGGCAATTTCTTGGAGAATATCATGGGCTGGCAATCAAGAAATAACCTGCCAGCACCCAACTGAGCAGCTGCAGGCTGGGCACAGCCTTCAAGATGGATACTGCTGCAGTCTGATGTGAAATTTTTGCCAGATTATCTCAGTTCATTGAGTGAGAGAATAGAAAAATAGGCCATTTTAATAAGGGCAGAAATAAACTGGAATACAAAAAAAAAAAAAAATGAAACTAGTTGTCTAAACAGAATAATTTTTTATAACATTCACAGTGGTTTATAAATCTTCCCCTGCCAGTTCATGTTTGTGTGGAAGCTTTTTGTGAAATGCTGATCTTATCTTACTGCAAACATTTTGCTCCTGTTCTGTCTGTTTTGTGGAAAAAACTGTTTCGTTCCTTTTGTAGAATGAGGTTAGAAATACAACTTTGGGATTCTTGAGACAGACCAGTACTAAAGAAACCACAGAGAAAGAAGATGGAAAAAGGTTATTAGGTCTCCAATAAAGGATAAGTTGTCTGTGGAAATCTTGCAGGAATTTGCTCTCTTCTTTTGTATGGCACTGGGGAAATCAGGATTGATTTTTAAATATAATGATATAAACTGGAAATTAGTTTCAAAGGTAAACTTCAAGGTGGATATTTAAAGAGTAATGTTATACCTTTGTACTAATAATTTTAATTAAAAGACAGATGGATCCAAGAGTGTTGTAAAGGAGAAAAGCCCAGGTAAGTATTCATAATGCCTCTCAATTTTGGTTTATTCCTGGCATTAGAAATGGGTGAGCCTTCCTCATAAGAGGCTTATTCCTACTTTCTCCTTTACTGAGCTCCTATTTTCTGAGAGCTTGAGGAAACCTATATCAATAATATAGAAATAAGACACTTTGAATGATGCAAACAGAATTTTGGGAGTATTTTATTTCATTGTCTCTTTTGTAATTTTGCCTATTCATCTAGCTTGGAATTCAAAACCTGTTTAAACACATCATCACACACTGCAGTTCACTTACAGGATAGATGCCACTATTTCTCATTTAGCAAATTAGTGCAAGAAGGCACATGGTGTGTAGCTGAGGCAGGTGATGCACCTATTAAGCACAAAGTAACCTGTAGTACTAGCTCCTGAGTGAGAAAGGACCTGACCTATAGCTGATACTGTCTTCAGCAGGGACTTCAGAGAATCATATTAAAAATGAGTCACTAGAGGAGGTGAGAATGATCTCAGGAGCTTAGGAGCTGGATTGAAGGTTTGATCTGAAAGCAACTGAAGAGAATGCAAATGTTCTACTGTCCTGAGTGTGTTGCTTGAGGTCTTCACGATTTCAGACATTTCAGTAGAACATAATTTAATAGTTTCTAGTGGAGTTATCTGAATGGAAATAAGATCATCTCTTACAGCACAAACCCCTGAAATAATAAGTTTTATAAATTAGTGCTTCAGCCAGTTCAGCATTCAGTCTTGAATAATATTTCATTTGTAAACAAATGAGATTACATTTCTGAAATATTATTTGTGTAGGGAAAAAAGACTATTTAGGACAATATAAGAAAATTGTGCTAACTGATGCAAAGATACAATTTTATCTTGAGACTGTGAATGTACTTCTATTATTTTATTAATTCTCAATACATGTAGGTTTAAAATGGAGTGCAGATATATCTCATGGAATTTAGCAGAATGAAGAAGCACAAAAAGAAATTGGTTTTATTATCATCCATTTTAATGTTCCATTGGTTATCTGAGAGTTTGTTTTTTGAACAGGTTGTTACAGTGCATCGCTTCAACTACCTTAATGTTTTGATTTTGCTGCTAATTTTATATCAACAATACTTCTATTTTGCCCAAATCTGCTCATTTTTAGAATCCATTGCATTCAACATGGTCTCTCATTTGAGCAAGAGATCAGTAATTTTATAGCAAATTGTAAATATATGTAGATCAGTTATTGAATATGTGATATTCACATCCACAAATAAAAATCTAAGAATGTATTTATTGTATTTGTATGTAACCAAGTCAATTGCTTTAAAATATCTCTGAATATTATGAGTAGCTACAGCATTTTTTGTTTTTCCTGTTTTTCATCTCAAGTGATTATTTCAAACACCATCTTCTTATCTCCTTAATCTTTTCTGAAAATCCAGTAACTGAAATAAAATTATATTCAATGATGGTAGCAGAAATCAATATCAAGACCCATTAGTGGATGCAGATATTGACACAGATAATCTTGTTTTCATATTGCCATAATGTTGGTCTAGATGCTCACATGTCAGTTTTAAGTATAGAGAAGGTGGATTTGGAAGCTCTAGCAGTCCAGGAACAATAGTTTTTGGCAGGATGTGGAGTGATCCATGAGGTTATTTATGAAGTATAAGTGCAGTTCTACTGTCTAGTGTATATTCCTACCATGCAAAAATCCCATCCCCACCTGATATTTGAAGATGATCCTTTGTACACATGGGCTGTGTGGGCTTCTTTAGGGATTTCTGTGGACTTATAGGAACACAAAAATCCAGTATCCTATTTTCTAGATATTCAAGTGTTCTGAAGGAAGAAGAAATGTCATTTGAAACTCTGTTGTTCTATTTATAGAAGACCTAATATCACAGATTGACTCTATACAAAATTTTATTAAGTTCTGACTGATGTTTTCCATGGCTGGTAAATGGCTCTTGGTCAGAGCTGGGTGTATTAAAGTGCTTGGTTGATTTAGGGTGGGAATGTAAATGGCAAAATTCATTTTATGAGCCTCATTATTTCTGGAGTGAGGCTTCTCATACAGTTTATTAATCTACCTGATTTTTTTATTATCTTTTTCTCAACAACAGCCGATTTCTTAACAGGTTTTTGACACCGAGGTTTAATGGCATTTAAAAAGATGACAGAACCATGCACAGAAGCTGCAAGTCATATGTATTAAAATGTTCAGTCATGAAAATATCATTACATTCCAGAAATGGCATCTCTGCTGTTCTTTTTCCATTTAGGTTTTTTAGTTTTTGCTCTGGATAAAATAATTTATTTTTACTTTTAGGGAAGAATTTTTTTCTTTTTATCCACAGACTAGAATAATGAGAGAGGCAGTAACTAGAGAATCCCAAATCCTTACATTATTTGAGCACTTTCAAAATCATCTGTTCCTTTATTTGTACAAGCCACTCTACCTTTGGAAATACACTGGATCTCCATACCGTTATAAAATTTGACTAGGTGGCCTTCCAGTTCCGAAGCAAAACCAGGTGAAACTTGTTATTGACAAGATTGTACTGACTTCTACAGTTTTTGCCTCATCAACCTGAGTCAGTAATTCAGATAAGACTTCTTCTGTGGATTTATAACAGAATATTTTATCTTTAAAATTCTTTTCAATATACTTTTCATTTGCAAAAAGTTCTCTACATTTCAAATGTATACATATATTTAAGCTGACATTACTTTTCATAACGAACATCTCAAGCTCATTCCTGTGCTATTTTAAAAACCATAACCCTATTTGTGCTAAAATAAACATTCTCTTTTTCTTAACAACCTGCACTACTTACACTCAGCTGTAGGCAGAGGAAGTACTAACTTTTCTGATGACTTGAAGCTTTTTACCTTGTAGATGTGGTTGCAATGGGGCTGGGGATGTAGTCCTGCAGAGAACATAGATTTTTCCACCATGTAAGGAGAAGTTTAAACTTCATGCATGTATTCTCTTCTTGGAAATGTCTGTCTGGTTTAGCACATGTTTTTTAGCTCTGAAATGCAGCACTTCTGCAATATGTTCTCAGCATAATTCTGGATGAGTGCCTGTGTGAATGGAGGCGTTTAAAGTGAAGGAGTAATGAGATCTTTGGAATAGATTAATATGAATGGGAGCACTTTGAAAGAGATTGGACAGACTTGTGAGGGATTTTCATTCCATTTGCAGGAATTGTTAGGAAATGTTTTTTGTAGTCATTATTAATTTTCCAGTGTGTTGCATCTCTTAGTGTAAAAACCTGTCTTTCTGCTAGGGGACGGGCTGGAAGAGGATCAAGTCTTGTACAGTAAGTAACACACCTTGCTTTCCTCCCTGGTGGTTCTTATCACCTGGATATGTGAATATAGAATAGCAAATTAGCTTGTTTCACTGTAAAGACAGACATAGATAAAGCAGTGAATATAAACTTATTTGTGTTTACACTGTGGATCTCTTTTAGAAGTCCTAGAAAACTGCTATGAAAAGGGAAGCAGAATCACAAAATCAGCTGATTTGGGATGGACCTCATCTACCCTCAGTTCAACCTCCTGCTCCAAGAAGGCTGGTCTAGGCTTTATCAGGTTGGGTCTTGAACCCTCCAAGGATGGAGGCTGAAGAGGCTCTCCAGGCCACCTGATCCAGTGCCTGCCTGTCCTCAGTGAAATTTCTTTCCTTATGTCTAGATGGAATCTATCCTTTCAATTTATGGCTTCTGCATCTCATTTTCCTCCTGTGCATTGTTGTGAGGGGCCCAGACCAGCTCCTCCAGGCAGGCAGGGTCAGGCTGCTGTGAGACCCTCCTGAAACTATCCTTCATCCAGGCTGAACAAGCCCAGCTCCCTCCACCTCTGCTCACAAGACAAGTGCTTCAGCCCTGACCATCTTAGTAACCTCCACTAGACTTCCCCAAGTTTGTCAACGCATTAAGATTCAAGGCCCAGACTTTTGCAGAAATAATTGCAGAAACAAGATCTTAAACTTGTGTGTTTCTCTTGTACATTTTTATACCAATCCTTTCTCTTGCTGTTCATTGAGCAAGAACCTCTCAGCACTTACAAGAAATCAAAATCTATTATCAGTCTCTAAGATGCACTGCTTATAATAGCTATCTTCTTGGAATTTCATTAAGGACATTATACTTGTTTTTCCTACAGTGTCTTCTTTTCATCTTCTTTGCCGAACTCCATGGATGGCAGACATTTTTCAGGATTAATGAATAGTGATAACATCATTAGTCACTATCTGAAGATCCAATAATCCTTTAAAGGAGTGATGTGAAAGTCAATAGGTAAATGAGAAAAGGCTTTTAAATTGCTTCCTGTCCCTAACAAGTCAATAAAGTCCCTCAGTGAGAAGCTGAACATCTCATTGTCCCCATGTAACAGCAGTTGAGGCTTCTCAGGACACAAGCACACATGAGAGACAGGAATGTTTAAAGCTGCTTCCAGGTTCATTTGCAAAAGAGGTCTCTTGCCAAAGCAGGGTGGCAAGATGCATGAAAAAGATAGTGCCTTCTCTGTCTTTGTTTCTAAATGATATCTGAAAAGTTATCCTTGCACTCTTTTACCATCAACATTGAAGGAGAAATTTCAGATGATACCAAACTGGGAGGAACAGCTGACGCACTGGAGTACAGGGCTGCTGGTCATGGACACCTCAAATATGTGGAGAAGTGGCCTGGCACGAACCTTGTGGAGTCCAGCCAAGGCCTTTTGATGATTTGTAATACCTGTTTGTCTCCTTCAAAAATGGGGTGAATGAGATTGAAGAAGTGGGCAATGGATGTGTGAATTGAAAATCTGAGCTGACGTTAGGCCAAATACTCCTCTCTCATTCCAGCAGTATGCATCCCCATACCTTTCCCTGTGGTGCTGTAAATGCTAGACCAAGTAGGACTAAAACAGCAGAGAAAAGTAAACTACCTTGAAGGCATAAAGAAATATTTCTTGTTGTTTAGAGGTAAGGCAGATTCCTCACGTGTCCCTCTCTCCAGGGCCTTCCCTTGACAGTTTGAAGCAGAGAAGCTGCATTATTCCGTGCTGATGAGGGTGGCCCTGTATCACACCCAGGGCTCTCTCCTTGCAGGAAAGCTGCCTTTTAATTTCTGACTGTGTCTAAAGTGAGGAAAGTTTATTCTTGATAGTCTTTTTTTTTTTCATAGGGCAGCTTATTAGGACATTTTTTCCCCTCTCTTCTCTCCTAGGCTTTTTGATTCAATTCAATGTTTAGCTTTGTTGAAATTGCCCAAGAGTAACTACACATTGGGAAAACTGGGACATCTCTAAAGTCCAGCCTGAAGGGCTGTCAGTGCTTCAGGAACAAGAGCTGAATGGGGCACTAATTCCCTGTGTAAAGTAGAGCTCTTCTGGTGCCAGTCACAGGCTGGATTTGGCTGGGATGAGTCTGCTGGGCTTGTGCCATTTGCTTAGGGAGATAATGAGCTGTTATAGCAGTTGGTGCAGCCAAACAGCCACCTGCCATTTCCTTTGCTTGTGCAAGGCTGGGCAGCAACAGCAGGCACCAGCAGCAGGCACCAGCACATCCATGTCCATCTCAGGGCAGGGAGGAGAGAGCTTGGATCCCCCTTCCACCACCAGGACAGTTGGAAAACAAAGTGCTTTCAACACTCATTTGTGAAAATCCAGTCACATCGCCCCTTTGTATCCACTTTTCTTCAAGGGAGAGCAATAATGCTTAAATCTAACTCTTATTTAGCCTCACATCCATGCATTTTAGAGCGCTTGGCATTGATAGCTTTTTTTATAACCAATTAAATAAATGATCAGAGATTCCTCTGCATTTATTTCATACATCTTTAAAAACAAACTATTAACTCTTTTCTCAGTTGCTTAGCTTTAAGTTCAGAAGAAGAGGTCAGTTGTTATCTCACAGATGTTTTAAAGCAGAGGTACTTACTGTAGTGATTTATAATGCCATGCTTGATTTTGGATTACTTGATAGCAATTAAACCATGTATTTAAGTTCCTGAAGTATTAGGAAATATGTTAAAATGGATGAGAACTTTTTCACTGCGTCCTGTACAAAAATATTCTTTTCATTCATAAGCCACAACCTTGCTGCAGTTTCCTTGGTTTTTCTGCAGGTACCCATCAGAAGTAACCAGAGGAAGAACACTATGTTGATGAGAATCATACAATGGTTTTATTTCATTACAGTTATTCATGTACTCAGTTTCATCAAGACTTTTCCTGCAGGACTCACTAACAAGAATTACCAGATTGAAATTAAAGGGATAAGATATATAGCCATTAATTTTCATAAACATTTAATATCTTTCTATGTTGGATTTTTTCCAATTAAGTGAGTCAGGTCTGTGCTGGTTGTGGAAAAAATAAAAGAATGGCAATTTAATTCTGAGGTAAATGGGTATATGGAAATAGATTGAAGCTTATTGTAGGGTTGACTTTGTAGCTTCATAGTTGTCAATCTCTGGATTGTAAATGGGGGACACTCTGCCATTACATATTTTCAGCACCATATACAAAGTAGCTATTAATAGAAAAAATATTTTGGACATAAGTTCAAAGGAAAAACATTTGAATATGTGTTAGTTTACAAAAATATCGAATAGTAAATCTATTTATTAAAAGTTTCTTCTGTTACAGCTATAGCAAACTTTTCTGAAAGTACTCACAAATATTTTTAATTTATTCTGCCAGGCTGACTGTATTCAGACATATATATGTGTATATACAGACATACTTATACACACACATATGCATCATCACTGCTTCAACTGGATTTGTCTTTAGCAAATGACTGGCAGTGCTAAAAGTACTAAAGGGACTTTCATCATATTGAATTAAAGTTACTCAAAGGAAACTGGAAGATGAAGTTTTATGGAAAGACAGAACGGTATAAAAAATGGAAAAGGTCTTCCACCCCCTTTCCTTCTGCTTGTCCCTTCCATAGTGTTTCTCTCTGTACTGCTTTTCATTCTTCTGCTCCCCATTACCCTCCTAAACTGTGTGCTACTCCCATCTATTCTCTTTCTTTGCTTTCATACTAACTGACAGTACATCCTTTCATGTTCCCATCAAGCCTGGCCGAGTGGCAAATGCTTGCTCTCTCATGCACACTGACTTTTCTCATTGTTCTTAGCTGAAAAGGTGCAACTGTGCTGGTTTTGCAAGATGGTTTGTTTCAGATGGGATTTTTCAGAGTGATGAATCAGATTCATTTTGTTCTCCAGTCACTGCACTGCAGCTTTGATGTTTCTGTTCTTCCCAGTAACATGTCAAAGACGATATATTTTCTGCAATATAACACCATACCAGGCAGTCTAAAGGAGGGATAAGTTCATGGTATTTTAGTACCCAACTACTTCCAAGTGTAAATGCTATTTTGACAGTAGTAGAATCTGTGTCTGTCACTCCATCTGTAATAAACAGGAGATGATGTCACACTGTTTATATGCAGGGGCACAGCAAGGACTAGAGAACATGATGCTAAGCTTCTGTGTGGCACTAAACATCATGGAACTACACCACTACTTGAGCTGCATCTGATTCATCTTATGATAAAAAATGAGCATGCAATAATTGCATAAGTGTTTGCAAATATTTTGCCATTGAATTTAAATCACAGATTTGTTGCAATAATAAACATGAGAGTGCATCTTGATAGGTTGTTAATGGAGTTGTGTGGGTGGTTAGTCTTTTATTTTTGTTCAAATGATTCTGAAGTGAAATCATATGATTTGGTTATTTTGTCGCTAGTAAAAATATTGAACTTGGTCATCAGCTGTACCAAGTGATCTTCACTCCTTTTGAAATCATATCATCAGAGGTATTACGTGAAGTTTTGTTTGTTAAAATTGAATATGCATGAGAAGCTGTCTAGACAAAGCTAGGCAAGGCAACACTTTTGTTAAAATGCTGAGTAATTTGCAAAGTTAGAAGCAATCTTTAAGTATTGTAACAGAATGAAATTTGGTGCTATGTTAGTTTATGAAAATATCACTCATACTTTAACATTCAGCAGCCAATATTATAACCTTGAAGGTAGAGCTCTTTGTAAACTGTAAGAAAAAAAGTTAATGATTGGCTTGATCTAGTCTCATCAGCTGAAACACTTTAACCACACTGTTCCCAGCATTTGTGCAAAGAGTCTTGAATTTTTATTTCCAAAATAGGAGATAATAGCACAGCTTATAATGCTGCCACCATTCACATGAGGGACCGGGGATCTGGAGCTGAAGGTTTTTCAAGGGTGGCAGGCCAAAAAGGGGAGGTACGTGGTGGAGTGGTTGCTTTGTCAGGGTTATGGGCAGCAGTCAAGGCTAGAGGAGCTGCCTGAGTGTCACTTGCATTTTGGAGAATAGTCGCCATTCTGATCCCATGGTTGTTTCTGTTCCACTGCCAGAACACGTGGCCCACTGTTGATTTTTATCTCATTTTCAACTGACACAACTGGCACAAGCCCTCTTTTGATCTGTGAGATCAGAAACAGGTGTTGGGTAATTTAGCTTGATGATTTGAGGACGGGATTTGGTAGTGCTGGTTTACAGTTGGACTCAATCATGTTAAAGGTCTTTTCCAGCCTCAGTGATTCTATGATTTCCAGGTATGGCTCCAGGAGCCAGATCCAGGCACCCTCTCATCTAACAGGGAAGCCTGAAAAGTCACATCATGCCTGTGTCACAGGCTGTGGGACCATTCATTTAAGACACCTTTATTTATATATGATAGATTTTTTTTTTAAACCAAGCAGCAAGGAAGAAATTAATTCTTTGATATTTTGTAAAAGAAAACTATTCATCTGTATGGGTTTTTTTGTAAAACAAGACCATTCACCTTGTGAATTTCACCTTGTGAAAGTCATCTGTACCTCACCATGGGATTACAAACTCAGGAAGCAGACAGGCAGACAGTAGAAGTGAAGGTTCATGTCAGCATTCAGCTGATGTCTATATGTGTTCTGCCACAGATACCTCTGGAGTCAGTGCAGATATAGTCAAAGCTGATGGTGGAGGCCCACAGGCAACTAAAATTCCATGAACCATGTTCAAGCAGACAGGAGCATTGGGATTCAGTTGCCCAAACACAGACATCTTGTATCAGTTCAGGTGCAGTGAAGCCTCTTGCAGGCACTTCAGAAAGGTTCTTGTGTCCCCTAGGGTATATCTACCATTTGCAGATGTCTCAGACATCTTATCCTGTCTGGACATGGTCCTGGACAACATGCTTCAACTGACTGTTCTTGAGCAGAGGGATTGGACTAAGTGATTTCAAAAGGTCTCTTTCAACCTAAATGATATTGTGGTCTCAGTTGCCAACAGATGCTAGGGCACTGGGTACCTGCAGGTTCTGCTCTGCCAAAATGCCTGTAGGCTCCAATGACAGTGCTTCAGTTGATTCATTTGAGGATGTTTAGGAGTTTAGTACCCATGAGATGCCCTATATCTCTCTAGGACTGGCAGATGCACCATTTCTGTGCCAGGCCAAGTAGGACACCCTCATCATCTTAGGGACACTGGGTACTAAAGTTTGAGTGACTGACTTCCCAATGGTCATGTCTTTGAAATATTATGTAGCCAAGAGTCCAGACAGCAAAATCTACCCATTTGAAATTAGCTGTTTCCATTATAGAGATAACTCTTTGCTACTATATTATGCATCTACATAAAGTGTGCTACACTTCTGCATTTTATGCTTTTGTCTGTTACACTAACAAGTCCTCAGCTACCTGGAACTTTCTTGCTATACTGGTATTTGACCAAGCCATCTCTAAACCTTTTCTTCGTCAAACTTTAAAAACCCATCTTTTTTCTTTTTTTTTTCCTCTTTTTTTTTTTTTTTAATTTATTTAAGGCCTTAATGCATTCCTGAAGCCTTTACCATGACAGTTTTTGAGTCATTAAGTGCTAAAGATTTGGAAGATCCCCTGTGAACCAGAGGATGTGGCCTACTGGGATGATGTGTTCCTTTTGTTACCTGATCAGGGCAAGGCAGATGAGCTGGCATTTGAATGCTGGTGATCTTTCACTGGCATAATTATTGTTTCCCATTAAATCGTAGCAGTGCTATAGTCTGAACCAGGGAGAAAGCAATAGAATCAAATAAAGGACAAAAAGAGCTGTTTTCACTTTACTCTCTATTTATAAATGAAGCTATACTAGAGACACACATCCCAAATAACCATCACCCTCCCTATCTGACTATTTATTCAGTGGGAATAAATCTAATGTTCTTGTACAGAACATTTTCTCACACACTGATACTGCAGTACAGGGAAGCACCCCATATGTTCTCTGAGCAGAAGAGAAACTGCAGCAGTGGGCAAAACCTTGCGTAAAACCTCACTGTAAGGCATATTTCCAGTCCTGCAGCCCACTGCCAAAGTCCTTTCCTTCCCACTGCAGGTGGAATTGGCCTCTCCTTATCACAGGACTGATGTACAGAAGATGCTTCATGGATTTTTTTATCATGTGTCTTGAATTGATGTAGCAGTGAATTAGGTTGAAATCTGAGATTTTAGAGTAGTTTGTTGCACTTTGTTTCTAATTGCAGGCTACCTAAGAATCAACAGTGTTGGTCTGCTCCATAATATCTTTGCCTTACTAATCAAAATCCAGTTTTTAGTCTACAAAATGTACCAGTTTGGATGAGCAAGCTAAGCCCAGAAAGGAGTGTACCAGCAAATTATTTTCCTCTCCCCCACCTCTCCCTGTCATTGCTATTATCTCATTTACCCTGGAGCAGTAAGAAATGTAGAGGAATCCAGTTATCTCACTTTATTTCCCTTGGCAGATGTGACAGTTTCTTGCGACCTATTGAGTGGCTCTTAGAGATGTGAGAATTTCAGCAAACACCCAGTTTACTAATAAATGATTGCAACTTCTTTAGTCACAATGAATGAGATTATTGTTTTTCCCTCTAAAAATCGTGAAGATTGAGAACCATCAGCTTTTCAGGGTGGTTATCATATGACAGAAAGCCATTAAAGACAAATGTCACTGTTACAAGCACTGACACCTGTGAGAGTCAGTCATGGACATGGAAGTTATCACTTTGGGGCTGTCTACAACCCTGTGATTAAAAAAGTAATCCCCTCCAAAGAAATCTTTGGCATCCCTTAAGTTTAACTGAGGAAAATATGTTGAGCCTCCTAGGCTGGTCTATTCACCTCTTACAATATCTCTTGTACCTGGAGCTGAGTCGAGCCCCACTCTGGCAGCCTGCATACACCCTCCCCAGTCAGCTCTTAGATGGTCATTGAGGACCTTTATAGCCTCTTTGCATCTTTTTTCCGACTCAAAAACATTCTGCAGTCTCTTTGTGCAGACATGTTGCATCAGACACGGGAACAGCTCCTTTAATGCATCTTTGAGTTGCTCGGGTCTCGTGTGGACAGATGTGACAGTAAGAGCCCCAACATGAAGCAGACCACAACAACTCCAGCATGCAAGGATGAACTCCACCTGGCAGCTGATGCCCACTCCTCCAGCCAAGGCAGTACAAATGTGCCCTATGTGAGTCACAGCAGGGATGATGTTGTACGGCAGCAATTAATTTGCTTCTAAGGCAAACAGGTCCAAATGGTAAAGGCTTTTGCGAATGGAATTTACTGTTCCAATGCAAATAACAAACTGGCAAACAATAACCACTCCAGCCCTAAAGCCCAGCCAGCAACTGGTTGACATTTGGGCTGCAGAGAGTTTGCAGATTCCCTACGAGTTGGATAGGAGCTGTGTTTTGCAGCAACAATTGATTTATTACTGTGACAACGAGTAGAAATAGAAGGACTTGCTGGCAGGCAAGGCTGTGATTCGTTCCTTTGCAAACAAGCAAGAAGTGTCCAGCTGGCCAGTGGCCATTCCCAAGCAAAAGCCCAGTGGAGGATGCAGGTTTTATCTCCTCTCTGCTTGAATTTTCCCTGCTAACCAGTGTTGGAATTAGGGTGGATTTTTTTTATATTGCACAAAACCACATTTGTATTTAGTAAAGTTTCCACAAAATGAGTAAGTAAGGGGTATGCAAAGGTCAGGCTGTCTTCTACATATTTCATTTCTCAAGCAGTAGGAGGATACTTTATCTGTTATTCATGAGCAGAAAATCATTCTCATTTGTATTACAGCAGCCCCAGTAGGGACCAATCAAGGTCCCATTGTGCTGATGCCTGATTGGTGGCTGTGAGGAGAAAATTGCTGGAGCCTGCTTGGATGCAGTTCAGCAACATCCATTTTTTTGCCATGTAAGGTTCAACATAAGCACATTCTGATCAGCAAAGCACTTAAGTGCACGCTTAAAGCCATCTCTTTCCAGCCAAATGCTTCGGAGTGTTCCAACCCTCTCAAAGAGAGGGGAATTTAAATATGTGCAAAAATATCCTACTAAATCAGACAGGGCTGCTGCACATGAACCTCGCTTCTTTCGAGTGTTACACGTACAAGGAAGTTTTCCTGTGATGCAGGGTTTTGGGGATAAGAGGAACATGTCCAAATGAAGTTTTGAGACAGTGTATTTTCTCTCCTGGGCGTGCTCTAATCCTGCCCCTGTGATCTGACACTGTTCAGAGAGCTGCGACTAGTGGGACAACACTAGTCATTCAGCAAGCATGTCAGAGATGTGAGCATCAAGAGAGATGAATCATTTCCATTTTCTGAAACAAAACATTGAAGTGTAATAGACTGAAATTAAGGTATGAAAAATGAGGGTGAATGAAGGGAAAAATATGCCAGTGAGAAGAAGTGTCCAATTATGGAGTAATCTTGATGGAACAAGGGAAGAAACCAAAATGGCATGCATTATTTCATGGCGGTTAATCTGTTATAGACTAAGTCAGAAGGGTTAAATCTTCACTGGTTAATAATGGACAAGTGGAGACTTCAGAGATATGGGAAGTTAAAATCAATTTTATATGGATCCAAATCATGGGTCATCTACCACCACTACCTGCAACTCTTAGAACGCTTCCATCAATGCTATCTCCGTACAATCCTAAACATCCACTGGTCAGATTATGTGACCAATACATCTGTTCTAGAACAAGCAGCAGTCACAAGTATTGAGGCCATGTTGCTGAGAACACAGCTGCGCTGGGCAGGGCACGTCTCCAGGATGAAGGACCACCGCCTCCCTAAGATCTTGCTTTATGGTGAACTTGCCACCGGCTGCTGCAAGAGAGGAGCCCCGAAGAGAAGATACAAGGACTTCCTGAAACAACATCTCAGCCTTGGCCATATTGATCAACATAACTGGTCTACTCTGGCCTCCAACTGGGAGGTCTGGAGACACACCATCTATAACGCTGCTGTTTCCTTTCAGAACACATGCAGGATCACCCTCGAGGAGAAAAGGCAACGCAGAAAGAACCGTGTCTTGCAGAATATAAAACCTAAGGAGTCTTTCTGCTGTGCCTTTTGCAACAGGACTTGTCTAACTTGTTTTGGCCTCTTTAGCCACCAGCGTGCTTGTAACAAATGTGGGTAGAGCCCTCCCCAAATCTTCGTTCGCAAAGCCTAGCCATGATGATGACAATAAATACATTATTTATGTGAATATGGTAAAGGACATCTGTGGTGTATCATTTTTGCTGTAAAAGTAATAATAATACAAAAAAAACAACAGTGACCAATGGCTAGCTATAGCTGCTTCATATTCTAGATATTGTGTAAAATATCCCTATCTTACTATGCTAGTAAGCTTGGAAAACACTGACTTCGTAAAGCTGATAACAGTAATGCATTGGAAACATTGTGTGGGATTAGTGGAGTGCATCGTAGTGATAAAGAATTTCTCTGTAATGCTCTTATAGTAATTGAAGCTACAGTTTGTCTCCTGCACAGCAAAACAGCCTGAGGCTGCCAGAAGGTTTACCAAAACTTCCCTTTGCAGTGCCGAATAATTTACTGCCTTTGTCCAGTGACTGCTTGCCTGAGTTTCCATAACTTTGTTAGCCCTAACACAGAACTTGTGAGCTCTAGCACAGACTCTAATGAGTACAGATCATTTTCATTTGTTAAGGTGTCTAACTGCCGTGGAGTGTACAGGTTACTTCCTTATAGGATAGAGAATCACAACATTTAATGTTTAAATAAAAAACCAAAGCACTAGCGTCAACATTTGTGTGCCTCATTATCATTGAAATCAGTATAATGATGCACTGAAAATAACAGGATTTTTGTAGGCATATACAGCCTAGCATTCAGTCTTCCTTTTCATTATGAGACTTTATTTTTAAAGAGACTCCTCTGCTTAGACTCCTCTTAAAATTTCTTTTCCTTTTTGCTTCTAGTGTTTATGTTTAACTGACCAGGATGATTTAGCAGTACTTGATTCTCAGCACATTAAAAAAATACTCAAGGTTCCCCTTACATGGCAAGACAAAAAGCAGCTTTAAGACACTGGCAGCTTTCTCATCTACATATGAAAGCAAGAAAAGAAAAGAATCAATTAAACGGCACAGCTTCTCCTGGAGCTCTCAGACTTTTCCATCATTTTCATTTTCCTCTTAGTGATTTACAGGAGCTTGCCTGGTGCATTAGCCTGGCTGTCTTGGCTGCATTGTTCCCCCCAGTATTCTTAAAGCAGGCAAAACTCCCACTAAATTCAAGCCTAATATGGTACATTGCAGGAAGAGAAATCAGTTTTAGTTTTAGTGGGATATATACAACTGAAGCAAGAGTATTTTATATACATTGCCCTGAGTTGGCTTTTACACTAGTGTTATGATGCTGCAATCTCAGTGAAGTTTGATTTACACCAGGCAGTGCAAAACTTATTATCCACATCGTTAAGGACCATCTGTCTCAGAGGGAAAGTGTCTTGTGGAAGCTGGTATGGAAGGAAATGTTGATATTCCCAAATGAACAGCACAGGGAAAATGCAGTAGTATTTGAATGGAAAGTAAGCCAGATCCTCAGAAATCTGGTTGGGTAGCAAGTGTGTGATCCCAGTAACTGTTCTGCCTGTGTGAGTAAGGAATTGTGAAGTTTGTCAGTGGACATAGGACTGATGGCTGCGTTGACAGGTGGGAGGGAGATATATATTCTGCCTAGATATAATTCTTAGGGGACACTACTCTATTTGCTTTAGCACATCTGACAATGCAGATGTGGCTGGAAGAGGGTGGTGGGGGGGTCTTTCAGTATAACTATTTACTAACTTATATTCCTTAACCTTTACTTTTATGGATATTTGAATGCTCTGTTTCAACAAACATCTGTTTGTCATTATTTTATCCAGTCTCAGGCGAGCGTTAAGGGTAGTTATTTGAAAAAACTGTACAGAGAGAATACCTGAGACTGAAAACAGTTTTAGTTTCCTCTCTTTACCTTTTTTATCAGATACATTCAAATATTACATTAGGCAAAAAGAAAGCTGCCTAAAGGGTTACCGAAACAGCATCACTTCAGCTGCAAAAAGGACCTCAATGATGAATGCCCTTAGCACAGTCAGGGACAGATGGGCTGTGCTGCATGGTCCTCAGACCTCCTTCTCTTTGATAGGAGCTGGCTTTGCCTCCACATGTTCACATTCCCCTCAATCCATGCACAGACCAGAGAGGCCATTTCAATTAACCTTGTGTGGCAGGTGCCACACGTGCAGGACTGAGCGTCTGTCCTGCATGATAGCAGAAAATAACAGTATTCTAGTATTTCTGAAAATTTTTATTTTATTTTTAAGTGTCTTCAAATCATGTATATGTGTCAGTCCAGCAGTAAAACCCTAGATGTCAATGACTGTTTCTGCCTGAACCTGAAGCTGTTTCCAAAGCCAAGGTGGCTGCGACATGCCAGCCAGAGAGTGTGGTGTGAGCTGATGTGTTAAATGCCTGTCACTTCCCTGAGACTAATGCTGGGTATCACTGAATACTCCAGCCATCTCTCACACTTCTGAAAGCAATTTCCACTCTATTAAGCTCTACTCTTTATGGTGTCCAGGAAGCTAGAAACAGGCTTCATTTTACCTAGAGTTTAGCAATCACCACCAGTGTACCCTTGGGTGTGTTATTAAATTAAGGCTATTGAATCAGATTCTGTTGGCAGCTATTTGATGTCAAACCTGGACTAATTCTAAATTTACAGTTGAAGTTGATGTCAGTTAGGAGCTAAAAGTTTGTTGCTTCTAGTTTTAGCTCTGTATACCACAGGCTGTTTTAAAGATTCAAAGTTTTCTAGAAGCAGCCAGAGCAGATGTCCTATGGAATAACTTCTCAAGCAGATAGTTTGATCTGCTCACTGTGCTCTGAAATTACCCACACAGTAAACTGAGGAACTTCTGTATGAGAGGGGAGGTCAACTAAAATTATAGTAGCTTGGGTTTGTTCTCTATAATTCTGCTCTTCTATAGAAGGTTACTACATTTTCTTCCCAGAACTCCCAGATCCTTTCAGGAAGGGTGACCCCTTTCCTTCATACACATGTGAGTCCAAAGAGGAGTCTTTGTGCAGCAGAGGTAAGGAGACATCTATGTGATTTATGTAAATTTTTCTGTACTTGGACACATGCAGGCTGTCCCAGTCCTGGTTTTCAGGTGAAGGTTACTAAATACTGGGGACACGGCTCCTTGAGAGACAGCTGTGTTACAAAGCTTTCCACATGTGTCTGGAGATGGTCTCACTGGGAATGCCTTACATTAAGTAATTTAATTGTATAGACTCAGCCAAAGTGCACCCACAAAGTGCTGAGGAACAGCTGGATGCGAGGAAGTTGCTGGTGGGTGCAGCCTGTGCCCCCTCACCTCACCCAGAGGATAGAAATGAAACCTGTAGCAAATGTGGTGCCATTTCCCCTTTGGAAAGACTTCAGAGCTTGTCCTAACTTGGATTTGAGAAAGTCCTGTGTCTAATAGTGGGGAACACCAGAGACTTTGGAGGGTGTCCCTTACTCTCTGCGAAGGGGCTGCTCTAACTCTCCCCTTCCACCCCCAAGACTTCTAGATTTTTAAATCCTTTTCTTTTTTTAGACTAACTTGTAATAACAGAAAATCAGCTCTGCTGGGTTGTGCAAAAAAATAGAAAACAAACATTCCCTAGCTCACTCTATCCTTTAAGGAGCAGAGCCTTCTCTCTAGCCCTGATTTCAGACCCAGTGGCTTATGGTAGTTTCTTGGTCTGTGAAAGGTGTCTCGCCCAGGGACCCAGAAAGCCTCTTGCCTTCTTCCATCAGGGTTATACATGTGTATAACCCTGCTCCTCTCCAGTCCCACCATGTGCTGCAGGCTGCCAACCTGCCCTTCCTTCCATCACTGCCCACATCTCCTCTTGCCCCTGCAGGGTTCCCACACCACAGGCAAAGCAAATATGCAGGAATCTATTCTTCGCACTAACAACCTTTTAAGAACATATAACTTACAGTAACAAATCTAACCAATATGGTCCCTGGTGCAGCAAGCCACATGGAGCCTGGCTTGAGACCAGCCTGGGCTGAAGTGCCACCAAAGTTGTCTCACAATTCTTTTCACAGTGACACAGCATAGGCAGAGCCCAGTGCTCAATGGCATAACTCATTGGAGAAATCGACCCCTAAAACTATTTCTGATAATAGAGACTTGTTTTTTATTTCATGTCAGGTTAAATAAATCACAAAGCATGGCAGTAAGGATTTCGCACTTGTGGTGGTAAACCATATTACTTAGCATTTACACAGTGCTTTTCTCATTCAAGAAAGTGCTTTTTCTAACTTCATTTACTCTCCCTACCCTCTACATGTCATGAGGGAAGTCAGGAGCATTTAATATTCTTGATGATTGACAAGGCTGGACTCACACAGCTTTGCTATTTTTCCTATTTTCCCACCCTCAGCATCCCAGCTGAGACGATTTTTGGTGGCTGCAGCCCATACTTGTGACCTGGAAATCTTATGCAGTGCAAGGGGCACGATCCTGTCCCTTTGATGAGAGCTGGGTAGGTCCTCGCCAGGCAGCCAGGGAGCAGAGCTGAGGCTTGTGGCAAGCAAGGAACAGATCTCAGCAGAGGAGATGGATTGAGAGAGCAGTTCTAGAGGCTAAGAGCTGGGATAGAGGGGAGGATGGGAGTGAAGGAATGCTTGAGCTGAAAAGGCCATTTGAATTGGCTGTTTGCCTTAGGTGGCAGAGAATTTGGGACAAATCCTGGTGGAAGGATTCAGGTACAGAAAGGTTTAGAGATTGTTTGAATTATCTTACTTGATGGAGGTATGTAAGGCAGGACATGGTAATGAGGTTGGGTAAGAGGACGTTAGGTCTGGCACAGGGTTGGGGCATGGGGATACAGATATCCCTAGAGGTGAGCAATTTGAGGTGTGAGGGGTAATGCTGGGAAAGGCCTTCAACCTGGGGGAGCTGAGAGCTGATTTCAATATCAGGAGAAGTATGGGGCAGGTGGTGTTCCCTGGGAGTGGCTGCCCTTCACCACACACCTGCCCAGTGCCTACATACCACCACTGCTCCCATTCCCAGCAGGGCACTTCCCACCAGCAGACACACTCCTTCACTAGGGGACAGGGCAAACAAGGTGCCAGGAGAGAGCACAAAGCCCACCCCGCAGCTCTGTGCCCCTCCTGTCACTGCTCCTGTGGGGTGGATGCCACAGGTCCATCAGTTGCCCAGATCCCAGGAAAAGTCCCAGGGACCTGCTGGGGGATATTTGGCATAAGGTGCCCATGGACGGGCTGTGGCTCATGCTACTGCATTTCACCTGGGCGAGGAGCTGCTCAGCACAAAAGGGAACAAATAAGGACAGCTACTCTAGCCCTTTAATCATCTGGCATCCTACTTTTAATGTATGTGCCAGTGCTCCTCTCTCCTTTAAACTGACATAACTCCTTGTTCCAATGGATTTCTCTGGTAGAGACTAGATGTATTAATTCATTGTTTGCAACAGCTAAATTTAGGCTTATGTAGATGGCACTTGCTTTTGGAAAAGATAGTACCTACATATTAGTGTTGATTAATACACTGATTAAATAATAAGATACTGATTAGAGCCCAATACCTCTGTAAACTAACATTTACAAAACCATGCAGTCATTGTAGGGGTGAGATGTGCTGCTTTAAAAAATAATGTAGTAATATCTTCATTCAGCTAGATATTTTTATCATAAATCAAATGGACATTATTTTTATTGGAACTTTCTCTACACTTATTTTCAAACAATTAAAGTTTCTTTTTTAGAAACACTCAATTTAACTCCCCTATAAACTTCCTTTGCTTTAATAGTAAATTAAATATACCATGAATTAACTTACAGTTTTAAAAATTACTTGATTATAAATCCTTCCTGAAACATCCCTGCTATATAAATCAAGCTGCAGTTAAAAGATAGAACAAATATTTTTAAATTTTCTCCTTAAAATACATTGATTCTTTTCTGCATTTCTGCTCAAAAAATCTCATTTAAAATTACATTTTATCTGGAAAGAGGAACAGAGACCTATCCAAAAAGTTGACCCCAAACTACATTTTATAAAAACAAAGCCATTTATTCACTCTAATATTCTGTACACATTATATGCTGATACTTTCAGTATCTCTAGGCTGGAACTGCTTGTAACATTTTGCTGTAAGCCTGAATCTAATACAAGTGAGGGGCTATTTTAATTTTTTTGAGGAGCGGTTCCCCTAGATGCAAAGACATTGAAGAGAGCCTGGAAGAAACAATCTGTGTGATGCTGCTCTTTATTGTCACAGGTACAGAGTTCTGGTGTGGCAATGCTGCACATTTCAGGTCATTGAACATTTACCGATGGGGAAGGACTTTTCAGTCTCTGAAATGGTTACAAATGGCTTTTGTCAGAACACACTCAATATAAGCGGTCTGATCTCAATGGAGTCCTACTATTTGATTTTGGATAATAATGGCAAAGTCTTACCAACTGTCGATGGAGATACCACGGGGTTAATTTATATTCATGTTGGAAAAGCAAAGCAGAGCTCTCTCCCAACTCTGACAGAACTGCAACTCTCTTCAATAGTTGATTGTCAGGTTGTCCCGATCTGTAGCTTAGTGCTGACAACAGTTCACAGTTTATTTGCAGCTTTGAAGCCTGGTCCTATAGTGTTTCTCTTCTGACAAGAGATGAATAAAGGTGTCACTGTGGGAGACTTTTAGCCGGCTGCTATAAAAAGGACCCTCCTTGCCTTCCCTTGAAAGATCCTCTAGCTCACTTCTGGAGCCTGCGGCTTTCCCCTCGGCTGAGTTTAGCTCCATCAGCTCCAATTCATGCTTGGCAGCTGTTTCTAAAACTCTCTGTTTGTTATAATACCTGACAAAGTTGTTAATGATTGGGTGGATGGGAAGGGCGATCGCTATCACCCCACAAAGAAAACTGATGGCAGCATTCAGTTTTCCTAGTGTTGTTTTAGGGTATATGTCTCCATATCCAACTGTGGTCATGGTAATGATTGCCCACCAAAATGACTGAGGGATGCTTTTAAATAAAGTTTCAGGGTGACTTTGCTCCATGGTATAACCTAGGGCAGAAAAGACAAAGATTCCAACAGCTAAGTACATGAGGAGCAGCCCGAGCTCCTTAAAGCTGCGTTTCAGGGCGTAGGTTAGAGTCTGGAGCCCTGAGGAGTGCCGTGCAAGCTTGAAAATCCTTGCGATCCTCATGATGCGCAGTGCCTGGACAGCCTGCTGAACATTGCTCAGCTCCATCAGCTTGGCTCCTAGGTGGGTCAAGGTCAGGCTGACATAGAAAGGAAGTATTGCTAGCACATCGACAATGTTCATAAAAGAAAGGGCAAAGTGGAATTTGTTGGGAGAGGAGATCAGCCTCAGCACATACTCCATGGTGAACCAGCCTATACAGGCTGTCTCTATGCTGTCCAGGGTTGGGTGTTCCATACGGTTCCCCTCTGCATCTACAACCTGCAAATCTGGGATGGTCCCGACACACATCACAACAGAGGAGATCAAAATAAACAGAAAGGACAGAATAGCAACCACTCTAGCTGGATAGGATGATTCTGGCTTCTCCAGAAATTTCCAGATGCATTTTTGGCACCTTTTCCAGCGACTTTCTGAGGCATCTACTCCCAAGTCATCCAGAATGAGTTGCACCCTTCGGGCTATTTCTTCCAGTTCCTCCTTTTTTTCACTTAGATGAGTTTTGCAGCAGTCATCCAAAAATTTCAGATCCACTTTCCAAAATTCCATTTCATTCTTGAAACATATGGGGCATATTCCTTTCTTCATATGAATTTCCCCAAAGTAATATACGTCAATAATGCATTTGAAAGCATCTGGGTCTCTGTCAAAGTAAAACTCTCTCTTACCAGGATCATAGTCATCACAGAGGGAGAATATGCTATCGTATCCCCCTGATAAACAATTGATCAGCTCTGCCAGCCGTGTTTCTGGGTATTGATTCAGGTTATCTCCGTAGAACACCTGCCTTACTCCACCGACATTGACTACAATCTCCATTTCTTCACTTTTTTCTGAAACATCAGTCTCCACATCTGGAAACATAGAGTCACCTGCCATTTTAGTTGTATTTGATTTTGTTGGATTTTTAGCCCGTTGTTTGGTTTCACAGCTTTGTGGTTTTAATCTCTCATGAAAGCAAATCAGCACTGAGCCAGCTCTACTACAAATGTCACCAAACTGACCCGGAGTCGTGGTGGGAAAGGTTACAGATAGAAACCTGCAGTCGGAAAAGCCGTGTGAGGTATGCAACAAGCTGCAGAGAAAAGACAAATCATCAGGCTGCTGTGCCTGCAAGCAGGATGTTAGAAAGCTCCAGCAGACTGGAAAGAGAAGAAACCATTTAGTAAAACTCACCACTCTGTTCAGTGCTCGAGAGTCTTTTCAGGTCCCATTCTCTCTCTAAAAGTGATATCTATTCACAGCTTGGAAGTCACGGCAGAGAAATAAATCCTGAGCTCTGATTAATGCAACGTGGAGTGAGTGACAGTTCTCAGAGCGACAGTCGGTGTGGTGAGCCCACAGAAACTGCCACGGCTTCTCCCTTCGATTCCACAGATTTCCCTAGAAAGCTGCGTTTGAATTTTGTTTCTCTTTCCGTTTTCTGTTTACTTTAAGGTCTTCCAGAGTTCATCTGCTGACTCTTGCACATAGTCGGTCGGTGCAAGCATGCAGAGGAGAAACTTGTGCTTGTTTTCCCTTTGCTGTTTCTCAGCACAATAGGGAGCCCAGGCTGCCAGGAGTCCTTTTCCAAACTCTACCCTCTCCTGGTGAAACCCAGCAAAGCACCAGCGGCACAGAAAGCACATCTCGGCTTTTTATATGCCTGCCAAAAGGTGCAATAATGTGTTTCTATCCTACCAGGAACTTTAATGAGTTTTAAAAACATTTTTTAAAAACCTAATGCAAAGCATAATTGTGTATAAAGTCATTCAGAGTTGCAGAATGCCCACAACACAGAAAGACACACAAACATTGATTCCTGGTGGCAGAAACCAGAAGTAAAACTGTGTTTTGGGAATAAATGTATGGCATAAATTTTACTCTCGGTGGGACTGGAGAAACTCTGGAGCATCTCTGTCCTGGGTCAGGACATTGAGTTAATGTAGATTTGTACTGGTGTCATTGCAAAAGAGGCAGAGATCATAAAGTTTTTATTGCAGTTGTAGAGCAAAGTTACCCCTGCACTCTGTGCACATTTCCCAATACTCTGGGTCCTCAGTTTTAGCCATGTTTCCTTGATCTGCAGTCGACTGAGCCTGAGGAAGGTTTCAGTAATTTCCATCTACGACGATTTCTCTGGGAATGCTATTTACCAGAAGTAGTGTTGTGTACTACATCCAGCACTTAAAAAGCAGAAATAGAACAACAAGCATTTAATTTTAACTTCATTTTCTCCAAATTCCAGGATTTGGTGGACATTTGTTCCCCAGACCCTTACATGCAGGAAGGCCTACCACTCTGCTCTTAAATTCTTAAATCTGACTTCAGTTCATTTTAGTGCGTCCAGCAAAACCAACAGTTCAAAATTAACTGTTTCTGGCCACAACAGAATGATCTTTTCCAATTTACTGGCTTCTGAAAAGCTTCTCAGTGGAGGGGAATGGAGAGCAACAAACCCAGTTGACAGTTTGCTTCTCTAGGCTTGTGTCCATCCTGGGAGAAAGGCGAGATATGTGATGTGATGTGCCCACTGTCCTCACGGCTGTGTTGCACAGTGAGGGGGACCCTGGTGAGTATACAGTGCTTCTGTTCCACTCTCTTGCCAGAAGTTTATGAGTGATTAGTAAGAGGTTGTGCGCCAGACCTCATCAGGAGTATGCACATACATCACATACCCAGGAAGTGGTAATATCAGGTCCCAGGAAAAGTGATATCTTTTAGTCTACACCTGAGTCACACAATCTCTGGAGGCTAGTGTCACCTTCACGGGCTCCTGAGGGTGCTACATAGCGTGGGTGTAATACAAGATGTCCCTTGAATTGTTTTCCAGGCACATATAAGTTTACTGAAACTTGAAAACTTCTTGGGACAAGAGCAATACCTTGGAGACCTGGAAAAAACCTGTTTTGTGGGTTCATCAATAAACAATTGTCCACCTGGGGCTTTCCTGCTCACTAACATGAATGTTAGTTGCTTGATTTTAGCAAAATAAATATTAAGATGCCAATAGCAGTGACATGCTTGAACAGGATAAAATATAGATGGGATTACTGAGTATCTGATCTTACAAAACAAAACTGAGCTCTGGGAAAGTTAGGTTTCAAATTTTGTCAGGCTTCATCAGCATAGGGAAACAGGTTCTTCAGATGTAAATCCTCAGATTTAACCATCTCAGATCCTACTCTCTTTGATCAATGATTCGTTCCAATGACCTTTTGGTTTTTCTCTAGGTAATGATAAGAAATCAATGTAGAGTCCAGCATGACCGACACAGAAAGCACCACCTTTGTTTCCAAAAGGACTCTTCCCCCCCTACACCATTTTACAGAACAAACACCTACGAAATAGGCACGCAGGATTAGTACATACATTGTTCAGTTTGAAAGGTGAAATCAGCTCCTCTCAAATGATAAATCTCAGCACATTCTCAAAAGGTTGGGAAGAAACTATTTTTGAAATGCCAAATACATCCTTATAAAGACTTTACTTAGTGCAGCTGCTAAAATCCTTGTGCTTTATTCTCCCTCGTCTTGCACCTTTTCAGAGTTCTTTACACCTTTCAATGTGCCTGTGAAATGTTAGAGATCTGGTAACATTTTAAATCCACTTGGGCAAATGTAAATGATCCAAAGAACGGTCAGGAAAAATCATAATTAAACTAAAACATTGTTTTTGTAGCTGAAAAGAGTGACATAGGCTTACTTGATGAATGTTTTGTATCAGACATATTGTAGAGCAGCAAACAATAAAAGCAGAATGAATAATTTGCAGTAAATAATTTATTTCACTAATTCATCACCCGTGAAAAGAGAGTTTCTCTAATCTAAAAATTTCAATAGATAATTGTTGCCCTGAAATTCATTTATGACCACTTTCCTGTAATTATTAGGGCTTCTAAATTCAAGTTCTGTTAATTTACCTGATCAGGACAAACAGGTCAAGCTGTTCTGTGTGTCTGCTGGAAGCAGTGTATGCTGGCAATTGAATTCCTACAGAGTCAACAAGAAACACAGAGGGGGTTTTTTCTGTGTTGGTGCTTTGGCTCAGAGAACAACATGTGTTTGAGTTGACAGTTGTGTTAAGTTTTGGCTGTGGTTCAGACAGGCTTCTTCAGGGAGGAGGAGGAGGAGGCTCAGCTGGACATCAAGCCCTGAAGCCCGAAGAAAGGACTCCTGGGTTGCTGGGCAACCCCACCAAATCCAGCCTCAGCTCCAGCAGGGACACAGCATCTCCCAGGGGTATTTGAACTCCAATAGATCTTGGTCCACAAGGTGTAGGTGGAGCTTGAAAATGGCTCCCCAGTGGCACTGGTCTCCACATGATGGATGTGGGTGTCACAGAGCACCCACAGTTCAGCACCTGGGGACCTGTTGTGGCAGCAGTGTGCAGAGGATGCTGGTGCTGAAGGTCTGGCTCCCTCATTGGCGACTTTTTGGGAAAGCACATTCACCCCTGGGTGACTCTGTGCCGATCTGTGAAGACAGGTTGCTCCTCTTGAGCTGTACACTGGCTCATACCTTACTCCTGAGTCCCAGCCACCACCTCTGCCCTCCTGTCTGATGCACCCCTGCTCCCCACACAGGTATGGGCAGTAGTGGTGCATGAAGGGCTGTGAATAGGTTAGGAGCCAACCCTAGGGAGATATGGTTGGATTCCACATAGGGAGGGGTGTTTTATGTAGAGGCAGAACTTGGTCAACCTCTCTGCAAGCAGACTGTGATGCAGTCAGACCCTGCCTGCACTGAACACAGCCCTGCCTGCAGTGCCTGGGACCATCTGACCCCTCCATCCTTCCAAATCAGTGAAGTGTTTGGTGCTGTGTCTACACAGGCAAGCTCAAGAAAGTTTAGGGACCTGATAATAACCGTCCAAGCAAGAAATAGCTACAGCATGTCTGACATGGGTCCAGCCCACACTAACCAGATAACATGGCAGTGTCCCATCCCTCATATGGCCATCAGAGACCATTCCATACAGGCTATTTGAAAGCAGCATCAGCAGTGGAGATTAAAATGACTTCTTAAACTAGATGGAAATGAGTTGTCAGTTAGCCTCAGTACCCATAGACATCCCTGAGCACATGTAAATCTCGTCATGCTCAGTATAACCCACACAAACACTCTTTTTCTGCTGTGTTATATTTGGGTTTTAAATGACACTCTCAGTACTGGACTTGTGATGGATCCAGCATCTAACACACAGTTTATTTTAATCTAGATGCAGACTATGGAGATCTACTCAAGACAAGAACATGTGATCAAAATGTACTACAGAGAAGTCAGTCAGAGACCTAAAGGAGGGTGGGGAATGGGGATATCTTGTTCCTCCTCCTTTCCTTGAGGCATTGTGGGGATAAAGCTTTCAGACAGCTGCATGGGCTCTGCTTCATCAGCTGATAGCACAAGGTTCTGTGTGGAAAAAGCACCATGTAATTACTTCATGCCAATCACAAGAAATGGGAGGCAGATAATCTGGAAGAATGGGAAGCAATAAATTATGTCATCATGGGTTTCAGAAAGAGGAAGTCATCCAGAGCAGCTCCTCTGACTGCTTTACCACAGCCAGATTTAGTAAGAGGTGCAGGAAAGATTTGCTGTAAGTGTCCTTTAGGGTTTCCAAATATTAGGTGGATTCTAGTGGTTAGTGCAGCAACCTCGTTGGAAGATCCATCACACTCCGGCAAATTAATCCAACTACTGCATTATGCTGGTTTATCCTTTATAGCTCAATATTGCAAATTTGTTTTGAAATCACACCTTCTTTAAACCTTATAACATGCTCTACAATAAAGCTGTCTGGTTTGACACATTAAGAAAACATGAGATTGTGTTCTCACGGGTGCTGTGGTTCCCACCATGGATATGGGGCCCCTGCCGTAGCAGCGGCACCAGCCCCATGCACCTCCCCAGTGCATCTGCAGGACAACAGTGCATGCCTTGCTCTCATGGACTGTAATGCCACGGCATGTGGGAAAAGAGTGTTGTGGGCACTGACTGTCTGCAGGAAAACGTTGTGGTGCCACAGCAGCAGGTCATGGTCCCAGCACTGATGGATGTCTTGTGTGTGTAGCCACGAGCTACTGGAGGGAGTTCGAGCCTCAGAATGAAACATGTTCATCGTCCACTGCTGCTATTTCTGACAACAGATGAGTCTTTTAAATCCCTTGATATGGGAAAAGAAGGGTCCATCAAATGCAAAGCGACTGAAACAAATTCTCTACATTTTTAAATACATCTTCATGCTTTGTATGATGTTTCTCAATACACTGGACTTCCTTCAGATTGATATGTTAAAAGCAAGAGGTTATGAAATGTCTTAGCTGAGGTGGGTATCTAGACTATAACGCATACTTTCACCTTATAAATCTGGGTTTATGTGTCTCTGTCTCCAGCATATTTAGGTATTCCTCCATGGCTATTATTTAAGATCAAACAAGTCTTTTCCCAGTTTATTTTCCCCTCTCTTAGCTACTTTGGTTCTTTTTTCAAGTTCAAAACTTATGCATATTCATTCAACTTATTTTATCAGATCTTCTAATTAATAACTTATTAAAGGGCTAGTAATAGCTTGCTGTAAATTTCAATTTGCCTTGCTTTCCATTTGACATTAATGAGTCTATTTTCCCCTATGATTAAACCTGCCTTAAGTGACCACTCAAGAGAACAGTCAAATCTCTGATTTATTGTGAATGACCTTTAATATATAAAGTATAGTCTCCACTGTAAGCAGCTAACACTTGGGTTCAAATTAAGCATATCAGTGGGTCATGAATCGGATGGGACTTGGAGATGCTGTAAAAGTTTTAAGAACCTTGTCTTGTTTACAGCATCACTGTGTTTTTAGGAAGGACTGGAATTCTGCTTCCTGGTCTTAAATACTGACATCAAAAGCTTTGAATGCTGTTGCATGTACAAAGAAAAGAGAAAAATGAGGTGACAAGACTTGTTACATTTGCAGCCAATGACTTAAAAATTAAGAAGTGCATGTACATTGAGTATGGCAAAGGTCCAAAAAATTGCATGCACACATGTAATTAGGGAATGTATCATAATGAATAGGCACAAGATGGTTGAATGCAGTATGCATGGGTGACCTCAGCTCTGGCAGTTCCCAGCTCCAAGTGTCTGTATCTGCAATCCCACTGTTGGCTTTTATCACAACTTACTGTATATAATTTCTTGCAGGACTCACGATGCACTGGTGCTGCTGCCCGGCAGCATCCCTGGAGCAGCCTCACCAGCTTGAGTGAGGGAGGCCCAGCAAAGAAATGTAAACATACTGGGGTGACTGTAAGAGGGTCTTGGTGGTGGCAGTGGTGAAATGATGGGGCTGGCCTTCCCAAAGGTGAACATTCCCATCTCTACCAAATGATGTCATTACCAATAATTGTCTTGAAGGAAAGACCAAGACTATTGCAGCAGAGAGGGAGGTGCCATGGGCAGTCTGTCTGCTAAGTTTCGGCAGCCAAGACAGAAAGCCAGTTTCTAAGGCTGCCAGGGAAGAGATTTTCAATGTGTTATTATGTGTTTTCTTTTAAAAAATTCAACACTGCAGCCCTCTAATGTGCTTGGAGTTGGAATAGTTATTAATAAACTCTGTACAAGCTGAGCTGTTGTTCCTAATTCTTTGAAAGAGGAGCATGTGTAGCAATTTAGTGTGTACTATTTGCCAATAGAAGATATTTTTATATGAACTTATCAAAATAAGGAATATAATAATGGAATTCATAGTAAACATGGTCAAAGACAGTCCTATATGTGTGCTCAAAGAAGAGGAAAATATATGTAATATTTTCTAATGTGAAAAAACTGTAAAAAAACCTGTTGGAAAATACCCATGGAAAACATTTCATCAGTGTGCTGAAAAAGAATAAAAAATAAAATACTTTCATTGATCCTAGCACAGAGGAAAATACAGGTTTTAACAAAACCTGCAATTCTCACAGACCCTTGTATGTACAGCTATAATTTTACTTCTTTAGTGAGTGGTACCAGACAAAGAAGAAGAAGGTGTGTAGGCAGAAGCAGGGGCAGAATTCACTTTTCACAATTATGAAATTATCATACCCATGGAGAAGTCCTGTGGACATTTGATTTCATTAAATCCTGCAGGACTGAGGGCTGTGGCATGATGCCCTGGAGCACCTTGCTGACACCTGCCTCCCACAGCCTACAGGCTCTCTGGGCTTGCTCCCTCCATCTCCTATGGAGAGGTGATGGTTGCAGACCTGCCTGTGGCCAGGAAAACAGACAGGGACTGGAGGATCTGGTGTTCCCTCACAGTATCCTGCTTGAGCAACCAGTATAGAGTGAAAACATTAAAGCATGCAAATTTGTGATCATGAAAGTAATTTTTCATCAGTAAACTTTTGCACTATAGATCAGGGAAAGAGGAACATTAAACGTGGTTTCTGTTTCCCTTGGTGTCCAAATTACTGCTTTGAGAAGTGATGGGATCATGTTCTTACTGCCTTTGAAAAAAGAAGTCCAAACCTCTGTATGACTCTGCCTTGACAAACTGCTTTCAGCATCTCCTTTTTTTTTTCTGTGTTCTTTAGTTTTGCTTAGCAAAAACATTTGCTGAATTTGGGTCAAATTTACAAAGAGTTTGAAGTCAATGAAAACTACATTTTCTGGAGGAGAAATGATGTGTCAGAAATAATTTCCTGACCCTATTCTGGATCTGTTTTCTGCCATTGGTCAAGTCTTTGGACTTCTTGCTACTTATCTTAAGCTGTCTGGCAACACATCATATTGTTTAATAGCTTACAAAGGAGTCAAATCATAAACCATTTTTAATTTGACAAACAGATTACAAATAAGCTTTTACATTGTCTGAATGGTTCTAAAGCTAACCCACATGTTTCTAAGTGATTTGTCTAGACAATAGTTGAGTCAAGCCTTTTATCCATTCTGTTTTATACAATAATCGGTTCTGCTCAGTTAAGATTGCATTTAACATTACTAAGTTGAATACCTTTCATTACTGTGTGCTGTTTAATTTAACATAGTATTGACATCTTGCATACTAATTCACTTTGTTCAGGGTAGAGTCATAAACCCCATTCGAACAACGCGATATGTGCAAGAGAGATCCATTGTACTCACTGATAATGTCCTCAAAGACAAGACTGCAGAACCCAAGATATCCCATTGAGCAAAAATAAAAGGCTAAGGAGATGAAAGAAAGTTCAGTGATGAATGGGAAATGCTGCTGCTGAGACCTTTCTTTATTACTATTCTCTGGCATTTTCAATTGTTCTGTCCCGATGAGTAACGAGGACTTCATCACTTTTGTCAAGCTTCACTGCAAATTGCTGCTGTGACTAACACAGGTTAATCTCAGGACAGGCAGGAGCTCCCCACTTCTGGTGATGGGAGAATTTCAACCACTCTCTGACTTTTCTTGGGTGACCTTGAAAAAAGGTCCCTGCCTATGACAGCAATGTTACAACTTCCCTTAATGGAAAACATATCCGACATACTCTATACCCAGTTTTAACTGCCCAGTCCTCTGTAATCTTTTCTTAGGCTTCTGTGCACTGTTATTGAGACTACACAGTAAATGAACCACCACGAGGAGGAACCATTTGCCTCATTGGGACATCCACAGTCACACTTTGCCACAAATCACTGGGACAACTCCCACAGATCAGCAAAAAATGTCCTGTTTTGGCAGAAAATTCATGATTGCAAGAAAGATTAGAGTAGAAACCATGATGATTCCTGCTATTCAAATCTAAAATTTTATCCCAATCATGCTAAATACTCCAATATTTAGCTGGTCTCATCAAAGATAGCTAGTGTTATAAAAAATAGCTCAAATCTCTAAGCAGATTTCCTTTATTTTGCAGTAAGCATGGATAGTGTCATACATCTGAGGTCAGATGCTAGTTGCAAACATAAATGTGACCAGAATATATAATTATCAGATCTTATACATGCAAATAGTAGGCGAATTAGTCGTCTGTATTTGGAAATGTCTTTGCACCTTACAACTGAGGTTTTATAAGAAGTTAGCAATGTCTCATAATAGAGTGTTTGCCTTTGGTTTATTTGAGAATAGAGCTGGATATACAGCAATAGTAGCACCACGAATATGCTAAATAATCTATCATTAATCAATACATGGCTGGTTTCTTCCCTCATGTTGATCTTAAACTGGCTGTGTACTGAAGGCAAAATCAGGTACTGTGTGGTTGTATATGTCTTGCAATAAATTCCTGATGTACATGCATAAAGAAATAAATGATGACACCACATAGCTGGAGGACTACAACCCTGCTCCCCAGCTTCACAGTCTGCTTGGGATTTCTTTTTCAGAGTTTGTGACAAACCATTTACTAATCAGCCTCACTTATCTCTTGAAGTCTACTTTTTCCTTGATAAGACTGACTAGCATTAATTAATATTAACTAGACCTGTACAAAATACAGAACATTTTTCTAGGAATTTCTGATACCCTGACATTTTGTTGAGATGCAGGAGGAAGGAAAAACTGATCTGCATTTTAAAAATTTCCTTGCAACATGTCAAACAAATCTAAATATAGGACATCCAAATCTTTATTTTAGCAACACTGAAATTTAACATTGTGAAAATGTTTATACACTGTATACTAAATATTACATTCTGATATTTTATTATAAATACAGTGCTGCTATTGTAACATAAGGTCAAAATAAAAAGTGAAATTACAAATCCCAATTAAAACATTTTAGCTACAGAGATAAATATATTTTGATATTATGAAAAGAATTGCTTTCACCATAAGGGTGTATCTTGATTAAGTGTTTTTTATTTCAGTTTTTGACAACTTTCAATTTAACTACCCTGTGTTTATCTAACATCAATCTCTTCTGTCAAAAAAATTATCTATTCTGTTTCCAGTTTACAACATCAGTAATTCTAACACTCATGAGATTCTTCACATATCCTCACCAGACCTTTTCTTAGGCATTAGAAATAACAGACAGGATTTGTGAGAGAAAAGGATATTTTCTGAACATACAGCCAAAGGGCAGAAGAAAGAGTCAACATCCTCCAAACAGATTTTTACTAGCTGTTGCCTTTGTTTTCTCTGTAGCCCCTCTCATCTTATTAAGCCTGAATCATCTTCAATTTCTCTCCATGAGTACATTTTTCAAAAGGAAAGAATGTCCTTAATAAAACCTTTGGGGAACTAGGGGTGTAATGAAAGTGCTCTTTACACTAATCAAAGAGTAACAAAGCCAATCCATCCCTCATGCATGGACTCCAATCTCAAAAGTGGCTGAAAATCGGTAAAACACCAATGAAAATAATTTCTTTTTGTCAATATATGAATGCAATGAAAAGTAGAATTAGAATCTTATAAAAGAAACCTTTCACTGCTCCAACCACAACTGGTTTCTAACTGCAGCACTGCAGCATCAATGCCTGGTATTTACAGTATGAAAATGTTACAGTTGTAAGGCCAGAATAAATATTAAGCTCCCTCACATGTGACACACCTCTATACAACCATCTTGTACATTAATGTATTTTTTTATGCAAACATCTAAATTTCATCTTCTGCAAACTGATTTCTTGTACAGCACGAGAGCAAAATGGTTCACCACCACCCTGGGTATCAGGATGAAATGTAGGTAAAACTCCCTCTGTAGTCATTCCTCAATTTGAATAATGCTGTTAACTCCTCTTTGTTTTTTTTTTTCCTTTTCCATATTTGATTGTGAAGAAGTTGGCACTTGTGGGTTTTTGGGCTAAAATATAACATTCCATCAAAAATGTGTGATTTTGGACAAAATTAAAAAATACATAATTTTTGTACACACATTGTGGAAAATTCTTTTCTTAAACTGAGTCATTATTTAAATTAACAACTTTATTAATAGGTGTGCTGTATTCCACAAGACTTCTGTATCAGGTTACTTGTTGATGACAGTAAGTTGATTTTCAAAGGATGCAAAAGCTTCCAAATCAGCATTTCAAAAAGCAGGTACATATTCTGCAGACTGTAAGTGCAGAATATAAACACAAGTGGGTCCAGACAGTGTTCCACAACTTGCTGCATATTTCAAATAACTGACAAAGTGAAATTCTCTTTTCTGTTTACCATAAAGTCATTACAAAAAGTTCTCTCAATTTAAATACAGAACATTATTGCAGTCATTTTGTTCTTTTTCCTGCTCACAAATTGCTTGCAAGGTGATCCTGTTATTTTTCCAAATATATGCCCTATCTCTACTTATTATCTGCTGGTATTTACACAGCTACCATTGAATAGGGTTTTTTCATGTAGTTGGGAAATTATTCTAGCAATGAGCAAGAAGCAGACAAGAATGTATAGCAATCAAGGGCACTGTTCCTGATCCAGGCCAGGATGCCATTGGCCCTCTTGGCCACCTGGGCACACTGCTGGCTCATGTTCAGCTTCCTGTCAATCCAAACTCCCAGGTCCCTTTCTGCCTGGCTGCTCTCCAGCCACTCTGTGCCCAGCTTGTAGGGCTGCAGGGGGTTGTTGTGGACAAAGTGCAGGACCCGGCACTTGGCCTTGTTGAACCTCATTCCGTTGGAATCAGCCCAGCTCTCCAGCTTATCCAGGTCCCTCTGAAGAGCCCTCCTGCCTTCCAGCTCACCAACATGCCCCTCCCCCCCAACTTGGTGTCATCTGCAAATTTGCTAATGGTGGACTCAATCCCCTCATCTAAATCATCAATAAAGATATTAAACAGAACTGGGCCCAACACTGATCCCTGGGGGACACCACCAGTGACCGGTCGCCAACTGGATGCAGCCCCGTTCACCACCACTCTCTGGGCCCGACCATCAGCCAGTTCCTAACCCAGCACAGGGTGCCCCTGTCCAAGCCATGGGCTGCCAGTTTTTTCAGGAGTGTGCTGTGGGAGACGGTGTCAAAGGCTTTGCTGAAGTCCAGATAGACACATCCACAGCCTTCCCCTCATCCACCAGGCGGGTCACCTGATCATAAAAGGAGATCGGTTTGGTCAGATAGAACCTGCCCATCCTAAACCTGTGCTGGCTGGGTCTGATCCCTTGTCCATCCTGTAGGTGCTGTGGGATTGCATTTAGGATGATCTGCTCCATAACTTTGCCAGGCACTGAAGTCAGGTTGGTGGGCCTGTAGTTTCCCGGGTCCTCCTTGCAGCCCTTTTTATGGATCAGTGTGACATTCAGCAACTTCCAATCATCTGGGACCTCCTCAGTGAGCCAGGACTGTTGGTAAATGATGGAGAGCAACAACAGCTTAATATGAGTGAACATTGTGCTGCTGTGGCAAAGGAAACCAATAGGATGCTCGTCAACAGGGGCATCACCAGCAAAGAGAAAAAAGTCATTATCCCACTCTATTTGGCAGTTGTCAGGCCACACCTGGAACACTGTATTCAGTTTTGGTCCCTGCTATGCAAAAAAGGATGTGGACAGGGTAGAGAGGGTCCAGAGCACAGGCACAAAGATGATAAAAGGACTAGGCAACCTGAAATATGAGGAAAGGCTTAGATCTGAGTTTGTTCAGCCTTGAGAAAAGAAAGTTTAAGGAAGACCTTATCACCATATTCCAGTATTTAAAAGGTGGTTACAAAGAAATTGAAGAATTTTTTTTCCAGGGAGTCACATGGAAAAGACAAGGCATAATGGGTACAAATTACTCCTGGAGAGATTCCAATTAAGCACTATTGGAAAATTTTTCACAATGAGAACAATCAACCATTGGAATAATCTTCCTCGGGAAGTGATGGATTTCCTAATGCTGGACACTTTTAAGATTCAGCTGGAAGAGGTGTTGAGCCACACTGTACAGACCATGCTTTTACCAAGGAAGTTTGGACCAGATGATCTTTTTGGTCCCTTCCAACCTGGTATTTGATGACCCTATGATTCATATGACAATACCTTTATCCACATGGTAACCTGGAAGATTTTTTGTCTAAATAACAACCATTTCTTCAGCTTGTAAACAAAACTCATGTGAGTGTTTGTGTGCAAGAAGAGGTGTATGGATTATTCCAATGGCTCTTTGGCATCAAACTGATTTGAATTAATAAATTCCCCTAAGCCCAGCACTGACACTACATATGTTAGAGTTCTTGAGTCACTAGAAATTCCAGGAGGATGAAAGTGAAAAGACCCATTTTAAGTCACCTATGAGACAGGTACCTGGGATTGCAGCCTGCCACACTCATTGCGAGGCTCATGATCTGATTCTGCAGGGCCCAGCTCTGTGAAGACTCCTGTTTTACCACTGTTCCACATTTAAAAGGAATGTCTCAGGTCATTGCAATGAGGAAAAATTAGCATTGGGGCATGTATTCTGTGGCACAGTGATGCTGTGTCTCAAATTGCTACGTCTGCTCTGCACATTCATGGAACAAGTTTCCCCAGAAGGAAAGTGAAATCACTGATATCCTCTTGCAAGAAGAATGATAGAGGCAGAAAGAAGACTCAGCCTAATGTGCATGTCCTTTGACCCCACCTAGAGTCCAAAACAGGGGAGCTGCTGAGTTCCCCATCACCTTCTAATCCATCACTCACGTGAACATCTCCTTTTTCCCTGTCTTCCCTGAAGGCTCTCAGCAAAAGCAATCACAGCTGCCTGAGGAAGCAAAAATCACCAAAATAAACACTGCTCCCACACATCTCTCATCTGTCTTCCCACACATAGTGGGCATTATGGAAAGGAACTTTCTTTTGTCACATTTGGAAAGCTTTATTCCTCTTAAAAGTGTAAAGCTTGATATTTACTGTCAGCTTTGGGATGTTTCAGTTCAACAAAATAGTTTCCTTGCTGTAGATCCATAAATAACCTTATCAAGTAAGTGAAAGACATGAAGTATACATTTTATCCTTCACAAATTATACACTTTTTACCATTAAGTGAATAACTTCATTCTATCTGGAATTAGCAGTGAATTTCCTAGTGGTCTGTGGTGCAGAAAAACAATAAATAAATAAAAGTTAGTTAGAAGAAAAGAGATTTATTTGTCCAGATTTATCTTGAAAGGTTTTTCTTCCCTAAGAATATGAGTCCATTTATTTGGTATTTATTTTATTTATTTTTTTTAGATTGCATATTCTCATTTTAGCAGTAGTTTGAGAGGAAATCTGGTGGTGTACACACATTAACACAATAATGTAGCTTTATTTCCTAAATCCTCTCTGAAAATTCAGGTGTTATAGTCTCAGCATTTCTACAGCAGTACAAATTCCCTAAGCACACTACAGGGTTTCATACACCAATTCCTTGCTAGAAAAAGGACACTGAGTGCCCAGTGCTCAGGGCCATCAGAAAGGTACTGTCAAATGAGACACTGAATGACGAAAAAAAAACACCAAAAAACCTCAGTAATCTGTGCTAAACAAAACCAGCTTTCATGGCCAGTCCCACCCTCATTCACCTAATTTCTTTATCAGATCATAAAATTTGATTATATTTCTTTTATCATGCCTTGGACCATGTCACGTGCTGTATGAGGGAAAACATTGATTGTCCTTTGCAATGGTTCAGAGAGCAGCAGCTTCGAGTGTCCTGCCACTCCTAGCACATCTATCAATTCTCCTGCAGGGATTAAAAACTTGCCAAAGGAGGAATGGAGCGGTAAAAATATTTCCCTTTTCCTGTTTCATGGTCTCTAACTTTGGCCTCCTTGGCCTGCTTCCCTGTGTTGAATGAACCTACACTGACTTAAAGCTGAGAGGATGCACTGAAGAATTACCCGGTTAACCAGTTGGACTACACCGCATATTTTTATCACCATTTTTGATAGGACTTTTAAGCCACACTGATGCACTACCACCAGTCTGAGTCTGAGAAGAGATACTCAAATATAAAGCTGCTTATTACCAGGATAACTTGGCCTTCCCATACAGCAAATGTTCTTTTTATACTAATACAATTGCAGAAGGGGAGCGGCAGTGTTATCGGTAATACCAAGTTTTAATACTTGAAAATGCTGCCTGATGACCACTTATTAAATCTGTCTGTAACAAAGAAAAACTAATGCAATGACATCCTACTTTTTCACAGGAGCTGAGACTTGCTCCGAAGTGCAGTTACTTTGATCTCAACCTCAGCACATGGGTGGAGCATCTGTCAGGTCACTCTCCCCACCGCCACAGCGCTTGCTCAGAGTTAAATACAGTAACAGCTACTTAGGAGCACATGGGTTAAATATGCTGAGTTTTTCTGGCTCACTCATGGGAGATTCTCCTTTTGGTGCTTTCCTGTCTCTCATTCCAGGTGGACTAAAACAGTGGTGGATATACCAGTTCTACACTCAGCTACCTCTCACTGCCCTCCTCATGCCAAGGACATGAGTTACCTAGGCAGGTCTTCAGTTCTGGCTGCAGCATCCTGCATGGAGGTGCCAAATTTGCACGCATTGGCTTGTAGACCAAGCATTGCAAGTGATAGCAAAGTCTCCAAAAACGGTAGTTGGGGGCAGAGGATGTAAGGAACAAGAGTGAGTAGCTGACAACACTGCATCCTTACAGTGCTATTAGCATAGAAAAGAAAGTCCCCATTCATTTTCTCTTATCTGACAGGCCCAGCTTTATAGTGTCTGGAAGCCAGAGGAAGGGATCAATAGGTGTTTGCTGACAACTGAGAATTTGTTTTAATCCATCCACAAATGTTTATGTTTTGGTAGCGGATGTTTTTATACTGGTCTGAAATCATGAAGAGAAGGCCAGCTAGCCCTTTCCAGGACTCATGATTTAAATAGCAGAAATACTGCTTGCTGCAGAGTAGAGTTCCAGTTTCCACTGGCAAAGTCCACCCTGGTGACAGAGATACAATTGTCATGCTGAGGTTAAAAGAAATTTATTCTGCAGGTAGGTTTTAAATAGCGATAGTGCCATTCATTAGCAAAAATTGCATCCCTTAAGGAAACAAATTAGCTTTGAAGGATATAAACTGCTGCCTAAACCTGATAGTCAACACCTGATGAACTGTGTGTTTGTAAATACCACTTGGAGCCTGGATGTTGAAGTTGCTGTACAGAAATACAAGGTTTTTTAGTAAGTTTATGGTCAAGCAGTATCCAAAAGCCAATGAATTCACATGAATTCATGTCTATGCTTTTTCATTTAGTTTTTTTTAAGGGCAGGTACATGGCAAATTTCCATAAATCGTACATCAGGCTGAAACTGCTAATACCTAAAAGAAAACCTTAGCCTGAGAGAATTGTTGGTTACATGTGTCCAAAGCATCTGGTTACATTCATGATAAAGACATGATGTTTCAAGCAAGAAGGAGTAGAGAAAAACCAACCCATCTCAAGTCTTTAAACCAGTCTATTTTTTATTTAACTTTGATTCTAGACAAAATGGCAAACAAACATATTCAACTCAGATTCACAGTCAAGTTATGGACAGCAATGTTTGGTGAAACCTTTTGAGATGCTCAACCAAATTGCTGGACCTCTTTCCTTCAGCCACCTCTTACAGCTGTGTTTGGTGCTTGGGTGTTTACGGGGCTTCAGTCACTGTGATGTGGTGGGCTGGCTGAAAACCAAAGACAAGGAGTGTTTGAAAAAGTTATTTCCATTAAAATGACAAGTTGTTTTGTTTGTGCTACCAGTTGACTCTTAACACTGCCTCAGCTGTAATACCTATGCTTCACCCCCTGGTCTTCAGTTATATTATAGATTGTTTTTTGGGGTTGGGTTTTTTTGCTAGACTTTTTGGGTTCCCAGGTACATTGCCATTTTCTGTTACTTACACACAATGCCTCTATAAAACCCTTATTCTCCAATCTTAACACTTCTTTGGGCTATATGAGAACTTTCATTTCAAATTTCTAATTTCAGTAAAGGCACTGCACAAAAGCTGTTGAATTATTCAGAACTACATGTAATAGGTACAAATTCTCTAGGCTCTGTCTAGTTTAATTAAAAGTAAATCCCAGCACATTGTAATTTATGAGAGACCAAACAGGAAGAAATAAAAAAGCTGTGAATTGAAGATAACTAAAAAAACACCTTCTGTAGACAACTGTTCCCCTGTATTTCTATCAAAGCATTCACTGTTAGCTTACCTAAATTCTGTTCATTTAGAACAAGTTACGCCATTACATGCAGGACTGATTTTTTACACCAGGAGTAGATAGTTCTTCATACAAAGCTTATTAGAGTAAGAAATTAATCAAGTTATTGTTTATCTGGTGCCTGATCTCCCTGAGGTGTAAAAAAGGTGGAAGTACCTGCCTTAGGAAGTGTTGTCAGTGTGTCTGTGTTACAGCTGGGGAATATAAACCTGCCATGGGATTACAGCAATGGCCCTGTCAGATCCAAGACATCTAGACATCTGAATTTGGGATATTTTGTCTCAGACCGAATCCCACCACCTTGTAAGTGTCAAGAGGGACTGCAGGTCTGTCCCGTGCAACTGTCCAGGCACTGAGGGGAATATTTGCACCGAAGTTGGAGAACCGAGTGAGACACAGATGACCATGAAGAACAGCTGCATTTATTATCATTAGAAAACTCAAGTGAATAAATAAAACTTCTAACAACTGCCATAAGCAGATGTTAGAAGCAAGAAACTGTAAAGCAAATGTTACCTACAGTATACTGACTGAAATGAAGTATCTGTTCATGATCACTCTTGGGCTAAGTCTGCCATAAGAAGAAATTGGGTAACCACTGAAAGCATTTACTCAGGAATGCTCCCTTTTACAATTGATAATGTCACTTCTGATCCCATTTCCTGGGATGTTTGTACCTGTGATGGCTTAACCATTCAGCTTCTGTGCAAACTTAGACCAACAGAAAGAGTTGCCTTCTTCGTGTGTCATTCATGCAGGTGTCTACAGGATGGCAGAACTGAAAGAGAACTCAGCCATGGGCAGAACCAGAACACTTTCACAAGATAAAATCCATTTGAGGATAGGCAATGCCTTCTCACATTGCCTTGAGAAGATGCCATAGAGGCCTCATGCTCCCAAAGTAGACTGGGAAAGCAATAACCTTGTTTCTCTGCTGGTGGGATGAGCGGATGGATTCTGTATTGATTAATTTCCACAGCAAAGCACAGTGGCAATCTTCTCCAAATCAGATGTGACACTCTGAGGGGAAGTTGGATGAAGCTCTGCCAACTTCACTGACCATCTCTCATTAGCACTGAATTTCAAGACTTGGTTCACTTGCACATACATAGGCACCTGGAGCCATTTTAGATGCTTCAGTTTTATCCTGCTTGACTTCCAGGTGCCAGAAAGGTACAAAACTCCCATTAGCCTTGTGTCATTTTAGTCAACCTCATGCCAATAGTTCAGATGTCCTCGGGCTCCTCTGTGCTGGTCCCCAGTTTACAAAGGGTAGGTAATCCCATGAGAGGACAGAAACCCTACTTAAGTGATCTTTTATAAAGCTGCATTTCCACATTCTTGCTATTGGAAGTATTAGACAGCATTCAGGCTAACCAATTTTTGAAAGCTAAAATATAAACAGATTTGCCAATATTTACTTATTTTTTTATATTATATTTGCCTAAAATTCATAAAACTTCTAGAAAATAAATCTGTTTATGAGCAGTTTACAAGCAGAGTGGGGCATTAATTTCGGATGCCTTGGAAACAAGAGCACGCTGAAAGAAAAGTGTACAAGATGAACAGAAATACTAGTCATGTGTCAGTTGGTTGTGGAAAAAATGTGTGGGTAAAAAATAGAGGTAAGATATTTCCTTCTTTTAAGGATGGTATTACCCCATAAAGTACAATATTTCCTATGGCCTGGCAGGGAAGACTAATGCGAAGATCTACGGACTTATAATGAAGGAGACAATTCCCCATGCACTGAAATTTTGGATGTCTTTTTGGCAGGGAAGTGATAATGGATGTAAGCAAGATTTGGAATACACTGAATATCTGAAATGAGTGCAGACTGGATTGTTGCTGCCTATTGGCAATTTAGTTGGAATTTAAGCAAATGGGCAGGGATGAAAGGCAGGAATGGAACTCAAAACCATCTTTCCATTCACGGGAAATGTAGCATGGCTTTGTAGCAATATTGGGAAACACAACATATGTTTACCACAGGTTTCTTTCTCCCCATCTGAAGAATGAAGTGAACAACATTTGCTTCATCTCAGCGGTTGCCTTGGGATGTATCAGAGACAGGGTCCTTGGAACAAAGGCTAAAATTG
This sequence comes from Manacus candei, assembly GCF_025592945.1. NCBI lineage: Eukaryota > Metazoa > Chordata > Aves > Passeriformes > Pipridae > Manacus > Manacus candei. The sequence goes on from NW_026138059.1 coordinate 4,354,254, forward strand.
TTGAGGTTATTTATTAGAGATGTTTTACTTTTTTCCAGCTAGTTAGAGTTAAAAATGCTATGCTTCTTGAAGTGTGGTTTTTTCAGGAGTTAATATTTTCTCTTAAAAGTCTGTAATTCTGCAATAATAACTAATTCTAACTGAACAAATGCTACGAGGCAGTCCTAATGGCCAGAGCTATGAATATATTAGTAGCACTGAAATTCTATTTATCTATTATCACCCAGGCCAGCACTAGAATGGTCATGTGAACTCACATCCATTTACATAATACCCATTCACATGTGTAGTGTTGCACCTTTGTGTTAGACTGGAATCCAATGTTTTCAAACACATATATTTAAAGGTAGATATCCAAAATCCTTATCTAGATAGATCAATTATTCTTTTCTGAGTGGTCTGCCATCAACAGTTCTTATTCTAATTAGGAAATCAGAATGCTTTTACCAGACTGACAAAATACAAGGTTAAATGTTCAGTGTCACATATTTGGGTATCAAGACTTTGGCTTCTGCAAGTCTGATTTCTTTCTGCACAAGTAAATAGCTTTCCTCTTTTTGTAACTTCATGTAAGTATTAAGAGGTACAAGGAAAATGAAGGTGCAAGGTTTGTGTTTAAAAAGATAAATAACTAGCATGTCTATCCTGATAGCTGTTTAAAATCACATATAAACACTTCTTCATTCAGTTTTCCTATCTGCATTAGTATACTTATGTTTAAACGTAAGTATCTGCATTTTAAAATACACATGTTCTCTCATCTTGTACAAGTGCTGGAAATGCTCCCATGCCTTGCAGAGGAATACAGTATGTGGGTGGCAATTTTCTCCAAACATTTTATCAAGCAATTTTCAGACAGCTTGGATTATGGATTTTCTTTCCTTGCTAAAGAAGAACAACAGTAGTGCAGTTAAAGCTATTAAAAGATAACAGCTGATACCTACAGAGCTAGAGAGAGTTGGGAAGGTGGGAGAAAAATAGTTCTGTTTTAGACAACTGAACCTAATCCTGTATTATGCTGAGCTGCCCCAGCTCTTCTTTCAGGAGTGGACAGAACTCAGTGCCTTGTAGCCTGAGTGGCTGCTGTCAGTGAGCATGAATTTCAGTTCTTGGTACCTGATCACTAAGACATGTCTGGCTGCAACAAGTCTGTGGAATGCCCCTGGATTAGCAGTCTCAGAAACCCAGACTTTATCTATACGAGGAAGGTAGGGGAGACCTGTAGGGTGCAGACAGGTTGGAGATGGTCCCCACTGATCCACATTCCTGCAAGGACAGGTATGGAGCAACTCAGCTGGCTGTATGGTCTTAAATCATGCTGTGCTAACTTAAGCAGGTTTTGCATGATCTGGTACATCTGCACAGCACGAAGACACAACACAGCTTGGAGTTACCCTTTTAATTTGTGGTTCTCCATGTCATTCTCCTCTCACATTGATCTACTGCTAGTAATTGAAATGCAGATAAAAATGATTCATCCATAATCAAAAAGGAAAGCATAGTCATGACTGTATAAGAAAATAATGAGAAGAACTTATCCTGATCCCCCAGAACTCTGGGCTAAGCAAGAAGTGGCCCCATTTCTAACATGCTCTTGTTACTGTTCATTAATACAGATATAGAAGATACCTGGTTATCAGATGTATTAGTGAAGAAATCACAAGTTTGCCAGTAAGGTGGTATGAAAGAAACTGCCATGTTTGATATCTTATTATAAAGAAATTATTGAACAGGTAAAAATAGTTTCCTGCACTTTTTTATTATTATAAGAATACCACATGCCTGAGGAAGTGGGGGCATGGAGTGAAAATATTGACTGTGAATAGAACTTGATCAAGAGGGAAAGGAAAAAGCCCTTCTGTGTAAGCTAATGAAGCCCTTATGCCCTTCAACCCAGAAATAGCTTGTATGTATCTTCTCAAATTCTGCAGTTAAAACTTGGAGCTTAGTGCAGTGTCTTGCATTAAAGGCATCTACCATTCTTTGAGATGACTGAGGGTACTCATCTTGGTTCAGTCCAGAAAGACCTTGATCTTGGGTCTCTGTTACACCTAAAACCATGCATCCTCAGGCACACCAAAGAGCACTAGATGCCAAGGTATGGCAACTGAGTGTAGCCCTAAGATTGGACCTGGCAGATCCTTCTTCCAGCTCTGCTACAAATTTCCTCTGGGACTTTGGTTAACTCTAAAGTTAATTACTGTAGAGAGACTCAATTTCCATTAAGTTCAGTGGGAACATTGATTCTTAAAGAATGGGATTCAGCTAACCTAATTTAGATACCTTATCTGTGCCTGCATTTTAGATGCCTAGTGAATAAGTTCTCCAGAAATCCAGGCAGACAGTATCTTCCTTTGAAGACATCTCACCACTGACTGTATGGGAAATATCAGATCTTTTTTTAGGAAAACTGGTTTGCTTTGGTATTTAAAATGCATCACATTAGATGTCTGCAGTTAGGCTGGATTTGATAATTTAGATATGTGGATGTGAACTGTATAATTTAAGTTTAAAGAACACCAAGATCTACAGACTGCGGTTAACTTGTACTTGCATTTCTGAGCAGACCGAGCATGCCTGTGGAAGCTGTATGCCCAAATGTCCATTTAAGCAAACATAGCCTTTTGGCAGTGCAGATACCCACCAGAAAAAAGGGCAATGAGTGGAATTTATGGCAGACCATTGAAGCTGTTGGCATTAAGTTACACAATTTGTTTAACTGATATGATAATATTCATATGACCTAATTGCAAGATAAACAAATGTTTAGGAAATACACAGCTCTTAAGATGGATAGTGAGCTATTAACTGAAAATTATTATTGTAATTTAAAAGCACCATCTGTGTTCATCACACTAATTCATTTTCTTCTATCATCCTAATTCAGAAAAAATGGAAACAACATGACATTTTCAGTGTGCAAAAATGATCTGCTCATAAGCAGAGTAAACAGCAGTCTAAGAGAGTGCAGTAGAAATGATTCAGTGAATTATACCAGATAACATCTGAGAGACCCATGATATAGAAACAAGATGGAATTCAAGAAATACATTTTTCAGTGTGAACTGGTCTGCTAGCTGTACTTGAAAGTTCAAAAAAGAAAAAAGTCTAAGCAATGCTACCTCACCAAAAAGTTCTCCAACACCGCGGTAAACACAGACGAAAGATTTCGGCATTTTATTCTTTGTTGTCCTATCAGAAGCAGTTGTTCAGTCTATGCAAATACACTGCTCTTCAAAATTTGGGACTGGGATTCGTCTCACCTAGCTTTAGACATTTGCAGTCTCGACAGCTATGTCTGAGCCCAGCACCTTTGGCTCGCTTTGTACTCAAAGGAGAGCAATAGGTAATCTAGAGTGCAATTCAGCTGTCCTATTTAGGAGGCCTAATTTTAGGTTAAGATGAATCACATTCCAGAAGTGTCTATGTCTCTCCATCAACTAGAAAGGGAGCTCAGATATGAAGTTTCTGCATCTTATTTTTTCTCAGTGAACGCCGCTTCAGAAACTCTGAATCTTAATGCTTGCAGACTTGATTTTATACTGTGTAAAAAGGGAGAAAAACAAAGTTAAAAAAAAAAGAAATCTGGAGGCTAAAACAACTTGAGACAGCTGAAGGTAATATTAAATTATCTGGAGCAAAGGTAAGCTAGCACTTAGTGTCACATTTGCAGAAAAGGGAATTCTATCTGAAGAGTCCTTAGAGGGGTTTAATTTGTGCTTAAGACTGCCCTGTCATCAGGGAAGCTTCTCCCGCAGCCATGCCATCAACCTCTGAGTTACTAGGACTACCAGGAGCAACTCTGGCTTCTTTCTGCATCAGCATTAGTGACAGGCATGTTTTGGATGAGGCATCAGCTGAATGGCACAACAAAGGGCATAAACAATCAAAGCCCTTCAGGAGCTTGCTTTACAAATTTTCCATAAATCTTTTTTAAATCATCAGTCTAATTCCATCAGCCCAATTTTTTTGCCCCAAGTTCCTCCTACCTTAAACACAAATAAATAAGAGGAGAACTGGGTCTGTTTCGTTAAAGATTTTTCATGGATGAGTTTTGCATTGTATATGGCAAAAACCCCTGCCTTTTTCCCTTCTTCATGTAGACATTACAGAAGAAACGTCTCAAGGCAAAAAAAGGGCTGACCACACTCCTATGGCTCCTGAATGCTGTAGCCACCTCTGTGCATGGAAGGTACAGATGACAGATGATGCTCCATATAGCTGGGACTGAGGGAGGATTAAGCACAGCAGAAATACTGAGCATAGGGCCTCCTGTAGCCAAAACCTGTTGAAATGGAAGTGTAATAGATCCTAATAAAGTCCTTTTCTGGATAGGAATGAAGCTAAAGAACAGATTACTGTCCATAAGAAGAAACTGAAATCCCAGAAATTGCATAATTAAGACTATTCTTAGGCTACAAGTAAGGCACACTAGTGTCCTGTTGCTGGGGGAGATGTTTCTATGTGACAGCTCTGCTCCTGTCTTTACCAGACTATGTCCTTTATATGAGAAATAGACCAATATGATTGAATTTTACAAACCAAGGCATGTATTTGCACTGGCTGTCAGCGTTGTGGTTCTGGGTTTTCTGCCTGTAGCTGTTGTGAAAACTGGATACTGCAACCCCACCAGAGCCAGGGGAACCGAGTCTCTTGCAGTAGTTAGTCCAGCCCAACGAACAGCGAAAAACATTTTCTCAGCAGGGAAAAGGTTGTCCTTGTGCTTTTCATTCTTTTTCAGCCAAAACATGTAAAACATAGTTCTTCTGATATATAAAGTACAACTATCAGTGACAAATGTCATTCCCCTTATGTTCTTCCCATCTTACATTCTACACGGGCTATTCTATTTTATGACACTCAGTTAAAAGGTCCTGTTATTCTCTGAATTGCTGTAAAACTGAACAGTCTCCGTGTGTTCAGAGCAGCTTGCAATTAGCATACCTGATCTTAGAAAATTCAGTCTATTAAAAATATGGACATAATAAAGCACAGCATCTGGAAATCTGCATATGTTCATCTCACACAGTGGGCTTCAAATGCCAGAGTCAAATAAAGACTCCTAGACATCTCATAAAAGAGCTTATATATGTCACCACTCAGATGTAGATCTTCAGGGTATTTTCATACTTTCTTGGAAAATATTATATTACTTCACACTTACCTTTTATGCTGTTTTCATTTGAAAAAGATGAAGAAAATATGAAGATATTTTTTAAAAAGCTAAGGTTTGCTATTACATAATCACTCTGTTGGATTTTGTAATTTTCCTTATAGCCACAGCACCAATAAAACCATGAAGATAAGAATATGAAAATTTTAATGCAAACTAAGATGTAAATTGTCTCATTTTGTGAAGTTTCCTTCAAACCAAGGGCCTTCTGGAGAGCCATTTCTGCTTAAACGCATTTTTATTCTATCCTATAAAAAGTGAAAGAAGTAGTGCTTTCATAGGAATATAAAGTGGAGATTAAGACTGGGCTTATATCTTTTTCAAAAAAGAAAGTCCTGTAGTGGACCACATAGTTTTCCTTTTCTTATAACTGCCAAGGCAAAGACAGGTCTCTGTTATATCCAGATTCTCGTTTAAACAAATACGCTGCAGTAGCTGAGGGCTGGTTTCCATTTTAATAGCAAGTATTCTGTCAATAACAACCTTGCACATGAACAGGAGTTTTTCGATTTATATTAATCAAAGTAATTGAATCACAAAATTTACTGCTGACAGTAGGACATTGTCCTGACATTGTCCTGACACAGGACAATGGATTCTAGCAGACCTGAAGTGCTTTTGGAAATGGCAGTACTGAAGTAAAAAAAAAATTAATTATTCATTGTGCTGCGTACAAGACTTAAAAGCAATATTTGGTAACAGAACAAATGCAGCTCAGCCTCTTCACTTGTCTATCTGAGGGATGAATTTGGCCCAAAGGATGGGACTTGGTTCACACCTCTTCTGTAAGATCAGGTGTTTATAGGTAAGGGAAGGTGGCTGAACACTGTAGCCAGTAGAGATTTAGGATAGTTGCATCGTGCCCATGGCCCAGGCAAATACAAAACATGATCTAGGAAAGATTTGATCCTTTCTGCATAGAGCTGCTGAGGCCAGGAGGGTATCGCAGGCCATTGCAAACATCTTGAAATCCATGTTTAGACAGTTTCTAAATCAAGAGATGCTTGACTGAGCAGATGCACTTGCCCACTTTGGGACAGGGTGAGTCACCCTCTAGATTCCTTTGGAGGCTTTGAGCAGTTCCCCATTGACTATAGGATTATAGTGAGATCTTAAACATCTAGCATATAGGAACATACATACATTGAAGATGCCTAGATGAATGCATCTGAAGGCAGCTAAATGACTCCAGAAATGCATCTATTTTTCCTCTAAATATAGAGAAAGCTTACCACATTGGCTTAGACTGGATACCTGATACAGAGACACCAGTATGGTGAGTTGAACCACACACTCTTAGCTTGCCTTATACTTCCCAGTTTAACATAACTGCCCTTTATATCAGGCACTCTTCATGTAGAAATGAGAGAAGACAACATTGTTATGCTATTCTACGTCAAAAATGTAATGCAAACATTGCCTCCTACCAGGTACCAGAGCAAGCTTGGTTCAAAAAATCCAGAAGCTGGTTCAACCCTCATGTCTGTGCTGGTACCAGGAGTCTGAATCTTTGGTTTAGAGACAAAACTGGCAAAAAATGTATCTAAATACCATTAATATATTTGTTAGCTGCAAGTTGAGTTTCTAGATGTTATTCCATGATAATCATGGTTTCATTGTGTAAAAATATGTGTGTAATCAAATTTTCTTTTAATCATAATATATCTATTGCCAGACTTTTTGTTATTATGAAATACTTCCAAAAGAGTAGTCTGCTTCGTGTGATTTTCACCACTGAAAATAATCAGGAAAACCTGGAAGATCTGTTATTTGACATCTTGACTTTAGTTACTCCCCACATACTGCATTCGCTCTCTCATAGACCTGACCATCTAAGACTCTTTTTATCTAGATGTTGAAAACTTGATGGAGTGCTGAAGAAGGTCTGTTTATTCAGAGGGTTTGGCAGCTGAAATTACTTAGACCTCAATGACTCTGCAATCTGCTGTTTGCAAACGAGAAGTCTGAGTGGCAACACATATTCTCCATACCCCACATATCTTGGTAAAATCATTTCAGTTTTTCTTCACAATCTTCAGCAATACTAATCTGATGCTTCAGCTGTGCTCTTCCCATGTCATAAATATTTTGACAGCATCCTTTAGCGTATCTCAATCTCAAATCTCACTCAATTTCATCTGTCATTTACAGGCATGCTTATAATGGCTCATTTGCTTATAATGGGTAGATTCTATGCTTTCAGTAACAGGAGTAATTAGAGAATACCAATATGGCCAGAAAGCAGAGAGGAGACAAAGAAGGAACATGAAAGACAGGAGGAAAGTAAATCATAGAAAGAGAGCTATGGAGATCACTTTACCCTTTCTTAGAAAAATGAAGCTGGGACAAAAATGATGAAACTGAGAGGCAGAAAATTTAAAATTAGAACTGTTTTTTCTTGCAAGTTTCAATTACCAAAAGATGCTCTTAAATATGATTTTCCATGTTATTTCTCTGTGTGTCTGGTCCTCAATGCAGAGGTGGTTTCCAATCCTTTTGAAAAGTCACTTACATCCTTAGGCACCTTTTGCAAAAGATAATAAAAAGAATACATTAGTTTGGCTTAGATATCCACATGTTTAGTAAAATATTATGTGTGGTTCACCAAAAGAATCTGAATAATAACTAAGGAGATGTTTCATCAGCAAACAGGAGAAAAAGCTGTAAGAACATCTTTACCAGTGTCTAGTGCTGACTGATGTAAGAGATGGTCTATAGTACTGGACAAGCAATACTCTGTTTTTGTTTCTTATTCCTGTTCACTGGCAGAACTGCCAGTGGCATGACAAAGAAAAGCAAGAAAAACCCACTTAGAAATGATTCTCTGGAGTCTTCAGCCAACCACTTTGCTAAGGAATAAGTCATCTGAGAGTAAAAAACATTCCTGCTCCTTGCAGCATTACTGCAACTACTAATAGAGTTATATGTCCTTGCTATCTATTTTCCAGTATGGGGTTGTTGATTTTTCTGGGCAGTTGCAGCATGTTTTGAAATTTAAAGAAAAAGAAAATGTTTTACTGACTGCTTGCTGAAAGTGTAGCAGAAGGCTAGATTTTGTGCTCACTTCTGTAAGGAAGTAAGTAAACACAAAGTGCTCCTCCCCTGTATTTTCTGCACCAGCAATCAAGTTCCTGGGCAATGAAACACAAAAATTTGCAAGGTTTCCTACTACTTACCCGTTCTTACACCAGGAAAGAGGGTGCCATATGGGACAGATAGAGCACTGGATCCATGCTTTGACTACTCACCCTAAGAAATGAACTATCAAAACCTAGATTTATTTGCTGCACACTATATTTATTCCCTCTGCTTTCTGTAACAAGGAGGAATTATGATTCCATGCAGCAAAGTGAATGGTAGTAGCTCTGGCACCATAGATTTGGTGTGTTGCCCCTACTCCGTGCTATGCCTGAAGTCTGGTTCTAGCTCATTGGGATGAGTTTGCAATGTCTCCATCTTCTGCCCAGTTTCAGGAGCCATACTTAAGCAATAACAATATTAAAAAGAAACAATTTATCTAAATAAATTAAGGGCTAATTATTGTACATATGAATTCGTGAAGCTGGGTGTCATGTGCTGTCAGTAACTTTTTATCTTGATTGGACAATGACGAGTTGTGGAACTATATCAATACTCCCAAGGGTAACAAAAAAACCCCAAACCAATCCAACCAAAAAAAAAACCCACTGCAGATATATTCAGGAAATTTTAACTGGGAGACTTTTGAAATTGGAATAAACGAAACTAAAGGAATTTACAAAACTCTTTAGAGGGGCAAGTTGACCTGAGCTACATAAATTTTAGACATATATGTATATCATCACATATAGATATTACATTCACATACAGATTTCTAGAGCAAATTACCCGTGAGTATAAAATGCTTTCCTATTTCCAGCGGGATGGTGGAACAGATAATGATAGATTCCTACTCCTGAAGTGGGAAGACAAAAAAGGGTGATGAAACTGAGCACACAGTATAAATATGTTATACTTGTAATTAATAAGCAATATAAAATATGGAGTCATACTTACTATCACATTTTGAATGAAAACAATGTTGCTTCATAGCAAAGAAAAATCCAGCTTTAGGTTTACTAAAAAGCATGAACAACATGTCCTAAGAAATTAAGCAAGAAATTAAAAAAAGTTTAAAAAAATTCTTTGACTTGTTTTCGTCTCCTTATTCCGTATTATTGAATAAGTCACAAATAAGCATTAACCCTCTGCTAACATAGTTCTGAGACAATGACAGCCATGTATTGAATGCATCATTCATACATATTACACAGGCTGGGACAACTGAGCACACACTGTAACATGACCTAGAGGAAAAAATGTCTTTAGCAGTGATGCTAGGAAAGGCTTCTGCAAGCAAACTATGACTGTCAAAATTATTTACCTCATCACAATCGATATTTCTATACTTAGAAATCTGAATCAATTTAATTTGTGGATTTTATTAGCAAACCCATACAGAGAATTATATATTTTGAATCATAACAAAAAGTTCAACACTGAAGACAGTAAATTGATCTTTAGGATACAAAAATATCTCAGTTCATCTGTAAATCTGAATTAAGTACATGGAACTAGTATCCTATGATCCTAAACTCATTTTTAATGAGTCAAACAGCAACAGTGCAGCTTCCCATAGTTACTATACTATTATGATGATTTCTTTTACTATCTCTGAAGATGTGTTTCAACTATATAAGCTACAACAAAGACACAGTTCTGCTCCAGAATGCTTGTAACATCTAACACAAAGACATGGGAGAGATGTTCTCCTGGAATTAACAAAGGAGGAAAACAGCTTGGCTTCCATTAAATCCCTTGTTGGGATGAAACATTAATTCAGTGATCAAACCACTCCTGATCTCAGCCTGTGGGACCACGTGGGTCTCCATGGGAGTCTTCTCTCCTGTCCTGCCATATAGGTCTGTTGGAAAAAAGAGGGAGCTGATGAGGGAGCTTCCATGAAAGAACTTTGCAGAGACAGGAATAAAATAACTGACGACCCCTCCCTGCCCAGAGGGAAGCTCTCATGTCTGTGTTTCTTCTCAACACTTCTGAGTTCCCACCACCCACTGCTCTCTAACAGTGGTAAAGCTGAGCAGCTGTGACCTGCTGTGGATACCACGCCCCCCAGCAGCACCACACTGTCCTGCCCTTGGCTCCTCAGCGTGCTCCTGGCTCATCCATGCATTCTGGGGAAAGAAAATTTCCCCCAGCAGAGATTTGCTCAGACAGTCATGATGGGAATGATCCCTCCAAAGGCATGAAAGCGACATTTACTGGTGTTATTGTAAAGTGTACACAGGGGGTATGGAGAAAGGTACCAGAAACTACTGAGACAGATTGAAGGTTTTTGCTAGAAAATAAAAAAAAAAACTCTCAGTTTACACAAACAGCAAGAGCAGGCAAACACTACACCTTTTTGTAATATTAACATATGATTTTTTTGACTTTTACTTAAAGAGTAAAAATATTGCTTAAACCTCTGCACTTGCCCACCACATGCAGAGAAACATTCAATCTCTGGAGTGCCATTACCACCACTCTTGCTTTTCACGGGAGCATGTGCCAGGGAGGAACACGGCACACAACAGTGGTTTTTTAGCTTTCTGTTTTTCTAAATATGTGCAGAATAAGACATTCATTTCACAAGCCTATACTGTGCCCTAATAAATACTGTGCAATTTGAAGTTTTAGCACTTACGCAAACAACGGTTGGTTGAAGGAGATATTCACATGGGGCTTGATTATAGTGTTTTATCACTCAGCCGAACATCTAATGTTTAGCACAGTAGTTGGAGTGCTTCTTTTCATGTTATAACAAAGATTGCCCTCTGATAGTAATTACAGCCTTCCTATAAGGAAAGGCATTTTAGAACTGCCTGAAAAGTTCAGAAGCTAGAGATGAAGCTTGGAGAAAGAGTTTGCCATCACTTTGCATGTGGCAAGTAGTTTGGTGCTTGTGCTGTTGTCCAGAAAAATGACAGAGCTGCCTTGAAAATATTTCCTCAGAGCTGGAAACATTAAAAAAATCACTACCTGAGGAATAAGAAAGTCTCTATGATTACATAAAAAAAAACCACAACAAAGTTAATATTTCTGTAAAAAAAAGTACAAAATCAATGTGACGAATTATTATATGATCTTTTTTAGAAATGCAGAAAGGCACAGTGATGAGGAGACGTAGAGCAAAGCACATGCAGCAAAATATATTCAGAACAAAGCTGCCCATACACAGCACTCACAGCTTTGCCCTGGAGCAATGAGTTAAATTTTCTAGTGACATTTCTGAATGCATCTTATTGGGGCTCTCATGAACTGCTAGTGGTATATGTCTGTGCTTTTTGTACTTACAGCATAATAATCAGTTTAATCAAAATAATTTGGAGAGTTTTATGCGGTTTAGGGCACTAAATTACAGATATGCATCTCTCTCTTCTGTCTTTGAGAACTCCAGGTCAATCATGTTTCTGATCTTTTGGATTTATCTTTTCCTTTTCTGACTTTCAAAACTATCAGTGACCAGCAACTTCATTAGTATCTTATTAATTGCAACAAATGGAACTGTTAGTTCTACCTTTGTAATTTACCAGGGATTCTCTTTTATTTTAAAGTAGCAGTGGTATTAACAGTTCAAAGGCCCAAACTTTATCATCTTCTTCATAGTTGGAGAGGACTGTCCATGTATAATTTTATTTTCTGTGCACTGCTAAGTACAATTTTTCCTGTTTCTCTTAGCTGGGTAATATTTTTTTTTTATTTTGCTGTCTGTCTCCTTTCCCTATAGAGATTAAATTACTGAATATGCTTTTCCAAAACCTGTGTACTGTGTAAGCTCCTCTCTATTGCCATGGTTTTGCATTCACCTTTTTCTGGATTGCAACTTTGTTTTCAAATTAAGGTGTCAGATTTTGACATATTTCTATGTGAATAAACTGGATTTTCATGTTCTGTGGTGCCTTAGCAGTGAAGTGACACTACGTCATGGCAGGTACTATTTGATCACAAAATTAGAACTTCCTACCCTTTTCAAAAACATGCCTTCTCTCATGCACAGCTTCCACATCTCCTGCTAAACCTAGGAGATGTAGTTCTGCACTAAACTGATTAGCTTTTATGGCTTGATGCTGCATTTCATGCTTAAATAAGCATTACTTTATTAATATGTGTGGTCACAGAGATAGTTTGACACCCTTCAGGAAATTTAATGGTGTTTTTCTCTGTGCTGTGAAGGCTGAAATATTCACCCTTCTGTGATTAGGTAGCAGATGAAAGGTATCTTCAAATGTTTTGAACCAGTCAAAAATGTACCACAAGAAACATCCAAAGGGGAGGAATGAAGGGAGGAGGAACATAGGCTGTCCTGTCAGAAACAGCCTAAGATGAAGCCTGTTGGGAAGCAAGGCATATTTTTCTTGTACATCCTTGAGCCAACATGAGTTCTTGTATGATCCCTCATCCAAGCTGATGGCACGTGTTCCCAGGTGCAAGACTGAGAGGGAGGGAGAGAACAGCCAATACACTGGATTTGTGACATGTGGGAGAACAGGAATAAGCAGGAAAAGCAGAACCTTCCCACCAGATTTGCAGCATCCCATTTTCAGGTATTATCAATATTATAATTTGGGAACCTCTGACTTTCAGATATGGACACATGCATATGCATATGCATGTCTGCATGTGTAAAGTCTTGGAGATACTGAGCTGAGCTGCTGTTTGCTGGGCAGTTTGGGGCTAGTGCAGAAGTCCATCCCCATCACCACCACTGTGTCTTGCAGTCTCCAGATGTTGGGTGGCAAGTTTATGGGGAAGAAAATAACAACAGCCTAAGGCAGCAGATTGCTGATTGCAGCCTTTAACACTATACATGTGTGGTCAAGCAAAGGTTTGGTTTTGCTGCACTGTGGTGGGTGTTGTTCATGTCCCTGCACAGCCACTTACCTTTAGATAATTGCACAGATTATTTCTAGGCTTCAGGAAGCTCATTGCAGTGGCACCCTCTGTGCCTTGCTTGGTGTCTGGTCCTGATGGCTGACTTTGCCAGCATCTCACTGGCTGAAAAGTTGGTGTCTGCTTGTTGGAGGTGTCCCATACCTGCTCAGGTGACACACAGGCTGACACAGTACAGCCACAGCCTATTGTGCACTCTCGTCCCAGTCATAGGCATTGCCAAAGTAGTGCTCTGCAGTACTGTGCATCATTACAAAGATTTTATTTTATATTATTCTATGTGCTTCCAAATAATCAATAACCATTCTTGATAATTTGGAAATACATTTGTATGTGTACATACACATATATGTTTGTGTACACCAGGCCTTGATATGCTAGGGGTTTTCTTCACAGATAGCCCTCTAATACCTACACAAATCTTTTGCCCCAAAGCTGTTGTTTCCTCATGAAGACACATGGTCATAGGACAGTGTACTTGCATCCTTCCTGCTGGGATGCTTTTTCATGCCTGTTGCTGTGCATCAATTCCCAATGGGTCTCCAGGCCCTCAGGTGGTGCGAGGTGTTGCTCACACTGAAGGTGGCTCCCAGCAGTGACACACACATCTGGAGTGACTCTGTCTGTCTCTGAGTCCACCTCTCTCTGAGGTGGACTGTGCTCATTTTATGTGGAGCCGAGCTGACACACTGCAGTGTCTGTAGTGGTTGGCGATGTGATTTGATGACTTGAGGAAAGCCCTCCACTTGCATATTCTCACATAAACATGGAATCTGACTAATCCATGAGCATTTGCTGGCTTAGGAAGTCCTCCTCCTGACCATCATGTGACATCATGTGAAGGATTAGCTGGCTTAGGGACATCCTCTCAGCTATTGAATCAATCACCTCCAACATAATTCTGAGCAATCCATTGTTCTTGGGGTTTTGTGGGGTTTTTTTTGGATAGAATAGATATATCTGAGGCAGAAAAAGTATATCTGAGAAGAGAGGACCCAATTATTTTACTGCTGTCCTTGTGCCTGATGAAATATCTCATGTGGAAGAGGTTATTCACCAGGGCTATATATTTAGTCCAACCTGGAATGATGATCATCCAAACAAGATCATAAATAAGCCCTCGGTTTTTATAGCAAGGTCAGATTGGTGGGGCTTTGCCATCTCTGACAAATTCTGCAGCTGTTGAAAGGGCTTTGCTGGGAAGCCCTGCAAATCTGCCTCAGGCAGCAGGTAGCAAACTCAGCTCTACAGAAAAAAGGGGTATGAGAGATTCAAGATTTGTTGCAGTTTTTGTCTCACAGGTTTTGCTCAGTCTTATGAAGTTCTTTGCAGATGTCCAGGCTCATAAATACTTTACTACCAGTCCAGTATCCATTTTACACTCCTTAGGCACTACACAATTCAAGCCCAGAGTGATATTTTTGTTTATGGCAAGGGGTTGTTAATACAAATCCTAATTTGTTCACATATGGGTTCTGCCAGTCAACTTGGCACTCCCTGGCTCTCTGCCACTGGGGACATGGCATTAGTGCCCCCCATAAACAGACAAACAGACAAACAAGAGAAGCTGGAAGCATCTGGCCCCATTCCTTGCCATTTCTTCTAATTGATATTATAATGGCACGGAAAACATCTCTTATAATTCTTGGAAAGGTATATGTTTCTTTTAAAGCCTGGAGGCTTCAGAGCATCCTATCGCTATTAGCATTTCCCACTACCTTTGCCCGAAGGTATTTCCGAAGCATGTAGCACAGCAGATACTTGGCAGATGTGACAGGGATATGTGTGAAATATTTGACAGAGACAAGGTGAGTCAGGTTTGGTTTACAGACCATGAAAGAGGAGGTTGAACTCATGCTGTGCCATCAATCTTGTCAATTCCCTGATGCAGAGTCTCTCCTGGAGGCCATCCAAGCCTGAGCAGAAGCTCTCATAAAGGACAGAAAACTGGCAAGTGCCAGATGATAAACATTTTAAGCTCCCAGTGCCAGCTCAATATCCTCATCTGAGCGTACCATTGCTGGAGTTTAGGGCCAGGGAGCAGCACAGCTGCCATATCCCATCCAATGTAAGTAAAAACAAGGAAAGCATTAAAAGCCACAAACCAGACTGTTGTCATTATGATGACCTAAAAGCATCATGGTAAAAATCAGGACCTTTTCCATCTGAGAAGGGGATCTTGATTTTTGTGAATGTTTTAAGTGCTGGGGACTGATTACAGATTGCAGAAGGGAAATATCTCCAAAGAATAACCATGGAGAGTAGTTCTTCAGGAAAGGAGGGGTTGACACTCACCACCAAAATTGTTTTCTACCAACAGCAGTTGGTCAAAAAACTATGGCCATGATCATGGTATCTAGTGGTTCTTTGCCTCCTGCTTGCATTTAATGAACCTGTGAGCTCCTCTTCCTTAGGCACAGCAGGGCCTGTCTGCTCCTCCTTGTAAGTGCCCTTTAGCAAATGCTCACTCTGAAAAGCACACCAGGATTTTGCTCAAGGGCTTTCTCTCCCAGTGCCTGCGCTCAGGACTGGGGCAGCTATGCTGCCTCCTCTGGTCTGTTCTGCCTCTCCCACCTCAGCATGTGCATGTCACAAAACAGCCATGACCCCACGCCACAGCCCAGGCCCAGGTCACACCATCCTGGTGATGCAGATTGACTATTATCCTTCTATAATGCAGCAATCAGATTTTGTCTCCCTCCACTGACACTGCCGTTTTCTCTGGCCTCCATCTCCCTCAGCAGCTGGAGGTGATGGGGAGGCCCTCAGCAGGAGAATTTCTGTTGGTCTCTGCAAGAG
Organism: Manacus candei; assembly: GCF_025592945.1. Classification (NCBI taxonomy): domain Eukaryota; kingdom Metazoa; phylum Chordata; class Aves; order Passeriformes; family Pipridae; genus Manacus; species Manacus candei. The sequence continues at coordinate 4,370,194 of NW_026138059.1, forward strand.
ACATCTTCCCATTGCCCCCATGCTTGGATGCTGTGAATGGCCTTTCTGGTCCCACATCAATCCCCACAAGCTGTCACCACTGATGTTTTTCAATGGGATCAAGCTGTGGCTTTCACTACTACAGTTACCATAGTGAGGAAACCAACAGATGCTTAACACGATTAAAAACAAACCACCAGGCAAAAATCAGAATCAAATTCCCTCTTGTCACTAAAGCCATGAGCCAGGCTGACTGCTTTAGGATGACTAATTTTGATGTCTTAACACAGGTACCTGGCTCTAGGGTGGTGGAGGAAACAGGACCCGAGGGGTTCCCTAATGAAGGAGCTCAGAAGGAGAGTCAAATAAACTGCTGCCAAGCTGACAGTGAAGAAGGGAGTCAGCAGATATGCAGACCAGGTCCAAGACAAATTCCTGCCTGGTCCTACAGATTCAGAGCTGCACGCTTGGCGTCTCCCCATGCCCATGGTGTGAAGGCATCAACAGTAGCGTCAGTGTAACAACCCCTCAGTCAGTACTCCCAAGGGAAGCTAACAAGTTCAGCCAAATCTTCCCCTGAAAGTCCCTGATTTTCCACCTTTGCCTCCGGAAGGGTTAGACAGAAGGTCTCTGCATGACTGAATTATACTTTCAGAGATGATGGGACAAGGACCTTAAAAGGCAACAAATGGGCAATACTCTGCTGAGCATTTTGCTGCTGCTGTGAATTACATCTGAAGTACCCCAAGCTTTAGCAATTTCCCTTTTCATTTCTGCATACAGAACTAAAGACCCAGCCACAGGCAGCCCTCATTCCTCTTTTCTGGGCAATCCTACAGGACATAGGCACTACCTCTGATTGCCAGCAGAAGCAGCAGCCAAGACTGCAACCACAAGAGATGGAAAAACGATCATTGCTTTTTTGTGATATAGGGTAAACACTCTAGAAATCATTTTCATAATTAGGTCAAGGACTGAGACCGCTGCCAAGCAAGAACAAGACTCAACCACTATTTTTAGGGGGTGCACTACAGGGCCAGGAAGCTGTTCTCGGGAAACCTAGCCTGGTATTCCTCACTTGCATCAATCCAGTGCTAAGTATTTTCTCAAAGTATTAGGAAACCCTAAAGGTACCAGATGTAAAGCAGTTCTAACAAAAGTAGTAGGATGTTTTGTTTTCTGTGTGCAGTGCCGGATGAACACCTGATACAGGGATATAGTCATATATAGTGTCATCTAGAGTTTTTCCCTGGGTCAGGTTAACATTTTCTTCTCCAAAATTAAGATTAATTTAGAGGTTCTTTGTTAATTTCTTAACAAAGAAAGGTCTGTGTCTTTAAGTGGCCAAAAGTGCTTCCTGCAGTCTAAGTTGAATCTGCTTCTCTTTCTTCAGTGTTTGCTGTATCTGGAGTCCATGTTATAGCTGTGGTAGACCTTTAAATACAGCACTGAGATGTGATTCTGGGTGCAGCTGGGGTAACAGTTCATTCTCTTTCTTAGGTGCTACCCAGTGGAAATTTGGCAGATGAGCCTGTTTTCCTCAGAGAGCCTGATGCATCTGGTCAGCCAGGCAGAAGGGGTGGATGAGGTCTCAGGGTGAACAAGGCATCTTCAAAGGTGAATTGAACCAATTATGCAGGTGACGGCATTTCTAGCAGACCAACATCAGTCCAGCACTGCTCCCCAATATCTGTCTTGCTCTTGGAGTAATAGAGGTTCATCAGTTGAGAACTCAGACATCCACTAAGGTTAAGCCAACATGAAGAAGAAATTAGTTTGGCTGTAGTGCATGATGTAGCAAATGCTCCTCAGACTGTCTCGCCTCTCTATCCAGATTGTAAAAAATGGTATTAATTTTAGCTCTACCATTATTCCATATTTATTGAAGATGTGGGACTTGTGCAACACTTTTTGTTCTGTTTATTCCCATTTTCTCATTAAAAATTGAAGCCAGGCTGCACACTAGAATTAAGTGTGTTGCTCTGAAAGGCCAAACACTGCTTTCTCTTCTGGCAATGACAAAATTCCCATTAGTTTTATTGGCACAGCACTGAGCCCTAAAGCTAAAAGTAGCTCCACGAGTGACAGAACCATTGCATTCAAAATGAAATGCTACTCCTGATGCAGAGTTGAGTTTCTTTTTTTGCTGTCATTTGTGAAAAATAATAATGATCTCTGCAGATGCCATCTGTGTAGATCTGTGCTTTCCCTCCAAAACCTTCTGCAACTCGGATTGTTTGGCCACCACCACAGAAATGCCAATAAGCCAAAATGGGCACATCCAAGCCACAGGGTTACATGGGGACGGAGATGGCTCAAGGTCAGCTCAAAGTTTGGGTGCCAAGAGAGAAGATATATAAAGGAGTCCTCTTTTCAGCAGTCCTGGGACATGGAGTATTCTTCTTTCAAATTACAAGACAGGAAGATTTAAAGTGCATTTTCTGGTTATGTCATGCTATTTTTCTTAGGAAATCAGCTTCACCTGCGAAGCTAAATCTTGAGAAAAGAAACATGATGTTTTCTTTCCAGATAAATTGTTTGATCAGTTCAGAAAAAAACCCAAACCATCACTCTGTGACAACTCTTATGAGTCTGTCATGTACCTGTAATTTAGTGTCTCTCAGAAGGACCCAGATGATGAAATACAGAGACTGCAGAAGAGGGTCAGCTTGAACTTCTAAAGAAAAATTTGGGAAAAAAACCCTTTAAAATACAAATAAAGTGTAGGTAAAGTAAAGATGGAAACCTAAAGGCTGAATTTAAAAAAATAGCAACAAACTATCTAAAAACAATCTTATACTTTTTAAAATAAAATCTCTGGCTTTTGGAGCTGCAGGTATGATTTTTGATGCTTGTAAATCATTGCTATGTAAATATAACATTCATGGCATTTGCTTGTCAGTAATACCAGCTCTTTGTTAAACACTCATATCTTCCTGTGTTCCCCACAGCAAATATGCAGACAGTAGAATGTGTGCTAAAAGTAGCAATTCAAATGTTTCTGTTAGGTGCTGGATTTAGCTGTGGCAGGACAGCTGACCGGATAGAAAGCCCTGGACAGCAAAGCCTGCTCCCTTTGAAGATGACACCTTAGTACGGCTATTTTCATCTCCTTTCTGCTAAACTTTTTGATGGCCATAGCTCTTGGATCAGATGAGGGAGTTCATAGTCTAACACTCTCCAGCACACACCACCACACTGTGGTAACTCCTCCACAAAGTCCTCCTGCAAAGCTTCACCCAGAGAAAACAACTCTCCCTTTCTTTCCTCACCTGGGGCATTGGTTGGGCTCCAGACTTATCTGCAGACTAAATCTAGGCAGTCAAAACTTACAGCCAGCACCTCACCCCTGCTTGCAGGCTTGTTTACGACACGAACTCTGTGCAAAGAACTTCTTGAAACCTACTGGTAATATCTAGCCCCCCAGAAGGTTTCCAAATGTCTAATTATCTCATTTAAACCTCCTTCTGAAATACTTTATTTCTAAATTATGAAGAGGTTTAATAACAGCTTTCAGCTTCATTAACTGTTTTATATACCTGGAATTAACAAAACCCACAAAAATCTTGATTAATTGCCCAGCAGTGTTGTCTGACACAGGGTAGGGTTTATACCAGTGTTAAAGCCTTTTGAGAAAGTGGATTTTTACATGCGGTCAACGTCTACTTTGTGAAAAAACAGAAAACCGATTCTATGTTGTATTCCTCCTTTTCTGAAAAATTTCACAGAGCAGCAATTTGGCTGAAGAGTGCAGCGATGCGTTCAGCTAGAACGGAACCCTTTAAAACTATGTGAAAACTGCAGCTTGGCAGTATTTCACACATATCTATCCAAGGTCAGAATTTAACATAATAGCCACACTTTGTTAACAAACAGCTCTTCTTCTGATGTGGAAATAGCATGAGATGAGTTTTAAAACAGAGCAGCACAAGCGATGGCTAAGCACATGGTTTCTAAAGCTTTATGCTACTGCCCAACACCCCTGCATTTGAGATGTTCAGCACAAGCTGGATTCCTTCTTAAATAGTCTGTTTTACACGCAAAATTCTGAACTTTTTATATTCAAAAGCCTTGCTCCAGTCAACATACATTTGGGGGGTGTGAGGAATGGAAAATGAGCTAATAATATACTGCCACTTGCCATTTGGCCAAACTGAACAATCCATTTAAGAACACGAGTGACTTCCAAGGACACCCAGCACAGTGTTAATGCTGAAATTTTAAGACATTTTCTTTTACAAGAAAGTGAAGATAAAAGTAGCAAGACGTCAAAATGCATGAATTGTGAATTACCATTTAATATTTCGGTGAAGCGACATATGAATAAAGGATGCATTACTGCTAAAAATAACCTCTTGTTTTTAATGCTGATCTGCAGCTGTAATGAAAGTGTTCAGCATTTTTCAACTCTACCAATTTTTAAATCCAGCAGGTTATATCAACCTGAGAGAAGAAAAACTCTCTCTGACTTTTAGACAAAATGTAATTTCTTTCTAACTTACTTCTGATTTTGGAAACTAAGTATATCCTCCAAACCAAAGGCAAATCAAAGGCAAGCTATCACCTTGGTATTATGCAAATCACAGAGCAGTGAAGAGAGCCCCTGGGAGATAGGAAATACTTAGTGTTAGGACCACTTCAAAGAGTGTAGGATCATCATTCTGCTCTATTGTACAAGTGGCTTTTCACATGTAAATCTACCATGATTAAATTAATATTTGTGAGCTTAACTCTGATCCTTTCTCCTTTACTTAATGAAGGACTAATTCCACTGAAGTTGAAGGAATTACACACATGTGACTAATCCCAGAATTAGGCTCCATACATGGTTGGGATGACTTTGATTTTTTGGGGGGTTCTGTTGAGCCTGCCCTCCCAAAGCTTTCCCTTCTTCCACGGAAGCCCCTGCAACATTAAAAGGTTGGTTAAAATGAATTTACCAATGGGAAAACATGCATTTATATTTTGACTCTGGTAGAAAGAATGTCTTCACTCAGGAGCAAAGAATATAGCAAATGTCATATTTCTAACAGGTCATTGACATTTTGGCAATGTTTTTGGCACAATTTGGTACAGTGTCACTGTTGTCACTGTTAAGTAGTCTGTTCCAAAAATTTTGGAAAAAATAAATATTTTAGGCACAGAAAAGAAAGAGAATGCAACAATATAAGGGAAAAGTGAAAAGAAGGGAACTGTGATGTCTTGTTTGAATGACAAGTAAATTTTCTGTGTCTTCACTGCAAGAGAAAAAAGGGATTTGTGACTGAGAGGCATTTCAAAGGACCTGTCACAGCACAAAAATCTAGCAGAGACAAGGCATAGGTCTCTGACACAGCTACTCAAGGCAAGCTTTATATCTTTATCTCACTAGTTACAGTGAGATTAAAAAAACCCACAGTGCCTTGTATCTGCAAAGACTATGTGTTAACACATAGCTATCTTGATGTCAAAGAACATCTTTGGTTTTCTATAAGAATAGCTATGAGACCAAGTACTTTTAAGCATTCTATCAGATTATCCAGCTATATTATTTTTATAGGCTGAGGATTTACCAAGCAGATACTTGGCCTGCAGGGTAGAGATGAAGTGGAGGTTTTGTGGCAAGTTCATATTTGTACAGTTCTTGTCCTATCTTCTCCAGCATGCAGCAACTGTTCACACCCCAAAAAAAAGATGCCAAAATTCACTGTCTTGCCAGATAACTCTCATTTATTCTTTCTGTTCTTTTTCCTTCACACCCCACTACTTTTCCAGCACCCATGCTGTAGCTCTGTAAATAAACAGCATAACAAAATGGTTTTTGTACTCAGGCTTAAAGAATTTCAGTTAATAGATGTAATTAGATGTAATTATACATAATATTGACTAGATTTAATTCCAGAGCACAGCAGTCTTAGAAAAACAAGTCTTCTTGTTATCCGCAGGACCAGTTCAAGATGAGCACAATTCACAGAATCACAGAATCAAGTTGGAAGGGACATCTGGAGGTCATCTGGTCCAACCCCTCTGCTCAAGTGGGACCACACAAGGTACAATTGCTGAGACCATGCTCAGATTGCTTTTGATTATCTCCAAGGATGGAGATTCCACAACTTCCTTGTGCAACCTGTGCCAGCGCTGGGTCACCCTCACAGTAATATAGAGGTAGCTCATTGAGAACCACTTTTTGGCCCTGTGGTCAAAGGATGACTTCTGCTTCCAAAAGATTATTCAGACCTCCTGGAACCATGACAACTGAGATGGAAGGTTTTTTATGACAAATGGGACTTATTCCCAGTGTCCACCGTGAATTATGGATCTGCAGGAGTCAAACTGGTCAGGCACCTATATCTACAGAAATACGTGAAATTTTTATCCTGTATTGTAAGTCCACAGTCATTACTGTGCAAAACTCCTAGTTGTCCTATGGAGTTTCAAATTTCCACAGGTTTAGAAAGTTGAACTGACTCTAGGACTCTTTTGACTAGAAAGGCTGCTTAGGCACTTCAGACTCCTGCAGTTACTGATATGCAGGCACAAAAATGTAGTTATCTCAGTCTTGATCTGAATCCCATCCCACCTCTGTCTACTTCTAAGTAAATTATTATCATTGACTACTCTGCACCTGAGTGACTTACATTTCTAGTACTGACATAAAAATAAAAAGCTACTGTTGAGAATTTTTAAAAGAAACATAAATTTAGAGTTTCAGCTCTTTTACCTTTGCTTATGATTGAATGAGAAACTTCGTAAAACTGAACTGTGATTGTATGTTTTCTAGATACAAGTCTAGAGTAGACTGGTCTGTAACTAAGGTAGTTATTAACTTAGGAGATCCCCTGGCACATATTACTAATTACTGAAAGGGAAATTGGTTGAAGTTCCCATATGCTATGCAGACCCATTCTGGCTTTTATAGAGCATTCCCTGGGCCATGCAATTCAACACTAAATGCTCCTGAACCTATTTCGTTATTGGATCTAGACTGACTCCTCTCAAAGCAACAGCAAAACCATTGTGGATGACTGTGTTATACCCTGTTACGTCACATTACAAGGCATGACACTGACCTGTTGGAGCAAGTCCAGAGGAGGATCACCAAGTTGATTAGGGGGATGGAGCACTTCCCCTACAAGGAAAGACTGATACAATTGGGTTTGTTCAGACTGGAAATGAAAAGGCTTTGGGGTGACTTAATTGGGACCTTCCAGTTCCTAAAGGAAGCCTATAAGAAGGATGGAGAGAGACTATTTACAAGGGTATGTATTGATACGGCAAGGCAGAATGGCTTCAAATTGAAAGAGAGTAGGTTTAGATTAGATATTAGAAAAAAATTCTTTGTTGTGAGGCACTGGAGCAGGTTGCCCAAAGAAATTGTGGGTGCCCCATTGTTATGCTCCGGATTAAGCTATAAACTGCCCAGAGCAGTTACATTTTTATTTAAGAATTTTTAAAAGTCTTTTGGTTTGTTATAACCTCTAATTAGCATCCGGAGAAAGAGTCACACACTCTTCTGTAGGAGAAATTCTTTTTAATTTAGTGAGAAAAATAAGATATTTTGGCAAAAGGTTTTTACGGGAGTAAAACACAACCAAGAAAAAAGCATTTCACTGAAACATTCAGCACAAAGACCCATTCCACAGGAAACACCCACTAAAAACAATCTATATACCACCTTTAGTAAAACACAGTTCATTGGTTTTAAGTTACCCACAAGAGAAGGAAAAGAGTAAAAGAAAACAGATTAAAAGGAATAAAGAAAGAGAGAAGAAAGAGAGAAGGAGAGAGAGAAAGGAGAATAGTTACTGACAAGATTCAGTGATTCACATGGTGCCAGCTGGAGAGGGAGAGGAGAGACAGGAGAGGGAGACCACATGGAGTTTCGTGTATTTATAGAGTTTAGTTTTCCCTCCCAGGCAGGATATCCGGTCAGTGCCTTCCAGGCCAGAGTGAGTTGTGCTGTAGCCAGTCACAGGCTCCAGGGATGTGGTGTGGGCGGGCTACCAGGCAGGTCTGCCTTGACCGACAGCCCGGCTGCAGGGCCTGCAGCTCTGCCGTGTGCTCTGTGTGGGCTGCTGGCCTTGCCTTCAGCCCTGCCCTGTGCCCTCAGCACAGGCCTGATGTGCAGGCCTTACCATGGACCTGCAGGTCCTGGCACAGCCCTTCCCCACATGCACACACACTCATTGAGTTGGTTCCGGCCCATTTCAATAATTCAGTGAGATTCAGATCCAGGATCTCACACCCATCCCCAGAAGTGTTCAAGGCCAAGTTGGATGGGGCTCTGAGCAACTGGTCTAGTGAAAGATGCCCCTGCCCATGGCAGAGGGATTGGAACTAGATGATCTTACAAGGTTCTTTCCAACCCAAGCCATTCTATGATTCTATGATTCCATGATTACATGAGACTGACGCTACTGTCTGCTGGGAAGTAGCATGACACGTGCCACAGTTTAATGAAGAACTAAACCATAGGGTCCATGACCTACCCTGCATGAGGGACATGAGGAAACTCTGTAGCCACTAACATGGTGACAGCTGCTGAGCAGAAATAGAGGTACTATCTGTGTGTATTTTTTGAGAAACAGAGGTACAGAGATCTCGGCTTTCATTGCAGAAGTGCTAAGAAGGGGATCCTGGCAATTATGTTCAATAAGTAGTTTGGGGAAATGAAAGCTTTGATTCCCTAGAAATTCCTGATGCTGGTCAGCACACAATTCTGGGACCAGCATCCAGCTCGTCCATCTGACACCTGACATCATCACAGAAACAGTATTAGACAAGGTCCCACACCCATATTACAAATGGGCCCCTGCTCATACCTGGAAGACCCCACTTCTCATCAAGTCCAATGGATGTGTGTGTACACAGGGAAATCTGGGGCTTGGCACAGGTTCTGGCTGGCACACAAGGGCAGAGGAGATGTGCTCAGTGGGCTGATACTTCATCCCTCATCTCTCCCTCAGAAATTTCATCCTCTTGAACACTTGAGCAAAGTTTTGCCTTACTATAATAAGCAGATATCTTCAGTGATTACTTCTTAGCCACTGCCAAGTGTTTTTAATACCATCTTTCTGTTTTAAGAGAGCTAAGGAGCTTATTTAGCCCTAATCAAATAACTGCAGCTTTTCCAGGCACAGGAAAGCTAAAATTCAGTGATTTCAGGCCATCTACAGAAACATCAAAAAAATCCGAATTTCTTATTATGGAAATTATTCATTTTGTCTGAATGTCACTTCCACTTCTGTTAGTTTTGATCTCGTTGGGAAAGTGAGCAGCTATTGAGGCTATTAAGCAAACATTCCCTGAATCAAAACAATAGGCTAATTACTTTTAGATGCATATGGGTTTTATTATGCATGAATTAGTTACTAATTCATCCATACTGCATTTTAATATTCAGCTAGCAGGCTCAGATTGGTTTTACAGAAACTTTTGTGTTTTCCCAAATTGAGACCTTTGCTACTTACTGAAGAGTTCTAAACAGTAAATAAATATTTAATGAGATCTTGGGAAAAACATTCTCTTTTAACTTGTTTAAAGAAAATAGTTTATTGAACAGCAGAGTAAAATCAAAGCTGAGCCATGTTCTCCTCAAACTCAGCCTGGAGCCTAGGAAAAAAAGAAAATGTTGCTTTAACACATAATGTAATTTGCTGGTGTCAGAAGTGAAAGGGCTGCCAGAGCCTCAAGCCAGCTAACTCCTATTGCTCCCCACTGCGAAGGGCATTTGATCATTGATCACTGGTGACTCACAGGATGCACGCAAAAGAAATGAGCCATGTCATGGTCTAACCCCACCCAGCAACCAAGCCCCACACAGCCACTCATTTACTCCCCCACCAGCAGGATTGGGAAGCAAATTCAGAAGGGTAAAAGCAAGAAAACTCATAGGTTGAGATAAAGCCAGTTTAACGGAGAAAGCAAAAGATGCACACACAAGCAAAGAAAAAACAAAATATTAATTCACCACTTCCCAAGGGCAGGCAGGTGTTCAGCCATGTCCAGGAGAGCAGGGACCCATCACACATAATGGACTTTGGAAGATGGATACCATCACTCCAAACATTCCCTCCCCTTTCTCCTCCTTCTTCCTCCCCTTTATATACTAAGCATGATGTCATATGGTATGGAATATCCCTTTGGTCAGTTTGGGTCATCTGTCCTGGCTGTGTCTCCTCCTAACCTCCCATACATCCTCAACTTCCCTGCCACTGTGTCAGTACAAAAAGCAGAAAAGTCCTTGGCTCTGTGCAAGCCCTGCTCAGCAATAACATAAGCATCTCTATATTATCAACCCCGTGTTCAGCACAAATCCAAAACACAGCTCCATACTAGCCATGGTGAAGACAATTAATTCTACCTCAGCGAAAACCAGCACAGCCATGTCTTTAACTAGGAAGAAGAGTAGGAGGATGGGGACAGGAGGTTAAGAGAAATCCTGTCTCTCTACATCTATGGGAGAAAACCAGAGCTATGGGGCTGCAAAAATCAAAGTGAGAAGCTGAGTCTGGTGCAGCAGAGGAGTGGATGGCTAGGAGATAATTCCCATTTGCTTTTATTATAAAGATACTGTCTTCATTGTTAGAGAAGAGCAGCTATAAATTTTCTTGCCATTGTCACATAGAAACATGACAACAATGGTAAGGAGGAAGTGATTAATAAACCCTGGCTTTTTGTAGGAAGTCAAAGTCCTCAAGAATTCCTGCTGTAGCATCTTCATTGGAAACAGTTAAATCCAGAAGTAGTTCAACAGCCATAGGAGGAAATGCAGGTCGTCTTCAGGTACATCTGGTAACTCTCACAAGCAATAAAACACAGGAGACGAGAGCACCCCGGGCCAGAGGAGAGCTGGGTCACACAAATCCCTCTCAGCACTGCATGTGGAGGCAGTTGAACTGCCTCTGCTGTGCTGTGGGGCAGAAGCCCCCAGTGTGGGACTGGCAATAGTGCTGATGTAGGGCATCCCATTCTCCTTTACCATGGGGACATGGGGATGGTTTTGCTCCAAAGCAGCCTTGTACATGTGACCCACTCCATCTGCAAGACTGACCACCAACACATCAACTCTCATACTCCTCAGGTTCACTGTCTCTCAAGGGCTGTGCTTGCTGCAGTCATGGGACAATGGAGAACTGATTTGGACATTTATTACAGAGGAAGAAGAATGAAATCTAATGAATCGAAATACAGAATTTAGGATACAACTTCTAACAACTTGACAAACCTGACAATGATTTTTTGTTCCTGTTATGGAGCCTTGAAGACCATTTATGTCATTATTTTTATATATATGCTTTGTACTTTGTGTTCCTCTCCAAGAGGTGACTTAAATCTCAGCAGGTGATTCCCTTTATTAAAGTGGTATTGAAATCTCCTCAAGCCACTTTGGAAAGTTTCTGGTTACAAATTTTTAGGGACTGTGAACATTATGTTCCTATGTCATCTCCTCAGAACAAGATATTTGATCAATCACAACCATTGTTTTTGTCTTCCTAATTTTTCCTGAAGCCTAATCGGAGGTTGCAGGAGTTCCTGAAAGATCACAGGTAGCAGAGAGAAGTGAAGCGCTTTGTTGGTAGATCAGGCAGAGGAGACTTGACTGCACTTCCATCCATGGTGGTCTCCCACAGGGCACATTCCAGTGTCATTTCTCTGCCTGGTCACTGCCAGCACTGCTGACTGGCACCAGATCTGCTTGACACAGAGGACAAGTATTACATATCTGAATCACATGTTTAAAGTTGCACAGATACTTAAGGATTTTCTGTATCAGAACTTTTCCCTTGAGGGCACAGTGCCATATGATGAGTCCTTCAGTGAAAGAACCAGTTTAGGAAGGTCCTGTGTAAATCTCTGCCATGGCATGTTGCCCATCCCTGTTTCAGAGGTTACCTCATTGGTTACAGTGCACAGAATCCATGTGATCACGCTGTAACTCACACCTTTGAAACTTTCTGTTTTTTCACAAGTGCTTTTGGGAGTGACATCACCTTGCAATAGTGGGTTGTGCAAAAACCACATGCCCCTTAATGCAGCCACCCAAATCCCAGGGATTTTGTGTATGATGAAATTTCAGCTCCTCCTGTCTACCCAATGGTGAGAAACAGCACTTCTGAGAAGGGATCCAGCCCTGTGTCTTTGGATGAGACAATCTCTGGAGATGGCTGCTTCTCTCCAGCAGCGTATCCAGAATGACTCTTGTGTGCTGATATCAGACCAAGGCTGGCTGAGATAACGTCCACTCAGATGCTTGTGGAGAGGGCACAGAGGGTGGAGCTGCATCCAGGAACAGACTGTGAGTCATTTGGTCTGATGTGGGTATAACTTCTTCCTCAGGTGTTGTCGTGGGGATAACCCTGCTCAGCTTTGATGGCACAAATCTCAGGTGGAGCTCTATAGCCACAGAAGATCCTGACTGCAGCAGACTGTGGCCTGCAGCCTGTGCCTGGGAAAGAGGGCCTCTGGCACTAAAGCAGCCCAGTCACACAATGGGGTGCAGCAGGTGGGTGTCTTATTGTGCTCTGAGTCGGTGCTGCCTCTGGGTCCCTCTCCTTCAGATGAAGGTACACAAGAATAGGAGCATCTTCTCAGTGGAGAATGCCCAAGGCTCGCAAATTGTTCCATATTACAACAAGGGAAAACATTTTGAAATTTCCCAAGTAAAAAAAAGGACAAAATATATTTGGGATCAGTGGAAAAATATGTTCTAAATATATCACTTTGAATTTTATATTGCAGGAAAAATGCTACATACTTAACAGTGTCTGCTATTACAATGAACATTTTAATCTAGTAGTCTAGATTGCAGTCTAGCATTGTAATGCTCTGATTAAGTTGCAATGAAATGTTTTGGCTTCTCCTCATTGTAAGTATTAGAAAAATTGATTTGTTCCCATAAATCATACTTTCAATTAAACAGCATTTTTCATTGCAGGATCATTCTTTAAGAATTTTCGGGTAGCTTTACCTATGACAAGAAGGACGCATGGATTACAGATGCTGCTGGTCTGAATTTGTCTCCTTTATAAACATATTTCCTGCACCACACTGGATTTGCAGATAAATCTTTTTTCCCAGTATAAAATAAGGCAGAAAAAAAATTCAGATTAAGAGAGATTATTTTAATCTTAGAACTGTTAGAAAATAGATTGATGTGATGTCAGAGTGAAAAAGAGACCCAGAGAGTGAAAGCTAAGGCTGAAAATGTCAGACTTAAAATAAATCTAGCCAGGCAAGTTGAATTTCAAATTGTTCCATAATGCTACAGTGACACTCTGAGCAATAATTAAGTTCTCTATTGTTTGCATTTAGCAAAGAATCTTTTAATATCCTGCAATTTATCATTCTAAAACTGCATAGCAATATAATCCTCTCCATTCTAAATAGAGCTGTAATTGTTAAAGAAATGGTAAAATGCATTGGTAATTCACCCCAAACTGCTGGCATCATTATTCCTGGGACATGGTTTGGTGATTTTTAATAAGATATTGAGATTACTTCATTAAGAGGCAAAATCTGAAGAATTACTGAACAGTGAGCAGAACAGAGATGCTCAGGCCCCCTATGAGAAGGTTTGGGGTCTCTTTGGTCCTTTTCCTTTAGCACAGGGTCAAGGTCTGTTCTTGGTTACACTGGTGGATGACCGTGTTTATTTTCGCGCGTTATCCCAAGAGCATGCTGGTATAGGTAGCAGCAGAACTGGGCCTGGGCAGCAGCACACAGACCAGCTGCACCTTCCTTGCCACTCATGGTTTGTGCAGTTTGGAGCTTGTTGCCCCAGCTGACTGCACAGGTGAGATCAGTGACTCTGTCATGCTGAGGCAGCAGGTGATATGGAGTCATCCTCACCCAAGTTTAGACGTTCGAAGTTTTATAGTTTGAATTTTAGGTTTGTCCCAAAGCTTACAACTTTCTTAGGTCTTAAAACTCCAATGTAAAGCTACAGCATTTCTTCAAAGAAGGCAATGCTCAAGTTAAACAGCTTCTGGCAGTTCCTAATTCAGTCGTTTTGGACCAAGAGAGAAGGTTATCATCTCTAAAGCAAACCATTCTCCCACTGCTAAAATTCATTCTCTCTTAATGCATGCAGATGAGGCGTGTCATTTTATGCCTCCACAGAGGTGAAAGTCTCCTTTGTCCCTGTTCATACTGAGCTTCATCAGTTTCAGTGGCAGAGACCTCCTGGTAGCTTTTGTCATTGATCACCACGTGGTGCCCCTTCTATCAGGAGGTACTTTTTAGGCTGTTCCTCTTGAATTTTTTTTCTAGACGTGAAAACCTTTAAGCTGAGAACTAAGTGCTTCATCTGCATGGCAGGCTGGTGAATGAGCACAGGATGACAAATATCCCAGAACAAGGCAGGGAAAAAATGTGAAGATGTCAAAACCAGGAGAAGCTGCTAATTCCCAGATGTAAAGGACGCAAGCAATCCATGATACACAAGGCAGGGGCTTCTCCCCAATTCTCACAGCGTTATTTCTTTCTCAGAAAGTGGCTGCATGCAGGCAGTTGCCCACCACCCCATTTCACACCCTGGAGAGCTGAGCCAGAGGTTTTTCAAACCCAGCTGAAAGCTGCAGGACCCCTGTCCTCAGGAGGGCCCCCTGATATCTGAACAGAGAATGCACAGGAGAAAGGGGAAGCACAATGCTGCCCTCACACAGCACATCCTCTGGTCCTCTCCTGGGCATGAAATTATCTGTAGGCAAATTTCCAATAAATATCTCAAGAGACAGGGCCTTCAGAAAGTGTCTGTGTGTGGAGAGTGATGGAAGAGAGAAATCATGGGGCAGTGAGTGTTAGGGAAACAAAATAGGTAGCTACCAAAACTTGAGATATCTAAAAGTATGGACTATGGAAACTTGGTGTAGTGGGTTTCTGTGGCTAGGTTTTGGTAGAGGAGGGGGCTATAAGAGTGGCTTCTGTTAGAAGCTGCCAGAGGCTTCCCCTGCCTGGCGGAGACAATGCCAGCCAGCTCCAGGACAGGTTTCCTGTTGCTGGCCAAGGCCAAGCCAGTCAGGAGCAACAGTAACACCTCTGTGATAACATAGTTAAGAACATAAAGTTATTGCATAGTGAAAAATTCCAGCCAGGGAAGAGTGGAGTGAGAACACATGAACAACAAGGTAGACACCAAGGTCAGTGCACAAGGAGGGGCAGGAGACGCTCCAGGTACCAGAGCTGAGGCCCCTGAACCCCACAGTACAGACCATGGTGGGGCAGCTGTGCCCCTGCAGCCCATGGAGGACCATCGGGGTGCAGAGACCCACCTGCAGCCCATGGAGGAGCCCATGCTGGAGCAGGTGGATGCCTGAAGGAGGCTGTGACCCTGTGGGAGGCCCAAGATGGAGCAGGGTCCTGTCGGAGACCTGCGTCCGTGGAGTGGGAAGCCCAGGCTGGAGTAGGTTTTTCCCTGGTGGGACTCATGGCCCCTGTGGGGCACCCACATTGGTACAGTTCATTCATGAAGGACTGCACCCCATGGAGGAGTGACCCACAGGACAGCAGTTTAGGAAGAACTGTTGCCTGTGGGATGGACTCACTCTGGAGAGGCCCATCAAGGACTGTCTCCCGTGGGAGAGACCCCACGGGAGCAAGGGAAGGAAGGACTCCTCTCCCTGAGCAGCAGCAGAAACAACAACTGACCACAACCCCCATTCCCTGTCTCCCTGAACTGCTGGAATGGAGAAGGTAGGGTTTTGGAAGGAAGGAGGGGTGGGGGGAAGGTGTTTTAAATATTATTTTACTTCTCCCTCTTTTGCTCTGACCCTGTTAGTCATAAATTCAATTAATATCCCCACTTGGAGTTTGTTTTGCCTGTGATGGTGATCAGTAAGTGACCTCTCCCAGCTATTATCTCCACTCATGAACCCTTTGCTGGTTTTTTTCTCTCCTCTGTCCAGTTGCAGAAGGAGAGTGAGAGAGCAGCTTTAGTGGGTACTGGGCATCTGGCCAAGGTCAACCCACTACACATGGTTAGGATAAACCATAGTATTTTTAACACAGGGCTCAGTGAGTTGGAGAAAAGAACCTTTGCTTTCCTCACTGGGGAAGGAGAACATAAAAGAAATGAACTGTGACAACAAAGCAGCACATAATTACTTTGCCTTATTACCCTGTCACCTTCCTCTTTCCCCTCAGCCCTCATGAGTCATCACTCATCCCAGTGCCAGTGTCACAGATCTGCCAGTGGAAACCACATTCTGCTCTTGGGCCTAAGGACCAGGTTCTCGTCTGAGCCAGGTAGGAAGAACAGGGAATGAGCAAACAGCTTCAAGTACCCCTGTCTCCTCTCCTTGTACCTTGTATGGTATGGGGAAAGAATTGAGCTGTGTGCAGGCAGAGAAACCAAGGGCAGCAGCTATCTAGGGTGGCCGCAGTGCCAGAATGCAGGAAAACCAAGGAAAGACAGTTAACATTAATGAAACTGTATGAGTATGCAGGGTTTTTTACCTCTAAATTTCCCCACATCCAGACTCCTTGGGTACTATGCTTCCAAACTCAAGCTCCCATTTATTTATAAGTCATTTTACTCATTTCTGCAATTATTTTTTCCAGGTGGAAATATAGAATTGTCGGGGAAAAAAGCTCTAGGATTTTGGGTTCTTTCTCTTTAATTCCACAGAATTTACCAGACACATTAATTAATGAGATCGGGGACTCTAATAATTATTATTATTCTTTCTCAATATTGTGTTTGAAAATATGAAGTTCACTCATACTTATTATGAATCTTCATCTGCTCCTACCTAACCATCAGTTTAAGGACACAAGCAGCACAGGTGGGTAAGATGCAATTTCCCTCTGTACATTTGTAGTACCACAGGTTTCTGAATCTCAGCAGTATCAGAAAGCTAACTAATCTACCCATTTCAAAAGCCGATTTATTACCATCTCAGAAAGAGAAGCAGTGTTGTTAAAAATGCACGGTAATTTGCTGCTCTTAAAATCAATCAACCCCAGCCAGCACTGGCTGTTACACTGACAGTATAAAAACATAAGCCTGCCCATCCAGCTCCAGCATTGTTGGCTGCAATCTCATCAGCCCAGAGACAAGTGTGAACATTGCCAGCCATGTCCCCATGGCGTTCACAAAAATCCAGCTAAGAGTAACTTGAAGGCAAGCAGAGAAGTATTTAACATTTTCTTAATATCTTTCAGAGATGTTCAGAGGAACTGGAGGCTGAAACCCTGCAAAAAAGGGCAGCTACGAGCTGTTAGGATGATAAGAGATTGACTTCAGAGGGATCATGGGAACTGTTTTTGTTTTGAGTGGCTTACCAAAGGAGCTGGGAAAAGGAAGAAGGCTTTCTGCTGTCCTGTTTATCCCAGGGGAAATGGGTTGAGCCAGTGCTGTGCAGCACTGTCCAGCCCCACCATTGTGAAACCCTGGTCCCTGTGGTCACAGAGACTGTATTTCCCAGTGCCTCTTCATTTCATGGGGACACCTGAAACAAGGGACCACTCTGATCATGGCTTTCTGCAGATGAAGATACTGAGTTCTGTTAGTGGAAACAGTGACTCGGTATCTAACAGAGGTTGCAAATGTTGTTAAGCCTTGGGCTCAAACAGTAGAGTCAGATCACCCAAGCAACATGCCCTCAGATGACAGGCCAAAATCATTCAGATGCTTTTAGCCAGGACAGTCTGCCAACTGTGATACACTACTGAGCGCTGCTTCATGTCTGTCTTCTCTTAAAGTGCCTTCCTAACAAAGCCATTGTGAAGTCCCTTGCCAACTGAGGTCTGTTTTCTTTATATCGATGAATTGAACAATGATAGAGCCCCTCTTCTACCCCTAAAGCCAACAAACACGGTTGGCATCCTTAGTGCTAAAAAAAATGTGTGTGACCACATCCCAGTTGTCTACCGGGAGAAGTCTCTGGCTCATGCCACTTTTCAGACCATGCCCAGGAATCCTTTGGGAGAGTTCTAGTTTATCTGGGATTAAATCATGCCATGTTTTTCTGTGCAAACCCATAATAATCAAGTTTAAGGGTCTGTCCCTATTTCACTGAATAGTAATTCAGATAGTATCTAGTGTGCATCTGTGAAATCTTAGCATCGAGTGGGGGTTATGGTACAAAAGTACTAAGAACTACTCTGGTAAGGATCATTTACTGTTTCTTGAAAGTTGCAAAAATCCAAAATATAGACCGTAAAACCATCATGTTCGTGTTTTCAGTGTGAGTCTCATCCAATCTCTGGCTGTTATCCTAGCCTTTACTCTGAAGTGAGTTTACTGTAAAATAATGGGTTTGGAGTCATCTTTCTGTATTGTGAGAAGCCAGTGAACATAGGGACACATAACTCCTCACAAATGGTCAGAATTAGCTAAGGAGTTGTTCCTATTCAATCAAGGAATAAAAATCTCATATGGCAGCATTCCCCAGGGGTGGGGAAAAAATGAAGAGTAAATTTTAAATAGTTTTTTGTGCATTCTCAAGGAAATTTTAAAATATAGAAAATTTAGGGGAGGAATACTGTTGATTTTTTTTTTCATGGTTTACTCTTTCACTGAATTTATGGTAGTTATTGGTTAACTATTCTGCATAGGTACCAAAGCACCATGGTGATGCCTGTGGCATAGAAGCCAAGATAAGGAAAATGAATTTGAGGCTGTGGCAGATTGAAAGGTCTGTTGTTCTGCTATGATATCATTGCTAAAATAAGTATTATAACCATGACATTCTTGCTACAGGGATCCATCCTTCCATGAACCCTCAGGACAGTTAAAAACCTTCAGGGTAGATACACTTTCCTGTTAGCTCCAGTTTTTAGAATATTTGTGTATAATAAATAGTTATGGTTAAACTCTGAACAAAATACCTAATCAGTGTCACAACTGCATTTATGCTATCTCAGACCAGTTTCCCCCAGACATCTTCATTTTAACTATAGCAGACATTTCTGTAAGCAGCAGCAACTGGAAGGCATCATCTCATTCATCTTTGTACTCCTGATGAATTAAGTCTAGACTACCAGTCAGGAGGTGGGGGAGAATCTGCCTCATGCAATTATCTGTATTTAAAAAGTGAGTGTAGACATTAGGACTAAACAGCAGGAAAAGGCTCTTATTCGGACTATGCAATAAAGGGCAATTACATTTGTGATTTGAGTTTCTTGTCTTTAACTTCATGAGTCAGCTTTGCCATTACTATTACCAGAAAGACCAGTGGAAATATTATGAGTAGCTCACTTCTCCTTCACTTTATGCTGAATTGGACAGCCCCAAGAAGAAGTATTCTTAATTTGATCAGATACTAAATGAGGTTTCAGATTTTGTCCATGCAGGAGGCATTAGAGTCAGCTGATTTTAACAAGAGTTTAAAAGGGGCTCGACTCAACTCCACTACATTTGTTCCACTTAATGACGGATGTGGTTTTGTTGGGAGCATTTAGATTGACCATATGATCTTTGCTTCAGATCCAGCCAGGCTCAATTTACAGACTGTTTGTCCTTTGGAAAACTACATTTATGCTGAGCAAAAAGTCTGAATATTCAAAAAGCATTTCCCTAGGGTGTGAATGAGGGGCTATTTGGCAGGAATGAAAGTGGCAGCCTGGGAGCCAAGGTCTGTAAAAATCTTGCATCTGAATGTTCTCTCAACCCTCTGATTTCCAGGAGTGCTTTCACACACAACCACAAATGAAAAATATTTTGTAAAGGAGAAGAGGGAAAGTGAAAAAATTCCTACCGGTATTCATGCTACTTTTATTAAGTAGAAGAATTACCCTGCAAGGATTGGATTCTGCTCTCATCTTTATTTTGCATTGTGAAATGCTATGATTTCTGTGATCATAGAATCACAGAATGGTTTGGGTTGGACCTTAAAGATCATCTAGTTCCAAGCCTTCTGACATGGGCAGGGCTACTTTCACTAGATCAGGATGCTCAAAGCTCTGTACAACTTGGCCTTGAACAATTCCAGGGATGGGGCATCCCCAACTTCTACGGACAACCTGTTCCAGTGCCTCACCACCCTCACAGTAAAGAATTTCTTCCTAATATTTAATCTAAATCTGTCAGTTTAAAGACATTCCCCCTTATCCTATCACTACAAGCCCTTGTAAAAAGTCCCTCTCCATCTTTCTTTTAGGCCTTCCAGGTGCTCTAAGGTGCCTCCAGAGCCTTCTCTTCTCTAGACTGAACAACCCCAATTCTCTCAGTCTGTCCCCAGAGCAGAGGTGCTCCAGTCCTTGGATCATCTTCATGGCCTCCTTTGGATTCACTTCAACAGGTCCACATCCTCATTATGTTGAGGACCCACGAGTTAGATGCAGTATTCCAGGTGCTCATGTGTTCCAGGTGGGGTCTCACAAGAGCAGAGTAGAGGAGCAGAATCCCCTCCCTTGCCCTGCTGCCCACGCTGCTTTTGATGCAGCACAGGATACAATTGGCTTTCTGGGCTGCAAGCGCACATTGCTCTTCTTGACTTCTGTGATGATGTCCACAAATCATGTCCTAATCCAAGTCTCTCTGATTTAATAGGAATGTTTCCACTATCTTCAATGGAGCTATTACAGAGAGAAATGTAATAAGCAAAGCTAAGACTTCAAAGTCTGTATTTAATTTACTGTCCTAATAACATTGCTTTGCTGTGAAAACTGAGGACAAAGATCTTAATCCATTAAGTGAAATCTTCCGTTAGTATTCCTATGCCAAATCAAAATCAAACAGTCCAGTTTAATCAATGAAAAGCAGACTGATGGTAGTGGTTAAAACAACTTACAGACATTCACCTTCTACAACACAGAGAAATGTCCAACAAGAAGTTACCACCAAAACAATTTGCTCCTGAGGTACTACAAAAGCTCACTGCACACGAGCTTAAGGGTGCTAACAACTACTAGGAGGTAAGACAAAACCCTTGCAGGCTCAGAGTAAATGGCACTGTCTATGCTGATAGCCAGGCAGATTGCACAATGTGCATGATCCGTACAGCAGATTGCTGTTAGAAACTGCACACCAAGTGCTGGCAGCTGTGGAAAGCATTGCCCAGTGGGAATTAAGTACAGAGAGCAAAGTTGGGCTGGTTCATCTCTTCTCCCATGTTCTTCGAAGCTGCAGAAGCTATCCCTGGAACTCACCACAGCCAGAAAATAATAGTGTTTCACAATATGGGAAAGCCACTTTTCTATATTCCTTGGCAAAGAGATGTTTCATTCAAGTGACTCAAGGTACATGTGTTCCTAGATCACTTGGGATGCAGTTGATGTTCTTACATGCATTTTGGAGGCATACCATTCAAGAGACAATCTGATAAAACTCTGAAATATGCTGAAAAAGCCTTCACAGAATCCACTATCAGCTTTCAAAGGAGTGTTTGCTATCAGTCCCACCTCAGCCACCACAGCTCCCACAAGGATTTTGGCATAACCAAAAGTGTGGCCAGAACAAGGTCTGACAGCCTACAAGTGCTGCCACAGGGATTCTACCAAGTTTTCATGCAAGGATGGATGAGAAGTATTTCTACCATTTCTCCATTTGCAAACCTGTGTAAGGATTGGTACATCTGTCCTCATGTTTCAGAGCAAACTTCTGGCCCTCACATTTGCTTTGAACAGAAACCATTTTCTTAAATCCAAAGAAAAAGAATCCGGTCTTCTGATTCTGTGTATCTGTGAAAACGGAGGAGACCTATATACTGTGTGGTTTACCTGCTTCGTGTGTCATCCTACCACACAGCTGGCTCTAAGACCTGCTTAGAAGTGGAAAAAAATGGACAGACATAAGACATCTCTAAATAGGACATTCTGAGGCAGGGAACAGCAACCCATTCTAACCATTGGTTAGAAAGATACTATTTTCAGCTACTGGTTATAATTAAACAACTCATTTTCCTAAGGCAGATTAAGATCACAAGATTCCTCCAAAGAAGAAGGGTTTGGTTTTTAATTAAGTTGCCAAGGAGCTGCTCTCTCAGCCAAGCCTGTGAGATCATGAGCTTGTGGGGTCGGTTTGAGACTGTCAGATATGTCCACATTTCATGAGAAAAACTATATACTTTAATGAAGACTTAAATGAGCAGCGTATTAGATATTTAATCTCTTTTATTTTCCTGATGTGTGTCTTTGGACAAATAAGTAGCAGTTATTTGGCTACAGATGCTTGGAATTATGATGGTCTACTGTGAGTCACTATCTCTGAGGACATTTTCCCAGTGATAAGGAGCTAACCAGGAGCACAGGTAAGGGGAAGGACTCCAAGGTGACCAGAGGGGTCTGAGAGGAAAGAGAGACAGGATTGCATTCAGGGAAGAGCACAAGTGGGCCTCTCCACATTACCTGTCCTTCTGGAACCAGCTCTCCACTGTTGCATCTCCAGCCACCCAGGGCAGCCACCTTGCACCTCCCTGTCACCTCCTCTCTCCAAAGATTGGGAGCCCCTGGACAAGCTATAACATAAAGGAGGACCATACCCCACATCACTTCAGCAAGGGCAAAGGAAGTGACAGAGACAACTGCACAAATTCAATGTCATTGGTGTCTGCTGATGTAATGTTAGTTTTTCTCTTTCTCCCCACTCATATCCTACTCTTCATTATTTACTCTGATTTTATTGTTCAGATCTCTAATTGCACTATTTTCTAAAGCATTTGTCTAATAGTCAGTGAGCTAAACAAAGATGTGTTCTGTGGCATAGTACTGCTGCCTTGAGCAGAACTCAAATAAGATGGGCTCCCTTATGCCCCAACAATTCTTCCGTTTCCAGTGATGTTTAAAGCATGTAATGATGTGTCAGATAATGAGCTACCTTATTTGACATTTGAGAAATGCCAGTGTTATGCTTCCTTGCGTGCTGCTGCAAGAAAGGCAGCAGTCCTGCGAAAGCAATATGCTGAAATGCAGTTCAGTGCTGCTTCAGCCCATGGGGGCTGCTGGGACCACCCCCAAATGCTGCTCAAAGCCCTCACACATGGCAAGGAGGGTTGAGGGAAAATTTGAAGCACGTATTAGAGTTGTTGTGTAGGCTGAGGTTGGTGAGGGTCAGAGAGGAGAGGTTTACCTGCCTAGAGACTAGGTGTGTACAAGGTATGGAGAACACAACCAAATAGAACTGGGACATTTCTATCTGTAATTACCAATTATTTTTTTTCCTTTTCCTAAGAGCAGATAATACACTGCAGCTCCAGTTAGGCCATAAAAAAAAAAAAAAATCCCCTCATCATTTCCAAGAATCCCCTAATTTTTCTAAGGAAGAAAACAACACTCTCTTAAATATATGCTGTCTTCCAAACCCCAAATCAGCCTTCACCCTTTACTGATAATCCAGTCAGTCTCTCTACTTCACTTGATATCTTTTTTCCTCCTATCTCCTCCCATGCTTTTTTCAGTCCCCTCCATCATGTAGCTAATATAGCTCTGATAGCAATGGCAACTAAGATTGCCAAAAGTGATGACAGTAGTCAATGCATCCAATAATCTCTAAAAGTGGAAGGGGGAAAGGAGGGCTTTCTGCTTTCTCCTTACCTTAGTACCCTGAGTCCACCACTGGGTCTGCCCAGGGGCACCCTGTGACTGAGAAAATTCAAAACTTGGACTTTGCAGACAAGATATAATTATAAGGCTTTGTGTGAATTTGTTTGTATTAGAACATTGAAACTCCAGAGTGAAGACTTGTATCTCTTCATTTGTCTTGGTTTATATCTTATCCCTGTTTATATAGGTTTTTTTCTGTGGTAGCAGCATTAACTGCCAGGAAAAAAAATGCTACAGAAAGCAAAGGCATTTATTTTCCTATAAACCTTTTACACTCAACTGTCTTCCCCTTGGCACTCTGTTGGGAAGTGGGACAGCTTGAGTTATTTAATAACCCCTGTGTAGTCTGTGCATTCCTTTGAAGTTGTGTATTTCTAATACTTTCTATCTCTAAATAAAACACCAGACAATCTCACCACATAAAGTGCATCCAGTCATCCCCTGAATTTTAATGCTCCATTTCTGAAGTCTCTTTTCTGCCCCACGGATTTTTAAATATATGATGGTACTATGTATCTGGGAAAAGACATGACTCAGTGACAGCTAAAACCACTTAAGCAGTCATTTGCCTCCAGACACAGAAAGCTTGTGCAAAACTTGCAAAGCACTGTTCTGTGCCTACCAACTGTAAAAAGCCAGGGAATTAAGTGGAATTCCCTGACCTAAAGCTTATTTGGAAAGAAAGAAAACCAATCACATTTAAATCCTTAAATATGAGAGGACTGCCTGAGTCAGATATCCCTGTAATTCAGCAGTGTCTCCAGAAACGAGAGGGTGCCCAGAATTGAGGTGTGTATACATTCGATATTCTCACAGAATCCATCAAGCAGGTGTTTCTGAAGTTCCTGAGAGGCTACATTCAGACAACTATGTTTAATAGTTTCTGATGCAGCTGTCCTCTACTAGTAAGTATAATCCCTTTCTGAACCCCTTTTCCCCTGCTGCGACCATGAGGTCCTGCAGCAATTGGTTCCACAACTCTGACTGTGCTGTAGGAAGACGCCTCTGTGCAAGGCACTGGAAAAAGTCACAGCAGTGTCAGCTATTTTTTGTAGCATACCCCTCACCTGCCTTCATTCATAGCTTTCTGTTCTCTTCTTCTGCTGTACCTCCTGAGGTTAAGGGAACATTTGACTCCACTGGTTAACACTGGGTGCAGCCAATGTTTGAGTTGTGGTGACATCACTGTTCCTACAGCACCTAAATGATTATGTGTTTTGTTCTTAGTAATTCCTAATGTTCCCTTCACCTTTGAATGAGATGAGCTCAGTTGGTTAGAGCATGGTGTTAATAACACCAAGGTCCTCTGTTTGATCCCCATACATTCCCTTAACAGTCGGACTCAAGGATCCTTGTTAGTCCCTTCCAACACAGAATATTCTGTGGAACTTGAATGTCAGTGTTTCCCTGAGTGCTAGTAGCTAAGTCAGGGCCTGTGGCTCTGTATGTTTAACTAGGACCAATTCCTGCCCTGTGCATTACTTGCAGTCACTGTCACAGAATTTCACCTGTCATTTTCTTATCAGGTGAGCCAGTATCATGAAGTCCTCATGGCAAGATGAACTCTATACACTGAATCAAAAATTTAAGTTGAAAACAAACCAACTTTCCCTGCTGAAGTGCTGAAAATTAGAGAAACAGCAGGATGAAGGCACACTGCTTTACAGCACTTCATCTCTGAAGGAGCTGCTGTTCAGCTGCCTGCTTGGTAGCACAATTTGCAAACTCCTTTCTCTTCCCAGATGTGAAATTTCCCATCCTGCAAAGGATCCATGTTCATATACTTCCCAGGTTGTTAACACAGGCCTTAAGAGGGGCTTAAGTAACGCTTAAATTTTATATTTATCTCAAGAAACAGAGCATTCAGCAAGTCCCTATTTGCTCAAGAAGCTAGACACTTCTGGATGAAACTCCTCCTGTACCCAAGACAGAGGGCAGCAGCTCCACAGAGACTCTGGCTGACACCACAAATGCTGCCAGTTGCTGTAAGCAATCTCCACACCTGCAACCTGGCAAATGGCACATGGAGCATCCTGACAAGGTTAGACTGCAGGAGCCCTAGAAGCTGAGCAAAACCCTGTGCTTTCAAAAAAAAAAGTGAAATAAATAAAAAAGAGGTCATATTTTTGAGCCACGTTAGTAAGAATAATAACCAGATGAATTTTGATTTGTGTGTTAGTTAATTATTTAAAAAGTTGACACTGGAAGATATAGTGCTATCCATAGCTGAAGCAGAAAGAAAAAAAAAAGAAAATGTTTCTGTAAGCAACCATAAATCCCAGGAACTACAGGCTCCTGCAGCTGTAATGGTACTAAATTTTTAAGATGGCTTTAGAAGTTAGAGGCTCTACATGTGGAAGTCAGGTTCTATTTAATTATTAAAGCCTTTGTGGAGTAATAAGAAAATGGAGTGATCAACCAGATATTTTATAGTGCGCAGGCACTGGGACATAAAACATATTCAATAAAATATATTTAGCCCTCTGTATGTGTGTGCATATTTATATGTATGCTCACACACTTTAGAAAGCCCATAACAGTGCACATTCACAGCCTGTAAAGGAGTCATTTTACTTTCCAGCTTGTGCTGGCAATGGACTTTCCTATGATTAGTGTTCAGCTCTCAGACACTTCTGGGCAAGGAAATTAATAGTGAACAGATCATAGCCCATACCCAGGCAAGTAAATAAGCTTTATACTTTTCATGTGTAAGGAAAATTTACAGAAAAATGTACTTAGTGTGACCCACAGGAATTTAAATTTAACTACTTTTGTATCTTGATGACCACTGGTATATTTTTTTTTCTATCCACTTTACAAAAGTATTAGGAATATTAATTAGATCTCAGAATAATGTTTGCTAATTGATCTATGTTACAGCTTTAGAAAGCCATTTTGTGCACATAGTTAAAGAGACTGAAAATATGAGTTGCTTAAAATACAGGATTCCATCTGCAGAAGTGTTTATCTGTAGTGTGTGAGTTTGTGTTTTATTTTCTGAGGTTGACAATGAAGAAGCAGGTTTCATTTTGGTCAGAGGTGAAGTGCAGTAATGCAAATCTTCCTCCTTTTCCACAATACTGCTCAATTCCTCTGAACTTAAGCATTCTAAAATGTTTAATTTTGTTATGATTAATTATATAACTGTAATTTTAAATAACATGATACAAATATTTATATGGAAAAGTTCAAAATGTGAATAAGTGAAATGGCTGCTTTTGTTCAGAATTTAATTTGGTTTTTTTCCAGCAAAGTAAATTGAAAATTTTCAGTTTTTCTTAACCTTTCTTTTTTTTAGCTATTACTCATTTCAGTCTTTTTAATCAAAAAACTCTAGTTTCATAACATTTTAACTAGTTTTATTAAATCTTTTAATATACATCTCATTTGACTAGATCTAAATAAATTGCTGAACTAACAAAAAGACCAGAGATCTAAGGAAATTGTTTCCCTGAATCTAATTAGACACACAGGCTTCCTCTGGAGGTCTTCAGAGACATCCTCCTCTCCACTAAGTACTTTCTGGAGTGACCTCACTCAACTTTCATGTTTTAAAAGACCGGATTATACAGGATACTCAAAGCACACAATAATAAAGTCACAATCTTAATGACTGGAAAGTAATTGGGCAGTGGTTATTCCAGATGCTTGTATAGAAATACATATTAAAACCCCCCAGATAAATAACATTTACTAATATTTCCTCTTATTTATACCTAGAACTTGTTGCATCAGTTCCACAGCAGTAAACACTTGTTAATTACCTGTCTCCTCCATGCTGCTGTGAGCAGAGGATCACTGCAGTCTCTTAATAAATGGGTTTCAGCCATACCTTAAACTATGGACTGTACATCCAGGATATGGTTTCTTTATCCTGCAATATGAGAGCTAATTTTCATATTTTTAAGAATGTGGATTGTGTACATGCTAAGATATTTAGAGGTCATTGGGACTTCCAAAGCATCTAAGTACTTGAAATTTTCAGGAATTCATTTCTAGTACCAAACAGTTCCTACACGACCTTCACAGCACCCATCTGCCGTGTTAGGCACTGAAATGCTGGTTAAAATCTTGCGAAGGAAAACTTTGGCCCAGAACTGATTTTTCAGCCATCCAATTTAACGTAATTATTGTGCCAGTACTGTAGCTGATACACCTTCCAAGGTACTGATAGAGGTGAGAACCCATTCTTGTGATAACTGCCAGCCTGAACCTGGCAAATGGCACATGGAGCATCCTGACAAGGTTAGACTGCAGGAGCCCTAGAAGCTGAGCAAAACCCTGTGCTTTCAAAAAAAAAAAGTGAAATAAATAAAACACTGAACACTGGAAGTGATGGTGTAGCATCAGCATAACTTCAAATGCCAGGCAGAAATAGCCCAAACCCATTAGTGCTGGGCTGACCTTAAAATTTCTAACTACTGCTAAAACAAACTCCTCTGCCCTAACGAGCACTGGGAGATATTATTTACCAAGGATGTTTTGTGATTTTTTTTCCACTGTGCAGCAGTTTTGCACCAAGGAGAGCACTGACAGCTCTCTCAGCAGTAAGGCTTGAACAAAGCTTTAGACTCTGACTCATATTTGCAGGTGGATTTACGCAGGATGGCTGAAAGAGCCATTGCCCTGCTGCTCCCAGGGGCTGCTGCCCACACAGCAGAGCAGCCTGGTGGCATGTGTGTCCCCCCTCGTGCACAGCATCGCCCTGTGTATTGACATGGCATGGAAATGCAGGCAGTTAGCACTAGTACATCAGGCTGTGACTCATGGCCTTTGGAGGTGGACAAGCCTCCTGTTCAGCTTCTTCTTCTCCAGGGATACCAACCACTACAAGAGGAGTGGTGCAAACAATGGGAACGGCTACAGCTATCCCTCTGTGAACAAGGCAGCAAATGCAGCTGGAGAACAGGCAGGTAGGGATGTAACAGCTACAAGATGTCAGAGACATGGCTAAGAGGAGGTTTTTATAACCAGTATTCCTCAGAACAAGGAAAAAGCCCAGATTTGGAATGAGTCTTGTAAACTGCATGGACCAGTTCTTTCGCCTACTGTCCACTGTGATAAAGAGCTGGTGAGGGACAGCTGCCCTCTGCAACCCCAAATGAAGGATGAGTGACTTTGTGGCTGCATTAATAAATTAAATAACGCTGTAGACCAGTCTCTGGCATCAAAACCAACTGGAACAGCATTGCAATGTTCCCAGTGTTAAAGTGCATCAGGAGACACACTAACAATTTAATTGTGCAAGTGACTGGGCTGCTTGGATCTGTGCCACAGCATTTTTTGATTTACTAGCAGAAACACTGATATTCCTTAGTAGGCCCTAGTTCATGGGAAGTTTGAAGCTCCAAAACCCATTTTGCTCTTGGTTTGGGAACTATCTCTGATGTTTGCTATAGTCAAACCTTCCTGCAGGATTTCTGCAGACAATCATATGGATTTCTGCAGACATGCGAACTATTGGTGCTGGCACACTGTTGCTCAGCCTCTTGAAAAAAAAACCAAAACAACACAACAAATTACAACCCCCTCCACACAGCAGGGTCTGTCATTACCTTGCTAATCAAAGCAAGCACTGTCAAAGGACCTGCTGAAAGGAAACGTACATGTATATGTCAAGCTTGCACCAATTTAAAAAATTGCTCATTGCCTAATTCATTAAACAGTAGGAAGCAGAAATGAAACTTTAAATTTAGCAGAGATGCTACTGCTAATTATTAACCACAGTCTCTCATTAAGCACTTGCCTATCATTCTAATGAACAGTATGAACAAAAGAGGATAAAATGTAATCAAATGTAATCAAATTGAAACCTAATGATATCCAATTGAACAAGCATGTGGTCATTTTATCAAAAGATCGACTGGTGGCTTTATCTTGCTATTGCTAATTAACTGGAGCCTCATTGCTTGAAAATAGCGTCAATTATTCTTGTATCACATTCCTTACTGTCACAAGTAAGGAAGGAATTGTACCTGGCACTTGAAAAAGCACTGCCACAAGCTTCGTTTGCTATCTTTGTGCTACTTTATTTTATAAGGGACAATTATCTTCACAGAACAAAATCTCCCCGTGTGACTGAGTTTTGACGCTTCTCATGGCCAAAGGACTTGCTTTATGTAGATGTTACATAATTTACCATTCTATTTGCTGGATTCAAAAGCAAATCTGTGCAACTCTTGTCTGCCACACTCATCAAATATGAAAGTCAGATCAATATCCAATTGTTCTGTCCTGGTATTGAGCAAGTAATTTAAAAATCACCTACTCACAGTTGTGTTGAGGCCAGTGTTTCTCCCTCTGAATGATGAAATTGTTAAAGTAAATGCTGCCTATGTGGAACTCAGGATAGTAGCTGAAGGCAATGTTTGCAGCTGTCACCCTTCCCAAGAAAATGCAGATTATAATGGCACTTTTTTTCTGTGAGACTTAAATTAAGCTGGATCAGATATTTTCTGTGGCTTTCTCAGTTTTTCTATCTAGCTTTGCAAATGTGAAGTGGGTACTGGGGAAAAGGTAAACTTTGCGATCTCTATGACATCCTGCTATTTCCTCGGCTAAACTCAAAGGATTCCTAGGAAAGAATATTCAAATTTGAGCTTGCATCTAAAAATACACAAATGGCAACTGCCTTCCTCTCAAATCCGTTCCTGTCTCCTACCATTTAGGAAATCAATTACAGATTATCCCAGTGTGAGAAACCATAACAGAGTAAAAACAGTTGGATTTAATTGATGTAATTTTAGATGTTGGAAAGTTAGTTGCCTGTGTGTCAACTGCTCAGCCATGGTCACTTCACAGTCAAGAGGCAGCTGCAAAGGGCAATTCATTTGATCCAACTCAGCCTGAGAGAAACTGCTTTCTGGAAAAGCCTGGTTTTGTCCACCGACAAAAGCGTGTCTCTGGTAATCAGGTTTGACTTAAATCTGTCATTTTTTAGACAGATAGTTAAGTAGAGATGAATACCACCTGACATGCCACCTTACATCCATCATACATGACATAAAGATAACATTACATATTGATATCATTGGCAGTATGTAAGAAGTCTGGGTTTCAAGTCTGCACAACTATTTTCTAGGCTGCCTCTCTGATTAGTACCTCTGCACTTGACAGGAATGAACGTACTTCGATTCTCCTTCACTTTTCAGCACCACTGAAGTACACCAGTATTTGAATCTGGGTTTCACAATATTTGGGCATTTTAACAGGTAGCTTTAAAAATCCCCTATCTTTCATTGCTTTGTTTTGCAGTTCTGAGTGCACCGCAATTCAACGCTTCCTGCAGCTAATTAATGGTTATCATTTTTCTTTGCTCCAAATGTTCATTTTAAGACAGAGCCAAAATGGCTAAAAGAAGACTTGAAGATGGTCTTTTCTGAAACAAATTGTTAATTAACCTTCCACTTTCCAGTGTTTGTTAAAACCTGCATTGCTCTTTTTGCTAATTCTTCTTTCTTAATCGGCCATTTAAGCTTGTGTCCTTAGCCTTCAGATCCAAACCTTCATCTTTCTTGATCCTGCACATGGGTCAAGGGGCTGGTTCTTTAATTCTTTGTATTCCACTTCCAGACTTGGCTACAAGGAACATTTTGAAGGCTTCTGTGAACTGTCAGCATTTTCCCTGCTTACTGCCCCTCTCCTTTATTATCAGTGAATTTCAAAGGTTTATTACTACTGCAACACCTTAATGTGTATTAGATTTTGTGATTGTCTAATCAGAATTAGTGATTTAGTACAAAACTATCCAAACGGTAACATTCATCTTGCCAGGACAGTTAAAGGACTAAAAATAAATGACTCTGTCTTCAATTGCCTATTACAGAAAGATTACCTGTGATGCTTCCTTCCCCAATTATGGTATTCCTACTCCTTTCCTCTAACAAAGAAGGCTGTCCTAGTCTCCCAATCTGTTTCAATGTTTTAATATTTTCTTGAAACACACTGTAAACAATGCAACACAGTGCCCACCAGACTCTTTCCTGTAGGTTTTGTCTCCCCTCTCCCTCTGGCAAGCACTTAGATTTGCACCCCTTTCTGCCTAGCTGCCTTCATCTAGCACAGTTTAAGCTGCAACCAGTCTTGTCACTGCTGATCTCATCACAGCCTGATCTGTTAGCTTGTGATTGACTTTACCATGCTGTCCAGTGCCTTGGGTAGCAGCTTATTGTCTCCAAAGTCTAAGACATAGTGGGATATTTGGATGTGTTTTCCATTTAGCCTGAAAAGACCATCGTAGCTTTTCATCTCTAATTACTGTGGAATAATACTCTGTTCCGTTCTAGTCTGACCACATTTGTGAGTAGCAGTGTTCAGGTACTAGGTCTGGAAAAAACATTAATAAAAAATGTCAGTGATAAGAAAACTGGACAGTTGGATTACAGAAACAAACCTAGGTATTAAAGAGTAGGACATTTACCTTTTGAAGTGAGTGGGAATGTCTTCATGGCTGTCAATGCCTCTCTGCAGTAGGGACAAGACGACAGCTCCACTTACACCATGGTCTTATCTTTCTCCTTGGCCTCAGTGGCCCTACTTACAGTTGAACACTATGGCCACCATCTGCTCCTCCAGGTAGGAATTTGCTTGGATTAATGCAGATGGTCCTCCATCTGAATCAGCTGCCTGTGCTGCCATCATCAATGGCATGTAGAAGTTTTAGGCTGTGATTCATCTCACTACAGAGCTGAGAGTGACAATGATTTAAATGTATATAGATATGTTGTATATCTATACTCAATCAAACAAACACCTGTAGAAGTAACATCTATACTAATATTGTAAACCATATCAGAGCCAGCTGGCAGGAGCAGACCAGATAAATACTCTCCTCCTCCAAGAAAGGATGACAATGTGTGACCTGCCCACTGGAAAAAGCCCTAGCCTGGAATCCCTTCTCAGTTCTTCTCACAAGTGCTTTGGGGGTGTGCTAGTTGAATGAGACCAAAACCATATCAATGACTTTTCAAGCAAGTTAACAGTGGGAACAATCAAGTTCCCAGTCCTTGGTCCACGGCTTGGCGCTCTTTATTTAATGTACATCCCCGGAGTGTCATAGCTACTTTTTAACAGAATCCTGATACCATGTTTCTCCCTCAGCTTTAAGTGCTAAAACAGACTCATGGTCAGGAGATATTCGTAAACGTATTATTTCTCTTTTCTCAGGACATCTAAGAGTTTTCAGGATCAACACCTTCTCATTGTATTGCTTTGTGGAACTATTCTACCCTGACTGGAGCTTTCCTGCCCACACTAACTTGTTGCCTGCTTACCCTGCCCACTTACTAATGAACCCTTCCAGCCCATTGTACAAGGAGAAACGGCTTCAGTAGAAGGGGTCCAACACCCTCTCTTTTTCATCCAAAACAACATAGCTCGGTACTTAGTTTCCCTACATGAGACATGGGTCTGAAGCTGTTCAGGCAAAGAAAATAAAAGAATAAATAAGCTCCCCATATCCTGTTTCATTCCTTTGGCTGGACTGAGCTCTACACGGCATCTATCAAATCTGCAGAATTATTGAGTCTTGGTGAGACATGAGTATGAAATAAACAACTCTACGCAGCCCTGCAGAAACCAAGGTTATTCTGGCATGCATAGAAGTCTCATCTCTTGCTATACTGTCATAGAAAACTGAGCTGCCTGTGAAGCTCAAGCAACTACATGGAAGTTTTGAAGATTTAGGTCTTTGATACCCAAGATACAGTTTAAGTTGTTTTTATGCTCAAGGGTCTCAGTCATTTGCCCAACAGAGAAAGTGTAATTTCCTTATGATGGTACAAAAGGCCAACAGGAATCTTAAGTATATGTTAAAGATATATTTATAACTCTAGAGTGTCTGCCTTCCAACAAGTTATTTGGCTATGCTTTGAGAGTGGATGTGATCTTGGGCCACTGGTTAGACAATCCCATGTTAAAATAGTCTTTATAATGATTTATCAGTTTTTATAGTTTGATGTTTGCAGGAAAGATAATCTGAACATATCAGATATCTTGGTGTGAAGAAATAGCTTTATTTAAGGTTGAAAAAGAATTCAATCCTCTTAATTCAAAATCATTCCATTTTCAAACCTTCTTATCCACGGATAGCTCTGGTTCCTGGCTCAGCTGGGAGTGGAGTATCAGTCACTAATATGTGTCCTGGTACCCTCAGGGTTCTGTATGGATAAATTCATTGTGAGGATTTTACTGGTGAGCACTTCTTGGCTGAGGTTTTTTTTACCTTTTTATGTATGCTTTGTACTTTACTTGTTGGTAAGTGCATGCTATGTGCTACAAAGAAGTTTTTCTTGTTTTGCTTTTAACAATGAAATTTGTACTTATGATGTATATTTGCCATGTGCAGTGCAGACATCTTTTCTCCACAAATGATGCTAAATTCTTAGTTTAGAGACAGTCAGTAAAGTTAATTCACTGTTATAAGTCCTGGGCTCCAGGGACTCAAGTCACTGTTGCATATGTGTTCTAGTGCAACACTGATGCAACTAAAAGATTCATTAAAACCAGTTATCTAACTATAATCTACATTACAATAAAAAAAAATAAGAGGTATCTCCCATGCTTTCAAAAAATTTGAGGACTCTTTTGACATGAATTCAGATGCATTCTTAATCTAATTGGGGTGCTCAGTCAGTGCAGTCAAATATAGGAACAATGCCAGAGACATCAAATTCACCATCACCTTTGCACAGAGTTCTGCAGCTTCCCTGTGCATTTTAGAACAGAAACAACTGACCTGAAAGCCATATCCTCCAGATCACAGTCAGGATGTGAAGCAGGTCTGGAAAAAGCTGTACTTCTGTTTTGTTTTACTGCCTTGCTTTGTCTGGAAATTATAAACTTGTATTAAATATTTTAAAATATGTTCCATTCTTACTCAGAGGGTATAAATTCTATCTGTGTTCAAATGGACAGAGTTACTCAATTTTTACCCTGTATAATTACTATGTTGACTTCCAGCTAACACAGTAAATACGTTACAAAGCAGTGATCACCTGCCAAAGCCATCAGATCTGGAACGGGCACTCACACGGAGATACCAGGATGCTCAATCCATCTATACAACTGTTTCCTTGCTGGCCAGGAGTACCACTGCCCTCTCCCATCTTGTTTCCGCTGATGACAGAGGAAGGACTGGCCAGTGTGATGTGACCATAGCAAAGCACTTGGTTTAACATCCTGCTCCAGCACTGGGGATCAGGCACAGGGAGGCCCGTCAGGCACTCTCAGACAGTTCCACTCACAAGTTTTGTGTTCCCTGTTATTCCTTCCCCCATTTCTTGTACCCCACTCTTGTACCTCCCTCTCTCCACCTCAGCCCTCTCTCAACAAAATCATCCCTAAACACTTTCTTCTTATGGTACCAGTTTTGCTGCACCTACACCCAAATTTTTTATTTTGATACTATTGCTTAGGTCACCTTGGACATATGTAGTGTTGTTGACATGGTTCTCTAGATACTGATGGACTTTCCCAAGGACCCCAAGAGGCCACCAATACACCTCAAAACATCCCTCCATTTCTCTGTGAAGCTTGGCCATTTCTCATGTAGCTCCCCCAAAACGACCTCTCCAAAATCCAGCTTTCCCTCACAGTGTGAGCTGTAACTTTTGTCAATCTCTCACATTGCCAACTGCCCCATACAGAAATTTCTCATGTCTCGTCCTGTAGATTTCCATATCCCACTCAGGCAGTCTCACCTGAGGCCAGCATCCAGCCTGCAGTTCTAACAAAGTACATAGGTAAGCTCATCTTGGGCCAGAAGCAGCTGGTAATTATTTATTACATTTTTTGGTGTTTATTGCTGTTACTATGAAAGCTCAAGGCTATCTCTCCAAGAAAATACTAATATTCCTCTCCAAATTATGTGAAGTCCTTTGTTAAATTAATAGATGCACTTTGACCCTGAAAGAATGAACAGTGTCGTGGCTGAGGATGAAAGACCTGAGTGCGAAGTCACAGCAGATGTTTCACTGAAATTTGTAATTAAACACCTCTAGTCCATATTTTAATGCTAAATTTGCTCTCCATAACTCCTGCAGAAACTCTTCAGGGGACTATTAAATTGTCTGTACCATATTTTTAGAAAAATATTCCCCCAATTTTCGCTAGGGAACAATTTAAATTTTTCTATCCTGGATTTTAGTCTGAACTTTTAGGAGTTTTTCTCATCATCTGCACAAAGTTTGCATGCATTTTTATACCACTTCTTCAAACACAAATCA
This sequence comes from Manacus candei, assembly GCF_025592945.1. Lineage (NCBI taxonomy): Eukaryota > Metazoa > Chordata > Aves > Passeriformes > Pipridae > Manacus > Manacus candei. The sequence goes on from NW_026138059.1 coordinate 4,405,860, forward strand.
TCTTAAAACTCACCCACAAGAATATGACCTCTGTATGTTTACCTGACATGAATCCTAGACAAATTTTTCTCTGCTAGGAAAAGTTCAGATTGGGGAATCATTTTCTTTCTGACAGAGCAGAGCAGTAAGTTCATAGCCTTTGTTATTTTGAGACCTCTCTATCCACAAGAAGTTCTCCTGTGCTGCCCTTGCTTGGCCTCAGGGGATTTAGGAGTAAAAAGTCAGGATTTAGCCTCTGCCCTACTAGAAACCACTTGTTCTTCCACTTCTGTGGCTTATCCCAGGTACAGCCTCAGCCTGTAGCAGCTTACAAGACTTGCACTGACCTGTCTTGGGAGGTATGAACAAGAAACAGAAAGTAAGACCAGGGCAGGGAGATGGAGACAGTGGTTACAGCCAAGCTGCCATGATGACTCTTTGCCCACCTGCCTCAGCTGGAGAGCTCTCTTCCTTGGCTCTTCACAGCATGAACAGGATGAAGATGTTCTGAATGACATCTCTTTATTTCCTTGTCTTCAGTCTGTATTAATGAGATCTGCAGATCAGCAAACCAAAGTTAATTGTTTTCTGACACAAATTAGAGGAGATGAATCACTAATTATTAAAGCACCTTTGAGGTCTCTCTTTGCATGGCTTATGTAAAACAAAGGGGAAAGTGACAGCCTCACACAGCTCTGGTGGTGCCTGTAACACTCCTGAGGAAGCAGGAGTAGATATTTCCACAAGAATGTTTCACAGCCACCAAAATCATAGAATCATAGAATGATTTGGGTTGGAAGGGACCTTAAAGATCATCCAGTTCCAACTCCCCTCCTGTGGGCAGAGACACCTTCCACTAGACCAGTTGCTCAAAGCTGCATCTAACCTGGCCTTGAGCACTTCCAGGGATGGGCATCCACAACTTCCATGGATAACCTGTTCCAGTGTCTTAAAAAAAATAATTTGAGTTTTCTGCAACAGAAAGTTTCCAAAACAACTGAGGAGTTTTCCATATGTGGACAAAGTATCTGGAGGAGCTGATATTAACCATAATGGGCAGGAATCACAGAATCACAGAATATGCTGAGTTGGAAGGGACCCACAAGGATCATTGAGTCCAACTCCTGGCCCTGCACAGAACCATCTGCAAAAGTCACACCATGTGCCTGAGAGTATCATCCAAATGCTTCTTGAATTCTGCCAGGCTTGGTGCTGTGACCACTGCCTTAGGGAGCCTGTTCCAGTGTCCAACCACCCTCTGGGTGAAGAACCTTTTTCTAATATCTAACCTAAACCTCTCTTGACACAACTTCAGACCATTCCCTCAGGTCCTGTCACTGGTCACCACAGAGAAGAGATCAGTGTCTGCCCCTCCTCTTCCCCTCACAAGGAAGTTGTAAACTGCAATGAGGTCTCCCCTCAGTCTCCTCTTCTCCAGGTCGAACAGATCAAGTGATCTCAGCCACTCCTCATACAGCTTCTCCTCAAGGCCCTTCACCACCTTCATTGCCCTCCTTTGGACAGTCTCTAAGAGCTTAGTGTCTTTTCTTCTATTGTGGTGCCCAAACCTGCACAATATTCAAGGTGAGGCCGCACAGTGCAGGGGAGCAGAGTGGGACAATCCCCTCCCTTGATCGGCTGGTGATGCTTTCCTGATGCCCTCCTGGCTGCCAAGGCACAGCTGATTCAGATCCAACTTGCCATTGACCAGGGCCCCCAGGTCCCTTTCCACAGCACTGCTTTCCAGTGTCTCATTCCCCTTGCTCAGGATTCATCTGCCTGAAGGTTCAAAATGGCATTCAACCAGGTTCCTGGTATAGCCCCCAAACAGAAATGCATGACTTCCCTGACCTGTGTGAAATAAGCAGTTTTCTCTCTTTCTTAACTACAGAGGCAGCCTAAGATCCTTCATCATTTACATAACTGTTTGACATGGAAGTCAAGCAGAAAACTCCCATGCTAGATGCTTCCTTTTGTGCATTTATGCCCTGGGCTTTTCTAATTACTCTAACAAATGGCTTTAAAAATATGGATTAAGTGGTTTCAGTAAAAAAGTTATTGGGTTTTGTGTAAGGTAAAATGTCACATGGAAGTTTTGTTTCGTATCTTGTCTCCTGGCTCTAGAAGTCATGGAGGAACTATGCCTACTGTGAAAAAACAAGCTATGCTGAAACCTTTGTTTGTATTAATAAACTAAGCTGGAGGTATAAGTCTGGATACTTGATTTTCTAGAGTGGCTACATCATTAGAACAATCCATGGTACAATTTTGTCCCAGGTTTTGCTGTGCTTACCAGTAGCAGTATAACTGCAGTATAACAACAAACCAAAGCAATGAAGCCAAAAGATTAAGATTTTGCTGTTAACCGTTCTGCTGTAATTACATTGAACTTGATCAATTTGGTGGTAAAAAGAGGAAGACTAGCCTTATATGTTTAAGGCTCAAAATACAGCACAAAACTAATCATAAATCATTCCTCTTTGTGAAACTTAGACTCTGGATTTTATGTTCATTATTGGTGTTACTGCTTTCATTGTCAATAGTGTACAGAAAGTGCCTGGGGTAATCTGGGCAGACAATTGTGAGAGCAAAAAGACAGAGGTGAAAAGGCTCAGAGGTTCAAATACAGGTTCTAACAAAGTGATACTTGCCCAACTTATACCTTGAGTCCTAATAATGTGCACTTGTATGCTGACTTTTCACTAATCACACTGCCATTTTTGGCCAGATGGTATGATCATACTGTTTATTTCTTATGAAGCACCTCCAGAAGCTAAGAACGTAAGCTTGAAACTTAGATGATAAAGGTAGGCCTTTAAATCCATCTGATCTACCTACTGTATTGCTGGTCTGTTAGTGTGATTTCAGAAGCTGCAGTTATGCAAGGGCTGTGAAAAATAGGCTTTTCCTTGATGTACTGGAGCCCAGGCATCTTAGCCACTCCAACTTGAGCACAGTAGATCTTGTAGCACCTAAAATCAGTCAGCCTTTTCTCCTCTGCCCTGAAAGCTGTAAAGCTCTGTGAAGTTCAAAATTGCCAATAAAGACAAAATCAGAATTTTGTGAACAACTCTGACACTCAGGTCTCAAGTAGTAAAGTGTCCTTTAAGTTTCCTTCAAGACTATGCTTCAATCAGTATTGAGAAAAATCAGCAAAGTACATAAATATTGTCTTTACATCTCACTCAAGTAACTCTCATAAGTGATAAAGGATGCTGTGGTCCTACAACTTCATATTTCACAATTGGAATACAGACCAATTTTGGTAATTACATGTACATGAACCTTCCTAAATGGATAGTATTCCCTCTGAACAATGAAAAGATGTTCTGATCTGATCACTGACAAATAACACTCCTCATTTCATAAGTCCTCCTTCTGAATCTCTTAGCATCCATACAGGACCCTGTTATCTTTAAACAAATGTCCCTCAACATCTAAGAAGCCACTTGCTCTAATTTTAGCAATGTTGCAAGGACATGTTCTTGCATTCTTCTTCATTACCACATTGCCAGCCTCCTAAATTAACATTCAAGAACCTATTTCCCTCTCACAGACAGAGCTGACAGGAGAATTCACAGGTTTTAATTTGAAACATTGCCCTGTTCTCTGCAAGTAAGTTTATTTCTCTAAGTTGGGTGAGAAGAACAATGTCAAAAATGGTAGTTGTGGAGTCTTCACTCTTGGAAATATTCAAAACCCTGTCTAACATGATCTTAAGTAACTTGCATTGGTTAACCCTACTTTGAGCAGGGGTATTGGACTAGAAAATCTTCAGAGGTCTCTTCCAACTCCCAGCATTCTAACAGGGCTGGATCCTTAAAACCCCCTCACAGGGAGACAAAGGACCATGAGTAAATTCTAATGAGTTAAATGCAATGGGACGGTGATGCAAGAGATTAAGGTCACCATCAGCTTCTGTGGGTGCAAAAAAGCTTTTCCAAAACTATCAAATATTCATGAATCTAAGGAAAACCCAGGAGACCTGATGAGTACTCAGTAATCAGAATCCTTTGGACGTTCTTTCATCAGAATGCATATGAACCAAACCATCTTGTCCACCTGATCAACTCAATCACCTTAGATACCTGACTGGTAGGGAGGCTACTTGGATGCATGTGTCTTGGTGCTTGAGATCATGCAGTTATGAGGATGGGAGAAACTGGCCTTTTGAAAATAAAATAACCTTTCCTTCCATATAACATCTGGCTTTGAGCTTTATAATATTGTTTCTACAATGGTGCATCATTATTTCCTACAATGACTTGCTGCAATATGAGGCAATGAGAGCTTTTTCTTCTACAGAAGCACTGTAAAAATCAGTGCACAAATTTTAATGTATCATTTTCTCAGCTGGGATAAATTAATACTGACCTTTGTTCATTTTTAAACTGCAGTTGTCTGCTTGTCTAAAAGATATGGACGAGTTCAAACAGGAATTAATCTGGTAGATACCAAGGACCTGTTTTAACCCAGGCTGGCCCAGACTATCAGAATGAACCCCTCTTGCCCTAAAGTTGATGGCTACATCAACTTACAAGTACTCAGTTAAAAATTACGACACAATATGTCTAGTTTTGCACACAAGTTTCAATTTTAATGTTAGCAAACAGCGTAACTCATCATGTTAATGCAGAGCTCCAACTAATCTTACATTATCTTCGATCAAAATCTTAAGGACTGTAAGACTCACTCCTGTTCACCCCTGTTTACTCTTCTCCTTCCTTGATCTCCAGCACACATCACCTTTAGGAACAGACTGTTTTGACAGTACCAACAGTACAATGATGAAATATGCTACATATCAAAGGCAAGCAGCACCCTCTGCCAACTCTTTCAGAGCACTGCAAGGAGCAGCAGATTTAGACTGAACCAGGCAACTCTGCAATAGCAGTAGGTAAGAAAAGGAAAGATGATATTCCCCGCACACTCCCCACTTCTTTATAATGTCCTACAGTAAAGATACCTGTTGTGTGCCATTGAGTCAGCCCATGACTCAAACTAATCAAGAATTTTTGAAATGCACTGAACTACAACATACTTTTCTGAACATTTTGGTTTGTTGCAATAAAAAGAAAATCATTCAAAGTAATAGGTTAGTTTAATTTAAAGATTTTTGAGGAAATTTTTCTAAGGTCCAAGATGATAAGAGAGACTTGACCACAGGCATTCATATATAATCAATATTCTCTTGTCCTAAATGATCCTCTAATTTCTCTCCCAGAGAATCTCTAAAACAGGGCATGGGGGGTGTCTCCAGACCATCCATTTCTATTCCTTCCCTCCTTCTCCCTCCATTTGCTCAGATATGTCTCCTTCCAGAAGTGTGAGTATCTGAATGAACATGCCTCCCTGCACAGGAATAGAGGGCTAGAGACTTTCCAAATATTCTTTTATAAAAAACTTTTGGGAAGCAATGCTTTTTCTGGTAGTATACAAGTAGGTTAGTTATGAAATAGCCTCCTCCTCTAAGGAGGAATTGATTCAAGTTGTCATCCATGATTAAAAAACAAAAAAAGGAAAAGAAAAAGGTATAAACAAGATAGTCCTCCCGACCTCTAAATTCCAAAGAATAAGCACGTACCACAGCTCTTGTCTCCTAGATAGACTCTTTCAGTAGTGGGAATTAGCTTTCTCATGGATGACATGTTTTAATTAGTGACAATAGCAGATTGACTGAGGTGAATAGAAGGTAAGTTACTCTGCAGACTTGAAAATTCTGGTACAGAAAACATGTGGTACAGTCAGAACTGGAATTCAGCAGGATCCAAACATTAACACAAGGCAAACAGATGTCTTTTCAGACGCTGAATACAGATTTCACATACCTCTAAATGCCATCAGTTGAGTCCAGACAGAGAACCAGCTGGTGTCCAGAGATTAGGTGTTTTGATTACTTGCTTGTCACTCATTTGTCACTCAAATCAAAATTGCCAAACTCACAAGAAAGCTGAACCAATATATGAAAAATAAAAGGGCACACTCCAGAGAAAGCCTGTATTCCATGTGTTAAACCAACAAGTATAGGCAGAGGAGCAGCACTGAATTAGGACTCCAGTTGGTTCTAGTCATATAGCATACATCAAGTTTTTTAAATACTAAATAAAACAGAGGAGTAAAAAATACACATATGCATCTGGGATGACCAGCTTCTGGCTCATCACACAACCAGCCTGGCCAGGCTGGCCAGTGGCAAGACAAAAGGGACCCCTGTAGTTTTCATGGTGGTCCTCTGTTGTGTTGCAACCTTGCTCATGCTCAGAATCTCTTTCCATGGGAATTCTGCAAATTGCAATGTTATTAACACACAATTTACCATATTTAAATCTTTTTGTACTGGAAGGACTCAAATGAAACTGGCTGTTGTTCCCTTTTATCACCTTTCCTGGTAAATTCTGTATCTGTCACATCTTGTCTTTGTCACATGCACAGAGCTGCCATACAGACGTGCCTGCACTGCAGCCATCACCATCTGTACACTCACAAACATGAGCATGTGGCCAATAAGACTAAGAGCAAAATGGAATGCACAGGAGAAAGTTACAAGACTCTTTACATGAGAAAAGCAATTTTTTAATCTGTTTTCCACTGTTAAATATATACATATGTTTTTCTTGATACTCATTACCTTGATAATGAGTAACCTGCACTATTGGTTCTGGGGTTTGGGTTTTGGTTTGGTTTTAGGGGGGATTGTTGTTTTGTTTTTTTTTTTTGGGGGGGGGGTTGGTTTGTTTGGTTTTGGGATTTTTTTGATTAGTTGGGGGTATTTTATTCTATTTTGCAAGTTCAACAAGTTTTGCAAATTCTCTGGAACTCAATATACCTGTGCATTCCCACACAAGTCTATTACAATTTTTTTTGTCAGAGATCCACCAGCTAAAGTGAATTAGAGATGCTGATTTCATCCCTGTATCTACATGTTTTTTGGCTAGTTGCTCAGCCTAGTGTTGGGTGCTGAGAGACAGACACATCCCAGAGCTGCAGCTGGGGTGGAACTGGAAAGGGGCTCAAAGCTGGAAACTGGAAAGCTCAAAGCTGCAGAAAGATCTATCCCATGGTGAGTGTTTAGCTGGAGGAAAGGCTTGGGTACGTTGACTAAGGTCCTGCCAAAGATTACAGTTCAGTTCAGAGCCAAGAGATAAACTCAAAGCTACAGCTGCTAGAGGCTGGAAAGTGTCTTTCCAAGTAAAATTAGGGCTGATGCCAGAAGCCACTTTGGAAGAGTGCCGTCAGCCCTGCTCCTGAAGCTTTGGGCTTTCTCTCAACCCAACACTGAGGTAAATGACTGGCATTACTAGAACTCCTATCAGAGGAATACCTAGTCCCTGACTGAGCAGGTTCTCTGGTCTATGGCTTGGCTTATTGCTAGGGTCAGGATTAGATCTGAGAGCAAGAGAAGACCACAGCAAGAGCAGGGCTGGAATACGACAGAGAAGGCTGCAAAAAGTATCTTCCCTTGGACATGGTGTAACAGGGAGAAGGTTTGGGAAACCCTGTCCAAGGAACACTCTAGAATCAGGATTAGGTTTAGGGTCAGGTTAAGAGAAAAAGTCAGCACAAAACTACAGCTGTAGGAGAACAGGAAAGTATAAAGCAAACTAAAGGCTAATGCCCTAAATCTTCTCTTAAGGAATATTTAGTCCACAGGAAGCTCTTAGCTTAGGGGTAGTGTGGTTTAATCTCACCAGAACTTTCTAAACCTCACTAAAATCTTTTGATTTAATAATCAATTTTGATTTAATAATTTTGATTAAAGAGGTTGCGTACATCAGCAGCAGTAACAAATGTGGAGGTAATGTCACAAAGGAGGCAAGATGAAACAATGTTGATTAGGTGACAATTTGTTACAACAGTGTCATCTGTAGAGTGCATTACGTTGTAGTGCTGTCAGAAGTCTCTGTTGGGTGATAAGCACACAAAGACACCCACACACACCTACAAATGTTCTGCTGAAATCTCCATCAGCTAAAAGCATCAGAGCTGCCACTGAAAGGAACATACTCTGCTCTGGTCTGTGAAGGGTATGTAATCTTACACAGAGAAATGACACAGTGGCATCTAGTGGATATCATTGCATTAGCAGAAGGTCTGCCGTTCTGCCCTCGTCTCCACCGCAGAGAAAACCCCTGTGGCATCAGGGGACAATCCCCAGGCTTGGCCATTCTCAGCAGCTCTTCCAAAAAACAGCTTTCATGAAATTGTCTTTAATTTCTTCACACTGATTCTTTCATCTGCTTCCACACATTCTGCAAAAAAACCTTCCTTGGTCACCTGGATATTTGTACTACACATATATTTGTCATCTATTTTCATTACCTCGGATATAGATCGTTCCAGTTATTTCTCACCTCGATACCCTTCTCTAAAACAATTTCAGTTTATTGTTGGGATTTTTTTTAGGAAAGCAGTTCCAATTTTTTGTCATGGTGCAAATAAAGGCAGGCTTATATATTTATTGAGCTAATGAGGGGATTTATGTTGCCCATTAGCAAATCAGTCTAAGAAATTACAGAAGAGCAAATCGCTTGGTAGTAACTGCCCTACACAAATTTTTCCAACCCCATCCCCAAAATAATCAAATGCTTAATGAAAGATAGATAAGTATTTGAAAAAATAAAACAACTATATGAAAGCAGGCCAGAGAATCACCCAGCACTGTACCTTGAAAGAAAACAGTAACAGCAAAAAGCAGATACCTTTCTCCAGCACAGTCTCAGCAGTCTTAGTCCCCACCCTTTTGTGGTTAGAGGACTTTCTAAGACAGGGTGACTTTGTCCAGTCACTTTCTTAATTAATTTAAATTTTTAACCATTTAAAAAATACTGCAGTAGCAGTTCAATAGTTTAATTACCCACAGGAAAAGTATGAATATTTTTGGTTTTGAGCCAATCACCTATTTTTTTATATTTGTTGCTTCTTAATTACTAACTCTAGTTCTTGCATTACACAATAAGCAGCTGTTCCCTGTCCACTGTCTCCACACCACTCACAAATTAACTCCTTCACTTTTACTGTAAGTTAAAACAAATCTTCACAAGATGACACAGAACAGCTTCCTACCACCTGTTAGTCTACAATGTATCAGTGTGTTGCCCTGTTAATCTACAATGTATCAGTGTGTTGCCCTGTTAATCTACAATGCATCAGTGTGTTGCCCTGTTAATCTACAATGTATCAGTGTGTTGCTAGTAAGGCAGAAAATTACAATTTTTAATCACTTATTCTTCATCTGAATCATGCCTCTCCTGGAGTTATGTGGGAGCAGAAACTAGCTCAGCTTTTCTAATCCATATGATATCTTTACTTTTGCTTTATGTTTGCTGCTAGCCAGAAATAACTGAACAAAGATTCCTCCTCTGTTGAAGCCATGGAAAGCTTGCCATGGTTTGTAGTGGTTTCAGGATTATACGCAGATGTATTTCTAGGCTCTGATGGCTCAGAAAGCCAGAGGTCTGAGCCAGTCTCCCAGGCAGACTGGCTTACAGTTCCCGAGACTGAATCTCATTGACCTTCCTTATCATTCCCATAAGTCTTTGATCTACTTCTTCATACTCAGCAACTTCTTTCAGAATAATACTGGCTGTGGATCTCACTGATGAACCTTATTCCCTGAGTTCCTGATCCTGGTTCCAACAATGTATGTTTCCATTCTATTGTGACTTTGTCTGTACTTTCTACAACGTGATGGCCAATATTCAGGCTGTGCTTTGAAAAAGATGTCTCACTTAGTTTAGACCTGTACCATTTTTTTGAGTCTGAGTTTCCCTTCACTGTCTTTTATCAGTTTTCATAGTGACCTATACATATTCCTGACTGTGCAATATTTGAGTCACATGGAAAAGTCTGTGCCTTAAGAACAAGACGAGGCAGAGCAATCACAGTGGACATGCAGCCTGCTGAGCAACCAAAAAATACAACCTCCCATTGTGCAGAAATACTCTGGTGCAGTGTACTGCCATCCTGGACTGACCAAGCTGAAAGGAGAGGAGCAGGACAGGGTTGCAGCAGCCTATTCCATCAGCCAGCACCCCCAGTGACACAGATAATGCTAGAGCTGGCTGGGTGTCCAGGTTCCCCTTTCCAGCCAGACTGGTTTCCACCAACCTGACACAAAGAAACTAGTAGAGACCTACATCTATAAAACCTATTAAATACCCTCCTTCACAGTCACACTTGGTATTTTCCCCCTCTTCTTACAGTTTCCCTTGGTGTACATACAGTGCTGTATTTTTCAACTCCCTCAATATCTGCTTTCTCTTAGTCTTTTTCCACCGCTCTTCTCAAATATCCTTTAAAATCAACACTTTCAAAAGCTCCGCTATAACACAGGCAAAGCCAGCCTGGTATTATGTGATGTGTTTATCAGGGTTTAAGACAAACTCTCCAGTTCTGGAGTAAAAAAGAACCAGTATAGCCCAGAAGAGCAAAAGAAAGAAGGTTTCTATATTCAATGACTTGTTAAAGCAAGACACCAAGAGGGGAAGCTGGGGTAGACTCATGAGCTGTATGCGAGATTTCTGCAGAAATACATATTTGTAACAAGACTTATACAGCTTCAGCCTTCCAGGGACAACTAGAAGTCACTTCATTGTTTTTAAACTTATTTACATTCCCTCTTATACAATCTGACAGGACTTTTAAGTCAGGTCTGTGGCACTGGCTCTTAGTTTTTCAATGGGCTGATGCTTTGTCTTTCTGGAGTGGAGATGTGGCCATAGAGACACTGCATACACATGCAGTGCTTGTCTAGCAGAGTTACAGTGATTAGCTGTGTCTAGAACTAAACACAGCTATTAAGCAAAACCTCTTGCATGGTAAGAGCTGACTCATTGGAAAGCCTTGCACAGAAACAGTTTGTCATGCAAAAAAAAAAGAGCTTTAACCATGTTAGTAATGCTGTGTTCACTGCACAGGGCAGATGGCAGGGATGGGCCTTCTGAGAGTTAGTTAAGACACCGCAGGTGATCTTCACAATCGAAGTTAAGTCTGGGTGCTCAGGGTCATATTTAGCTGAGTTCCAATACCTTCAGGGATGAAGATTTCAAAATCTCTGTGCTCCAGTGCTCAGTCACTCTCAAAATGAAAAATGTTTTCGCATTACCTAACCAGAATTTCCCTTGCTGCAATTTTCCTTGGTTGAAACATTTTTCCTGGTTCTTTCTCAGGACAGGCATAGTGGGAATTCAAGCTGCAGGACTGAGATTCTCCTCACCAAGAAGAACAAGCTGTGCTCATGGGAATTCACAGTGAGCTCAAAGGCCGTTATATACAGCAGCTCAACTTGTATGTCATACACTCAGATCAAGCCTATTTTTCTCAATGAAAGACAGCTATGGTTACTTTATTACAACAGGTTTTTCTCCTTGCCACAGTGGTGAAATAAAACAAGCCAGTCATTGAAAAATTAAAAGAAGCTTACTGGGCTTCCATAACATTAGGTATATCCATTACACTTGTCTTTTCTTGACAATCCCAAGGCAACTTGCAAAGTAACAGACAGTTTGGCCTGCCATACAACTCTGAACAACCTAGTCAGCCCTGAGATTCATGAACAGACTGTACTTTTATGTTTAGCACAACAGTGAGGTCCAGCTGCAGTAATGTTAATTACCTGGAGGTATTCCTAAAGGATTCCGTGGTCTGGGGTATGGTCTCCTCCCCACTAAGCATCATGTCACTTCCTGAAAATCTTACTAGTTTAGTTGAGATGGTTTTATGTAATTTTTTTTCTTTTAACACAGAATGTTCTAATATATCTGTCAGAAGATGCTAAGCATTTTATTTAGCTGCTGAAAATGCTGTTTCTGTGCTGCCAAGCCTTGTTAGATACTTCATGCTAGAAGGTTTAAGAGATTGTCAAGAAAAGACAAGTGTAATGGATATACCTAATGTATCTTTCCATTATTCCCTCTTGTATGTAGCCATGAGTCACGTGAGATTATTTGCCAGTAATATCACAGAATTTCATGCTGCTCTGTTGAGACTCCATCACTGTCTTCAGTGAGATAGTACAGCCTCATGCAAACTCATTACAACCCTTCATGCGTTTTGTCTGAAGGCAGCCCATTTATCACAGAGCCTGTATCATTTCCCTGTTTCCATTGTTATTTATCACTCTACTAATATTTGTCTTGGTTCAGGTTTTATCAACACTATCTTATGTGTATTTCCAGAACACACATAAAAATGTTGAATTGCTTCTGATGTAGAACTGTAGAAACTCACTAGGAATTTAACGAGTCACTAAAGATCTGTCTTAAAAGCTCCTTATTCTGCAATAACTGCTTTAACACATGCTTCCTGATGCTACAGAAACGTTAGATGCAGCCGTCCAACCTACTGTTCACACTCGTGAAAAAGAAAACACACTGTCCATATGCAGCTCTTTCTATTAGCCATTCTCCCTCTCCAAATTATCAATTTTCTCTGCTAATTTACACACCATTAAACTATTATTTAATGATTTCTGTTTTGAGAATTTTATCCAGAGCTAATGTCATGCTAATTGCTCAACAGTGCCCTGACCTGTCATGTTTACTTTTTTCATCGTACCAGTGGAACATAGGAGACAGTTTAGAGAAATGCTAATTGATGGTCTGCAAAGCAGCTCCTATTTGCTGTAGGAGTCAGTAAAATAAGAGACATGTTTTATCTTAAGGTTGAGGAAGTGCCACAAACCTGAACCTACCTGCTCAGGCTTCTCATTTACTGATGGAAATGCCAAGATGTCTGTATTTTGTAAGCATTCTGATTAAAATTTTTATTCCATGAGCCCCTGTTCCTCAGCCTCTGAAACGACTTGAGGATGAATATGGCTGCCTGTTCTCACTGCCGTGTTAACAATTCCATGCTCTGAAAAAGCAGGACTTGAATGGTACTGAAAAGTGCTGTTTTGAGCATGAACCAATGGGGGTGTGAATGGGGGTAAAATTTTTGACCACTACAGATCCAACTGCTGAAAAATTCTAGTTCAATGATATATGAAGTCCAGCTACTACTGCTACACTAAAAAATTCACAGCTCACCTAATCGTGTACTCCCAGCTCTGCAAAAGCCTGTCCGGATCTTTGCCCACCAAGCTGTAGTGCCCACCTTCAGTGTGCAACCATTGCGGGTGAGAGGGGTGGATGTACTACCAGCTTTTTGAGGCAGCTATTTTCAGAGCTTTTGAACCGGGATGCTGGTTTTTCATACACAATAGCCATATACATGCTGTGCTGATGGACCCAAACTTTTCAAGCCTCTGTCGGATGCAAGCAGGTTACTTAGGGTTTCAGGATGCAAGCAGGTTGCGTATATCAGGATGCACTAGCCGTTCCCTCCCCCTGTTTGCATTTCCTCAGTCTGCAGCAGACCCAGCTGAGCTAATTTTTTTTACAGGTGAGCTTGCAAGTGGAATTTTTTTTTTCAAATCTAGATGCCTGCCTTGATTTTCGCAGTGAGACCATTTAGACCACCCTTGAGGCTTATGTTTGCACTCAGAGGCAGTAGCAAAGCTCGGGTACCGAACAGGACAAATTCCTGGCCTGCCTTCTTTCTCCCCGAAGGCCTGTGCAGGCTTCGGCCCAGGCCCGGTCACCCCTCAGCGCTGAGACGTAGGGGCTGGGGCGCTCTGGCCAGGGAGAGACTCTAGGAAACTGCTACAAACACATCGAGACTTTTTTCCTCGGGGCACCAACGCTCCCCCCTCACACCTCAGGCAGTCCCCCACACTCTGCAGCTCCCAAAACCCGGCTTAGCTCCAACCCCGCCCAGCCCTGACCCCACCGCCCTCCTCCTCCGCCCCTCAGAGCCTCTCGCGGCCCCCGCGTGCCGCAGCGGCTGACGCGGACGCCCTCCATTGGCCGCGGCTCTGCGCGAGCGGCGGCGTGGCCAATGGGCGGCGGACACGGCGGGGCGCGTGGCGGAGGTGGGGCGGGCGCGCGGGCCTCGGCGGCGGCAGCAGCAGCTGAGAGTGCGGGGCAGCCATGGGGGCGCGCGGCGCGGGCCGGCTGTGGTGGGGTAAGAGCCGTGAGGGGCCGGGGAACGGCCTGAGGGGGCGGCGGGACACGCAGAAGCACGGCGGGATGTGGCTTCTTTCTCCCCAGCTTTGCGGCCTCCGTCGCGGTGGGGGGAGCGGGGCCCGGGGCCGTGCGGGTCACGGGCGGAACGGGGAGCCTCCTTGTAGCCAAGGGGGGATCGGCCTGCCCTCCCAGGCAACGAGCGGCAGGACAAGAGGACACAGTTTTAAGCTGTGCTAGGGGAGGTTTAGATTGGCAATTAGGAAGAAATTCTTCACAGAAGGGCTGATTTGATGTTGGAACGGGCTGCCCAGTGAGGTGGGGGAGTCACCCTCCCTGGAGATGCTTAAGGAAAGACTGGACGTGGCACTCAGTGCCATGGTCTAATTGACATGGTGGCCTCTGTGCCGAGGGGGTGGGGGTTGCTCGGTGCCTTATCGGAGCGCAGACTGGGAGATACTAAACATCCTAAAGGCCTAAAGATCCCAGCAACAAAAAAAATATAAATAAAGCGGTGGTTATTTCTCATCCTAATAGATAAAAAACCCGCTTTGATTTGAGTAAGCGGCGGTGTTGTGCCTGCCTGGCTACCCTGCCCTGGGGTCTGGTGCTGAAAGGGGCAGCGAGAGAGCGGTGACCGAAGGCAAACGGAGCTGCCTGTGAGGATCTGGTGTTCCCCTTCCCCTCCCCCTGCTGCCGCATCTTGTGTGCCGGCGGAATCGGTAAACGATTCCCACTCGGGCCCCTCGATGGAAACGCGGAAGGTGCCGGGAGCGCTGCCCAAGGCTGTGTCTCGCCGGGCGCACGTGTACAGGGATTTGGGAGCTCCGGCACGCCGAGCGCTGCTGGAGGAGGAGGTAGTTGAAGGAGGAAGTTCACAGAATAATCACCATCATCCCGTGACAAAAGCTTTTTGCCACGGATCTTCAGAGCTGGAACTTTGATGTTCAGTGAAGACGAGTAATAGCAGCATGGAGCTGCCTTAGTTGGTTTAATAACGCTCATGTCTGTGTGATTTGCCAGCATTAGAAAACAACATTTGAAATCAGATTATCTGTTTCTTTTTGCCTTAATAACAAGGACAGACTTGAATTTTTCTGGCTTAAGTGCTTGTAGGAAAATGATCTTTTTGTTTGCTAAAGATGAATCAAACCTTGAACTGGTGGCATAACTTTCCTTTCTATAGTGAAACATTCATGAGTCACAGTTTAAAAACAATACAGCGATAGGTGACTAGGTGCATTTCACCATGTGCTTTCTTTTGTGAGTTCTCTTTAGCAACTGTTTTCGCATAAGCTAGAACTTCTCTGTTTGAAGGGACAGTAATGGCTGAGCGATTCAGTCTTCTGAATGTACTGTGTCAGGGATTACCTAAAAGGCGATACCAAAATACACTGATTTCAATTTAATGATCTCATTCCATCTAGAGAAGGTTTTTGCTCTCGAGAGTGACTGTAATATTCAGGGAGCTTGTTTTCTTACTCTGTCCCAGCAGCAGCTGCTACTGTAGGTCACCGTACCATGCTGTGACAGCCACTGATCGCCTTGGAAGTCAGTTGATCAGTGCTGATGAAGTGCTGTTTGTGTATGGGCATACTGAAGGAACAGAGCCAAGCTACATGTAAATCTAGTGCTGGAAACCAATAATGATCACCCCAAAAGAAAAGGGTTGGGTCCTTGTACTAGAAGAAACCATAAGGAAAGGATAGTGGTGCAGTGGGTTATAGTGTGGTAATTCAGTCCTGATCTCTGCTTGAGTAACCTGGAAGATATTTTTGTCAGCTTCTCTCAGCTGCAGAATAGAGGTGATGGAACTGGCTCTTCTTGAGTGGGACTAATAAACTGTGGGTGATGCTGTACAGTCTGTGTACCATGTGCTGTAGAGTTTCTGCATCACTGAGCAGTGTCTTCCTCTCACATTCAGTCTTAAGAGATAATATGTAGCTTCCCATACAAGTTATTAACCAGTTGCAACAAAGCTATTTTTTGTCTGGTTCTAACTTGGGTGTCTGGGGTCTTACTCCCCCCAGTCTTTAGTGGACTAAGAGAAGTCTTTTGCTGAGTGGATTTTGTTGCAGAGAAGCTTATCATTCCTCATCAAATCATCTCTCAATCTCTCTGACTTGGTAGAAGGAAGGATTACAAGGTTTTATGTACAAGGTCTCAAGCAATAATAAGTTCCAAAAATGATCAGAAGTACAAAGTCATAAGAGAAAGCAATTTCCATGTATCTTTTCATGTTGTATTTTAGTATTCTCAGAGTGCTTGAGTTGTTAACCAGAGAGATTCACCTGTCATACAACAGAGAGAAGTCCATGGTAGACTAAGGTCCTCATGAGCAAGAATGAAGGAACTCATTACGCTACCAGTCCATCAAGTGCTGGTCCTAAAATCAGTGTAACTGTGCCAAGCCCAGCTATGACAGTCCTGCATTATGTGATCCTGTAAAAAAAGTGCTTGATTGCTGCTGTGCAAGAGGTGTGAACAATTGGCTTAGGAATTTTTATGTGGGAAACCCTGCGGAAGTTCTGGTGGTCTGGTACCAGTAGGAGGTAGGGTAGGAGCTCTGACGAAAGGTGCTCTGGAGAGCCATAGCAGGAGTGGCCTAACTCCAGCTAGATTTAGGCACAGAGCTTATACATGGTCCTGTGGAATCATGTTTGAAGTGAGGAGGGAAAGCATATATCTTGGCTTAACTTCCTTTTTTATGTGGTCAGACTGGAATCCCTTCCCACCCCTGCTGATTTGCAGGGCGTGGGGAGATGATTTAGCCATGGCAACAGGAGAATCATAAATGTTGAACAGGAATGCTGATTGCTTTGCTTTTTGTTGTAGGCACCGTGAGCTGCACTTTGTTCCTGGCAGTTAATGGTTTGTATTCGGCCAGTGATGATGTGATAGAGCTCACACCAACTAACTTCAACAAGGAGGTCATTCAGAGTGAGAGCCTGTGGCTAGTGGAGTTCTACGCCCCATGGTAAGAATTACAGCTGTGTACTTGCTTGCTCTTACACAGAGGAGCAGCATAGGAATTTTCTGCTGATCAACCCAAGGTTTCTTTCACTTGTTGGCAGCACAGTTGCCGGTTTGGTGGCTTTATAACTAGCAAAATAGCTGTACTTGGGATTCTTGTTTTAAATATCCTCATGAGGAAAGAAGGCAGGAATTTGTTTCAAGTTGGCAAACAGGGTCTGATAACAAAATCACTTTACTACTTCAGTTTTTCTGATGAAATTAGTATTAAAAATGACTGATTACAGTGCAATAGCTAAGTGAAAAGGCCCCTCCCTTGCATGGTTCTGAATGTAATTCTAATGTGAAAGCACAAATCTGAATTCACACTTAGAATTTACACTTTCCATTGAAAACTACTGGCTTTGTGCATCTTAATTTAGCATCTCTCTTAGTCTCCTGTCCTGCTCATGTCCAAAGCATGGAGTCTCTTCCATTTAAATTCTGGTGATATATATTCCATCTTTGTACAAATCCTCTGTGATACTGCCATCCCAAAGCTCCACATTCTGGAGAAAGTGACCTTTCATTGCAACAGCCTGACTGTGTCTGGACGGAGAGGTTTAGGGGAAGGCTTGCTGTGCCTCTTCTAGTGTTGCAGTTTATGGGCAATGAGAAGCTTTATTGAACAGTAGCATTGAAGTGTAGAACAGGAAATTGGCAGTTCCTCTCCTTGCAGACTTGTGATGATGTGATTATATGCTGTTGGTTTTCTCCCTCAGACACCTCCAGGAATTGTGCCACAAACTCTTGCTAGTTAAGAAGTTACCTCTAGAATAATTTTTTTAGGCCTTATCACAGGTCCATTTTAGCTTTCCATGAGCAGACTAGTGTGCAAATCTGTATTTTCATGCTCACGTTTGCCTCTGTTTTGGGAAAGACAGGTAGCTATTGAGATATTTGCATATACGTGTGTGTGTGCACGCACTTATGTAGTGTGGAGGTTTTTGAAGACTAAGTGATGATGTGATGTTGTGACATAGCCTCTTCTCCTCTTTATGAGTAAATCTTCATTGTCCCACAGTTTGCAGTGAGTGACTGTGGAATAGTTGTCAGATCTGAATGACAATTACTGTTTTTGTTTGTTTGTTTTTTTCTAAAAGGTGTGGTCATTGTCAAAGACTAACCCCGGAGTGGAAGAAAGCAGCAACAGCTTTAAAAGTAAGTTTAGCCTTTCAAATGTGCTTATGGCAGTGGATTTAAGAGAGTTTGGCTGTTTGCCATCTGGCTTGGGAACATGGAGGTGGGGTTTGGTCCTTAAAACCGTTATCACTCTAACCATACTTGTCCAGCCAGAGAAGTAGTCATTCAGGCACTTAAAAAGTCAGGATTTTTGTTTGGTTGGTTTGGGGTTTTTCCTTTATAAAAGAAGACATTAAACTGTGGAGGAAGCAAGTCAGATGTGTCTGTGTGAATTCCCATTACTGTTTTCCAGAACTGAAAACAGCTTTGTAAGTTGTTGGGAATGAGTATTTCTCTAATTACAAAAAACTTGGTCATGTAGTGATTTGCTGAATTCTTGTCTTTGTAAAATATATATTCCCCTTCTAAAAAAAAAACCCAAAGAGACAAATCTCCAAACAAAAAAACCCCAACTAAATAAAAACCAAAACAATTTAAAATTTAGTTAGTCAGGCTGAATTAAAAAATGGACATATATTACATGTTCTGTAATTTAATGCTTTTGGGGGGAAGTACTTCTCCTCTGGTGACTGTTCTCTTACAGTCCTATTAACTGTCCCTCCCTCTTCACGTCCTCCCCCTCTTCTGTGCCCCCAGCAGAGTGTGAAATGTGTTAAATCACTTTAGAAGTCTTCTCTTAGGTGTTGTTTCTTGTTTTGTTTCTGCAGGGTGTAGTGAAAGTGGGTGCAGTAGATGCAGATAAACATCAGTCCTTGGGTGGACAGTATGGAGTCAGAGGGTTTCCAACTATCAAGATATTTGGAGCCAACAAACATAAAGCAGAGGACTATCAGGGTAAATGTGATGCTGTAATACATGTTACATGCCTAAAAGCTTCCCTGAATACAGCAATTATGGTAGCTGTTGTGTATGGTATGTCTTGTGTGGCATTTCCTCCTTGTCTAGTGCTTATAGTAACTCAGAGACAGATGGGTGGGACTGGTTTAACCAAACTGTGTATGTCTTAGCATGGACTAACAGTCCCACCTGCAGTTTGTATTTTTTGGAGGTTGATAGACAGTTCCAAAGAATTATTCCTTTCTTCCTATTTATTTGGAGCTTGCCACAGTCACCCCTCATCAGATAAGCTGGGTTGCTAAAAAGTGTAGTGAAGTCAGTCCTGCTTCTTGTGCTGAAGTCAGATGTCCCACCACTAGGACTGTATCACTCATAGCCCAGTCCTGCTTTTCCTGAAAAATCATTAGGATGAGGGAGTACTGTTTGTAACTAAGTTAGAAGCTGACCTTAAACTGGCCTTTTGGTGGTTTAATCACTTACTTTGCTGCATTGCAGGTGGCAGGACAAGTGATGCTATTGTTGAAGCTGCTCTAAGTGCTCTTCGGTCCCTGGTGAAAGAACGTCTTAGTGGCAGAAGTGGAGGATACAGCTCTGGGAAACAGGTATTTCAGGGAATGTGTGTTTGTTTTTCAACTGGAGACTGTCCTGTACAGGAGGTCAGAGCTTGTGCCCCTAATTCCACCACAGAATAGTTGAAGTTAAAAGGGACTTTTGCAGGTTTTTTACTCCTGCCCAGTGCCGGGTCAGCTAAGCAGATTGCTCAGGGCTGTGTCCCATCAAGTTGTGAGTATCTCCTAGATCTGACACTCCATGCAGACTGCAGCCTCTGGGCAACCTGTTCCAGTGTTTGATCACCCTCACAGTAGAAATCTTTCTCTTGTATTTAAGTTAATAGAATCATAGAATGTTATTTCTTCTATTTCAACTTATGCCCTTTTGTCTCTTGCTTTTGCAGAGAAGAGTCTGTCGTTTTCTTTACTTTCCTTCACCCTCTCATCACACACCCTTAATCAGCTTTGGCTGAACTTGTTCCAGCGTGTGCATTCCTCTTCTGCTGAGGAGCCCAGAACTGGACCCAGTACTCCACCTGTTTCACACTGTGCTGAGCAAAGGGAAAGATTGCCTCCTCAGACCTACTGGCAACTCTCTGCCTAGTGCAGCTCAGAGGCTCTTGGCCACCTTTACCATAGGAGTGCAGTTCTGGCTCGTATTCATCTTGTCCACCAGGACCTTGAGGCTTCTCTTGCTGCCCTTCAGCTAGTCAGTCCCCAACATGTACTGGTGTATGGGGCTGTTATTCCCCAGGTGCATCTCCTTTTGAACTTTGAGGTCCCTGTTAGCCCCATTATCCAAGTGGTTCAGGTATCATTTGCCTAGTCCTAGTCTAAACTGGATGGATAGGTTTTTTTAATATGGTAGTGTTTTTCTGAAGTTGGCTTGCTGGATTTCCTCCCTGAAGGTAAATTGAAAAGCTTCTGGCTCCTACTGCTGTCTCTAAATCATGGTGCAAGTACACTGTGGCATCCTCAGGTTGGCCAGGTAGAAGACCTGGGTGGAATGTACCCTGTAGTGTATATTGCACTCCCACATGTTTGTTTTGCCTGGAACCCGGGACACAGTTCCAGATGGAGGTAGTGGTTGGAGAGCACTTTGTTCTTGGACAGATCAGAGCATGAAGAACTGGGAAAGTGCTCCCACATCTTCTCAGTAGTCAGTTTGACCTGATTTCTCTTTTTCTTTTTTTTTTTTCAAGAGAAGGTTCACTTGCTGTTTCTTGAAAGTGCTGTGGGAGTAGGCTGTGTGTATTGACACTTTTAAAATGGGAAAGTTGTATGACCTAACACTGCCCGTTGTTTATCTTACTCAAATAAAGACCATTTGGTACAACACGACACACAGGAGGTGGCTTATGTGGGAAACCAGCTTTGGTTACCTCTTACAGGAGGGTCTGTTTGTTTCTTACAGAGCCGGGAGAGTGGAGGTGGAGACAAGAGGGATGTGATTGAGCTGACTGATGACACCTTCGATAAGAACGTCATCAATAGTGACGATGTGTGGATGGTGGAGTTTTATGCCCCGTGGTGTGGGCACTGCAAAAAGTAAATGAGGCTTTTCTTGGACAATTCAGTTCCCATTAGTGCTTGGTTTTGTTTGATACCCTTAGTCCCCCTAAAAGAGACCTTCCATCTCTGGTACACCAGAAGTGGGGTTTTCTGTAAGGTGTTTTAATAAAAATGTGTGGGCTTTTGCTCGGGGCCCCTTGGTGCTGCTTTGGCTGCACTCTTCCTTAGCAGTAAAATTCTCAGTTATCAGTAGAAATAAGATCCAGGAGTTATACAACGCTTTTATTTCCTTAATGCAGGACCTTAGTCTCCTTTGGAATAACTCTCTTGTCATTCTCTGCAGAGACTTTATTTCCTTGAGTGGAATGCACTATGTAATGTTGAAGTGTGGTATACTTTTGCTAACTCTCAAAGAGCTTAGAGCACTTGTACTGTGTTTTTCAGCCTGGAGCCAGAATGGGCAGCTGCTGCCACCGAGGTGAAGGAACAAACAAAAGGAAAAGTAAAGCTGGCTGCAGTAGATGCAACAGTCAATCAGATGCTGGCAGGGCGATATGGGGTGAGTGTGCTCTGCAGTGGTTACAATTTTCTTTCCCTCTCTATTAAGTCAGATTTCTTTTGAATGCTTACTGAACTGTTCCTTAATCTGGTACTACTTAAAGGTTCTGTGCTAAAAATAAGTGATGCATACAATTTTTTTCCACAAATAATTAATTCCTGAATGTCAGTAACAGTAAAAATAAATGGGGAGAGAGGAAAAGAATAAATTTCGATGTTGCTGATGAAAAAGGTCATCTATTTCCGTAACATCTTGTATGCCTTTATCATCTAAAGTGAGAGGTCTCTCTTTTCAGACTGTTTGTATGCTGGCTGGGCACCTCCAGAGCCCACACATGTATCCATACACCTTGGAACCAGTTAGCAGGGATCACTCCGAAAATATTGGCTGCACAGATCAGATGTGTTGCTCGCCCAAAATAAACTGATACTCTTTAATTTTTAGTACAGTCCACAGAGCTTACAGTGTGCTGCTTAGTTTCCCTGTAAGTGCACATGGCTGACAAAGAGGAACATTGAGCAAGTTTTACTGGAAGTGTAGCAGAGGGAGTTTAACGTCCACTTGTTGCCATGTAGTCACAGTGCTGTCCCCACACAGACAAATTGGGACACTAATGTCTAATAAATATGAAGAGTAAAGATAGCCCTCATGATACTTAAACCTGTCGAGCTTGATGCATCTAAACTGAGATTAAGCCATTGCTGGTTCATCAGCCAAACACTGAAGCAGTGTTTCAATGTATGTTAACCTTGTTTTGAATTGTTGCACAGGTAGAAAGCTACAAAAGTCTTCAAGTTAAGTCAAGAACATGCTGTGAGACTTGATACATGTAAATCTTAAATCTCTTCCCTTGCTCTTAACCTAGAACACGTTGGACAAGCAGATAATTTCTACCGTATTCAGTTCCACCATCAATTCGTGTTTATTTGAGCTGATGGCTTAAATTTGTCTTGCAGATTCGTGGATTTCCCACCATTAAAATCTTCCAAAAAGGTGAAGATCCTGTTGATTATGATGGTGGGAGAACTAGATCTGATATCATTGCTCGTGCTCTGGATCTGTTTTCTGATAATGCACCACCACCTGAGCTCCTGGAGGTACCTCTACATTATTTTCTCAAATTGCCTTTCCATCATATTCTTGCCAACAATTTTAAGAGGACTATACTAACTGTAAATAAAACTGCCTAAGTGTGGTGCTTGTGCACTGTTTTGCCCCAGAAAGTAAAGGGTGACAAGTCTTAAATAACAGAAAGCTAAATGTTTATTTCTACTATGAATTTGTTGCTGACTGGAAGATGATCAGAACTGATGCAGTGAAGGCACAGACAGGATGGTGCCAGGGTGTGTGAGTCTGCTCTTCAGTGAGTGAAGAGGCTGGGCTCTGTGCCCCATCTGTTTCTCACAAAAAGAGGGCAGGGCTTTGTCATTTGTAAGCTGTCCATTGGGAGGTGCATGGTAAGCAATTTTGCTTGCCCAAGAAACCCCATCCCCTGTATGGCAACTTCTGGTTTCCACTTTCTGTTGGAATGGTGCTTAGTTGTCTCCAAAGTGAGGTGCACACAAGAAAATCCATTGGGATGCAGGAAGGAAAAAACCTAAAACATTTGTAGGATTAATAAAGATATTTTTAAATGGTGCTTAGTTCATATTTCTCATCCTTCTAAAATGTCTATTATGCTTTAAATGTTAATATACTAGTACATATTTATTTATGTGTATATGTATATAATTGATTTACAGATACTAGGGCTGCATGCTTAAAAATTTTTTTACTGGTGGGGTGCACAATCAAAGGTTGGAGACCACTGGTGCAGGTCACTGGATCAATTCCTTTTGAGGCAGATCCCACAAACCCAGTATTGCTGTTACTGTTGATTGAACAATCTCACATGCAGCAAAAGCTGCTCACTGCTGGCTCTCCTTGTGCCAGCAGGCATTGCACAGTCCTGGGGGTGCTCTTCCCAGCCCAGGGCAAGGACAGTGATTTTGAGCAACAAGTGACATCTTACTGTGCTTTCTGTAAGCCTTATTTGGTACCACTTACTCTACTGTTGCTGCAAGTCTCTACAGAAGATTTTGTGAATTGTAAATTTACTTTGTAAATTACTCTTGGGCTGCGGGACCATTGAAGTAGGGGAGACTCATCAACGTCTGTGTCAAGTTGTTTCAGTGCTTATTACCTTGTAGGATGGAGTTATTGTAAGGCTGTTGGAGGGAAATGCAGTCACAACTGAATAACCAAGTCTCATTGACTTTCTGCTGCTTTCTTCTAGATAATTAGTGAGGATGTTCTGAAGACTACCTGTGATGCTCATCAGCTGTGCATAATTTCTGTCTTGCCTCATATTCTTGACACAGGTACACATACAAGCAAGCAGACTTCTGTATGAATTTGTCACTTAGAGCATGTAGTTGTGGTTTTTAACTCGTCCAATTCTGTCTAACAGGAGCCTCAGGGAGAAATTCTTACCTGGATGTCATGTTAAAAATGGCTGAAAAATACAAAAAGAAAATGTGGGGGTAAGTGTCATTGTAGATTGGTTATCTTGGAAAAGATGTGAGCATTTCTGGAGGTAATGGGATAAAATTTGTATAATAGCAGTTTAACTACAGATCAGAGTTGTTCCTTGTTCAGGGTAGCATACTGTGGTATTTCACTAATTACCAGGGGAGGGAATGCTGTGACTTTAGAATAACCTGCTATTTTTTTTCTTTTCATCCACCTCCAATTCTGCATTTACAAGATATTGAAGCATTAATGAGATAAAGCAACTTTTACTCTTGTCCTGAATACTAAAATATTTTAGGGCAGTTTCTTTTAGTCTTTTGCTGGTGGGAGAGTCTGCCAGTATGAATGTTGAATTCTCAGAGGAAAAAAA
Source organism: Manacus candei (assembly GCF_025592945.1). Lineage (NCBI taxonomy): Eukaryota > Metazoa > Chordata > Aves > Passeriformes > Pipridae > Manacus > Manacus candei. The sequence goes on from NW_026138059.1 coordinate 4,430,337, forward strand.
AGGTAAATTACAGTTTATTAACAAGTTTCATGCTGTCAAAGAAGCAGGCCATCAGGCTTTGCCATCTCCTCTCAAGTGCAGGTGAGGATCTCTGGAACTTAATTGGAAAGTGAGTGCTGTTCTGTCACACAGACTGCTGGGAAAGGGGGCAGAATGGCATGAAAGCCTGGGGGAAAAGGCTGAGATTAGCTGATTCCAGAGGTTACTCAGGGGACTTGCTAAGCATTACAGGAACTGAGACCTGACCAGTGAGAAACAAATACTGAGTGTCCTTAGGTAAAAGTTCTTTATAGTGATATTTAGGCAGGACTTTGTCATGTTTGGATCTGTGACTTGAGTAATTTTAAACCTTGCTTAATACAGGCAAAAGTGTAGCAATTTGTTCACTTTAGTAACATAGTTCTTTCTCTGCAATGGCTGTTCTGATCCAGCTTTCAGTGGCTGTGAGGATGGGACGGGCCTAGAGGTGCTGCTGAGGAGGGGCTTTCTTCTGGTGCAAGGTTCAAGATCGGGACCCTGCTATTCCCTGCTGATATCAGTAACAGTTGCCAGTGTCAAAGGCAGTTCAGAGCCCCGCTTGAACTCTGCAGGGTTGCAGAATTTATGTGACTTGAAAATTATTGTAGTGCCTATCTTCATTGTTAATATTCTGTTTTGTCTTTTCCTCAAGGTGGCTGTGGACAGAAGCAGGTGCTCAGTCAGATCTTGAGAGCTCTCTGGGGATTGGAGGCTTTGGGTATCCAGCAATGGCTGCTGTTAATGCTCGCAAGATGAAATTTGCCCTTCTGAAAGGATCATTCAGTGAGCAAGGGATTAATGAGTTTCTCAGGTATGAAATCTTTAAGTGACTTGAATCTTTCTGTAACTGGGGCTGTGACTCTTTAGGCCAAAATCAGACTCTTGAGGATCAGACAAAACTTGCACAGTTAAGAGAATTATGATTAGAATTCACTGGAGTAAGGAATGATTTCAGTGAGGATTGCAATAAAGCAGTCACTACCTTTTTGTGGTGTGCAAAATTAAGTTGGCCGTTTAGACTTAAATGGTAGTTTGGGCACAACTTTTGACAGAAGTGGGCTTTGATGTTGAAAAATTCTTCTCTGTAACTCAGGAAATAACTTGGTAATCAATTCTATTTAATTCAAATGATGCATTCTGATTAGTCATAAGTAATTGGGAAGTTCCCAGTTTGGGTATCTAAATGGGTGCTGTTGAGGTTCTGTATGTTACTGTTCATATTCCTTGTTCAGACTAATCCTGTCTTCCCCCTCCTACCTCCCATTCTCCTGCCACCTGATAAACTGATTTGGGTTGCTGAAGCAATCCATCCAAAAATTCAATAGCTCAGTGCTTGGCACAAGTTCCCTGAAACTGCCTCTTGTATAGCTTGGGCAAGAACCAGTGCTGAGAAGAATGGAATGGGGAAGGGAAATGGCGAGGACAACAGAAGCTGACAGCAGCACTGATACAGAGCAGCTAAACTTAAACTTTTACTTGGGTGTGGTCAAAGTGAGGTGGGAACTCTGCTTCCAGGTAAAGCACTGGCTGCCATAACGTATGCAAGAGCCTTTGAGAGCTTACATTAGCAGTGTTATTTCCATGTCTTTGCTTGGAGAATGGCATAGGACAGACAGAATTGCAAAAGCAAATGCAACAGCCTCTCCACACCTTGCCGTAAGAAGCACATTAACTGAATGCTGTTCCTGCTGGATTAATGGAATCAATGCTATATTCTCTTACCTGTTGATCAGACAGGTAAGATCTTACCAAGTAATCAGACTTTCTTCTTAATGCCAAAAAACAAACATTCTTAGGGCATCAAGTAAAATTCAGGATTCAGATGCAAGAAGAGAAAAATACCAGACAGTTTGTACTAATTAATTCACATTAGAGAAGCATCTGCCTTTCTCAGACATGGCAAATTCTCTTAGTCTATAAAATCCATCTTCGTGAAGCCTCTCCTGGGGAGGGTGGATGGTGCTTCCAGAACACAACAGCCAATTTAACAGCTTATATTGTTGGGTAATTGGTTTGGTATTGTCTTTCCACACTTCAGCTCAGCTGTGCTGCCTAGAGAAAGTATAATCACAGTTGGTGTGGCTGGCTGTTAACTCTGTAATCTAATAGGCAGTCTCAGCAGTGTTGACTACAAGTAAGGAAACTGGCACTGTGAAGAGCACAAAAATTGTGGAATCCACCTAGGGAGGAATGCTAATTCAGTCTTATTTGCCACTGAAAGAATGCAAAGGGATTAACTCCTCAGGGTTTTAATGCTGGGCTTTTTGAGCAAGCCTAACTAGCAAGGGCAGGAAGGAGTGCCTCAGAGGCTGGTTACCTTGTATCCGTTGGAACCCATGGAGGCTTAGTCTTCACTAAAAAAGATCTGTGGTAATTTTGAGTAACAGTTGCAGGTGACTTCCACAAATGGAATTGTAGACTCTCCTTGGAGTTGCCTTAAGTGATAAACAACACATTGTTAAACATCTGTACTTATCCATGATTGTTACACCGCTGAAATATGAAATAGTATAGGTCGCAGATGTCTTTGGATCCAACTGTAAATTTTCAATGCTGCTTTAAGGGCTCTGTCATTTTCTACTTCTCAATTTGAAAAGCTTTTGCTTCCAAAAGACAGTTCAGATTTGCTTGAAGAGACGAAATCTTAAAGTTGACTTCCTTTTATCTGAAGCAGGCACTGTTCCAGGTGTAGGAAGGCTGGAGAAGTTTCTGAACTTTAACTTTTATATGTTTTTTCTCAGGGAACTCTCTGTTGGTCGTGGCTCTACAGCACCAGTGGGTGGTGGAGCTTTCCCCAAAATTCATTCAGTTGAACCTTGGGATGGCAAAGATGGTGAGGTAAGAGATACTCCATTTCTAAAAGTGCTGATGAACTGCTGGGTTCAGAAGTGACAGAATAGAGTAACTAGGAACTGTCAATGTGAAAATTCTTGTTCTTACAAGATTGTGGCAAGTTTTGTTGATGGTTTTGCATTATCTAAATCTGCCAGCAGACCAAATGCCAAATTGATTGTCTGACATTGTGGACCAGATGCTCCTGCCTAGCTGATAGGATGTGATCTGAAGGTTGAATCCCTTGAGGCAGAAGTGTATTAGCAGTGCTGAGTAAGGGAGGTGGTAGTGCATGCATTCAAGACCCCAGTGTTGTGGAGACTTTGGTTCTGTGGTATGCTGACCTTGACATCAAGGTCTTACTGTCAGAAAGTTTGTCGGGTAAACTGTGTAATAAATAACACAGTGACTCAGTGGACATTCTTAAGGTTCAGCATTGCTGTAAAAAAAAAAGTTACTGCAGTCCTTTGATCTACTTCAGACAAATAAAAGCACGGAATATGGTAGTAGTTTTGTTACAGAGCTTACTTGTATTGCCTTCATCTGGAGTATTTTTATTAGTAGAAAACAAGCCTCAGTCCAAGCTCTGATCACTTGTCCTGTGCTTAATGCACTTTTAGTTTTATGAACGAAAGAGATGACGGGAGGGAGCTTCACTCTCAGGATGAAGTAAGAATATTTCTAAGTCAGGGATCTCCTGGCATTAAGTACTTCTAAATACATGCTCAAAACCTTCCCTTTTTCACAGCTTCCAGTTGAAGATGACATTGATCTCAGTGATGTGGATCTGGATGACTGGGATAAAGATGAGCTGTGAGATCTTCAGGAAACTTTTTTTCTTGGGAGAGTTTGCGCAGCAGTTTGCAGCCTGGATCACAATCAGACGGATATTCCAGTGGCCTTTATGTGGAGAATAGCACATGACAAACTGTGCTGTTGGATGCACTGCAGCAGTGGACTGTACGCATCTCAAGAAAACATTGCAGAAATTCTATGAATTGTCATAACCAGTAAACTTGATTGTATTCTGTGTTACAAATATTTTGAGGACAACATGGATATTTCTTTGGAACATCTTGGTTTTTATTTTGTGGATAGTGTGCTGTTTGAGTGTTACTGGAGGCTGTTAGTGTAACCAATGTTAAATGTAATTTTTTTTTTCATGGAGGTGGAACCTGGTCAGCTTCTGTTTCAATTAAAGAATAAAATATTTTTTGACACACAGTGTTAGTCTTGTATAGAGTAAGAAAGGTGCACATGATACAAGCTGTCCTGTTCTGGATGACTCTTGAAAAATGAACTGTAGAATAGAGAGGCTTGTGCAGACGGGAGTCCTAAGCCACCTCCTTGCTGTGAGATCTTGACAGTTTGGCCTAAAGCCTGATTAGATGGACAATCTTAGTTTAAATGCTCTTTAGTCTTCCTTTTCTTATTGCTTCTCAGGGGCTTTCTCTTTCTTTGTGCCAGACTTCATAAAATCATTAATACAATGGAAGTGCGGTTGCTGCTGCAATGGGAGATGCTGGGAGTTGTTGGTCTTTCCCCTGGATTAGTGGTGAAGCTAATCCCCATTTTAGGGCATGAGGATTTCCAGGTGCTATTAGAAAACCACCCTGGTGCTGTCTCCAGCAAATTGGGTAATGTTTCTTCACTTCCCATCTGACATTGTTTTGATCTGAAATTGCTATTTCCTTGGAAGGGGAACTGGGAATAGGGATGTTTACTGCTGCTTTTTTAATAAAAATACTATTATTTTATTGCTCTCCATGTCTTGTATATTGGTGTCTAGTGAAGTGACCCTCATGTGATGAGCTTGTTTGTAAGTGAGGAATGAAAGAGCTGAAAGTTTCCCCTTCTTTCAAGGAAATAACCTAATATGGATATTTGTCATTTGGTGTCTGTAAGAGATTGCCCGTAGCTCATCCCTGTGAAAGGCAGTGTCAGAACCAGTAGCAACTTTGCTGATTTGGTGCAAGAGATGTGTCTGACTCTTAAGTCATCCCAGCAGATGAGATCTAATGGAACTGTTTTAACTGAATTATCTTTGCAAAAACTAAACTCACGAGTACTTGGGACTATAAGTCATACTACAATAAACTCCTCAGCATTTTTGAGGATCTGTCCTCTTAAACTTTTGGCATTTTTTTTTTTAAATTAAAAGAACTTTGGACTTTGCTCTGATGCTTTCTACTTTTTCTGTTAGGGTATTTTTTTGTTAGAAAAACAGGACTGTATATACTTAGTAGACCCATTAGCCACCATATTTTTTAAATTGTTTTATTTCAAGTCCTGTAGATACTCCATCTTTGTAATTTACCAAAAAAAAATAAATACTACCATAGTACCTCCTGCCTCTGAAATATTTTTTTGTAAAACTATGAATAAGGAATATTTATGTTGAAGTCACTGTAAAAATTATTGGAAGTGGTAGGAAGATCATCCTGCTACAGCATCTGCATTTTAATTTGACTTTCAGCAGCTAAAGATCATTTTACTATAACATTAGAGTCTTGAAAATTAATAGATGAAGCTTGAGCAATTTTTCTTTAACTGCAGTCAAGAAGACTGAGGTCAATCTTGAAATAGACATAAGGATAGTATTCTTGGTTACTCAGTTGTAAGCCAGGGATGTCCATGCCAGGCTGGAAAAGGAAATAATATGACTTTAGTGGCAGTTCAAAGCTACAGGGGATTGCTTTTGTGCTCCTCTCCTACATTCACCACTGAGAATCTGGTCTTTGCTTGTTTCAGGCTGTCTAACATAACTAGCATTGAGAATTCGGGCTTCATTGTCGTGAACTTGTAGCAATTTTGTGTGCGTCAGCTCTAGAGCGACTCATCTCTTTGTCCTCCCTTAGCGTAGTGGGAATCATGTTTGCTGGTTTTAGGCTGTTTTGAAGGCCTGCTAGTTTATTTATTACTTTAGCCTAAAATGTTTGTGCACTCAAGATCTGGGGAAGGTGAAAGCAAGTACTGCTTGCTTAAGGCCTAGGTTATTTATGAATGACAGCCTTTTACAAGGGACAGAGGTGTCACAGTCCTAGCGTTTAGCTCCAAATTCATTTTTCTTGCTGGTGTTGATCTGAAGGTTTATAAAGGACTTTAAGCCTTTTATGCAGAGGAACTGCCATAATTGAGCAGACCTATTTTGTTCTGGTAGCTGTGAACATCAGATGCTGCAACAGAAAATACAAGCAATCTCTATACATCTGCTTTATAATCTGAGCCTAACTGTTACCCTAATCCAGTCTGTAACCACCAGGGATTAGAGCTGCACCCAGGGCTTCTAGCTCCTAGCACTGCAAGATGTGAGGACATGCATGCTGGAGCCCCTGGGCAGTGGAAGTTTCATTTGGCTAAGCTGAGGCAAGCTACAGCATGTGCACTTGCAGTTCGAATACATACGTCCATTATACTTGCTGCTGCAACTTCATCCAGGTGTTTGAAGACCACGTTTAGGACATCTCTCAGGCGTTTTACAGACTTCTTATTTGGCTGCAACAGCATTGCTTGGAAATTTACTGGAAGGCCATACCTTGAAACACATCAACATACATGATCATCTGCTGCAAAGGGACACAGGTTTCTGCTCCTGCCCTTCTCCCTCCTCAGCTTCCAGGCATGTCAGCTGATGGTGTGTTGCAGAAACAAGGCTGCCTCCTGATTGGAAAGCATTTTCTTTTTGAAGCCAAAAGTCAACTAAATAGTATCTTTGTTTTCCACTTCCCTGTGAGTGCCCCCAAAGAACTGTTTTTCATCAAATTTGTGTGTCACCTTTTTTGTGAACATCTGTATTGTCTCCCTTGAGCTCCTGGAATGAAGTGTGCAAGGGACACACCTTGACCAACACAAAACAAGGTGTGTAAGGGTTCCACCCACAAAGGAACTGCACCAGGAAGAGAACTGTACGTTTTGACTTTCACAGCAATCTTTGCCTGCACTGTGTGTTTACTCACTTACCTCAGGACAGATTCAACAAAAACTCTCAAGGCTTTCACATGAATCCAAGCCACAAATGCTTCACTGAAGTTCACTTTCAGCCAGCGCAGTAATGGGCCCTATGAGAACAGACACAACAGTACTGTGATCCCCTCGCTGAGTGAAGCAGCCCTATAGCTAACACACCACTGAGGTCATCATGGGCTGCTGGGACAGTTCCCAGGCACCTGGTAGTGACTCCCAGTTTATCAGAAACTCAAATGACTTTGGGCAAATCATGTTATTTATGCCATGCCTCAGTTTTATGGGCTAAATGGAGCTCACAGGAGACTGTTGGAATCATAAAGCCATTTCTGAGTGAGAGGTACTTAGGCACGCTGGTAGCAAAGGCTGCATTTGTGTAGGCCATCAGCTTGAGGGGCTACTTACATATTGTTGTTTCTTATCAGAAGCTAATTTCATCAGCTCTTCCTTTTCACATTTCAGCTCCTTCTCATCATAATAAAATTCTCGAACCATGAACCTACAATTGAATGACATTTGCTCTCACAAGCTGTAATCCAGGCAAAATGCACACTCATTTCTTTTGCCTCTGGAGAAGCAGGTACAGAAAGTTGTAGCCATTTAACAAGCTAAAGTATGTGAAGGGTGGGAGTTGAAGTCACTCCTAGAAAGCCAGCTTCCTGCTATCAGCGTGAAACCAGGAAGGACAATTCCAGGATCTGTAGTTTGGTGCTTTAGGAACAGGATCATTGATTTTGCTGTCACAGCTCCTTCCCACCCTGCCTTGTCAGTGGCTTTAGGGCCAGCAGCATCCCAAGCAGTCAAGAAGTCGTAAAACTCAGTGATGGATTCAGCATACTGCACACAGAATAAGCTTCACCTTATCTTCATTATATCTCACTAGCCTGCCCTGACTAGCAGTCATTGTCACTTACCTGTTCTCCCTGGCTTTAGCCTTGAAGTCATCCATCACTTTTCTAAATAGGGTCACAGTGAAGAGTCCTCCCTCTGCATCCTCAGCAATCATTCTGTGGGAGGGAAATCCACTGCTGTGATTTGTCATGGCAAATCCCTCACGCCTTTTTTACCTTCCTCACCTTCCTCTTTCGCATTTTCATTTATGATACTGAACAACACCCTGCTTTTTGAAAACTGTTGTGACTGAAACAGGGAACAAAGACTTTACTAGCACCAGCTGCACTATCTCCAATGTAAAACTCAATGAGTTAAGTTCCTGAACCCACTGTAGCACACACATTCTGCCTGCCTGATTTGTCTGTGTTTCCTGGTAGTGTTCCCCCACCTTTCCATGCACTTGTGTTTTTGAGACAGGCAGTAGCAAACAGCTTGCTTCCACTTCTTCCAGTTCAGGTCATAGCACTGTCAGCTTTTGTGCCCTGGATTGAACCTCGTGGTCTGCGTGAGCTGAGCAGTGGAATATTTAAGGTGAAAGGATAAGTTAATATGGCATTTGCTAATGCAAATGATAGTATGCTGAATTATTCTATTGTACAGCAAGAAGCAATTAAAATGCAAATTTAGTGTTTGATCTTCTTGCAAAGTAGTTTCCATAAAGTTGTATGTGATTGCGTATGTTTGAATTATGCCTTGATTATTGTAGCAAATTGTCTGTTTTACACAAAAAAGCAAAGGCAATGGTTGAAAGTAGAAAGAACTAGATTACTTGAAAAAGGAACAACAAGCTAATTGTAATAAAATTATTTTTTCTTTTCTTTCATCTACACTTCCCTTCAACAGAGTAATTTCTAGTTTCAATTGAAAATATGTTAATGTGGAGCCCATGCATTAGATAAGTGATTCCTTCCAGGATCCAGCAATTTGGCTGAAATATAGCAGGGATCTCTGGAACAAACAGGGAGCTTAATTTGGAACTTCACTTACTTGGTGGAGCGAGGCACTACCATATCTGAGAGGGATTCATAGGTCTTCTGCCACTGTGTGTAGCTTGACCTTTGAGCAACACAAAACAAAGCACAGTAAATAAATAGTATATACTGGAAAGCAAATGTGTTGATATATGTAGTTAATCAAGGTAATGGCTTAGGGTAGAAGGGTTGGAGTTCTTTGTGTTGGGTTATGTCATTAAGATACACTAAGCCTCTCCTATCCTTTCCTCTCCTAGTCACCAGCTGAGATGTTTCCCTCAATGCTACACCCTCAGTTTTCACTTGGGTCTTAGCTTGAAGAAGGGTTCACAAGAAGAAGCTGATGGTGGGAAGAACATGGCTTTTGGCACATACTTCCAGGTTGCCACACAGTGTCCCATCCTCCAGGACCCCTACCATGGGTAAGTGTGGTGCATCTGCTGTGTGCAACCCCAGAGCTGATCCAATGCTAGACTGTAATCATGGTGAGTGCCAGCACTGGGAGAAAGGGATCTGGGGGATGCTAAGAGTTTGCAAAGCAAGAAGTCTGTTTCTAGGAGGAATCTGAAAGAATGTGCAGATAATAAACTCAATAAACTTATCTCAGCTTTTTGTAACCTGTGATACATACAGAAAAGTGATGGTGCCTTATGTGTGTGTTGGGACAGGGCTATATGGAAGGGGAAACTTTCGTGTAGGCTTCTGAGGAGGACACTGTATAACTTTCACGACTGATGGCAGTGGCAGTCATCCTGCATGTAGGCACTTGCAGATGCAGTGTATGGCCAGCAGAGGCTGTGAGTTGGACAGGTTATGGCTATGCTCCAGTAACAGTCTGTTTTTCTTTTAGCTCATACTATTCAGGAGGTTGATTGAGAATGCACTCATAACCATTAAAAACCCACATCCCAATTCTGTCCTGCTACAGTTTTGGAGCAGTCTTTGTCTCCTTTTGTGCCAGCACCACTCTTGGCAGAAACCATTCTTTCTTCTTTGCTAACAGCTCCACCCATGTCCCAGCCACAGGGCTGATGAGGTGCCCCAACCTGACTCAGCATCGCCTGGATCCGGTGCTTGGGCCTGAAACTCAACACCACATCAAGCATCTGTGCACACACTATTGCCTTACTTTGGCACCACGACGAGCAGCGTGATAAGATACTCAGAATCCAGAACAAAGTCTTCTTTATGCACTATGTCTGCCAGGGTCCGGGTCAGCAGATTTCCCCTACGGTGAAAAAGGCAAAGTAAAAATAACACAAGCACGAACTCAGCAGCAGCACACTGGAGGTATTGTACTGTGGGTGGAGTTGTTAATAGTGTACTCTGGGGTAGAAGAGGGCCAAGAAGGAGGTGGCTAAAGGACACAGCTACACTTCTGAAATGACTATTTCATTATTTTTACTGCAAGAAAAAGGATCAAAGAACAACTAATACTAATGACAGAATATCAGTGACTAGTTTATGCCCTTTATATGAAACTACACCATTCTGCTGCCTTTGTTTCTACAGTAGGGGTGTAGATGCTCAGGAAGTGCACATCTTCTTCCAGTCATTGCCTCTTCCTGAGGGAGACACCTGCTTTCTCAGGAAGCCTGTTGAACTGCTTGTGTGACCAGGCTTCAGGCAGAGCAAGCTATGTTAGTACAGACCTAGGCCATCAAAGCAACACTGGCATATCTGGACTGCCATGGCCAAGCACACTTAGATACCTCCTGCTGAAGGGCAGTGAGAGCAGCAGTCTCATGCATGGCTGGGTCTTCACAGCCAGGAGAGGTGTGAAGGAGACCTGCAGGAGGTCTTCACAGACTAAGCCCACTTGATCATATTAATTCCTAGGAGATGCAGATGGCCAGGGCTGACTGGGCTGGCTGGAAGGCACCAAGTGTGTATGACAAGAGAGGAATCGTCCTCCCTGTCACTGGGCAAAAGTGAAAAGGACCTAAACCAGTAGTTTCTAAATACTAATTAACTGGCCAGTAACTTACTGGGTGTTTGTTCAACCCAAGCTATCTGGCACAGGTAGACACCAGAGTTGTCAGCATATAAAGGTGAATGAAATGGTGAGAGGAAGATAGGCCTTGACCACAAGGTCTCCGTTCTTTCCCCCTCATCACCTGGCTGGAGGCCTGGCCAGCAGGATGCCAACCTGGCTGGCTGCAGGGTCAGGAGGGCAAGGACCTGTGTCCTGTGCCCAGATCCTGAGTATGAAACAGTGGCATATATGAGCATGTGTTGGGTGAGGGCTTGCACAGCATCAGCTAAGTTGCTTTGAATTTACTACTTACTGGATTTTACCATTCTCCCCAATGATATCCTAGAAAAAACCCCACGTATCAGCACTGACAGAGGTAAAGACCATAAGAAGACGAAGACAGGAGAGAGAACATTTGGGAAGCCCGAACAGTGCATTATCTGAACAAACAGAATGAAACAAAGAAAAGAAAAATATAAGTGGGATGCCGATGAGGTGAGGGAACAAGCAAGACAGAGCTGTTTCCTATGGGGGCTCTGCAAATCCTGTTCAGAACACAGGACACAGCTCTGTCTGGCAAAGGAATCCACCAGCTGACACTGCTCATCTAATTTCTGACTCCCTGAAGTCCCATCAGAACAATACAGTGCATTTAGTTTTGACTCTTTCCAAGACTGCCTGCTCACACTGCCAATAAAATTCCATTAGGAACGGCACTGTCCCTGAGCTGATTTTGAGACATGCTGATTACACCGGCTTTCCTATCACTGACTTTCACTGTGTCTGCAGCTACTCAGCATGCCCCAAAGCCAGAAAAGTGTTCCCACCAGAACACACATGGTCCTCTGCACAGCAATAGGTGTGGGCTCACACTGCCCTCAGTTCAGCCATGCAGCTTCCCCAGTGCAAAATACTTACATAGTTTTTTTCTCCAGGCTTTGCAAATTTCCTTTAATGTTGTTGTACACAGCTGATCGGGTCTTCAGGTCTGTTTCTATTTGAGTCACTTGCTAAAACAAAGTAAAAAAAGGTGACTCAACACAGTGCTGGTGGCCTTGTTCTCACCTCCATCCCACTACCACTGCACCTTAACGCAAGCACACAGCTGTCAGCCCCCCTAAAACCACTTGGATTGTGGCCAAGAGGGAACCGGTGTCAGACCTCCCCCATGGCAAAGGCCTCTGCAGAAAGTAGGATTCAGTCAGCTGTTGCTGTTAGTGTGCCAAAGCTGTACCTAAGGGGCAAGTTCATGGTTTCATTTGTTACCTACATTGAACAACACATCACACCTTTCTGAATGAGCTGACAGTGTAAATAATTCATCCAGCCTGCAGGCATTTGATTTAATGTCAGACCAACAATTTCACAAAAAACCCTCCAAGATGGAGAATAATATGACAGTATATGAAAAAAATAAAGTTTTACAATGGAGGGGATTAAAGTGCACAAAACACATCAATGTACTGTAGTAAATCTGACTAAGTGCCATATACTTACAGATTGGTTAGGTTTCAATGTACGTATCATTATAATTGCAGTAGAAATTAAAATAATATAAACTGCTTCAGTATGAAGTGTGTGCTTCTGAGCTTGTTCCTGGCCAAGCCAAAGGCAAAGCTTCCACTGATTGCAATGAGAGGAGGGATCACAACCTGCCAAAAGACATGCTTCCCCATGACGATATCTGAAAATTTGGATTGCAATTTACCTTTGCTAATGCTTCTGATATATTCTTCAGCGGCTGCTTTATGGGATATTTGGCCATGTCCCACTCAAACCGTGTCAAGTAGCTAATTAGGTCAACTGAAAATGCAAAGAGATGCATGAAAGCAGATAGTGTATCAGACAGCCAAAGTTTGGGTGGTAGTCCCCAGCTATAGCTTAGGCATAACTTCGATTATTTTTAGAGACAGGAGTGAACCAGAACCTCTGAATTCTTACAGAGATTTGATCTAAATCAAATCCACACAGATCACATGCCCAATCTAATCACCTTTCTAAACATGCCCAAACTTAGAAATTGAACCAGAAATCTTTACTGCCTTACACCTAGCAGTATAGAAAAAGTGTAAAATTATCTGTATCAGCAGGACACACAGTTGTAGAGACATTCTTCTTCACAGTAGAAACAGTTTTGTGTAATCTCAATCTTGATTTCTGCAATATGCCTGAATTTAATCCCAGCAAGAGCTATTAGAAAAATACTTCATGCCCAGGACAAGCAGTAATAGTCAGGGTGGTTTAGAGCTTCATCAAGGGTATTAAGAGCATAGCAGATGTCACTTCTCTGTTATTCAATCAAGTGCTCACTAGAAATCAAACAAATTCAGATGTGATGACAAATTTCTCACTGATTTTGTGCACAGAAGTTCCCATCTCACAAAAAGCTATAGAGTATTTATATAAATGGATAAATCCAGTCACAGCATCCAACAACAGAAATTCACAGCAAGGCTCTGTGCATGCAACCCCCAAAACAAGGCACCCTCGGACCATAGGAAGCCATGGCTTCTTCCCAGAATCAAGAGGAGACGACACATACAACATCCAGCTCCTAGAACAGGATCGTCCTGTTTGAAGATCAGGGCTCCTTGATGTTAGAAAACAGTAAGGCTTAGTACATTATGGTACCAACCAAGGAATTCTCCTCCAGCAGCTCATGAAATCAAACAGCTCTTTGCCTGAGTCCTGAGAGCCCTTTGGATGCTGAACACACCACTACACAGTGTTCTTGCACAACTTTATAGGATGAGGTAAAGTCATGCATTCTGCCACAACAAGCAGAGGGGCTGGAACTGCCCCCTAAAGGTTAAGAAGGCGAGGGGAAGGCAGCAGGCATGGTCTCAAGGTCTGGACAAAGAGGCCAGAGGCCCTGTCACCTGAAGGGCTCCTTCCAGACCAGAAGGGTAAATATGGAGAATATCTGGGAAGTTGCACTGAGGCAATAGGGAGCAAAACAAACTCAAGGTGCCAAGTAAAAGGACGTGCATGCTGAGGTCGTTAAGTACTCTTTGCTGCCTTGTCCAGGGAGTGAATTCAGTTCCACAGTGAGGTTTGAGCACAATTTCTTGTGGGCTGGACTTTGAGGGTAAGGGCAAAACTTTATGAACCAAGGTGCATGAGAAGTAATGTGAAAAATTGTGTCATTGCCATATTAGCAGGCTGAGGGTACTACCCTGTTTTGTGTGATACCAAATACCCTTGGCAGGAGAGCACTATCCTTTCCATGGGCTTCTCTCACCCCACAACAGAGTCAGTTTACCCTATTAGATTTCCGAAGCATGGAAAGTCTTATGCTAGGAGGGAACAGGCTTCTTAGCAAGGGATAAACTGCCTAGAAGTTAGAGAGCACTGGCACAGTGGTGTTCTCCCCCTTTTTTAAAACCACATCTGTGTCAATGTCCCCCACATCCAATCAGCAGGAGTCACAAGGCAAAGATCCAATGCTTCCTGCTAATGTCTAATCAGGAATGAGCAAATTCTCCTGCATACAGAGGGTGCAGAAAAGGTGCAGAACTGCAGAAGGCAGGGAGAGCTATGGCACAGCTCTTGTGTGCACAGTTCTCCAGCAGTGCTTGCTCATGTTCTCTGTGGGGAAGGCAGAGAGGTCAAAAATACTTCAGCAACAGAGTTCACACAGCATTTTCAAGCACAGGGTACACAGCACAAGGATTTCACCCTGCTGCCTCTCTTCTAAGCTTGCATGCTTAGGCCTTGCTAAATACAGTGGGGATGAAACCTGCAAAGAGCACGGCATTACCGGGCTGTGCAGAGGAACATTGTATTCACAGGCTCTTTAAAGACAGACACTGACCTATTTATAGCTGATGAGATACAAAAGTTCCCCAAAGAACTTCACATGCCCTTTCTATCCTCACATTCCTTAATTCTCAGCAGAATCCAGATGTTGGACAGTTAAACACAGCATGAGTTCTCAGTCCAGGTTTTCAAGCCCACTCCTGAGCAGTGCTCTGGCACTGGTGCAGGTTAGTTAAGCAGCCTGATCTTGGGATGGCACAAACTACTGTGAACTACACTAGCAGAGCTGAGTGTAAATTGCCAAGCAGTCTTAGAATCCTGATGCTCATGGAATGGCATCCCTCATTTATGGGACCTGTCAAGTAACTTCTAAAAGACTTCACAGAGCTGCCCACCCAGGAGAGATGATTCCTACCAGCTCACAGCTGTCCAGAAACTCCACAGCCTGAATCTCTCATAATCTAATTTACACACTCAGCTCTAAGAGGCAGTGTTAGACACTTTCCCTTCAAAACACTTAATTCTTCAAAATTGTTATGCTTCCCACTTTGCTTTGTTTTGCGTTCACTATAAAGAATGGAGTTATTCTACCACTTATTCAATTTTAAAATTCATTTGGGTTTAACATTACCATAAATGGAAGAGAATTTGGTATGAATCTTTGAAGAAAAGCTTTAATTACATTTCACATTTTTTATTTTGTCATAAACAAGAAAGCTTGCTTATGCTGTTACGATATATTAAAATTTTTTTCTTACCCAAATACACATTTCTCTCTGTAAGAGAGAAATTTCCACACGGTTGCTTTCAACTGTTGCCCACTGAAAAACTCTGTGTGTGTACGCTCACATAACTAAAAGTGCTGTATTTTTTAGTACTTTGCATTTTTCTTCATACAAATCTAACAAAAAATTTAGACACACAGCCACCACCTAACTGCTATCAGAATTATATACAACTGAGCTAAAATCAGTGTAACTTAAAGTTTGAGTTGGGATGGTCTAATAGTCTGAAACCAGACCATGAAGCAAGAAATCAGGTCTTATAATTTTGTTTCTAATTTCACAACCTCAAGGAAGTCCTTGAGTTCACAAACTCAAGGAAGTCCAAAAGGACTTTGGAGTCCTTTTGCTAATCAAAAAGGAAAGGAAGAAGACTTGGTGCAGCAAAGTTGCTGCTGCTTATGAAGACTGACACTGGAAGATAATAGGGGAATCCTCACATACTAAAGCTGACTTCATTTTTTAAGATGCAGTGAATAATCTTGGAAAGGTTAATGTCCTAATTTAATATGATTTGTTTGGATGACCAAAGCCAGACAGAGGAGAGAAATTAGTAACACACAAGTAATTGTCATATCCTTCTAATACCACACATGAAGAGCTGATATGAAAACAAAATGGTGTAAAAAGGGGAAACAAAGGATATTAATGAAACCTGTTGTTTCTCAAGTCATAGGGATATCGTGATCAAGCTACGAGGTTGTTACTTGAGAAATCATCGTAACCTGATCACTGTATCTCTACAACCAGACCAAGACCTGTGTCTAGCACTAATACACACAAATGCATGCATGTGACAACACCACAATCATCAGTCAACATACTTTTGAGACATTTCATTTTATCCTTTAGCCCTGAAACACAGTAAGTGGGATTATTGTATTTTTTAAACAGCTGCACTCATCACATGTCACTTTTATGTCATGCAAGTACATTTCTAAAAGAACTTCCTCCTCATCCTTTACCCATACAGGTCTGAAGTACAACATTGTAGACAGTCAAAGGGTGATGGAGTGTGCACTCCTAAGTTTATTCAAAAGCATCATTCTACAAGTTTGTAATTAGCATGTGTAACACATCCAATTTTGTTGTACTTTTTCAGGATAGCTGGGGAATGCAAATCAGTAACAGATCACTGACAGATGTCACACAGCCATACAGAATGAGATTTAGGTTCCCATAAGAGATCAAGCCCAGGCAGGGCACAGAAATGTGCTAGGTCATTTTAGGGGTGAAGGAGGATGTCTCTTGCTTTCCTCTTCATCCAAAGTTAGCTTCTGCTAACTTTGAGAAAAATGGGAGCAGGCTAAACATGTTCTTATAAAATGTTGCTGTGGCTGTCCTTTCTGAAGTGCGAGAGTTTCGATTCCACATATTCATATTCTAAAACAAACAAAGGGAGCATCAATGCATTAAAAATCCCACATTCACAGCACCTACCTCCATTGGCCAGAAGATTTTCTTGGACTTTATCTTTTGAGTCCTCTATAACTTCTCCTATGTACTGGGCTATTTTCTTTATTACGCTTAGGTGTAACAAGAAAACTATGTTAGTGAAATTGTAACAAAATTGTAACAAAGCAGTTATCACAATGATCTAATAAACACAGAGATGCCCAAACAAAACACCTGAAGCAAGGCAGGTTACTTTGCAATTCAAATGATGATAAAAAAATCTATGATATATTGCAGAACTAAATTTCTTATCTCTTAAATACATTGATCTCTGCAAAAACACAGGTAATGTCATTTATCCAGCACTCTAGACTGATCAAGATTCAGTCTTCTCTACACTCATTATACTCATAGCAGAAACCAGAAGGCAAGAAACCCATGTTTAAAACTCCAAAGGTGATGAAGGAACACAAGGCTACATACAGACAACATTGACTGAAAATTCGTTCCCTAGAATGCCAAAGAAACTCTAAGGGTTGCCGACAGAAGGTTCTTATAAAGTACTCAGAGGTAAATGGCAGTGTTCACTTGTTTGACAGGGAGAACTTCCTTCTTGTTCTTTTTCTTTAGGGGAATCTTTCTCTCTTATCTTTAGCATGATGGACAAGACATTCCTTTAAGGTATAGGAGAACTAGACTGAAATCCTTCTGCCCGATTCAGAGTAGTGATTTGAACAGAGCCCCTCCTGGAGAACACTATCTCCACACAGTTACTTATTCTTTGCTGATTTAAAAAAATGAATTAATTAAGTCCCTCTAGCAGTAGATCCCCCTGTCTCTAGTCAAAGTACCTGTCTCATACAGGCTAAGAGACTTTCTGGTTGTTCAAGTATCCTTCTGCACTCAGAGATATTCACAGAATTTGGCTTTCAGTTCCCTAACTGTTCCAGGTTGACTACACACTGTAAAAAAAAAAAGCAGCAGCTACAAAGCAACTGCCTGATCATGAAATTGGTGGAGACATGAAGTGGACATAATCCTTGGCACAGTGATAGGGAGCGTAATGGCAGGCTTCTTATCCCTTTCTTTCCTTCCTGAGGGGAGACTACTACAGCTGCAGATGAGCTGCAGACTGAAAGGGCACCTACAGTGTTTGGACAATGTATCTTGTGACATCCTGTGGTTTTCAAGAGCTCAGGAATAGGACTTTGGGCCAGGTACAGTCTTTCCTGATATGAGGAAAACATCAGAGAAAAGAATTTTCATTCACGTGCTGCAAGGCAGTTACATCTATCTCTATTCCCGTGAAAAAACTTACAGTCTTGGGAAAGGTTTTCTAGTCCTGTGACAGGGAGGAAAAAGATGAGATTGCTGATGCTGCCAAGAATGCAGTAGTTGGTAAGACCAATAGAAGGAGTCTATAGATCTTATGGAGAAAGCAGTCCATGGGGAAGTGTATAAACCAGAGATTTTCCAAAGTAGCTTTCATTACTGTTTCACTGAGTGAGCAGCTTTCACAGTCAACACTTAAACCTCTGCCTTTAGATGAGATGAATCCCACCTTGAGCAAATATCACGCTCAAATGATGCTTTAAAAAGGAAAGGGTTTCAGCTAAACTGCCTCACGAAGTAGTAGTAAAAACCCATAAAAAGGATAGCTCCATTTAACCTATTGTTACGTCTTGAAAGACTCTCACATTTTGCTTCTGCAAGTGCTGCAATATCATTACCTTCCAATAAAAAAAGTCAAAGTCTTTAAGTGATACTGAAAACAAAAAGGTGCTACCAGCCAGGCCTCCAAAACACTACAGGGAGCAGAAGTCCTGCAATCTGAGGCTGCTGCCAAATGCTCTGCTGATAGAGAACAGGGAGAATCCCCAGTTAACAGTGACCCAGAGGACTGTCAATATGAGAGAGCTCCATGCTACCACAGGGTGACATGGAAAAACACTCTTCCTCCCTGAGTAAATAAATAATAAAAGTATGTGGAAACAATAGCTCCTGTAAGCTCTTGCCCCTTCTCTGCTGTCCTGGCAGGAGGCAGCGCTGACAGGTTTGCACTGCCTGGCTTTACTGGCAGCTGTGTTTATCCAGCAACAGTTCAGCAGGCAGCTCTTTCAGAGGAGCAGGAACATGACTGCTCAGGTCATCTGAACAGGCTTGTAACCCTCTGGATGCCATTTACTTCAATCAAGTGTGAGTGCTTGGCATTTTAACCCCTGAATCACAATTCAGACATAAACCTTAGGCATTTATTTAATGCAAAATGCTTTTGTATGTCCTTGTGGGACTCAATCTGCTAATACATTTGATTTTTCTCTTGTGTTGATGAATCTGTGTTGATTATTATCTGTTACTATTCTAATGCTTTTTTAATTATTTTTCAATGTATCCCTCTTATTTTTAAATGTCGTTGATCCTTCTTGGTTACCTATCTTGATAGGCAAATGGGACAAACAGGAAGAGTCCTTGCCTCAGCAGATAACAGTGGAAGGGCCTCACTGTTGCTTGCCTATCTGCTACCCTGACTAGAGACACCTTCCATGAGAACAGTTAGCAGGTATTGGCACTGTCTCTTCCCAGATTTACCCCCATTCCCATTTCCTTCTCTGCAGTATGAACCAGAGGCCTGAACATGTTTACAAAGAATATGGGGCAGTATTTTCGGCAGGGTCACTATGGAGATGCTTTTCTTGATTAATTAAGTTGCTCTGTCCTGCTAAAAATCCTGAAAAAGCAATATGGTTTAGTTTTAGGTAGTCTTTCAATGCAAGATATGAATCATATTCTATGATCCTAGAAACATCAATGTTGTGTGCAGTCCAGAGTGATCAAATGTAATCATCCTAATACAGACTTCGTGTAGCACCAATAAAATTAAAAGAAAAAAAATTCTATGGAGAAATGTATTGTAGCAGACCTACTTTGACCCAAACTGCCCAGCCTAGATGCCAACAGTTTCTGTCAGGGTTTCTGTATATGTTTGCAATTGCCTGATAAAAACCTATGAAAGGATTGAGCATATTTAGATAAGCAAATCCTTTTCAGTCTGGACTGGGAGAAAAAAAGGCTAAAAGCCCCAGAGCTAACACATGACCAAAACTACATGTGTTCATAGTTGCATGCTTCCAAAGCAAAAAATAGAACAAAGTAGAAAGACCCAGCAGCTTATACTTTCATTGTCTCAAACTCTACTTTGTGCCATGAAGCATCTTACAACCTGGCATTTTCTCAGCTTGCTACAATGTATTATTCTTTGTACATCCAGGTCAGTTTGGTCCAAAAGGCAAACTTGGCAATGATCAGCAAGTCATGGTCAGATCATGCAAGTCTTTGCTTGAGTAGGTTTTATACAATGTGAGTCAATATTCTGGCTTTCAAGGAGTTTAAAAGCCTGAAAGGGAGACGTTTGGATTTTATTTAAAATAACTTAATCCTTAGAACTCCTATATCTGTTTGCAAAGGGACAGAAGGCTCTACAGAAATACTCTGTGAAAACAAGATCAGGAAGGGCTTCATCTTCTCTAAAAGCTGTTTTATTAAGTTTCTGGATGGGGGAGGAAGAATGTTCTTAAACAAACAAACAACTCACCTTTTTAAGCAGTTTCCTTTTGAGAAACAGCTTTCCTAGCACTGCCACTCAAATCACTGTGCAGAGAAAACTATCACAGACTCCATTCAGCTAAATTTTAAGGAATCATCCTCTCCTTATGATGACTTCATGACAATCAACACAAAGGTTAAACAAAGCCTACCCACTTTAGTCCAGCTGTAGTCCAGGCTGAACTGAGTCAGACTGAGGTGAACACAAGGACATACCATCTCATAAAAACAATGTCTGTTTCTCATTTGTAGATAGTAAATAAGATCTATTTTACCTTTCAGCAAAGCTATCAAGTTTTCCCAACTCATCTGACAGACCAACAAGAGCATCCAGTGTCCCCACCTGTGCAAAAGATGAGAATTAGGTGAAAGATGCACAACTCTGCCTAAGGCTTCTGTTGGCAGAGCCTTAAGGGGACTGATTTGTGCTTAACACTCGTGAATTCAATAGTTTGGCTGAACTTTATCTACTTTGTGGAAAATAGTAGCAATTCCTTTACCCAGGACCTAGGACATAAAAAGCCTTTTCCAATAAAGGAAAAAAATACGTGTAGTGTCAAGATCACACATCACTGTCTTCCTGATTTCATTTCATCCTGTATCATTCATTGAGCTGCATAGTCTTTAACCTGATAAAACAATGACTAGAAATGCACAAAAATAATGCACACATACAAACAAGTCAGATGTACTAAGAGAACCAAGAGAAGCAGCACTTAGAGACCCTGAGACAGAGGGTCTCTGTCTGAGTTTTTGCTATTACCAAAGATAAAGTCTCTCACAAAGCCACTTCCAACCAACACCTGCTTTTTGTATGACTCAGTCACCATCCTGTATTTATGGTATTGCAGTATATTGTTAAATTTTTTCTTCTAATGTTGCCCGCTCAACATTATGAAGGGTCAAGCTGAGGGAGAAGAAAAAAATTTTATATAGAACAAATAGCAGAATGTGAATGGGTGTCTTCAGATACTCCAAATGCTTTAGTTCCTTTAGCATAAGCAGACTCACACTACCACCAGTTGGGTAAGGTCCACAGATGGTATAAATAAGGTCCATAGATGGTAAAAATAATATTGATCTCAGGTGTGTATGCAAAAAGCAACATTACCAGTCTGAAACATTCATGTGACAATTCAGTAGGTTATTACTTGAGAACAGGCCATGCTCCCCTGTTACTTGGATCCTTATGTACTTGGAAGAGCTCAAGTTATAACTGTTAACAATCTTTTTGGATTAAAGGCAGATCCTGGGTGCACTAAGTGTAGCATTGTTAAGTGATGGTGATGACAAATCCCCAAGGAATCAAGTTCTACATCTGTGGTAGCTCTATTGACTTTAATGCAGCAGATCTTGATTACCTCATAGCCACTACTGAAATAGAAATAAAAGTGCAGATCTCATAAAATAATTTTTAAAATCATGGATTAATACCCTTTGAATTTATATGATATTATGAAGCTGGATAATGCAGCTGAATAAACACACACATCAATTTCCCAAGGACTAATGTGCATTGTAGCACTGCTTTCTCTGTCAGCAGTGTTACTGCTGTGGTTCTAGCTACTCCCTTTGCATTAGCAATCCATCATGTAAAGTGCTGTATGTCTTTCATGACTAGGAGCAAATTGTTCATGGAATGTAAGAGATTAGTTATTTAACTTATTCATTTTTCCTTCTGATACATGTACCCTTCCAATGTGAAGGTCAGCTTTGAGCACAATGACTTACTTCTCTCTGATCAATTTTCAGTTGACTGAACACAACTCATCCCCCAACCACAGTCTTCTTCTACTCTCTGCATGTTATTCCGAAAGATAAATCCCATGTTTATCCTAAAGGATAAATCCCACAGTTATCCCAAAAGTCTTTAGCCCTAGCTAGTGCTGCTGTATTGCCCATACACAAACCCCTTCTTCACTTACCTTTAAGTCTGGAATATGGAATTTGCTGTTGCTGGACAGGTTGGATTTAGATGTCACAGTGTTCATTCTCTCCCATGCCTGCAGATTTGTTTTATCTCCTGGAGCAGAAATTAGCCAGAACTCTGACATTATCTAGTATTTTTCCTTCACTCCTGCTCACTGCAGAAACTCAAAGCAGGTAAGTGGTTGAAAAAGCACAGCACAAAGCGTGTTCTTCCCTAAGAACAGAAAGAGTTAGAACAGATTACTGATTTTTTTTTTTTTTTCAGAAACACCAGGAGAGTGAGTCAGTCCTATGTCTCAGGCTGAAATGGAACATGACCTTCCCCAGCATGTCACGGAAAGAGTGTGACTGTTCTTTCCTTCTCAGGGTTGATCCATCCAGTTTCGGAATGAAGAAATGAAGCTTCCTCCTCCCCTTTTCCCTCCCGACCTGTTCCATTTGCCTTGCGCTGTACGTCCAGTCACCACTGGGGAGTCTGGGGACTTCACCAAACCACCCAAACGTAATAAAACATTTCTGCTTGATAACCATTCTCAAATTGTTGGATACTTGTAGGAAAAATTGAAAGCAAGACTTCTGCTGAACATAAAGGCTACAAAAGATGCCACTGGCAAGAATGGAATATTGCTTTCCCCTGTGTTTTTTCTTCCCCGGCTGGATAGGAAGGAGCTGGAGGAAGGCAGGTCCTGGAGTACAGAGACGGTACCGTCACACCACCACAGACAGAACAGTCTGTCCCGGAGGGGGGACAGGTACTGTGGCGTGAAGCGAACAGATGAGGGCAGGAGAGCGAACAGCGGGCACCGCACCGCAATCCCCCGTCCTTCTCCAGGGCTCCCCTGGGGCACCCCCGACTCACGCCCTCGCTCTCCGGTGCCCGGGACGGGGCAGGTGTGGCACTGGCCCCTGGGCACCGACCGCTGTCAGCGCGGGTGTGGGGGATGTGGGGGATACCGGGTCTCTTCCCGCTGCCTCACCTGCCCGCGCTGCTCCCTGTGCCCGCCGCTCCCGGCCCGGCGGCTCCCGGCGGCTCCCGGCGGCTCCCGGCGGCTCCCGGCGGCTCCCGGCGCGGACACGCTCGGAGGCGGCCGGGGCAGGGTCGGGGCGGAGCGGAGCGGCCGCCGGATCCGCGAGTGAGTGCGGCGAGGTGAGGGCTCCCTCCCGGGCCACGGTGGGCTGCTGTGCTTGGTGCTCTGTCACAGCTCTGACTCCGACAGCTTTGCATCTTTTTACTGTCTTTTGAAGTGGTACAAATAATGCAGAGGCCATTAGTTTTGTGTTGAACGCTGACTGCGTCTAGCACGCCTGAAGGTTTTGGAGTAACTAAAGAAACTTCTAGGAAAGTCTTGTTTATAGGACTTCCCTGGGTGCTTTATTTAACAAATAAGTGGTGCAGAAGCCCCCAAGGTAGTGATGCTTTCGCTCCTGGAGATGCTTCTTCCTTGGTACATAGCTGTGGTGTTTAGTCCTTACCAAGTCTTGAGCTTGTGTTATGTTGCCTTAAGCTTGCTTAAGACATTGGGAGTGTTTCATAGGTTGGGCGGAGGAATGTTCTTGCGAGCCATCTAATGCAGGTATGTTCTGAAGGAAGCAAGTGTTTAAGCACCTGCCTCTGAAAAGCATCTCTGCAAGTGAGAGTCTAAGCCTCACACAGGTGGTTATCCAGTTCTCGTCTTCCAGTTGAGTGGTCTAATCCCTATGCAGTCATACAGCACTTAGACAATCTCTTCTATTACTAAGGGCTTATTTTCTTCAAAAGACAGTGCATTATTTACTCATGTTTCTGTGTATCAAATGTAAATGAAGCCCCACGAGAAATTAAACAGAAAGATGCTTGTGGTTTTCCACATGACCTGCTGTAAACAGAGAGGGTTTGAGATGCTGGGGCCAGGTAAGTCTGGTCATGCAAAGAAGAGCTCTTGACACTTTCAAGAACCTTAGATGAAGACCTCTAATGAGTTTGAGTATCTTCAGCACTCGGTAGAAGCATCTGATGCAAGGCATCCTGCATCATTCCATGTAAGTTGTGCTTTAGGTAGCTAACACACAGGTCAAGGTCTTAGGCTCTAAATTTATAGACTCTTTAGATTAGCCAACGATTCATCTTCCTTTGCTTCTCTTTAACATTTTTAGTGATTTATAAAAAAGCAATACATGTGTGGAGGAGGAGAGTGTATACTCCAGAAAAAGACATTGAGATTTGTAGCTGAAATAATCAGTCTGTGGAGGCTTTTTTGGTTTATTCTTTTTCCTTTCTAGGCTAATTAAACATTCAGTGCTCATAACTGCTATGATTTTAATTCTTTTCAATCACAGACCGCTAGGGCACAACAAAGGGTTTTCCAGAAAGCCAAAAAATTCCAAAAAATGAACATATGGTGTGTGAGATGGTATTCATAGAAAGTGATTATTGTCTAATCTTCCTTTTTGTTGTTTTTTTTTCTTTAGACTATACATTTTAATAATGAAAACAGAATTAACTGATGCTCAAGCATGTACATCATATATATCTACTCCTAGACTAGTAGTCTGAAAGGTATAGTAAACCTCATCACCTGGATAAGGCAGTTCTTTCCCACCTCAAACCAGTTTTTACTGGATCCTTGCTGCAGTCTCAAGCTGTGGAAATGCTTTGCATGATTAATTTTAGAAATGTTACATTCTCATAAGCTTCTTAAATTTAGAATTGTGTAAGTTGACGCTAGTGTGAAGAGAACAGAAATGTTTCTTGATGCAGTGGTGCTAGATTTTGGGGATGCTTCTGTATGCATGGATGCTACGACTACTAAGGTAAAATCCAAGTTCAAGGGTTGTTGGATTTCTGGATTCTACAATATATGCTATTTCCTTCCTAAACATTCTTTTAGTAGCAATGCAACTTTTTTTATTTTTTCATATTTCACATTTGTTTTGTTACTATTATTAAAGTGAAAATATTACGCTACTTTATTGTTTTCATAGAAAATGATCAATTACACATGATGTTAATACCTAAGCAATGTCCTGCTGAACGTCTTCTATTATCATATTTTCTAGTTTTATTACAACTTTTTAATCTTTATTTTTTTCCCCACTACATATTTTTCAGGCTGGATGAAGCAGCAGTGGAGGTGGAAGGGAAGAAGCAGGCAGCACCGCATCCTGTGGGACAAGGAGAGTGTGCTGCAGTCTGGTGGTAACACAGCTCTGACAGCTCATGACTCCTCAGCCATTTCCCTGGCTGGCCCTGCATGTGGTGCCATGTGATCTCAGAGCTGTCTAATTCCCTCATGATCATCACGTGGTTTTCTGTTTCCTTTGATCCATCAAGGCAATTAACTTTTCTGTGACTCTGCCTCTCTCTGTATTTATGAGTACTTTTTCAGATGTCACACTAAGGAACAAAATTCTGCCTCAAAACAGTCATTAACAGTACTGAAATATCCTACTTGAAGTATCTCCCAAACAACTTTCTCAAACAGATAACCAAAATTAATTACCTAGACAATTATGACACTGATACTAGCGAGAAAGCTTGTTTTAAGCTTGCAAAACAGCAGCCATAGAGCCGTAGTTCTCTATAAAACAAATTATACAGCTATTATGAGCATTACCTATTTAGTTTTCTAATAACATGTGGGGTGTTTTTCCTCTGCTCAAAACCAATCTTTTAAATCCTACTTCCCAACCCTCCATGTTTTACTATTGTTGCAGCAATATATTTAAAATTGTAGTCTAAAACATTTCAGTGAAGAACGTCCTAAATAATTTCATAATTTTCTGTGTACTTTCAATATTAGTATATGAACTACCTATCATAATTTCTTAGCTATGTATCTATTTCTTAATTATGTTAAATAATATTGGAATATTGATTACTCGCTCTCTGTGTATGTGAAGTGCAGCAGAATCTTCTTGATGAACTTTTTTTTATATTGAACATGAAAAGTGAATGTACCTGACAGCTTGTCCTTAACATAATCATATGTATATACCTATTGCAGGGGCACTGTCTAGTTGTCATTAAAACCAGGAAAGGTAACATTCAGTTTGCTTATCACCACTGTTCAGAACACTGCACCACCATGGCCAACACCAGTACTGCACACAGCAAAATCTGACACTAAAAAAAGAAAGAAAAGGCAAGTAACATGATTTGCTCTTTGTTGAAAGCATCCCGTATCTCACATATTTGCAGTCAGTTCATCTACTTGCTCATCTATATTCATTTGAATGGAAAATCTAGAAGTATATCATTACTACATTCAACAAAAATTAATGATATACTTTTTAAATTCTGTAGTCAGTGTAACAGGCAGATTTGGCTGCTCTTAAGTTATCTGGATTGAAATTTTTAATAGCCTACATTCTAGTTCATTTTTCCCCTTTGATTTTCTAAGAAGTCTTAAATGAATGACTGGCCAGGCTTGAATTTATCAACTTTTCACTCAAACTAAATTGACTGAAAAGAATAAAAATATAATTTTAAGACATTTGAAATAAAACACTGTTCCTTGCTGTGCAGTCAGAACCTCTGGGTTCTACTGTTCTTTGTTTGCACTGTAGTCAGCTAAATGCATCTAGGGAATGGACAAGAGGGTCAGGAATCCTTGTGTAGTCTAAGCGAAAGAAAGTCACATAATTCTCCTGACTGCAAGAATCTCCAGTGTTTTATACCTCTAGGAATTCTTTGTAGGTTCAGACCTCCTGACTCTGCTTAATGCCTTTTGAGGTGCCCTGGAGCATCCTGTTGGGCCTTCAGCTGCTGTTCCAGGGTAACATTGGACTTCTGTCACACCAACCAACCCCGTGCAGATGTCTGGGATTCCTTAAGGACATTCTGAATAGTGGACAAGGTAATTCAGCTTTAAATGTCTACTAACAGCTTGTGATGCTCTAATTAGATGGTGGAACCTAGATATGATGGAGCTTACCCCATAGAAGACACTCAGTGGCTGCTGCACCTCCTCACACTTCATTAACTGCATTTACCAGGGATGAGATGCAGCTGCCCCAGCTTCTAGTGCCACCAGAGATGTCCCTGGAGGTCCTCCCTGGCCTCCAGATTATGCTGCAGAGGGCATGGTTTTTCCATAGGTCTTGTGTCAGCCCCATCTAGGTGTCCTGGACACAATACAGCATCTCAAAGGCCACTAGAGAACCTACATTTAAGCAAGTGAAGCCTTAACACTCTGAAACTGGAGCTTAAACACCTAGCACCCACATAGGCACCTATATTTAGGTGTGCTCATTTCCCAGGAATCTCAGCTATAACAGCCTCTAGCACAAACTAGAATAGAGGCCTTTCTAGTCATGATATTGGTATCATCATTGTTGCAATACATCATCCAGGGGACCATGCATAAGAATTACTTGAAACAGCTTCTGTTTGCATCTTGTATCAGAATTACGTATTGTTAAGAATTTAGTTGTGATTTTCACTGTTTCTTGAAGATGTGTGTAGATCAGATATAGATTATTTTAGTCTCTTGTAAATTGGAACAGGAACAATTGGAATTATTTGCATATCTTTTTTTTTTTTTTTTATGGTTGCTGGCAAGGTTCTGATGAGCTAAATCCTGGATTCACTGTTTTCCACGGATATCGGACACAGTTCACCACAGGCTGAGAAAATTAAGCTCCTCCACCAAGGCTGCCAAATAACTCCAGCCTTCCTGATTTCACATGGAGATCATCCAGAATGGGACCACAGCCAGCCTGACAGACACCTCAATGGCATTGATATTTGAGGTTTTTTGCAGTGGAATGTACCATAGAAACTACATATAGCTGAGACAAGTGATTTAAAGGGATTAATCAAGCAAAGTAAAGAACTAATGAAGAAGGGAACTGAGGCAGCCAGCCAAGCAACACCAAGTTACTCTATAATCAGGTGTATTGTCTTAAAGAAGTGCATAAGGCAGTCATTCAGGACTTTGGGGGCTCCAGACATAAGATAACCACCAGAGACTCCTGATGAAGCCCCTCATAGACCTTGTAAAGATGTGTATATATGCTAATAAGTGTTGGGAAATGTCATAAATATGTAACAAGAATGTGGGGAATGAAAAATGAATCATGTAATGCAGACATAAGCTGTAGTGAAGATACCTCTGGGTGCACTTTGGCAAGCTGATTCCATTCCCAGGGCACCGGGCCTGCTGTGATCATGCAGTGCATCATAATAAAGAATGCCTGCTTCCTAAAACTCACAAATTGAGTCTGAGAGGTTTCTTTTAAGAGCCGATTTTAGGCAACAGCAGCACCGTGACTCGCGTGATGGACACCTCACTGGCACCACAGCCTGTTAGATGCACACCCTGATGGCACCACGACCTGCCTGGTGGACACCTCAGTGGCACCATGACCTTCCAGATGGACACCTCAGTGGCACCATGACCCCCGCCTCGCTGACACCCCGATGGCACCACAGCCGGCCTGACGGACAGACCGGGCCCTTCCCGTGGGAAGCCGGAGCAGCGGAGCTGTTTCGCCGTGAGCTGCGGCGCCGGCAGAGCGGGCTGTGCCGCAGGTTTGCTGCGCTTCCCTCGCCTCTCCCCGGTGTGAAGGAGGGGCAGCGCCGCCGACCCCAGGCCGCCCGCCCCGCGGGTCCCGCCCGCCGGCGGAAGCGATCCCGCCTTCCGCTTCCCCTGTGCCCGGGAAGGGGCGGGAGCGGCCGCGGCCATGCAGGTCTCCAGCCTCAACGAGGTGAAGATCTACAGCCTGAGCGCCGGCAGGAGCCTCCCGGAGGTGAGGGCGGCGGGGGGGACGCGGCCGGCCCGCTCCGGGTCCCGCAGCGGGAGCTCGAACCGCGCGGTGCCGGCGCTGGGCTGAACCCCGGCCGGGCCGGCCCGCCTGCCCGGCCCATGTGCGCTCCTGTTGGGCATCCTCACCGAAACACAGCCATAGGTGTTCGTTCAGCTAAAAATGTGGTTTGAGTGCGTTATTGCTCTGAATGTAGGTCTGTTGTTCCACAGACCCTTAAGCAGCACGACTTTGTAAGTTTTCTTGGTGTGCAATCGTTAAACTTATCAGTGGAAATTTGTAAAATAATCAAGAGGAAAAGAATTAGCGCGCTAAATGTCTTATACTTCAAATGCTTGGATAAACTTTAAATGATTCTCAGGTGCCTGAGTGAATAATGAGCTTAACTCTTATGTATGTATTTGTTTGCAGTGGCTTTCAGACAGGAAGAAAAGAGCTTTACAGAAGAAAGATGTGGGTGAGTTTTGCCCTTGCGGGGTCCTCAGCTTTATACATACACAACATTCAGGTCCAGAGCAGATACTTCACTGATATGAGGAAGTTATTTCTAGCTCATATTCTAAAAACTACAAAATTAAAGCTACAAATAGTTACTTTGACTTATATAGCTTTATGGGAACAGAATATTACCAGGGGTGTTTTAAATTTCAGACATTAAAATATTTGAGTTGTGGATTGTACAGAAATGCGATGGATGGATTCCATGTATAGCTTATGATAAAGTCAGACTGCAAACTCCTCTGTGTTACTATGTTAATCTTAGAACACAGATATAATCATTTTAGCCTAAATTTGTCATAGGAAATAAAAATGACTATTTGGAAGTATAGGAAGTGTTGTATAAGAAACTTAACTGAGAGAAAAATGCATTGTTAACAGGAGATGGAATACATTATACAGCATATTAATTGTGTAAAATGTGTGATGAATATTTGCTACTACATTATATAATAATTTGTTACATAGTTACCTCACAATAGTAATTTACTTGGCACAGAGCTAGCCTGCTCCTCAGTGATAACAGACTGTTAATCTGCTTATAATGTGTTAGTTAAAATATTTAAAAGATAAAATATCTTTAAAACATATTCCTTATATTCAGTTAGCTCAACATGCTTCCTTAAGAAACCATTATAGGTTTTTGGACTGATACAATTGTACTAACTTTGCAATTTTTTTTCTTTATAGATATCCGTAGAAGAATTGAACTTATTCAAGACTTTGAAATGCCCACAGTTAGCACAAAGATTAAGGTATCAAGAGATGGACAGTATATTATGGCAGTTGGTGAGTTAACAAAGTGTCTCTCTGTAGCAGAGGCCAAAAGTCCTAGAAAATCTTGACTGCAGAATGACTTAGGGTTTCAGGTAGAATTGATAAGAGTTCATTAAATGTAACATTAAATGTAACACTGAACATAGTGTTGGAAGTTTACTCTTAAGGTGTGATAGAATGGCTGTCTTGGTAGTGGTGCTGTGGAGCAGTTCTGTTTAGAATACAGAATTCTTAGAAACATAAAATGGTTTGAGTTGGAAGGGACCTTTGAAGATTATTTAGTCCAACCCCCCTACCACTGGCATTTATAACACATATAAAAAACAAATCTGTTTATAATACAGTTAAAAACTAAGTTCCGAATTATTCTATATATGTAAATTTGCTTTAAATAACTTATGAATATCACTGTTTGAGTGTTGTTTTATAGGATGGAGGATAATGCTGCATTTTGTAACTGTCAAAGTAGAATCCAAACAGGAGTACTTTAGTAGGCATTAATAGCATAAGGAGCCTTGGTCTTTCAGACTTACTGGAAGGTATTATTAATTCTGTTATGATGTACCTGGTAATCAGAAGAACCTGCATACAAGTAGGGTGCTTGCAAGCACCGAAGACAAAAATCAAGCCATAAGCTTGTGTTCCTAAGAGGCATATTTTTCCAGTCACAGAGGCTTTGGGAAGATCAGAATACTTATGCTAGAAATACAGTAAAGCCTATATATGTAAGATACTGTATGTTTTTTAAAAAATGGTTTAATGTTACTTTTTGTTTAATGTTTCTTTTAAATTAAACATCAAATTGTTCTTTCAGGAACTTACAAGCCAAGGGTCCGTTGTTTTGATACCTATCAGTTATCCCAGAAATTTGAAAGATGCTTAGATTCTGAAGGTTAGTATAAACTATGGCTGTTAACACAAGATATCTTTCATACATAATTCAGGTTGGACTCAAGTACAGATTTCTCTCCCTGTGCTGAGGGGACAGAATGTACTTTAGAGCAACACAAGAATCTGGAGTGAAACATCCCCTAGTCTTTATCTCTCTATTTTTTTCCTTGTCATCCCACTTCAGAGTTCTTTGTCGTCTTGGAACGAGTGGTGTGGGGAATGTAAGATTTACTTTGAGCCAGTAAGTGTGGGGCTCAGAGGGTGAATGTGGCTGAAGTCTGTGTTCTGTTTAGTGAATGTGACATGGGTACAGTGCCTGGGTGGTTGCCAGATCTCCCTTCTTTCCCCTTCTGTGAAGCAGTCAGGTAGGAGAGTGCACTGTTGTTGCTCAGTTTTCTCCCTGGAGCCCAAGCTCAGTAGACAAGTTACAGGATAAAGGGAATTCCCTGAGGGGTAATTTTGTTTGCTTGGTTTGCTTTTTTTTTGTTGTTTTCTTGGAAACAAGGTACTTAGGAATAGATGGTAGCATGGCCAAGACCCTAACAACACCTTGTTTGCTATTAATTTGGAGGGAGAACAACTGTGGTGAGGGAAGCAAGGAGCTACAATGGGAAAGGGAGAATTTTAGAGTGCCTGAGTTTGGGTTGGTTTGTTTGGTTGGTTTTTGTTGGTTGGTTTGTTTTTTTTTAAGACAACCAATGACTGAAAACAAATACAGAGGTGACCAAAAGAATGAGGGGATAAGCATATTCATTACAGAAGAACTGAACTGGTCTAACTCTGATGTGCATGAAAGTGCTGTGAAAAATAAAACTGCTGAATTAGCTCAGGAAAAGGGTAGTAGAGCATGGGGGTGGCTTTTTGCCCTCTGCCTTAGGACTACAAGGAGTGATACAGGGTGAAGGAACAGTGCTACAATGCAGTAACAGGGGAGGTGGTAGGGCAGGGTTTCAGAGAGACTGGGGAGAAAAGGTATGGCAAGAGTGAGACCCACTTTGAAAGATGGAATCATTGTAATACTAAATGCTTGCTGGTAATTAGAGCTTAAATTAGACCTTAATGCTTTTTTTTGAACTGGCATCTTATTAGACTGCAGAAGTATGTTTCATTTGAAGTATAGCGTAGAGTCACTTCAGGTAACTTTAAATGAGTTATCTCATTTATATGGAACCAATTTAGCTGAAGCAGCTGCTCCCTAATGTTCTCAACACAGCTGATTTTAAACTAGGCAAAGTTCAATATGTTACAGTGTTCAGCATGAATAGTAGCTTTCACATTTGTGATTTTTTTGAGACTTAGAACTTTTTTTTGTGGAAGAGTTGACCCCTTAGAAGGACAGCATGTGCCAGTTTATGCGTATGTGTCCAGATTGATGTCACATTTTGTCACCTTTGATGGAGTACCAAAGCTCCATGGACCACACACTCACCAAAAAACATTTGATTAGACCTTCCCTGCACCAATAAAATACATGACTGAGCAATGTGTTGAGGAACATGTCAAGTATACAAGAACGATAAAAAGATTACAAGATGCTTCATATATTTTTAAAGTTTTAGAAACTACTTACTGTTTTGCAAATGAAGCTATATAATTAAAGATCTTATCACAGTGCCTGCTTTGTGCATTGACACCTGTGGGGAATACTTACATGACTAAAGATTAGCATGAGTGTAAATGTTTTCAGGATTTATGCCAATGTTTGCAAATAAATTTGCTTACTTAGTTGACTTAAAATTCTCTTGCTCTCTCCTCCAGTGGTTACATTTGAGATTTTATCAGATGATTACTCAAAGGTATGTCTAATGTTTTCAATGTATAAATGAAAAAATTGTTTAGTATGTATATTAAAATGCATTTTCATATATAGTAAAGGTAGTCAATCAACACAACTTTTGGAACAAAAGTTTTTTTTAAAGAAAGCAAATAGGATAAACATTTTTTGTAGCTTTAAAATGTTGTTTGTTTTCTTTTTCTCTTTGTATTATAATTTGCTTTACCACTTCTAAAGTCTTTTCTGTAGTATAGAAATACTTCAAATAATGATCTACTCTACAAACAAAATAAGGTAAAAAATGGAATTAGCTCTTCTTTGTAGGATAATGTTTAGTCACAATCCTGTGTGATAAGTGGTACATAGATACACCATTTTTGAGATGTGGGATAGCTATAGGTAAGTTAATAACCTGATTTGTCAGTGTTGTTGTAGACATGATTATGAGCATATGAATGAGACAGAAATTGTGGAGAGAAGTAATGTCCTTTTTTAATTTTTTTTTAAAATTTCATTTATTTTTAAATTAAGTGCTGTACCTGAAGGAATCACCTGAGTTCTTAGGACATGAGCCATTTTTCAGGCCTGGTACAGTTAAATATGAAATTTAAGCATATGTAATTTCATTAGGACAAGCCATTTTGTTTTGTTTTGTTAAGTGTTTATCTTACTACTTTTTTTCTGTGAAGAGACATTACCATTTCAGGAACAGGTTTGTTTTAATAAATACTCTGTTTAATCAGAGACAAGAACATCTAGCCTTCTAGCTTTTCAAAATGTTTCCTGTGAGATTTCCAAGGAAGTGCATGAATTTAAGTAGCAGAAGATCACGACTGGTACTGTACTGTACTTGTCTGTGGGAAAATGTTTCTGGTTGTACAGACCAAACAGTTGTTTGTGAGACTGAGACATGCTGTGTTCTCAAATATGTTTCTGACTGGTTATGAACAGAACAGCTCTTGAGTGTTTTTAACTATATTTTGGACTGAAGCCCTGCTTTCTCAACTTAATACAACCTTGTTTTCAATTTTATTTTCCTAAAACTTAACAAATCCTCAGAAAGAAAACTTAATTTCAAGTAGCTGTCATGATGTTGTGGACACGTTAGAAAGAAGGAACAATATTTGAGAACTTATACTTGAAATTCTTAGAATCATGAAATTATTGATTGGAATTGGACCTTCACATGTCATTTACTGCTTGAACAGTTCTGTCAGAATCTGCAAGCATGGTGGTTCCACAAATTTACTGCATAAATTGTTGCCATGCTGCACTACCTTGTCATAAAGAATTTTCAGTTCCTGTCCAACCTGCCCAGGAAAATCTTAAATTTTTAATGTTGTAAAGATGACGGATTTAAAGTAATTTTTGTACCTCACCCTTCCTGAGCTTCTCATCCTTATTTGTATTGCTAACAATGTAGTTCAGCAGTAGAAAAATTGAAATTTTCATTGTCTACTGTTTTTAAAAGATGCATCTACTACATATGCTAAACTTAACTAGCATTTTTCTAATCTAAGGTAAATAGGGATGAGGCTCAGAGTCAAAAGTCAGCCTGTGATTATATGTATCATTCGTGGCATGAGTTTGGGCAAGGTCAGCTCTGCCTCCATCATACAATGCCTGGGCATGGTTTGAAGTACAGCGTGAGTTAACAGGTGGGGTGGGTGATACTGTCTCTGGAGTGGGAAGGATTCCTTCATGTGGATATGTTAACTTGCTGTCAAGACTATAACAGCAGGTTCTGGCCTAGTTTATGTACTGGTACAGATCGAGCCCTCTGATAATGCCTCTCTGTGGGCTTTTTGCAGGACTGAGATGTTTTGTCTAAGTTTCAGAAAGAAACAATGTTCTTCCTCAGTTAGCAAACAACAAAAATGCAGAAAGACCACTGGTGTAATTTATTGGAACACTCTGTGCATCAGGTTGTGTAGTTCATGTACTTAGTACCTGTGAACATGCTGATGTCTGCATAGCATCGTACTGGGCAGAAATTACTAACTAGTATCTTGAAAGCAATACAGATGTTAATTTTGGTGCAGCAGAACACTGAGGTAACTGTACTGCTTCTGATTGGAGAGTCACTTTCAGGGTATCACATATACTCTTATGAATATTCATATAATGTATATTAAAAAAAACTCTTTGCCATGGCTAGTGAAAATGAGGAAGCAGTAGTTGATTCTATCATTTTAATAGAACTTGTTTAGGTTGTGATGAGCCCGTGTGAGCTTGAAAAAAAATCACTGGAGTTTGTGCTGTAAGGCAAGTTGGGGAGATTGCTGTCGTTTCTCTCTTTCAGTGATTTCTGTTTTATTTTCAGATTGTCTTCTTGCAGTGTGGCAGGTTTGTGGAGTTTCATTCACAACATGGCCATTACTACAGGACAAGAATACCAAAATTTGGTAGAGATTTCTCTTATCACTATCCATCTTGTGACCTGTACTTTGTAGGAGCGAGGTAATGAGCGGATTATTTTGTTTCACTTTTGTTAGCAATGTTCTCCAAGAATGAAATAAACATTAAAATGCTAGAAAAGTTAAAAAATGGAAGAAGTGGCAATTCCTTCCAGATTAATAATGGAGACTGTGAAGAATGGAAAATGTAGGAAAAAATTCAGTTTCTTGTGCTGTTCTAAGGCTTTCTTTTCTTTGATTCTTAAACCAGGTACATCATGTATTTGCAAATTTGTATTAAATATTGCAAGTCAGTGTACTGGTCTAAAAAGTGTTTAGCATCTAGGTAAGGAAAATGAAATAATTCTTTCTATTCTGGTTGGTGTTTTGTTGCTGTAAGGTGTGAGTTAAATCACGTAATTGAGTTTGTGAAAAGACATAGTAAAAATAAAATGAGGTCTTTAGGGTTTCAAACAAAATAAGTAGAAATTCAAGATGTAGCTTAAATCATGGGAAGTTAAAAAGTCTTGAGAAATGAGCTAATGTATCCTTTCACTGGAAAAACAGTAATTGGTAGGATATTGAAGTATAATAAATATGCTTGGTGAACATGCACATTTTTCTCTGTATTTTTAACACTGCAGTACAGATTTATCTTGTTGTAGATTGTGAATTTTGAAATTTGTGTATTTGGCAAAATTAGGCTGTGAATAAGAATCTTTACAATGCCTCGGAACTTAGAGCAGTGCTTTTCAGTATTTGTAAGAGGCAGGAGTAATTCTGGATTTTTATTTTGTAGTTCTGAAGTATACAGGCTAAATCTGGAACAAGGAAGATTTCTGAACTCCCTGCAAACTGAAGCTTCGTAAGTTATCTGTAATGCATGACATCTATCTGTCTTCTTTCCACCAGGTGGAAGCAGACTACTAGCATGCTCACCATCAGTACTATCCCTGAACACTGCCCAAACGCATCGCAGAGTTGAAAGGGAACATATGCTGAGTCTGAGTCTCATTTCATTTTATGTTCTGTAATTTTTTTGTTCCATTTTTTATGTTTAATTGAGTTTTCTTTTGTGGATATTTTAAAATTGCTTAATATGAACTTATAATAGGCAGTATATAACTTGATTTTAAGAACATTTCATTAAAACTTTGCCATTACTGCTCAATTTAGCCATCATATAGAGATCTACCCACAGGATATGTACTTTCCTAGACATGTCTTTGTCCTTCTGCTCTTGGAGTAGCCCAGAGATATTTTTTTTATATCTCTAGCATGTGTCTGATTCTTTTGAAAACTGTACCAGAGCAGGAACTGAGCTTCTTTCATGTGGGGAGATGTAGATGAGAAAACCAGACTTGACTAGATAAAGTTGCTAGTTGGTGGGCAACAGCTGGTGTTCAGTGGGTAGGATAGCTTAATGGACAAAGAAGTATTTGGCAAGGCACAATAATGAACTGAGCAACAGGAAAAAAAAGGGGGAAATTCTGGAGTGGGAGGGATAAGGATGTAGTGTAAAATTTGGATTAGAGAGATGAGGCTTGAAGTTGTGAGAAGGTTTTGAGGTGGGAGAGTTGGATGACTTACAGAATTAGAGGTGGTGAGCTTTGAATAGAAGAAGTTGGAAAGCACTGGTGTAAGTGGTATAGAGAGAAATATTTGTACTTTAGAAGAATTGTTGAAACACGGGGCTCTGAGGTGCCCTGTTGAGAAACAGGATACTTGGGTGAGAGAAAGGAGAACAGACCATTCATCAGACAGAATGTGCTGGAGATGTAAGCTTTAGAACATAAGTAATCGGGAAGATCTTTTGACATAATTAAAAACAGAGAATCATTTAGATTGGAAAAGACCTCTAAGACCATCAAGTCCAGCTATTAACCCAACACTGCCAAGTGCACCACTATACCATGTCCCCAAATGCCACATCTACACATCTTTTAAATACCTCCAGTGATGCCCCTTCCCAGGGTAGCCAGTTCCAATGCCTGGCAACCTTTTCAGTGAAGAAATTTTTCCTAATATCCGATCTAAGCCTCCCCTGGCACAACTTGAGGCCACTTCCTCCTGTCTGTTGTGTTGTTTAAGAATATAGTGAGCAGAGCAATATGGCAAGGCTCGGTGGTATGTGGCGGATATGGGCAGAGAAATGTAGAATCATTCAGGCTGGAGAGAACCTCAGAGCCCAGGCTCCTGCTCAGGGCATGGTCACATGGAATTCAGATGAATTTTCCCAGGGGTGTCTAGAAAACTTCAAAGATGGAAATTTCCAACCCTTTATGGTCAACCCATTCCAGTGCTTAAATTATTCTTACAACTTAGAAATCTTATCTCGGCATCCCTTCAAGTATGGGATGCTGCTATTACGTGGCTGTCTGTCCATCCCTCCAACTTTTGCTTTTCCAGGCTGAGCAATAGTGTACATGATTACAGCAATCTTTTTAGCTATTCATGTGTTAAATTATTCTGAGGTCATTAAACTTGCTCTTTTTTCTGTTTTAGAGAGAGTAATGTCTGTGACATAAATCCTGTACACTTTTTGTTTGCTATGGGGACGGCTGAGGTAAATGTTTGCATTTCTTCTATGAAAAGGGCAGTACTGTTTGTTTCATTTTTATATTAGTTTGCATGCAGATAAGAAGAAATCATAAACCTAATTTGTTAATTTGATTTCATTTGCTATGTTAGATATAGATCTGTTAAGATGACTTTTTAGAGTGTAGTGCAGATAAAATATCTGAGTTACTTGGTTGCTTAGATGCTTGAGATTTTGCAGATGGGAGAGAAAATAATGTTATCTTGTTTTGCAGTGTAGCCATCTGTAGAAATTAGCTAGCATGTGTACCCTATTAATCTTAGGAAAATTAGCATTAATTATTTTGATTCAGATCACATTTTAAAAAATAGAAATGAAATGTGTGCAGCATGTACATAATTATTAGAACAACTCTTGTCAACCTAGGAAATTTTGTTAATTATTCATATACTAAATAATTTATAATTTTATTTAAACATTTTTAGAATACCAGGCATCTGTTGTGTATGCTTGAACCATATTTTCTAAACTGTTTAGGGTAGAGTGGAATGCTGGGATCCTAGAACTAGAAATCGAGTTGGGCTGTTGGACTGTGCTTTAAGCAGTGTGACAGCAGACACAGAGTGAGTAAAGTCTACCTTTTCAAAGTGTGCTCTTTTTTTTCAGAAGTTTTGCTTTTAGAAATCAATCCCACTTTGCATTAAAATGACCCACCCATGGTCTTCTCATTCCTAGTGTGAATAAAAGGTTTTCTTAGTCATAAAGCAGTTCTCTTAGTCATTGATCTGAGTAGTACTGGCTATTTTTCTATACAAACACAAATTGTGAATGTAAACAATGCAGCTTTTTGAAGTAGTATTTCTGAGCGATACCTATAAATTATTTTACAGTAATTATCTTAGCTATTTTTAACATTAAAAAAATTATTTGCAGCCTTTATTGAAGAATGCTTAATTATAATCATTGTGCTTTGCAGGATAGATGGTTTGCCATCTATTTCAGCATTGGCATTTGATGGAGCTTTGAATATGGCTGTTGGAACATCTACTGGACAGGTAGATTTAACTTCATCTACAGTGGTTCTTAGGAGATCCTGTCCTTGCATTTCCCAATCCAAGTCACGCATTGAGTGCAGTTATTGTAATGTATCTATTACTGCAAGTATTTATAAGACTATAAATTATGTATACAGAGTAGCAATAGTCATACTTCAGCTGCAATTTAATTTTGTCAAGTGGTCTTTCTTTTCAGAGCACTCTAGGGACCACTTAAAATCATCATAACCTACATACGATATAACTTCAAATTTGCAGTTTTCTTATGACTTGAGTCAAGTATATGGGGAAGTTACTGCTTTTTGAGACTATCAGTACTATCTCAATGCAACATATGTGGTCTTCCTTATATTGATGGTGGCTAAAGAAGCAGAAGTGATTGTCTTCCAGCTGCTGCTTTTACTGTCTTATCTTGATATGAAGAATCATTTCAGTTTATTTATTCATTGTTGCCATCATATTTATAAAGTGAAGTGTGGGGATTATGTGCTGCCTTCATCAGTATTGTCATGGGTTTAGTAAACTAGCTTATTCAAGAGCAGATATGTGTGTAAGAATTGTGTCAGACAAGTTTTATTGGAGATTGTGTTTTTGATTAAACCAACTGCTAATGTTATTTTTCCCCAAAATTATTGGTATTCACACTTTACAGGGGAATGGTTCAGGGTCTTTGTCAAGTCCCATAGGAAATTTTGGAGATAAAAATACAGGTTTCTGGAATATGGGGACTGTACTCTCTACTTTCCTTAACATAAATTTCACTGAGAGAAAGTGATACTGAATCTGGAAGAGAGTCTGAAAATTTAAATTGTGTAAGAATAGCACAAGAATCTGAAAGTGAAATATTAGTAATTTTGAAATACTAAGAGTCTTGAAAATGGTTCATTTTATTCCATAGAAATGAAAAAGTCTTTAGAAAGATGGTGAGGTCTTAAATTTGGTAATTTTTCTAGATTGAAGCATGCTGAGTTTAAAACACATTGCCAGAATAAACTGACCTCACTTAATAAGTTGTTTTCAGAATTTATTTATGTAAATCCTCTCCATATATTTAAGTAACAAAATCTCAAGTTTAGTTAAATATTTAGTGAAGATCTGGTGGTTGTGACTTCTTCATGATCTTACAATATTATAAATTTAATCTATCTCTTATTTTTCAAGGTTTTATTATATGATCTCCGGTCTAGTAATCCATTAATAGTCAAAGATCACCACTATGGCCTGCCTATTAAATCAATTCAGTTTCAGCATCAGTTGGATTTAATTATCTCTGCAGATTCTCGAATCATAAAAATGTGGAATAAAGATACAGTAAGTGGTTTTAGGTTCTTGCATTCAGATTTTTTTATTTTTTACTTTATTTGGGTTTTTTGTTTGTTTGTTGTTTGGGGGTTTTTGTACAGTTTGAATAAGCTGAAGTTCAGTGTAGGAATTTGAGTTTTTAATGTGTCATAATTTACATACCATTTTGTCCTGTCTGACTACATCAACATCTGGGAAGTTATTCAACAGCCTGTCAGGTATAAAGATATGGTCTTAGGGCATTTTTAGCTGTTTGTACATGTCTGGCCAAGAGGCTTTCAGTAGAAGGATTTAAACATAAAAAGTAGTATCTTAGCCATTGCCCTGGTTTGTATATTTCTCCAAGTGTGCTTGAATACATCCAGTTACTGTTTTTCATTACAGAAAACATGTTCATTTCAATTCCCTGCTCAAAAAAGGGTTAATTTCAAAGGTAGATCAGTTAGTTAATGGCCTGTTAGGTGCTGCTTATTTTCACAGAAACCTATTTGGATACTGAAGCAGATACTATGCCTATATCCTAATAACATTAATGTGTCTTATGCTATATTAATGGATTAAGTTGCAGTAGGCAACGTCTTTATCCCTGCCTTTTGCACCTTTTAAGTGAAATTGAAATCTCTAATTTTCATAACACTTACTTTCAGTATATTATGCTGTCATTTTTCTTATCTTTGGGTCAATGGAGCTTGCACAAAATACGTTATCCCAGAGATTCACACTAATACTGTTGTAACGTGGTTCGGTTTGAGGGGCTATATGTAGTCATTGTATTCCTTCTAAAAAACATGCTCCATGTATGCTTTTCTAACTTTATATTGAAGCATACCAAGAGCAGTTGTAGTAGAGGCTTTTTTTCTGGTTCTTTCAGGCAGTCATTTCAGTATTGTGTTGCTTCATGAACTTTCAGCAGCCTCTTATTTTTTCTGTGAGCACAAGCAGTATTTTGTAAGTTCCTCTGCAGTTAATTTTTATTGTTTGAAAGAGCAAATAAATTATTGATTATTATTTAAAACATCTGCAGGGGCTTCTCTCCATTTTTCCTAGGTATATATATTTCTCTCGTTGAGAATGAAACACTGTAAGGTTTGTCAGGTGGCCTCTGGTGGGAAAAGGGAGGGTTTCTTACTGCTGGAAGGCAAAGATAGCTTTGGACTCTTTCCTAGAGTATGTTCCAGCTGGCTCCACCTCTCCTAGATGCTGGTTCCTGACTATCTCTGGCTGGGAACCAACTGCAGAGGCAGACTTTGGGGTGGAGAGCATATGGCTTTGATACCAGAATAGCCCCATGCTGAGACGTGCCTTGGGGTGGGGAGCACGAGGCTTTTGTCTGCTGAGGCCGGGGTGGAGGAGGACTCTTCTTAATCATCAGGGAGAGACCAGAGGTGGGTGGGGTAACAGCGTGTAACTGGGAGGGAAAGGAAGGGCCCAGAAAGGTAGGTGGGATTGCTGCAGGGAAAGAAAAAAGAGGAACAGGATCAAAATTTGCTCTGTTCCTGTCCTTCATTTAGAACCGTGTAGGCATGTACTCTCATGCTTCAGATTATGTGGCCCAGTTCTCAGAGACTCTTCCTTTGCTGGCTTATAAGAGCACCTGTATTTTGTCTGGGTTTTTCAGACTCTGTTCCAGTTTTTATTATTTTGAAAATGTTGTTTCCTGCTTTTACCTCTTTCTTAAATAACCTTTATAGCTTCAGTTCTGATCTAAGCTAGATATCACTGGATGCTGTACTACTTTTATATGAAGACCTCTTTAATGCTGAGTTTATAAATTATAAATAAAGTGCTGAGCTATAATGCATTTCATGTAGACATTAGCAGGGTGGAAGAACTAAACTCCAAATTCAGATTCCACTCCCAATCCGTTGTTTCAGCCAATCATACTTATAAAAGTAAAATGATTTAAAACTACCACATTCACAGCTGAATAAAGTGAGGGTTACACTGACAGTGTGCCAGGAACTTAAAGACTTTAGCCCCCCCTTTTGTATAAAATAAAGTAAATTGGACACGTATATTTTCAACACACAAGTGTGAGCTGAAAAATTAGAAGTGCCACTATACATTGCTGTATCTTCAATAACCAGTAGGCTGTGCTTCCTTGAAGGAGATTGGATCAG
Source organism: Manacus candei (assembly GCF_025592945.1). Lineage (NCBI taxonomy): Eukaryota > Metazoa > Chordata > Aves > Passeriformes > Pipridae > Manacus > Manacus candei. The sequence continues at coordinate 4,472,554 of NW_026138059.1, forward strand.
AGATAAAATACAATACTGAGTTCCTTGTGTTTTGTTCAGATATCTAATAGCATTTTATTCTTCTGCAAAGTCTGTTCCATCTTCATTTCATCACGTTTCTTAGCTTCTATAATGGCAATTCTTAAATGTTTAGATTTACAGAGTTTAATTATATTGTTTGCAATTCTTTATAATGCATTTTCTTCCTACAATTTCAGGGGAAAATATTTACTTCAATGGAGCCAGAACATGGTATCAATGATGTCTGCCTGTATCCAAATTCAGGTATGTTAAGTATAGTAATGTCTTGTTAAGTTGAAAAGGAAAAACGTGTGTTAAGCCAAGCTGTGATCTTTTTTTCTGTTTAGGTTAGACTTAGGTCTACTTTCCTCCTTATGACAGAGCTAGGAATAAAGGATTACTTGCCTGTTAGTGTCCTTGTTTCCTCTACTTCTGTATTATATCAGAGCCTCTTTGCAGTTAGAAGCTGCTGTGCTGTTAATTGAGTGATTGACCTCTTTTACTCTTTCAAATATCTCAAGTGATTAATTTCATAAGAATAGGAATTTTGGCCTATTGTCTAGACTAAGTCCCAGATGAGTTAGAGCTTGCTTTGTAGAGCTAGGAAAAATCTCTTTACAGCAAGTTTAGAGATTTGATCTTTCCTTGATTTAGATACAGCACTTACTGTGCCCTCCCTTATGTTTAATAACTTGATTTTAAGTGTAGATTGCTAAGTGCATAGATTTGCATTCTTTCTGTGACTGTTTCCAGATTTGTTGCATCTCATAATGTTACGTTTAGAGATCAAAACTGAAGGTCACTTTTAGCCAAGGTTTCCGGGACCTATCTTACAAGTAAAAATATTTTGCAAAGTGGTGGTTGTATGTGCATGTGTGCTTTGGTCGTACTTCAGATTGTAACTGGCCTTAATTTTCTTGCTCAATCTGAGTTGCTTTAGTTCTTAACTACTGTGTGACATGTACTTCCTTTTTAGAAAGCAGAACTGAAAAAGATGAAATAAGTTAGGACCACTAGGATGGCACAGAGCAAAATTCTTGAAACAGAGAATGCCTGTATTGCAAACTCTGCTATTATCCTAATTTTAGAGAGAGGTAGCAGTGAAGACAGAGCGACTTGGACTTTGATTCATACTAGCAGCTCAAATTTAAGATTGTAGATAAGTGAGTTTGAGATTTCTAACAAGTTAAAACTTATCTTTGTCTTTTCTGCCAACTTCAGTTAAGAATGTGTTGGGTGGTTTGTTTTTTTTTGGTTGGTTGGGTTTTTTTGGTTTTGTTTTTTGTTTGTTTGTTTGCATTTTTTATTTTTTTTTTTGGTAAGATGAGCACTTAAATACTGATCCTTGATGAGATGGTGGGAATTTTTGACCTTATGGAGCAGGGTACAAGTTGTGTGACCTGGTTGTATGTATGAGTTCATGTGACTGTATTTGAGAATAACTGTGTGGTAACAGGGTGGACTGTGCAACATGGACATAGACAAACCTGATCCCTCATCCATGGTGGCTACAGAGAGAGGTCATTGCAGGAACTTATCATCATCAGTTCACCCAGGTTTCACCTTCAATGACCTTATTGGTTTGATACAAAAGAGAACCCAGGAGCAAATTATCCATGCAGCATTGATGATGCAGAGCTCATCACAGGGAGTGAAACAGAAATAAGTTATTTGACAATGTAAAATCTTAGTGTAATTTAGGTTGGAAGGTACCTCTGGGAGTTGTGTATTTCCTACTCCAAGTGGAGCCAACTTAAAGTTAGATCCAGCTTTGAAGTCTGTCAGGTTGCTCAGGTCATAACCAGTCAAGTTTGAATATGTCAAGGATGGGCATTACCTCTGTGGTATGTGGACATGCCTCGTGTGCTTTTGCAGAAATGATTTTCGTGAGACTGCAGGAAGAATCTTGTAGTACAAACAGTTGAATGCACATATCTCCCTAATGTAACTATTGGACATTGCTTTTCATGTGTCTGTGATCTAGATCTGGATTGTGCATTTCAGTCCTGTGTCCCACATCTCCTCCTTAACAAAGTTCTGCTTTTCTTACTGTTCCTTCGTCAACCATGTCTGTAGGGGGACTGGTTGATGGCTTTTTGTAAGAACTGTCATGGGATGAAAACTAGGTTGTATTTTATAGTCATATGGAGACAGAGGGAAAAAAACTAGAACATGTTGCAGTGGAAATTGGGAGATTTAAGCTAAGGGGTGGTACTTTGCATGTTTGTCATAAATACTGTTGGACTAGAATTTAAGATGCTTAGAGCCACCTCATACTCATTCAGAATTTAAAGAATAATAATGATTGAACATCTGAAAATGAGGAAATACTTTCAGTAAGATGAGCTTACAGTTGTGGAAAGTTGGAAATATAACATGATTTCAGTGTCAGTATGGCTTTGGCTCAGTGGTCTTATTGGTGCCCCAGCATTCTCAGAGCGCTAGTGAATGCATGGCACAGGAAACCTAGGAAATCTTTGCCTAACTTGTGTTTTAACTCTTCATGTGACACTGCTACTCAGAAAGCCCAAACCCCAGTCTCACCCTTATGACAGTTCTAACACTTCATTGTCACAATTATAAAAAAAAATTAAGAAAAAGTGAAACTACATTGCAACATAAACCATTCTGAATTCTTTCTGAAACAATGAGTACATCAGTGGACAAAGGAACTGTTACAGGTGTTTATCTGGACTTCTGTAAGGCTTTTGACACAGTCCTCCACAGATCGGAAAGACATGGATTTGATGGGCAGACTGTTCAGGGGATGAGGGGTTGGTTGGATACTCTCATCCAGAAGGTGTAGTGGTGAACAGCTCAATGTCCAGATGAGATCAGTGACAAGTGGTGTCCTTTAGGGGTCCGTGTTGGGACCAGTGTTCTGTAATATCTTCATCAGTGACACAGACAGTGGGATCGAGTGCACCCTCAACAGATTTGAGTGCTGCTTTTGACACACCTGAAGGATAGGAGGCCATCCAAGAGGACCTGGACAAGCTCGAGAATTGGGCCTTTGGGAACCTGAGGCAGTTTAATAAGTCCAAGTTTAATGTGCTGCACTTGGGTCGGAGAAACGCCTCGTATCAGTAGAGGCTGGGGGATGAATGGATCAAGAGCAGCCCTGCTGAGAAGGACCTGGGGGTGCTGGTGGATGAGAGGCTGGACATGAGCTGGCAATATGTGCTTGCAGCCCAGATAGCCAAACTTGTCCTGGGCTGCATCAAAAGCAGTGTGGGCAGCAGTGTTTCTGCCCTTCTACTCTGCTGTGGTGAGACCCCACGTAGGGTCCTCAGCACAGGAAGGACATGGACCTGTTGCAGTGAGTTCAGAGGCCACAGAAACAATCAGAGGACCGCAGCACTTCTCCTGTGAAGAAGACAGGCTGAGAGAGTAGAGAGTTGGTGTTGTTCTGCCTGGAGAAGAGAAGGCTCTGTGGAGACTTTATTGTGGCCTTTCAGTATTCAAAAGGGGCTTATAATAAAGATGGGGACAAACTTTTTAGCAGGGCCTGTTACACTATGATAAATGGTTTTAAACTAAAAGGGAGAAGATTTAGACTAGATATAAGGAAGAAATTCTTTATAATGAGGGTGGTGAATCACTGGCAGAGGTTGCCCAGAGAGGTGGTGGATGCCCCATTCCTTGAAACTTTCAAGGTCAGGTTGGATGGCGCTCTGAGCAACCTGATCTAGCTGAAGATGTCCGTGCTTGTTGCAGGGAGGAATTGGACTACATGACCTTTAAAGGTCCTTTCCAAACCAAACTGTTCTATCAAGTATGGTAAACTGTAGATCAGTATACTGTGAATTATTCTTTTTTTGGTGGGAGTTTCGTTGTAGTTGTGTTTTTTTAACTAAACTGTTTTACCAACCAGCTTCCATATTATTACCTTTCCCAGGGAGCAAACCCTTGTGTATATTTGACCAAACTACATGATGACAAACTTTAGTGGATCTTTTAATAGTGTTGAATATCTTTCTCTGATCACACATGCACAGAATGGGGCTAGGGGAAAAAAGATTTACCACTTACTGAGTGGCCTTTAGTCAACTTCATTTAAGTTGCAGAATATAAATAAAATGTGACGGCATCTTCAGTTTGTAGAAGACTGTGCCTCATTTGTTTCAATTCCAAAGTCTGGTTTTGTCCTCCTTTAATTATTGGTGGAAGACTTTCAAAGAGGAGGCTTTCCCTTTACTGTCATCTTTGAAGCACCTGCAGAATTAATTTCTGTCTTTATTTCTAGTGATTCATATTCAGTCATTGGAGTAATGCTTTGTCTCATGAAATAGTAGTGAGCATGCTGTTAAGGGAGCATGTAACCTGTATATATACACTATACTATTGTACTCTGTGTATATGTATTTATATATGCTATAAATTCTTGCCTTTTCCTTAAATTGCCTGCAAACCTTTCCAGATATAGCTTTAGCCTCACTTTGCTGACTAAGCTTTCACAAATATCTTGATTTGCCAGGAAAGCAAGACCCCTTTTTTCTGACATTTTAAGTCCAGCTGCATTGTGTATTTATAATAAAAGGATTAGGTAGGAAGGATTACTCCACCCATGTTAATTGCATTCCTCTAGTTGGGTGTAAATTATATTTCTACCTCTGGGTGTGTAGTAATTGACCCAATTATTCATAGTCTCAGTGGCATATGTTACAGTTCTTTCAGATGAGAATGTTATCTAATTTGATGACTCTTCTTCATATTCAGTCTCTTGTATTACCTGGTGATCAGCTTGGAAAGATCTTCATTGGAAAGACAAAATTGAGATAAACATAAAAGTGTATGCCAAATATACTTATTACACTTTTATGTAGAAGGAAACTGAGGGTATTTCTGATTTGGAATTGACATGAAATCTTGTAGTAATAGGAGATTTTCCACAGATTTTAATATTTCTACAGTAGTTTTTTTTATATTCAAATTTATATTATTTTATATTCAGTACTTAAAACCCTTATTCACGGTGTTTCTTGGGTATATTCAAAGATATTTCAAATTTTACATTTGTCCTAGTTGGCTAATATCAGTAATATTACTGCTTTTGAAGCCACAGTATCCTGTCTCTCATTTTGTGTTGAGAAGGTGCTGTTGCCTTGATTTCCCAAGATGAAATATGAATGAAGGTGTAAACCATGTTGTGATTTATGGTTTTGTTTAGACTGTGGGTGTATGTTTAAAAATAAAACAAAACCCCCAAACCCTCATGTATTAGTAATGCAAGTTTATGCCTAAGGTAGGTTTTAAGTGCAATACTAACTGGGTTTGCTCTAAACATTATTATGGAGTGAACTGTTTAAAATTGTTATGAAAATTGGCAGCCCACATTTGTCAGGGCTTAGTGTTGCTTGAAGTGGTGCTGAACAGTTAAGACAGAGGACGAAGGGGAATGAATATGTTGGAAATGAAGCTTTGTTGGTTATGCTGCTATCAGACATTTCTTTCCATGATGTTTGATGCAACAATTCATTATAGATCTCAACTAATGTTCCATTGCAGGCCAAGAATATGTATTGTATTAGCTTTTTTTTTAAAAAAAAAGTAGTGTTATCCTTTTATGACCAATATTTTTAAATGTGGAAATCTCTTTTTAGGAATGCTAATGACTGCCAATGAAGCCCCTAAAATGAATATCTATTATATACCAGTAAGTAATACAAATTGTTGCTGATATTGCTCTTTAAAGACACAGTTGTTTGGTGCCATTTAGGTATTTTTGTTGAAAAATTACTTCGGCAAATTCACATCTACATTCTCTGACCTGTCACGATAAAATAAATTTAAGTTAACATAATTTATTAATGTAACATATTGATTTGCTTAAAAAGCAGCCTGTAATTTGCCTTTTGCAACCAGTTCCAAAACTGACTAGTGACCACAAAAAATTCTGGTGGAGCTTTACTGGAAAAAGTAGGGGTTTTGATAGCTGATTAGAAAAGAACTCCTAAATAGGAACTATGTTTTCCAAAATAATAATTTTGCTTTTTTGTGAAGTATTTCATTAGTGTCTTTAATATGTGGTATATACTGACACAGTCATAGCAGTAAATATTCTCTCTTCTGACAAAGAAATGCTATTGTGTGGCTTCAAGTATTGCTCTTGGCTGTAGCTTCTGGTCAATGCCCTACTTCATTTGCAGCTTTTCACTGGATAAGCTCTTCACTTGAAAGGCTTAACTGTAGCTTTACCTATATATTATATCTCTGCAGATTGGGTTTAGGGAGACTTAACAGCAAGCCTTCTGGTGTTAGGGGATGGTACAGAAAATTACACCTGTGTTTCCCTCTTGGTTTAGTTTCTACAGTGCATTCTCTAGGGGGTTTTTTGTCCTGGTAGAAGATAAATAATAGCATACCTATATAAATGTTACACAGAGAATAACTGACCAGACTCTAAAAATACGTACACTTCTTCTTAAGTAATTTTTGCATTCTGGACAAACTGTAAAATTTATTAATATTGAAATATACATTTAACTGCATTTTAAATTAGCCAAAAAGTCTTCATTCAGATAATTGGTTTAAAATTAATCTAAATATTATTTTCTTTAGTTCGTGTCTGGTTTGTCCTTTCGCCACCTCCACCATGTATGATCTTTCTTACATTTAAGATGGAGATTCATCAGTTTACACTTCTCCTTGTACAATAAACACTATATACCTGTTGTATATTCATGTCCAAACACAACAGTATACCCCTCTAAACAATTCTACAGTCTGGTTATATTTACTTATATTATTAGATTTTTGCATTTAAAAAAAGGTAAAACTTTATACATGAGTTCAGTGTGTGTCATTTATGTCAGGTTGTCCTTTGGATGTAAATTACCTATTTCTCTAATTCATCTCTAACCAACTTACATATTGTAAACTGTTATCCAAAGGTGTTCCATGCTTTGGATAACAAAGGGGGACAAGAAGTATTTATGACAAAGTATTAGCTGTTGTTAGAAGCTGAACACTTTATTTGCTTGACCCTTTGTAAGATTGAGAGTAGCTCTCCAAGCATTTTTTTAATCTATCGTTACTTTAATTAATGGATTAGGGAAGACAAACTCCCATATTTTCAAAGTCTGAATTTTTAAAACTAGAATGGACTAGTTACTCAGTTTAAGTAATTCAGATGGAAAAAGCATTCCTTCTGTCACTAAAGGTAAGGTTCAACTTCTCTCCGAAAATTGTGCACTGAGGTTTTTTTTAAATGCAGGTGTGAATGATACATGAACTCAACAGCTATAGTACATTAGAGGTACATATCCAACTGCACCAAAAACTTATTTCATTGTCTTGATTGTCACCACTGATGAACGTTTGTTAGAACTTGTTCAAGCTAGTATTATTTTGAGCATTTTTGTACATATTGTAAATCAAAAAGAAAAATACTTATTTTTTGCTCTCAAAAATCTCACTCTCGTAGAATCCTCCATGAATACTGAATTCATGTTTCTGGAGTCAGACAAGTAGTTTTTAGCTAAAAAATAAAAGCATTCCGTGATCTCAGGTCATACTGAGAGACGTTATTGCAAACATGAATACTGACTAATACTATCTAGTATTTTTGCAGCATGCAGGCTATTACAATGAAGATTATCATAAATCTGTCCTTAAACCATCCTCCTTTGTCACCATTCTCTGTTTATTGGTACCTGAGTCTGCCTAAACTTGTTTGGATCATACCTTTTCATCAGTTTTACATTCACAGTGACACATGAGTATACAAATGGACCCAAATGATGAATATTAAAGCATAAATCCAAATAGGAGTTCATTTCTGTAATATTGTTGTGTACGAGAAAATTTAAAATTTCATTCAAAAGCTGCTGTCCAGATTAAATTTCGGTTTTGGATAAGCTAAACTTCTCCAGTTTGTGTCAATGGCTTTGAGTTTGAAGGGTGCTAAAGATATCTTAAATACTGTCATGACTTTCTTAGTTGACAATCTGTAGTTCATTTCAAAATATTTAATACTTATTTTAGAAAATAGAAAAGTTAAATGTAGCGAGAAGGAGTTACTTTGAAATAGAGACAGAAATCTCACACTCTAGTCTGACTTTTTTACCCTGTCTGCATTTTTACAGGCAAGACTGAAGGGGCTGGCATAGACAGTGCTGTATAATTGAAGGGTTTTTTACTGCATTTCCTAAAAATCAAGTATGTAGCTTTCTAAATTTGTTTTTGTTGGCAGTTTTGGGTTTTTTTAATCTTCCTTTTAAATTAAGAAAATATAAAATGGGGCAGTTGTGTCAGCCTTAAACTGCTCCAGGGCATTTGTTATTAAGGAAAGCTCAATGTTATTAACATGTTCATGTTACAGTTTTATTCCTTGATCTTTTGGGCTAGTTATTTGAGCTGAGAGATGCACACCTGTCCTTTCTGTGTCAGTAGATTATTAATACATGGGGTTTTTTCCATCCTTGGAACACTTAGTAATTTCCCTGCACTGCCAAGATGAGTTTAGTTGAATGGGTCTTTGGAGCAAAACTTTAAAGAACCTGATCTCTTTTCATGGTCTCATTTTCTGGCCTTTTCTAAGAACTAGGATTCACATTTTTTTCAACGAGTAACTTAATTTTCTATTTGTTTGTTTATTTTGAGATAGACATGTATACAGTTAAAACTGTGTCCTCTGCCTTTGAGATGGTGACAAGAATTAAGTTATAAGTCTTCTTGAATTCCACAACAGAATAAATACCTGGGGGAAATGTTACTATTGTAAAGGACAGTTGTGTTTCTTGGAAGTACTTCTGTGTAAATAAAATCCATTTAATTGCCCTAACCCCTCATTGCTCTGTAGTGCTAGTAATTATTCTCTTGTTTTAAATCTTCACTGGAACAGCTACAAGGAGTTGCCATGGCTCTATGGTCAAGGAGGATACTTAAAATCACAAATGCGTGGTGATGTGCTCTGTGTAAGAAAAATTCATATGGGTGCAGGCAGACCCAGCATCCTCTGTCCTTGACTGAAGTTGGCCAGACAGTGTAGGACTAATATACCCTGCCTCTCAGCAGGTTTTATTAGTGTGGGCACAGTGCTGTACTAACACAGCTACATGACTGCTGAACTAGAGCTGGCTTGTGTCCTGCCAGCTTGGAGTACGGTCTGACTGAGCTCATGTCTGACTGAATTATATGTGTGCATGTGCCCATTCTCTCCATTGTTAATGCCAAGGCTGCATTTCCATTTCAAAACCAAAAAATTACTCTCTTGAACTTCAGGATTATAAAAGATTTGACAATGGGTATCATAATATTGTCTGTAAGTGAAATCACATCAGCTTTTCCTGAAGAATTTCCATCAAGGTAGATATGACAGTTAAGACTAGGAATGTCTGAGAACACTATGCAATTCTTGTAAAAAATCACTGCAGTTGTTTCTTTTGTGTGCAAAACTTTTAGTAGAGGAAATAGAAGGTAATTTTTTTGTTTACTAGAAAGGACAGTTGCTTTTAAATGGTAAGAAGATACCTTACATAGCTACACAGTGCAGAGAGTGAGCAAAAGCCAAATTGAATCTGACCGTTAAAATGAAATGTTTGTTTTACATAGGTAACATCTTGAGTGGCTTACCTTAGAGACTTTGTTTTGTTTTATATTTTGGGCTTTAATGAGGGCAAGTGCCTCTGACTGGAATTGGGCTGTTTGCCAATAGTTTAATAGCTAACTTGCAGTTTATGCAAACATTTGGAACCTACTTCATGCCAGCTGGCTTCCTGGTACATCACTTTGATGTGTGCCTTGGGAAGGTTGAAATGAAAGTTGTGTGTGCCTTGGGATAGTTTTTAGACTACTGACTCAGAAACATAAGTTGAGTCAATAGTGCAACCTCGTCCTGGCCAAAGAAGTGAAGAGAGGCAGAAGTTCCACTGACATATGGTGGTCCACTGGCCTGGGATCTAAGATGAGTCAGATTCTCTTTAGTTAGGGCTGTCAGCTTCCATGACATATAATGTTCTCTTTTCAGGTTGTACAGAAACCCCCCTACATGTCAGCTCCTGGATGCTCTGGGTGGAAAACAAGGGGCATAGATGTTTCTCTGAGTGTTTACTACTGGTTACATGAACGTGTCTGATCTTAGCACAGACATTGCAAATCAGTTCTGTCTCCTTTATTGGACTTGAAACTTTGGGCTACATTCTGAAACTGAAACTTGCTCTATTCATTAGCCTGTTAAAAGAAGAGAGCAATTAAGCATGTAATTAATTGAGTGTAATATTCTGTGTTCTAGATTTTTTTTGCTTTCCTGCAGTCTTGGCAGAACATTCCCTGTTGAGGCTAGAAGCAATGTACTTTTGGTGGAGCGAAGATATTAAGCTCTTTAAGAAAAAATAAATCCTGGAGCATCTCTGGCTTCTCTTCAGGTGTTTTTGGAAAATCATTTGATACCCCAGCACTCTTATAGTTCAGGGCTGCAGGAGTTATAAACTGGAAATGTTTCAAGAGCAGTATTTCTTGTCTACTCAATGATTGAGTTTCTACAAGAGTATAAGGTGGTATACCATACCCCCTTTGAATATATGGATCTCTTTATGGCTGGAAATATTATTAATTTTGTCCTCTTCAAATTGGGTGTCTTTTCAGTTAAACCAACTATTCCTGGTACTTCTTTCCTTTCATACATGATATTTCAACTAATTTTGTTTTTCTTTTTTTTTTTTAGATACTCTTCTAACCTGATTTAATTACTCTTTATCACCATCTTTGTTTTGAATATGCTTTAAAAATACTTATTCTTAAAAAAATATAGATTTTTCCTTAGATTTAAGAAAAAAAAAGTTTTAGAAAACCTTAGAAAAACTAGTTTTTCCTTAGTAATTAACCCTGAAATAGCATAATCACAGATTAAGGCAACAACTTCTACTAGCTTATATGTTCTCATTTAATGCACTGGATATTTGATGACACAAATCGGTAGAGGGAACTTGTGCTAAAGGAAATGTAAGCAAAGGCAGTTTCTTAGTACCTTAGTTCATCCCCTTTATTTCTTTCTTGATAATAGGTTGGAATAGTTTTGGAATGTAAATTAAGGGTGGACATGCTTTGGTTCAGTTGCGGGAGTCCAAAGTTATCTGCTTCTAACCCTGTTTGTGGCTGAATTGACCAGAGTTGTGTTCAGCTCACTCACAGACAGAAAAAGCATTTACCTGAAATGGATTAGTAGTTTCTGTCATTCTGCTGACAGAATGTTCTCAGTGGTACAAGAGGTTATGACCATCAGATATCGATCTTTACAGTCTTGTCATTTTTCACGTTAAAAGATGTGGGAGGTTTCTCATGTGTTGTACTCTCCACACTTACCTCTATGGTCGTAGCCTTTCAGAATAGTTTTATCACTCTAAGACTTATGTTCTCATCCTTTCATTATTTTAGGATCTACTGATTGTCTTTTTTTCTCTTTTGGGTCCTTATATGATAGGAATAAAAATAGTGAAAAACACCTATCCAAATCTTGTATTTATGCCCTTAAGACAATGTTCTGTGTAGTCAACTACCATTCAGATGGTTTGTGGGTGCTGTTAGAGTTACAGTGAGAGATCTTCTGAACTGACTTTTTGCTTCTGCATGGTAAAAGCTATGAAGGAAATGATGCAATTCTTTTTATATTTGTGTCTGGCATTTTGACACCAATAGAACAGATTTAGACTAGAGATACTAGAGTATGAGATTTTGATTTCTTTTAGGATGTTTTTGTGTCTTCTGAATGGCAGTATTGGGTCATTCTGCATTAGTGCTGCCTCAGATGTCTTGAAGATAGTATGTTGAGGCTCTGTTTTCTAGAAGACAGTTGTCAGAAGGCAGTTGTTCATCTCCTTCAGTACAGCCCTTACCTAAGAAGTTTTAGGTAAAGTGCTAAGCAGCAATGAAACTGGTTTGTGCTAAGAGATCTTTTCTATCCTGAAACAAAATATAGTGTAGAAGAACTTTTCATTCCCTGGGGGGAAAAAATATTGTAAAATAAAAATATGGTAGTTATGACGTAGAATGGAAAATGTTGGTCTTAACCTTAGTTTGCTCATTTTGAGAACTGAAATGACTGGAAAGCAGGGTTGTTATGAAGCAATGTATTACAATTGTGCTTTGGGGCTGCCAAGTGTCAAAATAAGAAACTTCCATTAATAAAGAGACACTTGAGGACATCTTTGGCCTCTGAGCTAATTATGAGTTTTGATATATCTGTCTTGTAGAACTGTGTTTTTCATCCAGAACAGTCTCATCCTTCACACAGAAAATCGTGCAAACAGTATAAAAAGAACGTCTGTTGAATGATACATTACCTATTTCACAGTATTTACAAGCATAGGAAAAAAGTTGTTTATCTTCGCAAGCAGAAATGCGAGCTTCCTTCTTTTAACCTAAACACTTTCAAACTGAAAAATAACATGCTGGACTTATTCCCAACAGAGGATATCCTCCATTTCCCATGTGCTGGCTGAGACACACTTATCACATGTATATAGAAGGAAAACACCAATGTGCAGTAATCCAGAAACAATTTTTGGTCTTCCTGTGAAACTTGTTTTAGATGTTTTTTGGTGCTGATGATATAGTAGTTCAACATCATGTATAGACTGTGAAAGTGTATGAACTCTGTTCAGTGCTGTTGTGGCTGATAGCACTTCTTCATTATTTTTTGAAGAGACACCAGCTGCTGACTGTTAAGTCCATACTTTCTTATAGCTTACATCATACCCTTCACAGAGCACAGAAGAAAACTCTTAAAAGCAGAAGTATGGAATTATATCAGGTTATTGCTCTGACGGTTGATAGAAGACTTACATGTTTTTTAGTGTTGTGATTGTTTCTTGAGCAATTGGTAGTAATGGATCCTCTGTTCTGTTTTAAGAAACAGATTTTGAGGGGGGAGTGCGCTCCTCTTTTTTAAGCCTCAATTATCTGAAAGATACTTTATTTCTTAAGCTGCCCTGTTCTTTCCTGGGGGCCATCTATTTGCTTGATTTCTGAAAATTTAGAGGTGCAGCTGCCTAGCTTCAGTCAGTGAAGAGAGAAGCAGTCACAGATAATGAAAAGATGTAGTTGCTAAAGGAAGTTTTGTACTGTACTATGGTCTATTAGCATGTAATAAAAACTAGTGTCTTTATTAGCTTTCGAATCAGAAAAGGCAAAGCATGTGAGAATTTTCTCTGTGATAATTTCAACTAAGTCTTTATTATATTTGAAAGCAGAGGGTTATCTATATTGTCATCTTCTGTGCTGTACTCAGTAGTGAACCAAATGTGTTATGACTGTTTTATGCAGAAATAGTAAGCTTTATGAAGACTCAAGATTTCTATCACAGAAACCTGAGAGGTAAATAAAACATGTGAAAGCTTTCAAATATTTATTTGAAATATGTTTCCTACTCAAAATTATTTCATAAGCTATATAAAGTTTCTTCTCTCTAGCATTATGCTCTTTAAAGAGGTTGGTTTATGCTGAGCTTATCTTCGTTATCTGTCTGGAGCAGTTGCATGTTCCCAACAGGTAGTTCATTTTCCTTCCTTTTGTGTTTGTCTGGCATTAGTTGTATAAACTCGCAGAGAAGTCTTCCTTCCAGGTTTGCAAAAAGCAATTAAGCTGCAATGGCAGGGAGTTAGTAGAAGCCCACACATTCCTAGATTTCCAGTAGTTTGTCAGTTAGGTAAGGTAGGCATACAGCTGGATTTGCCATTACCATTACATTTGTAGTGTCCCTCAGATTTACCTAAAATATGGGTCATAATGAAGTACAGTACAGTCATTTAAACAAAACTTGAAGATAACTTATGCTGTAACATTCCTTGGCATCTGGCTTATGCTATAAAATCCCTCTTCCCAGCCACTTAAAAACATGAGAGGCAAGATCCCACACAATGTGACAGTGGAGGAATTTTCCTGTCCCAGTGGAGAAATGGAGAAGGAGACTTGCTGAGACTTTACATTTCTGGCTTATTTTTGGTGGTTCTTACTTGTTAATTTAGTTTGCCATCAGAGGCTATTGTATATATACTGAAATTAATGCATGTGTTATTCTCATCTCTGTTAGTAGTGGAAGTTTTATCCATTTATGGCCTCTGCCCTTAATATTGCAAGAAATGCCATTATGGTTTGAGAAACAAATTTCTGAAAGTATTGGAGCAGTTAGAAGCTGTTCTTTCCTTGTTTAAAAGAAAGGCCAAGGCAGTTATAAAGTTTCCCACTTTTCTGTCCCCCCTGCAGTCACAATTGTAAATGCAAGGGGAGAGCTTTGTGAGGAATTTATTCTTTGAAGAGTATCGTGATCAGGTGGGGTGTTTTTGTTAGCACTTAATCAGATGTGGTGGGGAATGGGAGGTGTGGATGGCCAAAGTAAAATGTGGTTCCTGCCTTCTGTTGTCAGCAAGGCCAATCAGCTGATCATACCTGATCTGCACCTTTTCCTTTTTTTTTTCCCATAGATAAAGAAACAGATGGTCAGCAAATGTTCATTGGTAAATAAAACCTGTGATGTGAGTCTCAGCTGAACTTATTTGCACAGTATTTAAGTAATTTACCTAACTGTGTCTATTTTTACAGCAGATATGCTATAGAAGCTGCTGTATTAGAATAAGAACAGACTTTCTGGAACTTTTGATTAATTTCTAGCTGATATTTTTGGGAAAGTGCTTAAAGCAGGTCATGCTTGTAACATGTGCTTTGAGAAGCCACTCTCCTTTTACCTTTTGAACTTCATTTGATTAGTTGACTTCATGTGAAAATAACGGGTTCTTGTACTTCAAGTTTCAATCTGTTTTTCTGACCTCAAATTCTCAACTCCAATTGTCTAAAGATCTAAAATTTGCAGGGAGTCCAATAAATGAAAGATCCTTAGCAATACTGATGAAGTGTTCGGTTTATATATGTCAGAACATGATAGGGACATTGGTGAAAGCATCAGACTTCTTACTCTTAAGGCCACAGCTGGTATGTCACATATGACTTGAGAAGTGTCCCTTTTTTGTCCTGTCTTGTGAGGAAAAGAGCTATTTTGGTAATCTTCTTTACAATTTTAAGGAGTGACTTTATTTGCTGAGAAATTATTTGCTGTTTCTGTCTTGAGGGTGCTTTTTCCCAACATTATTAGAACTGGACCATTGTCTCCTTTGAAAGATGGTTACTTCAGCAAGAACATTCACAGTTAGAGCAGACTTGTGACTGGTTAACTGACTGTGATACCTGTCAGATCAGAGTATGTGAGATTTAAAAAAAAAAAAAACCCCGCCACTATAAAGTTAAACTGCTTGAATTAGAAAAAGAGGTACTTACTATCTGATAACTACGAGGGCAGAAAGATTTAGTATCTCATTCCTAGAAGATGCATGCAAGTTCCTGCAGCAGTTTTTATTTAACACTGGGAAGATCTTAAAAGCAACATTTCCTTTAACATGCTCTCTAAGGAGTAAAACTTCCAAATAGTTGATTTGGCAGCTTCCATAGTGCAGTGAAAGGTAGGAAAACCAACTACTCAACCACTCTGATTAATGAATCTGCCAAAAATGTCTGGATGTGCTGGAGTTAGGATGAGAGAAAGAGCCAATTCATTGTATAGTTCAGTGAAATTTATGAGTATGTGGGCTTAAAACCAACTGCAGTGCTGTTGTCAGCAGTATGCCGAAAAGAATGAATGTGCTCTTTAATCTCCTTTGGTCATACCTGTGAGCTACTTGATGTCTGTAAAAGCACCAAATCTATACCATATGATGTAGGGTGATTGAAAGCATGAAATGATGAAAAATATATGGGAGATTAGTTTGGAGTTTATTCCTCAAACCAATTTAATTTGTAGAATTAAAGAATTTTATTCAGTACATTAAATAGAATTACTCATGAGATTAACAGGGCATAATTGGAGTTGATTGTAGAGCATTCGCAGGAAGAAAGAAGATTACAAAAGAATGGCACAATTCAAAATGACAAATTGTTTGGAGCACATTGGTTGCTAAGATAAATGCTGTATATGGAAACGTAGTGGATAGAAACATAACAAAATAATGTGATCCCAAGGCTCCTTCTAACAAGAACTGATCTCCTGGGCTCCCTGAAGATCTTGGGCTGCGTATGATTGAAGGTCAAAAGCATAGAAACAAGGACAAAGAGCTGCAGCTTTTCATGTCTGCAAAGTAGAAATAATCCATCTGTTTTTGAGAGTTACCAATTGCAATTGATTTAATGTTAACTCTTAATAGGGTGCAACGAGGCATTCTTTGTTCTCTTGACTTTTCAGTGCATCTAGATGGAAACTTTTCAAAGTTACTACCTATTGAGATCTGTCGTAAAATTAGAGAACAAAACATTGAAAACAGTACTCTTAAAATTAATAGTAATTAATAATTCATGTAATTGCATTAATTAAACTTGGCTATACAATTAGGGAGCTAATTATGTTTAAAATGCAATTGTACATTTCAATCACTGCCCACACCCTGGGGATCACTTTTTTTTTACCCCCTCCCTCATTAGACCTTCTGTAATCTCCTTCCCCTGTTAAATGGAGTGTTTGAAGCTGTGAATATGTATGCATAGATGTGCATTTGCTTTCTTCAGCAGACGTGCCCTGTTAAGGCTTTAAAATGCTTTATAATGTGTCGTTTCATAAAAAAAAATAATTTAGATTTTATTATTATTATTTGTCTTGCCAAAGAATTATTTTTGTCTCCTATATGTAAATATGTATGTGAAGTCATCGAGTCATATGTATAAAATATATTTAATTTAAAGAAATGATAGTCTAGGAAATAAGTGCTTTAAGTTTCATTTTTGGTTTAGTTTTTTAGTGGGAACAGAGAAATGTGAGGAGCTTCCTTGTATCATGGAGTCATATCTTATCACAGACAGTCAGACTTTATAATCTTTTCCTTGAATATTTGAGATTTATCTGTAAACTAGTTGTTAGTTGTTTCCCATTATCTCCACTTAAAAGGCTGGTCAAGAGTTGCTTTCCTCTGATGCTTAGCTAACCTCTAATTTACAGTGTCACTGTGATAACTTTGTATGTATTTATTCTTGTGCAGGCGTTACTGTCTCAGAAATCCTTCTTGCAGACCTTCACTGTACTTGCTACACTTCATATTCACGTATACTGGGGTTATACAAAAGGTCTCCACTCAGTCATTAATAATTTTACACAATACGCTGTACCTGTTGAAGGCCTTAAAAATGTGCTATTTTTGTTGTAATTACCATTATTCAAATAGTGTGGCAGTCAATGATTTAATTAGTACATTTTTGCTACCTGGTAATGGTCTTAGTCTAACTTAAAATCTATAGAAGGTACCACAATAAACAGTTGGAAGATTTTTGAAAGAAGGTTTTACATCTAAAATACAAAAGAGCAGTGATATGATGTATTTTCATGTTTTTTTGTTACTAACTGTATAACTATGGTATGGGATGATACGGTGTTAGAGAGTTAATTTTTGTGAAACTGAAGTTTCTGTGAAAGTGTGTGTTGCTGTCTTGTACAGCCATGGCAGATAATACTTCTGCTTTCCGAACCTCTGGAACTGTTTGGTTGAGTGATGTCCACATACATTAAGTTAGTCTTCTAGAGGAAATTGAGACAGTCTAAACTTTTCAAATTCTAGTGAATTATTTTCAAATCTGATTAATGCTGTCTGTGAACATTTTGCATATTTTTGATTGCTAAAATACATCAATGAAGACTGGGAGGGATTTTGGCTGTTTGAGTCTTAATATATTTCAACATCTTGTTTATTGCTGAAGAGTTTGTCATTGCCTTTTGTGAAATCTTCCAGGGACTTACTATTTAACATCCTACAAAATAGAACCTGTCTTTACTCCCTGAGAAGAAAAGAGCAACTGTTCAGTTCAATCCTGTAGAATTGGTCTCAGAAACCTTCAAACAGATACTTAATGATACTCGTTATTTGATTTAAATCTCTTGACATCTGACTGGAAGCTTCTACACATCCTGGGCTTCTTTTAAATTGTTGAGCATGTTTAGTACTGGTTGGGATTAGGGCAGTTTTTCTATGGCTCTAGAAGCTCTGCAGAGCTGGCTGTAAAATTGTCGAGTGGCATTTTAAAGTGTACAAGTGCTGTCTGGCATTCCAGAGTGAAGATAAGGGACATCTGTCATAAGACTGGGAATATAATACCTATGCTGTCATAGAGTTCAATAATTTCAGGGGAATTACAGACCAATGACAAGATGATATTTTCTACAGAAGTGCTCAGGAATTAGGCATGGCCATAAGAACATTACTGTACCATGTTAATATTTGTGGTGCTACAAGATTATAAGGTCAAACATCTTGTAGAATAGAATACAAAGAACTGTGATTTTTGAAGTTATTTTACAATATTTAAAAAATATTTTTCTGTCAACACTTCTCCATTTTTGAACAGTTTGGCCTTGGACTTGTCTCTGCTAGTTGTACACTAGACTAATTGCCTTATTTTGTATTTTCTGTGTCTAAAGTTAAAAAATATTCTAATGTGTACTAAGAAAAAGTAGACATTAGATAGCACAACATTAATAATTATGAAGTCCACATTTTTACTTCTTGTGGCTTAGAATAAGACGAAAGGCCATGGTGAGGTTTGTGTTACTGGTGTGTCGTAGTGGTAAGTTTGTCCTCGCTGTGGGGAGGAGGGGGCCAGCATGACCCAGCTGCCACTGTCTTGTGGTGTGGTGGTGGGACACTGCGGGATAACCGTTCAGTCACCTCATGGGTGCTATTTCCAGCTGGTGAAGAAGGAAGGCACTGGGAGGGGAGCAGAGCCCTTTGCTGCTGGTAGGGCCCAGCCTGCAGGTGAGGCTCCTCTGTTGTTAGGCAAAAATATTTTCAAAGCAATCTTCTTGACTTTGAACAGCAATTGGCAGAAATTGCCTCAAGAAGTGGTTATCCTACAGAAAACGGAGTAATAATGAAGACAGCAAAAATAATGGTTTGATCATTGTTGGTGAGGTGTATTAGGTTTCCATGGCCAGGTTTTCATAACCAGAGGACTACAGGGATGGCATCTGTGAAAAGCTGCCAGAAGCTTCCTCCATGTGCAGCAGAGCCAGTGCCAGTCGGCTGCAAATGGACCCGCCACTGGTAGATTTGTACCTTCCCAGTCCAAATTGGCAAGGATACTAATTGACCTACCCAACCTCCACAGCTTCCCGGCTGTTCTGGTGGTTTTAGCAGGGACTGCACGCCGGGCTGAGATGGTGCCAGTGCTGAGTGACAGGAGCTCCAAGGGGTCCTGAGTGGTCCCACCTGTGCTGCTGCATGCCTGCTGTATGGACACTCATGAACTGGGGGAGGACAGGACAGTTTCACTTAACCCACCGTGTCGTTGGAGGCTCAGTGCAGACCAATTCTCTCAATTGTTGCATTTGTACCTGGGCACAGGAATAATGGAGACTGCCATTTCAGAATGCTCTTAGCATCCTGGGATTGCTGGTGAGTGGAGCATTACACTCTGGATTTAATATGCAGTAGCAGTTAAATTCTGCAAAGAATTACTATTGCAAAAGAAGGGCGTTTATTGTTTATGATTTTGTCAATGTGGCTGGTATTGTTTGCTTTTTCTATTTTTAAATTTCTTCCTAAGCTTTAAAGAACGTTCCATTTTAAACTGCAAAGCAAAGCTCCTAAGATGTCCTAGAATAAGTAGGCAAGTGGTTTTTCACTGGGGTGGGAAAGAGGGAAATAAGGTAATCAAATATACAGACATCTCTGTAGGGTTTTCCTTTGTGTCAGTTTACATGTGAAATTTGAATAATGGTTGGACTTTCTATTTTTTCCTGGTATTCTGCCACTGTTTTTTTCCATTAGTTATCTCATTTCCCCCGCTTTGTTTTCTGTGATCTGTTCATCCAACTTGCTCCACAGATTATAATGATTAATCAGGTTTTTAGATTTATGTGTTTCATGCCACAGATTAGGTCCGATGAAAGGTTTTACTCTCAGTATCAAGTTTTGAGTATATGAATACTTGAGTATATGAGTGGAGCTAAGCTGAAGAGCAGATAAACTGTTTTCCCTCATTAGTGCGACCTTTTGCTTTAGTTACTTGTTCAAAGATTTCCATCAATCAGGATCCCGTTGGGGGATTACCCCGACTGGTTGCATTGGCCTGAGTTCTGATGAGTAACCTGTGCTTTGTAAAGCTCGAGCAGTTGGTGTCGTAGACGTGGAAGCAAAGAAAAGGTTTATTGGAGTGATAGAGGTCTTCACATGATGTGTCAGCAAGATGGAACAAACTTTAATGGGAATGGATGTGAGCTGAGGATTCTCTGATCTCTAATAATCTTCAGCAGAGAAACTTAAATTTTATTACAAGAGAAGTCTTGTTTAGTTAGTAAGCAGTTCAATTTTTTTTTTTTTGTAAGAAGGACAAACGGCTTCATCCAAAACAAAACTATATGTAAACTTAAGAGAAGGTTCTTGAGCGGCGGGAAGCCATGTAATAGTTCTAGACTGCTTTATTACTAATATAAAAGCTTGGCATTTAAAGATGTGGGTTTAAGGGAAATAAAAAATTAAAATCTGGATGGAGACAAGATAGAGACAAAAGCTTCTGTAATGTTGGGCAAGAAATCAATCTGAATGTTATCTATCATTTATTCCTTGAGCAGACATGGGGATTTGGTTAATTAAGTAGGTAAAGTGTTTCCTGTTAGTGACATCTTGGGTATTTTCTTGGAAGCTCTTAGTAATTGAAATGAAATATGCACTGTAAAACAAAGTGCAGTTTTTCATTTGGCTTGTAATGGTTCTCAGCTAGGGCTGAAATCTTAGAAAGATAAATTATATTTAAAACAGAGACAATAGTGGACTAGAATAAAATATTATTGTCTAGAGTGTTACAGGCTAGAATGGGTAGAATGTTATGGTCTAGAACACAGTTTTACAGTTTTCATGTGTAGTTGTCTTCAAGTTAACAGCATGATCTCACACGGTTACCACACAATCATGTTAAAAGAAACTGTATATATTTTATGTATATGAAATCACTTCTAGTTGTTTCCATAATTTAATGGGATCTTAAAATGTTGTTGAATCACAACCATTCCTATGTCATGGGAACTGCAGAGTTTTTAATGTGAATTTTTAGCAAACAAATCAGAAACATCATTAAAAGTCCCACTACAGGAGTTAACTGGTCACTTAATGTTCTAAAATGTCCACTGATTAGCTCTAGAGAGAAAAATGTAGTGTTGGATTTTTCCATTCAGCTAACTCACCTACTGAAATAATAGTGCTGGAACAGTTGAGAGTGGCTGCATGTGTCAGGATAGAGAGGAATTTTAATCAGAACAGCGGGGGGGAAAAGGGAACCGATTTGTTAACTCAGGAAATTGGAGGAAGCTTATGTGGAAAAATACATCGATAGTGCTACAAAATATTCTGCAAATAAGTCCTTTGGCTCATGGTGGAAATATGCAAGTTTTTTCAATATTTCCCATTATCTGTTCATACAGTCTGGGTTTATCCTTGAATAAAAATACATGAAATATTCCTGTGGTGTTTTAATTAAAATGATTAGGGCAGAGTAGGATTTAACATGGTTGCATAGTAAACTAATTGACTTAAAGATCCAACAGGACTTTACAGATTAGTTGCTATCTAGTGCCATTAGTTTGTAATTTTATCTAAAATGTTTGGCTCTGAGCTTTTAATAAATTAATCAGACTAGAACCACTTGAAACAGTTCAACTTGAAACCTCTAGCCTGGTTGGTCTCAAATGACCTAAATTAAAATAACACATAATCTATAGTATTTATTGGTAATGTAAGCAATAGATTTAATTGTGTTCTCTGACTGCTGCTCTTAAGGTCTGCAGTGGGATTAATTTCAGCACAGTAGCCGAGAGCATAACTTTAGGCTTCTTCTGTAATAATACACGATGTTACAACTTTCCATAATATCCACAGGTTTTAGGACCTGCCCCAAAATGGTGCTCCTTCTTGGACAACTTGACTGAAGAACTGGAAGAGAATCCAGAGAGCACAGTTTATGACGATTACAAATTCGTTACCAGAAAAGACCTTGAAAATTTAGGTAAAACAGTTGAATATGCTCTTTAGCTGACTTCTTTGTTCAGTTTTTGATCATTTGCACATGTAAATTTTGTAATTCTGATGTGATGTGTGAGCACTGTTAGAAATTCACTGGCAGTGGTTTCCTTTAGTCTTCTTGGTTATTAATATTCCAGACCAATGGCTCTAAGTTCCTTGGTTCCCAGCGGATGCAAGATAGATACTTGTATTTCCCAGCTTTTTATCCCAAGAAGGTGATTGATATTTGCTGATTTAATATGTCTAGGAATTTGAGGTATGTGGTTTCGGACGCTACATGGAAGGCATAGGAAGAGAAGTTGGTTTGGTTTTCAAAATATTTTTGAGATGCTCAAATACAATGTTGGAACTCACAGCAAAATCTGCCAAAGGCTACCCTGTCTGAATGTAGTAATTTCCAGAAAGTAGAAATCATTCTAGGGCTAATAGAAGCCCTAGTTTCAAGGAACTGGAATGTTGAAAATCACATAGCAGAGAAGGTAAGCAAGCTTCTCCCAAGGTAGTTAGTCCTTTTTCTGTCCATTACATGTTTTGATTGCAATGTTTTGCTCCAGTTTGCTTAATTTACCTCAGACTAGGAGAGTCGGGTTTGACCTAAGGCAAAGCTCTTTAATTAAAAACATCTCTGTATCACACTAAAAAAGAAATTGTCAAACTCTTATGGACTTTAAAAAAAAAATCCTCTGGAATTTTTCTTTGTAAACTCCTATGGAGCATAGTGCATGTGGGCATTTTTTAGAAGTGCTCAGTAATGTATTATGCCAAGAAATATGGATTTCGTTGCTCTGAAGAAGCTTAAATTTCTTTCTGGCCAAAGCGATTTTTTTTGGTGGTTTTACTTAGTCTTGATGTGATGAATGTGACTGATGGATTGATGTGTTGCATTGGCAGTGCTTGTTTGTCTTGAATCAGGCAAGTGAAGTGGCTAGCTTGGAATAAAAATTCTTTATATATGAAAGCTCTTTAAAATACTCTGGTACCTTTTTTTCCAGGCCTTGCTCATCTAATTGGATCAACATTGCTCAGAGCATATATGCATGGCTTTTTCATGGACATAAGACTTTATCACAAGGTAAATAATGTTGATTCATGTCAACTTTTATTCTTAACAGTAAAATATGTGTGGTGGGGTTTTCTTTTTTCTCTTTGTGGTTTTCATTTTGGTTGCGTGTCTTTTTTCCCTACAAATAACAGACTGTGTCCTATACTAATGGTATTTTCTTTTTACTTTCTCCTGCCTGTTCAAAGGCAAAAATGATGGCAAATCCTTTTGCCTATGAAGAATACAGAAGAGAGAAAATAAGACAGAAGATAGAAGAAACACGTGCACAGAGAGTTCAACTAAAGGTAAATCCTATAAACAATTCGTATACTTTTGGGAAAACTACTCATAAAGAGTAATATATTCCTAAGTGTATCTTAGAGACGTGATGACTTAGGATTTGGTTCTGTTTATCATTAGAGACACAAAGTAGTTTATAGAATTTCTGGAATAGAACCATAAAATTCCCATGTCTGATTCCAAAAGACTGATACCAGACTGTAAAAGAGCAGCTCTTATCACATTTGCCACTTGACCAGTTAACCCACTAGTACAACTTGCAGTTTCTACTTCTATCATAATACTAAATGACTTAAAGCATTAAAACATGATACTCTGGAAAGAGATCCATGAAAATCATGTTGTGTTTGTAACTGGTAGCTTTCTAGATGGAATTTGTTCAACACACGAAGAGAAAGAATTGCTGTTAAAGTACTAAAGCTGATGCATTTCAAGTTAAAAATTTTACAGGAATCCTACTTAAATCTTCTCCAAATGCTGTTGCTTTACTAGTATCTAGAAATATTTGGAACCAGTCAAGGAACTTTTCAGCAAGAGTTGTAAGAATGAATAAGAATTCTCTCTTCACCACACTTACAAGTGTAAAGCATGTCAGTTACATGTGTCAAGGGTAATTTATTGATTAATTGCTTTCCTCTTGTTAGAAACTTCCAAAAGTCAATAAGGAACTTGCACTCAAACTGATTGAAGAAGAAGGAGAAGAGCAGCAGATGACTAGAAAAAGGAAACAGAAGGTGAGCTCTTTCTTTGGAGACTTCTCTAACCTAGAGCACAGAAATAGCAATGCTTACAGGTTTGATTTGTTGTTGTTGTTGTTGTTGTTTGGCCAAACAGATTAAAAATTCCATTGTTTCTGTTTTTCATAAATAATTTGTTCTGGTAGGTGGCTTTAAGGTGGACTTCACTGTAGCTGCAGCACAAAAAGACCATGTAGTAACTTAAAGCTAAAAATTATGAAATACTTACTCTGAAGATGATATGGGTTTCATAGGACTCCAGAAGCTGGTTAATGCAGAATCAATACCAAGGCTGTTCAAACAAGACCTGTTGTTTGCATTTGTTGGTATTTTGGTGTGACCACTACAAGGATTGATGTTATCTATGAAACTAAAGACACAGTTGTCTTTATTTGTGTACACAGTTAACTGTATTTTATAGATTAGCCAAAATGGTTTGCTCTTATGCAGTAGCAATTCTTCTTGGTGTTAAAAATAATCCATTTCTATCTTAAGAGAAGTTTAGTGGAAGAAATGGGTTAATGTTTTATACCTAACAGGAGGGCAGGCTTTTTATAGGTAGCACTTCATAGGTGCTCATTCTCACAGGAATGTTGCATTCATGAAAGGCTGCATGTGGTATCTAATGAAATCTTGTGTGTTAGGGTTAGTAGGACGTATGAACTACTGAAAAAGTAGATGGTGGTGAAACTTAAATGCAGACTTAAGCAAATGTAACAATGAAAATGAGAATTCAGTAATTGGGGGCTGATTTGTTTTGGAGTACATAGAGTTTGTGTTATTAAATCGGCTAAAAAGGAGTATACATAAAAATGCATGTTCTGATTATTTTCCTGAAATGGCATTAGAGTCTGACAACAAACAATTTTTTTAGGCTTTGGGATTTAATTTTTGGCTGTGTGGCTGAAAGTCACACATTTGCACCAGTTTTGTGTTTGAAATTTACACTTTTTGTTTTCTGTATTCTTAGTCCCACCCTCCGCTTTCTGAAGTAACACTGAAAATTTAATGCTGGGAGGAGATTAATATGCTGATATAAATTTGGCAGTGTTAAAAGATCAGCTTTTTGTAATAAAAAGCTTTGAATGCAGTGATTTTTAAAATAACAACAATTGGTCTTCATGTAACCTGAATTTGTAGCTTGAACTATTCCTAATTCACCAATAGCAAAATTTACATTGAGTTCATTTTACTTTGACATGAATAAAACTGTCTTCTCCATTTTGTATATGAAGGTAGTGAAAAAGGTGTTATAATATGTATAGAAACACTTCCTCTTAAGTATTTACAGTAAAATAGTACCGTTGCATAAAGACATTTACCCTGATAATTTGTTTTACATGTTGTAGAATCACCCCTGTCAGGCAACGTATTTGCCTTGGAGGTACTGCTGATTAGTCAATAGATAACAGCATATCTCCAGACTAGCTGGCTGAATGTATGAGAAACATTAATTCAAAAATATTAGTAATTGTGTATTTAAGGTGTCTGTAGGGTGCATTAAAAAAGTGTTGCTTACAGGTAGCTTAGAACGAAATTCGTAAAAGTACAATAAGCATATATCTTGATTTTTATTTGACCTGGAAGGATAAAGCAACCGGCATTTCATATGCTGGTTTTGAATTTTGTTTAATTTTAAAAAGTGTTACTTATTTTATTAATGTCTTTTTCAGAATTGTCTAACTTGCTCATGCTTTACTTCTTTTCCAGAATCTGCCCAGCCTTCTCAAAGATGATCGTTTTAAGGTCATGTTTGAGAATCCAGATTTCCAGGTGGATGAGCAGAGTGAAGAATTTAGACTACTTAATCCACTTGTTTCTAAAATAAGTGAGAAAAGAAAGAGGAAGCTGAAGATCTTAGAGGAACTGGAAGCAATAGGAGAGGTAAAATATTTTCCATTTGGATTAAGAAAACTCCATAGATTTTTTTTTTCCTTTGTTTTAAGCATTCAGACTTTTCACTCCAGAAAGACTGAGGCATGCAGGAATGTTTTATCAGCTACAGTAATTAAGTCTAATTTATAATTCTGATCTAGTTTTTAGATGTGAACAATATTGCATCTGCATGAATAATTATTTGAAAAACATAAAATATGTAGATAGTAGCAACTTCTTATTATATTTTCAGCTTCATCTGCTATTACTGCTTTTAGTTCTCTTCAGTTGTATCTAAAAGCTGTCACATACTCTAATTGCAGGAATGGTTTGAAAGGAAAATTAGTTGATGATCTCTTATTTTATACTATTTTTGTCTGCAGGAAGAGGAGGAAGAACCAGAAGGAAAAGCAAGTGATGTAGAAAGTTCTGAGAGTTCAGATGATGAAAAAGGCTGGGTTGAAGAGGTCAGGAAACAGCGCAAGCTTTTACGCCAAGAGGAAAAACTAAAGCGGCGGGAAAGGTCCAAGGAGGATCAGCAAACATTACTGAAACCTCAGTTTTTTGAGATTAAAGAAGGAGAGGAATTCAGAAGCTTCAAAGACTCTGCCAAAAAACAAAAATTAATGAAGTAAGACTAATGTTCCTATTTTAATAGCTGGGGGTGGGCAATTCTTAAGTATTTCCCTGCAGTACAGGCTAGTGATGTTTTGGCTTGGAAGTAAAGCAACATCTGGCAATCCAGGGATATAACCTCAAGTGACATAGTTGTTGAAAGCTTTGGTTTGTAGTTAAATAAATATACTGTTTAAAGTAGGGCAGAGAGGCAACACAGATGAGATGAGTAAGAGATTAATATTTTGAGTCAGATTGGGGGATCCATTATTCAGTGTTGTGAAGTGCTGCTTTCACAGGTAACAGCACTGATTTCTTGTGAGACTGGTTGTGTTTATCCACCAGCGTCAGTATGAGGTTGACAGTCTGGATGTTCCTTATCTGACCTTCTAAAACAATGTAGAATGCTGCATGAATAGTCACTGTTTTAGGGGGTAGGATCAAGATGGTGAAAGAAAAATTGTTTTGTTTAGGTATTTTTATGGCATCCAGAAATTTTCAAAATCTACACTGTCCTCATTGTCAGGACGTACTATTTCTGGTTTTCATTTTGCAATACAAAATACCAGACTAGGAGGGGGTTTGTTCAGGGTTTTTTGTTTGTTGGTTGGTTGGTTTTTTATGCTTTAAATTGATGATCAGACAAAGTAATGGATACTGTATAAAGTGCATGTCAAACTAGAGAAAGAACACATCAATGTAAAGGACTTGGCTTTGAGGTGCTCAATGCCTGCAAATCTCATTGATTTGCTTTTTTCAGAGGTGGGTTGAGCCCTTCAGAAGATAAACTTTCATAGCCTTTTACTGTTTGAAGCACAGCCACTAATATTAAAACCTTTCAAGACTGTAGGTAGCTTCAGAGTTCTTGCAGCACAGTGGATGCAGAGCAGGATTTTGACTAATGTTGGAAATAGGTTGTTGTGCTGGATGGATCTAATAATAATCATTACTTTTTGTATGTAGAATGAAATTATACAGCTACAGAAAAGAAAGTGAAATATGATGGGCCTGTTTCTTTATGTCACTAATGACTGACACTACAACCTAGTTGTTTCATCATGAACTTTTCTGAAGACACGTAAAGAAACACTTGATAAAAAATTCAGCCTGTCCCTTTATAAATTGAGATTTATAGCAATTTTGCAGAACCGATTCCTGTGTTTTCCTTAGCTGTTTTTTATCACATAGGAATTTTATTTTTTTCTTTTTATTGAACATACTCAATTATTCTGGACTCTAACTTTCTTAGATTTAACTTTCTTAGATTTTTCCATTAACTTTCTTCTAATTATTTTTCTTTTTTAGTTTGTTCCAGAAGATAAAGCATCTTTTTAATTTTATCAGTTTTTCTCCTTTGTCAGGAGAAAATCATCTCTGGACATTCTGACGAAGTATTATAGGTTAAGAATATTTTTTTACATTATAATTAGGTTTACAGTTACGTTAGCTTTAACTTGGAATGAGCCTGAGACAGTGGTCAAATGACACTGTATTCTCAGTGCCACTGAAATACTTCATTAAAAGGCTGTATGGCTGCAGCCTACTCACGTGCTGTTCTTTTGCACAAATTTAGCTGCTAAGGTCTAAAGAAAATTCTCAAGGGCGCTCACTTGAAGGACTAAGATTGTATTTTATGCAAAACATACAAGGCTTAAATGTGAACAAGGGTGTGGAAAGTTAAGTAAATAAGCCAAGACAGGTGTAAGGAAGAGAAACATTTAGAAAAAATTAGTACAATGTGACACAGGCAAAGTAAATTCTTTAATGTGGTTTTAAGGGAGAAAGATTATTGCTTCAGCCCAGGGAAAACAAAAGCAAATATCACAGGCCTGTCCAGTAGATGAAGGAATATCAGTGGTAACATAAACCATCAAAAGACTTTTAAAAGACTGCTTTTAAAGAAAAGAGAATCTATCTTAAGATTTGCTGCTAATGGATACTCTCCGTGTGGTAGGCCCATAGGTGGGATATAATGTAAAATGTAAGAAAAAGGAGAAGAATTTGAGAACAGAAGAGAATGACCAAAAAAAATGGGTGGGATAGCATTACATCCTTTGTTTTTTGAGTTGCTGTCATTGAATTGTCTTGCATGGGGTTTTTTTAGTCATTGTCTAAGCAATTAGCTCAACATTCACTGACCCCTTTGTGCTCATCCAAGCATTGTTCTTAGTGTGGAGTTTGGTATTCCTCAAATTAAAAATTAACAGTATCTGTTTCGTATAACATATAACTGATATGATACTGTAATCATAATGATTTACCATGTGTTACGAGCTACCTTGTTTGGTTAATAAGCATTTTTATGTATTAGAATTTTATGAAGAAAATAAATATATTTTCTCCTGGCCTTATTCAGTGATAAGTAGTCAGCATAAAAGTAATTCAAGTAACATACTGAAAATTGGAAAGACTGTAGTGGCATGTACCATCTGGTGAGGCTGGCATGTTTGTCTTTGATTTGATATATCCAAGTTATGGGATGACGGTCTGTGACCAGTATAATTAAGTACCTTAATACCCTCACTATGCATTTAATGGCTAGGTGTTCTTTTTTTTTTCTCTAATCGTATAATGTTCTACCTGAGGAAACAGTTTATGACTTATATAAAACTGGGTGTTTCTTTTGACATGTTCCTGACTCAGCACGGCTCCAAGCCCAACTTCTAAAGCAGTGGTGCGTACTATAAATCTCTTCTTAGACCAACAGTCTACGCATTTCTCTGTGCAGGAAATCTGCAAAATTTACTCATGGTTGTAAAAAACGCCTTGTCTCAAATCTGTCTGTTTAATTTTCCCCTTTTGCACTTGGACAAGAAAACCTGCAAATCTCTGCTTACAGCATAAGTTTCTTACCTAGTGACTTAAAAGGAATGGATAAAAGGAAAGGATTTTTATCAGTGTGCTAAGAGCTTTTTTGATTTACTCGATGTCTCTTTAAAGAGTACATTACTGAAGTTAGAGCATATCAAAACTAAAAACTACAGTAGTCATATTTTATAAAAAGTATGACAGTCCATGTATGTGTCTCCAGAGGTGGCCAAGGAAGCCAACAAAAGGACAGTTGACATTCCTAGGTATTGCTAAAGTAAAACAACAGGAAAAGTCCTGAAAAACTCTCCTCCTAATAAAGACAAAAAAAGAAGTGCATTGGTAATTTTTTTTGTTTGTATTTTACAGTAGAGCAGGGGAATTTGCTTATAATAACACTGTAAATGTATCCCTTAAATTAATTTGTTGAGGAAGATGTAAAAAAAACCCCAAACAAACAACCCAGCTGTTGTGTTTGTGTATCAGTGCGTGCAATTCGCTATCACTTGAGTTCTGCACATTTTCAGATAAACAGACACATACCTGTATTTATGCAGTAAAATTGCAACCCCACATCATTTTGCTAGTATCTCCTCATTTTAACTTTTCTCCTGACTGAAGCAGTATCTAGGCAGTCATGCTAAATAATTGCTGGGTAGTAGCCATATTTCTCCAGTTCATTTTCAAAGGCAAGAAAAATGGGACTTGAACATAGAAATCCCACTACAGTGTTGGTGACTGATCTTCTGCCACAGTTAGCTCTAAGGCTTAGCTTGTCTTTCCGATTCACACAGATGGAACAAGTTTTTACATGTACTCAATGAAAAATATACTACCAAAAAAAATACAATCAAAGTACCTAGTCATGAGAAATAAAGTAATTCTTGACAGTAATTTTTCATGATTAATCTGAAAAGTCTTTGTTACATAAAATGGCTCATTAACCAAAATTCAGTGGAGTTCAGAGACTTAAAGCATAGGACATGAGTCCTTCATCCACAGTAAATGCCGTTGACTTTGGTGGCTGCTAATCGTCTGTGTTTTTATGATGACTTATTTTCCAGTTTCAGACTTGTACAAAAAATGTCTTCTGGTCCTCTTCAGAAAGTGCTAGTGAGGCACTAATAGCATCTCAAATTGCAGAATCAAATTTTGTTTACAGTTAGGAGAATATTTTCTAAGCACATGTAGATTGAGTTTGATCCTATAAGCCACGTTGTATTTTAAGATGGTGTTAGTTACTTGTAGGACCTACATTATAGGAGAAGGACGAGCTATGTAAGGACTCACAGGTGCCTTTAGGGAGGCTGGCTGAAGCCAGCACCATCCCTACATGCCTGCCTGCCTGCCTCACCCCTGAGCTGGAGGCTGTGTGGGAACAAGGTGTATTTCCATGCCTCAGTTTTTCCAGGTTATGACCCAACTTAACTGAAGTCAGTAATCATGATACTGAGTATCAGATTGCAACCTGGAGCAACTGGGGCACTTCCATGTCTCTTGCCTTTGTAGGGACTTTAGCTTCTAGTGGAGAAGAGCTGAAAACAGTATCAGTTTCAGCCACAACAGCTACCTCCTTCACAGAAATGCTGGACTTGGGTGCCTGAGTGAGAGGCTCTTTGCCAGCTTGCTTACAGAAACTCAGTGATAATCACTGTGCTTGAAGTCATGTGCTCCTATGGAGCTCCTCTCTGGGGCCAGGGTCTGTCTTATTTATCACATTCACTTATTTATATTTTTCTTTTATGCAGAAAAAGACTGTTGTGGGCATAATGTCTGAACAGTCATTTGTATTTGGATTAAGTAGTTCGTCTCTGTCAGTGCAGTGATTCATTCTGTGATGAATTTATTCTGATTTATAGTCAAGATTACTTCCTTCCCTCAAAAATGTTTCCAATTCAGAAATTATGAGATTTCAAGAAAATTTTATATATCTAGCCCTACTTTTTTAATTTGTGCATGTATCTATTACCAGAGTTTAATATCCCCAACTTTTTCTGACATTTCGTAGAAAACTATGGCAATAGAAGGATGTAGTTTCTTTCTCAACTAGAGTTATGTTGCTTTTTTAGCAGCAAAACCAATGAAATTTACATAAATTTTAAAAGTGTTTCTACTGAAAGTACTATCTGGAGGAAATTATTTGAATTTGTCTTTTTTATTTCCTGAATGTTTATTTTATTAGTTATGACATTTTAGTTTCAGAGAAATTGAGATTAGTTTTGACTGCGTTATCAACCTTTATTATAGTAAAAAGATGACAGATATAGGGACTAAATGTTCATTTTTCTCTGCAGGAAAACCCTTGAAGATCGTTTAAAGCTTGAAGAAAAACTTGGCACACTCAATGTGTCTGATACCACGGTAGGCAGCAAACAGGCAACATTCAAATTAAAGAAGGTGAGCTATATATATATAATTTTAAAGATAATACACAACTAACTTTAGTTTTTGCATGAAAGAACAGGAACTTTAAAACCGTCAAGCAAATGTCCCTCTTCATTTCTTTATAAGCTGCCAACTCTCCAGGTTCTTGCCAAGAGAATGAAAGCCTCCGGTAGTACTCAGTGTGTTTATCCCTTATAACTCAAGCAACACTCATAAAATCTTATGTTCCGGTGGAAAATAATGGCTTGTGTCTTTTAATAGTTTATTTGCAGACACACCACCAGAAGCTTGTGACCTTGCCTGACTTCTGTGCCAGGACTGATCAGATCTTGGTCTGCAGGTCCAAATGCAGGCAGGATGCTGTAGGTTGCTTGGTCTCAGCATGATAAAAACAGAGCTCCCAACTGCCTTTGTCACTGAACTTGTGTAACAGGCATCACAGGAATGAGTCCTGGTCCTGTTCTAGTTGTCAAATTCCATTTGAAGTATGTGGTTGACTGCTGCCTATCTGCCTTTACCAAGGCTTTTGATTTCCCAGCCTAAAGAGTTTTGTAAACTGCAGACACACTATTACTTTATAGTGTGAAGAGAGTTCAATGCATGTGTGCATCTGCTACTGCTGTGGAACACGTAGGCATTTTTAACTAGAAAATTGCTTCAGAACTGAGGAAAGGACACATTATAAAATCTTAAGACCTATATATTAATATACTTGAGCTGACAAAATTTACGTCAGTTAAAAATGGTTTTCCTCAGGTAAGCCTCTTTGCTATAATACATTTCTCCTTACCAGTTGTCAAATATTATTCTCACTGCCACAAGAATGGCTTCGTAGTTATTTTGTTGTCACATTGGTTATGCCTGAAGAAAAAAAAGATTTATTGACTGTTTCTACCTTACTTATTTTACTTGATTATTATCTGCTTGCAGATGTCCATTTTCATCTGTTTTTGATTCCTGTGTTTCTGGAATTTAAAATGTGTTGACTGTGGAGTCAAGTCACAAATTCCTCTGCAGTGCCAGTGCCATGTAGGGTAACCATTCTGGGGATTTTACCAACTCTGTAACTGATATGTTAATGTCTTGCAACTAATTAAATGGGCTTTGCAGGACTTCGAAAGCACAGTCTTTTTTACAGTAGCTTTAGCTTAGAAAGTGTAAAGCCACAAGGTTTCTTGCAGGCAGTAGTGCACAATGAACTGTCACTGTAACAGTTTTGTGAAGATTTAGGAGTAAGGTGGAAGAAGACAGGCACAGCAGTGGTTCAGAATGCCATTTTTACTTAATTCCATCAGATAAGATATAGCTTTCAGGGTTTTTTTAATTATTGTGCTTCTAACATCTATGGATTTTCTTTTCCTGACTGTTAACTGATACTGCTTTATTGAAATATGTACATTGTAGTCATTTGCATAAAAATACTTTTAAATATCTAATTGAAAGAAAAATAATGCATCTACAGTGGAGATATTTTCTCCTATCAGCAGAACAGCAAAGTAAAACTCACAAGTCTTCTCTCAAAGAAACAGACCCTATGTATATATTCTGAAGTCCCAAGGAATGGAGCAGGTAGAGCTAGGAAGAAGTCATGCTATGCGGTCTTTATGCTCCTTTTCAGAGAATAAAGAGTTGTAGTTGACAAGCCAAAAAAGAGATTTTGGTGTTACTTGAGTCATCAACTTACACTTTGTGATGCCTTTTCCTTAAAGGGCAGATGTATTTATGAGTAGGTGGAAAGATTTAGTCTGGGAGGGAATTGTTCTTCCCTAAGGTTGGTATCACTCAAACTTCTAGTCAGTGGAATTGAGACTGAACTTGGCTGCTGCAGGTGTGATATGTTGTCAGCCTCCCAAATGCCTAGCAACCACTGATAGATCCAATAATGAAATTGTTTGTCATTGATATTTCACAGCTTAGTTTTCAGAGGATTTGAATATGGTTCCTACAGTGTGGCAGCTTACTTTTCAATTTCAGTATGCTTTGTTATAGCAAATAGATCTAACAAAATAGCAGGGTTTCTAAAATACCTAAGTACTTACACTACTTGGAAGGTATGGAAGACAATTAAAAAAAAAAGCAAACAAAAAACCCAAAACCAAACCACAAAGTTTCTGATGCAAATCAAGATCAGTCCACTATCAGTAGCAGTCAACGTGAACTTAAGTGAGATTTTTCTAGGCTGTTTCAGAAGAGCTATAGAGACAGAGAGAAATTACTTATATTTTCAAATAGTGGATTTCTTGTTCTACTTGCAGTGAAAATGGGAATCAGTAAATTTCATCAAAGTCTAAAGACCACTAGCTTTCACTGCCTTCATACTGATATGGGCTTATTGCTACATTTGGTAAATTGGTTCCTACCTCACCTCAGCCAAAAAGCTGTCTATGCAGGCATATCTCTAGCTCAAGTTTAAATGGTCTGAGAATGGAAGATTCAGGGAGCATTTGAATGCTGTTGATTACAGAGCAAGATGCAGTGGGAATGCAGCTGCATACACAGTAGTAGTGATTCTGTCTCACTGTCAATTCAGTTGTTCTGTGCTGATGTTGAAATTGCTGGAATTGCTGGAGTGCTTTTTAGCATGGACAGTTGCCTGAGCTTGGGTAGTGCCAGTTCATGCTAGGTTTAAAGAGAAGCCTTAGTCTTCCAAAGAAAATAGTAGTTTATATGGTACGTAAATTAAACACTTTCAACATGTTTTTGATGAAGGGGAGAAACATTATTAGAACACGTGCCACAGGAGCAGAAATTAAAAATTGTTTTCATGTGGGAAGTGTTTCTAGAATTGCATACAGCATATAAAACACTTTCAAGAACTCCTAAGTCAGAACACATTTTAAAAAAACCGTATGCTTCAGCAAATGTAACTAATTATGCTGTCTTTTTGAAATAAATTTGTGCAAATATTGAACATAGTTAACATATTGAACTAGTTAACCAAAATATATGCTAAGTAGCCTCAAATTGGGATCTGCCTTCTTGAGGGAACTAAATATAAATTCCGGAGTGTATTGTTAAACATTGTTTTTTATCTGAAATACATTACTTTATTCACTGGCTTTTGGTATCTTTGTGTTAAACATTTGCCCTGAAAAACTTGGAATAATAGCGCCTGGGGATACCTGGAACTACCAAGTACGGTATAAGACAAGATAGCATGGGGAAATTTGTGGTGACATTTCCATGTTTTCCTAATGGAATTCTGACATGATATATTGATACTGGAACAATGAGGTGCAAGTTTACAAGAACCTGAGTCTATTTTTGTTTTAATATTCCAGTCAGAGCAGCAAAGGAAACAGCAGGAAGCTGAGAAACGACACCGTCAAGAGAGGAAAACTCTCAGGCGTTCTGCAAGTCATCTCAAGAGCAAACGTGGACGAGGACGACTGTTTCATTGAATTACTTCGTGTTATTTTTCAAGAAACTTCTTTGTCTCATCTTTCATTTGAAAAAGGGGCTTTTTCAATTTTAGACAGAGTACCAACGAATTTGTATTTTGATTCATTGATGAACACAAAACCAGAACTTTCTAAGCCCTGTGTTAATAACTGAAAAGTTTATGAAAGTAAAAGTACTGACCAAAGGACACTGAATATGGTCCAGTGTGAACAGTATTTTTGCAGAAATCACCAGCAACTGGTTATTGTGTAACCCTGGATGTTTTCTCTATAAGAATTTATGTATACTGGGAGGCTGCCTGTCTTTTATTTAACTTAAGAGCTGAAATCTTTATTTGTGACTGCTTAGATAGAAGATCAAGAGTAAATTATTTTGTCTAAAATCTTATCTTTACAGGGGCTCAATAAATTTTTCTGGTTCTTGAAGGATGACACACAATTGTGTTTTTCAAAAACTGGCTTTGGCTTTATGTTACCTTTAGTTTAAAAATGCCTTTTACACGTGATATTTTTATCTTTAAAAACATACATTGCAATCATCACTTCTGTCCTTTTTCTCAACTAAAGGATGAATCTCTCAATACCTAATTTTTTACCTCTAGCTGTCAGATTTCTGCATTGTCCATAACCTTCTCATGCTTTTTATTTAGCACAGAACTACCCAGTATTCCATTGTCAGTCTCACCCATGCTGTAAGCACTATTATTACTTCTCCTTAGGCACTGAGAAAATGTGAATGTAGTTGTGTTTGCTTCAGGGTGTTTTCCTCTTTTTGGAGTCTTGTCTCTTGACATTCAAGCCTTTGAAATCCAAATGCAATGACAAGTTAAAGTTTGTTCTAGTGCAACTTCTTTCCCCTGGAGCATTTTATTATCTCTTAGAAATTATCTGTGTACTGAACATGGAAAGATTAACAGTGGAAACTTGCCTCCACTGTGCTTGATATTGGGAGAGTTGGGGACTGGGTGGACAGAACTGTCACTGTAAGAGCTGGAATTTGGCAGAGTTTGCTCCTTCTTGTGGTAGGTCTGAATTCCACTACATTTGAACAAGAGCTAGAGGTGCATGTATGGTTTAAGGCATCCATATTTCAGCAGTGATTTTGTGGGCTATCAGGAGCAGTAAAAAAAAGATGTGGTTGGTCTGCAGGGTAGTAGTGAATCAGTTTGAAATGGTTAACTTTCAGATTTAAAAAGTGTTTTGAGATTCTTCTGACTGACAGTGGCTTTGGTCAGTGTTTTGCTTTTCAGGCACTTACATTGTGCTGGCAGTGAGGAAAGGCTCCTCAGTGTCCAGTGCTGGAACTCTGGAACATGGTGAGCTGTAGTTGGTGGGCTGTACGAAGCTGCTTGGCACTCAAGCACAAGAGCTTTTTGGTGAAATGGGAATAAGGATTCCTTGCAAGCCTTTCTTTTGAGGCTTTAGGGAGCAGCAAAAGTGGGCAGCTCTTTGGCAAGACAGTCTGGGAGCTCAGGATGATAACGACAAGGGCAGTGACCTCCCTGATGGAGGGCAGTCCTGCAGTCACCTGTAGGGTGACAGCAGTGACATTCAGCCAGCAGAGCAAACAAGTTTGCAAGGACAAGGCAGATCCAAGGTAAAGTGAGCAGATCAGAATCTGTGAGGTCCATGGCACACCTGCAGCATAGCTTGGGTGAGTACTAAGGGCAATGCAGCTCCCAAGCAAAGTCAGGCAGGCCTTTGGCCAGGCTCTTACACAGCTCTTCTCATAGCACTCTGGTCCCCAGATGTTTGGCCATACCATTATCAGAACTGGCTTTCATCTGGAGGAGGATTCAAAGTTTCAGTAGAAGCTGGTATATTAATGCAACATTATTGGAAATGGATTAACTTTATTATGCAACCAAAGCAGGCATTTCTTAAGTGTTGCCCTGGTTGCATTAACCTTTTTTCAGTTAATCTTTTTTCCATACTTCATTTTCCATACTACTGGAATCAGTATTTATCCAGAATTGCCATTCCAAGAAGGTGAGCAGCTGCTGTGATCCTTTGTGACATTTAAGGTTCATACTCTTAAGGTAAGAGTGATCAGATGCTGTAGCCTCACGGAAATCCTGATTGTTTCATACATATGAGAACTTAGTGGTGAGAATCAGTTTAAAATTATCTATAAATAAATGTACAGATAGAGGTTAAATGTGAGTGAAATATGAGATAAAGGAATGACCTGGATCTGAGATGTCACCTGTACTTAAATACTTTTTATATTCCACAAGTAATGTGATTTACTTCAGTTAGGCCATTTGTCATTCAACAAACATTGAACCAAAACTATTTGTGTGATGTTCTTTCAAAAATGCTGTTGCCAAGCCAAGAATCATTGTGTGCTGCTGTGGATGGTATAATTGTCTGAAATAAAGAGCATCCCCCAGTTTAAAAAAACAAGTGAAAGAATTTACTGTACCCCACACTGCTCATTTTCAGTATCTGAACAAAATAATGAAATGTGATTTAAAAATATTCCCCTGCATGCATAGCAGGTGTGCGTAAAATGTATATATACATTTTTATACTCATGGGGTTAATTTATCTGTGGAGCTTAAAGTAGGTATGATTTGATATGGCCAGCATCAGGAAGAGTTGTGAGGGAGGATATAACAGTTTTCACTTTACTGTCTTGTTTTGCAGCAGCCTTTTATATTTGTGTTCTCCATGTTTCCAGGTGTGAAAATGGAGAATTTAATTTAATTCCAGGAAGAAAGGACCAATTTTCAGATGCAGGAGGACAGTGAAGCAGTACAGCCTTACCTGGGGAGGTTGCACAATGTCCATGAAGAGACTTGTGATGTCAGATAAAATATCTGCAGGTATAGATATCCACATACCTGTAAGTGTAGTGGAACCTTACCTGAGGAAGAGGAATGGCTTAATAAACTTCAGAGGACCTCTCCAGCCAGATGACTCTATGAATGTGGTAGGGCATAAGGAAGGAGCATGCATCATTAATTGACTGGATTAATTTCTCCCTTTGTCTCATCCTTCCACTGAATCACTCACTAGCTTTATCTTTTTATCTCTTTCTTAAAGATTAAATACTTCTTTTGGCATTTTTCCATAGCTAATATATTTTGTCTGATCTTGGGAAGTATTGGGATTTTAAGCTGAATGAAAGCACATAAATCTATTATTAATAATTTTAGCTCTTGATCATTATCTCTGTGTTTCAAAGCCCATTATACTCAACAACTGACTCTTTGTGATGGACACGAAGCAGTCTTGTCACTGAAATGAACAATTTACAATAAAGCCTGCTGAAAATAATCAGATTTAGCAGAGCTTGTAGTTTACGCAACCAGAAGAAAACGAGTTCCTGCATTTTAAAGACTCTCTAGATCATAAAATCATAGAATGGTTTGGGTTGGAAGGGACCTTAAAGATTGTCTAGTTCCAATACCCATGCCACGGGCAGGGAACCTTCTGCTATACTAGACCAGGTAGCAAAACACTCATGGCCCCATCCAGCCTGGGCAGCGAAGATAGTGAAGGGCCTTGAGGGGAAGCTGTATGAGGAGCACCTGAGGGCACTTGGTCTGTTCAGCCTGGAGGAGACAGAGGGGAGACCTAATTGCAGTTACAACTTCCTCATGAGGGGAAGAGGAGGGGCAGGCACTGATCTCTTCTCTGTGGTGACCAGTGACGGGACCCAAGGGAATGGCCTGAACTTGTGTCAGGGGAGGGTTAGGTTGGATATTAGAAAAAGGTTCTTCACCCAGAGGGTGGTTGGGCACTGGAACAGGCTCCCCTGGGAAGTGGTCACTGACAGAGTTCAAGAAGCATTTGGACAATATTCTCAGGCACATGGTGTGACTTTTGGGGATGGTCCTATGCAGGGCCAGAAGTTGGACTCAATGATCTTTGTGGGTCCCTTCCAACTCAGCATATTCTGTGATTCTGTGATTGAACACTTCCAGGAATAGGGAGTCCACAACCTCTCTGGGCAATCTGTTCCAGTGCTTCACCACCCTCACAGTGAAGAATTCCTTAATATCTAATCTAAACCTCTACCCCCTTTCAGTTTAATGCCATTCCCCATTGTTCTTATCACTGCACTCCATGCCTGCGTGGAAAGTCCCTCTCCAGCACTTGTTGGCCCCCTTTATGTTCTGGGAGGTGCTCTAAGGTCACCCTGAAGCCTTTTTTGCTCCAGGCTGAACAACACCAACTCGCAGCCTGTCTTCACAGGAGGGGTGGTCCAACCCTGGTATCAACTTAGTGGCTCTCCTCTGAACTTGTTCCAAAAGGTCCACATCTTTCTTATATCGGGGACCCAGACCTGGATGCAGTGTTCAGATGGGGTCTCACAAGAGCAGAGCAGAGGGGCACAATCACTTCCTCAATCTGCTGGCTATTCCTCTTTTGATGCAGCCCAGAATCATGTTCGGCCTTCTGGGCAGTGGGCGTTGCTCAATCATAATTGAGCTTTTTGTCCATGAACAGCCCCAAATCTTTCTCTCCAGGACTAGTCTCTGTCCATTCTCCTCCCAGCCTGTATTTGTGCTTGGGATTGCCCCAAACCAGGTGGAGGGCCTTGTACTTGGCCTTGTTGAACTTCATGAGGTTCACATGGACCTACCTTTCAAGCCTGTCAAGGTACCCCTGGATGGCATCCCTTCCCTCCAAAGTGTCAGCTACACCACACAGCTTGGTGGTGTTGGCAAACTTCCTGAGGGTGAACTCAATCCCATTGTCCATGTCACTGACAAAGGTGTTAAAAAGTTGCCCTTCTCTTGTCCACCACTGCTGTAACCCCATCAGAAGACCACCAGATTTGTCAGGCATGCTTTACCCTTATTGAAGCCACATTGGTTGTAACCAATCACCTCATTGTTTTCCACATACCTTAGCATAGTTTCTGGGCGGATCTGCTCCATGACCTTGCCAGGCTAGATGGATAACTGTGAACCTTGCTAAGGGATTCATGTCATTCTGTCTATAAAACTGGGTATTGCTAATTTCCACAGCCATTCTCCCACCTATAATTTAGGCGTTTTTCCTCTGCCCCATTCCTCCCTGTGATGACTCTTCTTGTGTTAACTGCATTTTAGTATCAGTTCCTGCCTCCTTTGTTTTTTAATTTGACCCAGATTCTTAATTCACATGGGGCCTAATGGCAAATTTTTACTAATAGAGCGAAAAGCTACCATGTATTTGCCCTGTAAGTGGCATTTCCATATGAAATATGTGTACATCCCCTGGTACAGATCAGTTTGCACTCATGTATCAACAGAGCTAAGGTGAGCGGATTTCTGTTCGACTGAATGAAAACCACAATGACTAAATCATCTATACCAGTGTTAATTCAGAAACGTATCTGTCTGTTGCTGACTGTTTTTCAGGATCTCCATCTTCTGTTCTTTGCTTAGTGTTTTAGACTGTGGCACATGTGCAAGGAGTGAAGACCCACCCAGAGCATGTTCAGAAAGGAGTAATTTTTCTCTTACCATTTGAAAGAATTAAGTGCTGTATTTCCTTTGACAATTATATTCAGTTGGAGTTTAAGTACAATAATTTTTACAGCAAGATCAGGTATGAGTTGAAAACACTGTAGTTCCCAGTGGGGTCATGCTGACATTCAGGTCAGCTTCTTTGTGAAGGCAGGTCCTTGTTCCCATTTAATTCTTCATTGAGTGAGGGCAAAAGTAAAAATCCTATTTCCTCATTAAAGAGAAAACCAGGCAGTTGAAGTGGGAAATACCAGCCCAGCCCTAATCAGAATTTATACTCCCAATTCCTGGAACCACCCTTCCCTTCCCTACAGCGGTTTCTGCCAAAGCTACTCTGTCTCTCCTACTTATCTTGTTTGAACATCTTGTGGGATGCCTATTTCTACACTCCACTTTTTTTGTATTAATATCAGGATCTCTAGTACGAATTTGTACAGATACAGCGCAGATTTCAGAATGAACACTAAAATGGCAATAGTGGACTCGTTATTATAGGCACATATTGAACAGAATGAATCTGTATGAGCTTGGAGATGTGGAGAGCTGTGACACCAGAGTGCAGGGTGGGGATCCAGAGAGCTGGCACACTCTCTTGTGCACGTTGGTGGCAGCAGGCAATGTTGCTTTAACCTCCCAAAAATCCCCTTCTGCTCTTTGTGCATCTGTACTGCTGTGCTGGCACTCCTTCAGTAAGGTCTGGGTGTTTTG
This sequence comes from Manacus candei, assembly GCF_025592945.1. NCBI lineage: Eukaryota > Metazoa > Chordata > Aves > Passeriformes > Pipridae > Manacus > Manacus candei. The sequence continues at coordinate 4,513,927 of NW_026138059.1, forward strand.
GGTGGGATTGTTTTATAATTTTTTCAAGATTTTTACCTACTGCATTAGTATAATTGCAATGGACAGTTATATACGTGCGGTTACATTATGTACAATTACACAAAAGGTTTAGCATTCAAAAGCTTTCAAATGATGTATCGTCTAACTTTAGTAATGAATATTATATCCTTTACCAACGTTTCTTCTGTAAATGCACTTCCTTTTGTATTTTAACCTTTGTGCATACAACAGGGGTCATGAAAGACCACATGCTTACCTGTAAGGATTTAATTGTCATATGCAAATGACAGTGCTGTGAAAAGTAATTATCTTGTCTATTGGGGTTTTGCTGATACTCTTGTAAACTGAGTCAAACGGAAGTTTGCAACACTTTCATGATAGCTGCTGTGTTTTTCTCCTTTCACAGATGTAAATGGAGATTGCCTAACAGAACTATGACACTGTTGCACTTAAAATGAGGCAATATTTTAAACGGGTCTCCACAGCAAATAAATATCCCCTATCTGAGATATTTTAGACAGGTTACAACAAATCACTTTTGCACAATGCCATGGTAACTGCCTTGCTGCAATTTAAGTATTACTAGAAGAAGAGTGTAGATGATCATTCTCCAGTGCTTAGGACAGAGCCTGACGTTGTTCAGTTTACAAGTATAGACAGAGCCAGGAACATCGTGTGTAATATCTCATATATGCCTGTAGCTGGGGACTGGTATCACTGAACTGCAACTTAGCCAGTAAGGGAGGACAGAAGTATTGGTAACTTTAGAGAAAATTATTCTAGGAGAATTTGAAAGTGATGATCCTTTATTTCCATGATCAGCCTCTCAAACCGTGAAAGGTTCCAGTAAAAACTGGAAGATGGAAATTTCTCCCGAGCAGAGATGAGGCATGAGGCTGTGTCAGGTATTCAAGAAATGCTCATTGTCCCTGGAGTGGTGGGAACAAAAGCTGATTTCAGTGATGGCATTTTGGATAGATGTGAAGGCAGGGCTGCTAGTATGTGGTGGATATGTAATGTGACCAAAGCAAGAGGGATTTTATGCCTGAGTGGAGAGAACAGTGTGCCTCAGGGTGCTGCAGAATGAAATAACCAGTCAAGGCAGGTAACTCCTTCCCTCCACTGTTTTTCTGAAGAATCTCTCATAACTTTCCCTTCTTATATGATGTGTACATGATGTCTACTGAAATGATTTCTATAAAGTAATGCCCAATGGTGGATGTCTGTCGTGGTCTCTAGTGATGCTTACATGCTTCCTCTTAGCCACAGAGAAGTAATTGACCTTTCGTGCTAATTAAGTTGTACTCTTTTCCCTTGGCTCTGAAGATCTGGGGAATCAGAGCTCTTTGCTTCAAAGAGGCCACCACTCCCCATGAAACTGAAGGAATTTCTCATAGAAAAAATAACTTGGAAAAAGTCACTGTTTAGTAAAGCAGTCAGTAAAGCAGCTGGTAAGAAAGGGAGAGAGGAGGGGTGGAAAATCATTCAAGATCTGGTCAAATGTTTCTCTTAAAACACTTTCCAGTTAGAAAAAAAAAAAAGAAGAGCTTATCAATGTAAATGTCAAATTTTCAAGAGCTGAAACTAATCTGTTCTGGTGTAGGCTTTTCAGTAAAAACTTCTAGTATTTAATTTTATTACCACTTTCTCCTAGAAGGTGCAGTCCTGTCCTGACTTGCTATGGTTTCTTGCACTTCAGGGTCTTTTAAAAACTGGATTCCTACAGCCAGCATGATAAGGTTGCTACAGCTGGTTAGGTAGAAAAGGTAATGTAGACTCTTTCAAACTTTTTTTCTGATTCTACATACCCCTGCAACATCTGGAGTTATTAGGGTTTAGATATTTGGGCACAGTCTAATCACAAGGCCTCAAGTGCTGGGCTGTCTGAACCCTTACCATCTTCCCTTTCTTCTGGGTAGGCATCTTTTTGGCACCTTTTGTTATATTTTCTCTCTTCTGCCCAGCTGAGGAGGGCAGTGATAGAGCAGCTTTGGAGGCACCTGACATCGAGACAGACAACCTCTTACTTTCTTCAGTCATTTTAGCTGGTTAGTTTTAACAGCAAATCAGTTTCTGCACTAAGTAGGAACAGTGGGAATGAAGATTATTATCAATGCTGATTTTTTTTCCTAGTGTAGTTGGGATTTGGTGAAACTAACTGATAGGAGCTAAGTGGAAATGATTTCTTAGGAAGCCTTGGAGCTTCTGACTTTGGCAAAACTCTGCTTCTGGCTTCACACATCACTTCATCTGTCTCACCGTACTGAGTAATGCATCATTTTAGGGCATCTATATTAATAACATCAAGATACAAACCAGGCTGAAGAACCAGATGGGCTTAAGGATCTATTATTGTGTAAGGTACTTGTACAGGCAGCCAAATTCTGCTGTATGAGGTTGCGTGATTCCTACTGGTCAAAATTTCTGCCTCTTGGGTAAGGCAAGAATTCAGAGTTCAAGTGTGCTTGAACCTCAGAACACAGCTCAGAAACCCCCAACACAAGAGCTTGGCAGCAGCCGTACCTTCAGCCATCCCTCTACTGTGCATTCTGAGCAATCTTCCTGCTCTTTCTTGAAAGCCTTCTGTATGTGAGTGCATTTTAAAGCTGATGTATCTAGAAATATCTTTGGTGTTTCGGCAAGGCACTACAGGCTCCCTGTGGAGCCTGGGCAATGTTCTTCACCACCAAGCTGAAAGCAATAAAACCAAAACTGTCCATATTAGATTTTACTTTCTTCCATAAATACTAAAGGTCTATGAAAGTAAAGTTGGCCACTGGGTTCAGAGAAAGGATTAAGCCCTAAGGCAGAAGGACATAAATAAACAAGGAACAGTAGCTATTCTGAGGCACTTCAGAGTCAGTCTAAAGCAGCTGATCCAAATGCCTCGAAATAAAGCAGGAAATTTGAAAGGTATTCATTTTTTTTGAACACCATTTTGTATGTAGATTTCAAGCATTGAAAGAGGGAAAATCTGTTATATCAATGGGATCTCATGTTTTAACCAGAGAAGCAGTGACAGCATGCAAGTGAGCTGCAGTGCCATGCTACAAATCCCTCAGCAACATACCTGTAGCTTGCGTGAACTAGACCAGCATATGATCATTAAGAAAGACTTATTTTTCTCTCAATTAAAAGTTCTTACTTGGATACAAAACTACCCAAAGGCAGAGAGTTAATCTGAACTACTAGTGATTTGTATTGGCTCTCATGGATGCTGCTTACGTTAATTACGGAGAACCCATTGCACAGGATGAACTATTACTGAATCATTTCTTAGAATTATTAAGCATAAGATAGCTTTCATCCCACATGCAGGGCTTTGAACTGTTACTGAATAATTTTTCAACTCATTTTCTTTGGGCTTTTGTTCCACTTGCAGATCTTGTCTTTTTCACCTACACAGCCTCCAAAACAACAGGGTCAGTCTTGCTGCTTTGGAGCAAGACACGCTCTCATGGGCATCAAAGGAGCTTTACCTGTGTTGAAATTATATATTTACTGTGACAACTGCAAGGTAGTTTCTGGCTTACTGGTGGACTGCTAGTTTGAGTTGTTCTGGTGGGTGCTGTTGAGGGGAAGGAGTGTGTTGTGTTGGGGTAAGGGAAAATGACTGCTGAGGTGTGGTGAGCTCCCTGGCTCCAACAGCTGCTGCCCTGACCCCTGATGATGGCTGTCCAGAGCAGCCCATGATTGTTGCTGTGCAGAGGAGGTCTAAGGTGAGTCTTGCTCTCCTTGGGAAATTGGATCTGCTGTGTGCTTTTTGCAGACCCAGTTCCTGGTTGCCAAATAATTTCCCAAAGTGGACTGAAGATGTGGGAGAACACTGAAAGCTCTGCAAGATTTCTGCTGTTCTATTGCTTCACACCCATTCCCAATGTATGTGCTGTGGTGGGCCCCAAATTCAGAAGGGATAAGATGAGGACCATGTCTCAGAAGAGCAAGATGGGAGTGATGGGGAAAAATGGGGACAAATTTTTAGGAGGGTCTGTGGAAATAGGACAAGGGGTAATGGTTTTAAACAGAAGGAGGGTTGTTTTATATTAGATATAAGGAAGAAGTTGATTACAATGAGTGTGGTAAAACACTGGCAGGTTGCCCAGAGAGGTGGTAGATGCCCCATCTCTGGAAACTTGCAAGGTCAGATAGAATAGGGCTCGAAACAACCTGATCTAGTTGAAGATGTCCCTTGGGGGGGTTGGAGTAGATGACCTTTCAACCCAAACTATTCCATGTTTCTATGATTTTGTAAGATTTTAAAAGGTGAAAGTTTCCAGTTCTGCTGAGTGTTTCTGTCAGAGCACGGTCTTAACTGGCATGGGAAGGAGCTGAAGTTTTGGTCTGCTCTGATGGACAAAACTCTTTATGTCTTTGCTTTGATTTACTGACAGTATGGCACATCATACACCAGGAAGGTGGTTCAATGCAATTAAGTTCTGCCTTAAACAGAAGTCGGGGGAAAAAAAGGTGCATTCCCTGCTCTGATATTGGTGATGTAATTAGAGACAGTATTTGTCAAAACATCCCTGTTCCCATTTGCTGTTGCTAATGATTTAAACCAAAGACACCCTTTTCTCTGGAAGATACAGTTAGTGAGGAATAAAAGAGAATCTTTAAAAAATATTTAGAAAGGATCAGAACAATACACTGTTGGTTTTGTTTCTTCTATTTTGCTTCTGAGGAGCTTAAGAGGACCAGCAAAATCTGCTTTTGTGTGGTTTGTGCCCTTGAAACTGTGGATCCTGCTCACAGAGATGTCTGGAGCCACAATCAGGAGCACTTTAGATCTTAACTACAAGTTTTGGTTGGGCTTTATATGTAGAAGGCTTTGTAGTTTCCTCCAGAGAACAGCTTCAGCATCTGTAGGTGACTGCATAGGTTTCTTCCATGGTTGTGGGATTAGACAAGGGCAATGGGATTGCAAACAGCCAGAGTACCTGGGGAGAGACAAAAACTATGAACATATACAGCTTCAGATGAGTTGGTTCTTCTTTCATGAGACTTTTCTTTGAGCAGTGCATAATTATGGTGTAGCCCATGTTGACTTGGAGATGTGGCATTTGTTCCTGCAGCAGCAGCTTCTACCTATTAGTCACCCAGCTACCAACACTATTTAGGTTGGGAACAATCTTAGCTGGATGTGGTTTCTGTGTACTTTTCCAGCTTCTCCTTCAAGCCTGCAGATTTTCACATCCACAACGTCTACTGCCACTGCGTGATGAGACACTTCCTACTGCTAGTGCTGCTCCTGGCTCCATGGGTTCACTTGAGCTTCATTCCAGCTCTTGGCTTTGAGGAAACAGTGAGAAAGCTGTTCCCTTTTCATCCTCTTTGAGACAATGCTCTTGATGCTGCAGACTTCTTTCATGACCCTTTTCAGTTGTCACTTTTCCAGACTAAAGTCCTGAACTATTCAGTCATTCCTTGTACAGAAGCTGTCCCATGTTTGGGATATCCATAAACATGCCAACAATTCAGAGCACTTGGCTTTCTGAAAGGCTATTAATAATATATCTTGCCTTTTGTTTGGAAACTAGGCTTGGTTTCTGTCAGTTGTCACAGAGTAATAGGAGAGGTCCTCCTATGGGTTCATAAGTTGTTATAGATGGGAAAGAAAGGGTGTCAGTCAATGGGCAGTTTCTCTGACAGGACAAGGGTAACCTTGGGTGTTTCCAGGGATTCTGTGATCTTCCGTGTATTTGTAAGTGATGTGAAAAGATAAATCATCACCAAGGAAAGTAAAAAATAAAGAAGACTGCACAGAGCAGTAGGAAAATTCTGTAAATCTGGGTAGAAAACAAAGTGACAGCTGTCTGTGACATGCTGTGTCATGGCAATGGCACATCAGCTGTGTGAAGTAATAAGGAAATCCAGGAAATACCAATCAGCTGCAGGGTCATAACAGTGAGCTCTCAGCTTGTTACTAGTATTTGGGAAAGATCTTGGACAAAGTTCTCCAAAAACATTGATTCAGGGTTCAGCAATAGTCAAAAGTTATTGGAAATGAGAGGAAGGGAAAAAAAATAATAAGTGTCTGCACTATACATAAGCCTCAAGAGCTCCTGTACCATCGATGTTTAGTTCTGGTCACCTTACTTTAAGAAAGGTTGTGGTATAAATATGCACAGAAAAGAAACAGCAATTTTTTATAAGACACCAGAAGAGCTTCCTCGCAAATAAAGATTCAATAGTCTGGAACACTTGAGCGTGGAAATAGAGACAGCTGGGCAGCCATATCGTAGAAGTCTTTAAAATAGTTGGAATGGTGTGTAGAGGAAGGTTGCAAAACTACTATTAAGTATTCTTCATGATGTAAGATCCAGATACCATCAAATGAAATTATCAGGTAGCAGGTTTGAGACAAATTTGTAAAGTACTTAGCATGTATGATGAATATGTACATTGTGAGTCTAGTTATCTTAGGCTGTTTTGGAGGCCAGATGTAGGTATTAGTCCTAGACAGGGTGAGATATGCTTACAGAGATTTACTGTACCTGAGAATCTGGATGCCATCTCCAGCTCAAGAAACCCTTAAATCAGCGATTGCCTGAAGCTGGAAGCATGTATTGAGAAAAGATCACTCTGTACTTGACCTGTTCTTTATGCCTTTCCTCAGAGATCTGCAATGGAGCAGGTAACTTTGCTCTGCCTATAGTTGTCTGTTGCTGTGAGCATGCTGAAGGCTGTGAGATTTCCATCACAGGAGCTTAAGAGCGGATTAGCTAAACCTCTCTGATGCAGGATAGGTAGAGCTTACCCTCCTTCAGAAGGGAAGCGAGAGACCTCCCAACCTCACTTTGATCCCATTTCCCGAAATTCTATGGAAACAGTGAATGAAAGTGCCAGCTTCTCCCCTTTCTACCTCTGGGCTCACTTCAGGACATGGCAGAAAGGGGGCCTAGGTGCTAAAGGACAAGAAAGGCTGAAACAAGGACAGAGTCTGCAACAGGTGTGCAATCTTCTCACCACTGAAATCACGGTGGAGGCTGAGGTTAAGTTGCACCTCTGAAATACACCAGCACAGACACGCCAGGATGTGACTCAAAGGCCAGGCTCAGCCATAAGCCATGGCTGTGGGTGCTGGAGCCAACACTGTGTCAGTTTGTTGTATTACTGGCAGCCTGCCTATGGAGGAGTGCAGGGGGCAGAACGAAGTTGTTCCAAGACCCGGGAGAAAGGAGTTGCAACCACTGAGCCTGTAGGTATGAACTGCTGTTATAACATCACAGCAGAAGTGATGAAGATCCAGATGAAACATCTAAGGAGCAGCTTCACGAGACATCTGACCCCTGAGCTTTCCATGGGAAAAAGGACAGAACACAAATGAGGTTGCAGGACAGTTAGCAGTCTCATCCCTACATACTGATCTTAGTTTCTCCTTTTGGTATGATTGTGTTTTTGAACTCTAAGCCAACCTGCAGGGCCCTGTTGCCACATACAGGGTGCTGTTGATGTACAAAGCGCAGCCTCAGCAGATGCACATTCTTCGAGGCAATGCCTTGGGGAAGTTACCACTGACCGAGTCTCCCTCCTGCTTTCTCCTTGTAGATAGCACTGAAAATGGACAGCAAGGGGGTTGAACTGACTATGCTGTGAAGAAAACATGAAAAAAAATAATCGAGAATTATATAATTGCAGTTACAGAGATGAACTGAACTCCTAAGGAATTCAAAGAACATGGCAAGAACTGGCATTTGCAAATCACAGCATGCAAGGAAATACCTATAAGCAAACAGTTGAATTAGTGCATATTCCCCTATGTGTTCTTTAAAAATGTCTGAAGATTTATGTGATATGTAGGCTTTTTTTCCAGGGACTTACTTTGAGGTCCTCTGTTATTAATAATCAAGTTAGTATTTCCAGGAAGAACTGCTGAACCTCTGACTTTCAATCCCACTCATCGGCCTTCAGTCCAGGAGACTGCAGCTGCATTTAGCCACAGATACAAAAGCCTGGAAATCCCTCCTCAGAGGCAAAACATCTCCCAGGCTCTGACTAGGTACTGTGAAAAAAACCTGATGTTTTCCATGGTCTTATCATGCATGTTATGAAGCTGAGCAGTCAGAAGTGTTTAATGGCTCCTGCCCAAGTTGACCTCATGGTGTCTACCACATATGAATAACACCCAGTCTGTGAACCACAAGTAAACCACTTTAGTGTAGTTCCATTAAGGTATGTTCTACAAATAATAATTGAGAACAGGTCCCTACAGTCCATAAATGCCTTCCACTTCCACAAGTCCTCTCCTTTTCCTATTAGGCAAAATCTTTCCCTAATGTTTTTGAAACCAGAGCAACAAATGAAAATATTTCCAGTTTGTTTTTACCTGTTGCTGACAACATCTGAAGTGTTAATTGTAGAATGTGTTTCTTTCGTTCATTTTTTTTATTTATTTATATTCATTAAATGGATGGGGCTTTAAGCAACCTGGTCTAGTGGAAGGTGTTCCTACCTCTAGCAGAGGAGTTGGAACTAGATGATCTTTAAGAACTCTTCTAACTCAAACCAGTCTATAATTCTATGAAATGCAGGCATAGCTAAAAAAAATAGACCATAAGGGTTTTGTGTAATAAAATTTGGTTGGAAGAATGCCAGTCTAACTGCTAGTAGTCTTGAAGGTGGTATTTCTGAAATTCTGCTGGAAAATAGAGCCTGACAGGACACAATCTCTGCTATTCCAAAAGTACTTCTGTATTTAACATGCAGAGACCAAAGGAATCACATTTATTCTAGTTAGGCATGTCCTGGAACCATCACATGACAGTTGCAGGAGGGAGATGATGTGGCCTGTTATTATTTGTGTGTCCTTATTAGCTCCCACCATTAGGGAAATTGAACATTGCAACATCCTAAACAGGATCCCCATGAGTCTATATATGGAGCAATTTTTTTTTTTTTTTTGTTAAGGAGTGTAGTTTTGGCCTGTTTAAACTCTGATCTGAATTCCCCAGATTTTTCAGGCAGGACTCTTGAGGAATTTAGGCACCACTCACAACAGGGGCAAGAAAACTGGTGTCTCTTGCACAAGCTGACTAGAGAAGTCTTCAGCTCTTCACCCCTGAGGAACAAGGCATTTTGGGAGTAGGGCTTACCTTGCTCAGCAAGCAGGACAAGTGTCCTTTACACAAAATTTTAGCTTGGACTGCAGAAGGAAACAAATACTCTATAGCCTATGGTTAAAATATCCTACTATGACGTGTTACTCTTTTGTGCCCATACACACAGCAGAGGAGATTTCCAAAACCAATTCTGTGTTGTGACTCTTTCTTCCTCTCTGTCCTAGCTATGGAAAACCTTCTGGATAGGTCTGCCACCTGTGAACCAGCTTTTTGGCTTTTGCTGCAGGCAGAGCAGGCAGAAACTGAGTTTTCCATTTTCTTGAAATCAATTAAAATAGAGCATTTTCAGTTTCTAGCCCATCTACAATAACTTGTGTTCATTTTTCTGTTCAGCACTGCAAATCCCCTCTGTCTTCCCTCTCCCAGTAAAATTTGCATGTTCCTAATCCTTGGATTTACTCAAGCAACTACAGAGGATCCTGAAATGGCTTCTCCTCCAACTGCTTTGTCTCCATCTGGAGACAATTACCAATTTGTCCAATTCTCACCACATATATTATTAAGATCAAAGGCAGATCTCAAAACATTAGTAACTAATTTCAGTGTTATAGTTCTAATAAAATAAAAGCAGGCCACTATTAGGCAACATCTATTTTGTATGTGGTAACTTCTTCATTGAATTCTGAGGTTTTCTTCCTTCTCGGATAGAATTAATCATAGTTGCAAGGATCTATGGATTACTGCTGCTTTTAAATTTGAAGCAGGGTGGCTGATGGGAGTAATTTGGGTATGTTCCCAACAGGAGCATTGAGAGAAGCAAAATAGTATTAATAATTTTTTCTTATTCTAATAAAATCTACATACAGTGATAGAAACTCTTATTGCAAGAGTCTCTTTTTATCACAAAGCTTGCCCGGTAAGGTTGATCTGTTCTATATCAGTGCAAGCAAGAGGAAAAGAAAGTACCACAGTTCAGTCATCTGGAGAAAAGATTTGGACAAGCTCAAGGAAGAACTGACAGGCTTCAGAAATGAGGAGTGCTAAACATGGAAGGGAGTAAAGAATTAAGAGGATAGGGAATAACGCATCTCATTTATATAGGAGACAAAGGCAATCATTTGCCCTCACCGAAATAGAAGATAGGAATAACTACTTTCTTTTAAAGTATTTCTATGTAGGCTCTGCTTCCCAGAGAAAACATCCAACTTTTCAGCTCCTAGCTCTGGCAAAGAAACTCAGTGGCCTTTGAATCCAGACTGAGAAATCATCTATATGGCACAATGCTGTGCTGTGAGCAGCCCTGAGGCCTCTATCCTGACCCTCTGGTACCTCAAGCTCTCTGATGAAATGAAGGTCTGAAGCAGAGCCTGCCAGCCCAGCCCTGCCTCAACCCACCCTGGGAGCCCAACTAGGGCAGGGGCATGGGGAATTGACAGCATGTGGCTGATGGATCCCGGGTGCTACCAGCCTGTCATGGAACACTCCACCTTCTGCTCATACCCCTTGTAACTGTAAACAAACATGAAAGGAGGTAGAAGCTGGACTTACTGTGATGTTCTGCTACCCAGAAGTACAAAGCACAGGCTGCTGAAAGGGTCTGGAGAGGGAAAGGTGAGCACTGATTCCCTTTACAGTGCAAGTCATCTAAGCTTGAGATTTGCCACCAGTTAGCACAAGCAGACAGGTAGATCAATGATGGTGAGAGGATTATATCTGAAACCTTTTGCTTGTGTCCCAGTGCTCAGAACAAGGCTGAAGTAGGACCACTCTTGCCAGTAAGATTCATAGGCTAAGAGCAGCTTGTTCCTAGGGACTGTTGGATAGGGATACCCAGGAGTGAGAGGCATTAAAGATAAGAGACACAGGTGTGAGAGCAAGATCTAGAAACTGTGAGAACCTAGGATTCATCTTTCCATCTCTCCTGAGGTATGAACTAGCCTCTGAAATGCTGCACAGAAGATGCTCACTGACATTTCCTCTGGATTCCTCTTTCATAATGAGCATGGCTGCTGCTTCTTGGGCTGCCAGTGACCTCTGTTGTGGGTAACCCCTCCCCGGTGTGACGTTCCAGGAGCTGTGGGTACTGACAACACCATGTTGCCATACCTCAAACAGCAAGTGGCTTGACTTGGGTGATTTTTTTTCCCTCAATCATTTTGCAGAACCATCCTTCCCATTGCCATCCCCTAAATAGTCATGTTGGCTCAGACAATGGATGAGGTGAGATTTTTTGATGGCAGAGTACATGGGTGCCTTTAGCTGTCCTCGATGCCTGTGTGGTGGTCAGGCTAATCCCTGAGGATGGGTAGCTGGGGACAGTTGTGAGCCCCATCTGTCTGGATGTGCTGCAAGATAAAGGGGATGTCTTAAACCACTGTGGCAAAATTTGTTAGAGCTGCTCTGCCAGAGCCCAGAGTTAAAAGAGGTCTTTTCCCATGTAGCAATGCCAGAAGAGATGATCACAAACAACTGGCTGCCATGAATCTGCTCTGAAGTCTCAGTTTTTGCAACACCCCAATTTAAGCAGTTCCATCCCCCAGTGACTCCAACGGTACTGATCAACTGGGAAAGTGTCCTCCTCCCAGGGAAAGCTTTGCAGGGAGGCCTTACCTCTCAGAGCTGCAGCTGCTCTGCCAGGGCAGCACGGATCAAGGCAGCCACTGCTAGAGACTCTGTCTCGGCTCCCTGCGTCTGCATCACCTGGGGTGGCCCTTATGAAGCTTTGGGGTCATCTGTGGAGCAAATTGATCTCTTGAGATTTTTACTTGGAGATGAGTTTGACATCACCTCTGTTTGACCTTTAATCTTCAAACAACCCTTTTGTTTTGTTTTTTTAAAGCCAAAATAATACATGGACTAATAGTGCTGTAAAAAGGTGTGGGTCTGGATTATCCCCCTTTTTCATGTTTGCAGCATCATAGATTTGCTATGACCTACCACAACCGTGCTGTGTGCATGGCATCATGCGTCATTTTAGCTCCACAGGGCTGCTCAAAGGCTAATCTGAAAACTGATTTGTGGCGACCCACTTCAACACATAAGAACCATTAGCTCACTTCTGACTCTTTGCTAGGTTTCCTGACTTTCTGACTGGTTTATTTTAGAAGCAGAAGGGGAAGATGGGATTTTTGCTGAATATACATTAGCTCTTCAGCCAGTCACAGGAGCTTTGACAGTTATTGCCAGATGGGGATTGGGCACTGGCTTTGTCAGAAGTATTACCTAGCCAAGATTTAGTGGCATCTGGCTAGACATTCTCTGCTTTCTAAGCGATTTTCTGTTACTCATCCCAAATACTTTGGTTGTCGATCTGGTGCTATCTGACTACAGCTTTTCCTCTAGTTACTTGCAGTGAGGCATTTATGTACACACAATCACAGCAGATAAATCTCTTAAAAAGAGATAATCATAATCTCTTTAATCACCACATTGTAGTAATCCCCGTAAACAGTCTGGCTCCAGAAAACCTTTTACTAGGTCAGTGTCCTCACTGATCTTTTCCCTCTTCAGTTTTGTCTTGTGTCAGCCGTGTCGCAGAAGATGTTTCAGAAAGATCAGGAAATTAAAGGACTGTGTGTACATATAAGAGCCGATAATATGCACCTTGCATGCATATGCTGTTTGATGATAACAAATTAGAGAATAGCAATCAAAGATATGTAGGCAGAATGTAAATACATCTTCACTGTGATTTAACACATGGCCAATTCCAGTGACTCCTATCTTGGGGCATTCCCTGCTTAACCAACATTTTGCAGTGTGCTTTTGTTTGTTCATGGATGATGCTGCTGACACTGCAAAAGTTACAGTTATGTTTCTGCTCACACATGATGCACACACATTACTGCAAATGTAGTTGTGGGAATGAGTTATTGAAATAGCAGGGAACATGAATTACACACCTGATTCCAGCAAACTCTCCTTGTCTGTGTTCATTCAGTTAGCTGTAGGATGAGTAAAAACATTTCTAAAGGAAAAGTGATTCATCCAAGGAGCTCTGATAAGAGGTCAGCTCTGTTCAGATCCAATTCAGAAAATGGAGGTCAATACCTGAACAGAGGAAAGTCAGTGATGTTGCTTGTCTGCAGCCCCTGCTCTGGCCCTTCTCACCATACTGGTGTTAACACTTTTGCATGCATTTTTTAAAGGAGATTTTTTCTAAGTACATGCTAGGGGTTTAGCATGCTGACTACTGCATTGGAGGGACTTCAAGTAAAGCAAGGAGACCAAGCAGGGTTTGGGAAATTGGTGGGCCTCATCTAAATTGTCAGATGATATTCTCATTTCAGGCAAGGGCACTGTAACCCCAAGTTTGTGGCTGCCTGGAGAAACCAAGGAAGTACCATGGGAAAGAGGAGTGCCTCAGGCATCCCGGGATTTGCCTTAGAAGAGAGGACAGTGTAACCGTTAATGTTTGTGTTCTTTCCCAATTTATAGGTCAGCTTTAGCAGGCCTGCACACACTTGAAAATAAATGACAAGCTGCGTCCAGTCCCGTGGGTCTTACTCATGGGACTTGTCCTTACTCATCAGATCGGCCCCCACAAGGCCGATGAGACTGCTTGTATGATTGAGCCTTTTGGCAGAAAGGCCTGTTCATTTCAATAGGGATCTGTTTGTTCTGCACACTGTAAAAATGCAGACATCGCTGGAAGGCAACAAGAATTTTACTTGTGTGAGCTCAAATGCACAAAGGGTCACAAGCCCACCTGGGACACTCCTGGGAGGCCAGGGCAATCCTGGCACCCCAGTGAAGGTCTTCAAGTAGACACCCTGAATGTGCATCTAGGCACAGGATTTTTTCCTGTTTTTGCTTCTCATCCTGGCATCCCCAGAGTGTCCCTCTTCACAGGGCTGTGGCAGTAGATAGGGCTTTTGTATTTTAATTATGGTAAGATGCATGTCATTTAAGTCAAATGAGGAAGGTGAGAATGGAGGCAAAGGGTTCCCATTCATGTGATGTGTTGCAAAAGACATTTCTCTGTGTCCCTGTTTTACCTCACACAAGCAATAATGTTGCCACACTCAACTACAGAGCAGCCAGGATCCAGGAAAGGGAGCAAGCTCTGATGTGGGCAACTGAAAACCGCAGAACTCTGCGTTGGAATCATTCCAGGTGCAGAGACCCCCAGCCCTGATAATCACAAACATCCTGGACATCCATTTCAACAGGGCATCCCATCAGCAGTGTCCTGGGCTCTGGCTGCTGATACTGGCATTGCCCAGCGCAGAATAACAATGATGCTTCCTGCCCTGCAGAGCAGACAGAGGTGGGAGACAGAAGCAGTGGAAACCTCTTCGTTTTCTCAGCTTCCTGTTAAAGCAGGGTGTCTGGAAGGAAGGATGGTCTTACAGTAAGAACACTGGACTAGTAGGGACTACAAGGACTGAATCGTAGTTGTAGTTTCTACCTGAACTTTCCTGTGTGATTTTGAAGGTCACTTAAACTCTGCTTCATTTTGTTGCATTTTAGGAACAGGAGCAATTCCCTATTTCAAAGGACAAAAAGTCATGAATTGTTGCTTAATTGTGGAGAACATGTTTATGAGAATATAACAAGTAACAAATGTGAGAGAGGAGAAAAAGCTGGTAGGCCATGACACTTGGGGATCCTGTTTGATGGTGGTAAAGCTGTCGCAGTAACAGAAGTCCTCCAAGTTTGATGGGGGGTCTTGTTTTTCCTGAGATGTCTCCTACAGACACCTGAAGTTCAGCTCTTTGTAGTTAGGGTGATTTTTGGAGCATTCAGCCTAAAAACAAGGAGAGATTTTACCCTGCTATGTATAACTTTCAGTAATCTGTGCATAGGCAAATTTGCCCATGAAGAAAAATTCCTTCTCATTGTTAGCACAAGGTTGCCATGACAGTATGGTCCTGCAATATGGCCATCACTGGCAGACAGACCCAGCATTTGGCAATTTGTTTAAAAGGACCTATTTGGGGTTAAATTTCTCTCAGGAACAGACATCCAGAGTACCATGTGATCAGCCTGGAGACCAGTTGGCTAGTTTGTCTCCACTGTCTTTGTTGTTTCACCGCTGAGGATGTGGAGAGAAGGTGAGGACACACCTCAGAGAATTGCCTGGTAGCCTCAGATGGTGTGGAATTTCATGGTTAGTGATTTGATTAGGATTTTCTCATCCACGTTTTTAAGCAGCGACCTCTGTTCCATACAATAAAACAGTGCTGTTCCCCACAGGGGTGGGGAAAGGCTTTGCTGCAGAGACAAAGTCTCTGGGGCAAAGAGCAGAAGGGAAGGCGCATAAGTGACTTTGGCTGAGGGATCACAAGACTCTTGGGACCAGCAGTGGACTGCTACAAAGCCATGTTCTCAGCCAAAACTGCTGATGCTCTTTTCAAGTCAGCTGTTCTGCAGAGAGCAAGTGTCTCTCTCTGTCTAAGGAAAGGGAGGCAGCAGCTTAAAAACTTGACTTACTTCTGAAACTTGCTAGGAATTGATTAAATAAGTTAAGAGGGCTCCATAAGTGTAAGCATTGTAGCTAATGAATTAGATTTGGCCCTTCCATTTGAATGAACTGGTGAAAATATTTCAATGAGTCTTGACTGAGACTTCCAAGGTGCTTTTGCTCCGCAGTCATCAGCCCCATCCAGCATTATGCATTACATCCCTTAGCTGCTGGAGCAGCCTCTGCTGTGCTTTGAGGAACACAAATGTGCTGAATTTGCCAAAGCAGTTACTGCCTGGGCAGTAACCTCTAGCAGAGAGGTGACCATCTGCGAGAGGCAGTCACTTCTGAAACTGCTCCTCTTCTTTTCAAGGGGAACTGTTTTGTAGTTAATAGTTAAAACTAGGGAGCTGCTCTGTTTTAGGTGTTGACAGTTGTGCTTTGTCTTTGCATAAAACCATGCTTTCAAGGGCTTTTCTACATGCACACATGACAGAGTCCTGCTGATAAACCAAGGAAGTTTTTTATAGGAGCTATGAAGCATCTTCCACAGGCAGTTTAGCACTGATTTAACTACTACAGTTTAAAGCTTGTTAATTAACGTTGTCAAATTGATCAGGTTGTTGAATCAATTTGAATATGGTTTTGCTAAAGCCATTTTCTAAACTGGTTTTCAAAGCATGCCACTACATTGGTGCAGAAATTTGAGCATAGGCATGTTTTTTTTTTATTTCTTTGCACTGTGTAAACCAACTTTTACTTGTACAACTGTTGTAGTTCATATCAGAAGACAAAATACTTCTTTAACGCTTTGAAAGAGAACTTGGTAAAATCTCAGATCTTGTCCTTTCTGTTTAAGAATGTGCCAGATAATTTGGGGAAGATGAGCTTTAAGAAAGACAGGAAGTCAAATCAAAAATTATCCACCTTTCTTTGTATGCTGTAAAGCAACAGAAAGACGTCATAACTTAAAGATACTTTCACAACATCATTAAATCTATTTATCTTTTCAAGGTCCAGTGTTTCCTTTTTGTCAGTGCACTTTGGTTATGCTTCTTTATGATCTGTTTTTCACTGCCAGCCCACAAGACTAAACATGCTTTCTATTTTTCATGGTACATTTTCCTACTTCCTGTTCTTGCCTCCTTACATTCACCCCCAGAGATCTGGAATGGTCTGAAGGCAAGACAGAGCTCCTGCTGTGTTTAAAGATAGATTCTGGTCTGGATGGGTAATGTGACATGGAGCCTTTCACTGTCTGGGTTGCTAATTTGGCTATGAATCGGATTGGTCATGACTTGAAAAGGCTGTTCTTCAGTAGCTTTCTAGTGGTCTGTTTGATGTGGTTTATTCATGTTCATATCAATCCAATCCCATTTGTCACAAATCACCACCACAATTGAGCTTAACCTGCTCTCAACCTGATCCCCACCAAGATGGTGTGAGTCCTTAGATACATCTGTCCTACCTGGATTTACTCCTTGTGGTGTTGTTGCCTGTGCTGTAGCTGCAACAGTTCTTTTTACAGAAAAATTTACTCTTTTCATCAACTGGAAATGACAAGTCAGTGCCCAGCAGTAAGAGCACAAGCAAACCACCCCAGCTATGTCATTTGAAGATTTTATTGCCTCTTCAGAGTGCAGGTGACTATCAGTTTGCTGGCACTGACCATCTCCAAAGCTCTGCTGCTTGAAAAGACCATACAAACAACCTCTTCAGTCAGCCATAAGGGTTCAAAGAGTCAGCACTGCTGTGTTGTAATCTCATTGATTTTGGCAACAGCAGGCTGGGGAATCCTGGTGTAGAGGGTTCCTGCTGTTGAGGGATCACTGGAGTGGTCGATGTGAGCATGAAGGTGCTGTTGTGCAAGACCCAGGCAAAGAAAATGCCTTTTCTGGCAGAGATAACCCTAAAAGTCAGTTCACAGCCTGTGTGTGCACTCAGAGCTGGACTGGACACCCTCTCCACTGATGAAGGAGGTTTGCTGCTGCGGTTCATGTGGTGTCTGTGGAGTCCTGTTGACCTGCTACTGTGCCTAGCATGTTTTGGACCTGAATCAGCTTGGACCTTCAGGAAATATTCAGCCCATGCCTTGAGGACCATCTCGGACTCAGTCTCACTAAGTAGCTCAGATGTTACCACCCTGCTGCAAAAAGATAAGTTGGACAGATGTTGTCTGTACCTCGGGATCAGAGAATGGGTGTGGGCCCATTTTATTTGCTGGTGGTACTGCCCCCTTTGTGCCTCACTGTATGTCCAGTGTCTGCACCCAGTTTTTCTAAATCCTAAAGATGTCCTTGTAATGCAAAGACATGATCTGAAATAAGATTGGTCATTTAATACCCAGGGAGACTTTTCTTAGGGTTTTCTGCACCCCAAAAGTTACCCTGTCATTCCAGTGCTCTCAAGGGATGCAGGAGATGGACTTGATTAGACAGGCAGGACTGGAACAATGTGGTCTTCAGTCATATTTACTAATGGCTTCACTGAAGTCCCTGCTCTTGGTGCACCAAGAAGTAGTAAGACCAAAAGAGGAAAACGCGGGAAACAATGAATAGGAGCTGAAAGCTTGAAGCTCTTTTCTGGCATGATAGATATGCTCTGTGGCTTTTGCCAAATTTCTCTAAGCTTTAATCTCTTGGCAATGAAAATGGAGAAAATGCTTCACTCCCATGATGTAAAACCAAACTGCAAAACTTATTGAGGAGCCATTAGCAGAGTTCATTAGATCAGCAGATGGGAGCATTTGTGTGGCATTCATTATTTGCATCACAGACCTCCCTTTTTGTCCGATCAGGAAGTTTTTTTGCCAGGGTGTCTTGTAACTGCCACTGGCATCCTAGTTCTGGGCATGCACTGCACATTTTGCCTGCTCTCTGAACATTGATCAAAGCTTCTGGGAGTAGAAGCCAGCAACATACTAAATACCTTTCAGTTCAGCTGCTTTCACGTGCAGAGCTTTGCTTAGCCTGCTAAAGCTCATTGTCTCCAAGCCAAGTAATTGAAGGAGTCAAGGCCCTGTTTAACCTTTCGGGAAGAGCTGATGCTTTGACATCCACAAAGAGCTGCTTTGTTTGAGGAGCTAAAGGTTCTTTGCAAGATTAGGCTCAGGTATTACAACCCAGCATGTGCTCATCAGCTATAATGAGTATGGTAGGTGGTTGGGGCTGGGATGTGGGAGTCCTAGGGCTCAGCTGACTTCTCTGCCCAAGGGAATCCAAGACTGAACATCCCCCCAGGCGAGGACATTGCCCTTGCCATCAGGTGTGAAGTAGCGAACTCCTGAAGGAGCTGGAGAAAGCACTCTGTCCCTCATGTTGGATCTTTTGCTTTTCATAAAATAACTTAAACAATGATTAATCTGCAGGATAAAACCCGATCTTCTAGCCCTTGAACAACTAATTTCAGGCACTCATTCCTGCTCCTGTAAACAGGAGGGACTACAGGTTACCCACACCAGGGAACTTTAGAGTTTGTTTTGTTACGGCAGACCCTCACTTTAAAGACTTGTGCTGAATGAGGCAGTGATTTGAACCAGGAATGTCCTAAACTCCTGCATTAAAAAGATAGCAGTGATGTCTCTCAGTTTTTGAGTCTCGGCGGTCTGGCAAATGGGGTGAAAAATTTGGGGTAGAACAAACCAACTTTTTCCAGGAAATATTCTCCCTGAGATCCCAGTCTCCATCCTACAGGCAGTCTGCCTGTGTAAAGTGTGCTCCTTCATAGGAGTCAAGAATATATGAATTTTACCTCACAACTGTCCAGCATTCAGTACAGCTATTGATTTATATGTCATGTTGCATTCTGTTACAAAAATGTTTGTTATGAACAAACCTGTAATGTCTTTCTTCATTATACAGGCTATATTCATACAGTAGTTATTTTATCTGTTGTTTTTCTTTTCCCCTCAGTTGTCACTGTTTTCTATGCTTCTGCCTGTGTTGGAAGTGACTTTGGACCAACAGAATAAAGAGATGTCATTTCTTATCTACTAGCAATCATATTCAACAACTCTGTATTAAAGTGATGTAGTTAATGGGAGGAAAAATTAATTTCATCACCTTTATTTAACTCTATTTCCTTTGTCCCCTTTGGGGTTGTTACCTTGACAACTCAAGTCACCCTCTAACATCATTCCACAACTTGGAAAACAATGGATCTGCTTGATGAAACAGGTACCACGTGAGGCATTTCTCCAGTGTCATGCCTGGTATTAGCAAGGTACTCCACAAGCTTCTTTGGCATCTTCACCTCTATAAATCTGTCCAGTATAATAAGGATCATGGGTTATTTTAGGTGGAGGGCTGTCAGCTACAGTGCTAAAGACCATCCACATCCTTGTGTAAGCAATTCTTCATGTTTGCTGTCCATATGGACACTTCAAGAGCATTTATGCTATATCAGAAACCCATTTGACTTGCTAAATTCTTCAATAATCACATTTTTTATTTAATTTAAAATAAACAACAGCATCATCCAGGTCCCACAGAGTGTAAAGAATACATTGATTGTAGGTAATTAATAACACTCCTTTTTATTCCAGAACACAACCAGAAAGCCAAGTATATCATTAGCACCTACTGAGGGAGTAATATTTGATCGTGTTACTATTTATGTCCACAAGAAAGCCAATAACTCTTTGGTGTGTTTGAGCTGTGAAGAGGCACCAATATGTATCCTCATACTATTTCAACTTATTTCTGTTGCACACAGAGGGGTGATTCTTGCTGTCCAAGCCCTGGCATAAGCCATACAAATCTACAAAGAGCTGGGTCAGTGCTTTGCAATTACACTTAACTCATCCCCTGTTGATGCCTTGGCAATGAGCCAGGTATAATATGAGGCACTGCCTTGTGACCCTGAACCCATAGACAAAGAATCCCTAAAGGGCTCAGGACCGCAACTGTAGAAATGTTTTTCAAGAACAGGCTTCCTTAAATACCATTTACTAGAAGATAAATGATTCGATGAGCTGAAATGACTGCAGGATGGATGCTGCTGCATTCCTGCATTTCTTGAGACAGGTCCCTGCTCCCCTCTGCCTCCTGTTCTGTCTGTGGCTGGTGCAATGTTACCAGCATGCAGGAAGCTCAGGACACACTGTGACGGACAAGGTAGGCAGACTTCAAGGCACCTGGGCCTGACTCACCTGTTTTCCAGCAGGTTTTTGAAGCTGGACATGGAGCCATTTGCAATTTTTTTTTGCAGGCTTTAAGTCTGTTTCATATCTGCTCTGTTCCGAAAGGTCTTATGAAGTTAAAAAACCCAGGTGCTTCTGCCTAGTGAGTGGCACACAACCAGTCTGGAGTGTACTTATGCACTGAGACACGGGACAGAGGTTCTCATGCCCCATTCTGGGATTAGACACACAAATGTTGCTTCTTGGTGAACACCTGTATTCTGGCTGCATGGTGGATGTACACACAACTGCATGAAGAAGATGGAGCTAGAAAGCTGCCTTTTTTTTTTTTTTTTTGTCTTCACAAGCAGTTACAGAAACCTTCTTCAAAAAAAAAATTGAGTCTATGAGAAAAACAAAAAAACCCATCTCCTACCTCCTCCAAAAAGGTACTGGAATGTGAGGCAAAAGCATACTTTTGCCTTTTAGGTACTAAGCAGAACTTTGTGGTTGACCACTGCCAATTGCTGATGCACAAAGCTAGGACTTTTGAGGCTTGAAAGCAGTGTGGTGCTGGGAAATCTCTGCCCCACCAACCACCTACTGTTTGGCCTTGGGGCAGTCATGTCATCTGTCTGCATCTCTCCTTCCTTCTCAGAATATGCCTTGTCTGTGTACACTGGGTTCTTTGGGGTAAGGACCAGCCCATGACATTTATTAATATAGTGCTTGGCATGCTGGAGCATGACTCCACTGAAGTTTCCAGTTGCTACCGAACTGCAAAATAATTAAAAGAGTATGTTAAGGCTTCTTTTATATAATGCTGTCATCTAGACAGTTGATGCTTATTGGCTTCGAGGTTGAATTTGATTTAGACCTCAAAATTGTGTGCCTTGCTTATAAGATTATTTGCTTACTTGTGTGCTATGCTGTCACCGTTACAACCACAGGAGAACCCCTCTGCATGTGGAAGCTTAGCTGAGCATTTTTCCTGCAGGGCCTTTAGACTTGGACTTGGCCCTGCTTACCCCAAAAGAGCACTCAGCAGGAAATTCCCTTGCAAGCATTTTAGAAAGTGGTCTCCGATTTTGTGAAATCACAAAGAGATGCCTTTGTCTCAGAGGTCTGAACAGCCACAAACTAAAGTGCTTGGCAGATCAGAAAACCCTCCACTAGGCACATGATCCTGGCTCTCTGAGGATCTGAGTCCAAAGGAATATCAGTCTTTTGTGGATTGGTGTGCATTGGAGAAGTTCTACTGTCACCAGCCAAGCCAGCTCCTAACGAGAAGCCAAGACACTGCAGTCACAGTGTTTTTGAGCTTTCTGCTGCTGCATAGCCCTGGGTGCACCTGGCTTGCTTTGGCTCTGCTCAGAGCAGGAACAAAAGTCACTTGAGTGTGGTGTGAAAGGCTGTATGGGAATACTTCACATATTGTTTGATCTAACACCAGGTCAGCAGCACTGACAACAGGAGAGCCCAGAAACACATGCCCTTCTTAAAAAGGCCAAATTAAATAGCCATTTCCCAAATGGGAGCACTCCGTTTGAGACTACTGAGCAGATCATTGACAAGTGCTGGGACACTTACTAAGAGCAAGCATTTAGCTCTTATGCTGCATTATTCCCAGACCTTTTGCCCTCTTCAGCAAGCTGCAGTCGTGGTGCTGTTAGATGTGAGGACCCCAGGTGTCAGCCAGAAGAGGGAATGCAGGACCACTGTGGCTCCAAACAGCCCTAAATGTGCAGACCATCAGTAAACTTGACTTTGAACTTCCAAGTTGCCTCTTTGATGCAGATGGTATAGCCCTGAAAAACATGCTCTGTCACATCACACATGTGAACAAGTAGTGCAAAATGTGGCAATGAGATGATAATTCCCTGGGAAGGAGCACAAATTAGAGAGGAATTGCTCATTTTCAATAAATGGCTTTCAAATAAAACAACCATGACGAGACAGCTTAGAAAGCCTTTTAATTAGTCCATTTTACTTCTGCTGCTTAGAGCCTTATGACTGCTAAGCTTTTTATTGCTTTGCATTTTTCCCAGTTTGTATGGTAACCCAGAAGCCTACATCAGGCTCCAGTAGCAGCAAATTCTGTTGTACCAGAAGCAGCTGACAGCTTCTTGAAAGTCACCTTAGGTTTTACAAAACAAAAGTGCAGTAACTTCTGACAAAGGGATGGTCAGGTACAGTGTCATTTCTTTTCTTGTACTTCAGTTTTACCTGACATAGCAAGAGGTAAGATTCATTTGAGGAGGATAATGCTGGAAGAATGTCATACCAAAGCCCAGTCCTTCACAGCTGCTGGCATCACCTCAGACACCTGTCAGAAATGCAATGAATTAGGAAGATTTGTGCCCTAGGTTGGGTATTGGGATAATAGGCAACGCAAATCACTTCAGGGTGGGATATTGTGTTGGAGATCACATATCCATCTGGAAACAAGAGTTTCCTGAGACCAGGTAAATCAATGAAGAAAGGGTTGATGGTAACTTTACTGACAAATTATTCCGCTGAGCTGATCCTATGTTGCTAATGGGAACAGCCAATTTGTTCTGCACTATGCAAGCTGAGGAGAGATCACTTCCCATGCTGTGCTATGCTTTGTGACTCCCAGGGCTGCTGTACAGTGGTTGATGCTGCTGTGGCTGAGAGCCTGCCTTGGCTCTGCACATTTCAGAGAGGTGAGGTAAGCTGCTCACAGCTACTCCTGATGAGCATTTTTTGCTTGGATTATTTCCTCCTGACACTGGAAAACTGGAGCAAATCCAAAAGAGGGGTGATATGGATCAGGCAGGTGTCTGGATCATGTTCCTCTGCTGACACAGCCTTGCCATGATGCTACATGGTGCATATATCCAGCCCCACACATGGTCCACAATGGGAGAAAGTACAGCTGGACAGAGATGCTGAAAGCCCCTAGGCTGTGCTGGAGGCTTTCCAAAGCCAGCCAAAATAAAATGCTGGGTATGGGGCTGTCTGAGCTGCTGCCTCTCTCCTGAGAATGGGCATATACCCAAGTTCTGCTGCCTGGGACTATGTGCTAACGCTTCATCTCCTGGTGTTGCTGGAATACAGGCCTGGAAAAGCTCTTTTAGGTTGATGAGTCTGGGGACCTTGTGTTTGGATTCACTGTGCTGGATTTTTCTTCTCTACTCTTTCCCCTATTCTAAGGAGGCTGCGAGAAAATGTTTTTCTTCATTAACTTTAGCACTGGGACTAGACACTGGATTTCCTACTCACTACAACCACTTCTAGAAAAGGGCCCAGCTGCCTCAAGCTAGTGAAAGCTCCAGCCCTGGGTTTGGATTTCACATATTCAGAGATGTGTGAAAAACACGTAACAAGCATCGTGAAGACTGCAGACAGACATTCAGTATATACTGAGATATCACGAAAAATGCATACTTACACAGGATACACACACACATAAATATATATATATATATGGGTGTATGTATATGTATGTCCATGTGTGGTTCCATGTTCAGTTTCCCCTTGGGTATTCAGTGAGCTAAGGGCAGTGTTCCCGGCTCATGGAATCTTTCATATGGGAGAAACTGCAGTGATGTGGCTGAATCTCTGCTATTATGTTGTGCCCTTTCCCTTCTATTAGGTCTGGAGTCTCCTTCTCAGGTCTCCCAGAGTTGCTTGGGAGCTACAGTTTTCTAGAAGCAGAACTAATCCTGCTGCTTTATTCTTTGGTGTTGGAATTGCTTGCCAGCCCCCATCCTTCTGTAGTACCATCAGGAAAATAAAACACTTGATCTACTATGTGGGTATGTTTCAGTCCAAAGTAAAACATGGGCTTTAACTTGCAAAGGTCATCTTTGGTTTGGGAGACATAGTTGACATCCATTGGCAGTGCCATGGATGCTAAGCCACTGCAATTTGATCTGATCAGCCTGAGCTCATGAGCTGTGCAAAGAAAGGTCCCTTGGGTAATCACAGGGAGCCCATCAGGTCATAACTTAGAATATTGGACTCATTTATAGCTACCCCTCACAGATATATATATATGCTGCTGCTTTGTCCAAAGCCCATTTTCAGTTCAGTAGCCTCTCATAAAAATGTTACAGTAGACAAAATATTCTGGACAGAAATCTGCTGAGCAGAAGAAATCCTTAGTTGGAAAGTACCCTTTCTGCAGTCTCACCCAACCCAAAACACTGGCTTACAAGTTTGAAATTGTATCACTTTTTAATTAAGTCCTGACTGATGTTACCTTTAGAATCATGGGCTGGAGACACACGGTGCTAACGACTAAATAGCTTGATCCCTATCCCATAATCCTAATGTTTTACCAGTTGTCTATTAAAGCACGTCCAGAGCAGAGCAAGCACTTGGCAACTTCACAGCCTTCAGTGATCTAAGGAAAACCCCAAATGACTTCTAACTTATGTTCCTATTTTAATCTATAAGCAGTGCCTACAGCTGCTGAAGAAATCTGTTCAGCATTTCCTGGGTTTCAGAAGCTTTGAGGAATAGTCAGGATGAACTCTTTCTCCTAACTACGAAGAGTTTGGTAGTTTAATAACAAGCTTTGGACAGGAAGACCAAATGTTTCTACAGGGAGTGACAGTAGGCTTCACTCCAATAAAAAGACCTTAGTCATGGTCGTGCATGCGCAGCTGCAAAGGCACACTCATGGCTGCATCCCTCCTGTGGAGGAGTTGGTCTGGTGAACACAACTGGAAAATCCTTTGCCATGATCCATCTCCTTCAATGAAAGGCTTATGATTTTGTCCTGAACTGTGTCAAATTTCTTGAGCTTGTGTGCTTGTGTGGTATTTGAACCCCTTCAGGTCTGGATGGAGGGCTCTCCAGCAGTCAGTAAATGACCAAAGGAGTTCTTCCTCTGACAGACAAATTGTAATGGTATCACATTCAGCAAAATGAAAGGGGTAGGTAGTCCTTCCTAGCAGGAGCTCACCCATCTGTGGCCAGACATGCCGGGAGCTGGGGCAAACTGGAGACGGAAATCTGTCTGCAGGAGTGGCTTTGGCTTTTGTGCTGAACATTTTTGTAACTTTTACAGAAATGGATAACCCCTCCATTTGCTTCAGTGGTTGCTGTTCCTACCCCTTTCTTTCCCTTGGCTTGGTTTAAGGAGGCTCAAAACTGGTGATGCAGCTATTCTCATTATTTGGTTTGGTTTAGCCACAGATTACTGACTCTAACTGTTGCTCTTATCGATGTCTTGCTTGGCAGGAAAGACAGTAAGCCAGCCAAAATCTCAAAAAAATTGTCAATTGCCTGAATTTAGCTCACTTTTCCAGCACATGTGGACCCAGGTGTTTCTGGAAAGAGCTGCTGCTCCAACAGCTCATCTCTGTTGCAAGATGTGCCCTGATCCCCTGTTACAGGCACACTGTACTGTATATTTGTTTCATTCATATCCACCTTATGTATCTCTCTGCAGGTATTTCCTCCTGTAAGTTTCTGAGCTGAGGGCAAAGTCAAAGTGTGAGATTTTTCTACTGTGACAGTTTCCATTTGGTGATTTTTAGAGTGACTTTCCTGCATGATACCTCTCATCCTTTCCTTGCTCTGGTTTTCAAGGCTCTTTGGGCTCTCCCTACATCTCTTGGGAGGGTAGGTAAAGTCAAATAACAGTGAGAAGTGTAACTCAATGATTTTCACCATGTTGAAAAATGTAAACTGTTTCATGCTGAAAAAAAACCTGTGGAAAAAAAGTTTCCTGCACAACTTCATTGCACTAATTTTCCAAAAATAAAAAAATGGTGAGAAAATACCCATTTGACCTTAGAGCTCCAAGTGTCTTATTGCTGTTAGCACACTGAGGCTGGCGCTGGGAATCACCCCCCAGCTGTTAATAAGGTATTTAAGGGTACTTAACATGCATTTCATTACTAAACCAACATTTCTGCTGTAGTTGCTCTGGTGTTTCCCAGACACCATTATCTGATCTTCTAATTATCGCAATTTTATTCTTGTGTGGGTAATTAACAGGATGTAGCAGGGTTCTCTGTGTGAACTGCTGTGTTCAGTTTTTAACTTCAGAGCTGGTTTAAGACCCCTTCAACAGGGGCCTGCAGCAGTGATCACAAATCCCAGTTTTGGTGATGGCTGAGGAAGTGACAGACATTATCTGTGGGGTACTCAGTTGGGCATTGGCCAGAGGTCACCATCCCAAACCACTTTTTCTGGAACAGGGATTGATGCAAGCTTAAATTTAAAGTACCTAGCTGCAAATTCTGTCAACTGAAGAGTCAGTGGGCTTCAGCCAGAGTGGGAAGGCATGGCAACATCTGCTAGGAAACAGTAAATAGCAGAAATTTTTTATATCAGTCCATCATGAATTTATCTATACGATATAGATATATATTCTACGTTTTGTTTAACCCAGCTCAGTGTCAGAACCCAGTAAGCCAAAATTACCCCCCTGGGAAAGAGTGACCTTCTCCATTCACCTTGGAGAGGGCAATATGAAGCAAAGGAGGCACCCATACACTGTCCAGGCAGAGGGGAGAGAGGACAGCTGGAATAGCAATCTTGGAATTTTTCTCAAATTCAGCAGACCTTTTGGCTGGATTTTTAGGGACAATCCCTCAAGTGGTGTAAAGTTATCACACCACTGCACAGCTTTGTACTAGGAGACAGTATAACTCTGAAGAAGCAGAAAATGCAGCCAAGATATAATATCAGGGAAAGGGCATATGTCTACAACATAAAACAGACTTTGAAGAGGGCATCATGCCAAAGTGAGGCAAATGCAGGGGGGACCAAATGAGATTATATTAATGGACTAAGTTGTAAACCAAAGCAGAAAAACAAGTTCCTGCACAGCTTCTGTTCTGCCTGATATGTGATATGGCATTTAATTGTGGTACTGGGTACAAAGTGCCTCTTGTACAACAGCTGTGGGGAACATCAAGAGCAAGAATCTTCACTCTTCATCACTGTCCTGTAAAGGCACAAGGGTTTTTCTGCCCTCCTTCATTCACTTGATGCCACCTCGAAGGAGTAACCAGTGTAGGATGATGGTTCCAGTGCTGCTTTGTCTACTCTCTGGAAAACAGATATGAGGACCTAAGAAACCATTGCAGAGTGGAAGGCAGGTTGAACCTTTTTCTGCCTGCAGTTTTGGAGTCTCAACACCCACAAGTCATTTAACATCCAGCTCTGCTAACCATCATCACTAATTCATTTTCATGTCCCTTGCGTCTCATTGATTTATGATTCAGATTTGTTCACCTGAGGAAGATGATGACAAGAATAAAGAAGTAATTCCTCAGGAGAGGTAGGATTAATTCTCCTTTGAGAAGATGTAGTCTCATGGGAAAAGCAGGTAAGACCTTTCTGTTCCCAAAAATCAGCCTCTGAAAAGCCTTCACTTGATGGTCCTGTCCCCATTGTCTCCATCCTCCACATCATAGATATTGTCTCCGTGCACTTCTTGTAAGTCCCTGCATGCATTCATTCCACACTCTGTTACATTCATTTCTATGGGAAAAATTACATCAATGTCCATTGCATCACTATCTTGCTGTTTTCCAGCAACCTGAGTGGTGAGCTGGTCATGACACTTATTTTTCCCCTCCATACTTTTGACATGCTCTTTGCCATTTGCAGCCCTGGCTTTGCTGTTACTGATCCCAGTCACTGCATCCCATCTTCTCCCTTCTGGTCTCCACACAGTTCCCCTCCCGTGCTTTGTCTTTGTGCCTCAGGTGTTCCATGGCAGAGAGGTGCAAAGCCTTTTCCAAACACAGCTCTGGGCCACAGCAATACCTTGTGAGCAGGAGGAAGCTACTGAACATGTCTACATCAGAGGTCATCCAGAGGAGTATTGCAGGCCTAAATCCCCAACTGCATGGGATGGAAAGTGAGATAAGGAAGGGGAGAGCTTGCCTGCCCTGCTCGCACAGCATGAGCTCAACATGGAGCTGTGGTCCATCCAGCCTATCTCAGGCTATGTCACTCCTCCTCTGAATGCTTCCCCATGCGGGCTGTGGCCAGTGGTGACATTGGAAAGCAGATCTTTCTTTCCTGAAAAAACGGTAGCTGAATCCTGGATTGTGTTTACATTCCCAGCACATATGCAATGCGGAAATGTCTTGAAATAGGAAATAGTGTCCTGGCTGAACAAGTAAAAGGCACAAGATTAAAAAAAAATCACTATCATCATTTCCTGAGAGACTTGCCAAATTCCTTCTTTCTGTGCTTGATTTGCACATCCTGCAGATGTGTCTGCTCAAGTTTCCCTTCTGGTATTTTCCTCTTACACGGATGCACATTCACCTGAATGAAGAGCTGGTATCATTAATGATAAGTGAAATACCACCTGTCAGCAAGGGAGTGTGAGGAAGGGGATGTGACACACACACCCACAGACTGCATGGCAGTGGATGAGTATCATCACATGTTGCTCTTACTTTTCTAGGTGACTACAAATGGATCACTGCTGGGGAGAGCTAAGGTTCTGAAACTGAGAAATAGAAGATATCAGCTGCACTTTTAATTGCAAATACTGTTGGGAAACATTGCAAGGGAACTGAGGTAGGATAGGAAAGCAAGGGGTTTGCATAAATGCAGACTGGTTTTAAGACTATGGTTCTGATTATTACTTTTCTCTAATAACCTAGGCTCAGAAGACCTGGTCCATGATAGTGGATAGAGCCTCCATGATAGTATGTTTTATAAAACACAACTTCTACCTCCCACCAGATCAGTCTCTGACTCCAGCCAGATGCTGACTCCCACTTGCTGTCTCCTCTGGTTTATCCATGTTGAGGTCAGAGAAGGGGAGAGCTAAGTGGTCACCTGGAGTGATACCTCTAACAGGACCCTGACCTCACTGTGATACAGTCAGAGTCATCTGCTCAAGCAAATGTGACAAGACAACAAGCTTGGGAGCAAAGGACCTTGAGCTAAGGCAGCCGAATACCATCTTCTCCTTGCAGGAATTTCCCCCAGTCAGGTAGGGGAAAACAGAAGATCAGTGCTTACAAAACACTGTTTCTGAACTCCCATTTCTTACAGGGTCTATCCTTTTCTTCTTCTTTTTTTTTTTTTTTCACCCTGTTCTGTGTTTTATTTGGAGGGGCAGTAGTGCTGCGAGGAGCTGCAGAGGTGAAGGTTGGGTTGGAGTGGGAGCTCACTGGCTTGCAGGGGACAGCGAGGATCTGGATGGAGTGAGCAATTGTAAGGAAAAGGGAGAAACTAAAACAGTCCTTGCTTGGTGTGGCACAATATCATGTGCACAAGCAGTTGTGGTTGTTTTATCATGGAGGACAGAGCTGCCTGGTGCAGCAGATCCCTGTGGGAGCCATGCAGATGTTCTCAGCAGCGAGCAGGCAGTGCTGGGTAGGTGGTGCAGCAGCAGTGACGCTGTAACAGACCTGGTTATGGGGTGGGAATCCCCATATTTCTCTAAAAATGGGATTGCAAGGGCTGTCAAAGGCAGGAGATGCAATCTGACAGACCAGTGGTGTGATGTGGTATACCAAACCTCATCATGCCTGCTACAGCAGGGAGGACTTTGTCAAAAGTGGTTGTCATGACAAAGAAATCACCAAGGAACACGGGGGAGATAGTATCAAGGGAAGGAGATAAATTAAGGAGCTGCATTTCAAATGTTTAATGGGCTGGAAACGTTGGAACAAATATTACCTGAGGGAGCTGGAGTGCAAGTCCAATGCCAGCCACAAGTGGAAATGAATTCACAAGGTAGCTCCCTGCTCATCCCCAGGAAGCTGAGCACCTCTCTACGGTGAATGCTGTGGGCTTCCAAGAGGCCCAGGCCAGGAAGAACAATAGCAAGAACAGATTAAATGGAGAGATTAAGGTCTTGTCTACACAAGTAAAGTTGTATCAGTTCATTTAGATGGATTTGAAGTGATGTAGTTAAACTGGAGAAACCCCCAAGTGTAGGGGCACTTCATCAGTGCAGCACAGCCTCACTACCTTTGAAGATCGGGGCCAGATGCCTATCTGAACGTCTGAACGCTCCTGAAAATGCCTTCCCCTCAGTGTTATGAAGTGGGGCAATACCCTGCAGAGGTGGGGTGAGGACAGATGCATGGGAGGCTATGAGACACCGAGGTGCTGTGGATGCAGGTGCTGAGGACCAGGACCCCTGGGATGCTCCAGGACATCTCCCTGTCCTCCCATCCAGACACAAGGACTATAGGGCAGGTGGTGAAACTTGGCATGGGCAGCTGTGATGGTGCATGGGGAATTTCCACGGCAAGTGCTTTCATGCCATCTATCCCAGGTGCCAGAGGGTTTTTTCTCCCATGTCTGCAGAAGAAAATGCCATCAGAGCAGTAGAGGATCAGGACTTTCCTGGGATGCAGTCTGGGCTGACATTGCCCTGTTCAGTGAAGTTTCCTCACATTTGTACAGGCTTTTTTTCTCACCCTGTGTGCTAATCCACTGACGGGGATTGGGATTTTATTTTGCTTTTCAGGCTGCCTAATTAATGAGTTATCCTCCCAAAGTCTGCCAAAAAAGGCAGTAATTTTTCCTTTAAAAATCGTGCACCAGCTATTCATCTCCAGCAGCTGAGCCCTGACATGCTGTTACAACTATGTTATCTGAATGCAGTGTGAAACCCGCAGCAGAAAAATGGGACAGCACAAATCACCAAGGCCTCACCTCAACCTGTTACAAAAAAAAAAAAAAAAGAAAAGAAAGGACTAGTTTTGTTAGGTTTGATCCTGTCAGATGCTGCACACACATTTGCATGCATGGTGCTGAGTGCCCACAACTCTACTGACATTAGTATGAAACTAATATCAATGAGAACGTAGGTTTGTTGGTAAATCACTGAGTGGCACTTGGCTCTGTGCTGTGGCCAGCACTCTCTCTACTTGCATGCACATACAGAGCTTGCATAACTCCACTGTGAAAGCAAATGCTATTATTAGTTTATAAAGCAAGTTTTGTTGAATTTGGCAGACAACGTGCATGTGTAAATTCCCCCAAATTAATTAAAACATTTAGAGCGATGGTGGAGATAGCAGCACTGCTCATCTAATAGGTAGTTTTAACAGGTTCACAAATGCTTTTATGTAATTAATTAATGCTTGGCTACCTCAGGTGAAATAATCTGGGCATGCATGCTTCCTTAAATCAGAGCAAAGGTAGAGGGGCAAATTCATGTTCTGTTTAAGCAGCTTCCATCAAATTTGGTCTGAAGCCCATTGTGGGCTTTAATTTATCTCTGGAAGACAAAAGTGATCTGAACTGACTGTATGAGCAGAAGATAGAAAACACATGAAATAATAAATAAAGCCACAGTGCTTGCCAGCACTGTGTGCCAGAATTTTTCTTGCCTGGTTTAGCTCCTCTTCTTTTGTAGTCACAGAGTGAAATCAGGCTCAGGCCCAGCCAATGGTGTCCTGTGCCAACCCCATCACTGGCACAGTGGCATTTTGGTGGCATTGTGAGACATGAGCTGCTTGTTGTTGTTCACTTCCTGCAAGAGAAACCCTGGGGTGTTTTGATGCATGAGCCACCACCATCAGTTTGGTGAATGAGCTGTCTGAATTTAATGGGATATGTCAAAAGTGCTCCAGCTAAACAAGGACAGCTAATGACATTAATATGAAAGTGCTAGGAACATTGTAAAAAGAAGATGGCTTGTTATAGATGCTGTAGCTCAAACACAGCTTCTTTGCCTCCTACCCAAATTCCCAGGCTCGGGACTTTGGATCAGCCCTCCATCTCTCTTGTGCATGGGGGCACAGGCACTTGTAAAGCTTGAAACACTACAAGGAGATGAACAAAGACCTCTTAGAAAGGAAAACCTACAGCTTAATCTTGAGAAGATTTTCTGAAATTACTGTATAATTCTAGTGTGCCTGGGAATATGGCTGAGGAAAATAACCTTTTTTTCACCAGATCCTATATATGTTGAGAGTGCTGACTGCTCATCACTGTACCATATCAGTATACACTTACTTTTTTAAATACTCACCATACTGTACTGTCCCTACTCTAATAGGTAGAAAGATGAATTTTAGTTCTTTACTGCATCATCCAAATACAGTTGTCTCTTTTCCCTGGGCAAAATCAGGTAGAATTAATGACCATAGAAAAAAACAACCAATCTGACTTCAGATGAAGGTGAGTGGAGAATCTTCCCCTCATTTACTTCTACAAGGAGGACATATGTGACTTGAGTCACTAAGGGAATCAACTCAGAGACCTACCATCCCATTTTCCCCTCTTTGCTCTTCAGAACCACATCACACTTAAAAAATCTTCTTTATATAAAGTGCATCCAGTTACCTGAAATACAAAGCTATGCTGCTTCCAGACAAGAGGGAGGTGCCCAGCTGACTCAGACTCATATCTGTCCTGCAAACCTGCATGGAGACCAGCTGGGCACAGCTCAGAAACAGATCCAGCTTTCTATCAAATGTTTCCCAATTCAGTGTATCTGGGTATAGCCCAGTCTAGTTCAATCCTCTGATGATGAGGCTGCTTCTCACTTGTTCATCTTCTGACCTTATGAGACTTGCAGTCCAGGCTGCGTGTGGCCCAGCTTTAACATATAAATATAAATAAATACATATATCTCTTTCCTGTCCCCTGAATGCCAGGAATATGGTATAGCCTCATGGACAGGATACTGTCCTCTATGTGAAGAAGAGAGTTCATACCCATGGAGGCTGGTAATACTGGAAGTCAAGTCTCCCTGGAAGTAGGGGGTCTGTTCTAGGCATGGGGATGTTTCCCAGAAGCAGATAAAGCAGGTTAAGATGTGCTCCGGGCTGATTTTAATGCTCTTGATATGGGTAGGTTTCCCTTGAGCACACTGCCGAATCAGACCCATTAGAAGTTTCAGGTACTTCTAATGCTAAACCTGAATCCATATCCAAAGTCTTTTGCATTTCTGTCCAGATCAGGAGCTTTTTGAGCATCATCTTAGGAAATTGAAAGTTACCAGGCACAGTCTTAATGAATGATCTCCGAGACTGAGTGCTGCTGCAAAGCAACTTCACGTGGTCTGCGTTTTATCCTGAGTAGGTCACTACAAAACTTAAGCGGACCACTGCAGTGAGGCTGATGGCACTTTCCCTGGCTCAAAATAGATAGAACTCATCTCCTTTTCATGCAAGTAATCACCTAGGGATATCTCATCCAATTGACTGTGGTATTGAATGGATGCTAAATGAGAAAGCCAGCAATGTTGCTTCCTGCATCACGTTCGGTATTTTCTTTTCCATGACTGTGATGCCTAACGGACAAGCTCCCACCCTGGAAAAATGGCTTGTGAACTAGATATCCTGCACAGCTGTATATGAGAGTATTTCCTATTTATTGTTTAAAGAAAATCTCTGGAGTAAATCGTGGAAGAAAAACAGAGTTGTAAATGTAGATTAGGTTACTCCCTTGTAAAAGACACAACGCTTCAAAGACCATGAAGCAAAATGCTCACGTTCTTCCTTTGTTTTTACTTTGATTCCTTTGACCAAATCCTTTTCTGGGATTACTTAAATCCTCATGCATTGCACAGAAGATTTTATCTCTGCTTGCACAGGTACAATGCTGAAGTAACTCCACTGACTGCAGCAAAGGTGCTCCAGATCTAGGGTTGTGCAAATCAGAGCAGTCAAGTACCCATTTTCAGATCTATATCTGAATCAGGGCCTTGTAGTGTTCAACATTGCCCCCTCTATTCCTTTTTCTGATGGAAGAAGAATTCCCTTTCTGATGGAAGGCCAAGCGGGATGTATGATGTAACTCAGATTTACAACTTCAATTACTTTATGGATTTCTTGCTGTATCTTACCATTCTTTGTTTTGCCTCTTTCTTGATTTTCCACATGTTGTTTTCCATCTTTTATTCTCTCTCTCTTTATCCAGACAAGCATATTTGTACATTCATGTCTATATGCACAAGTGTAGGTGCACTCTTTCTGACCTCTCATGTCTTATGAATTAATCTCATTCTAACCAAATATATATGCACATATTTGTATGTATATTCATAATAAACATATAAATACTTTCATGGCACCCTTCTTGCAATGGAAACTGGATTTCTGAAGTGTTCTGGCCTTGCTTGACTTACATGTTAAAACTTCAATCAAGAAACAAGTAAACACCATCTCATTGTGTATAAACTGAATTCAGCCTTTTATTTGTCTGATCATGCTTATAAGTGTCCATCTGTGCTCGTTCTACAGGGTTGTTCATGAACAGGTACAAACCCTGCCAGTGGCCTTCTCTTCAGTGGAGTCCAGCACCCCATTCAGGAGGGTTTCGTTTCCTTCCTAAGGAGAATGGATCTCCATAGCACAGCCAAGAAGTTCAGTATGATGGAGCAGTTTGGAGGAACGGAGGTCTGACTAGTAGGCTCAAGGACCATATACAGTTAATAAGCCATGATGACCCTCGTACAGCTACAGAGTAGGATTACTGATTTTTGATGTTTGGGAATCACTTGCACCATAGTTACAGTTCGTATGGTAACGGCCAGGCCTGATGGGCCTGCTACTCAAACCCCACCGGTTTGACTGTGTGGGGAGGGACGCAAATCACACCATCTTTTTATAGATGGACATCAGCATTAAGCACACTTTTTAAAAAATATATGCTCCTCAACCAAGTTTTGACCTTAAAGTTTGACAATGAAAAAAATCCCACTCAGAACAGCCTGTGCTTCCTGAATGGATTAAGAAGAGAGTTTGTGCTGCTTTCAGATTCTCTTCTCTGTGGCAGCAATTGAATTTGGCCCGAAATTATGGTAGTCTGCAATTAGTGGAGGAAGCAGATCTTCAGATTTCTTTTTCTTGGCTTTATAAATGGGCTTGAACAATGTCATTCAGATAGCAAAACCATGGGCTATCCTAATGACATGGAGGAGTCTGTGCAAAAGGGTAAGGGGAAGTCTGTACAAAAAGCTGTGTTTTAACTTTATGGGGGAAACCAAGGCAGTCCTAAATGCAGGGTAGCAGCCATTTCACTCTCTTTCACTTCTGAAATGCTTCCAGAAGAGAGACAAACTGTGTCCGTGTCCTGGAGGAAGACCTTAGTTTTGTTCTTTCTTGTTGTGTTTCTTCATATAAACATATCCAAGACTGAAAGTATTTGGCTGTTCTTCCTGTCTGGAAACATAACGGGAGTCATGATGATTAGGTAAGTTAGCTGTGGGGGTGATGCATCCTACTCTGTCTTAACCACCTGGAAATTAGGCACCTTGGCTTCATGAGTTCTCTTGGCTCCAAGAGCCAGGGAGGAAAAACTTGCACTTTTGCTGGGCAATTCAGCCCCTGCCTTAAGCACCTGTCTTAGGACAGGATGACTTACCCTCTGGAGGTGTTTGCCTCTCTGCCTTACCTACAGAGGGAATGAATACAACCAGTTCACATTGAATGTATAATTTTTAGAAGGATGAAGTTATCTGTCCCTGTATGTCTAACTTCCTAATCTGTGCTGTCCTGTTGCTGTGATTGCTGCAGCTTCACAACCAAATTCAAGCTGTCACAGCCATAATTTCTCTGTCCAAGAGACTGTTGAAATGAAATGTCCAATCTAACAGGGATACATTTTGCAGGCAAGTTTTCCATACCCCCTATTTTGCACAGACTAGTACATCTCTCTCTTTTTTTTAGCATGGGTACTTTATACAAGGAGTCTAAAAACCTATCAAACAGGGGTGAGGATTCACCCTGAGCTGTGTCCCAGCAGCTCCGTGTCAAAACATCCCCATATGTAGTTTTATCAGCTGTTTTAAGGCTGTTGGTTTATATCTAACATTGTTATGCTTTGGGACAAAGATACAGTGGCGCCTTCTGGACAAGTATTTTTATGCTATTAAAAACAGAACTCCTTTTTTCCTTTCCTAAAAACCAGCTCCAGTAGAAGTATTTTAAAAAAATAGATAGTTTGCTGTCTACTTCTGGTTAATGCTTGATTTACATTGTTGTTACTGGGCCTTGTAAAAAAGGGCTACTCCTATCACAACATTTCTAGATACAAAAACAGTCAAGACTAGTCATTTGAAAGTCCTCTGCTCTGTAACTCCATATTATTTAGCTTTGGCTTTGATCTTGCACCTGGAAAAAGTCTTTTCCTTGAAACACTGAAAGTTTTCACAATTCTAATAATGCATCAAAGCTGATACAGTGTGTAGTTCGGCCAATCTCCAGCATTAGTTCACTTCATGAACCCAACTAAATATCTTTTCCCCTTCTTTCAACTTTAATTCCATGTTTTCTTTGCAGTGATTCTGGGGAGCAGTGTGTTGCTGGTGCTTGGGGAAGTGAGAGGGTGAGAGCGCTGGGTAACACAAGGCATGGCACAGCCAGATGCTTCCTCCCAGAGGACTGCCAATGCCCTGAGCACCTCTAGACGTCTCATGAGCACAGACTGCTGCTCCTGCCAAATCGCATGGTGGTTTTGGGGATGGAGGCAAATATCCATCGAGTATTTACTTGATGCTATCAAACTCATTTGTCTCATAACCAGAGTCCCTAGAGGTGAAATTCAGTGCATCAATCCAATGCTCCATCTCTGAAAGGAACATCATTAACATGCCTTACACATGAACAAATGTGGCTTTGTTCCATGTTACTTCATTAATGTATTATTTAGGGTGATAGATTTGAAAGCCAGAAGGCACCTTTATGATGACCTAGTCTGATCTCATGAGTACCACAAACTAGTAATCTAGGCAGTAACCTGTGGTTGATCTGTATCATGTATTTTAGAAAAATAGCCAGTTTCCCATGGCAGTTTGGACTGATCTCCCTAGATGTGCTGATTTCCAGTGAGTGGTTTGCCAAAGGGAGAGCAGAGAACACAATAGCAAAGCTGGTGTTTGCTGTGCAAATCTGGAAGAAGAGTTTCACCCTAGGAAGCCAGACAGGCCAAATACAAACAAAGGTGGAAACAGCACCATTCTGTAGATCTGAATTTAAATCTAACCTTTGGCTGAGAGCCTATTTCGCCTTTTAAGTCAAAATGGAAAGCAGTCTACTAAAGGAAGAGAATTCACTAGTTGAATACCATGGGTGAGGTCTGAAAAAATACAGTCTTTTGGACTTCATATGGAGAGAAAGATTTTTTTGTTCTGGAGGAGAAGAAATACCCTGAGAAGTGTTTGTAATTTTATGTTCTTTTCAATTGAGAAGTCTGTTCTTGGTTTTGAGTCTGCAGTCAAAAAAGAATGACCTATGGAAATGCATTTTTTTCAGAGAGAGACTGATGAAACATGCTGAAGTTCATGAACCTACCTTTTTGTCAGCATGCTTTGTGAGCTGCTGGGAATACAGGATTTTTTGAAGAAGACTAGGGGAGGCTGAAGGAGCCAGTGTTCATCCCTGGAAACAGCCTCTAGGAGGTGGCTGCTCCTGCAAGGCTCTGTAGGCTCTCCCCACATGATGTAACAAAAGATCTGATAAGCAGCATGTCACCACTGGAGCTGGACATAAGTGCACACCTGGGCCCAGCCCTGGCTCTGCCAGCCTGCCAGCGGGAAGAAAGAGATGAGGCAACTGCAACACAAGTGGACTTTGCCATGTTAAATGGCTGGGTTAGAGACTGAGCAGAACCATCCCAGGAGGGATGCTCTGTTTAATCTATATCTGAGAGCAATGCAGTAATCATGTATTTCACTGAAATTCCAGGCAAGCTGTTGCTGAAGTGCTGCAGAAAACTAAGTGCTGGAACAAAAGGCAGAGGCAGTAAGAGGGGGCTGTGATGTTGAAGTTCTGGGAAAATTATTGATTTATTGAATGAAGGTCAAAACTACTCAGCAAAAAGACAGGAAATCTTAGCACAAATAGATTCAATGTGGAAACGAGGAACTTTAACACTGAGCAGGAAAAAACAGTGCATACAACTGTAAATGAAGCATTTAGAAAAGCTAAATAAGGAAGGTCAAGGCTTTCCATGACACACATCAGCTGGTACAGTGCATCAACAAGCAAACACATCTCAACAGGTGTGATTGGCATTGTTGGCCCTTGCGTGATGGAGGACAGGCAAAAACGGAATGACACGTGATGAATTAGCTCAATTGCCAAAGGAGGCTAGAGTTCCTGGGCTAAATCTACTCAAGGAATAATTTCTTTGGGCAAGGTCTGACCTCTACCCTTGGAGCTGAATGGCACTACCATACCACAACCTCCCTGCTAAGCTCTCTTAGCTTCCAAACCACAGTGGCCACATCCTAACTACCTGTGGGGAATGATCTCTCCTGCTTGCAAACTCCCAGACTGTGCCTAGGTAGAACTTGGGAAAGCACTACCTGGCCTGGGCCAAAATCCTGCCAGGGATTACGTTAATGGTTCTGATGAGTTATTAGTGTGGACATAAGGGACAGAGAAATCCAGTGCAAGCCCTCTGCCTGCAGCATGCTCATTTGAGGTATCACCAAAGCCTCTTCTCTTCTGTGCAATCCATGAAGTTTTTTTCATTACCCAGTGTGACTATGTCATTTGTAAACCAGGAGGAACCCATGCAACCATACAAAATCCAGCCAAGAGAACACCAGTGGATTCCCTCAATGTTTCAAAATGGAAGAAATTCCAGGTGCCAAAATCCTCTAATAGTGTCTTTTCTGCCACTCTTTGGGTCTCAGTTTTCCAAGTTGTGGCTTTCCCGAAGTGGAGGGGTGGGACAGCTGGCTCAAGAGGGTGGTGTGGAAGGGCAGCCCCATTGGGCTGGGGTTATGCAGGACTAAACAGATTCTTGCAGTGTTTTGGCACATGGCTCCTCACTTATTTCTTCCCTGTTCTCGGAAGGAGAGAGAGACAGTGTTAAAACCTCTTTGGCTGTTCCCCCCAGCAGTTCTTGAGACAGGAGCTCAAGGCTCCTACTGTCTGCCTGGGGTGTGCAGGTTTCTGCCTTGGCATACCCTGCCTTCCTCTTGGCTGTCTGGTTATGAGTATGGCTTACCTGGCCACAAACCTGTCTGTGTATATGCAATCATTCATTTGTTTTTGGTTTTGTGCTTTCATGAAAAGGCAACACAGAAACCAGTGCTGGCACATGTGGTTCATGCTGGCTTTGGAGAAAAGCTGCATGCATTTGTTTGCTTGTGTTTTTCATTAAGCAACCAAAGCTGTACTGGTGAGGCTGAGTTAAGTGTGGAGCAGTTTGCTTGAAGATTCCCATTGCAAGACAGAAGGAACAAAGCTCCAGAGAAAAATTTCCTTGCACTGCTTTTTGCTAGAGCTAGTAAAGCATTTGTTAAAATGCTGTTTTATTGAGAACTAAATGCCTCATAGGAGTGTAAGAACTGCTTTTGGCTATCAAAACTGAGAGCCACCCAATCACAAGTGAAAGCTCAGGGGAAGAGTTTAGAGTACACAGCACATGCATGGGA
The DNA here is from genome assembly GCF_025592945.1 of Manacus candei. Lineage (NCBI taxonomy): Eukaryota > Metazoa > Chordata > Aves > Passeriformes > Pipridae > Manacus > Manacus candei. The sequence continues at coordinate 4,553,826 of NW_026138059.1, forward strand.
CATCTCGGTTAGAAGCACTCAGTGCTTTCAAAGTCTCACTCTTGTGAAGCTTGAGACAATTGACCCATTAGGATGGGTGGATCTGTCCTCCATGAATTTGTTTCTCAGTCACTTAGGAACTGCAAATTTTAAAACTTTCCATTGAACCTAGCTTTGAACTCTATAGAAGCCTGTGGTAATGAATTCCACAATGCAATTAGTCAATGGGTAATATGTTTTGTTTGGTCAGAACCAGGTGCGCAATGATTTCTTCAGTTGGCACTTAGTTCTCACCTTATGAAAATACTTGCTCTTAATTTCCTCTTAATCCATCCCCTTCACAGGACCATTCTTCTAGAAATTTCACTCTGTTTTCCAGTACCATTTAGTCTTTCCTCATGGTGAAGCTCTTCCATACTTGTGTTCATGTTTGTTATCTGTTTGGGAAAGCTTCATGGATCTACACAACCTTTTCACCACTGATGACAATAACTGCATGTATATCACACACCAATTAACATTTCAGAGAGCCATGACTCCAAGTTCTGTTTTCTTCTTGGTACAGCAGAGCCTCTTGCTGCTTGTATATACTTAGAGCTGATCAGTTCCTATATGTGCCACTTTCCAACAGTTGACAGAGAATTTTGCTGGACAAGATGTTCTCTGGCCTCTTGACACTGTGGAGTGCTTCAGCTTTTCTTCATCAGGAGTTTTAGGTTGAGCAGCCTCAGTTGTTCCCTCTTCCGATGTTATCACTACACTGTACAAAATACTGCATTCAAATTATCATGGTTTTGATGATTTTTCACTAAATCTCAAGCCAGTGCTTGAGGAGAAACTGCCTGGGAGTTCTTAGTGTTGGTCCAGATCTTGGGCAGGTGGGAGCACCAGGGTCCCTGGTACCAGTGGGAGCCTGTTCATAACCAGAGATGCTGCAGCTTCCTCAGAGAAGTTGTCCTTGTTGGTGCTAGTCCAGGGAGAATGAGCTTCACATCATGGAGGTGCTCTCCATTGTGAAGCTGTTTGGAGAATGAAGTAGGGCATCCCCAGCATCTGTGGTTCTGAGTATCAGCCTCTGATCTCCCCACAGTAGCAGCACACCTAACTTGACTGCTTAGCAGGACACGAACCAAGCTGGTGATGTACATCTCATGGGTGAGGACACAAAGAGAAAATGGCTGTGGAAGTGCTCTGCTGAAAAGTAAAATATGAGCCTGGTTAAGAGGGGAGAGGGCCAGGAGCCAAGTGTGTGATTGTCCCTCAGCATGAGCAGTGTGACTAGCCTGTTTACTCCTCTAGCTCTGGATGGTTGTCCATACCTGGGCTTGCCTTCTAATTTTTAAGGTTTTTCTAATGTTCCTGTGTGGATAGCAGTGCTGGAAAAGTACAGAAAGAACCACAGGACTGATCAAAGGTGAGAAATGGCTCTTGTCCAGGGGGTGAAATACATTGGGAGGAGAGAGGGCTGAAGAAAGATATGATATAAATCCACAAAATCATGAGTAGTAGAAAGAAAGCACCTAGAGGATCACTGCATCTTCCAGTAATAGAATTGGGGAATGCCAAATGAAACTCCCAGATTGCAAGGTCAGTGCAAAAGAAAAGAGGCAGTTGTGCTCCCAGGGAAGAGGTGAAGGTGTGGGACCCAGTGCTGCCAGGGATGGTAGATGCTCAATGTTTACATGATCTCAAATTCATGGGAGAATTATCCATTGATAGTTATTAAATACAAAACCGCAACCTCTGCTCCGGGATATCCATGGAGGGTGGAAGAACATCCTGGAGCAGCAGTATTATAAGCCTGTCCTTTTATACTCTTCCCGGGCATCTCTTTTTTGCCAGGAAGGGAAAAGATCCTGAGATAGATGGATCCTTGATCTGGCACACAAGGGCATTCTTAGGAATGCAGGTGTGTTTTTCACATGAAGGCATAGGAGGATTTTTTCAGCATTTGGACAATTTGATCCCACTAATCTTACAAACTCATTGAAACAAGGTTATGGTTAAGACAACTCCATAGGACACCGGTGCCCAAATCCTTTTGCTGATCTTGGCCCGAAATGGCTGTTGACTTACCCACGTATAACTCATATCCAGCAAAGAGGAGTAACATTTCTGTCTGAAGGAAAGACAGTGCAGACAGAAAAACAAGTAAAGTTTGTTTAAAATAGCCAGGGTGTTGGTGTCCCCTGTAGAGTTCAGGCTGATCTAGCCATATGAGGTCATTGAACTTGGCAAATCACAGAGTGTCGAGTTGTGTGAGTAGTCAAATCATAGCCTTATACTGCAAAATCTGTTTCCAAATATGTGTATATGAGAGGTGCAGCAACAGAGCAGAGCTGTGTGCTCAGTGATACTGGGTGTAGCAGCACTTTCTTCGTAATGGAGTTTTGTTTGGAAAGAAATGCTGTATGAGATGACATAGTTTTTAAGACTGCTGAGATACTTCATGTATTTGAAACCAAGTGGATGCAGTCTGTGCAAGAATCAAGGTCACCCAGAGATTTAGGCCACCCAGCCTGAGAGCTTGGCTCAGCCACACAAGAGTCATTTCCCCAGCCTGCCAAAGCATGAACCAGGGGTTAGCCTATGCTCGTGTATGTCATGGTGTTAATCTGATAACACTGCCTGATGATTAATCTCTACAATTAATTGCACATTAGTATAGTTCACTGCAGCATATTGAAATGGCAACGGAGATTCCCTCCTCAGCAAGACAAAGGAGTTTTATGGCTCATAATAGAAGAGGTAGAAAAAAGAACCTTATTTTAAACTTGTGTGATGCAACATATTAAGTCCATATGTCACTTCTGTTGTGATATCCAGCCATCCCTCTCTCCCCTGTCTTTTGATACCTCATGTGCAGGACTTGCTTGTTGCTACTCTGACAACCTTGGATGTGGAGAGATTGTGGTTATCTTGGGTGGTCTTCTGTGGAAAGGAGGCTGAATATCTGCACCAAGCATCCTCTGCCATCCTGGGCAGGAGTGCTGCATTTCTGTTGGGAGAGCCGTATTTGGAGCTGCCGTGGGGTGGGACGCTGTCCTGGTTATGTGCAGATAAGAGAGTGTGCTGAGACTTTTGTCTTTCAGTTAAAGAAGTTATATACACTTAGCCGGGTAATTCTGCATATCAAGTCTATTTTTGCTAGGTGGTATATGCTGTTTCAACACATTGCTGTGAAATATGGGCTTTGACGTGAAACCATCCAGTGCAATTATCCCCAGTACAACAAGCTAGTGGAAAACCTATCAAAGTCACAGGAAACAGCTGTAAGAAGACAAGGAGAAGTGATCGGAAGGCAGACAAATATAGAATAAACATGGGAATGCTCAAGAGTTAGGAAATGGAAGTTGTTGTTTTGGAAGAAAACACAAGTATGATATATATTAGCTAAACTGTTTGAAACAGACTTCATCACATGGTGAAAGAGCTGGAGAACTGATGGGAATATAGAAATTCAGTTGTGTGGAAATAGGGGATATGTTTTGGAGAAATGTATATTAAGAAGTCCAGTGTAGGTCTGGCAATTCAAGTCAGGGATAGTTTCATCTCAGAGGGAAAAATGTAGGAAGCTGCTCTCTGAACATTTATTTCTCATTTGTGAGCACTTGATATGAGTAGTAATGAGTGGTTTGCCTTCATGGTAAAAAAGGACCTTCTTTCAGTCCTGTTCTAATGATGTTTTGCACAATTAAAACTGGGAACAACGGTGCCTGGACTGCCAGAAGCCAAGAGTAGGGTCACTGCTCAGAGAGCCAAGACAAAAGAAGCTCCAGGAGAGCTGGGGTCTGTGGGATTGCCACTTCTCTGTGGGAAAGAGGCTGCCTTTTCGGGTGGTACAAAACGATTGCCACAAGCAGCTGTGGGGAGCCTTGGCTGGGTGAGGTTATCCCAAAGGATACATGGGAAATAGGAAGCGTCTCCCCCAAAGCCAGAACAGAGAGCCCTGAGCTGGCTGCTCTGCCCAAGAAAGACTCAGATGAGCCCTAGGGCATGGCATAGCCAGAACGAAGGGTCTTCTGGTCCTTCGTAACTGTGCTGATGTCTGGCTGTAGACACCATACAGCAGAGCTCGGCATATGTACAAACTACGCATGCACACACTCTCTGCTCTCTCCTGTCAGGAGGATATGTGTGTGATACATCAGCCTCTAACAGAGGTCACCTCTTATATAAACTGCTGTGAAATAAGCTCAAGAAAAAAATGCTTCAAAAGATGATATTTTTCAAAGAAGAGTCTAAAGTGGGTGGGGGTTGCTTTCAGAATTCGGTCATCAGAAGAAAGGAAGAGGCTCTGAGCTCTTCTGGTTTAGATATGGCATAATTAATTTAACTGTTCTGCCCCTTCTTCCCTGCTGTGAAAAACAGACAGTGAATTCTCAGTGCTAGGCAACTTTATTAAGAGTGTAGATTATTTATAGAGATCATAAATGCAATGTCAGAACTAATCATGAACTGTGGAAGGCCTTTCTCCCATGTGAGCACCAGCTCTAAATAATTAATGTTTTTGAGACCTCTCTAAGCTCCCAAGTCCACATGGGACAAGGGAGAGAGGAATGCTAATTGTAGAATCATCAGCAGCTTCACTGGACAAAACACTGAACTCCTCTTCAGTTTCTCCATCTCTAAAACTGGGATATCTGTCTGTTTTACAGTTGTGTAGTGAGGATTGATTTATTGTTTAATTTGTGTAAAGAATTAAATAAGTGCTAGGTATTACTATTATCAAGCCAAAAGGGTGAGTCAATGACCCATTTCCTATCTCAGCTTGCCTTCAAGGTGTTGATGTTTCTGGCAGATTACAGGAATTGAATATCTGCCATAAATTGTATTCATATAGTGATATAAATAAAGCATTTTTTGTGGGCATTGTGTTGCTTCATTCTTTGTGATTACAGAATAAAGGTGCATAGATTAAAACTGCTTCTGGATGCAGAGCATCTTCACGGGCTTTGCTGTTCAGTCTGTCTGGGAATTACAGAAGTAGGTTCCTACAGACTCATGAAGAGATGAGTCCATGGGGCAGACATATAGAGAGGACAGGGTGTTTGGTTTAGCTTTTGCTCTGCTGTAGATTTCCTGTAAGTCATTTGCAGGTCAGCTGGGAAAATCCTCACAGACCACTTTAGATAAGTTCAAATGTCATCCATCTGCAATGGCTGTTAAGGTAAGACTATGTGTTATTTAAGCATCTGCTGACTTTTTATTCATTGACCATGACATCAAACAGGGAGCTGACCTATCTTTGCCATTTATTCACTCACTGAGTACAGTGGTAGTGCCAAGACCATTTATGCAAAATATTCACTGAGAAGCATCATTGTTCTGGTGTCTACCATTGAATTTCCTGAAACTGATGGCATGTTGTCTTGAAGTATATCAACACACATGCCGTCCTGAATTGATCCCAAAGAGCAAGGTCAAAGTTTGCATTAGCTACTCAGCTATTCCCTGGCCTTTCTGTGTTCTCCTCTGTCCCGTGTGGGTGTGTTCATTCTGGTAAAAGTGCTGCTGAAGGCCCAATCTTGTCTTCACTATAAACAACGGGATCTTTGCCACTGACTTAGAAGTTCATGTCCTAAAAGTCATTCTTTTAGGAGGGAGTTTACCTGAATTAAGGTAGATTGTGACATTCAAAGAAAAATAGCCTCTTTCCAGAATGAAAATACCCTCTCTGAGCACTTTTATTCACAGACAGCTGGGAAAGAATGTTTAATTTAGTTCTACCATTTGGGAGTAGGACCTCACAGAAGCTTCTCCTCAGATACTGCTGGAATATTATTTCACAACCCAAAAAACTCCTTGTTTGTCAGTGAAATAAACCTTAAGGATTTTTGTCAATATTTCTTTTTTTTCAGTTTGTAAATGTCTAAAATGAAGTCCTTAAGCCATTTCCTAGTTATTTAGATAGCTAAAAAATAGATTGCTAAATACTGTCCTTTGTAACAGTCTGTTGAGGTTAGGTTGCTGCTTTTGAAACTATCATTAATTGTCCACTTGCACCTTTTTGCACTAAAGTACCTGTGTAAAATTGGTCCACAATTCCCAAGGACAAGAAGTAAGTGGAAATGGAAAGACCACCTGCAGCTTCTGTAAGATCTGTTCATGCACCTATGTTGCTGTGAGCTCTTTGCTTCATCAACATAACCATGTTCTGTTTAGAAAAATATGGAATCAGGTGTTTCAGAACTGACTTTTTGCTCTGTTACTTTTCAAGGAGTCAGTCAAATACTAAATTCTGAGGCAACTATCAGTCCTTGTCAATGGGATCAGCACTGGAACACAATCTTGCCTGATCCTGTTTCCTCACACTCACCTGTTCCTCGTGTTTGCTTTAACCGCTCCCTTGGCTTTGTGTCTCACTGCTGACTTGGCACCATGCTTCATCTTGCTTTTTTTCCTAGAACAGCCTCCCACTCATGCCTGTCAAGTCCCCATCATCCCCCATCAAGAATACCTTCATCCTGAAGGAAGCTCCTTTGCAATCTTCCCTCAGTATCTCGAGGTGTGATCCTTGCCTTTGTGAGATGGTATCTCTCTCAATAAACTGATGTATTGTCTGTGCATTGAAGTCAGCAGAAGGTCAGCAGGGCTGCTGCTTACTAACTTTTGTTGTAAGTGGATCTGTAATGGTTTTGCAGTCCCACAAGCCTGGTGCTGACAGTATGTAATTAAAGGCACCTATTTGCCAGTGTTCTGAAATTTCCACTGATGTCTTTGCTCTGCTATTGCTGGTGAGCAAAACTGTTGAATTCTGGTGTTCTCTCCTTTCTTCTAGGAATTACTATACACCAGAATGTTTCCACCATTCCATAGAAGACACATTTATGCCCCACAAATGCTTTTTGCATAGTATAATGGAGCTTTAAACACCGTTTTCTTGAATATGTTATCATAACCATTAGGATAAGTAATACAAAAAAATTAAAAGGGACAACCATCTCATTTGGTAAAAATGGATGGCAACTACTAAGGTAGTCTTAAAACAGACTCTAGAAAGACAGAAAACAATTAAATTGGCTAGATACGGAACCTGCCATCTGTATGTTATGTTAAACAAGCAAAACTGTTTAGATACTAATGCTTTGTGATAAAGTCAGTGGAAGAGAAGACCTTTGGGATCCATGGACACTTGCAGACAAGGACAGAATTGGGACAAGAATTTGAAGATATGATTTTCATCTTTATCACCTTGCTTCCTTGTTTCTTTTCTGAATCTACTTCATCAGTTGTCATTCATCCTAACCAGATCTTGCACACAAGATAGATTTTTCCACATGTGGTAGTGTTGCACCTATCCTCATTGTCCAGGTCCATCAGTTTGGCACATACATGTGAATAATAAAGGTGAGAAAGAGAAGGACACCAGGCAGTAAAAGAGGAAGAGAGCTGGAAAAAAGTAGCTAACACCAGCATAACAGAGAAAGAAACGATGGAGATAGTGTGTGACCTGCAGATAGAAGGAAGAACAAAAAGATATCAAAAACCTAGGACTTATGTGGGCAGACGAGAGGAGCGTCTATACAAGTTGGCACTGCTGACCAAGAAGAATTGCTATCTAGTTGTCCTCATGTTTGCAAAGAACAGTAAAATATCCTGGCTTGGCACGTAAATTGTTCTGGGACTCAATTTGACAGCCGGTTTTAACAGGTGTCCAGAGTAAATCACAGACCTGTCAAGCATGATGCCAGACTAGAGGAGATACATGGTGTTAGGAGTTAGCGTTAAGCCTACAAAACATGGAAGAAAACATGGATCAGCAAGGAAATTTGTGTATGGACAGCTGCCAAAACCCAACCAATTTCAGCATTGTAAAATTGATTGTAACAATCAGAAGAGTTCTTTGCTCTATAAATAAAAAGAGAATGAAGAAGAGGAAATGGTTCTGCAGTGAAAAGCAATAGAGATGAAAGATAATATAGGTTTGGCTCCAAAACTGAGTACTTCATTTGAGTTTCTCATTAGGACACCAGGATAAAACCTGTGGGCAAAGACATCTTGTCTAACAAGAAAGTCTCTATGTAAGTGAAAACAACGGGACTTGTGGTGGAAGCAAAACCAGAGGTTTCACTCTGTACACACCAAAGGGATCTGATTGTATTTTTCTGAAAATATTAAAGAACTTCTAGGTGAAATTGCAGTTAGAGTGAGGAGTTGCGCTATCAAATCCAGCTTAGTACGTTCTGGCTGGACAGTAGCAGTCATAGTGCTTATTCTGAAGGATGGATGAAAAGCCATCTGGGAACCTGACACAGAAGTAAGTACATTTTTGAAAAAAGTGTGACCAAAAAACTAATTAAAATCATGTAGGTAAATGGAAATGAAAAAATGCTATAGAGATTTATCTGAAGATGAAGACTGTGGAATTAACACATTTCTACACAAACTATACCTGAAGGAACTACAACAAATCTAGTCTACTCGGGCTTCAATAAGGTCTTTGTTATTGTACAAATGGGATAACAGTAACTACAATAGTCTGGAAAAGAGCTGGTTAAAAACAAGATAGCAGCAAGGTATGTCAAATGGGGAACTGATGGGCTGGAGGGAGAAGTCCCTCCACAGAGGCTGAGAATTCAAATGGGAGATACTTAAATATCCTTATCGGTGACTGCAGCAGGAATGGCAAAATCCAGAAAGTATTAGTAAAATATGATGACGCCTGTCATATGTGCAGACAAGGACATGCCTAAGACCAAATTTAATTTGCAAATTTCCAAGTACAATAAAAAAGCGTTTTGCCCTTTAGCCATTTCTGCAAGCTGATTAAATACCCCTCCCAATTCTAAAGGGTCTCTCTTTGTCTCCAGAGACAAAAAAACAACTGATTCCGCAGGAGGTATAAAATCAGAAGGTAGATCCACTTACTCTGGCTTTGCGATGTTGGCTTTACCACATTACCCAGAGGAAAAGCAATGTAAACATTTATTTTGGCATAAGTATGGCACTTGTAGAGCAGATCTGATGAACGGGATGATGTCACTTTTCATTTTCTGATCTCAGCCTGGATGCAAAGATAAGAGTCAGATAAACAGCTCTTGGGCAGGTCTGTCAGTCTCTGCAGCGAGATGATGAAAACCAAGTAAAGCGGTAAGAAATCGAGAAGAAAATTGCAGTCTGAACACTCCTGAGACGACTCGACACTGGGAGCAGTCACTATAGGGTGGATGGAAGGAGAGTTTAAGATTAGGTTTCCCCAGGGCTAGCTTGGAAGGTAGCAGCAGAGGGGAAGTAAACTTCAGGGATGTTGCATACAAACAGCTGTGTTCCCCCTTGGCTTGTATCAAGGTACTCAGAAACTGAGTCAGCAGTGAAGGATAAGGGAATCCATGGCTCTCTTTGGCCTGGACCATCAGTGTGCCCTCCCATGCTATGGCCAGAGCAGCCAAACCCTGAGACTTCATCCATGGGGACAGAGAGTTCAGATTTACCTTGACTAATGGAAAGTCTCAGATTAGCTCCAGTCTGGAGATGTCTGTACTGAATGTGACATTATGATGATTAATGTTAAAATCAGGGACATTTGCAATCTCAGATCTGTTCAATATCACTGACCATGCAAAGCAGACTTCTTTAAGGATGGGTCAAAATAGCACTGCACAGAACACACTGAATCAATAAAAGGCACTGCCTGAAGCATCAGCCTGCACAGCAGCACCTGGGCAGAGTTCAGACAGAAACCAGGGAGGGTGGCAAGACTCACAATTGGTGCAAGATGTCCAGAAACCATAGGTGGACAGCAAGGGCCTGCAGAGAGGGAGGCAGAGCCTCTTGGGTCACAGGGCTTGGGGGATTCAGCACTTATCTTCTTCCTCTCTGCTGTGCTTAAGGAGAGGAAGCTTTATGAATATTTTAGAAATCCATTAGAATTGCACCAAGTACTTTCCAAGTCCACGTCCCTTGCACCCACTGTGCTCCCTACTACATCAATCACAGGAGCAATTCACACTGTTTCTTGAAGTCATCCTGAAGCATTCAGGTGTAGCATTAGCATTTTTTAACCTCTGCTGGCACTGTACAACAGATAAACTGAGCAGCACCAGGAAGGCTGGCAAGCAACATGCAAAGCAGCTCTATAAAGGCATGTCAAAGAATGAGTCATTGTCAAGCCTTCAAGAGACAAAAAGATTGATTACGGAAGAGCTGAGAAATAGGTTTGATAATGACTCACAATATCCCACCCTTTTTGCATTCACAGACCTGCTAGCTGATTCATTACTTGCATTCTGCCTTGCTTCTCCTCCCCGCCAAAGTGATCCACCAAACAAGGGACCATCAATTAAAATTTCCACTCAAAAGAGGGAGGATGTGTGTGGGAGCACCCATCCCTTTCTGCATCTGCACCTGGTAAGCCCATTTTTCTGCCCTTTAGCCTGCTGCAGAGCCCATAATTTTGGGGAAAGGAGGTGGTGTAAAGTCAGCACACAGACACCATGAACAATGAAAAATGGAGAGAGGAATGATGTTTCCTTGATGAATGTCTAGCTTTTATCAAGTGAGATTTACTGTGTTCCCTAACTTCACCATTATTCTGAGGTCTGGAGATTTTTGAAGGAGTCTATCTGTGGTTTAACAGTTGTCACTGAAGCCGTGACAGTTGCCCTAACAACCACATCTGGCCATCTTAGTATTCCCATCAAGTTTGTTCAAAGGACTTCCCTCTTCCAGGAGCATCCTACTGTCCCTAGTGGAATCATTCTCTGTAAGCCCTTTTTTGCTGCCCATGGATTATCACTGAGAAGCCAGAAGACTATGGGGTGGGAAGAGTCACACACTGCAGGATGGGGGAAGCCAGGGAAGCCTCTGCCCCTGGCTGCCATCTTGCCCGGAGTGCTGAGCATGATGACTTGCATGGGAAGGGGTCTGTTTTCAGGGAGCTGCATGTTGACCACCTGAGGCCCAGACTGGAGCACAGCATGGTGCTGTAACAGTGTGTGGGCTGAGGGCTGTTGATGACTCTCAGATCCCCAGTGACCATGCCAAGCCCATTAGCAAAGGTCTCATTTTTAGAAACCAGTTATATCAGATGGCCATAGGCTTGTTTCACCAGTGTCCACTGAAAGGCACTAAATTCCTCCTATAGAAACACTGAAGAAACGAAAGATATTCAGGAATTATTTTGAGGAGGCCGAGTCACTGTTTACTTCTGAAACCAGATGAGACAAAAGGAACCGCAAGCAGAAAGCAAAAACAACCATGAGTAGATGCCATCGGTTGCATTTGACAGGCAATTCAGAACACTTCTGAAAATCCCACCCTGTGTTCTTAGTATTTTCCAGGGCATCTAGAACTCAGGACAGACACCTTTTAAGATCAAAAGAAAAAAAATGAGTCAAATTTATTTTATTTTGCAAGGCGTAGCCTTTTTGGTCTTTTGCCTACTTGCCTGAAGAGTGTCAGAAAAAAAAAGTGAAATAGAATTGTCTTAGGGAAGGGTAAATGCATGTCTGTAGCAAGAACCAGCCAAACACATGCAGTTCTTATCTAGGATACAACTCTAAAAATACTCTTCTTTGCTGGAGGGTTTCAGGAGTGTTCAATCTCAAGAGGTCTCAGTGACTTCACCAGTTTGCTTGGGTTTGCATTTACAAGCGGTGTCATCTGCTAGAACCTTTCCAGCACATCTGGCTTAGCTTTCCACAGCTCAGCTGGGTTCTCACTGCCAAATACATCATCACCAGTAACACAAAATCCAGATTCTGCCACCCAGTACCCTGACTCAGAGCTGGCATATTGGGGGACTCATGAAGATAGCGATGAGAAAAGGAGTTATTCCTGTAGCTGGGATGAAATTAGCAGTTAAATTTTCAGTTACTGAGATTTAATGATGGAGCCCTGAATGTCCACAATTTCTTTTCAATGTTTAATTGAGCAAGACAAGGAAGGGGCAGCCAAGGGTAGATTTGAGTTGAGCCACAAACAAGAAAAAATGGTCAGGTTTGCTTTTCTCCAATGCCAAACTTCCTGGTAGTCTGGGAAGTGCAGCAAAGACATTAGATGAATGCAGCTGATAATACTACTTGTGTGAAAGAGTGGTGTTTACACATGATTGGGGTGTCTGTCTAGGAGAGGGCTGCTTTTCTTGGGCAACTATATAACCACCTTTTTTGCACCATGATCCCCTGAAGAGGCTTTGGTTATATGACTACAACAGAGGCCAGAGCCTCATCATTGCTCAGAGCCATAAGCTACATCCATTTATAAATGCAATAACCTGTACATGTTATTGGCTTATCTATTTACAGGTATAATGTCTTCATTAATATATATTTACATGAGAACAGCTAGAGATTTTTGCATTCATAAATTCTGCACTGGACTGTTTCCGTGTATTCCTTCCTTCCTTCCTTTCCTCCCAAGTTTCAGCTTCTTCCAGTTATTTTTGTGGTATGAGTAACAACCCTTGGGGTCTCCTCTATTTCCCTGGCCAAAAGGAGAAAAACAAAAGAAAAAGTCTTTCACCTTCTTGGTCTTTATCCTGTTAAGCAATTGTAATGGTGCAGTTGAAGGGCCATGGCAGGCGCATACTCCAAAATCTGCTTTTCTGGTGTTGGGAGTAACTTCTTTGCTTGGTGTTCACAGGGCACTGAACATCCTTGCCCATTGATAAGGGCTCTGACACATAGCATTGCTCAGGGGAAGTGTTAGCTGTTTGAGGCAGCTTGAGTGATGCTGGTCGTGAGCAAAGGCTGGGCAGCAAATTATTCAGGAACTTCTCAGTTACAGGGTGAATAGGCACCATGGACTGGACTCTGTCAGAAAGTGCTGCTCTGGCCATTTATCCACCACAGATCTACTCATGTTGCTGCAAACAGAATTTTTAGAAGAGCTGGTGTTATGCCAAAGCTCAGCGACAAGAGAATGGCCATCACTGTCACAAGGGACACTTGAAGGGTGATGTCCTTAGACCAGGTCAAAACTTCCTCCTGGTCCACTTGCCAGTGCCGGCGTAGGGTGAAGTGGCACTCACTGGCCCTGCACACAGGAACAAATTTCATTCTGTACTTCAATCCTTATTACTTAATACCTCAATTGTACTTAATGATGTGTTTTATTTTATATGCCATTTTAGTTTATGACTGTTCTCTTGGGTGGATTAATCTCTTATTAGCGCATCATGTTTGAAAGGCTTTTGTTTTTCCCCCGTTAAACAGTTTAATAGGCTCGACGAGACACTTCTGGGTGTGTGCTGTGCAGACTGCCTGCGCACGGCTGGGGTGCAGCCAAGTGCCCTGCACGCACCCAGTGGGTGCCTCAGGGGCCAGCTGGGGCTTATTTCCTGGTAGCAAAGGGACCCTATACCACTGCATAGTATGTAGGACCCAGCAGTAAGGCTACAGACATGTAGGAGAGGCTGAGGGAGCTGGCGTTGTTTAGTTTGGAGGGAAGAAGGCTCAGGGGGGACCTTATTGCTCTCTTCAACTACCTGAAAGGAGCCTGTAGCCAGCCTGGAGCCTGTAGCCGGTCTTCTCTCACAGGTAACAAGTGATAGGCCCTGAGGAAATGGCCTCAAGTTTCCAAGGGGAGATTTAGATTGGATATTAGGAAAAACTTCATCATGGAAAGAGTGGTCAAGTTTTAGAACTGGTTACACAGAATCACCATCCCTGCAGGTATTACCTAAAAGACACACAGAGGTGGTGCTTAGGGACATAGTTTAGTGGTGGACCTGGCAATGTTAGAATAATGGTTGGACTTGATGATCTCATAGGTCTTTTCCAACCTTTGTTATTCTATGACTCTATGCACTTGTCCTGCTACTTCTTGCCACTGCCAGGCTGTCCTGCTCCTGTGAATCCTGTCCATTCACAGGAAGGGATGCCAACCTAGTGTGGAGTAGTGGGTCCTGCATGCAGGGGGAAACCTTGGTTGCCCCACAGCCCTGAGCAGAGTTGGGCACAGGGGGAGAGCAAGGATCCTGTGCACTCTCAGGTAGCATAAAGTTAGACTGCAGCCAAAGTGGGAGGCAAATCCAGGCTCCAGAAGTGATTCCACCTTATACACACTAATAAATACATAAATAAATATTAAAAATATGTTAATAGCCTGTGGTAAGTAAACAAGTGAATTATCCTTTCTCAAGGCATACACAGCAGCAGGATTAAGTGTTAGGATTTCAACTTACTTATTGTGTTTGCCTTTACCTACAGCTATCCAGTTCATATTTGCGCTTCTTTTATATACAATGTGAAAAATAAATATGAATAGATGTCTGATTTACAGGATAAGAGGTCAACATAATAGAAAGACTGTGATTATTTAACCTACCATTACATCAGCTTTGCCCTTGGTCTTTTCAGAGAATTATAAGGCTGGAGGAACCTCAGAAGATCATCTAGTCCATTTTCATTGCTTCTACCCAGCAGAATGATTAGTTGGGGCTGACAATATGCATACATAGAAACCTCTTTTCTTATCCACTTAAATGAATAAGACTATGAACAAAAAGCTTATAACAATGAATACACTTTTACATTCACCTCCACACACGTGTGCATAGAGGAGGGTGAAACCAGCCATCTGCCAAGGGATAATTCATACTGTCTGCAAACATGAGAGTCCACAAAAGTGCTGACAGGCACAGAACACAGCGCAGAAGTATGAGCTCATTTCAAGACAAGCGTTTCCCTTTGGTGAGTGCATAGCTCCCAACGGTAGATGCAATTGGAGTTGGGTGCAGCCCTCCAAGCAATACCACACAGAACCAGATCCTAATCTCCCCTGCCCTTGAAAGGCCCTGATCCTGCAGCTGTTTGAGTAGGAAACAGAATTCTACAATGACAAGGTCCCTGCACCATGAGGAGTGCTGTGTATAGGCCAAATTTTGCACCTGATTCTATATGTGTGTACAGTTGTGCTCTGGGGAGATCCCCTGGACTTGTGAAGGGTTTGCACAGGTGCAGGACCTCCCCTGCACTTCTGGCTGCAAGACCAAGGGGAATTTAGATCTTCTGTAAAGCAAAGATGTCAGACTGCACTTGGGAAGAGGTGGAAAGAAGGTATTGCTGATGTTCATCCAGAGATCCACCTTGGACAGCCCCACCAATGTGTGCTTACTCTGACTCCTCTGAAGGATCAGCTCTGATTAATTTGATTATTTCAGCAGACTGGGCAGGGAGGAAGATTTCAAAGATAGATGAAGCTGTCATGAAGGTGACCATCTCCAGTGTCCCTTAGGCTTAGATCCAGAGGCCTCAGTTCAAACTAGCATTCAGAAGTGTGCTAAAGCACTGTCACTTGCAGGAGTTTGAACTCTAGGTTAAAGTCGAACACCTGCTTAAGTGCTTTTCTGCACCAAGACCATGGCTTTAGAGCTGGTGTCCAAATATTTGGGCAGGATGGATCTCAATGAAAGCCTTCTTGTCCAAAGAAGGGCACTGAAGATGGTGATGGGTCTAGAAATATGTCTTATGGGGAGTGGTTGAGGGAACTGGGGTTGTTTAGTCTGGAGAAATGAACTTTCAGGGGAAACCTTATCTACAACTACCTGAAAGGAGATTGTAGTGAATTTGGGATCGGTCTCTTCTGCCATGTCTCAAGTGAAAGGATGAGAGAAAATAGCATAACATTTTGTCAGGGGAGGTTCAGATTAGATATTAGAAAATTTTTTTCACTGAAGGAGTGGTCAGGCATCGGAATAAGTTTCCCAGGGAAGTGATGGACTCACCATCTCTGGAAGCGTTCAAGTGGTGACTGGTTGTGGTGCTTGGGGATATGGTTTAGGGGTGATTATGGTGGTACCAGGTCTACAGTACTAGATGATCTTGAAGATCTCTTCCAACCTTGATGATTTTCTTATTCTCAGAAGAAAATCATTGCCAAGTGTCAGGTGGTTACTGCTTTTATAGCCACTGACTTCGGTAGTGCTTACACAAACTGCACTGAAGTGAGCTACCAGCCACTGATATCATACCAAAAGCAATCTGTGGGAACATAGTAAAACTGAAAAATGAAATTATTTATTAGATCATTTCTAGGAATGGAGGATTAATTTGTTTATAGTAGATATTGCACTGTGATCTTCAAACAATGAAAGGTTGCTTCAACTAGCTACCTTTTTCCCTCCAGAGAAAAGTTGGTTTCTTTCTTTCAATCTCTGTGGATCACCATGTAGACATTTATGGTGACTCATCTGAAAAGGCAGAAAGCAGCAGTGCTGGAGCACAATGGAGCCATGTTCTTGAGCCAGACAGCACTACCCAGAGCAGCTTTGCAGCCAGAAATGCTGTAATGTGGAGCAGCCGCCTTAGACCCAAACCTCCCTCCAGCAGCCACTGCCTCCTGGCGGCTGGCACTCACGCCCAGGATTCCTGAAGCTCTGGGGATGAGCAACAGCAAGTGCAGTTTTATCAGCTGAGTTTCTATCCCAGCAGGAGGAAGACTTCAGGAAGAAGCAAAAATTTTGTTTCTCCTTTTTCCACAACTTCTCTCACAAGCAGCTGAACACTGAAAGGTGAGCTATGAGGGGGTCAAATGTTTTACCTGAGTCACATCTGTGAACTGTAGTTTTTCTCTTGTTCTGCCCCATTTTAGGTCATCCACAGGCCATCCCTTTTGGCAGAAATGTTTCCAAAAAGTGGGAAAGATGCCACAACTATCTTAGGAAAGGAAGCAGGAGCAGCGAATGGGCCTGGGCTTTGGCATAAAATTGCCTGTGTATTTGGCACACAATTGCCTGTGTATTTGGCACAGTCCCTGGAGTGGTTTTGGTAGAGACTCAAGTATTCTCCCAGACAGTGGCCAGGGCCAGCCCAAGGGATGGTATGTGTCAAGGACAACCAACAACAGATCTCTCAGTGCTGACCCCCTCTTTCAGAGACTTGAGTTGTTTTGCCCACTCTTGGCTGCAGGATCAAACAACCCACAGGACAATTTGTTCTCCAGTGCAGATGTTACTGATGCTTCTGCAGAGGAAAGGTTCATTTTTCTGTGCTCCCCCTACCCCCATTCTTAATTATCCAGTTCCATGAGTGGAGGAGGAGAAAGAGGATGTTTCAGTACGGTTTTCAGAAGGTCTGGTGGTGAAGTGCTTGTTTGCCAAAACTTTGGAATGTTTTGTTCCATGAAGCAGCAGGCTGCCTCTTTCCAAGTCTTGCTATGGCTGGAGGGAGATTATGTACATAAATCCAAACCTAGATTAGGTTTAGGCTAAGACTCAGTGATTAGGCCAGGGGATAAATCAAAGATTTGGTCTTAGATTTGAAGGCAGTGATTTTCATGAGAGCTTTTCTTGCAAAATTTAACCTCAAAATTCTTTCTGATACCTTCTGGCAGTGACATACAAAAGATCATTGAGATTACTGAGCCTGTTACATGAATATTAAATCTCATATTTAGTTCATCCATTCATCTCCTTCTGTCTTCTATTTCCTAAGAAGTTTCTGCCAAATAGTCTTGGAGAAAGAATATTCTTATTCCATTTTATTATTAAATGGGGATATGTTACATTCCAATTTTGCAGTGCCATCTCTCCAACCACACAATTGGTAGCCATGTACAACATTCAGCCTCATTAGTGGAGTCAGTTGGAATGTATTTCAATATCTGTTTACATCACAGTTCCTTTACCACCTAAATCAGCCTGGCTAAGCTTGATCTGAAAAACGAGGGAGTGAAGATAGCCAATAAAAACTCTTTAAAAAGGAATGAAAAATGGAATCATGTTATTAGTAGCCATGGACCAACAATAGAATCATAGAATGGTTTGGGTTGGAAGGGACCTTTAAAAGTCACCTAGTCCAACCCCCTTGCAATGATTAACTAGATCTGGTTGCTCAGAGCCCTGCCCAACCTGACCTTGAATATTTCCAGGGTTGGGGCACCTACCACTTCTCTGGGAAACCTGTTCCAGGGTTTTACCACATGTTTAATACTGGACTCACTTCTTATACTGTTACAGGGAGCTACAGAGGTAGTGGCATAGGGTCAAAATGGGGTTTGATGAACTCATGGTGAGAGGTCCATAGATGGATACTAAAATGGCTGGGCGAGGTTGCTGGACGAATGTGGCAATTGACCACGAAGGTGACCATGCTTATATGCTCTCCTTAAATACCTCTCTTGCTGCTGTCCTCAGACCCTGGCTACTGCCTGGGCGGACCCCTGGTCTGACATTTCAGGTCTTTCCTTATGTCCTTTTACCCCTTCTGTCAGTGTCTGCTTGCATGTGCACATGGAAAGGAGACACAAGGCAAAGCGAGGCCCAGTCCATTTTTGAGAGGTCTTTGCAGTCTCCACTCCACTCAAAGGCAGATGGCAAATTCTCACACCTGTAGTCAAATATGAGCATCCCATACAGCTGAACACAGTTCTCATGCCCAGCTCCTGCAGGAGGGTCAGCTTCAGGAGTGTCAGCTTTCTCACAAGTGTAATAAAGGTGCCATCCACATAAACCAACAATTCCATTTTCAAATACCTGTTTCTAAAAAACGCTTAACTTGTGTATTTTCTCTAAAACCTGAAAAAGTTCTGTATATGTTGAACTCTGCAGAGTTTTAATTTCAGCAACATTTACAAGAGATGTCTGCTAATTTTTTTTATTCTTTTCCCCTGTATAAAATGCAGAGGAAAAGAAATAGGCCAAATTATCACTGCCAAACACCACAACTAAGCATACTTCAACCATCATACGTGTCATTATCTTTATTATGGCAGCATTTCATGTGGAATATAAAATGTCATACAAACGTCATTGCTCCCTCTGTCCAAAGATATATAACAATAATAATAATAATAATAATCTCTTACAAGTTTAATTTTTTCATCTGTGGATGTCAGAAGCTCTTTAAAAAGGTCATCATCATTATCTTCCCTTTAAGGCAGGGAGAAAATACAAAGGCCAAGCTGTTCCTTCTAGCTTTAGGCATCTAGGATCCTTCTGCCGTCAGCAAAGGCAGAGAGAAAAATAGGTATATGCAAGGAGATCTGAGTCACGTTTTGGAAGGGACAAGTCCTGTCTGTGACTCCCTTCTACCCAGGAGTTACCTGGTGCCTTGCTGGGGCCTCTGTCAGGCAACTAAGGTCTGCAGGGTTGATTAAAGCCTGATCATTTGTGCCAGATTTCTATCTGTTCAACAATAGAGAGCAAAACAGAGCCCAGCTTCTGATTCCTACCCTTGTGTTGTGTCCTCTCTCTTTCTGAAATGATGACAGTGTGCTTCCAGCATTACCCTTGCTGCCAGGCTGGCATGGTATGCTGGTTTTGGCTGGGGTAGAGTTAATTTTCTTCACAATGGCTAGTATGGGGCTAGGTTTTGGATTTGTGCTGAACACAGTGATAATAAAGAGATGTTTTTGTTATTACTGAGCAGGGCTTACACAGAGTCAAGGTCTTTTCTGATTTTTATGCTGTCATGCTGGCAAGGATACTGTGGGGGGCATGGGAAGTTGGTAGGAGACACGACTAGGACAGGTGACCCAAAATGACCAAAGGGATATCCCACACCATGTGACATCTTGCTCAGTATATGAAGAGGGGAGGAAGAAGGATGAAGGGGAGGGACATTTGAAGTGAGGGTATTTGTCTTCCCAAGTCACTGTTACATGTGATGGGGCCCTGCTCTCCTGGACATGGCTGAACACCTGCTGCCCATGGGAAGTAGTGAATTAATCCCTTGCTTTACTTTGCTTTGCTTGTGGGTGCGGCTTTTGCTTTCCCTATTAAACTGTCAACCCATGAGTTTTCCAGCTTTTACCCTTCCAATTCTCTCCCTGATCCTGCTGGTGGGAGGCTGCATGGGGCTTGGTTGCTGGCAGGGGTTAAACCATGACAAATGGCTCCATATGTAGACAAGATTTAATGCTTTGTTTGGGGCACAGCAACTTTTTCCTGCTCATGCCTGATGGTGTAGTAGATAAATCACTGAAAGAAATGTTCATTCAACGTACCCCACAGCCCCGCTTTCCTAAACACTCAAACTGTGTGAAGTACTTTATCTAAGAAAACTGATCTTCCCACTCCTGTGTTATGCCTGGCCATGGCTCTACTCTGGGATGTGCAGGGGTGGGGGGATGGAATGTAAGGTGGGAGCAAAGCTAACATGCTCCTGTCACAGGTCCACACCAGTCAGAACGATGACAAGAAATTAATCCAGCCAATAGCCTGCTCTGCTTCCACCAAGGACACTCCAGACCAGCTGCTGGCCATGAATCATTATGAAGCATGACTATCTTTGGCCATGAAAGCGTCCTTGAATTAATTTCCTCCCTTGTGAAAATAATTCTAACATCGCCAGTGTTTCCCTAATTGCCTTTTTTTTTCTTTCACAGTGGAAGGTGTCAGCATTATTGCCATTAATTTCATCTACAGCACAGGCTGACCTGGTGCAGTGGTTTTCCCTGTGTGTTTCTTGTACCGTTTTCCTTCCTGCACCTTCATTACGCTTTAGTTCTCCAGGGAAAATCTATCATAAATATCTTTTAAATACTCCAACTTTCACAAAGGAAATGTTTAAGAAATATGATACTTACAATAAAGAAAATAGTAGAGCTATTCATCTAATTCCACACATACTGACATTAGTGTTAATATTTTAATACAAATGTTAAGGTCAGTATGTGTAAAATACCCAAAGGATTCTCATAATGCACCTGCAGAGAGGAGTTTGAAGCTGCTGTGCATTTATGCACACTGAATGGCATCCAGCCGCAGAGAGGCCCCCAAACTTGGGACTTGGGTTGTGAAACCCACTTACCTTGTGGTCAGCAATCCTGTCTGTCTGGCTTCTGGACTGGTTAACTCTACAGACAGGTAAATTCACTGGGCACATCCACACTTGCTCTGACAGCTATACAGATGCCCATATCCAGTTTGGAGAGCTCTAAATTTTCAATTGCACTAAAAGTCCTCATCTGTGCAGAAGGCCTGAACCCAAGCTATGTTAATTTTGGAGACTCCTTAAAAGTCAGATGGGTAGTGGCAGCATAGTGTGTCCTCCTCCTGCACACCAGCCAAGTGGAGCAGAAGTTGTGAAAGAGAGCTTTTATGCTGTGCTCAGCCTATGAGAGATCAACGTTATTGATCGATGCTGGGAACACCGATGTATGAGTGAGGCTGAGTCATTGTGCAAACCAGACGTGAGAGCAGGGAAAGTAGGAAGGAGAAAGCCTAACTTGGGCCTTGTGATCAGGGCATTCACCTGGTGGTTTGGGGACAGGGAAAACTAAAGCTCTAGCAAACTGCTCCAACTCCATAACTCATCCTACTTTGAGTAG
This sequence comes from Manacus candei, assembly GCF_025592945.1. NCBI lineage: Eukaryota > Metazoa > Chordata > Aves > Passeriformes > Pipridae > Manacus > Manacus candei. Next base: position 4,575,021 of record NW_026138059.1, read on the forward strand.
GATTAGGAAGAAAACTCTCAGAATGCTCTCAGGTTAAAGAAAAAACTGAAGGTAAATCCAAGCCTTTATCATACTACAGTAATCAGTTTGAGGGGATTCATTGTCACCCATGGAAAGACTCAAGAAAATAACAACAATAACTGTAGTATGGTTTAACTGTACAAAGCAAGCTGCTTATACTGATCAATCCTCCTATACTTCTTGCTTCAATAGGTTAGTACTCATGGATCAAAACTCAAGGTATTTCTCTTACTGTGCCACCCTGTGTTTGAGGCTGTATTCAAAGCACTTGTTAACAGCATGCAGTGAAGGCCATGGCCTGGGGGCATATTTGTGGGTTCCTTCCAGACTCTGTGCAGCTTTGCAGAGGACTGCAATACTGACCAGAAGGACTAGTAGAGAATAACCCACACATTTCATTTTTATTATGGTTTTTGTCCACTCTATACCCTTTTGTATGAAAGAGCACATGCATTTGAAAAATTAAGTAGCTGTTGAAGGATATTTAAGATTCACCCAGATCCAATATTCAGATTATCTTTTTATCCTGTTGAAACACAGAAGATTGTCTGAAGAGCAAGGTCCCATTTGACATGGGTAAGAGCAGAGGAATCAAGGTCTTCATTCCTCAGAAGCCTGTAAAATACTTTGGTCTTGCAGTGCAGTGAAGTTCTGCTCTCTCTTGATAACAGCATTGTAATAAGGCTGATAACAGCAGGCCACATGTTGTACCTTTTGCCCAGCTATGAGTGCAATGAAAATGAAGGCCAAATGTCACCTACCCAGGTAAGGACAAGGCCATTCGACCACAATTAGTAGCAGAAAGCACACCAAGGCTTTGGCTAACTGTGTGGCCTGATAACAGCCAAGTCCTGGCATTGGACTACGAACTGCTGCAAAGCAAATACCATCAGTCTATTGTATTTAGTCATAAATAATTCTTGTCTCAGCACCTCCAGAGCTCTTTTAAATATCAATCGGTTGATCTATACAATCTTCCAGTGGTGAAAGGGAGGCAGTGCTGATCTGGGGTGCCCCAGCCTGACCCTGGCTTAGTGCCCAGGCTCTGCTCTGGCAGCAGACACTGCTGCTGGCTCTGCTGCAGGCTGCCTGCGTGGCCACGGGCAGTGTTCCAGGTCTGCCTGGGCCACTAGAACCCACCTGCCTCTGAAAGGCAGACTGCACTTTCTTTTCTACCTCTCTTCTCCCTTCTTGGATGGCTTTTGCAAAGGGAATTCTTCCAAAGGACTCTATATTAGGAGCAGAGTCTTTCTGGCCTCCTATTTTGGGTAAAATCCCTTTTTGAATAGCAAATTACCACTGGATCTCCCTGGTCACTCTATATCAAATGTTTTCAACACTACAGACACTACCTGCTGAATATACCAACCATATATCCTTGAAAAATGCTCCAGTAACCAGCTCATAACAGATTTTACAAAACCTTTCTTAGTTATTTTCGGACTTTGCTTTATTATTTTTAAGTGCAGCTTAAGAAGAGTCACCAAAACACAGCACCCACTGAGCCAGGCAGTGGTGAGCCATGGGACAAACATGCTGCATCCCAGCAGAAGGCTGAAGCATCTAGTGGCTGCAAGGTGAGTGATTTGGAGCACTTGAGTCATTCCTAAACACCTGAAGGTGAGGTCAAAGCGTGTAGCTGAGAAGCGATGCAAGGTACGGTGCTGCACTGATTGCCTCTGTGGGGACTGGGTGCTGAGTGGAGCCCCAGAGCAAGTGTGGGACACCCCGGCTGAGGAAACATCCCTGGAGGCTGTACCACTCTACAAACACCTGAATCATAATCCCCTGTCCTCCTCCTTCCTCCTGGGAGTGGCAGCAATTTGCTATTCATGTAAGCATGCCAGAGCAAACCCTAACCAGAGGCCAAGGGACAATCCTCCGCCCCATTGTCCACCTACACCTCACCCTCCTGTTTTGGGAGGAAGGGAACAGGAAAGACTTTGGCTCTCTCCTCCACACCTGAGTGCCAGGTCTGAGCTGCTCTGAGTTGTCAGAGGTGGTTTTTCCCCGGATGGTTTTCTTCCTTCTGTTTTGGGCTTGGGTATTTTTGCATGCAGAGGAAGAATTTGTTCTTGCTCTCCATCCATGTGTGGGCGTGCTGCCAGATGCTGGCTTTGGCAGCTTTTCCTTCAAGGTAATATTCCACCCACTACACCAGGCCATCACTGGGTCTGCTCATGCAGCCTTTTTCGAAAGGTTTTACAGAGCAACTCTCCAAAGGACGTAATACATAGCTCTTGGTGATTTTCTCTTTGTAGCTGGAGCTGAGTGCAGCTCCTGGAGAAGGATCCTTCCATTTAAAAAAGCAGGTCATCTGAACTCATCTAGCTCACCAATTTAATAAATGAGTGGATAATGAATAACCATTTACTACCTTTGACTCTCCATTCTGGCAAGTTATGGAGAAGTGAGTGTCTATCCCAAATTCAGTATTTCCCTCCCCTCTGGACTAATGGAGCATGAGTTCATTCAGATATATATTTCTGGTCTCCCTGTTTAACCTACTTATCTTAAACTATCTTATTCTGTTTGCCCCACAATTTCTAAAAAGATCCTACCCCAGGACAAGATCATGCTTGTGAAATTTTTGTGTGTATTGGTTTAGTTTTGGCAAAGTTAGGAGGTAGTTAAAATGAGACTTATAATGGAAAGCTAGCTGCTAGCATCTCTCCATAATACATGTCTACCTTGCAGAAGAGTTGTGAGGATTAATTAATTTGTGTTTGTTAAGCATTTTGAGATCCTAAGATTAAAGGTTCTATAGAAATGCAAATTGTTATTATAATGATAAATTCTTTATATGAGCTCATATGTTTTGCCTTAGAGGCACAGTCTCACCCTGAGTTGCGTAGTTATACACGTAAATCTTCAAACATTGTGATGAAAATGTACCTCTGAGGGCCTGATCCTTCCTTCTGCTCTATCACTTCATGTATAGAGATCCCCCTGACTTCTGGCAGGTCCCATACATGGGACAATTAAAGGATTCAATGTGTTTAGGAAAAGAAAAGACCATTGTGAGCCTCTGAGCTTTGCACTGAGACACATAACTTTCTGTATCACTCCATAAAGCCTCTGCTGCTGCCAATAGTTATGTCCATCTTGTTAATGAAAGGATTGAGCAGATGACAAAACTTGGATGTGAATTTTGACCCTCCCAAAACGTAGGTTTTCAAAGGTTTATTCAACCTGCTAGAGAACAAGGGGAGTAAGTAAAAGCCCAGCTCAGCTGCAATTGCTGCTGTCACTATCGAGTGTAAGATCCCATCAGCATGGCTGAATGCCATTCCTGATGCACAAGTTGCACCTATTTGGCCCATCGCCCTGTGTGCTTCTGCAAGGGAATGAGGAATACAGGTTTTCAGGCACTCGCTGCACAAGTTGCCAAAGGGCAGCAGGGAGCAAGGCCACAGCTGCACAAGCTTGGCAGACCCATGTCCCCCTCCCAAAGAGAGCTCTCTGCTTTTCCTTCACCCTTGCACAAGCTCGGAGCACCACACTGCCTATCTCCTGCCTGTGAGGGCATTTGACCATTCTGGTCAATATCCTTGTCTGAAGCACTGGTCCAACACAGGGATTGTGAAAAAGATGGGAAGCAGGTTCTTGGAAGAAGTGGTCACCCATCTTCCATCACAATATCCCTCTGTGCTTTCCTTGCCATGTCTCTGGCATGCAGACACCTCTACTCACACCCTTAAAGAACTGGGTCAGAAAAATGTTGTGAGGTTTGTTTGCATTACCCATGGGCTTATCTGAATGCAGAATGCGGTGCCAGAAACACCAGCTGCAAAGGAGGTCTCCTACCCAACCTCACACCCAAAGTAGGACTATCATCAGGCACCAGATTAGGCCAGACATGGCTTTCTCTATCTTAAATTGAAAATGTCCAAGGATGGCCACCCCACCTCTGTCTCAGTGCTGCACGACTCTCCTGGAGAAGAAGTTTCTCCTCTTGTCCAACCTGAACTGCCAATGGCACAACATTGCTTTGCATTACAGTGTCTGAAAATACTGAGAAGACTTTTGCACCACCTTTGTAGCTCCCCTTCAGCTAATCACCTCTTAAACTGCTCTTCACCAGATTAAACTAATCCCAAATTAAACTCCTGTCGTAATCCAAAATGTGACGTTTTCAGCATGAGGTTGTGCTTCATGGCTGTTTGCAGTGGGTATTGCATAGGTGAGATTGCAACTGTTACATCCCCCTCATTATGAACCAAAATCAAAGACACTACCTATTAAAAGTCTTGTACCGTTTGTTGTGTAGTCTCAAAAGATTTCTATTGAAAGCCTTTCCAGGAGTGAAATGTATGATATAGATACTGTACTATTCCCCTCCCCTGACATTGAAACCTTCAGAAGTTCTCAGTCTGGGAATCTGTTTGCAACACAATGTATACCTAAAATTATCACAAAAGAGAATGAATGCCTGTTACGTTTAACATATCTAGAATTTATAATCTTCTAAATTTTACAGTTGTCTCTTCTTCCTCCAAATATTCTGGGCCCTGACACAGGTTGGATGCACCATTCAATACATTCTACCATTCACATCATCAATTCCTCCTACCAAAGATGATATTTAAAAACTTAAATTACCATAAACCCCAGGAAGCTGTGCTGACTTCTGATGGGCTTCTTATATTTTCCACCACCACAAGAGAAAAAATGTCTTACACTTGTCAGATAGACACTTGTCTATCTGAAGACAGCAAAAGTCAGAGGAAGGCTGGGGGGGAAACTGAGAAACTAAGCTTTTCAGCTGTCCTTACTTTTACTGTAAAGCACTAGTTTGTACCCAGAACTCTGCACTGGAACACATATTACTCAGAAGACAGACTTTGTGGGCAAACATCAGTATGGGCAACATGCACACATAAAATCCTACAGGGCTGGGCTCTGCTCACCAACATGTGCCCTGGGCTGCTGTTGTCCTCTATCTCCTCACACCATTCAGTGGACTTTCCACCAGCAACTGCAACTTTGCTGGAGCAGTCTGTAATCTCTCTGTGTTTGCACAACACCTGAAGATCTGATCTGTGGGAGAGATTTTACAATTGAAATCTGCAAAGTGTTAATTCCTGCAAATTGTGGTATATTTCAGGTCTGGGTGTTGCTCTCCTTGTCACACCTCATTCTCCTTTCTGAGTGGCAATTGCAGCCTGTGCCAGACAAGACACATACAGGGGTCAGATCCAGCACTAACACTGTCAGTGGTTGTCATTTGATGTGACACTCAATACATCTACAAGCATGAACTGCTTCCTCTCCCAAAACAGCTCAAACTTTCAGGTTGCCTCTGGAGTAAATGAAGGTCTTGCCCAGGGTTGGCTCAGAAGCTGGCTGTCAGTTGTGTATAACACTAATGACCCTTGGTCCCAGCAATGTCTTCACTGAGGCAGAAGACAGTCCTTCACATGAGAGAGAGATGCAGTCTCCAGGCTGAGCACAGCAGTGCTGTGCTAGCAGGACCAGCCATTGCTTCCCCACTTGCTGGCTGTACACACAGAATCAGTCTGTCACTTCCATGGCTCCCTTTCCCACATTGATGCCACAGAACAGGCTGACCTCTGCTTTTAAAGCTAATGCTCAAAAGCTTGCAAGTGCTCTTCTCACTCTTCTTGACTCAAAGAATTTTGAAATTGTCTTTGTTGAGAGCAAAATGAGAAGTCTACTAAAATACAAAGCTCTTAAAAACTCTGCTATACCATCATATAGTGCCTACAGAATCCATGTATTACCCATAACAATGCTAGAGCCAAATATTATCTGGCTCACCTCTGGTGGGTGCTGAGCTCATATAGAGGATGATGGTGCTCAAACACTTTGATGTATCAAGTATATTTAACAGTATGCATATGAGAGCACTGACTTTTTCAAGTTCTTTTTTTTTTAATATCTCAAATCTGTAACTAAGAAGGATTGTAAAAGCCTCAGACACAAAAATCGTGCTGTAATGTCAGAGTTATGTGCTTCACCTCATGGCATGTGAGGTTTTGAACTTGTTTTGAAGATACTGGGACTACTAAGCCTAAAAAAGGCAATTCAGAAAGCAGATCCATAAGCATTTCTCAGTTGAGCTGCAAACCAAAGCTTTCCAGTCGCTTCACAAGAATTTTGGTCGCTTCATTTCCATTAGTTTAGCCGCTGGAGTTATTTTAGTTCATTGCTCTGACTCAAAAGCATGCAACATCCCATTTGCAGCACTGAGTAGCAAGAAACTGCATTCAAACACCTAGAAAATGTGTAATAAAAGATGATAAAAATGTATCCTGGAAACATATCATTTTTTCTAATGGTCTTTGTTGGATGAGGGGGACAATCAGCAGCTTTTTTTTTTCCTGTGTAGTGGTCAACAAACTGAAAGGGAACAAGTAGCTGCTGCCCCAGGAGAGCTGGAGGTACCCCCACAAGATTCTCCCATGCACATATCCTGCATCCCACTGCCCACAGAGGATCTTCACCTTGCACAGGCCCACAGCTCAGCACACCCCTATTTGGATTTTACTCTCTGTACTGCTGTGTAAATCACTGAATCTTCCTCTGAGTCACTTTTTCATCTATAAAGTGGAGGTACTATTTGCTAACCACTGTGAGCTGTCATGAGGCTTAATTTCTTAAGAAGTGCCAAGTCTCTGAATAGACTCAGGGGAAAGGAAAGCAGACAAGAAATGCAGGGCATTACCTTGAGGTTTCCTTCATCTGCCGTGATGGTGATGGCCAGGGAGCTCATTCTTCTCCCATTGGGCAGCTCTTGTCACCTGGCCAAAGCTGAAGGAGCCTGGGGCTTGGCTCCAGCTCCTCCCAAATTCAGGGGTCCACAAGAGACAGGAGACCCATCATTCAGCAGGACCAGGGACTAACCATCAGGTTGCTGCTGCTGCAAGATGTAGGAGACACTGACAGCTGTGGGGCAGCCTCCCCATCCCCTGTTCCTCCACAGCAGCGAGGGCCCTGCTTGGAGAGAAAGCAAGGAGGGGAAACATCAGGAAGATGTGGTCACAGTCTCCTGCCAACAAATGCTTTTCCAGTGCCCTCTTCTGGAAAACATTTTTGGCCCAAGCAACTGCTTCAGGAAAGATAGTTTGAGACTGGTGGTGACTTGTGAGGAGTTGCAGGAGCATTCTCTGGCTCTTAATACACAGGATCTGCTCTGCTCCTGTCACTGGGGGACCTGTGCAGCTCCTCATGCCCTTCAGAGTAGCTTGGCCAGACACCCAGGGCACTAGCCAGAAAACAGGCAGCAAAGGACATGCCTCCTACCCACTGGCCACTGCCCTCCAACCCCAGCCAGAGGGTAGAAAGTGAAGAGGGAACAACATATGGTACCAGAGAAGTGGTGGAGTGCTGGGACCAGGTGATGGCCATCATCCCTATATGGACCACAGCCCTTGCTTTTCTGTCAGGTCAGTGAGCATCTGGCTTCTGCAGTGGTGGCACAGCCCCGCACTTCCCTTTTGGGCTGATTTTCCAACACCTAAATTACATCTGCTGCCCATGGAGCCAAATCTAGGGGTTTGTGAGCCCCATTATTTGCCCTGTTAACTGGTAGGAGAGGTGGTGTGAAATTGGTCTGGGTTTTTGACGAGTTACTTCAGCACAGACAATGCTTGTGCAGTGACAGCAATAGCTGTTGAGAGCAGGTAGTGTCCTGAGGACCAGCTGATGTGGGTGCTGCACACTGAGACAGTTTTCCCTAGTGCCTGCTTGCTATTTAAAAAACTTTCTGTAATTCATGTGTGGATGTGTGGCCACATACACACCAAATATATGCTTTTTAAAAATATTTTAGGAGGTTTTGTTCTGTCTTCCATTAAATTTAACCACAACCAGCAGCTCTGTCCCCTGGCAATTCTTTTGACTGTGTCCCCACTTGCCTTTTGTTTATTATCTTCTTGATCTTGGTGTTTTCCTTTATTTTAATTCTTCAAGGGATTCTTATATAGCCCCCTGCCACAACCCCCCTTCCCCCAATCCAGCTCCAGCATCTGAAGTGTGTGGGGTGGACAAAGACATCCCATTGATCTGCTTCTGCCTGAAACACAGGGGGGTTTCCAGCTGAGCTCCGGGGGAGAGGTGGGAGGATAGGACCTCTGAGGCTGGTGAGCACAGCCTTTTTGGTACTTTCACGAGAGCATCTCGCACTCCATGGCAGCCAGCATTTCCCATTGTTTTTCCCTATGCAGGACTGAGGGTTTTCCCCACGTCGCAGTGCTCACCCACCAGCTCTGCAGAAGGGCAAGGGCTGGCTAGATGTCTCTGCCATTAAAATAGCCACCGGTGACTTGGAGATAGGGAGCAGGAGCACCCTGAGCTCTGTCCTGCAGTGTGGGCTGCAGAAAGGTTCCCTGCCTCACTTATAAATGCCCTAGGGACGGCAGGGTGTAAAAATCCCCTTTTCAGCATGGCAAGGGCAGCCCCATCCTTCAGAGCTCCCACGACAGGGCAGGGACTCAGTCCACGGGGGGTTGCTCCCACCGTGGGATAAAGCTCGAACTTCTTAAAGAGAGGGGAAGAGCGGCCGAAAGTGCCTGTCCCAGCAAGGGCAGACAGCGCGATCATTCCAGGGCTAAACCAGAAAGGGGTTAAAAGAATCATGGAACTTAACACTTGTTTACAACTTCCACCAAAGCGCATTTTAAAAACAAACCAGCAATACAAAGTAACTTTACAATGGAAGCAGCTCTCAGTGTCAGAGCAAAAGCAGAGGTGAAAAAAAAGAATTGGTCAGTGTTAAGGGAAGTGTTTTGGATAACAACCTCGTTGTGCAGGGATGGAGGCAGGGGCAGCACCGCTGCGGGCAGCAGCCAGTGCCGACAGGGGCTGCGAGAGCCGCACAAACAGGATGGCTCTGAGGGCGGCAAACGCTTCCAGAGTGCCACCCCCCCGACACTCCGGGTGTGACACTCGGGGTCCCCTGATTCAGTGGTGCCTTCCTCCAGCATCTGCTAAAAACATCGCTTGCGGCCGCTTTCTCACGCTAAGGCAGCGGTACCGAGCCGGGGGTACCGAGCCGGGGGCGGGGGCGGCGCCAGCCGTGCACCTGCTGGCGGCGGGCAGGGCTGGGGGGGTCGCGCACATCACTCCGCAGGTGGATCCCGCACTGGGCGGGCCCACGGGGACATGGGAGGCGGGGGCCGGGCCCGGGGGGGCACCGCAGAGCCCCGACACCCTCACGGCACAGCAGGGCCCGGGCGGGGCGGGCGGCGCCCTGCGCATGTTCGGCCACACGTCACAATAGCGGCGGTGGGAGCGCGCCCGGTCCCAGCCGATCGCGGCTGGTTTGAGCTGGTGCGTTGCCACAGCGACGCCGCTGCGCTATAAATACGAGCGCGGCGGCCGTGGCGAAGCTTTGTCAGCCGCGGCGCCCCGCTCGCCCCTGCCGGCCCCGCTCCTCCTCAGCCGGCCCGGCGCTCCCGCCCGGCTCCGCGCACCGCGCCCGGCTCGCAGGAGGAGCAGGAGGCGGCTCGGAGCGAGGGGATCTGCCGCCGCCGAGGCTTGACAGCAGCTCTGCCAGCGCTGCCCGAGGTGAGGCGGGCGGCAGGATGTGCGGGGCTGTGCCGGGAGCGAAGTGGGCGCCGGGATGTGCGGGGCTGTGCCGGGAGCGGGCGCCGGGATGTGCGGGGCTGTGCCGGGAGCGGGCGCCGGGATGTGCGGGGCTGTGCCGGGAGCGGAGCGAGCGGAGGAAGCGGCCGGCGCAGAGCCACGTGTCTGCGGGGTCGCTGCCAAAGCGGCGCGGCCCGGGCCGGGCGCCGGCGCTGCCGCCGGGCACGGGGAATCCCCAGGGCCGCCGGGAGGCTCCGGGCAGCTGCGAACGGGCCAGGAGAGCTCGCCCGCTCGCCTGGAGAGTGTTGGCGGCGCGTCCCCAGAGCGGGGGAAAGGACGGCCCCGCCGTGGCCGCCGGGCTGTTTCCGGGGTGGGGAGAGGCAGGTGCGTGGCAGGAACAGGGCTTGGGGCGCCCGGGCTCGCCCTTGGGCCGGGCGGCTCGCCCTTGTGCCCCCCCTCCCCCCCCCCCCACTCGGCGGGACCCAGCCTGGGGCGGGAGGGAATCATGGAATGGTTTGGGTTGGAAGGGGACCTGGAGGATCATCCAGTTCCAGCCCCATTGCCGTGGGCAGGGACACCTTCAAGTAGACCAGGCTACTCAGAGCCTCATCCAACCTGACCTTTAACCCCTTCAGGGATGGGGAGGGAGGGAGCCCTTCTCCCACGGGGCGCTGATCCCCCCGGGGTCTCGGGTAGGGGCCCAACCGCGGCGTGAGGTGGGTGGGCTGTGATGAAGGTGCCCCCCGGGGCAGAGAAACCGCAGTGTCAGGCTGGGGCAGCCCCAGCCCGGACGGGTGCCGGCTCCGCGCAGGGACCATATGGCTGCGCAGGGAGAAGGACCGTCAGTGAGCCCCTTCCGTGCCTGCAGCGGTCTGCAGGGTCGGGAGCACTTCGGGCACCTTTTCTAGACGCAGCTTGGCTATTTGAGTACAGAGCCTGCACGCATGACTCAGCTCTGTCTAAATACAGCTGCTGAATAAGGGAACGTTCTGGAGAACAAATTCTAAATGAGCAAAAATTACCTTTCTTCTGGGGAGCTGCAGACACTTTGCACGCAGTCCAAATAGAAATGTACTTTGGGAGGCTACAATTTGCACCTACGTGATCATGTTCTGCCTATATTCTGTGTAATTACACTGTAGTTAAAATTGTGCAATGAGGTGGAGATGGAAAACTTGCAAGAACTTCTTAACAAAATCTGCTGTGGCCAGTAAAAGTAATTTCCCTTTTAGATGTTAATAGGAAAAGTGCTGTTCATACAGTTCTTTGCAGAGGGGAAATTAAACTAAATTCATCCTGATGGTGTTCACTTCTCTTAACCACAACTAGAAGTCCCTGAACTCCTTTCTGCGAAGCTGCAAGTCCTATATGATGTATCTTCTCCTTAATAAGAAGCACCTTCCTGAGAAGTGTTTAATTTGCTGTTTCTTAGGGTCCCAGAGAGGCTTTTAAGAGAAGACTTTAATCCAGCTTGTGGGAGAATTATCACTGCACGTGAATGAGAGCGGGGGGGAATGAGGCTCAATGGATTGTTGGATTTATTAGAGTCAAAGCTTAATCTAGCTTGAATCTTAAATTTGATTTATCTCTAAGTGAGAAATGATCAAAAGACGCAAAGGAATTCTTGACACTGGCAGTTCAGGTGCCATATGTTTCTGAAGGTTGAAATGATTGCTCATCTTTCAAAGTTATCACTAAATAAAATTCAATGAATTTTCTTATACACAGTGTACGGAGTGAATGATTCTGTAGGTCTTAGAACCTTGTTAGTCTGTAACAGCTATAAAATGTTATTTTTCAATTGATTTATAGCCAGACTTTTTGCAAATAGAGTGAATAGTGATGTAACTAAAGATTAGTGAATAGTTCAGAGTTTGCATAATTTTCAGTCAAAATCTGTATAACTGGTTTGAGTGTAAAAAATGCTGAGGCAAGGAAGAGGATTGGATCCCGTTACATGAGACCATATCTTCCCTATGAGTCACTTGCAATGCCGAGATCTTAAAAAGGTAGCACACGCTGCTTAAGGGCTTCATGGAGTAGGCTGTCATTCTCTATTTGGGCTACCCAGTAAAAGAATGGCACATACACTTTGCCACAGACTTGCTTCATAGGTCGTGGATGGCAGAGGAATGTGCTTTTGCTCTTTAGTTCTGGTTCTCAAGGGACTTTCTGCTTGGGAGATAGATTTCTGTTAGCAATGAAGGTTTGTAATGGACTGCTGTAAAATCCTGTTCTAAAGTGCTAATTGGGATCACTGTTAAGACTTTGTCTGCAGGTCAGAGTTAGGAACCAGTTCCTAGTGTGTATCTGCCACTCTTGACAGCTGAGATTTTCATGGAGCTTGGAGGTCATGAGTAGAACAGGGAAGCTCTAACCACCAACAGAGTAACTTCAGGGAAAACCCATATCTCATGTCTGCTTTATGCATAGTCTGAACTGCAGTGAGAATCCAAATATTTACCTGGCTTGGACCTAATGAGAGTTGTTACTACTCAGAAGTCAGTAACATTCTAGGATTCTCTGTTTAGAAACAAGTAAACTCTTTGTCCCAAAACTGACAAGCTAAAATAGTGCTAAGAGTTGTTCAAAAAAAGTGGTACATAGACACTAGCCATAGTATTGATGTGGGGGTGAAGAAAAAGACAGAAGCTTCCAGGGAGCTAGACTAATAGTATCTGACAGTATTTGTTTGACTGCTTTTTTCTTTGAATGTGTTGAGTACATCAAACAGTTGCTGAACAGAGAAGAACTTGCCTTCCAGCTAGAAAGAGTATTTTGGCATGCCTCCTTGGTTCTGATTACATCTGTTCTGTCAATTATGCAAGTTTCCAATCTATGCAGCTATTAGTGAAAACTGTAGGAATTGTATAATTGTAAATGATAGGAGCACAATGTAGTGGTCATATAATGACTATATGAATCCAAGTGAAGTAGTGAATGTAAACCATATGAATTTAAATGAAGTAACTAATGTTGGGTGGTTTTTTTCTCAGCAGGTCATACTTAAATCCTTCCACGTAAATCTGAAATCTTGGAAATCATGAGTAACTTCAGCAAAGAAGAATTTGAGTTGACCTTCCTTGATGAAGGCTTTACTGCCAAGGACATCCTTGATCAAAAGATAAATGAAGTGTCATCTTCTGTAAGTATGATGGGAAAACCACTACATTTCATGATGCTACAAACTTATAAACTAATGGAACAAATTGTCTTTGCAAATGATCTTCAAGGCAGCCTTCTCAAATGCTGACCTCTAGGCTTGTCCTGTTATCTGTTGTTTGTAACGTTGAGATGTGTGTTTGCTCTAGGATGATAAAGATGCCTTTTATGTTGCTGACCTCGGGGATATTGTGAAGAAGCACATGAGATGGCATAAGGCCCTTCCTCGGGTAACCCCCTTCTATGCCGTAAAATGTAACGACAGCAAAGCTGTTGTGAAGACACTTGCTGTGCTTGGTGCAGGATTTGATTGCGCCAGTAAGGTAAGATCTTGACTATGTTCTGATCTGTGATGTTAGTATATGTTCAGCTTTACAAGATGTGCTTATGTAAGATTAAGCATAACCAGGTGATGCCGCTTTTATTGTTCTGATTACTTTAATCATCCATCTAGAAATATGTTTTACAAGTATAATCTCTTCTTTCTTCAGACGGAAATACAGCTGGTACAGAGCATTGGTGTACCATCTGAGAGAATAATATATGCAAATCCCTGCAAACAAGTATCTCAAATCAAACATGCTGCCAGCAGTGGTGTACAGATGATGACATTTGATAGTGAAGTAGAACTAATGAAAGTTGCAAGGGCCCATCCAAAAGCCAAGTAAGTCACGCTAATTGTTCTATAATTCTTCCTTGGGTTCCCAAGTTACAGAAACATCTGCTGTTACCTGAAACTTGTTCTTTGTTAGATAAGATAGGCTGCAAAATTATGAGAAAATAAACATACTTCTGACCAGTGAGATCTAATCCTGTATAGCTTAGTGGCACATTAGGAAGAGATAGGCAGGGAAGCTTGTATCTTTAAGCTCAGTCTCACGCTGAGGTCATAGCTGCCTGATAATGATGTCTGTTCTACTGAAACTTAACTCCTCATTTTTTCCTATTTCTAGGTTAGTCTTGCGCATTACAACTGATGACTCCAAAGCAGTTTGTCGTCTGAGCGTTAAATTTGGAGCTACATTGAAGACTAGCAGGCTTCTTCTGGAACGTGCAAAAGAACTTGAGCTTGCTATTGTTGGAGTTAGGTGAGTTGATAATGTCAAAATAGTCATATTAAAGAAGTTTTCTTTAAATAGTCTACCTAAGGACAGAGATGCCTTTGCATGTGATGACATGAGTTTATACAAGGCTTCTTGACTAATTTGCCAAGTAGCAACTGATATTTTTTATCTTTTCACAGTTTCCATGTTGGAAGTGGATGTACAGACCCAGAGACCTTTGTTCAAGCCATTTCTGATGCCCGCTGTGTGTTTGATATGGGAGTAAGTCTAATTCTACTTTCTCTGGAACTACTGATCAGCTGTTGTGGCAAAAGTTAATCAAGTGTGAATGTGTTACGGGGTTAAAAAAGCTGGCTAAGTCACTGATTTCATGTTGGAATTTTTGAGGGCTTGATGGCTTACTTTGACCAATTTGGTAAAACTCATCTACAGATGCACTAAAATTGGCAGCTCCTACTGAAGTGACTATTACTTGAATATGATGAGTTATCTCTGTTCCAAATATTAATGAAATGACTTCACATTACCTTTTAAGCTAAAATGATAAATTAACAACTGATTTCTTGACCATGTTGCCAATAATCTCATTTTAGGCTGAACTTGGCTTCAATATGTATCTGCTTGATATTGGTGGTGGCTTCCCTGGCTCTGAAGATGTCAAGCTTAAATTTGAAGAGGTATAGCATTTCTAAAAAAATTCTCAGGTTGTGGAGTCTTTTTGAATGTTAATCTGGATTAAACAAAATCTTGCTTTTTCTGTTTGTATGCAGACACATTTGCAAGAATGTGTCTGCTTGGTCAGAAATGTAATTTGGAGGAAAAGAGGAATTAATCTGAAAACTAAAAATTAGATGAACTCATTAGATACTTAGCTAAATGACTGCATAAACATGCAGAGATCTCAAACTTGGAAAGCAGGGTTTAATTGCAGGCTTAATTCTTACTGTCTTAAACTTCTTCAAGTTGATACTGTACTTCAAACTGTCTGGATTGGCACTGCTCCCAAATAGGGTGAAAAGGTAGTCCTGAACCCACACTGCCCTTATGGGTTGCAGCAAATTAGATCAGTGTCTGATTTGATTTAGAACTAGCTTTTGGATAATTTATAAATTGATCTCCAGTGTTCTCCAGTCTGCTTTCATACAAAAATAGTTCTGCTTTCAGAAGAACAAGGGGCCTGGATATTTATAGGACTTCCACTTTAAAGCAGTGTTGTCACAACACCTACCCCTCTAACCTAAGGCAGTGTTAAATGTTGTTACATATTAACACAAGGAGACAGTAAGTTATACAAAATGAGTTTTTTGCTAATACTGTGGGCTAACATTGTTGCACATGTGAATACTTCCTAATGAAGACTGGCTTCTCATAGTGCAGTATTGCCATTAAGTGCAAATGATGTTGTCTTTGGGCTCCATGGCAATATACAGCCATGCTGCCATTGGAGGCAGCTTAATGGTAACTTCAGAACTTGGAAATAACTGTTGATGAAGGCAACTGAATTTCAAATCCTGTGAGATGACTTCTTTAGGATGCAGTAAGATGGGGAATATTGCATAACTAGGAGAACTACAAGAGGACTAGAAATCAAATTTTGAAGAGTGGGAACTTGCAGGGCATTAATGTTGGTTTAATGAGTCTAGGAATGGTGATTTTCTTTAGACTCAAACATGAGTTGTTTTGTCACTTAAATATTAAGCTGCAATTGATGTTTGCTTTTGTTGCTTTGTGTAAATTTAATCACAAACAAGACTTTGAATGGGAAAATAAAGCAAAAGTGATCACTAGAGATTATAACAGGTGTTAATAGATGCTACATGTTCGACCAGTACATCATCGTGTACCTAAGAGTCTGACTTCATTTCAAGCTTCTAAAATAGCAGCTGAGTAACTGCTGAAATTCTAATATTGGCATCTAATTCTTCCCTAGATAACAAGTGTAATCAACCCAGCACTGGATAAATACTTCCCTTCAGATTCTGGAGTAAATATTATTGCAGAACCAGGAAGATACTATGTTGCATCAGCATTCACGCTGGCAGTCAACATCATTGCAAAGAAAATTGTATTAAAGGAGCAAACAGGTTCTGATGGTATGTAAATCTAGACCTAGTCTTAGTTCTAGCCGACTATGTGTTTCTGCCCAAGCATTCTCCTAACGGTGTCTCAACTTCTTTCAGATGAAGATGATGCAAATGACAAAACTCTTATGTACTATGTGAATGATGGAGTCTATGGTTCGTTCAACTGCATCTTGTATGATCATGCACATGTTAAACCAGTTCTGCAAAAGGTATGCCTATTCAGAAGTACCACATACTAACTGTGTATCATGGATGTAGGAGAATCCTTGTCACAGCAGTCACTTCTCAGTTCACTGCTCCCTTCATGTTGCCAGAGTTTGGTATTTAACTTATGAAGCATGCAGTAGCATTAATTCAAAACCAAGGGTGAAGAAGGATTTGCAAACAGCTCTTCCTCCTCCTCTCTACAAGATGGAATATTATACTAATCATGGGGAGCTCTGTTTTGATAGTCAAATAATTATACTCCACTTTTCCTTCAGCGGCCTAAGCCAGATGACAGCTGCTACTCCTGCAGCATATGGGGACCAACCTGTGATGGCTTAGATCGTATTGTTGAGCGTTTCAATATGCCAGAGTTGCAAGTTGGTGACTGGATCCTGTTTGAAAACATGGGTGCCTATACTGTTGCAGCAGCTTCTACTTTCAATGGATTCCAGAGACCAACAATACACTATGTGATGTCAAGACCTGCATGGTTAGTAACTTAAGTATCTTGATCCATCAGTGCTTTTGATACAGATGACTGTAGTGAGTAGTCCATGTCAGCTGGCTACCTGTCAACAAGCAGAGCCATAGTTTTGGTGCCATAGCTCTCTGGTGCCAAAACCTGCTGGTGTGGAAGAAGGCAGTGCCTTTGAAGGTTTTTGCTGTGTGCTTAGAGCGATGCTGGCGCTGGTAATTTACTCTTTTCTCTGATGTACACCCTTCCAGGAGAGGTGCTTTTAAAGGGGTAATGTTAGAAGTTTTCATTAATTTGGGCTTCTGTCTAGTGTTTTTGCTTTGGCACAACATACAGAATCATTATGAATTCTTTACAGTTAGCTTCTGTGACCAGTCAATCACAGTTCTAATAATATATTGTCTTGATAAGTTGGTAGCTTGCTAAATCCTGACTGCAGAACACTTAACAGTGCTGCTTCACAGTATGATCTGTCTGTTTATTTGAGAGCTATTCCTTGGTTTAGGTTGAGCTCTGGCTCATTGCTCAGTGCAGAGTGCTAGATCTCCACAGGAAGTTACTAAACAGGTAACCAAAGAAAGCAGGAACACCTCTTGAGTGCAGGGATACTGTGCAATTGCACCTTAAACAGTAGTTTAAAGTAACCTGGGTGCTCCTCTGTGCAAGACAAGTTAATGGATTGCACCTTCTATAAAAGCGGGGTTTTCTGTAAGAGGAAGCCCTTACCTCTGTATTGACATCTGCCTACTACACTGGCAGAGGGCATTTGGGCAGCAGTGTTACCCTAAAGCATTATTAGCTCTGCTGTTGGGTTACTTTCAAATTCATTGAAAGTCCTTAAGTTCAGGGAAATTCCTGCCATGAAAATAAGAGGAAGCTTTCTCCATTCTTTTACTAGCCTTGCCTCTATAAGCGAGGCTAGTAAAAGAAAGCACTATTGTTGCTTTCCCTTAGTGAAATCTCCTGTCAACTGAAGCATTTTTTAAACCAAATGAAGCTTTTAGATTTCCTATAAGACTCCAGAACTGAACTAAAAATTGCTCTGCAGGGGAATAATTAGCTTTTTCTCTGTAGCATTAGGTTTCTATTAAAATTTAATACTTGGTCTGAGGCATGCTGAGCTTAACTGTGCAGACATAACTGTCATCCAAGGCCACAGCCCTCTTTCAGCTCAATGTCACTGCCTGTGTTTTCTCTGTTGGCAAGAGAATTCTGTGATATAAGCTGGCCCTTAACTGAGGGCGATGCGTCAATGAGATTACGGTGCAGATCTTTCTAGGCCAGGTGAAAGTCTTTTGGTGTGTAATCTAATGTTATAGAGGTGTACAACTAAATTTGTGGCTAGAAACTGAAGGATAAAGGACAAGATGATTACATGTTTAAGTAAAAGCTCGTAGTACATGAAGAGCCAGGTAGTAGCACAACTCTTTGCCATGCATATCTAAAATAACTAGAACTATAAGATGACACCAAGCTGAGAGGTGCTTTTGACACACCTGAAGGTTGGGATACTATCCAGAGGGACCTAGACAGGCTCGAGAACTGGGTGCATGAGAACCTCACGCAGTCTAATGAGACCAAGTGCAAGGTGCTGCTCCTGGGTTGGGACAACCCCCAGTGTCAGTCCAGGCTGGGGTTTGAACAGATTGAGAGCAGCCCTGTCAAGAAGGACCTGGGGTTGCTGGTGGATGAGAGGCTGGACATGACTCTGCAATGTGCACTTGCAGCCTAGAAAGCCAAATGTGTCCTGGGCTGGATCAAAAGCAGTGTGGGCAGCAGATCGAGGGAGGGGATTCTGTCCCTTTGCTCTGGTGAGACCCCACCTGGAGTGCTGCATCCAGCTCTGGGGTCTCCAGCACAGGAAGGACATGGACCTGTTGGAACGAGTCCAGAGGAGGGTCACCAAGTTCATTAGAGGGATGGAGCACCTCTCCTGTGAGGAAGGACTGAGAGAATTGGAATTGTTCAGCCTGGAAAAGAGAAGGCTTAAGGGTGACCTAATTGTGGCCTTCCAGTACCTGTAGGGAACTTACAGGAAAAATGGGACAAGGCTATTTACAGGAGCATGTAGTGACAGGACAAGGGGGAATGGCTTCAAACTGAAAAAGAGTAGGTTTAGATTAGATATTAGGAAAAAATTCTTTACTATGAAGGTGGTGAGGCACTGGAGCAGGTTGCCCAGGGAAGTTGTGGATGCCCCATCCCTGGAGGTATTCAAGGCCAGGTTGGATGGTGCTCTAAGCAACCTGGTCTAAGTGAAAGTGTCCCTGTCCGTGGCAGCGAGTTGGAACTAGATCTTCAAGGTCCCCTTCCAACCCAAACCATTCTATGAATCTATGAGCTAAGTCCAAAAACTCAGTCAACTGAGGTTCTTCTGATGTTGTCTTTTAATCCAAAACCCATCTGAGTATGGAAGGAGTTGAAAAGTTCTCACTGGTCAGCTTGTTTACATTCCTAGCCTGTCATCCATACTTCTACTTGATTCAAGTTACCTAGGAATGTGAGGGTGTGGGATAAGAGATAGTCAAGTTGTCAGGGATTTTCAGGACAGAAATTTTGAACTACTGAGAACTAAGTCAGTAAAATTGCATAGAATGAGGTATACAGATGTAGCTGCAGGTATATAGATGCATCTTTTCAGATCTAAATCCTACACAGAAGTGGTGAAACTAGCTTGGTATTGACATTTAACCTAAAACCTAGGCAGCCACAAGTGACCTGCATGGATTCTACTTTTATTATTTTTATTTTTCCCCCTGAATACAATACAATGTCTGAATTGTAGGTGATGAATAAAAAGTTGATTTCATACTCCCTGACAGTAAAAAAAAAAGTACCTTGCTTACTATTTTAGGCAGATTAAAGTGAAACACTTTTTGATTTTCTCTTCTTTTTTTCTTTCTAGGCAACTAATGCAGCAGATCAAGGAGCAAGGGTTCCTAGCTGAAGTGGAGGAGCAGGATGTTGCTAGTCTGCCACTCTCTTGTGCCTGGGAAAGCGGAATTGAATATCCAGCAACTTGTGCTTCAGCTAGTATTAATGTATAGGTAATATTTAGTAATTAACTGCAAGGTTAGTCATTGAATTTAGGGCATTTGGGGGACCATTAACTTAATTCTTGCTAGGATTTTTAAGTGGTTTTTTTAAAGTTTAGGTTTGGCATAAATGCAACAAAAAAATAACTAGGAGATGGGTCACAATTATCTGTGTTCCTATGGAAACTATTTGAATATTGTTTTATATGGATTTTTATTCACTTTTCATGTATGCTACTAAAGACTGACCCTCAACTGTCAAACAAGTATTTGTAGCTTGTGTATGGCAGAACGGGCTAAGCTTAGTGCTTTGTGACCTACCTGTTTTAAAATAAAGTATATTGAAATAACTGGTCCTGTGTTTGGTTAATCTGTTAAAAATTAATGTGTCATGGCTGGCTCTTATACCATGTATGAAGGCAGACCAGATGCTGTGAGCACAGAATTTCTTAATAAATGAGTAACACATTTGCTATTTCCCCTACCATTGCCCCTCCCAACTTTCTCAGAAGTGAAGGAAACCCTCAGTGGGTAGGGAAACTAAACTGTGTCTTTTTTCATATATGATTAGAAAAAGGTTGACTGTCAATGAATTGAATACTGTGTGAATTCATGTGGATTTGCATTCGTTTTTCACTACTGAACGTGGACTTAACACAGTTGCCTATTGCAAGTTCAGTGCAGTGCTGGTTTTAGTAAGTTAGTCTATAAGTGCTGTGGCCAGGACTGATGCCTGTTTAAACACATCTAGTCATTAATGAGAGAATACAGCACAAGGCTCCATGACTGCCACTGACAAGCTGCTTGTTATGTGTGCAAGAACTAAAATATGTTATGGGAAAACTTAAGAAGCTGAAACTCTGTGGCTGACTAGCTCTCTGACCCATGTTGCCTAGGGCTTTAGTATAAAACAGATAAGAAATGGGACTTGACATCTTTGGTACGTGCAATACAATTAGAAGCTCTTATTTAATGTTATGAAAATACATACTGCCCTTCTGACTTTGGATTAAATGTGGTAGATGGCACTAAGCAGTAAGTGTTGGGAGCTAATACAGGGTGTGTTGATGAAAAAATAGGGAGTCTGCTTATTGAAGTAGAACATTCTGACTTCTTGTTTAACCTGATGCTAGTCTGCTGCCACTTGTTGCACTAAAACTGGAAAATGTTCCTGACAAATTAATTGGTCCTAGAGCTGGATCTGATCCATTTGCCAGAAGGTCCTGGACTCCAGGCATGGCATAGCAAATGCCTGATGTATAAAGAAGAAAACCTTAATGTGTAAATATGTAAAGCTTAAGCTAACTTAGACTAAGTGTTAAAATTTAAAGGGTTGTCCAAGGATTGGCACTGATGATAGAAACAGTGGCTCTAGCAATATGAGAAATAAGACTGTTTTCTTACAAACAACTGTGAAAGACAATGTTTAGCCTCCACTCTGTGCTTTTAACTGAGACTGTACGCTCCACTAGCTGAACTAGTAGGATATAAACAGAAGTGATGGTAGCTCATTCCTGAGTCTCTTGAAGTGACTTTTTTTTGCTTTATTCTTAGCTTCAAGCTTGCAGTTGAAATGGCACTCACCTTTATTCTCATGTATACAACAAACTTCAGTACATACACAGTGGAGCCATAGCTTTAATCTCAAAGAAAGTCCCTGCATCCAAATCAGGGTTTCCTTTAGCTTGTCCAAATTCATCTAGAAACTTAATGATTCTTAACATGAAAGCAAAAGTAGTGAATGGTAACCAAATGCTAGTACTGTAAAAATTCCACATCTAAATCTTGCCCTAGAAAAGCCAAGTGCATTTAACTGTGGAAAACACCTAACAGGTATGCACAAAAAGTACTCTTTGAGAACCTGTAGTTGTCCAAAGGAGATGTAGTTGCTTTGTCAGCGTGCCTGTCTGAAGGCTGGGGCTGGTTGAGCTGACCACAGTTCTTTACCTTTCTCTTCTGTGGCAGGTGTGCTGTAGACTTGGCTTATGCTCTGTAAGACATGTCTAACAAGTGTTTAAAAACTGCTAATCTGAAGCATCTTCTGTGTGGAAAAAAAGCAATGGATTTTGCTAACAGACTTTTAGTACTTGAGGGAATAATTAATATTTGCAGTAATGGTGGTGTGTTTTTAAGAAAGACGACTTTCTCAAATTGGGTTATGCTGAGCAGATGTTCTGGGCTTTGAGATACTGAGTATATATCCTTCATCACATAGCTGCCCTGCTCCTGGCTTCCATAGAATCTTAGTTGTTCATTTCCACTTTGTTAATTGATTTTAAAACACCCTGAGTGACAGGAATTGGTCATAGGGTGACTGTGGGAATTCCCTATGCTCCCCACTAGGGAAATACGTTTCCTACTGGAAGCTGGAGCAAGCGCCGTATAGGACAGCAAAGATGTAACAAAAGTAAGCAATGAGCTCATGGTTTAGTTTGACCTCCCTTTGATGGCCCTTTGGGCCATTAAAGCCTTTGCTCCAGTTGTTCTAACTGCACATCTTAATTATTCCTCCTTGGGGCAAGCTTGTCTGATAAGGAGGAAGGGAGGAGCTGTATGCCAGAAAAATTGAGATCAGCTGCATCTGTCTGATACAATTAGCTTAACAAATATTAAAGCTGGAGCCAAGAATAGCCTTTCAGTTCACTCCATGCTGACTTTGCTCTGTATGCTGCTGTCTGTCTCACTCGGGGCTTTGCTGGCCCATTTGCAGGGACTGTGGAGTTCCTGCTCCTGCTGAGGCTGGAACTCACTCCACTCCCTGGCACTGTTGATGATGGTGTTGGTTTTCTTGGGATCACTCAAAAAAGGAGTGATATCTAAGGCAAATACCAAGACATTTGCCTGAGGTGGCTTCTCATCACCACATTCCTCTTTTCTGAGCAGTGAAGTAACTTGAGCTCTAAAACAGATCAAGCTGAGACCTTATGTGACTCCCCATGTGGCTATACATTCACCTGACATCCTTTGGTGCAAATGTAGTTTCATACACCAAAAAAGTTGAGAAACACTGATCCTATGAAATTACACCAGATGGAAAATCAAAGGTGGGAATGTTTTAAGGAGAGATTGAAGAATACTGAAACAGACTGAGAGAAACTAAGGGATGAGGGGAGAAGTTGCTGATGGCAGTGTACTGTGGGGCAGGTTTTCCTTGTCTCGTTGAATAAGCATTTCATTCACATTTTAATTTTTAAGCTGCTAACTTGTAGGCTACAACGCAGGCCTTGCAGAAAAAGTGTCAGTGAAGGATTCCCCTTGGAAGAGTCAAGTCTGCCTCACTTTCACCAGCAGAGAAACAAAGGGCTGTGAGCAGCGCTGAGCCAGGACCCCACAGCTCCACCTTCAGGAGCAGGAGCTTCAGGAACGAGCCTGGGGCTGGAGAGAGCTCTTCTGTCATAGACCTCATTGCCAGAAAGTACTATCATTTAAATAGCTAAACACAGCACCAATTTGTAGTAAGATTGAAGTGGACAGCTTGCTTTCCAGGGCAAAACCAACCCTCTTCCACAAAAAAATAAAAAAATCATTATCCACAAGTATTGCAAGAGGAGCTTAGATGAATTGTTATTTAATTGATGAATTTAAATGTTATTTAACTGACAAAAAGTAAAGGATCATCAATCATTGGAATAATTATTTTTCATTTTCTCTTGGAAGAAGCACTGATCAGTACCAAAAGAAATGAGAATAACTTGCTTTGTAGAAGTGTCCCTGTTTTTGACATGCGTCACCTGGTTTTCTTTACAGTTTGAAGGCAGTTTCAGTACCCATGTCACAAATGCCTCCAGTTCAAATTTGTCTTTAGTAGTTAAAACACTGTATTTGACTACCCTGAAAGTACATTGAGAACAGGGAGCATATACGGGGCTGGGACTTACATTTTGGCAAGCTATTGCTATTGCTGTTGCTATTGAGCTGATTTGTAGTCCTCAGTACAGAAGTTGTTTAGAGCAGTTAAACCACAGTGGTGCCACTTTTGGAAGGGTGATGAGGAGCATCCAGAGGGGCATGACCACCAAGATGTTGCCCTTTGCAGTGTGAGTCCAAGGGCTAACGTGAAGGTGAGTGCGTTGTGCATGAACAACACTGGCCCCCGAGTTCCCTCCATTTCAGTAAGGAGAAGCCATGAGTATTACTGGCAAAGGATGGGAGCTCCCTCAGGGGAGCACACTGCAGTCTTGCGTGTGTCCATGTAGTCTTGCAAATATCCCTACAGTCCAATAAATATTAGACCCTTATTTGCTTGTGTTTCTTTATGCTTATACTGCAGCAACAATTTGCCTCCATTTGTTAGTCTGTGCCTAAAGACAAAAGTATTAGCATGCTGAATTCAACCCTTCCTTTTCTACTCACTTTAGGGAGCTGGTCCCAGTCTCACCCACAGTATTCCCACAAAAAAGAAATGCCTTCCAGTTATAGTCTCTTCAATTCATGCTCTCAGAGTGCTTTGCAAAGGACTAATTGGTTCACCCTGCTTTTGTGGTACTGAGCCAACTGCCATGTTCCAGTCCAGAAAGCAGCCAAAGACAGGCTGTGCAGCAATTCAAGGGAGGAAGGAAAGGCAGAGACACTTTCAGACCAGTGCTTCCAGCTGGGTGTCTACCAACACCTTATCATTGCTAGGGAAGTGGAGAGTCAGAATATGTAGCTTGAGAACTCAGCAAGCACTGCATACGAGCTGAGGAAGGGCAACTGCAGTAACTCAGTACAAAGAATTCCCAAAGTATTTTGCAATCACAAGTATTATTTCATCTGTCCTTAAATGGCTGTTCCCTACCTTGTGAGAAGAACAGGATCTGGACATTCAGTGGGCTTAAGCATCACCCTTTTATATTTGGCTACTAAGCTCACTAGCTGTGAAGGAAAAGACACTGACAATCTTGCAAAGAAGAGGATTGCAGTGCTTGAATGGGATAACGTGGATGCAGTTTTCAGTAAGAAAACAGAGGTGCTGCTGCCCTTACTGTGAGGATAAGAATAGAATCATCTATTATGTTCATAAATTAAAGAAAAAAAAAAGCCTGTTTAAGAACTCCAGTCACTTGCTGCTAACTATAGTTCATCAGAAGCAACAGCATTTCACCATAAGAGTTCAATAAATATTTCTCAGCAATGAGTTTCCCACTTTCCTGCAGTCAAAACTCGCATTAAACCATTAAAGCATCTTACTGAAGTGAAAAGCAAAAGAAAATCCAACTTGCCAGAGACTGCTGATTCAGGGGAGGGAGATTCCTCCTGTACCCTGCCAGGATGGCTCCCAAACTCTCCAGGAAGCAAGTGCTATGCAGAAACACTCATCTGCTTCTGCCATTTGGGTTTCACCCTCCAGTGGGGAATTTGAACAGCCTGGTCTAGTGGAAGGTGTCTCTGCCCACGGTAGGGGGGCTGGAAATAGTTTTAAAGTCCCTTCCTACCCAAACCATTTTATATTCTGTGATTGATTCTATGGTTATCCTTGATTGCAAGCAAAGTGGGTGATGTTTCTCTGACCCAAGCCAAAGGAGATCCTCTAAGGACAAGAGAATGCCCACAAGATGGAGCTCAGCTCAAAAAAAAAGCATCAAAGAAACCCTGTCTCAGAGCGGGGGAGGGTGGAAGAAAGGAGCAAAATGGAAAGCTTTCAAATGAATCCCACACTCCCAATGTTAGACCGCAGTATGAGTGAGATGTTATTAGAGAGAACAAATGCAAATAAGAAAGTACAAGGGAAAAGTATGTACAAAGTAATAATTAAGCTATTGCACAGCTCAAAGAAACCCCAACCAAACAAAGCTCTCATCCCATCCATTCACAGAGATGGAAAACAGAGGGTTTGAGGTTTTTAATACACAGAAAACTTCAAAAAGAGTTAAGGTTTTTTAAATTATTTATTAAGGCTGTTACCTCAAATGTCCTGTCAGCTTCCAGCTTCCCGCTTGGAGCCCAGTCTGAGTCTTGGCTCTTTCAGTAGCTATTTCTGTGATGTTTTCTATTCTCCTCTCTCGCTCCTGGGGTTAATTTAGGTTTGCTGTTGTCAGGGTTTTTTTATTGGAGTAAGTGCATGGAACCAATTTATGCCATCTTCTGTAGAGCAGCTTTGCAGGACTGCCAATGTCAAGTGCCAGTGGACCCAAGCTGGAACCAGGGTGTCAGACAGGGTGCAGGGAGAAACTTGCTTCATGGGGACAACCAGGACTGGTGGGGTTGGCCGGGCTCCATCTCTGGAGGCTTTTGAAACCTGATGGGTCAAAGTCTTGAGCAACCATGGGCTGATCTTGCAACTGATCCTGCTTGGAGTAGGAGCTTGGCCTAGAGATCTCCTGAAGTCACTTCCAATCCCAGTGCTCTTGTCCTCATCCTGCTCCCCAGTAGGTCTGGCAGTGCCATTAGTGAGGCTGAGCCCTGCAGCACAGTCCCCTCAATCCAGCAATGGGTTTTGCCAATACTTACCAGCTCCTTGGCTGCCTTCCCTCTTGTGGGGCTCTGCTTGGTGAGGGGCCTGTTCGCCAGTGCTAAAATGGATCTAAACTGGGCAGCAGCCTCTGAGGAGCTGCTGAGGGAAGAGGACCTGCCTCAAAAAAGTGAAAAAGTAGGGGGGAAGAACTGGTGATGGATGCTAAACCAAAGCCACAGTGAGGCTGTTGGAGCACAGGAAAGAACCTCATCCTTCTCCATGGGGTGAAGAAGGTTCCTCACCCGGGAGCCCTGACCCTTTTAAGGTGGCTTCTCATGTTCTTAAAGCAGTTTTCATGTGTCCCCAGCTGAATATGCTGATCACCGTTTGCTTCTCCTCCTGGGTCAGTCGAGAGGTACAGATGTTGCAGGGAGCAAATGGCATCAGAGACCCACTCCCAGCCTCAGGTTTAGGACACTGAGCAGGGTGGTGGGAGAGCTGCTGAATCCAATATCCATGCCAGCATCAGGGCATGAAAGGTGTCTTCCCCTAGGAGAGGTGATTCTCACTCAGTGGAAGGAACCAAGCAAGCTGGATAGATACCCATGGGGAGCAGGGGAGAGCAACCAGCATGTCCTGCTCTCATGTGACCTCAGAGCTGATGCATGCCCCGGCCCTGCAGCAGCTGTGGCAGCAGTCCTGGAAAGGGTAGGTTAAACAAAGAGACCTTAAAAGATACCTTCTCCTTGGTGGATCAGAAGAAGAAAGATGCAGAGGAGTAGAAACTTGCACAGAAAATAGCCGAAGAAGGTCGCCCGGGTGAGGGCTGAGCAGGCAGGGCATGGCTAGATGGCAGCAGCACCCCGCGCTAGGGCCTTGTTTCTCCCGCACCCTCCTGCATCCCCAAACTGGGAGTCGTGTCTGCAGCCACCTGCTCCTCAGCAGTCTAAGGCCTTCAGCTCCAAGGCCTTCCCAAGGCTGTGGTTACTGCCTGCACACTTCATTTTTGGGAGGAGAGAGGAAATTTCTGTATTATCGGCAAATAAATTGACCATCACTGGGGCAAGCTGAGAAGGAAACAGAGCTTGCAGGGAAAACATAATTCCTTAAATCTTGGGCTTGTGAGCTGGGGGGAAGATAGTAGGAAGGGAAGAGGTCAGAGCAGAAAGGCCCAGCGTAGCCTGCCCAGGATGCCTCCCTCCAGGTGGGTTGCCAGCAGCTCTCGATGTCCTTCTGCCCATTGCCAGCAAGTCCAGGGGTTTGTGGGACACAGCAGAGAGACTCCCTGGAGTGTCTACAGCTGAGAGATGAGGACAGGTTGGTACAGTGAGGGCTCCCTAAAAACCTCTGCAGGAGATGAGCTCAGCTGTGCCCAGCTCCCTGCACTCCTGCCCATGCCCACTTTCAAAACCACACAAGCACCTCATGGCTCAAGGAGGGCTGGAGAAAAAAGTCTTACAGTGCCTTGCATTGCATGTGGGAAGTGGAGGTCACCCCATACCCAGGGCTGGACAGCTTAGTCTGGGTGTAAATTGAGGCTTGGAGACACCCCAAGACATGCCCTAGGAGAGGCCCTGAGTTTCTCCTGCTGATGTTGTCTCCTGAGAAAACCACCCTGCTTTAGCAGAGGATACCAGTGGGGAAGCAGCAAGGCAGAGCACATCTCTGCTGGCCTGGCTTCCCTCTACTGTCCCCAGTAATGCCCAAGGACACTTTGCAAACATCCTCTGCCATTCTGCCAATCCCTCTGTGCTTTCTGAGAGCCTGCACAGGCAGAAAGGGGAAAAGGAAAGACAAAGTGGAAAGGGACAAAAAGCTGCCCCGATCAAGCTCTTATTACTATGAGTGTTAAGTGCTGAATTGCTGGTGCCTAATGAGAGGTTTTTTCTGTCCTGAGCAATATCATGCAATAAAGTATAATTTATCTTTGGGAGAGATGGATGCAGCTGAACTGGTACCAGACTCAGGACAAAAGAGTATTGACGTCACTCTCAGGAGTCCAGTGGCAGATGTTAAGCATCATCTCCAGCCTCAGGCCAAAGGTACAATCCTGGTACACAAATTACCAAGGCAGATTCACTGGCCTGCATTAGCTGCAGGGTCAAGAGGAGCTGATCATAATGTTCCCTGCCCGCATTAGGCAGCTGTGAAGCCATTTGCTGTTGGTCTACACGGGTATGGCTGACACTGTACATGATTTAGCTGGGTACCAGCTGCCATGCAAAGAGCTTCAAAGTTTAAATTGTCTAGCAAGGGGCTAAGGGCACACACAGTCACACAGACTGCACAGGGAGGACACACTGTGCCAGAGCAGAGAGGGAGGTTTTGGAGGCTCTTGTACCCACACATGATGTGTGCGGTGCTTGGGGAACCATTTACCCAGTCAGTAACATCCTTACCACAAGACTGCCCAAAAGTTTGTAAGGTGAGCACTGAGCTGATATTTTTAGACTTCTGTCCAAAGTAATCCCAATATCATATTAATTTGGACCTCAAAGTGTATGAGTAGTTAAAAGTACTGTTTTTTAGACTCCTTTTTTTTCCTTGTAGTTAGTATAAGGTGACTTAACTAAGCTTTAGATAATGGGTAGCTTTATTACCTCATTCATTATCAATAGGGAGAAAAACTTCTGCAATACTTAGCATAATCTCTAATTATCCTAAACAATCCTGTATCACCAGCAAACTTCATCTCACTCTATTTGTCTATCTATCCATCCCTTTTCAGACCATTTAAGAATGTGTCACCTCTTCATTCCTGCAGAGACCACAGATTTATCAGGCACAACTTCCACTTGTAAAAGCCTATTTTATCTCTTCCCTTTATACATCACACTTATCCTAGCATCTGCAATAACTTACAGCTTTGCTATAGCTTCTATCAATTTTTTTTTTCTGGTTCAGACATTGGGCTTACTGGTTTGGAGTTCCTCAAACTATGCCCTGGACTCATTAAAAAAAATACTAATAATAATTTGGTGTTGTGTTTGTTGGGTTTG
Source organism: Manacus candei (assembly GCF_025592945.1). NCBI lineage: Eukaryota > Metazoa > Chordata > Aves > Passeriformes > Pipridae > Manacus > Manacus candei. The sequence goes on from NW_026138059.1 coordinate 4,603,990, forward strand.
TGTTTTTACATTAAAAATAATTTCCCCATATTTTTAAGGAAAAGGCATGACCTGAAGGCAAGGTGGAGGGTAAATCTCACCACTGTTCAATGATGCAGTTGGCTACACACCAGCAGTATACCTCACCCTTTGGGGCTTGTTCCCAACTACCTTTTGATTAAGCACTGAAATCTCAGAGGATGCTGGGCAATCCAGAAAAACCCACTCACTGTGGCTGTGAGCTTCCGGTGCAGGTGAAGGCAGGATGCAGGCAGGGATGACTTCAACACCCAGGTAGACCCCAGCTACCTCCTCCAGCACTCAGAAACTGGTTTTCTATATGAATGTCATGCACAACACAGGGATGCGCCGTTTTTTCCTCTTTGTGCCCTTTTCCTTCACACATCCGCAGCAGAGGAACCGACTGATTGAAGCTTGGCAGCCGCTTCTCAAAAACCCATTAGAAATTAAATCCATTTCCTAGAAGGACCTTTCTCTCATTTAAGGTGCTAATTTGTCTTTATTGCCACAAGGTGTGGAAATGACTAGTGATTGAAGGGTTATTTAAATCACATTACTGAGGAGGGAATCGACTAGAAGTCTTGCTTCAGAAAAGGTCTTTAAGATAGAGCTGTGGTGCTGATGGAGGTGAAGATTTTGAAGTGATTCATGCTTTAGGACAGAGATAGGAATTGCTCATCCCAGGGAAGAACAAGGAAAACTCAGAGGCAGGATATTTAGCTTTATCACTAGGAAAGTGCTTGTGAGTATAAAGTAATGCAGAAAGGAACCACATTGCCAGTGCTATCAGCTTCATGCTCTGCTGGTGGTATCAGCTGGTGGACACTTTCAAGAAAGTCCCCTTGCTTAATGGTGTTAAATCCTCTATGGGTGATCTGCCAGCATGTCCACACACCCCACCACAGGCTCAGCTCCCACTGCAAGTCCCATCCTCTTTCTCATGCCTACTCACCCCTCCCTTGTTTCTAAATGCTGCTGCTGAACTTCGCATTTGTGCGAAAGGTTCTGGTTGCAAAATCTTCTTCAGGAAACCCAGGAGCAGGAGATCTTTCTGGAAAAACATGTGGCTGCCACCAGTTCCTGCTGCTTGCCCACAGGTTCAGCTGTGAGAAGACTTGCTGAGATTTGTGGGACACCCAAACCAAGCAAGCATGGGCTGCTGGAGGAGTCACCGTCAATTGGTGCTGGCTCAAGCGTGAAAAGGAAGTTTAAAAACACATACCACATAAAAGCACTGAAACTTGTAGCTGGGTGGAAGAAGTTTAACAAAAGCAGCTGGCACAGAAGAAATTAAAACTAGAAGAACGATGGTGAAAATGCAAGAAACAGCACACACCTTGCTGGCTGATGGAAGAATAATGGTCTGTGAGCCTTGAGAATCAGCTACCAGAATATGAAAATCCATTATAATTGTCCTTCACAGTCCCTTTTGTCCCTTTCCCTGTATTCTCAGTCAAACTCCACCAAAATTGCAGGGCAGTGCAAAGCACAAGTGCCTTGAGAAAAACTTATTGCTAGAACAGAGCAGAGAAAAAGAGGACTTTGGTCCCTTCCATTGCCTCCTCACTGGGCCATCCCATGTATGGTTTCACTCGTGCTGCTGGCAGGGATATTTTGTCCCATTCAAGCATCCTGTCCATCATGAATGCTGTGAACTGTGCAGAGAAGGTGAACATGGGGGGGCTGCAAAGTCACCCAAAATAGAAAGTGTTTTTCTTCAAGCAAGTTGCTTTGCTTTGAAAGAAAAAAAAAATTAAACTCCTGGCTCCTTTTTGTGTGTTGTCACAGTAACTGAGGTGGCCCTGACCTCTGCTGTCTGGAAAGCATCACCTTGAGTACCATGAGGTGGGCACAGGAAGGGCCACATGGAGGTGCAGTCAGGGTGGCCAGCATCTCCCTTCACAGGCATCACAGCAAAGCATCACACTGAAGGAAAAAAAGGAAAAAAAAAATCTCTTTTCCCTATTCTTTTTTTTTTTAAATAGTTTCCAGCAGCAGTGGTGGCAGTTATTAAAGGTCTGGGCAGATTTGGAGTTGGCAAGCTGTCCTCCAGGTTTCACCAATGTGGCCCTTGATGTCTTGGTCCCAAAGGACTTTGAGATCCTCACGGGAGAGCTTGAACCTCACAGGGGCCTGCCTGAATAGCCATGCTATTCAATGCAGCTGTCAGCAGGTCCCACAGAGGACTATTGGTGGCATGTCTGAAGGGTGGCTGATAGCACCAGCAGCTCAGTGAGAAGTGGATGTGGAATCCCCTGCCAAGTAGCTCAGAAGGGTTCAACAGCTGCTTTTAAGCTGACTTAAGCCACTCCTGCTTAAAAATGAAGTTCTTTTCTTACACATGATTATCTTTAGCCCATAAGGCTCCCCAGGTGGGGCACAGGGGGCTACCAAAGCCGGTTTCCCCAAAGACCACATTTCCCCAGTGTGGCCAGGGTGTCTGGCAGCAGGAGATCACTTGGGTGTCACCACACATGATGCTGGCGAGATGGAGGATGGCACAGTGTGGGGGGACTCTGGCACCTGCAACCCATTTCTAGGCCATCAGTACTATCCACAACGTGCAGGCAGCCTTGTTCCTCGGTGTCACCAGACTCACACAGTGGTGACACCATCTCCTCCAGCAGGCATCGAGCCTGCTTATCATGGACCTTCCAAGTATTAATAATTCATCAGGAAAGCAGCAAAGGAATAACAATGGTTGTGCAACACTAACATTGAAATTAGCTGACTTTATTTTATTTTCACCAAGGAAAAGTGTGTGCAATGTTCATGTTTTGTTCCTCATCATCAATGGCATATTAAGGCAGTCGTTGCACTCACCTCTTCCCTGAGGAACCAGCTGCCAGCATTGCACCTGCTGCCCATGGCATCTGCTCAGCAGTGAAATTTGCCCTGAAAATGGTCCAGAAAAATATTGAAAAAAAGAATAAAGAGGAAAAATATATGTGTTCAGTCATTGCTGCAGCCCCAGGAGTAGGGTGTTTACTCACACCAGCTGGGTCTGGTGGGAGGAGAGGGAATCTCTTCTCCTACCACTATTTTGCCACTGCACTTTTGCACTAGAGGGGAGAGCAATGGTCCCCACAGCAATCCTGGGGGAGCTGGAGATGGGAACCCTGCTGCTCCTGCTGGCTGCAGCAAATGAGGGCTCACAGTGTCCCTGAGAGGATGACACTCCCCAGCTCCATGCTGTGATGCTCAGAACATGGCATTTTCCCTCGCTGCTCCCAAAACACTTTAAAAACTCCTCAAAAAGACATCTTGTTCATGAAGAAACAGCCCAAATGGAAGACAAATTCCAACTTTGGGCAGAGGATTGTCTGTACCATTTTTGTTTCTCCATAAGAGGGGATGGGCCAATATCCTAATGATATGAGGTAGCTGACACTCTCCTCTGAGCCTGGGCACCTCAGCGTTTCTACAAACAAGCTCAACTTCTCTTGTTGGATGCTTGCCCGTTATTCAAATGTTTGGTTTAAGACCTGGGTGAGGAACATCCCAGCCCTGCTCCACAGATCCACAGCAGGGGATCTCATGGTCACATAGGGTGGCTGTCCCTGCAGGCATTGCCAAAGCAAAGATGCAGTAGAAAAGTTCTCGGAAGCAATGAGGGTCCTGCAGACATGACAAGGAGAGACTGCCTGCCAGATACCTCTTCTGGAGTTCTCAACCACGGGTGCAGGCTCAGCACAGGACTGGCTATAACCCAAACCCCACACAGGAAGAAGGTGTTTCTTCTTGCATGAACCCAAAATGAAGATACCAGAGAGACACGGCAGTTTGCATCTTTTTTGGCAAACAAGTCAAGGAAGGCATTAGAGGTACTTTAGTACCTAGAAAAAATACATGGCTGCTCTTGTCAGTGAGGACAGGCTAGAGCAGAACCATGCAAGGCCACAGGGCTGGGATTTCAGACTCACAGTATATCATGCAATCATCAGGTTAGAAAAGACTTCTAGGATCACAGAGTCCAACAATTAGCCCAACACTGCAAAGGCCACTATCTACACACCTTCTAAATATCTTACACCTCAATACCTGCAGAATGGCCTGGTGACAGGAGCAGGAATGCAGAGGCAAACAACCCGGGATGTAATTTGTCATATTTGCTATAATATATCTGAGATCGACTGTGTCAAGTTATGACTTGCCTTCTGCACCAAGTTCCATACTGCTGCTTGGAACATTTTAGGCAGAAGAAAAAAAAGTTAAGGCAAAAGAAGCTGCCAAGGTCCCAGGCAAAACAGTTGCACTGGTTGGAAAAGTAAAAATGTGATGGGGTGGGAGCCCTGGGAGCACAGCTGTGAGCTGACAGTGCCCAAAGATTTAGTGATGCAGCTCCCAGTGCCAGGTACAAGGCAGAGAAGACACCAAAGATGAGTTCAGAGCTACAGCCTTACAGGTAGGGTGGGTTTGAAGGAGCTGAGGATGATCCATGGTGTCAGTCTTGACCCACCCAAGCCCCAGCAGCAACAAACACCAAGGTGTAGGAAAGCGTGTGGAGAGGAGCAAGGAGGGGACCTTGCTTCTCACCTTCAGGTGAGGGGCAATTCCCTCTAGTGACAGCCCAACCAGTAAAGATCTTGTTTGGGATAAATTGTTCCTCCATCAGGAAGAGCCAGCCTGCTGTTTACCTCTTAAAATAACCTGCCCAACTGGTGGTTATGGCCTTGCCCCCCCATCCCTGAAGACACCAGGCTGCTACTGGGACAGCTCCATGCCACCTTCGGGCCAGTGGTTTCTGACTTGTGTGACATGGGATTAACACGACCCTCTGGTGACACAGTGGGTGCCCTTTAACCACAGTGATCATGGAAGAGTGTTCAGAAGTGTGTCTGCATCCAAACCATCACACTTGATACAGGTGGGCAACAGGTAAGGTCTGCTTGCAAGGGACACTGCTCCCAGTGACGGCAGTGTCTCCAAAGCTTCTACACAGAGAGACGCTCTGCTCTCTTTCTCCCACTCTATTCCTACTTTTCAATAAAGCATCTCTCCTCCCAAAAGAGATAACAGCAATTATCGGGTTCATCAGCAATGTATTTGCCACGGTGCAACCAAGGGAGCTCAAAATGCCAGTCTGCCCACTGGACCATTAAAGTCGATGGCTGTTCTTAACCTTCGAATATGAATAAAGGGTGCCCTGCATAATGGATCGGGGACTATCCATGGAGACCATCTGCCCTGTGGCTCCAGAAATGCTCACGTTGTTCTTCACAGGAAGAACAGGAGTTTATTACTCAGAGGCTTATGCTAAAAATACATTGCAAAGGGCCTTATTTAAAAACAAAGGGCCAATGAAAATTTGGCAAGGGAGAAACACAAGACAGAACCAAAGCACCTCCGTCACCCAGAGTTAGGGTGCAACCAGACACAGGATTTAACTTAATTTGAAAGGCAATGACATAATTCTGAATTAGCTTAACAAGACCTGCAATTCATACAGAAAAGCCTGAATTTATGTAGTAATTAGCCAGGGCTTTCAGAGTGCTAGATATCTCCATGGCGAGAAAATAATTACATAGCTTAATAAAGCAAGGTAAAAATGGACCCACTGGTGACGGTTTTTTGTGCCAAACTCTACTTATGCTAAGTTGACTCTATTTTTGATTAATCATACAATTTGCCAAAACACCAGAGTCTCTTAACAAGTTGAAGTTTTCTATTAATCACTTGGACTTTATTTCCCAAGTGATTAACCCCTCTACACACCAATCCCTCCACGAAAGACACCCCTGGGAGCTCAAGGAGCAGTAAAGCTCTCTTAGCTTTTCATTGATGTCTTTATTGGTTTTGAACCCTGCCTGTATCAACACTCAAACGACATCCTGGAGAAGGAGTCTGGAAATTGCTTTCCCCTCTGAGTCCTTGTTACCAGACAGGAACGCAGAGACATCCTCCAAGGACTGTTCAAGCACAGTCAAGATGATCAAAGTTACCCACTGACTGTGGATGCACAACTTCAGCCTCTGAAGCAGGTCTGAATTTAAGAGAGCTGCTTGGCAGCAGCAGATAAACCCCTTTCCAGTACTTGGCTAGTCTGCAATCAAAAGGTTCCCTATATCAGAAGCCACCTTTGAACGGCTCAGCCTGGTTAGGCTTCAGAGCATCACCCCAGGATGCCATGCATGACCACCTTTCCTGAGCATCTTCCCTTCACTTGCTTCCAGAAAGGCCAGCTGGGAGCACCTTACATGCTTTCTCTGTGTCTGAAATGGGGTTGACCCATTGCACTCTGAAAAGAAGAAACTCCTTAAAACCTGTGAAAGCAGTGAGGGACAACCAAAAAAAAAAAAAACAAACTTGGGACTGGAAAGTTTAAAGAGGCAAAGAGAAAGGCAGAAGAAATTGGGTCAGGTGAAGCAGGACAAAATCCCAGTGTCTGCATGCAACTGCACAGGGGCTTGTCAGACCACAGCCTGCAGAAAACTCCACTGTGGATATCTCGGCCCGTTTCAGAGCAAAAATTGTAACATCAAAGAAATGGGAAATTTTTGACCTCTAAAATTCAGACTCATTCACTTTCTCTCTGCAAAAACAAGGTCAAAATGAGCTACTGCAAGGAGATAATTTTTTTTTTCAAATGAGAAGAGTTTGGGCTTTGTTAAACAGCTACTTAAACTTGCTATTCGCTACAGACAGCAGTGGAAACCAGAAGAGGTGAGATGTCAGGAAAATGTGGAAAAGGCAACAAAAGTCCCACTGCAAAACAGTTTTTACATCTTTGGTACCCAAGAAAAGGATATTGTGCAATGCCTGACTGAAAATATGCCTGATTCATTTTAAGATGGTACAAACAAGATTCAAATGCTGCAGTCCCTCTCAGAGGCACCACCCTGGGACAAGGGCAGAGATGTTTTTCCACTCTCTCCTGAATGCAGAGATGATAAAGTCCATGGTGGCAAACTCACATCTAAACAATTGCTACCCAGCCCATGCAAGAAGAACCATTAGAATAAGAACATCTGCAGCATCTCTAACACCCCAGCACCTTCTAGCAAACAGCCAGCATGAACACAAAAAGGTTAGAGACAGACTATCGGCAACCATGGAATTACTTTTTTTCAATAGTTTCCTTTTTTTTTGCTGGGCTCACCCAGGGAAAGCAGGTAGGTTTCTGATTAACCTCCTTTTCAGGGTTGCCTCATCAGCAGACTGTTGTGGTTGAAAGCACTGTCAGTTTAACAGCTCAAATTTGAATTTCCAGTGAAGAAAATGAACACACTCTTCTGCTTGGCAGCACCGACACAAGTCTTTGTTCTAGACCAAGTCTGATTTAACAGTGTATTTCCATTTGGATATTGCAACCATTTCTCTCTCCTTCTTTTAATGTTAAAGTATTATCATCTAACTACTACTAGAACATTATACTCAGTAAAAATCCCTTAATTGCATACTCAACATTAAGCTCAGGCCAAATAATTTGTTGATCCTTTACTTTGCAGAGAGGACAGGCTTATGCAGCTAACTGCAGACCTGATGAACGTGGGGAAAACTGTCTTCCATGCTACCAGTGTCAAAAATTACTCCAACAGTACATACCTGGTATCTGAACAGAGTTTTATTTTGTAAAACCATGGTCACAGTAGCCCAGCCAGCAAGGTCAGCAGCTTTTCCTTCACTGACGTGAGCAGCTATGCATCCAGCAGAAATTGAGCTGTCACCTTCCTGCAGTCTTCACAGGGATTCAGCTGGAATGGAGCAGGATCCCACAGGCAGCACCTACAGGCACTAACACCACTGCATTACCCAGCGACAACAGCTGGCTCCCCAAACCCCTATGTACTTACAAAGCAACGTGTCCCAGATAAGATGGGGACATGTCGGGCAGGGAACCAGCCTCGTCCTTCCCCAAATACCTAACTTTAGGAACTTGTTGCATGGGTTAGACCAAGACAGGCAGTGACAAGAAAAGTAGTCTTTTATTTCAATTAATATTTCTTGGCATTAGGCAGATATTAAATAACACTGGAATGCACAAGACTATTAACATATCAACAGCAAAAGGGAGGAGGTGTAGCCAAGTCGAGAACAGCAGTGCCAGTCACATCACCTCGGGGCACTCAAAAGCCATTTAACGCAGCAACCACCAGAAAGTAGGACTCCACTGAGAAATACAAAATGAGGATGAACTCCTTTCAGGTCTTTTGTTAATACAGTAACATTGGAATGACTGACAGTAAAAATGAACAAATAATTGCATTCAGGAATTAAACAGAGTGAAATATCCACAAACTGCTAGTCATGCATTTCTTTTGGAACAGCAATTTGCTAATGCATAAATATCACAAAAAAACAATCTCCAAGATTTGAATAAATCACAGACAACTAGAAGAAACAAAGCTCGAATTCTATTTTATGCCTTAAATAGATGACCTAAATATTTAAAATTTTACTTCACCATATATATATAATTTATATATATATTAAAAGAAAGTAAAGACCATTAGATAAGTGCAAGCAATTTTCCTCAAAAAGAAAATTGGAACCATGCCCAGGAAAGCTGCTTTTTTTTTCCTTTTTTCTTTTTCTTTTTTTTTTTTTTTAAACTTTCTACTCCATTTCAGTCCGCTGTCTTTTTTTTTTTTTTAAACATAGTAATTTCTGAAGCAAAATAAATTATCTACCATCTGCTATGTTGGGTAAAAGTCCTACCTAGCATCTTCTCGGGAACTACTAGAACATCACCTTTCTTACAGACTAAGTGAAATGGTATCTCACCAGTGATTGAACTCTCTCGTAGCTGCATGTAAACATACCTTTCGATTAATGTTTAAAATGTGTAGAGTGAATTGTAACATTACAGGGAAGCAGAAACGGAGCTGCCGAAGGAGAACTGCACTGGTGTTATTGGGGGGAGCGAGGGCTGGTTCGCTCGGACACACACACACGATCTGGCAACGGGATCTTATCCGCGAAGTGTGGAGGAATGGTTGAGAAGGCATCCGTTTGCGAGCAAAGCTTGAAGGACACAAGCCGAGGTTCTCTGAGCACACTGTCCGCTTTAATCAGAATTGACTCGCGCTACTGGGGTCACACTGTAACAACCGCACGATGGAGGGATCGCTCTTGGCACCTTTGATGAACTCTTCCAGGGACAGTTTACCTGAAAGGGAGAAAAACCCAAATGGAAATAATTCTTAAAACTTCAGTTGTTGCCACCACCATTACTGCAGCTTAAAAGAATCCCTCCTCACCAGAGCAACATACATCTATCTAATCTATCACAAAGGCATCTAAGGGAATTTAGCGCAATGCACAGCAGCTAAATCCTACTCAAGCCTTTAAGTCCAAATACATTTTTCTTCTGCAAAACAATCCACAATAATAATTGTTATTTTTTTATTTAAAAAGACAGTCCCCCCCAAAAAAACAACTGTTCTAATATCATTTGGCAGCTTTTTGCTCAGAACCAGACCATACAAATAACATGACACATGAACCCAAGGTATGGTACCTGAACACATGTACCCTTCGAAATGATGCTTGTGTTACTACAACATTTTAAACCTAAATATTCCAAATATTCACACTTTGCCCCCTTGTTTGCTGTGACATGTAGGGCTAAGCAGTGATGGCATCTCCAGAACCTACAAGGTCAGGTGGGGCAGGGCTCTGAGCAACCTGATCCAGCTGACGATGTCCCTGCTCATTGGAGTGGGGTTGGGCCAGGTGACTTTTGAAGGTTCCTTTCAACTCAAACTATTCTATGATTCTGTAAGCCACCTGCCGTGCCCTGCTGGGTGTACAGGAACAGGATGGGTTTCATGGGGCAGCAAGAAAAGCCATCCTTGAGGGAGCCACCTACTGCTATGTGTTGCTCCTGAGCACTTCTGGTTTATATATCTTCAGTTTAGGCCAGAGGCACTGAAGTGGATGGACCCTGTAACAGTCTGAGGGTCTGAAAAGGTGATCTCTGCAGGAGCAACCATGGGAGGCAACTACAAGAAACAACCACCCTGACATCCCCTGGCTCCAACAATCCCATGCTATGGCACAGCACAGTATGGTACACCAAGGAGTAAAGATCTGGTTTTTCAGACCTCATCCTGGGGTTTTTCCTGATCTCAGGACTACTCCCCTGCACAGATACCATAAGGAGCCTGTGAGCAGCCTCTGCCTTGATTGTTATCACCAATACTCTCCTGCTTCAGCACTCTGAAAAGTGGCAGAAATAAGATGTAGCAATAATAATGAGAAATGAAACTAGGTTCCCTATGAACTGGAGGAGACAAGCATTTGTTGCATTCCTAACACCATGTCCAGTGATCTCTCATTTATCGCACGCACTCAGCCCAATCTACCCCTACCCTCACACAACATCCCAGGGCCATCCTTACTTAACCCAAACTGCTAAGCTCAAGACAGGACCCACGCACAAACAACTTGTACTTGGCAGTTGTCTGCTGTCAATTTTGGCCAAATGCACCCAAAGGGAGGGATGCACCAGCTCATTGTGCCAGTTTTCATCAGTCCCACGATGCTGCCAGCCTGCCATGGGGATGGAAGAGGAATGACCTTGGTGGTCAGCACTCGAATCAGGTTGAATAGGGAGGAACTCTTCTCCCAAGTAACAAGCAATAGGACAAGAGGAAACGGCCTCAAGTTGCACCAGGGAAGGTTTCGATTGGATATTAGGAAAAGTTTCTTCACCAAAAGGGTTGTCAACAATTGGAACAGACTGCGCAGGGACGTGGTAGAGTTACCATCCCTGAAGGTATTTAAAAGACATGTAGATGTGGCACTTAGAGACATGGTTCAATGGTGGGCTTGGTCCTTTTGGGTTAGTGATTGGACTTGATGATTTTAAACGTCTTTTCCAACCTAAATGATCTTATGATTCCATTAATGAGCAAGCCTTCCTCTTGCAAAAATTACAGAAGTTCAAAAATCTGTGGCACACTTCTGTCCTAATTTCTGGCTAATGTTCCCAAACCAAGTGTTTTTATCAGCTTGAAAAAGAGTACTCCTAACTATTAAGACATTTATTAGTTTGCCCCTCTCCTTGTATTTCTTAAGCGAAGCACAAATCAAAACCTATTTGCAATGCCCAACAGTCAGAAGGGGAAGAAGAAACATTTCCAGCCACCAGAGCACACATGTGCAGATGTTATTGCTTGGCACTGCATGGCTTGCAGGGCTGGTATTTTACTGAGAATAGTATGATTTTATTTCAGCAACAACATGCAACAGATGGAGGATGTTTATATATAGCAGGTTTTGTGACCACTACTCTGTTGCACATCTGCACGCACTGCTACTTTCCACAGAATGAAAAGACTTTAATCGTGTTATTTTAGGGCCCCCTGAATATCAAGTCAGGGGATGAAGTGCTAGTTTTGATGAAGTCAAAGGTAAAATACTTGAGGACTTCAGCAAGGCCATAAATTTGCCTTGGGGCTGCAGCAGCAGACACCAAAATGCAGCCACAAAATTCTCTTAAATAAAAACCTCTCTACAAATAAGATGGTATTTTTTCACGTGTATACAGATGTATACATGCCATGAATATGCACAGAAAATAAATACTATAGACCCAGGGAATTTTTGATTTGAGGACATGCATTACAGATTACAAGCCCTGGAGTGCAAACCTATCAAGGGCAATGGGAGCAAACCCTCATGCCTAGTTTGTGCTACACCCAGAGAAAATAATCCAAAGACAATGGACTCGGGAATTTCAGAGGAGCCTTTACAGAAGGGGATTCAACCATGAAATATCAGGGAAGGACTGCTCTCTTCTCAGCCCCCCAGCAGGGAAGGTCTCTCACCCGCTTCTCACTGCCCACTTATTCGTCCTATTTGTTATGGACAGATAGGCTCACTGAGGCCAGTCACAGAGCTGGCCAGAGACATCCCTGTCCTCTACCCCTCTCCCCAAATACCATAATCTACCAAGGCTGGGCTAGAAAACCTCTATTTCTAGAGCCAAGGAATGGGTGCCGGTGGCAATCCTACCATCATTGTTTGTGTCCATTTGTCTGAAGATCTTGTCTGTTCGCTTCTCAGGAGTGGATTCATCCTCTGGCATTTTCATTACTGATGAAACCATTTTGTAAATTGCCTGAGTATTTAAAAGAAAAAAAAAGATATAGGAAAAACACGACCCAAATGATAAAACACCAGGATAGAGAAAAAGAATTTAAGCCTGTAGCAATAAAAAAAGGCAGCTGACCCTGGCAGGCAGCTGCAGGACTTTACTTTATAAACCAAAACAAATGGGAATATCTGACTGCAGCTTTTTTATTTTTCTTTCCTGTATTCATTAGCACTTCAAAAGAAACGCCGGATCAGTTTAACTGAAAGTCAGGGTCTAGATTAATGTGTGAGCAGAACTGAGCTAAAATACAGGAGGCAATGGTGTATAATTCTCTCTTCTGCAGCTGGGCTAAGCCACCATCTCTTTGGCTGGCCCTCATCACACACTCAGTTACATGTATGCATGAGGGGTGCTATATGGATTATGGTGAATATGTATCTATGGGAATAGGGGCTGTTTTTCTTTGTGGATGGGTAAGGAAATGCATTTTCAGACTTACAAGAATGTGAATAAAGATAGATAAAGATAAGACCTCTTTAGAGTGTCTGCAGTCCTAGCCTTCCACCTAAATTATCCCACCTCAGCCATGAGGACCAAATGTCACAGCACTTCCTGACACATTACCTCCTTGCAGTACACAAGAAACACATTTCAGCTGCAGAGCAGATGCCAAGCAGCCCACTGCTGAGGCTGAGCCCTGGCAGGCACGTGGGGTAGGGCCACAGGGTGTTCTGCCTTGCACACCCCCCGCTAGAGCCTGTGGTCTACGTGTCCTCTGCCTTCTGGAGACAAAGGCATGCCACAGCCTTTCATCCAGAGTTCACATTGACTCAGATTTGAAGTTTCAAAGTAATAATTTTGAGATTTATCAGGTCAGTAGAATTTGAATTTAGGTTTTTTTGATCCCATTAACACCCCACTAAGAAATCCCCAGGGAGAGCTACAGGATTTTGGTTGCGGGCCAGCTTCACAAGTGCCCTGTTCATGTCTCAAGCCCCTTCTCATCTGCATGTCATAGGTCCCACCATGGACACCAGTGTCCCTTTGGGGACCACAGGCTCAGGAACCTCCTTGAGGCAGGACTGACCCAGCTCAGCACGTTCCTCGTCTCCGGGTCCAGATGTCTCAGGGTGAAGAGGTTACAGCAACACAAATAAGACACACAACAGCGATCGTGCCTCACCTGCACTATTTCTAGCATTTCCCCACGGCTGATGTACCCGTTGCCATCCAGGTCGTACATACTAAATGCCCACTTCAGCTTCTGCTCCAGCTTGCCCCGAGAGGTGACGCTCAGGGCAATGATGAATTCCCTAAAGTCAATCGTCCCGTCACCGTTCGTGTCAAAGGTGCGGAAGACATGTTCCGCAAACTTTGACGCGTCGCCATAGGGAAAAAAATTTGCATATATTTTTTTGAACTCTTCTACAGTCAAATGTCCCGTTGGGCAATCTTTTAGGAAGCCCTTGTACCACTCCTGCAGCTCATGGTCCGTGAACTCGGTGTTCTCACGCAGGTCCTGGAGCACCTCAGGGCGCAGCTTGCTGTTCTGCTTCCCCATCCTCTTCTGGGTCTGGGTTCAGCAGCTGCAAAGCAAGAGAATATCTGCCTGAGGTCCAGCCCCACCAGGCAGAGAGGGGCCAGGGGCTGGTAGAACCCTGTGAGAAACAGACCCTGCCTGAGGCAAGAGGGAAAGAAGAGAAAAAGGGTACTATAAATCACCAGGAAAAGATCTCATTTCATTTAGCCTCCTTTCTTCTCTAGGGTCTCCCAGTTATTAATATGCTGTGGAAAAGAAGATAGTTTGGGAGCAAATATTTGGGAAATATCAGTCCTTATTACTACTCCTAATTATCTGGGAAATAATAATCCTCACTATTTTATTTCTCTGCTTCAATCCCACTCCTCCATCATATGGTTTGTGATGCCCAGCTCCAGATTCCTACACTTGACCCACTCCAATAGGCTGATCTCCTGCGATGATCGAGCGGGAGTGTACAGGGACAGCAGCAGTGATGAAAAGTAAAATCTGTCTATTCAAAAGTGAAAGTAAGTGGGGCTGAACAAGGAGAGGAAGGGCAGGTGGCTCTGTGCCAGTCATGTTTGCATTGTCCAGATGTTCTTTAAAAGCCCTTGGCTTACAGAGCCTCTTCTCCCTCCCTGCATCACTCACCCCACAGCAGCCCCCCAGTGCAGTGGTGCTTTGTTGGTGCTCCTTGTGGCACCCCGGGGGTCAGAGGAGGGTGCAGCAAGGATAACCTCAGCACAGCCTATACTCAACAGCAACACACTAGAAGCTTCCTCCCTCTTTCAACCGTGGAGGCAGCACGAGCAGATGGGTTGCTGTGACAGCATCACTGCCACAAAGGACTTCATCCTTTCCAGCCCTACCAGACAATCAGAGAAAAGGGCTTTTTAAAGCCTAATGTTTGGCAAAACAACTCTTTTCAGGTTTACTAGGGTTTATACTTTTACATAACCTTATTCATTAGGTTCAATATTCCCCAACAGGGGCCAAAGCGCATTTAAATTCAGGATTTCATCAGGATGTCAGGAAAGGGCTGGGTCTGTCCTCTCCCTTGACAATGGACATGTTTTGCCACACAGGTGAGACTCCCCAGCAACAGGAAAGCTCCTTCGACAAAATGAAAGATGGTCAATCTGCACTTAAACAACAACAGGAAAAAAACAAAACCTTGTTAATTTTTTTGCTTTTATCCCTTGCAGCTTTTCATGGCTTCCAGCAATATGAAACTGTATTGGCAGGCTAGAGATTGAGCAGCATCTCCTTCCTCAAACTCAAAAAGTTTATTCACAAGTTTGCACAAAGTCACACCCAAACCCTTGTGACTGGTCCCACATAAATGACAATTCTCTGCACAGTCTGTTATGCCCGTTAGGCTCGCTCCCAGCCAATGCAGAAGACAGGTTAGTAACAGGCCAACATCGCATGACTACTTGGAAACCACAAGAGCTGAGCAGCAAAGCATACAGAGACCATGAAAAACAGGGGCTAAGCACTTCCCAGAGAATAAAAATCCCAGGCATACATAAGAACCCTAAAAAAATTAAAATATTAAAGGTCAGTAAAAAATAAGTTGCTCTACAGTAGAGAGATTTTCAACAGGTGAATTTAAGCTTGTATTATCTGTATTCCATTTAGTCTCTGCATTGCCTCAGATATGTAAAAAATCCACATCCCACTCTGTGGCTTAAAGCTCAGAGACAAAACCCAGCCAGCCACTCATTAGTTCAATGCATCAGACTTAACCGAAAATGTGTTATCATTAGCACTTCTGTTTTCTAGAAAATCTGCCAATGTTTCAATGCCAAAGCTTTATTTTTGTCCATTATATTGCAGTTTTCTCAACACACCTGACATACCTCTGCTTTCCCCACATGCAGGGATGCTACAGCTCCCAGTCCCTACCCCTAGGAAAGCACTAGACTGCCCTCCAGTTAAACTACTAGCTCTCAGCTGCTGCCACTGCCTTTCCATCTTTGAATCTCCAATGCTCCAGCTATTCATCCTTGTAGTGCCGAAAGCAGAAAACACAATATTCTACTCTGCTGCAGTCAATTTGCAGAAAACAGTGGCTTGGAGCAAATAATGGATCAGATGTGGTCCTTTTTCTTTAGGAGCAGAAATTGTAACATTATGTTCCTGTCCTTGGGTGAGGAGGTGCCTTCAGTTTCCACCCTTCAGCAAAGCTTCACTTAATGATTCCCAGATACTTTGTAAGAACTAGTATCCAGGTCAAAAAGCAGTACCTGCCTCACCAGCCACTGCCTTGGAATTTCCTGGGAGAGGGGTAGAAGGAACAGCAGAGCCCACTTAATGCAGGAGCTGGGCTTTAAGCAGAAATATCCACAGCTTTAATGACACACAGGGTTAAGGGCTGTAAAACTTCCAACTGGTAGCTACAAGAGGTTTGAAAAGGTTTAATGCCATTTCCCCCGGTTCCTATAATACCTTTATTATTCCTGTTCCCTTAAAAATAAAGACCCTCTAGACAAAAAAAGAGGTAAGATGATAATTCCATTTATTAGATTTCACTATTTCTACTAGTGGTAAGATATATCCCGTTATCTGAAGAGATGATAATTTAATATCAGCTTCAAAAGCTTTATATGCAAGCCATCTTTGCATTCAAAAGATTATAGGCTATTTCAACCATTCCTTGTCTTTTATATCATTTTATATCAGAAAATGTGCAATGCTCTGAACACAACCCTTTTTGCATATGAGCTTTCTGAAAGGCTTCGTAATGTGTTCATCCCAAATGCAACCCTGCAGTTGTAATGAATTTGTTGTGAATAATCAAATAACCAACATTAACATTAATTTATTAAAGCCTATCTGAAAAAAACAGCTTTGATGTAAATTGTGTTGCAGGTAGCTCCTTCAAAACGAAATGCCTAAATATCTCATTAATCATGACAGCAAACCCTGCTGCTGGCATCCAACTGACATTTCATTCGATTGCTATAAAATGCTTTCATTAAATCACTTTCCAGAGGCTCAGCAGCTGATTTAGCCACGAGACCACTCAGAGGATGGCTGCTAATGGAAATCACAGGGAGTGAGACTGGGATGCTCATGTCAGTCCTGTGATTAGGGCTATGGGGTTTTTTTGTTTGGTTGGTTTGTTTTGTTGGTTTTTTTGTTTTGTTTTGGTTTTTTGGGTTTTTTTAACAAGCCTTACCAGTGAAATCACTTTCTGCAGTGGGTGTAGAAGGTGAGACGGGAGAGACATCCTTTTACTCAATGTTGCCCTGGGCAGTCAGCAGAGATCTAACTCCAGCACAGCCTGCCCTTCCCTTATTTCCCATCACACCAGGGTGAAATCCAGGAAAGTGATGCCATGTATACTGCAGCAAAGTCTGTTTCTGCTTACCTTGATTAGCAAAAGCCCTCAGAGCATCTGGCACTATCATGGCAGTAAGAAAAACAATCACAAGAATGCCCTTGACATGATCAGACAAGGAAAAGCTTGGTAGTATAAATACAGACCAGAGGACTTCACGAGTCTATCACTAATCATGAAAGCAACGCTCAGCCGTATAAGGCTCAAACAGGAGGAAATGCAGAGGCCCTTTTGCTCCAGTTTCACACAAAAAGTTTTGTTAAAAATATGTGGTGCTGCTGCCTGGCTGCAATTCTAACCAGGCTCAAAACTGAGCTGCCAGAGAACTCCTACCTGAAGAATGTAATCTCTGTCCTTCCAGGGTCAGCAATAATCAAGTAATAATCTCATTGCAAAAGCCTAGCAATGAGTAAAGAGGTCTTTTACTGAGGCCGAGACACAATTGGTGTTGTGGTTTCAGCTGAGACAGTAGCTGGCACAGTGCTTTGTTTTGGATTTAATGAGAATAATATTGATAACACACTCAAGTTTTAGTTGTTGCTAGGTAGCGTTTACCCCAAGTCAAGGACTCTTCATTTTCTGATGCTCTGCCAGTGAGGAGGTGCACAAGAAGCTGGGAGAGAGCATAGCCAAAAGAGGTGACCCAAACTGACCAAAGTGATATTCCATGCCACAGAACATCATCATGGTCAGCATATAAACCTGGGGGAGTTGGCTGGGGAGGGGGGCTGATCACTGCTAAGTATGGGCTGGGTACTGGTCATTGGGTAGTGAGCAGTTGTACTGTGCATCACTTGTTTCTCTTGGGTGTTATTGCACTCTCTCTTTTTATCATCTCCCTTTTCATTACAATTATTGTAATCATTATTATAACAATATTTTACTTTATTTCAGTTATTAAACTTTTCTTATCTCAACCCACGGGTTTTACCTTTTTTTTCCCAATTCTCCTCCCTATCCCACTGGGGGCACACAGTGAGTGAGCAGCTGTGGGTACTCAGCTGTTGGCTGGGATTAAACCATGACACCCAGTTATGATGCACTACGGTAACTGTAGCAAACTATGAAACAGCTAAAGTAGCAATTCTGGGTTTTTACCAACAGGTGGACTGACTGTCAGCATCCAGGCACTGAAGTATTTGAAATACTCGTATTGGAAAGCTCAGTGCATCTCACTTTCACACAAACTCTCTGTCAACCACCAGTTACCACAGGTAGAATTGTGTTTAGAAAATGTAACCCAGAAAGCTGGAGACCAACACAGCTTTTTACGGCAAACCTTCTGAAGACAAAACCCCCTTGAACTGAGCCCCTGATGGGTTCCTCTTAGTGAATCAGTTATGGCTGCAAAAGCAGGAATGACTCCTTAGAGATGTATTTCCTTGTGCAAACCCCCTTGGATACTAATCTAGTGTTAATAAAAAGAGGAAAAATGATGAAATGCCTGTCTGTAGGATAGAGGTGCTCTCCAGCTGAGAAAGACAGTGTACAGAAAACAGAGCTATCTGCTTTGTGGGGGAAAGTGTGGCACCATTTCTCTCACAGTGCTCACTTATAAAGCAGAACAAGCATGTCAGATCTGTTACAGTCAAGAGGCTGTAGCACAGTGCCTCCAGGACTGTAGGAGCACAAAGAAAACGAACAGCATAAGCTGGGCAGCAAACACTGCTCTGGGTTGGTCTGAAATGCTAGAACCATTTCAACAGGGGTGGAAGATTTTTTAATTAAAAGACCTAAAGCATTGGATCCATCACTGATGCCTTCTTCATTGGGGTGCAGAAGAAAAGACAAAAGGATTTAGCCCACAGTGACCCTCTGATTATCATGTTAAGAAAGGCTTTCCATGGAAGAACTATTTTACAGCAATGGTGGTCAAACACTGGTGTAGATTGCCCAGAGAAACTGTGAAGTCCCCACCCTTGGAGACACTGAAAACCCAACTGGACATGGTCCTGGGCAACCTGGGCCTGCTTGAGCAGGGAGGGCTGGACTGGATGATTTCAAGAGGTCCCTGCCAACCTCAATCATGCTGTGAAATAGCCTCAATATCCTTTTTCTATGGCCAGGTGAAGATGAGAGCCATAAGGAGGTCCTGCAATTCAGAAACCATGGTACTTTGTTCTGAGGCTCTATTTTTAAAAGCTTGATCCTTGTATTAAGAAATCCCCACAAAATAAAACAAACAAAAAAACCCCCACAACACTCCACCCTCTCCCCCTATCCCCCAAAAAAGGCCCCAAAAGGCCAAAAAAACCTCCGCAGGTAGCCCAAATGAAAGCCTCACTCACTAAAGATCTGTGCTGCCACACTTGAGGAACACACCCTCTGGGAAAATGTTTCATGCTCTGGTAGCACCAGAGCTCAACAACTCAGCTAATGCACAGATGTGTTTAAGAAGCCTCCAGTTCCTGTGGTCCAAGCTGCAAGAGGGAGACAGGTTCTTGGGCACCTCAGCTAGTGAAAATGTTTAGTGGTAAAAAAAGATCATGTAGCAACAGGACGCAAAACAGGATTATAATGACATCCTCTGGACCCCGCTTTGCCCAGGGTTAGTCAGTGGTTCTGATCTGAACTGGGAGGGGAAATGTGCAGTTACATGGGCTGGGACAGATAATGAACTCCGGAGTAAAGAGCAGATTTTGTTACATGTTTTAATGCCAGTATCCTAAGCAACGAGCGTTGCAACAGAGAAGGCACAGGATATACAAATACGTTGCTATAGATATCTGGTCCTGCCTGGTAAACCCATGTGAACTTCTTTCCTGCCCTGCAGCAAATGCTGACACCCACATACCAGCCACTGCAGCACCTGTTTCGTCTTCCCAGGCTGCAGATGTGGGGCCAAAAGTAACACCTTTCGATAAAGTCTGAAGTGTGAAAAGGCGGATCTTCGCCCCTTGAAAAGCTAAATAATAGAAGCAGCAAGATGAAAGAGAAACCACAATCAGTAATGCCGCAAAAAAATTAAACCCTGCAGAAACACTGCAGGTTTGAGATGTGAAAGGCTAGTGTCAAGAGGGGCTGAAGCTGCTTCCGCTGCTGCCTTTGGGGAAACAGAAAAAGAAACAAAACCCATCAAGCAAAGAAGAGACCATACTAAATAAATAAATGGGCTTTTAAAATTTTTCACTTTCAATGACTTATCGTGCTTTTATTTGAATAAAGAACGTTGCTTATTTGCAAATTATTTTCAAGTTCAATCCTTTTCAGAAGTATAGTAAAAAGAGTGGTTGAAGAGGAAGGACCACACTGTGTATCACCCACATTTCAGTTCCAGAAAACTCAGTAACAGTTCAGGCATGTACACGGAATGTCCTTCCAAAAGGTGGAGTGAACTGGTAAGAGGCCTCGAGCCACCTTACAGGGTAAGTTTATCCATAAACACATATCCAGGAACTGTATGGTCTTGAAAACCTGATTCCATGTCTGGGATGAAAACTCATTATAAATAACCACCTACTACCCCCAGTTTGCCAAAGAAAGACAGAATTACGAAGACTCCAGCCCTCAGAATAGCTATGTGAGGGAACTATTTCCAGGCTGGCATGTTCATTTCACAGAGTCAGCTGCAAGGGCTGAGATACTCACTCACAGGTCTCTGGATTGCTCCCATCTACTGAAGTCACTTTATTCAGGATTATATTCGAGCATCAGTGCATTAACCTGAGAACCATTTTACATTCGAATCATCAGGGTGTGGTGAAGAGGCAGTTGCAGATCATAGTGGCAGGAGCTTCCCAGTTGCTGGAGTCACAGCAAGGTGCTGGGGCACACTGAAACCTGCACCCGCCAATACTGACCTCCATCACCAGGAGATGAGAGCTTGCCATTGAGGGCATGGTTACAAACTCACTGAAAAGAAACAAAAGAAAGACAAAGCACCCCCAAACATTAATGAATTGCTGCTAATGGGGAAAAAATGAGACCTGTACCGGGACCAGAAAAGTGGCAGTTCCTCGGGGAGCTCTCCATAAAGTTCTCCAGCTCAGGGAGGAGAGTTTATTACTATAAAGGGCAAATATTCCCAATGCAGTAAGAAAAGTACAGAAATATTTTGAGTAAATTAGGAAATTGGGTTAATTTGGGTGGGAGCAGATTGGGCAGCAATGCAGCTTGTGATTGCAGACAGGAAAAGAAAATCATGAGTGGATTTTCCTCATCTCCTCCCTTTGTCCTTTTTTTTTTAAACAAAACCAAGGGAGAAGCAGCCAGTCCTATTTTTTCAGACACTGTGCAAAGCTGGCAAGGCTCAAAAGAAAATTAGTTTGTTTACACAATATTGCAGTGCAAGGTAATAAACATGTCAGCTCAATGTCTTTCTTAGTGCACAAGGTCTTTTTCTGAGAAGGCTGGGTTGCATGAGGAAAAACCCACGTCATGTTTGCTGAATATACTATTGTGATACATAATTTTAAATAAAGCTCTGTGAATACTGGCCTGCAGGAGAAGGTGCCTGATGGAAACTAGGAAATAAGAGAGAACATTTTTAGAAAAAGGGAAGAAAAGTGACAAAAATTAGCACAGAGCACTATATTTTTAATATAATTAAAACCACAGAAGTAGTATGGTTGGGCTGTTTTTTCAATTTTAAAAATTTCATACGGTGAATTTATTTAATTGATGAAGGTAAATCACAGAAAAATTTTCTACAGAATAATCACAGCCCTGGGAGAAAAGAACCTGGATTAAATTTCATAAGAATTAGCAGCCAAACTCTGGCAAGTAACAAGAGCCAGCCTATGGCATCTGAGCAAATCCTGCAGCATCAGAGACATTCATGTGGAAAAGATGGAGAGTTTGGGACAATGACACTAGCTAACGAGACAGTGACAGATGATAACCAGCCCTCAGAGGGCAGGTCTGTGAGACCATCCTCACTGATAATGATGCCTAAATGAAAAACAAGAGATCTGAGAGCCTTCCCTTCCCCAGCTGCAGATACTGTGCTGATACAGGTCTTGGAGGAATCAAGGGCATTTCAGGGTAGCTAATCTGAAACAGAGCAGGTAAGAGGGTTGGGTTTGCTTTCAAAGAGTAAAAAGAAACCTTTTTTTTATAATTAAAAAAAGCATTATTTAGCAGGGGTATGCTTAGTGAAAAGACGCTCCAAAATGTGGCTTTGGAGATATGCCAGCTAGCTACCATCTTTAACAAAAATTCAACCAACACTTATTAACTGAAAGTACTGAAACACTGAGCAGAAAAAATATCAACCAAAAGAGAAAGATTCTTTGTCACTAACATTTTCAACCACCAAATGCACAGCTATTGCTAACAATTTCTACTACTACCTGGGGCTTTTTGTTCCAAAAATATTAAATATAAGATAAATGCATCCATTTATTTTGTTAATCTAGCTTTCTAAAGTACCTTTTTTTTTTTTTTTAACATCAGTTATCACTTTAAAATAGTACAAAAGTCACTGGTTGAATTCCTTGTAAAAACGCACTCCACTAAACCAAAATTCTTCTCAAAACAGTATTCTCTTTCCCCTTCAGTAGTAACCACTAATAACAGTAATCAAATTGTTTCACACCTTTATTTTCCTGTTTGCTGAATAAAAAAAAACCACTGACGTTTAAAATCTAATAGGAAACCTAGAGTTTAACTTTTTTGGTTTGGGTTTTTTTTTTTCCTTGCAGAGATATAAACAGCCTGTGAAATAGAATCTCTGTAAAATAACTACATAAGAACATTATCCCACCTGAAAGGAAGGAACCTGGTTCTCCTGGCTGCAGCAGTTCAAGCAGAAGACCAAATCTTCTGGTCCAAGCTCTACATTACTCAAGTTGGTGCAGGTAACTGTACCAACCTCCCAGGGATTTTTTAAAATTCATTTTTAAAATCAAGGAGCCAAAAGTGCAGCAACTACTATCCTGAGCAGGAAAGCCATGTCCCCAGTACATATCCTGGACCAGAGCACCACATCAGGAACATAATGCAAGGTTTGTATGTAGGTTAGTCTCGGGAACCATAAGCCTTCGTGCCTTGAGAATACAATGGCAATCACCTTGCACTGAACTCCAGAAATATTTATGCTGGGATGTGGACACCCATCTGGGCAACGTCCTGCTGTCCTCCCTGGGTGGCAAGGTCTGCCCATGCCAAGGCACATCCAGGCTGGTGGCTCCCCACAGGCAACGTGTGTGAGGGCACACGTAGGTGTTTGCCCAAGGCAGTGCCTTGATGGTACGAACTCCAGCCCAGATGTTCATAGGGATGAGCAGAGTGTTGGTGTTCCTGTTAGGTGGACCCTCAACACAATGTGCCCTTCTGACCAGTAGCAATATGACAGACCATCTCTCTGGCCCTGCATGATGCTCAGTGACACAAGTAATACCTTCTCTCACCTCTTCAGTTTCCATCCTTAAAAATGGGAGAGTAGCTCTAGAAAACAGCAAACGGTATCATTCTGTGACTAGTTCTTAAAAAATCCATAAAAAATGGGCACCACCCCTTCACTGAGCTGTCAAGAGACTGTGTTGACTGGACTCTCCCAGCAGTCAAGACCAAGGCAAGAGGAGGCTGGTGCAGCAGCACAGCAGGACACCTCCAGTCCCAGCCCACACATTAAGTAGTTGCAACTTCCATTAATCCTGAACACTCAACAGTATGATTTCCTCTTAAGTGCGTTCACTATAAATTATGCAGAAGAGCAATATAACTGTCTCCAAGAAAGGGAGTGCTCCATTTCAGAGGAGACAGAGTAGACTGGTATTTTTAGGGGCACCAAGAGCAGCCCTATGAAAATACTTTCTCTCTTCTGGCATTTCTGTGTAGCATTTAACACTCCAATGAAAATCATCTTGGAAGCAAACCATGCAATCTGCACTCAAGACATCACTTTTCTCATTAACCTCCACCACAGGGCTCCATCCCCAGTAATATCCACACCAAATGTGCTTTTCCGAGCACTGCGGGTGAAGGCTGCCTGGAGCTGAGCCTCTGTTACCAGGCTGGGTAAGACAGCAAATGGAAAATCAAATCATGTTGAATTTCATATTTATATCTAAGTGATGCCAACAGTGGCCGAATGGGTGTATTTTCTTCTCTAACTGGGTCCAGTAACAGGAAGAAGATCTGATGGTTTTGAAGCAGGAAGCATCCCAATAGGTGTGGGATGAGAAGAGCTGACCTCCACCTGAGACCACATATGGGGCACATCCTGTCCCACCACCTTGGTGCCGCATCAGTGAAGGTCCTGACTGGAAAAACAGGAAATGTGCCTTCTCTCAGTAGCAATGTCGAAGATGGACATTCATGTTCATGTGAGGAGAAGGAGATGAGGGAGAAAATCTACTCGTGATACCCCCTTAAGGTCTCTCTCTCAGATGGCACAATCTTCATGAACTTCATTTTAGCAAAGACAAAAAAAAAAGCACCTAATCCGTAAGGTTTTAACATATCAGGCCACGGACAGATAAGCCCTCCTGGGTATGGTCACACCAGGATACTGACCTCAGCCACTTTGTGACCTTTTAATTTATAACTCTGTCTCCAACAAGACACTAAGCTACAACTGTTATCAACTATTAGTCTGCTTGATTTCTAACAGTGCTAAAGAAAATCCTACTAAACCAAACACCTTGACCAAATTCTACATCTTTTGCTAACCAAGACCCACACTAGATCCAAAACATACTGGGTTTTGGAGAGGTTTTTGTCTTTTTTTTTTTCAATTTCCCTTCCCCAAGGATGACATTAATCTATTTTCCTGGAATTTTTCAGCAACTTTTCTGCAGGAGCAGAAGGTATCCTGTGTGAGAAACCATGTCAACAAGACCTTTCCGTAAATGCAACATCTGTGTAAGATCAACACAATAATTTATCATTTATTTTTTCCTCTTGAAAGGAACAGGAAAAAAGTGTTTAAAGGCCACGGCAGTGGTTAAAAGGAGGGCTCCGATGTGGAGGATGGTGCACTAATTGAAAGTTTCTGAAGTGATGCCTTCTCCTGGGGTGTGCACACATCACATTGCAGCACACAACAGCGAGGTCACTTCCCTTTGCCTTGAAGCCTGCTAACAGCTTTGTGTTGGCAGTATGTATGTTGAAAAGGGAAGGCCTGCAAAGGTACCACCTTTAGGGTCAAAGGAGTCAATTCCACAACCGATACAGACATTTGGAGTCACATGGACATTGGAGAAGAGGTTCCTGCCAGAAGGTGAAGCTTTGTCTGCTCAGCTGAAGGCAGTTTGGACCATGGAAGCACTAGGTAGGTCCTCCAGCTGACTGCTCTGACTGAGACTGTCATTCAGTCTCTTCTTTCTCCCCTCTGCAAACACAGGCATGATCCTGTTGCTGGACTTTCCTAAACCCAGCACAACAGAAATAATCCCGCATTTCCCCATCCCTGAAGAGTGTAGGCAGTACCTTAAAAGCATTAAAAGCATTAAAGCAGTACCTTAAAAGCATTTCAGACCCTTGCGTTCTTGTGGTTAGCACTATTTTTTTAGCTTCTTGACCCTCTATTGCAGAGATGACTTATCAGACCTACTGTGAGACCTCCTTCAAGCTTTACAACTAAAACTCAGCAGCAAGCATCAAATAGACTCCCAAAGAAAGGTTGACTCCTGTATTTTCTCTGCAACACCAACATTTCCAACTGCAGGAAGGATGGTGGGGCAGGGTGGACAGACAGGCATCTATACATCCCATAGCCCAGGGCAGAGCTCTTCTGTGTTTTGGTGCCAAAACTTTCCGTTTTGGAAAAGAAGAGGAGCTGCAGTTAAGGATGACCCTGTTGAACAATACTGCACAGCCCTGGCGTGCTGGTTTTTGGAGTGACTCCAAGCAGGGTGGGACTGTAAAAAAGTGGACAAAAGCTTTGGATAGTGATCTACGGGGAGGAAGCGCTTCCTACTTCCTATACTCCACAGAAAGGACCAGGGCTTTAAATAAACCTCCTCCCAAGCTCTGCTGAAGACCAAAAGGATTGCTGCTGAAACAAAGTCCTATCTGGCTGGGACCTGGCTGAAGGCTGATGGAGCTCTCCCAGGGAATGTGGCCACCCTGCTGCAGTTCCCAACATGGGAAGGGGAAGGCTGGGCTGCCCACAGTCCCATTTTGACTGGCACCATCTACACAAAAAAAGCCTGTAAAAGCCCAGGACAGGGCCCTCAGCTCTGCCACCAAAGGTGCAGAGCCAGATTTTGCTGAAAAAGGAAAATCAAAATGTACATGTAGACTTTGCAATATCACACTATTTCTCAGACCTATCTACCTTTTAGCCCTTTCTTCTATGGCCTATAGGGCTGCAACAGTGCCTTTATTTTGATGGACTGAGACATTCAACCTGATTCACCCATCCCTCCCATCTCCCTTCCTCCCTCCCCACCTCTGCAGCCACAGCGGACCTTCCCCTCTTGCCTCCCTCCAGCCTCTTGCACAGTCCCACATGTAGACCATGAACACTGCAGCCAGGGTAACCCATAGGTTGGGCAACTGATAAGCAAGTAACTGGCACTGACAAAAAAACCCACCTCACTCCTAATGAATACCAACAGAATATTTACTTTGCTTGGTTGTAACAGAATCAGACCCTAAACACAGTAATATATATTTGCAAAACACGCAGATCTTACCTCTCTACATTACCATATCAATTACCTTATCTGTCCATTTTAGTGTACATATTCAGTTATAACAACCCTCACCTGGTCCGTTATCCACCCTGAGCATCAGCCCACAGCAGGAAGCCTGTTTGTCATTTTTCAACACATCCTTAGCCTGCTAGAGCACCCACTGCTTATTAACCCAATAGAAGAGGACTTGTTCTGTGTCAAAATTTCTTAAATCTACATCTCAGATATTTTTCATGGGCTGGAAGATTTAGTAAGAGAAAATAAGGGAGAGAATGAAAGAAACCACAGGTTTGGGAAATATAAGGCTAGACAGATTAGGAAGCAATGTGGAAAAAATATATTCCAAATTATATTCGCAAAACAAAAACAGAGCTATAGGCAAGTCAGAAAGAAATGAGTTGTGCACATATTTCTACTACAGCAAGAAATGGCACTGCTCTGAAATGGGATTGAATAAACAAACTTCACATTCGTGGGGGAAAAATTATTTCATGATTGGCTTTGCACAAAGCAATTACCCACCAGTTTGGAACAGACATCTGTGATTTCGACCTGTTGAGACAGCCATCAAAACTGTACTTGGTCCAAATTTGGGAGAGAAAGTTATCAACTCCTGCCCCATTTTACAAAGGACTGAAAGAGTCAAAACTATTTCTTGTAGAAATTATCTGCCACATCACTGGACCCTGAGATTAGTTCTGCTGGCTAAAGCATGGTGCTAATAAAGCCAAGGTTGGGGGTTCAATTCCCAGATGGGTCATTCATTTAAGAGCTGGACTCAGTGATCCTTGTGGGTCCCTTCCAACTCAGACTATTCTGTGAACTCTTGTGACAGCAAACTGCCTTCAGTAAATGTACAGTTCTTATAAAACTCCTGGATTTTCTCTAGTAATTCACACCACGGCAATATGGTGAGCACTCAGCTGAGGAGGTGACTCTGTTGGTTTGAAATAAGGCAAAGCACAGTAAGAAACAGCCCATGACAACACTAAATTCATGGTCAAGAGTGAGGGGGCAGACCTGCTTGAGTGCCAGTCCTGGAGAGGTGGCATATCCACCGCAGGCATGCAGGAAGCAAAGACGTTGAGTGCCATTGTGCCTGCAAATTCAACTTAGCTATTACAGTTTATTTCCCTGTTTCTTGTTTCCAAGCTGTCTTAATGCCCTATAAGCTTCCGTTACTCAGCTTTGTCTTAATAGCTTTAGTGCAGAAGTGAATATGTCTCAATACACTTGTACTTTAATGCAGTCAATACTCATTATTTTCAATATTCCCAAAGATGAGTTGCTCCTCTTGGAAATATCATGTTCAGGCCTTGATGTGGCAGATGTACCATCCCTCATATTCCTGAGCTTTACCCCAAATGCTGGACAGGCTTTGCTCCCACCACCCCAATCATGGCCTCTCTCCTACCAGCTCAAAATCATCTTCTAACTTCCAGTCCAAATGTATTCAGTGCTGGGGACTGCACTTGCTCTGGTCCTAACATCAACTTCCCTAGAACTTCCCCTCTTCTACACACACCAATAGAGAGCCATCACTCCCACATCAGTCTTGGCTTTCCTGGTTTAACTAACCAGGCTCTTCTTACCTCCTCTCACACACTCATTTTCCTTTCCCCCGTCACAGAAATCCTCCCCAGCACTTGGTGCAGTGACAGCCTCCCAACTCCTGGCCACTGGCAGCACACGCACCATCTTGGACAAGGTCTCACCTCTACATCAAGTTTCCTTATGTGCACTGGGAACTCATCCAAGAAGGGGATTTGCCTTTTGACCTTAGTGTCTTGGGTCAATCTGTGTTCAGCTCTGCCTGGGCTCTTCTCTGTGCTTCCAGATGAGCAGCTTCTCTCCTGTTCAGAGATGGACTCCCTCTGCATTTCATGCCTTTTCTGTGCCTGCCATCCTCAGGGGTACCCTGCTCTCTCAGAATGATGTCCTGATCTTCTTTCATTTTGATGGCAAATGGCAGTGTCATGGCACCAGATACCTGGTCTGTGCACCCCCAAATGTGGAGCTTCAAAACCCATCTGCTGAGAAGGTCTAATGGAAAACACATAAAGCTCAGTGGGAAAATAATGTCAAGAAATAAGTGATCTGACATGTTTCTGGAACATCCCCACATGTAAAACCTAGTGGTGCAAGTCACACAAGGATATTCCAGTTTCTCCTCCAGCTCTTAATGTCTGGTGACCAAGAAGGACTGCTTCTACCACTCATCCAGTGCATGAACAGAGAATAACAGTGTAAACAGTGTATTTGTTTTATAAACAAAACAGGAAGGTTGTACAAAACCAACCAACCAACCAATTCTAACTACACCCTCAACTAGGGGAAACCACAATAACTCTCTATTTGCTACTCAATAGGATCTGTGTACTAGAAAACATTTTCAGCAAGTGAAGCTTCTCACACACATATTTCTATTTATTCAAAATAAAGTTGGGGGTTTTTTCCTCCTAAAGGATGAGATTCAGATCTGACACATCAGAGGAACAGCTGTAACAAACAGAAAGGCCATCAGGTAGTTTGCTCTGAAAATACAATAAAAAAATCCCCCTTTCCTAGAGCAGTGAAAAAGGTGACTGAAAATACCTCTGAATGCTACAAGCAGGTTGTAGCCCCCTTGGTATGTGAGGAACCTCAGGATCCACCGCAGGGGCAGGGGAAGCAGTTCAGCAAATGTGTTCATGCACACTTATAGACACATTGTGCCTGTAGTCAATGAGAGATTTGCCACTGAGAAAAGCACTTTTTTCCCACTTTTTTAAAAATTTTACATCAAGAGAAGCGCATCCTTTGCTGCTCTAATCCATCAGTGGGACCACAGGGGTCTGACACAACTTCTCCCATAGCTCCAAGCAGCACTCGCACCAGAGCAACACAACATGACCTTCTGCAAACCAGAAAGGCTCTCTGGATTGGGTCGTTGTGCAACCAAACAGATGGGGAGAAACTGCGCAAAAATACCACAAGTCTTCCAAAACTTTGGGTTGGGCCATAGTGGCATTTGGATGTACACTGGGACATGCAGGTAGCTTTGGTCAGGCACAAGTCTGCTCAGCCAGGCGCTCGCTTCGATGGCCCATCACTGCTGACATGCGAGTCATGAAAAAGTGTCAAACCCCTACATGTGTTGGCACGCCACTGAATAAAATTTGTGTATGCATAAAACTCCCAAATCGACTTTTCCTAAGTGAAGTGACTGCTTCTCCACAGAAACTGCTCTTTCCAGCAGGGAGGAGAGCTGTGGCAGCACGTTCCTCCAGGCTGCACCACGAAGCTGCAGAGGCTGCTGGGAGCACCTGAGGCAGAGTTTACAGAGCTCCTCAAAAACAGAGCACCACTCTCTACCCACAAATAACCCCACTAAAACACATTTGATTTCTTGATGCTGCTGTTGCTGGCAGCATTTCCAAGCCTGCTGCTTTCCTGGAGAAATCCATGGCATGCCCACATTCCAGTCCATGCTACGTTTGATACGAGTAGCCTGGTTTCAAGCAGTTGGAGTTCCTATTTCTTTGCTAAGAGCACATCTTAGGCTGGTACAGGTTAAAGTTAACCAGTGGCAAAACCTGCTGCTCTGGCTCTGCAAGGGGGATCACACCTGCTGGTGGCTGCCCCAACACAAAAGCAGGATGCTGGAGCACTCCTGCTGCGATGCAGAGAGGTAGCAGCCGAGATCTGGCTTCTGCTGTGCCAGGCACCATGCACCGGGCCAAAAAGAGCCTGTTGTTGTGCCAAAAAGAGGATAATTTAAGCTGTAAGGCAGCTGATGGGACTTCCCTGCTTTGCCAGGCAGCTGTCAGCAGAAACACATCTAGCAGCAGCAAACATCACCCTGCACTGATGAGGTGGAAAGTCCTTTTAAATCAGTCCTGAGTAGGTCCAAGGACAGGGGCTAGGGATAAAGAGAAGCTGCCTGATAAATGGTAACACTTGGCAAGCCTAAAAAAAAATACATGCTTACTTTCCTTCAAAAGGTAACTCCCTTGCCTCCCAGTCCATAAAATATCATTAAATTTACCCTGACTGAACATACTAGAGGTCTCATGACTTAAACTTGAAGAACATTTTTTCCACTCAGACAGAGGAATTTTGCTTACCTTCACCAAGCAGTAGTGCCAACAGCTGTTAAAGTACAATATAAATATTAACCTTTGCCAGTAAACAAACGCAGATTTTGGTACCAGATCTCATTGGAATAATCACATAATCACAGAATGGTTGGAGCCAGAAGAGACCCTTTAAAGATCATCCAGTTCAATCCCCCTTCCATGGGCAGGGACACCTTACACCAGACCAGGTTGCTCAAAGATCCATCTAACCTGGCCTTGAACACTTCCAGGAATGGGGTATCCACAACTTCTTTGGGCAACCTATTCCTGGTTCTCATCACCCTCACAGTAAATTTCTTCCTTATGTCCAACCTAAACTTACCCTCTTTCAGTCTAAAATCATTGCCCATTGTCCTATCACTTCCAGCTCCCCAAAAAAGCCTTTCTCCACCTTTTTTATAAGCCCCTTTTATAACGAAAGGCTGCAATGAGGTCTCCTTGGAGCCTTCTCCAGGCTGACAAATCCATATCTCTCAGCCTGTCTTCACAGGAGAAGTGCTCCATCCCTCTGGTTGTCTTCATGGCCTGCTCTGGACTCACTTCAACAGGTCCATGTCCTTCCTGCGCTGAGGACCCCAGAGCTGGATGCCATACTCCCGGCGGGGCCTCACAAGAGCAGAGGGACAGGATCATTTCCTTCATACATGACAACACCTTGCAAGGAAAAGCCCAGTTGGGGAATACCAGCATGGATTGAGGAATCCTGCCTGTGGGACTGAAGAATGTATGCACAGATACGCTGGACCACAATAGCTAGAAACTCCACTTCCATGGTTTATTTATTTGTATTTAACAAACTAAAACCTTAAGTGCCAAACTGAAGGCTCAATGACAACTCATACTAAACAAATTAGCTTCTCAGATCATTAAAACACTTGAGAGCTGCTTTGTTTCCTTCTGTTTATGCTCTACTAATCTCTACACTTCTCTCAGTCTGACAAAGCAATTAAAAAAAAATTCATTCCACTTTCAGTTTCTGACCAGAGAAAGCACCGTGGGTTCACGAGCTACCAGAATTTTTTTTAATCAGAAATATTATTTTTCATATACTTTCAGTAAATAATCCCAGTGAGTTTAGGTATGAAACAGATCTGCAAAATTAAACAGGCAAGAATGTAAACTTGGTGCCTCTGCTTGGAAATACTTCCAGCCTCACCCAAGGAGTGACTTGGCTGAAAAGTTATTTATTGAAACAAAGAGGCCAAGTGATGCAGGAGTGCTGAAGGCAGGCAAGGAGAGCAGGGAGGATAATGCCTAAGTCACTTATGTAAGTGGGGAAGCACAGGGTGAAAGGACAGGAGGACTCTGTGGGATGCATGGCAGCCAGCCGCGGAAAGCTCATAAAGAGCTTTGGCAGGAACCGGCTGCCCTGCCGGTGACAGTGAATCCAGGTGACAGTGAATCCAGGCTCGGCACTATCGGCTGCAGGACCCCATGCCCGGCACCCTGAGCTGCAGCACAAAGCTCCCGGTGGTTTGCTGCCGAGCTTTGTGCTCGGGGGTACAAGCATGGAGCCTGCAGGATGCCAAGGAAAACAATAAAAGGGCTTTGGTGCTTTCTCTGCCATCTATTTGGGGGTTTAATAGTGGTTTGGTTTTTTTTTCCCCGGGTTTGCTGCTGAAGTGCCTAAAGACAATGAGACTATTGAGAATTTACTACAGCATGAGATTAGTTTGGGTTTCAGTTTCTGCTGAACCAGCTCATTTCCTTCCACATTCTTGCAGGAACAGATGCTAAAATATAAATGGGCAGTCAGCATCATAAAGGCAGAAAAAGGAAAATCCTTCATACAAACAGCATGCAGTTAAAAATACTTCTTCACAGCTTTAGCCAAAGCCATTCAATAGCTTGCTCCCCTGTCTAATTACATTACATTAAAGAGGCAAGGAGCTATTATTTTTTCTTTTCTTTAATAACAAAAAAGCCCCAAACACATACACATGTCAAATATCAAAACCCCAACCAACCAACCAAACTGGTTAAACTAGCCAGATTAAATGAAGTCTTCAAAGGAGTTAAATAGAAAAATTACTTTTGTCCCCTCCCATCATGCATGATTGCAGTGCTGTCTTCAGACACCAAATTCAACTGCTGCAAGTAAATTAGTCACAAAATTCAAGGTGAGTTGAAACTGTCAGATACACCAAAGGGAATCCCCATGCTATAACCAGTTCTTACCCCACAGAGGCAAACCAAGGAGATGAATGACCTGCAGTTAATAAAAAGCATCCCTTAGATATCCCTGGGCTGCAACAGCAGCAAGGACAAGATGACGGCAGCCCTCGTTAAACAAACACCCAGCCCTCGTGCCACCACTCCAGTCAGTGCAGGAGCATCTCTTCCCTGGATGCTTTGGTACTGAGTGGCCAAAGCTCAGAGCATCCCCACAGGGCCATGCAGCAGAGACAAAGCCTCCAGGGCTGGGACTTTCTTTAGGGAAAAAATAGGTGGAAAGAAACCCAGATTGCCCTGTTCTACCACACCGGCCATGCTTCTCCTTCCACCCATGGTCACTCCCTTCACCATTACTCACACAAAACTAACTACAGTCTTCCAGAAACTAAATTGTATCCGCCAGCTTTATCCTTGCTCAGAAAAGTCCCAAGTATGGCAAGATGCTTCACCATGCAGCTCTGCCATTGAGATGCTTTGCCAGCTAGAAGTGCATCCTGAAACTCCTTCGGGCACTTTTTGAAGTACTTTTTACATACAGGTATAATATCCATCATCCTCTAATGCTTTTAAAATGTCAGATGTTTCTTACCAGCCACCCCAGATGTGCAACCCACTGCTTGGCAAGCCTGTACCTCCATGGTGCCATTCCAGCAGCCCACTGCTGAACCTGCAAGAACCATCTCCATCTGGCCGGGGGAAAAATACACTAATACAGGCCAGAAAGCTGAGATCACAATGGACCAAAGCCACTGAGTCCTCCATCAGGCTGCTTCAGTGCTCAGTGCAAATTTTTCCAGGATGTTTCTAAACCTCTGAGAACTACCAAGCTATGAAGTATAAATATGCAATGTAAATACACAGATGATACATATGTCTGTGGGACTAATGACACAAAATCACTGAAAAAATTCAGGAGAATTTTCAGACAAATCTTTCCAAATCATCAGCTTCTGGATTTAAGACAAGGGAGGTGGGTTCATGGAGGTTCAAATAAAGTTCAAATTTAGCTCACATGGAGAACATAAAGATCCCTGTTGGCAGTTTGGGCCAGAACCATCTCTGCAATGACTTACTGACACAAGCTGGAGGAGTTTCAATCCTGCCTGTAAAGAGCAGAGAAAACGATGCAACTTCCTATTGCTTTTGTCAACTTATTAATCAACACTTTAGTATTATGAACCTTTTAATCACCTGCACATTGCCTACACAGTATCGTTAGACGTTCTTAAAAAACAAACAAACAAAAAATGTTGTAGCATCCTTCATGAAAAAATAAACTCCAAGGGCAACTCTTGGTGAACACAGCTGCCCTGTCACTTCAGCATTTCTCGCTTCCCACCTGCAGCTCTCCCAGCACCGGTTCAGCAAACCACCCGAGCATCCTCTGCTCCTCTCGACCTGCAGAGCAAATCCCTCTGTGAGCCAGCATGGCTGCTGTCAGATGGTGTCCTGATGGCTCTCAGGCCAAGTTTTGGTGCCAGATACACCACCCTAACACTACACTGCTGCATCAGAAGAGAGGCTGAAATTAAAGGTTTTTGATGGCTTCACTCAATTTCACCCAGAGCTCTAAGCTACTTAAACTACTCTCTGGGATTTAGGGTTTAAAGTCAACCCCTTCCCTCACTACCAAAACATATACTCGGAGGACCTAAACGTTTACCCACAACAAGTATTTATGGGCATAGAGGGACTTCACGCAGCCACCCCACGCAGGACAGACACCCACAGGGTGCCTCCATACCAACTGACGCCAGTGTCTCCCCCGTGCCACCAGCCCCACTCCCCACTGGCTGCCTAAGAGGATGCTGGCTGCCCCCACTTTCCCCCTCACCTTGTCCCTCCAGATGCCCTGGGCTCAGACAGGAGGGTCTCTGGTCTGGGTTGGCCACCACATCCCTTCGGCTACTCCTCTGCAGCCCTGTGTGAACCAGGAAGTGGAGGCGAGCCAGCAGTTTATTTTTAGCTTTTTTCCCCCCCTTAAATAAAAAGCAAAACCACATGCATAAACCACACGCTCATTCTCACTCCACCCAGTGATGGTTTTTACATTTTACATCCTTCTAACAGTCAAACATTCCTGGACAATGATGGAGAGCAGATGTCACTGCATCACCCCACACATTTCCATTATGTCCCTCAGTGTCCCCCTTCCTACACTGGCAAAATAAGAGTCTCTGAAACACTGAATTGAGTCTCTCCACAAAGCAAGCAAAGCCTGAAGAGAGAGAAAGTGGCTCTGTTCTCAGCTTGTCTCCCCCTTTCCCTCCTCCCCAAAAACCATCCAGGACATCCAGGAGCACTGGCAAAAGTTGCAGTTCACACCTCCAAAGCTTTGTTGCAGACATTTCAGAGAAAGAAGAGCTAGTGTGGAATTATGTATCCCTCCCCATAAATTCAACCACAGGTTTGAATCTCTACTAACCAGGAGCTGGCTGTTGCTTTTCTTCTACACCTCCTCAGATGTCGTTACTTGCAATATCTTTGAGTGTTCACATAAGTTACAGGATCTCAAGCGACACTCCAAACTTCAGTTTCAGAGGTGTAGGCAGGTAGAAAGAGTTGAAGGGTTTCTGAGCAGCTGAGTTTTGCAGTCTACAGCTCCTCAGGTTGAATTTTTGGAGCTAGGAGGAGACCACCTGGTTGGTTGTCCATTCACCACAGCAACTTTTGGTACAGAACTCAGACTCCTCAAAAGTGAAAGTTGAAAAATCCTGCTTTTTCCAAAATGTGTCTATTGAAACTTCACAGTAGTTCTTTAAATAGAAGGGGAGTACTGGGTCAGCATACACATATCTATGGCTTGAGCAGCAAGGCTTTTGCATCAAAGAGACAAAAACTTTCAAGGAGCAAATACATTAACCAAGACCCAGTTTGTGCCCACAGCCTGATGTGGCTACACATTCAGTCTTTAATGGCAAAATTACCTGTTTTCAACTTCTGTTCAAAGAGAAACCTCATGCCAGCAGAGTGCCACTTAGACATGAACATTGTTAATATAGAAATGACTGCTTCAGAGCTCTGAAAACACTAATTAATCACAGCACTGGTTTTATAAGTGATCATTTGCAAACGCCACGCCAGCTCCACACCACCCTGACAATGCTGGCAATGCCTCATCCCAGGCAGAAAAATGCCTCACTACTTGCTGGATACTATACTGCTTGGACAGCAAGTGTAAGCCATCATTTTGATGAAAGCAAACTTGAGAGACAAAACTTGAAATCATAAGAGGGCACCTGCCTCAACTTTAGTATCTCACCACTGACTTTTACCTCCAAGACAAGAAAAATTTGGTGGGTATACCTTTGCACAACAGCTCAAGGATGGACTGGACAGCTTCAAGCATTACAAGACTTGAAGACACAAGCTTTGTTCCACAACCTCAACAATAATAAGATGTTTGTGAATATGAAAAAGTGGAAGCTAAGACAGCTGAGTCACTCCAACCACTAAGTGTTCTTCTAAGCTAGGATAAAAACTAGATTCAATGTAGCCTTGCAGATAATTAATTCAAAAATCTTTTGGAAAAGCTGGCAAATATTTCTGTGCATTTTAGGAAGCAGAGCTGAAGTGGAACATCTTTTCCCAGTCCAACCCAACAAACACACGGTAAGCTACTGGTTTTAGGACAGCAGATTACATTAGCTAACTATCACCACTTGCTTCAGTCTCATTCAGCCTTCTTGGCCCACCTCAACCAGCCAAACTGGGTTTTCAAAACAGGTCAGTGTATTAGGACTCCCAGAAGGGACCAGGAGGCTACAGGCTGATACACCATTCAGACATAATGAAGCCCAGATTCACCTTGACCAAGCAGCTGAACTTGCCCTGTCAAAACAGTGTTAAAAATATATCTTTATCCTGTCCTGGATAAAGGCTTGGCCTTCTTCATGGATGCCAGGATGGAGATTTGAGCAGCACTGCTCTGTTGCTCCAAACCACCTCACCCTGTGTGATGCTGGTAGCCTCACCCTGAATGCCTCGCCACAGAGAGCAAAGCTTTCCACAGGCTCTGCTTCTCTTATTGCCAAAAGTTTTTCCTACACTGTTAACTAAAAATTAAGTCTTTTGTTGCAACTAAGATAAAAGAAGAGGATATTGCTGAGAAGAGCCCTAGGCTTTTGCTTCACTGGAGACATTTCACCAAAATACTGCAGCAAGGTTGCAGGTGTCATTAGCCACCTTGTCCATGCTTTATCCAATTGTGTACAGTGCCCATCCAACACCCTCCAGCAACGTCACAAGGTGCCTGGTGCCAAGTTTAAGTATCCTCTTGCTTAAGAACTGCAAGTTATTTTATGAAGAGCGATGGAGAGGTGTATTTGAAGTGTATTTACTGGGTGAAAGGAAAGCCTTATACTGTGTCCCAAATCCTGAAGGAGACTTGAATTTAAACCTACTTAACTAATGAAGACCATGCTCTGCAAGGAGCAGCATGCTTACTGCGAGGAGGCATTGCAGAAGCACCAGTCAGCTAAAATTTCCTATTGCCTTGCTCTGCAGAAGCAGCATCTTCCCTCTCCCACTGCCTGAGGCTTTGTCTCACCCCTTTGCCAACAGGGTGGATTTGAAACTGCAGTGACACCAGCCTCCTGCTCCCTTCCCACACAAGACCACCCATAACAAGAGGGGTTTGTTATGCTCCCTCTTGTCTCACCACAGGGGTGGACACAGACACCCTGCAGAGCAGCACACTGGGCTGAAACAGGCTGCCAGCCCCTCAAGGGACACTGGCACAGAACCCCTGTGGCAAACACCATCAAGTTCCCAAAAGAAAGGCATTTATGTGTCAAGACCTCTCCTTCATAATCTCTAAAGAAACCTACAGACTTCTCCAGCAGCCCAACTGACTGTGTTTATTGCTGCACCATTCGCTTTACAGGCCAACATATACCAGAAAGCCAGCAACTCTCAGCTAATCAGATTTTCATGTAGACTGACAAATGGCTCCCAATAAGAATACAAAAACCCAGTAAAATCAACAGTCTCTATAATCAACTTGCTTGATGCACTGCAGTAAGAACGCAGAAATCTCATGCTTTGTTAACACATTTGATCACACTTTGTGGCAGGATCTGGAGGGGCTGTCAGAGGTGGGGGGACCCCAGCCTGGACCAGCTGCTGGAAGGACCATGTCTTTGCTCTTTGTGTTCCACTAATGCTATGTTATTTTGAAACTAAATTCGTGGCAATTCCTTGACATACCATTAGTGCGCCTGCCAAAAGCCAAAGCTTAAAATCAGATCGTGAACACACACACAAAGGAGGTCCTCGCTCTGCCACTGGATTATCCCAGGATGGAGACTTCTTATAGGTGAGTCCTACCTATCTCCTCAGCCAGACCTGAAAAAAACATTAACTGACGTTGCTGATGGGGTGAGTAGATCTTTCCCACAAACACCAAGCACTTCATCTTGTTACCCTGACCCTGCGGCTCTGCCACACTCTGTCCCTCCAAACTCCAGATCCTATGCACTTTACCCCAAAAAGCTCACTCATCACTAAGAAGAGCTTCAGAAGTTTAATGACATCTCTGACATATACATGGTGTCCCTCCTCCTTCCCACAGCAAGGGTCATGGTGACAGCAGGGCACTGCATGCCCCAGGAGCCAAACAGCTGAACCCAGTGAGTCAGGAGAGGAGGAAATGATGTGCAGAGATGCAGGTGGGAAAATCATGACTTCCTTCTCCACAATGGTCCTCAGATGGCTTTAGAAGATGACCAGGATTTCCAACTAAAACACTGGTGCTCTCAGAGGTCTGGCACCTGAGCTGCTGAGCAGGTAAAGGGGACGGCGAATCTGTCAAGGTCCCTGATTAGGTGTGAAAGAAAAGTCCTGTGCACACAATACTCTTACTGCAGCTATAAATAGCCACCACTGCACCAAAGTTGTGCACACTGTATTGACACCCCTGACTTAATAGGATTTCCTAGGTAGCCCAAACCAGCTCGGGCTGCTGCAGGGCAGCCTTGCTGAGCTGTTCTCACAACACACGCACACCGGATGGTGCTGTGGCTGGGGGGAGCATAGGTATAATCCCATGTTTTCAGTGCCCTGGTCGCCCTAAGGCAGGAGGAGACTGTGAGAAACTCCTAAAGGGTTGTAATGAGTTTGCATGCACAGCATAACAGGGAGAAAACTTCCAGGCTGACCTTTTCAACACAACAAGCTTATCTCTTATTTCAGAAGCTTCTGTTCTTATTACAAATGCAGTTCCTTTCTCCTTTATATTCATCCTATTTCATAGTGGTAGAGTAAGATAAAAAACAATAATAAAAAATATATTATAATACCATTTTTACGTCAAATAATATAAAATATTATTTTCCTACTCACATTTATCATGTCATTTCACTTCCTGTAAGTTAATAAACCCTCCCAGTAATAACTTTTCTTTGTATTCAAACAAATATGTAAGATAAGAATTTACACATCTCTTATATTACTATATTTCTCCTAAAGAAATCCCACCCTGTTTGGGTTACTGTCTGTTAACCTGAGATGCTGACCTGAGAACTGTTAACCAAATAATCTTTTACTGTATCATTTCCATCACATCACCTTTGCCTTTGTGGTGCTTCACAGCCTGCCAGTGGTGCTAGGAATGTGCAAGTTTTGCCTTGACCCTTTGAGCACGTATCCCCTGCCCTCGCTCCTGAGGATGGGCTGCACTGCTGAGCCTGTGCCTGTCTTCCCAGACACAACCACAGTACCACTTCACCTGGCCC
Organism: Manacus candei; assembly: GCF_025592945.1. Lineage (NCBI taxonomy): Eukaryota > Metazoa > Chordata > Aves > Passeriformes > Pipridae > Manacus > Manacus candei. The sequence continues at coordinate 4,643,512 of NW_026138059.1, forward strand.
TGCCACATCACTTTCACCACCTGATAAAATACTCTAAAGCCTGTTCACCCATCTTCTAAGGATAAAACCAATATTGACACTTTCATGCCCAAAATGTGCAAGTAGCAAGGGCTGTTTACACCAGAAGGGAACAGCCAGTCTCCTGACTACTACCACACTAGCCAACTGCCCCACTTGGCCCCAGTGTTGCAAGGGTTGAGCACCACCTGGCTGAAAGCATCACCCCAGCACCTTGGGGCCAGAGCCCCAGATGAGGAGGCAACAAGACTTTATGTTGTACAGACGAAGAACAAAAAGATGTCTTCTGGTACCTTATCATGTCATTCCCATCATCACTGCCTCACAGGCACAATCCTGAGCAAGGAATGATGCAGGACAGTTTCCTATTGCACGTTCCTTACCAGCCCCAGTTTCTTCAACTGCTACATCACCACAAGCAACACAGGAACCATGCAAGGCACTTGTACACTGCCACCCATGGGCTCCGTATTTCTGGTGGCCGACCTGACTTGCCCAAGACGAGCTCTCAATTGTGCCTGTCACTCTGGGCATGCTCTGTCTCCAGGGCTTAGGGATGCAAACTCCCTGCGCAGCACTTCTGTGTTTTTCTGGAATGACGTCTGGTTATTTGGAACACTGGGAACTCGTAACACAAGAAGTAGAAATAATAAAGTTGACCTCAAGCTGGTTCAATACACTCATTCTGAATATAAAGTAGCTAAAACACAGTGCATCATTTTTTCCTACCACAGTCTTAGCTGTTATGTAAACTGCAGCAATGAAGAAAAGAGCTGGCTCATGAGCTAACCTTACCTGTCTGCACCTCATCGGCTTCTTAAGTATGCACTGTACACCACAGCACGGATATACATAGTGTTTGCATGGCTATTTAAGAACCCCAGGCAGAAGCGATTGCAGAGAGATACGTAGTTTAAAATTTCATTAAAGAAATGGCTATAACACAATCACAAGCCACTCAATGCACTGGAGGCAGAATGTTGCCAAGGAAAATTATGAACCTCCTCCTGTAAATATCCTTATCTACCCACAACAGAGAAAGAGCCAACAGTTTAACAACATCTATATTCAGCACATGCACTAGACCAGAATAAGGTGATCATTAAATAGTTTAAAACAAAGAAGCTAGCAAAATGTAATGAGCCTCAACAAACCAAGTGAAACAGGGCTAAGAGGCTCTACTAGCTATGCCTTGAATTTAGTAATCTCTTAGGAAACGTTCTGTAGGAGATGGAAGGACAATCAGCTCCCCAAGAGCTTCCACACAAGATAGATGATGGACAGGTGGCTCCTTTTGCAAAACCCATTTTCTTTATTCTGCACAGTGGATAATTCAGCTCAAGGGTAAAGAAAAAAAAGAGCAGAAGGAGGTAAGGAAAATGCTTGAATGTCAGAATAGGCAAACTACTGAGCTAGAAAATCTAGATTAAATTAAGCATTCCTGCAAATTTGTAATAAAGAAATGAACGGTTCCCATCTGGAAGCTCAGCAAATTAACTTGGATCCTGGTTAAGATGACAGCACCAGAGCCTGTTTCCAGAAATGTAAATATCCAGTGTACATTTGCAATCCAATCACAGGCTAAAAATATAAGACAACTTGGAGTGGAAATCTGATTTTGTGTCTACTCTCTTAATGGGGAATAAAACAATAATTCTGTAGACACAGCAATCTGGACTGATTCTTCCTGCTTGCAGAGATGCTGCAAGTTGTCTTTGCACCAGGAAAGTCCTTCAGCTGTTTCTGATTGCAAGGCCACAGCTCACATGTTGGAGGCCTGACTCTTCTCCACTGTACTCTGCTTCCTTATCTCCTTCTCCATCCTGTGTCCCCAGCTGCTCCACTGTACTGTCCTCAGCTCCCTGTTTATTTACACCACTTTATTTGATTCTTATTACTAAGAGTATTCTAATTCCTTTTTCCCCCAGAGGTTTATCTCTGGCCTTTCAGTAAGAGATGAAGTGCTCTTGCTCTCAGTGTGCAGATGGAGAACTCAACCACAGGCATGAACAAGGCTCAGGACTAAATTTAGCCCAGAAGAGGACAGTCTCTCTGCTGGTAGACTAGGAAGGCAATTTGGAGCAGGAACCTATTTTAGATGCTCCCTGGTGGTGCCTACCTCCCTCTAGGCTACAGAGAGAGCCTGAGGAGACCAGGCTTAGACTCGGAGCCTCATCCCTGAGGACTTTCTTTCAATGCTATAAAAGGAAGGAAAAGCTATTACAAGTTAATGTCATCCATATGGCTTAAGAGCTGACACTGAAAGGAGAGTTTTAGGATGTTCCACCACCAGAAGGCATTCATGGAAAAAGGATTCTTCTCTGTGGATGAGAGATGTCCTTCTGTGATCACAGCAGGCACGAGTTTTAAACTAGAGAAAAAAACACCTCTAGAGACAGCATAATCAGGAAGATAAGTTAATTCCCACATCTGGTTTTAATAAACAGACGGGGGGATTGGTAAGCATGGACAAAAAAGCACAGAATATCCAAACATAGGAGAACAAAGACTATATTAACATCAACAGCAGCAGTCACATAGGACGGTTAGACAATCAATCAGAAATTCACAGATGATGAGTAAGAAACAAGATCAAGGATTATCACACTGATACCGGGAGTAAGAGCAATGCAACAGAAAAGTCAGGTAGCAGAAAAAGAAATTCCAGAGGACTGCAGTGGTATGGGGTCAACACTGCCTGGGAGAAGGAGGGACAACAGCACAGATTATCCTACATCCTACAGAGTTTGCATGGCAGTGCAGTGTAGTTTGCAAAGTCCACAGCAAGACAAAAGTGCTAACAGGGCTTATCTTACTCTGGGACTGTAACTTCCCAAAATACTCAACTGAAGAACCCACTAGTAACGTAACGAGCTGACCACATATATTCCTGGAAGCAGCAGACAGCAATTGTAATCCTCCAGATGCTGAACTGGAAAAGGGCAATTCTAATTTAGACACTGTAAGTAGCTGTAAGTGCTCAATGAAAGTAACTCTGGAGGCGACCGTAATCATGGAGAGATGATTTAGGTAGAAGAATACTATAAAGGGAAGCACAAAAATTAATCTTTTCAATTTCCCATAAGCTTTGAGGAATCAAAGGAACTCAGAATGGAAGTCAACTGGACAATAGTATTCAAGAACACATTGTAAAAAGCTTAGAATATCTGTATGGTAGAAATGAAAAAAAAAAAAAAAAGGTGGTACTGATCAACCCCAAACAAAGTGGAGTTGAGAATCATCTAGGGAATGATTCTGAATCAAGTAGAGAAAAAAAAAATATCACCAAAAAAGGGATTTTTAGGACTAAGCAGAGTGAATGTGAGGAATGGAAAGGAAGGGCTGCTCAGCAAAGACAGCTGTGTCAGAGGTCAGGAAGCAAAAGGGTAAAGAGAAATTGCCAAAGTCAAGTTGAATTAGATCACGCAAATAAAAATAAAAAGCAAAGACCAAAATGTTCTTCAGTGATACAAATTAAAAACAAACAAAAAAAAGAGTAAGGAAAGTGGCAGACTAGCAGCACTTGACTTTGTATCTTAAAACAAAACATGAAGGGAGAGGAGCTTTTGCTGTAACCGCATCAGGATGGTGAACAGAAGATGGAAAAAAATAAACCCACAGCACTGGTAAAAAACCCATTCAAACTATTAAACAGCCCATTAGCAAGTTAAAACTGAAAACAGGGCAATTTCTAGTCAGGAAGGGAGGTGAACAGCCTGTCCACAGGGCAAGCACCTGAGAGGGGACCAATTTACTCAGGTTGGAAGCCTATTCCCTCCTTGCTGCAACAACCTGAGATTGGGCTTTGTAATCAACACGGCCTCGTGAAATCTGCTGTTTTGAAATATGCTCACCACAACCAGCTCACAGAGTAACCTCAAAAACAGGATGATGAGAGAGTCTCACGATGTGTGTAGAAAAATATTTTAAAAATAAGATTAAATGGGATTAATTGCCACCTGTATCCTCATCCCACAGCACCCAGAGGCAAGGATGCTCTTGGTGCTCTCCTCCAGCATCTTCACATCCCTTTTCTGACGTTAGCAAAGGTCTTCCACACTTGGAGGTTTACAGGAGGGGAAGGTGGTTATTTAGAAGCACTGGTCATTTGAGTCTTTTTTGAAGAGGAACCAAAGATACATCACCAAAACAATAATAATCTGTTGCTGGATGAAAGCAGTCTGTCTCATGTTTACCTATTAAAATTTGGTAGCAAATACATTGAGACAAAAACCAAGCTTTGCTCTGAATAACCTTAACATAACAGAGATATCCCTGGAGTTCACTCCCAAACTTCAGCATCCTGAGCAAATGCAAATTACATCATTCATAAGCACTGCAGGACTGTTTCTTCCACCACATGTAATTAAGAAAAGCTGAGAAAGCTGGGACTATAAAAGTGGGCAGTATGAGCTAGTGTTTAAGTTTTCTCATCCTCCAATAAAGCATTGCTGTCAGAGCACACAGTTGCCTTTAAGGGATGAGAAAATATTCCCAAGTGCAGAGAAAATAAGCTGTAGCTCCATCGAGTCATATTCAATCATGCACGCAGCAGCTGGTTTTGTTCCTGCCGTTTATTGAGAGTTAAACTCAAAACCTCTGCCACAACAGAATTGTCATCACACAAGCCAGGGAAGCAAACCTATTATTGTCCAGAATTATTATTATGTTGTACTATTAACCAAGACAACCTAAGGAAAAAGTAAGAAGCTATGAGTAACTCCATGATTTATGCCCAGCTCCAGGGCTGGTCATCATCTCCAAGCCAACTCAACTGGATGTACAACCAAACATATCATTGCTATTCAGGGCAATGAGGAACAGCTTAGCCTCTAACCTCAGGTCAGATTTGAAGACATCACAGAAAGACAATTAAAACCAGAACTAGCACATAGGCAGGCCCATGGCGTCAACAGGTGTTGGAGGATTCTGAGTCAGTTGTCTTGATGCAACGTGGTACACAGTGTTATAACTTGTAGCTGTAGAAGTATAAAAATGTACAAGTTTACAGAATGAATGAGGAATCAAAGCAGAATCTTCTCTCCAGTCTTCCCTTTTCTCTCACATCATTGCATTTTACAGTGTTTAGTCACCTCCCCAAATTCAGCTGCAGGATCAGCTCCTTAACTAAGCACTGGGAAGTTCTCCCTCTGCATAACATAGCAAAGGCAGAGATCTTCTGAGAAGAAAACCAGGATATAAGTAGGTATTCCCACTACAAGGACTGCTCCAGACAATGAGATGACCAATGAATATTTTCTCATGCTCTGTACCTGATGCCACCAACACAAAGAAAAATACTTGTAATCTCCCATCATCAAAATCTTTCAAGCATTGTTATACACCCAGATTAAGAATGCATCTAAGCCCATGAACAAATTCAGTGAGCCTCATGATAATTTAAGCATATGGCTCAAATGAAATACAAGACTGAATGTTCTGAATGAGGGCAGACTTTAAACCCTTTCATTACACACTTTTCAGTGCAAGACAGAAGCCCAACGCTCAAGCAGAGGAGACTGAAAGAGAACCAGGCTACATATCACAATTTATTTTATGGTCAGTGTCTTATCTTTCAACCAGGCTTGCAGGGAAAGAACAGCAGGGAAGAGGCTTAAAAATTCTTTCAAAGGCACTACTGCACCGGCTGTCTGCTAGTAGATTAATCATTTAGTGTCAATCTAGCAATAACTGTAATTGTTTTGGAAGACATCCATATTGCAAAATTGTAATAGCATATAGTAACAGTGAATTAAGTAGAATCCAACCTTTCTTCATTTAACATTTGCTTTAGATGTATTTTCTCCAACAAAGAACGAACGAACTTCAAGGAAAAAACCCATCATGTAGATTAAAATTTATTGATTACCCAGACACTAATTCCAGGCCAGCTATTTGAGATCTCTCCAAAGGGAAAGGAAGAGATAGTATTTACAGAAACTGCTTCTAATGAGAAAACTTTAAGGAAAGAAAGTGAACCAGAGAGCAATGAGCAGCAATTTTATAGAATATAAACAACTGTTTTCTCTTTTGCTCTTGTAATTGCATTTCCCTTTCTAACTACAGTCCCTATTCTTCAGAAACATCCACTGCTAGGCAAGGGTGATCAAAGCTCGGTTACATCACTGTAACTACAGGTAAAGCATGTTACGCCTTGCTTAAGCTACTTTTTCTCAGAGACAGCCTTAAATGTATCAGTTTAAGAAAAACATGACAACAACCAGTGTCATGGAGGGACTGTTCCTTTTCCCCCAGTGATTTAAAAAGCATAGTTTTGCACAGAGTTCCATAATGAAGAACTACTTTATTTCTAAAACAAATTCCAATATCCCAAGCAGAAAAGTTCACTTCAGAGAGGGCACCAAGCCCAAGTTACTGTTCTTAAAAAAAAAAAACAAAACAAAAAGACCCCAAACCAAACCAAAAAAAAAAAAGAAAAAAAGCTACTTTTTCCAAGTCTCCTCTTGACAAGTCAGTTTTGTTGAAGGTAATGATGAAGAAGTCACCCTTGTTGGCTAAGGACTTGGGGAATCAACATGGGTCTCTGCTCCTTCATGGAGCTTCACATGGTTTTCTGCAGGCAGAAGACACTGCTGCAAAGCTAATCCTCGATACACTCCCTGTGTTACAGCTACGGGATGCCAAGGGTGCTGAAGCTCCAACACTCGGGGTAAGTAAGGAAACCTGACCACACGGCTGTCGCAGCTCCTAACAGCCCTAGGCTCTGCAGGTACTGGATTTACCTTCATCAGATATGAAGTACATCAATATGTTCCCCCATCATCAGAGAAAGGGAGTCAAAAAAAGCTAAGAAGAGCAGAAAGCAACTATGGTTTAAAGAATGCTCTGAACTGAGCTACAGCTGAGCTTGCACGCAAAGAGATCTGGGTTTCACAGACAAGCAGCAAATGACAGGAGAGGAATTAAGTCAACAGCCATTTGCCAAATATAACTTTCAAAAACATTTTGTCAGAAAACCGCAGCTTTGGTGGAGTGAAGCAATAGGATGGAATGGACATTCTCACAGCATCATGTTTTTATTTAGAGAAGACAACCAAGAAAAAAATTAAATACAACTTGCAGATGGTCTGTCTCTGAGTGGCCTCCATAGAACCCTCTGTGCCCTGACTCCAGGTCAGCAATATTCCATCTTCTGCATAGCCTGCAGAAGTATTAGCAGTAATTAAGAAAAGCTAACTGTAGTGATAAGCCAGATCTCTATAAAAGACATACATGCAATACTGATATATATTTTTTTTCTTTCACTTTTTGGTGGACTAACATGGCACACTCCTTATAAAGACATTTTTCAAGCGCTTCACAGTTGTTCCTCCACCTCACTGAATCCCAGATGGGACACTTGGCAACACTCATCCCACTAGGTCTCCAGGACAGCACCAAAGACTTCACGTGTGGTCACCACGAAGATATTGCTCTTTCAAATCATAATGCAAATGTGTGAAGCACAGTTCCTGGGAATTTGCTGTGATCTCACTAAAAGCATTGAGAACCACTGACCTAGTCCAATACCTCTTTGCTCAAATAATTTCTCCAAGAATTTTGGCATCCAACCACCACCCATTTGGCCTATATCACCTGTTTTCAAGTGATGCACCCCCGACCTAAAAGCCTCCAAGAGGATGAGAACCCACCATAGCCAGTAAAAATTTACTTCAAACAGTGATGTTCTTCCACCATTAAGCAGGCAAACAGTGCACAGCTTTTTGCTGTGGTAGAGGTAGGAAAAGGGAAATTGATCACTTTTTGCGGTCTCTCTCTTTGTACCACATATAGCTCAGTGCTCACTTGTGCGGCTCACTGAAAGATTAGTTGGCTCGTTCAGACAGGCAAGGGTAGACTCTTAAGACGTTTAAGTGATTTGGGGCAGGATGATCATCTGTCTCCTCCCTGCCCATAATTAACTGTTCCATGGCCCTGGTCTGTGCAAAGGCTGAGCATGCTGGGGAAGCTACTGAAGCAGAGGAGTTGAGCTCCTTCCAGCATGATCAGCAGCATCCCTTCTCCCTCAGCTTTCAGTGGTTGAAAGGAAGTTGGCACAAAGGGAGCCGATCCCATTGATACTCCAGGATCCCACTTATTCCATCTAAAGCTCAGTGTTTCAAACAGCAGGAAAATTAAACAAAGCTTTGCAGTAAGTCAATAAATTGTGCTGTATATCTATGCTCGGATGGTTCTAAGGAGCATGACAAACCTGAAACAGCCTGCAAATTTCTAAAATTAAACAGTTCTTGGTGTTACAGAGGTCAGCCATCTGTTCAAGTTCATGTTATAGTTATAATTTAACCCTTCTTCTTCCACTCTTCTCTCCTGACTCAAGCATACTCCCTAGGAAGAAGAGAATATGGCTGAAGTCACCACAACTAGACAGCCTTCCTCTTCCACAAAGAACTGCCCACAAAAAACACGTTTATGGTTAGGACAGACTACGGAAGCAAACAAGAAAAGTGGTGGCAAGGTATGTTATCCAGGTCTCGCAGGATAGCCAAAGCCTGCAGAGAGCCAGGACTGCAGGTGACATTCAGAAGAGAATTTATCAGGTTCTGAAAGCTGCACTCAACACCTCCGACTTGGCAGGAGACCTCTGGACCTCCATCCCATCATTCCCAAACTCTGCTCAGTCTTGCAGGGCTCCTAGAAACACTACACAGTATTGCAACATCCAGCTTTAAACTGTCATGTCATGACATGGAGAAAGTGAAATATGGCTGCTCTCAACTGATTTCACATACATTTCTAATGTTGCTTGCTTTATAAAAAAAATCAGAGTTATCTGGAGTTATTCAGCAAGCAAGGCCAGCCCCAGGCTAAAACTGAGTTTATAGGGAGAGAAGTGGGCTTTAAGTTGTGTATGGTATGAAGAGAGATGATGCAAAACCACCGAATTCTGCTGTTTGGCATCTTTTCACAGTCTGGGTTGCCCTGTCCTCTCCTCTATTCCTGGCAACAAGAGACAGAACAAAATCCCTGATGAGTTCGGATAAAGATGAAGAATGAGGGGGACAGGGAGACAGAAACAAAACAAGCTATTTTCAGAAGAAATCAAGCCTGGGCAGGGGAAAAGTAAAAGTTAAAAAGATGTGAAAGTGGTTGACTGAGAATGGGGTGGTTTTTTGCAACCGTCAACCCTCTTGAAACATGTCTTCAAGGAAACCAACCAACACATTTTAAATCATTGTCCGCCAGGACCTCTGGCACAAGGGAAAAGGCAAAACATGCATCTTTACATCTTCAGCTTTAGGCTGGCAATAATGATTTCAAAGGAAACAAGGAAATACGTTGCTTTATTGTGTATCATTTTAAACGACCAGGAGTTGGAACAGGTTTTGATGAAGAACTTTGGATAAAATTCTGTATAACAGCGACATTGTACAGAACTACCTACTCAGTTAAACACAGCTGAGTTTACATGGAGAAAAGTGTCCCCATACTAACTTGGAAACCCATCTTGGAACACGTGTGAATCCTTGGTGTTGCACGTGGGTTATTTCAGGGGAATAACAGTGCATGAATTACTGGAAACATTGCCATTCATTATTTTCTAACACTTCCGGCTTAAAGCCTAGCAAACACTTAGCAGCCTGACCTTTGGGAAGAATGTAAAGCAGTGCTACAGCACCAAAACAAAATATTTTCCTGGTTTTTCAAAGTTAATAGGACCTGTTTTATTTGAAGAATGGTAGCCTAAGGGAATCTGTTTCACTGCAAAACCATTTAGGCAGCTGTCATTAGTTTAAAAGCCCATTTTTGTTTAATGACTGCAGTTTCACATACTCCCAAAGCCATGCATCATAACTGTCATCCCTAAACCTCAGATTTATGAAAGCATACAGCAGCAGCATTGTACTCAGGGGTCTGCTGATATTCCCATTATTAAACCACTTCTTACAAATTTTGACTTGAATTTAAGTGCAACAAATCCTGTATTCTGCATGGGTGTTGTCATGGGAGGTGGATGCTGCTCCATTCCCCCAGGATGCCAGGATGTCCAGGCAGAGACATCATCACCTCAACCAGAGCATCCTGCAGAGCTGGAGGGATAAAGATGCTTGAGATGCAATGAGAAATAAAAAATAAGATTTACATTTGTTTAGGTGGACAACTCCCTTACCATCATGGGAAGGATTTGGGAGGGATGGAAAGCATGACAGGGCCCACTCTCCTACTAAGTCACACTTTATTCAGGGTGCAGAGAAAACATATGGCTGGAGGTGAACACTACCACAGAGTTGTTAAACATCTGGAAACAACCAAACAACCAGATAACCTGCAAAACCAAACCTCTTTCCTTAGACACCCAGCCTATGATCTTTAAAAGGTCACTAATTGAAGAGGACAACCTGAAGTAATTTCCCAGGTACTCCAAAAAATACGTCATTTAGTATCTGACTGCTTTGAAATGCCTTTTGCACGTGCTATCTTCTATCAGTCCTCCATTCAGCTGCCACTTTGCTGGTAAATTCATCTTTCACTATCTTTATAGTGATGAACAGGGATCATTCAATCCTCTTACCTCACTCTGTAACTGAGGAGTAGAGTCTGTCAAATATACTTGGTCAAACTCAAAACAAAAAAAACAACTAAAACCCAAGCAAAACAAAAGAAAAAAAAGCTCTTTTCTTCAGATTCAAAACATTTAGAAGACAAAGGAAAACTCAAGGAAGGTACTCCTAGTATATTCTGAAACCAATCAGCACAAGGTTTTACATCCCAAAGTTTCTATTTTGAGACACTCAAATTAACATATCTATTGTGCTCCTTGTTACAGTGTTAAAATATTTAATTATAATTCAGAGAGAAGGTACTTTAACCTAGAAAAAAAACTAAACAAAAAAATACTTAAAAACAACCTGCCTTAGTGATTTCAATACAAATGATCAGAACTAGATAACTAACCATCCTAACATATAGGTAGTAATGGTACATAACAAACAATGAGACACGATATATACCCATAAGGACACATGCCTTAATACTGACAGGCCACAAAATAATTTTTTGATGGTAAATCCTTAAAATGAAGTTTCCTCCCTAAATTACAAAAGACTAATATTTTTCCTAAATTATTTTTCCACTGGCATTTCATTGAATAAAATGTTAAATTACATTCCCTTTTAAATTCAATGAAGACCAAACATCATATTTTGTGGAATGAAAAATTCTGTAGCTGAGTCCATTTCATTTTTACTGTAGCAGATTTACTACATTTTGTGACCACACTCCATTTGCTGATGAAATCAATATGAAGACAATTAATTCTCAGGCTTTAGGGGGTAAGACAGCCAGTCAGCAAGCATTTAGCAGAGATCTCTCTCACTCCTCCTGCACCAAAGCAGTAACACAGGTACAGCTGGGATCTACAGCCCAGTCCTCTTCCAGCTCTCCAATCCTGCCTGCACTTGAACAGAACAGAGTAGTTCAGTTGGAAAGGACCTACAGTGATCATCTAGTTCAACTGCAGATCCTGATGCTTCATTCCAGACAACAGCAAAATCTAGACAAGGGACTGACAAACACGTCTGCTTTGCCCAGGAATGCATGTCAGCTCTCTGGAAGGGAGCAGTTGGGATTTTGGCTGCTAAGTGACCAGATTTGCTGGTAGCTCAAGGGTGATATTTATAAATACCAAACACATAAGGAGAAGGAAACAAAACTGCCTGGCTTAACTGAGACTCTCTTTGTTCACACAAAAATCAGTGTGCACCCCAACAATGCTCCCTGGAACTGCACCAGGTCACTGTGCAAGAGGAGGGCAATATCTGGATATAACAGCAGATGTACACGCAACACTTAGTGGTGCTGGGGGGAACTGCCCCCTCACAAAAAAAAGCCCCAAACCAAGCCCCCTGAACAAAACCATTACCAAAGCCATGGAGCCCAAGCCCCAGGCCCTAAAAGGGATGCAGCAAGACAGTTGCAGCAAAATGCTCAGACCTGTAAGTCTGCAAGGGGTTAGCCAGTTAAATGGTTAATTTTGCTATTGAAACACTTAAATATAGTTTAAAATAGATGTTAAGTATAAAAAGGATGAAGAACCAAACATATTAGATAGCTCAAAACCCTCAAAATAGAATGTGTTTTTCAGCCTTCACTTCAAAAAACCTTTTAATTAACATAAAGAAATTTTTCTCTGCCCTTCAGCCTGGCTATGCTCAAACCCAATGTGCATCCCACGTCAAAAATTATCCATGCATTTTATTATGGTAAAATTGACAGTTTACGTTCCTCTGCCCTAAATGGCATAACGGAGATCAGACATCATCAGCTGATTTCCACACCTAATGCAACAGCTCATGGTCAGCAAGACTGTGCAAGAAGCTGGCTGTGGAGCTGCACTGGTAAACCTACAGGATCTTCTCACCCCTTCAGTGGACATGCTGTGCTGCCCATACTGAACTGTGGAGCATCCTGCCACTGGCACTGGCTTTTTTTCTGTGAAAGTTAGTAGTCAACTACTTATTGAAAGTTTTTCTGAGTTCCTGGTAATTAAGGAGAAGGTTGTAAAAATTCCCATCATTAAATGTCTATTTCATTTCAAAGGAAGGTTTGATGGGAATTGAAATGCTCGTTCTGTCTCTCTGAATGTTCACAGTCACACAACTGCAGACCACACTCAAAACAACTGTGGCTGCTCGTGGCCACGTTCCCATCAGGATCCTGGCACCTTTGGGTGCCACAAGCCAATTACAGCAATTAAGTTGCTAGCCAGCCAGGCTGTCCTGGGATCCAGAGCCCAGGAGGATGTCCACATTCAGCCTCTCTCTCCATCACCACTCCTCCTGTCAACCATCACCTCTTGTTCCAAATGCCGATGAAGGCCAGAAAGATGCCCAGAAACTCTCCCTCAGGAGACAGTCTCCCATCCTAGCAAATCCTACAGGTGGGAAGTTTAGGGCTGGCAATGTCTTTCCTGCTGAGCTCCCCAGGAAGGGAAGTTGCATCCCAGCCACTCCCTGGGCTACTGTAACTCTGTTAGGTGATTCATAAAGCACCAAAGCAATGTTGTGAAGTCATTTTTGCACCCACCATCTCTGCAAACCATGCTATTAGTGGTAACTCCTCTCAGACCCATTGGAATCTCATTTTGATCAACTTCATATTTGTCCCAATTGAGAAAAATCACACCTCTTCTCATTGCATTCCCTTTTGAAGAAAGGTCATGATTTTTTTTTTTTCCTGTCCCTCTGGAAACACAATAGTTGGCAGCCTGTCCAAACTGCAGGGATCCAGACAGACAGACATGCTGTCTGTAGATATTTCTGACTGCATCCCTCAGCCAACCCCACATTTAGGATGCATGTTTATTTTTGCATTACCAGGGTACCAAGCTGCTACAGGGTAATGAGGCAGAGCAGAGCAAGATATGGATCAACTCCAAATTACCACTGTTTTTTGACTGAGAGGGGTGGGGCCTGATGTAAAAGCCAGCGAGGTGGAGGGACAGGAGTGCTGCTATGATGTCCAGGGAAGGTCTCATTTGCGTGAACTAGATGGCTCCACAAGGGCTCAAGTGGATGAAACCCACTGCACTCTCTTGGTGGCTGCTCAGATAACTGCACTGAGCATACCCAAACCTGCCTCCCTCTTACACCAAAGCCCCCTGCTTATGTCAAAGCTGTTCTAAGCAAGTACCAAGTCCCTGACACCATAAGCCAAGGCACCCTCTTATTTTATTCCAAGCCTGGTCAACATGATGGAGGTCACACGAAAATTAAAAGTGTAACAACTCACCACAGAGGAAAGGGGAAAAAAAAAGTGATGAGTTCATGACTAATCTTTGCAGCTCTAGCCATGGACAGGATTTGTACAGCCATGTTGATTTTTTGTAAAAATAGTAAATCGTATTACACCACGCTGCAAGACCAAAGATTCGCAATGATACCTTAATACAGCTTAAATAAAAATAGCACTACCTGAGTCAATCTGAGCATGATAATGCTTTGTAATCCCACACTCTTAGGGGATGAACAGTTGTATAGCAGTGAATCAACACGAGATACTTGCATTAAGAGACACTCCTTTTTCCATGTTATATAGCAGCATCTCTACAAAATGTAGAAGGCAGGTGGTGTTTGTGGGAGGCACAGTACACAGTGGGGAAAACAGGGCAAACACAGAACCCCACTATCTTCCAGACTGGAAATGCTGGCTAATAATTTACTTTTCAATAAGGAAAGACAGCTTTTAAATTATCCCCATACCAGTAAAGAATTAATAAAAAGTCTGAATTTTAGAAGTTTTTGAGAAGTGAGCAAGCCTGTGTGCACTCATGCAGAACATTCATTCATAAAAACAAACACAGATGAACAGCAGTGCTGCATATTTATTCTGGGGTTTTTTTTTAATATCCTTGAATGAGCAAACAGTGTATATGGAAAGCAAATGTGCAATACAACACAAAAAGCCTCAACAGTGAAAATAATAGCAAATCTATTTATAATTAAAATGTAAAAGACAAAGACTCAAACAGCAATTTTTAAAGGTGGTTAAGAAGAAAAATGCAAGCTTTGATTAATGACACACTAAATCATAATACATTCTTCTCAACTACTTTGTTACATAAGCCACTCACACAAGGTACTTCGTTTGCTATTGTGCTCCCCATTTGTTCTTTTTTAAGACACATTTTCCAATTAATTGCACCTCCCCCTTCCACTCTGCTCCTGCAGCATAGTTTTATGTATAGCAGACATCTGGCCCTTACAGATCACTCCAGACAGCATGGAAAGGTAATAGGAAAAGTTAACAACACTGCAAGGTCTTCCTTTCCCCAACAGGACTTGAATTTGAATCCTGAGACAAGGGAGTTTTCCAAGGCTGTAGCATAGATGATGCTGAAGGGAAGGAGAAAACAGCCTCCAATTCCCATTTGTCTTGCCTGCTCCTGTCTCCTGCTCTGCCCTGGTGCTCAGCCCAGCACTGTTGCTGCTTTTTTCTTCCTGCAGAGCCTGAATGCTCACAGGAGGGGTGATCCCATGGGAGCCTGGATATGAGGACACGGGTGGGCTACAGAGAAGGCAGGGAGATGCTGGCAGGGGCAGCAGAGGAGGAGACATGCTAGAAGGCATCGGGACTCAGGGATGAGGATATCCTGGTGAGGGGAGATGTTCTAGTAATGGAGAAGGTTCCAGAGCCAAGTCATGGGGAGAAGCCCTGCTCTATGCACAGGACATAGAGCATATTTCCAAAAATCATCCCAGCACCAATGGCAAGAACATTCCTCGTTTTCCATGCCTTGGCACAGGTGGTACTGAGATACCTCCAGAAACTCAACCCGCCAGTACTGCATGCAACCTCCCATTCAAGGGGACCCTCCTTTCCTCAAAAACAAACACCGCAGAGGTTTCAACTCAGCTTTCAGTTTAAAAATAGAGTGTTTCTCACAGCCAGTTTGGAAGGGCAGATCTGTCAGTCTTTGGCTGCAAAATGTTTCACTTTCATGTTCCACCAATGCACACCATCTCTGGACCAGAGAAGAGAGGAGCCCTGTTTCCATGTCCATGCAAGCAACAGGCAGTTTCTGCTGTGGATCACACCATTTCATGCCCCACCCTCTGCCTTCCCTGGCCATGGGTCACAGGCACTCATGCTCCTCCAAAACAGCACAGAGGCCAGAGCAATGTCACTGCTGTGGTCCCACTGCATCGCACCTGGGATGGAGACAACCCTCATGCCCACATCACATCTCCAAATCTGCAGCACAGTCACCCCGGCAGCAGCCTGAAACAAGACCTCCCAACACAGCTGTCGATTTGGCCATCCTGCCCAGGGTGGCCCTGACACGGGTGCAACTCTCATCATGTGTCTGGCTCCCTGGTCTTCCCTGCCCAGAGCTGCTTATGCACTTACAGGCAAAAATTCAGGTAAGCAGCTTGTTCACTCAGAGTCTGTGGTATCCCAACAGGAGAGCACCCGCGTGCCTATTCCCCCCTTCCCTGGCCAGCACCCTCACCTCCAGATGTGCTCAGCTGGGGCAAAATTCAAGCTACTTTCAGGCACTTCCATACACATTTTGTTTCCGTGATGCTACACGTTGCTCTGAAGCCACACATGTGCCACTGGCCACACATTACATTTTGGAAAATGCCCACCTGGCTCAGCACTGGCCTGTCTTCAAGGCTGTCTCTTACTACGCGTTAAATATGAACTGACACAGCCAGACCACTGTAAGGTTCCATACAAGAATTGTTATGCTCTGTAGATGTACCTTCATACCGCTATGGATTATGTAAATTCCAAGACTGAAATCATGGACATACCTGAATTTGAAATGGCAAGGAGGAATACAGACCATTAAAGCAGCAAAAAATGTGATGTATAAACACTCAACACCTCTAAACTGTTCGCAAAAGTGCATCAGGAGCCCAAGCTGCCCCAAAAGACCACAGAGCTTCATGCTTTTGAAAGCCCTACCCAAAGGGTCTGCCCAGGAGAAAGAAACATGAACTATGGCAAGCACAGTCTGGAGTATCAACAAGTGGGTTTTTACTTATACCCTGTTTGGGTGTTACCTGAAACAATAAGAAAAGAAAGTCCAATTTTAAGTACAATTTAAACAGACAGTTTAAAACTGCCTGGGCTTTACACACGTGGTTTTACAGTCACCAATCTCATATTCTCTGCTGTCCTCAGAAGAGAGTTTATTTCATTTTTCAACATCTCAAAAAAGATCCACTGAATATTCAGGTCCCAATTCAGCAGTTAGCAGTACAAACCATGCAGGTCTACAATACAGATCCCATCATAGTTGTGGGGACAGGGAAGAGGAGGGGTTCATAAGCTATTGTTCACAAGAGCATTTTGACAAAAGGCACATGGAATTCATGATTTGGCCTTGTAAGACATAAGCCTCAGTCAGAAAAACCATTTAAGGGTTAAATTAGCTTTCCCTTACACAGAAAATAAGGAAAATTCAGCTTACTAAGTAAGGGATGCTTTCACTGATGAAAGATGTAATGTATAACAAATACATTTATGGGGTATTAAGTAACCCCCTTATAAATAAAAACAATTTTCTGGCCAAAATGAACACGTATTTAGGGTGGACAGAAGCATCGCACAACACACCAAACTCCATCATCCTCCCCTGCCCTGAGAAGTAACCAGTGCAGACAGCTACATTTCAGCTGCACAAACAATTCAAATCAAACTGGGACCATATGTATCAAAAGGCATCTGATCTATGGGAAATACAGAGATTTGGAAGATGGAGAAGTCGATTAGAGGTTTGGGGCATTCCGACATAGTTCATTAGTCAGTCTGAACACAAGAGCTCTAATAGCTTGTATCCTGTGCACTAGGGAAATGCAATGCAAGGATGAACTTCCTGAGGAATTAATGGGTAATGATATAATTTGGTTAATCTCATTGGAAAGAAATCTAGAAGTGAAAGAGGAAACAGAGTATGTATTTCTCTAGAAAAAAACAAAAACAAATTACCAAGCAGAGTACTGGCTAGCACCTGTCAAAGAGATCAGCTCCACCAGAGGAAAAGAAATTGCACTGATTAAAATCAATGTAAGAGGTGACTTTGCACCTGCAATGCCACCACAGTGGCAGTTTTCAGCAATCTCGTTCTCCTGTAGCTCTTGACTGATTTAATGTTTCACTTACTTACAAATAAGAACCTAATGAAGTGCATACAGATGAAATATATGGAAGTCTTTGGTGCAGGCAGGACAAAATCAGTCACATGTGGCAGAGATTAGCATGGGTTATGCAGCTCATTTAACCTTCTGGAAGTTGCATTCCTTTAGATTAACACAGACAGAACAGAAGGGGAAAAAAAACCCCTAAGGTTGCTTTCTGACAAAGAAAACACTGTCCCACTGGAATGTGAAGGCTTTTAGCAAAAAATACAGTGTAATTTATACAGGTTTTCCCTAAATTCAAATATTTTTGAAAATGTAATGTTTTAGTTGACTTTTCAAGTCTCAAGAAATTCTTTTTGGTGCAAAGGTTTTGATGTCAAAGTCCTGCTCAAAGATTAGCCCTGAGAGCTTTAAAATTAAAGCATGCCATTACCTCAGCAAATGCAAACTTCTGCACCCAATGCAGAAAAAAAAACCTTTGTGTTTTCTATTCCTCATTTATTTTATCAATTACTAAATTAAAGAGTTCCTTGAAAGGAGCAGGATCTGAAAAGTACTCACCACCTATCTTGGAATCTCTTCAGAGAAAGTCCACAGAGCTCAAGTACCTGGAAAAGAAGACACAAACCAGACATGCTTTACATTACAGTTTTCTTAAAAGTGACAATCTTCACACTCTCAGCCTCCCCCTAAAAGCAAAAGAAATCAGAATAGTCTAAACGTGCAAAACCCCTGCTCCAGTTCTTACCCTACACTGAGAAACAACTTTGTTGTGAATTTGTATTTTATTATTTGTCCTGAAATAGAAAACATTTCCATGTTGAAAAATGCACAGATTTGTCTTGAATTCAAACAGCAAATTTTTCTGACACTCAATAATCTGTTGAAAACACTCTTCTTGCTTTAAATCTTTTTCTGTAAAACTCATCTTTCGAAATAAGCAAGTATCAAGTTCAGAGTCAGGTTTGCTTGACTCATACTACACAATATTGCCCTACTAAGACCTAAAAACTAGAGAAAAATAAAAGAAAAATATGAAAGAGCCAGTTTCAAGTTTTCTTGAAGCCATTAAGCATTGCTCTGAAAGGTTAGAAATCACCTTCTTTCAGTTGAGCATGTTTCTCAAGGAAGCAGAGTATAATAATTTGCATTCCTTCAGCATTTGTCATCTGTGAATGCCGAGGGTTCATCAGCCCTTAAGGAGTCACAGATAAGAGCACCAGGATCAAGCTCACCTGCCGCTGCAATTCCTAATCTCTCAAAATCTGTGGATTAGAAAATTGAAAACAAGTTACTTGCTCTGATTTCCACTCTCTCACAGAGCTGATCATGATTTTCCTCCACCACCTATGCCAGGCACAGCTGGGAAGCACTCATCTCCTCCAGCCCAACACACCAACTTCTTTCCTGCCAGATCCCTGTCTGACCCAGTAATCCTCTAACTTCTGCGAACAAAATCCCACCGGGTTTAGCTTCCAAGTGCCTCCAGCCCCTCCCAACACACACATTTGGTCTGCCCAGTGCCAAACCCCAGCCACAGACATTCCAGACATTACCAAAGCCTCCCAAGAATCTTCTTCAACACTTCACCATCCCTGCTTTGGGGCAGGATGATCCTGGCAAAGCAGTGTACGACCCACCACAATCCCAAGACGTTTTTCAGTGGAGCCCTCCAACCACCCCTGAGTAGTCTGTACAGTCAACCCATTCACCAGGGAGAACTGGAAGCCCACATTAAAGCCTTTGGGTGCAAATGACGGACCCTCCAAAATCATTATCTGATTCTGTCCAAAGCTATTTGAAAATCCAATGACTTTCCCAAGCGCTTGTAACATCCCCTAGTTCGGTGCTACCTATTGAGTCTGAACCAGCATTTTCTCAAATGCATCAATTACAATGACCCAAGCTACAGGGTCTACCTTTGGAAATCTTCACCCAATACTTCTGAGCTTGATGACACATGGAAGCTAGCTCTGGATCATGGTCAGCACACTCACCTTGTACCATCCATAACGCAAAAGTTTCACCAAAATTTCTTTTCCTTAGTTTTCTTCTATGAATATCAAAACAGTGCCAAAAACCTAACTAGGATTGAAGTACATTATATCATCTGCTCTTTTTCTATCCACCTGTTACTCTGCTCCAGAAGATGCTTAAGTGGGAAATAATTTATTAACTTCCAGAAAAACACTGTAATAAGTCAGAGTGACTGTACTGCAATTTCATCTCCTCCTTTTAAAAAATTTAGCACTATGTCATCTTTTGCTTTTTGATTGTTATGGTAACATCACAAATTCTCCACCGCTTGCTTTTCTGAAGTAAACACCATGAAGAAATTGAAAAGAAGTCAAGCAGCCAGCTGAAATGCAGTTCCCTCTACAAATCACAAGAACAAGACAAGTGTCACAGAAGTGAGGTCACGGTATCCTGCCCTGATGTGGAGTCCCCAGTCAACCCCTGAAGGTGCCCTCTCCCCTGATCACTGGTGATGCTCGTTGAACAGCTTTTACTGAAGACCAACCTTCCCATATGCAGCTTCCCAGCATCTGAGGGGTTGTTTTAAACAAACCCTCCCTAAGGCCCAGAGAGCCTGGAAGAAAAAATAAAGAAAAAAAGAAAACCCTTAAAGTGTGTGCTCTCTAAATGACTGCGTTCTTATTTTATCCTGGTATCTTCCCTCATCAGTGCAGATTTCAACTACATCAGTCTTCTGCTCACAGAAAGGAAGTTCCAAGACTCCATGAAATTTTTCTATTACTCTTGAGATGCCTGGATAGGCACTCACAGATGTGGCAACCTGGCAGCAACACAACCATTTAAGCAAATCATTTTAGATTCAATACCTTTTTATGAAGAAATCTTAGGATCCTCATCTCATACAGGGATGGATATTATCTCTCCAAGCTGCAAACCAAATAAAACCCAATGGAAAGGCAAGGTAAGGACTGAACTTGGTCACTGGCAAAATAGGAAACACAACCCCCAAACTCTTTTGATTTCTCTTCTGTGTCGCTGCTACAAAATTGTTGTGCCTTCCCCGTCCAACAAACCTTACAGAATAGTGTAAGATTTTTTGACCATATTTATATACTCACAATAAATGTAATTTCACGGTCCAGATGCTAGATTTTGGCATCTCAAAAGACTTTCAGCAAGAAAAATGGCTACATAAATTCTTATAATCATACAAAACCTTTGTTCCAACCTGAAGGAGTAGAGGGTAACTGGACAGCATAGGTTAATTTCTATGTTTACAGTCCGTGCAGTATTTAAATTCACTGCCAATTAAAAGGTCAGTATAATTGAATTAGCAGAAGCAACTTATGAGAGAAATTCAATTACAAAGCAGAATTAAAGGAAGAGATGTCAGAAACTTTTGGAGGCTGGACAGGAAGAGGTGCATCAATCTACTATTTTCAGAGCAGCTAGCAAAAAGCTTAAGGAGGAGACTGCTCCAAATAATAATTTGTAAATATCCTCCTTATAAAAAAAGCTTCATTAACAGATTTTTCTTTCAGACCATGCTTTGACCTATCTGGTAGGGGTAAAACTCCCTCTCAATGGTCAGACATCACCCACCTCTACCTTCCCTGAATGCACTGCAGCTCTGCCATGTCCTGTACAGTCCTCAGACCTGCCTTGGCTTGCACCAAAACCATTGCAGACGCCTTTATTTTTCTTTTGTTTTTCAAGGTGTTTTTAACCCCATTCATTTTCTTTGAGTCATAGATATTATATTTTAAGTAGATTTCTATCTACTTGATGAAGAAGCCTCAAGTGTTTTGGGCACTTTTCTTCCTTTAATGGTCACCATTTCACCCTGCCCTATTCTAGCCTCCATTTGCCCCCCTTTGGTTGATACTATCCTTGATCAACCTTGATGCTAATTACCAATAGGGCCCTCCCACACCTCCGAGGTTCATCTTTAATAACTGCATTAAGACAAATCAATACTGTTATTAACCTGGCCACATGTGGGGATGGTGTTACTTGCCTGCAAATGCCATATGCAGCAGGGGAGATATTCCCAGCACTATAAGAAGTCTTTGCACTCCCTTATTTGCAATTTCTTTTTCAACTAGACTCTGCTATTTTATAAAAATGAGATGGGTTTTTTTTTCTCTTTTTCTTGCAAATGCAAACTGATGAAGGCTTGTTGGATATTTTCCAGTCCTCTTCACATGTGAGTAGCAACAGTCCACGCACAGCCACAAAACTAATTGTCCTGTCACTTGGTTTGCAGTTGGGCTCAATGTTCATTGTAGGACCCTTCCAACTGAACTATTCTATTCTACTCTAACTTTACTCCAGTCACCCCTAGCCAGCCGACTCATCACCAACCACAGTACCTGAACTTTGGCTGTTCACTTCTACATACACTGTGGATGCATCCAGACAGCACGTGCAGCCATGCCAGCACTCAGACTGGCTGTCCACCTGCTCTGGAGTGTGTCCACCCAACCCCTTCCTCCAATGCACAATCTCTTCCCACTCACATCTCACTCCCTTCTCATCTTTCCCACCAGGCCCATAAGCCACCATGCTCTGAGCCCACCTGGACACAGAATTCAGCCCACAATGCAAGGAAAGTCCTAGAGGGCTCTAGGCCCTTACTTTCCAGAAAGGGCATCAGTCAGTTCACCCTGGCAATCAAAGGACAATCACTACTCAAGCACACTGCCAACCTCACCAGGGATCACCCTACTCAGTGGGACTCAAGAGAGCCTAGAGGCCACTGCAGCCCAGCACAAGCTCCTGGACAGGTTTTCCACCCCATACCGAGCTCCACAGTGCTATAACTAGAGAATTAGACACTGGCTAATGTAAATGCTAATTCAAGTCTTCTTCTAAATGTCCTGCTGTGGTTGCAGTGCAAATACATCTCAGACTGTGCGTCCACTGAGAGGCTGGTACCGCTGAGAGAGATTTTTGTTGTGTCCTCAGCATAAACTGCTGCCCCTCCTTTCTTTGCCTCCGATACCTCTAGTGCCACCTCTTCCATTATCATTTTGCCTAAGCAATATGCTTGCAACACCCCCAGTAATTATAATAATAGTAATAATGCCAGAGCATGAAGGAAACACCGAGCACTGACAGTAGCAGGAAATGGCAACAGGGAGGAGTTCAAAACATTGCTCAGAGGCTGTGTATGCTTATTTGGAGCATCTCCTGCACCTATTGACTGAACAGACTGAACAGGCTCCCAGGCTACTTTAATTTCACATGCTGTAAAGCAGCCTGCATTTTCAGAAGCTATCCAACTCCTGCCAGCTCTCTGCCTTCAGGGTTTCCCTTCTGCAGTTTATTTAGACAACATTCCAACATAAATTTTTGCAACCTAAAGCCTGTTGCAGTAACACTGGTACTTACATCTGCTCACAAATCAACCCTGACACCGCTTGGTGAATTTAACCTGTAATACTGAGGTGCTAAATGCAAAGCCAGGTCCAGCTCTCAGCAGAGAAGAAGAAAAAAAGAATGGTGGATATAGAATCATGTAGTTTATCATATATATCATATGGATATAGTTTGGGTTGGAAGGGACTTTTAAAGGTGATACAGTCCAACACCTCTGCAATAAGCAGGGATATCTTCAACTACATCAGGTTGCTCAGAGCCCGGTCCAATCTGACCTTGAATGTTTCCAGGGATAGGGCATCTACCACCTCTCTGGGCAACCTCTGCCAGTGTTTCACCACTCTCACTGTAAAAAACTTCTTCCTTATATCTAATCTAAATTAACCCTCCTTCAGTTTAAAACAATTACTCCGTATTGTACCATTAAAAACAAAACAAAAAAGCAAAATTTACAAAAAAACAGCCAAAACCCAAGAAGAGTGGGGTTGCTGGGTGTTGCAGGGATGGAGGTATAATCCCTGCCCTGTTTTCTTTCAGTTTCCCTTGGCACTCAGGTCTATCACGTAAGTCAACAAGTCCTGAGAGCACAAGATATTCACCTGGGTGCTTAAAAGTAAACTCTCCAAGTGAGTAACAGAACCAGTGTTTCTGTCTATAAGGCTGTGACTTATGGTCCTGCCCAAGCAGGAACATCCCACCTTAGCTGTGGGACGTCAGAGTTGGGCTCACAGAAACCACAGAAACCCTACCAAATGAACACATCTATCCCCTTGATTTTTCCTGTGGGCTTTTAGAAAATGCTCCATGCTGCCCTGTACATGTTCACTGCACATCTGCCATGTTGGAGCTCTCCTTACAGCACAGAAACACTTGGAGTACAATCCAAAAAGGTAAGATCTACTTTAGTAGGTTAGGTCTACAGTAACTGTTGTTCTACACCTTCAAAAACCCCATTCTGAGTATTCCCAAAGGTTCATTCACTGAACACAGATGTAATTTAGCGGTTAAACCATTGACAAAAGAACAGCCTGAAGTCTTCAGAACAAGAATCTTATCTCTGACTGATGCTATTGTAACAAGCAGTCATCCCTGCCAGATTCAGGGAAACAAGAGGGAAATCAACAGAAGCCAAAAGAAGCAATGCAAAGGAGAAACCTGCATGCCAACAAGGCCTCTCATGAAATACATCATGGGCTACACAGCCACAGATGCATGGTGGAGGCAGAAGCAATTCCCCTGGCTTTGGAGGAGTTTTGCTCACTTCAATCCAAAGTTCCAGATTGCATTTCTGCATTATATGTCAGTTTTGGCTTCCATTCCCTCCTGACTTCCCTTACTGAATTGCAGCCTTGTTTAGATGCTGGGTTTTTTTCCAAAAAAGACTACTGACAAATGCCACATACTGCCTGGTCTGACTTCCACACAAGCAATCAGCCTACAGTTACACAGTTGGGGATAGAACAGTGCCAGTTACTTACTCTATTTCCTCTTAAAACTTTTTTCCAATACAATTAACTAAATTGTGGCATTACACAGTCATTGTCCAGGAAGTTTCTCTCTTCCCCTTTTTAGCCTCCTTTTCAGTTGCATTTCCCTGCTTCACAGGATGCTCTAAACTAAACATTACATTCAAGTTACACAATAAAGATTTGGGAGGGATGGAGTGAACGAGGAAGGTCACAGGAAGGGAGGTATCTGCTAAAATAAAATTTGCTAAGCAGCTACGTCGGACCTAGTGTCAACTGCCTTTTATTAAAGAAGACTGTTGTTTGCATTAGCTAATCTACCAGGTGGAGGGACATAACAGAGCAATAGTTGAAATAGTTCAAAAGCTTTCCAAGGACTGAATAAAGCCTGAATTAATTCAAAAACGAAATTACTGTGATAAATGCTGTTATGGCACAGCCAAGGTGCCTCCTATAACCTTAACCCTCTCTGTATATTGAGGCTTTTATGCTACATAAAACCACACTCCAGCTACAGAACATGCAGATGCATTTAAATTAAGTTTATCACAAACTAGTGCTCCTGGGCAGATCACTTATACATTTAAAAAAATCTACACATTGTCATCTTTATAATTATAAGGGGAAAATCACCTTGAAAGCAAAGCAAAAAACAGATGCACCGGTGTCTTCTTAACCTCCAGAGAGCAGGAAAAGCAATGTTAAGTGCAAAACTTCCTGCACACATCAATCATAGCTTCCAAGGCTGTAAAATATAAAGCTCAGGTGACAGAGATTTTTCCAAGCTGATAGGTCTTTCCTGCTCCACCAGGACAGGCTGCTGCTTCCTCACAGGCAGCCCTCCTGCAGCCCGCAGCTTACCTTGGCACAGGCTGTCCCAGCACAACCAGGGGATGTGCAGATGGGTTCAGCTAGCAGCAGGGCTGTCTGGAACACAGCTGGGCAAACCCCTCCTCAGGAGCCACAGGGACATTGGGTGACAACGCTGGAAGACACCCACTCTTTGTAGTTGGTGGGAGCCACAACCCATGTGAAGCCAAGCACCTGGAGAAGACTGATGGGTGACCACCGCGAAGTCTACGCCTTGTCACTGTTACTGCTCCAGTTAGGCATTGTTCTCTCTCCTTCCACCCACTTCTGACTAACAATTAAGAAACGGGTTTAAATGGAGGCTGATATTGGGAAGCAAGAGCCTGGCATTTCCACGGCTTGATGTGGACAAGAGGGTGAGCCGAGGGAGGAGAGGAGACAATCAGTGGCACATTGGTATCTTGCAAACCGCACGTCACAACAGCCACAGGCTGCAGCCAGAGAGGCAGAACCTGGCATGGGGATGTCACACAATCACAGACATGGAAAGCAGAAGGCACAACATTATACCCCTCATGATACTTAAAAGCCAAAGACAGTTCATCTTTCCGTCTAAGGACTGCTCCACCAGAAGGCATCCTTGCTACAAGTCCCCGGGCAGCCATGCAGTAGTCAGTCCGGCCTTTTGCACGCATACAGCTCAAGAATATCAAAACTTTACCCCAAAATGTTTTTGCAATGTTTTCCTGAAACTGAGCAAGCAATGTAGAGCATTTTTGTTAGAAACATGCCTCCCTACAAAGTGTAAAAAGCCATCAAACCCACTAATGATGCAGACAAGACCTCAGCACCAGCAACAGGCATCAAACATCTGAAAACAAAGGTTGGGACCAAGATGCAACTAATTCAAAATGTCCCAACACAAACGGGACTAGCCAACACCTGGCTGTCAAGGCCCTGGTGCTCAGAAGACAATGGTTCAGTGAACTTCTGAGGAAGATCATCCTTGAATGTGTCCTGTAACAAGTCAGAGCTCTGGAAATGGCCAGCAAGTGCACCTTCACTTCCAAACTCTGGCTTCTGAATTACACCCATAAAAATGAGCACTCAGTAAATTCAGCTGTTTCTGGTGCTATCAGTTCAGAACAGCTTGCCTCACTTAAGGGACAGGACTTCTGGAAAGCTGCAGCACACACCTCGTGAACAGCCTGCCAACAGCCTCTAGCAGGGGTGATGAAAGACAGGAGGTTTCCCATGGGGACAAGCCTGGCTAGGCAAGTCAGCCTGCAGATTAAGGGAATTCTTAAGGAGATGGGAGAGGAGGCTAGAGGATGAATTAAAAATGGTGATCTTCCCTCACTTTGTCTATCTCCTGAGAAAAACACAGCTCTTTGTAACAGCGCTTTAGGGCCAGATTTAGGAATGAATGCCATTTTAAGTAGCGTGACACGAGCAGAACAGAAAGTTGTGGCTGCAGTCTACAGAGCTGAATCTCATTTGCTTTCAGACCATTACCAAGCTTCAATTATTCTCAGCTGGAATGAAATCTAATTTCCATTAAAAAAATTTATCTTTTGATACATCTTCTGACAACCCTGGAGGAAATCCTAACTGGTCCTGGCAGAGTTGCTGCTCCTCAGATGAGCCTGGCACAGAGGGGCACAGCATCCCCAGGCTCACACTGTGCTCCCCAGGGAGGGCAGGCACATGTGACCAAACCCTTGTCCCGACAGAGAAGGGGCCTCAGCCATCACTGAGGATGCAGCGAACCACCACCAGCTGATGCGGAAGGGAACCAACTGAATTGAAAAGGTCTCCCACAACTGATTTCAGTCAGTTTGCTCCACATCAAACCTAAGCCAAAGGAAAACACTTGCCATAGGCTTTGGGGGAATCAGGTTGCTTACACCAGGGACAGGCTTGGTTTGCCACCATCCACCAGATGCAACCATCCAGGCTTCATTGCACAAAGCCACAAGAGAGGCTGGACACAGGCATATGCTCATTCCCACTTAAATGGTTCTGGCTTTCAGAGACAAATATGATTCCATGACTGTCAAATGTCTGCATTTCCAACCCCTGTTTTATTTTATTAAAGTGCCTCCTTTACACAGGAGTACCCACTTTCCGGAAAGCCCCCCAGAATCTCTCTGAAGCAAAGCTGACATGCTTGAGCTCGAGAGCAATAAAACTCAGCCTGGCAAAAGTCATGGTGTCTAACCACAGAGGGCCTTTTATGCTGAGCCTGCTTTTTTCTCCCCCCTCCTCTGTACAGCAACTCCAGCTCTCTCGGTACAAGAGCTTTAGGAGGGTGGACACCAGGGAGAGGAGATGAGAGAGGTGACTCAAGACACAGGTGTACTGATGGTTGAAGAAGAAACTTGAATTGGAAACCAGAAGGAAGAGCAGAAACCCTGGCTTGTTCCAGGACGGTGCTTTGATCACTCTGCAGAGGATGACAACAGGCAGCTGCCTGCAATACCCACCTGCCAGGCAGCTCCTGCCAGGCCCATGGTGCCAAGCCTAAGTTTCAAGCTGCTGCCTTCCCTTCAGCTCTGGTGAAGGGGATACAGGGCTTTCAAGCGCCTTCTACTGAACAGATGTTGTTCTTAGGCCCTTTCCTGAGTACTGCAAAGTACACTTGCTTTTTTCTTTCGAACACACATTTCATAATTGAAGTTGGTGCTAAAGGTTATGCATCCACAATGTCCTCCCTTGTAACTCCCACTCTCCTCTCACGCATAAGCAGCTCTCAGCAACAAGCACCAAACTGCTCTTCAGAGGAAAATCTGTTTCTCTCCAGGTAAGTTTTAAGAAAGAGAAAGTGATATGTTTGGAGAAACAAAATTTACCTACTAAAAAAAAAGCTTCATTAAAGAGAAAATGGAAAGGATGCCCTGCAAATGCTAACTGGCTTTGACAGTGGCTATCTGCATCGTGACCAAAATCGGCGAGCTTTCTCCCTTTACATGGTGGGCAAGCTGCCAAGAATAGACCATCCTGTGCACAATGCCCTTTAGAAAGAAGAAAAGAAACATGAAAAAAATTCCTGCTACCTCCAAACAAGGAAAAGCTTCCTTCTGCAGAGACAGGCTATTCTGTGCGGAGCAGAGGTGAATGAGAAGCACGGCATGGAAGGCTGGTGAGGAAGACTTGCAGCACACCCACACGCTGGCTCCCAGCCCCCTGAAGGCATTTCTTTTCCTCCCTCCTCCCACCACCGCCCCTGACTATTCTAAAACGAGCCACGTGCCAATTTCCTAGCACAAGCAGCATGTATTTCCTTACCCTGTGCCCAAGCTATACCATCTATCACATTGGTATTTTCAAGAGATTACAAGAAACTGGGGCTTGCACACTAAAGGACACACAAGCATACATGGTCCCATTCCCCAAGGCACTCAGTGTGAAATGCTCTTGCACTTCCATTGCCCAGAAGTTTCCGATCCTGGTGTGCTGCATGGTTGGGAAATCAAAAACAAACCCCTTTGCCACTCTGACAAGTCCACCGGTTAATTCATTACGATAAACCCATTGTCCAAAACAAAAACATAATTTAATCGCTAAACCAGCTGCCCAAGTTTAGCTGTTGCTCTTGGCAAACCTGTCAGGATCTCAGGACGCCTGGTTTTCAGCAAACATCTCTGTAGGTGCAAGGCATGCCTTCTGCCTTTCAAGTCTCCAAGTGTCCCTGTCACCCAAATCCAGTGTTTTCCAATCCAAGCGGATATTTAAAGGGATATCATCAGCTCAAACACCTCCCTGAATACATTAAGATAACAGTAACTGAAATACTAGCAAGCATCCTTTTTTCCCCCAGCTGTCAAATGTACATTTATCCAGCATTTACCCTTTCCCATTTAGGCAGCCTGCTTTCCTTTGAAAACAGAGGGCAGAAAAAGAAAATAAGGTTAAACACATTTGAAGAAGTCACCAAAAACATTGGCACAAAGTCTCAAAGGCTGATGCATGAACTGTATGTAACCACAGTTGTGTCTAAGTTTTCTTGCTGTTTTTTCTCCCCAGCCAGATTTCAAGTACATTGTGCCACTTCAGACAGGCAGCTTGATCACTGGGGAATATGCTGCGTGCAAGAGAAGAAAGAAGCTGGCCAGGTTGTAGCTGGCATCTTTTGAACAGAATGCTGCTGGCATGAGTTTCCAAATATCTTGACTAACATAGATCATCGAGGAGAATTCCTTAAACTACTTGCTGCTTTCTTTGATTTTAAAAAGATACACACCTATGGAACAAGAAACGCTGAAACAGCAAAAGCACCATTGCCATGTCTTTCACACTGGTTACAGACAGGTATCTACAAACCCACTGTGCAAATGATAAGCAGCATTTTTTAATATTAATAAAGGTATATTTGAAGCAGTGCAATCCAGAAGAACCATAGTGTTTCTTACATTACAAGACTGATCTGCTCCCCACCCCCCCCCCAGCTCCTGCCTACTAATTCCAGTACAATCAGAGCAGGAGAATGCATAATTCGTCCTGCAATCGACCCTGCAGGTCTTAGTCATTAAGCAACATAACACCAAACTTCCAGAAAGGTCACATTTCCAGAAGGTTCAGCTAAAGGTTCTCCCCTATCCACTGAAAGACTGAGAGGTTAAGTAAGAAGCTCCTCATGGAGTATTTGTCTGCATCGTTCATGGATTCACATTTACTTTGCTATCAGAGCATGACAATAGACAGAGGATATTTATCTGGGGAAGTCGAGAAATGCAGAAATCAATGGGTTAATTTGCAGATTAGCAAAACACAACTGACTTGTGAAAGCTTTTATACAGCAAAAGGCTGATGAAGTGAAGATAATTGTTTGCATTCTTTATACTCTCAGGATGGTAGAGGATTATTGGAACAATGGAAATTTCAGGCATTGACTCAAAACATTTTCTGATACTAAAGTCCAAAAATTTTGCAAGAGCAAATTCTTCTACTATCCATGGGTAGGATCCCACACAACACAATAATACACTTAACACAATCTAAGATAAACCCCTTGCCAAAAAAAAAATTAACTTCGGTCTGAGTTAAGCTCAATGAACATGCAGAATTTGGACATAAACAATTTTCTAATACAGTCAATGAGCAAAGAAACTGATCCAACATACAGACATTATGGAAAATGTCCCAGGAACATGAAGAAAAACACATCAAAAAAAAAAGGTCTGTTTTTCTTCCATTAACTGGTAAACATATTACATTTGTTCCTGAATCTGACCTAAAAGTCACGCTTGAAGGAAATACCACCAGTTCTTCGGAAAAGTGTGAGATCCTCTTCCCATGAGTATCAGTGCATCTTGCACAAGCATACAGTGCAACCTTATTGCTCACAGTTTCACACCACCAAAAGCAAGAGAAAAACCCAATGATAAAAAATTTTAATTCACATTGCCCCCTTAGTCTACCAGCATTCTTGTCTCATCCATGTCAAAGCGATCAACACTCAAAAGAATGTTGTCTTGTTTGTAAAAAAAAATAAAATCATGTTGCATGAGTATTTTTAATTGCAACGATTTCTAAACCCAGATCACATGCTTTTTTTTTTTCCCCTTTTTTTTTTGTGGAGTCATAATCCAACTTTAATGTTGCTTAGGCTACAGATTAATCTCTATCCCCAGCTCCCAACAACTGGCCCATGTTACTGCCATGCCCATGAGCTGGGGTGGTAGAATGGGGGCACCACAGTGCCAGCTGCGACACACAACTGGCAAAGCACCGCCTGCACCAACACAGTGACAGACTCATCTGAGAACTCAAGAGGTTTGTCTGCACA
The DNA here is from genome assembly GCF_025592945.1 of Manacus candei. Taxonomy (NCBI): domain Eukaryota; kingdom Metazoa; phylum Chordata; class Aves; order Passeriformes; family Pipridae; genus Manacus; species Manacus candei. Next base: position 4,674,561 of record NW_026138059.1, read on the forward strand.
AGTTCCTGCCGGTGCAAGCAGCCAGCAGCAAGAGCAAACCCCACTCCAGCAGCTGGCAGAACTCTTCTCACCGTTGCAATTCCCTGAACGGACTAAGCTATGCCAACAAAAGCACTTTTTCTGCTAGCAGAGCTGACTCCTCAGCAGAGCTGCTGCCAGCGTTGAGACAGCCACTCTGTAGCGGCACACGCTTTTTTCCCTCCCAGTTTCCTATACTTCCAACTCTACACAGAAACCCTAAATATAAGGCAAGAAACAAAGAAAAGCAGAAAATAGGTGTCAGGATGAGGTGATGCTTGTCCTGCTGGCTGTCCGGCATCTCCACACCTAAACTAAGGGACATGTGAGGAGATAATGTGAGTTCTTATCTGAGCCCCACCAAACTAGATGAAATCAAACACACATAGTTGCAAGATCCTGTTGCCTGAATCAAAGGGTTCCCAATCCAAGCACCTGAAAAGAGCTGAGGAATTAGCAGACCTTATCTACTGAGGTAGATATTCGGCCCTGGAACAGGCAGTGCCCTGCACAGGCTCCCCCTGGCTCTGCTCTCTAGCCAGTACTCAATGATGCTGGTGGACCCCATGCAGGACAGCATATCATGCCAGTGATATCAGCGGCTGCTGCAATAGCCCCCCAGTCTTTGCTCAAATTTCATCTCAGGCAAGAAGAGCTTTTGAATCTGAAGCCATGACAAATGGCTCCCATTGGGAAAAACGTGGAATATTTTGGGGAGGGAGCAATTGTTTCCTCCTTTCTTCCTCCCACAGAGAAAATCTGATCTTCCAAGCAGACTTTCACTTGTAAATGGAATTACAGGACAACACTCAGCTCCAGTGCCTGCCTACAAGTATTCCCGTGAAAAAGCTCAGGATTTTGTCACAAAGGTATAAATCACCCATCTGTGAACAGGAGACACAAACCTACTGAACACCGAGCTGTTTTTCTCAGCAAACCTTTCATTCCCGATGATGCACTACATGACCTTTTTCCAAACTAAGCAGAAACTTATTTGCATGGAAACTTACGTGTAAACACACTTGCCTTGTTTTATTTCCTATTTCTTGCAATTCCCTGTACTCCAGCAGCTACTGCATGCTGGAGCCCTGTGCTCCAGCAGGTCCCCCAGCAGCCTGATGCAAACCCCGGCTGGCAGATGCCTTTGCTGCCACAACCTCCCAGGAGCAGGGTGTCCCCCCTTGCCCCGGGTTCAGGGGACAGGGGTGACCTTGGCGGCAGCCATCCTGCCTCCAGCACAGCCTCATATATCTCCCGGGGAGGCAGACAGCCGAAAAATCCAACTGACCAGAGGCAAACGTCAGCATTTTTTAGAGGCAGTTTAGGAAGGTGGCAATAGGAAGTCTGGGTCTGTAGGAGTTGACTCAAAGGTCCCTGCAACATTCATGCGGCGGGAACTTCTCCGGGTAAACCATTAACCACCATAAAGCAGAGCTGCGAAACGCCCCTCGCCATAAGGGAGGTTCACACACACCCGAACACACACGCGGGCTGCATGTGTATATGCACACACATATGCAGAGATATCCATACATGCACAAACAAATACAGGAAGACACACAGATACACACATATGTTTGGGGTTTTCTGAGGGCAGGGGGAACGCCGGCAGTCCCCTCTGCTCGGGGCGAGGCGAGCGCTGACACCACAGCCCCGCGGCGGCAGAGCGAGGGGATCTGCTCCACATCTCCCGGACGCGAAAAGGGCACTCGGATCCGCTCCGCATCCCCTGGCGGCGAAGGGAGCACCCGCCCCGCTCCTCGCCCCGCGGGGCTGCAAGAGATGCGCGAAGCGCCCCGCGCCCGCAATCCAGACGGGACATTTCCAACCCTCGCTCCCCAAAAATACCCCCCAAAAAGCGAGGAAGGTCCCCCCTCCCTCCAGCTCCGCTCTCCGACAGTCCCCGCGGCAGGAGGGGGTGCGCGGATCTCCCGCAGCCCTGCCGAAGTTTCCGCGCGGCTCCGCGGGCGGCGCCGGGGCAGCCCCGGCTCCTTACCCGGCTGTGGGAGCGGGGTCCCGCGACGGCCTGGGAGCGGCGGCGGCGGCGGCTGCGCGAGGGCGCGGCGGCTTCCTGGGAGCTACAACTCCGCGGCGGCGCCCGGGCGAGCCGCGCGCCTGCGGAGCGGCGGCGAGCGGGGAGGAAAAGAGGAAATGAGCGGGAGGCGCATTGGAGGGGAGGGAGGGGGAGGAAGGAGCCGTCGCCGAGGGACCGGGGAAAGCGAGGGACGGAGCGCAACTTCCCCGGCGGGGCAGCGGGCGCGGCGGGGGGGCGGAGCGCTCCCCGCCGCCGCTCCGCGGCCGCCCCGCGGCGTTCGCAGCGCCGAGCCCCGCGCAGGGGCCGCCGCCGCCGCCGCTCCCACCGCGCCCGGACACTTGGTATCGCCCTGCCCGGCCCCCCCCGGGCCGCCGCCGCCGCCGCGGGCAGGAAGTGCAGGGCTGGCGGGGGCAGCGCGCAGAGGCGGCTCCGCGGGGCTGCGCGCCCGCGGGGGCTGCGCCCGCCCCGCCCGGCACGGTGGGCATGGGCAAAGGGGCAGAAAAGTTCCGATTTTTGATCTTGCGGTGGTTTTTTTCTTTTTGTTTTTTTTTACCCCAAAACAAAGAAGGAAACGCGGGGGCAGAACACCCTTCCGCGGCACCAGCTCGCCCCGGGCTCTGCGCGCAGCCCCGGCGCGGCTGGGGGTGCCCAGTGCCGGGTGCGCGGGGTGGAAGGGGGGACGGCGGCAGCGGGGATCGCTTGGAGCGGCCGCTGGAAGCGAGCGCAGCCGCCTCCCGGCACCTCCACCCCGCGCTTCCCTCTCAGCAGGGCGGTGGGACAAGACCCCTGCCACCCACAGTGCCCCCATCCTCCGCCGAAAGTCGCGGTACAGGTGCCGTCGGCTGAGTTTGTGGACGGGTGCCGTCCCACTGGCTGGAGACAGGTTCTCACCGTTCGCTCACCGTTCTGTGCAAGACGTGAACTTGCAGAGCCTCTCCGCATACCCCACCACAAAATGGAGGGTATTTAGGGATTGATGTTAATCTGCTTCCTGAGGGAGGTAATTGTAAGCATTGCTCAGAAATTTGGCCTGCAGCATAAAGAAGTGAATCTTCCTCTTAGGGTATTCCTCCCCATCCCCCAGCTTCTGCCCAGAACATTTTGAAGTGAAAAATATATGGAGAATTCAATGTAGTTGCCACTGTGCCTTATCGGTAGCTTTCACTCTGCCTCCCCTTATAGCACATTCAGTGCTGTCGTGAGATAAGAACTGAATAGAGCTGAAATCAAGGACACACCAGGAAAAAGATACTAAAAGATTTTAGTGACAAAACTTGGGAAGCAAGGGAGTGTGGCGGTAGGGGTGAATAAACAGAAAAAGTCCACCACCACCAAAGCAGCAGTTTTTCAAAGCTTATCTCTAAACTAACTCGAACAGATTTTCATATGGACAGGGAAAAAAAAAACCACACAAACCCCCCCAAAGCAAACAAACCCAAAACAACAAACAAAAAAACAAACCAAAACTAAATAAAAAAAGAAAAAAAAAAACACCCAAACCTTGAATACATGTACTCCAAAGCTTGAATACATTGAAACTGGATACAGAGATTAAAATGTTTCTCAACAATAGCCACTTTCTCCAAGACCTTTCAAAAATAGGTGAACAGTTTTGCCACCTTAAAAAGAAAATAATAGAAGCATTAGCCCAAGGCAAAGAACAACCTTGGGAAATAAAGAACCTGAACAGTTAAAACTAGAAGCAACTTGACCAGAAATTTATAATGGGAAACTCTATGCAACCACCATTGCTGCCAACTTCACCTGCTTGAAGTTGAGTTTTCCTCGCACGACATGATTACATGTGAGTAATCCCCTTGATTTCCGGGCGAACCCTTCCCTGTGCAAGCATTTTGCAAACGTAAGCATGGCTGGATGCAAGGATGGGGCTGTGGCTCCTGCCACACCTCTCCTGCTGCTCTGCCAGGGAGGGCAGTGGCATACACTACTCTGCCCAGGAATATGTGGCAACAGAGCAAGTACCTATTTGAGGCCTCCTCCAAGGTTTACAACCCTCAGGGCTGACATCTGATGAGAGAAAACAGTTTATGGCACTCAACCCCACTTTCATTTTTGACACGGTTGTCACTCCATAGCCCTAACAGCTGCAGGTTTTCCTCTGCATGGTGCTGCCCCACGTCCTGTGATGGGCAGGCTGTGAGATGAGACCTGCAGCCATTTCTGAGGCTGCAATGGCTCCTCTCCAGGATGCCCTGGTTTGATGGGGATTGGCAGCTGCGAGTGCCCTGCTTGGCTTGGGGTGATCCTCTGGCGGGTGTCTTTGTGCTGCTCTGCACCCTGCTCAGCATAGCACTCAAACATGTCCGTCAGGAGCTGCCTATTTTGGGAGAGTCAGGGACATTTTATGTCAGTGGCTACTTCCCTGAGAAGTACCCATGGCTGCTGCATTCTTTGATCCCTCTAGTATTCTGTGTATTGTCCCATAAGAAATTGAATAAATACTGAAAATAATTCTGGATTCAGAATTATTTGGAACACACAACAAGAACCAAATGAAGTGTTGCTATCATTTATACCCAACTTCTTTTGTCGAGAATTGCACCCTTCCAGCTGCAACTACATACAGGATGGTGCAATCCAGGTAGCCAACCAGAGAAATGCCACCAAGATTTCAGATGATTTAGAGTCCTAATGCTTGATAACAAACAATTCTTGAGTTACAGAAATCCCTTGGGAAATGAGGAAGAACGGCTTTAGAAAGTTGTCAACTGCTCACAAAAAATCTGAGATGAACAGAAGCTGCAGATTCATTCCTGCAATGAGTTTGTAAGGACTGCTGCTCCCCTCCCAGAAGGGCAATGGAACTGGGAAACAATCTGGAAAATATGGCTTATGAGGAGCAGTTGAAGGAGGTGATGTTGTTTAGCCTGGAGAAAAGGAGGCTTGCAGGGGACCTTTTTGCTTTCTACAACTACCTGAAAGGACGTTGTAGCTAGGTGGGGCTCAGTCTCTTCGCGCAGGTAACAAGTGGGCAAGAGGAAATGGCTTCGAGTTGTGCTAGGGAAGGTTTAGATTGGATATTAGGAAAAATTTCTTCAAAAAAAGCTTTGTCAAGCATTGGAACAGGCTGCCGTGGGAAATGGTGGAGTCACTGTCCCTGGAGGTATTAAAAGACATGTAAATGTGGCACTTAGGGACATGAATTAGTGGTGGACTTGGCACTGTTAAGTTAATTGTTTGATTCAATGATCTTAGAGGTCTTTTCCAACCTAAATGATTCTATGATTCTATGAAGGCATTTGCAAAACTGGTCCCTCTGGGTGTGTCTGGCTTTTTTGAAGTTCTTCTTTTGATGACGTGTTTGTTAAGTCCATCTGTAATAATCCCATGATGACCTAGTGTGGACTTTCACAAACTTAAATCCGTAGCTGCTCTGGCATCTCACCTTTTGTTTGATTTTTCTTTGTGCCTTTCATTGTGTTTCCAGAGTCAGGAGTGAGAAACAAAGATGGATTAAATTAGATTCATCTGCATCATTCCAACTATGCTGAATTTGAAGATAATGTGTGAAATTCCTTTGGCTGTCTGAGGTTTAATCATCAAGGGATTAGACAGAAACTAAAGTGTTTGAGGTATGTGGCATGCTGCTAGTTTTAAAATTTCTTCCATAATAAGGTAAGCTTCATAAGGCTATTGCTAATCTTGAATTATTATCTACCTTCCTGTGGTTTGCCATGATTAACTTGAGGAAGAGATTAAAGCAATATTTACCTTTTTTGAGAAGCTTATCAACTTGACCTGGGCAGCCCAGCACCAAAAAGCAAAGGAAGATACTGCTGGCAAGGATTAAGGATTCAGCCCAATTTTTCCCTGTTGGTCTTCTGATGTCTGTCATGATTGTTGAGATGGAAATGCTGGTGGTGTCCTTGATGGCAGCCAATTGCTCCAGATGTGTTCAGACTGGGAGTCTGGCAGAAAGACTGTGTGGGTCAGACAGGTTCCGATCTGCCTCTCCCAGAAGAGCCAGGACTTGCCTCCACTGCAACCAGTGACAGCAAAAGCATGTCTTCTGGCTTTGAGCTGGGGACATGGTCATCCTGGTCACACTGTCATCCTGGAGGTGGAAGGCACACACTTCCCCAGGGGAAGCTGCTGGTCAGCAGTTTAACCTGGAAAAGAGCTCTGGCCTGGCTGGGCCATTTGCAGAACAACCTTGAAGGAGGAGTTGGAAGAACACCCCTGTCACTCCCTCCACCACTGAGCTTCCTCACAATGTACATTTGACAGAAGAAAGCAATTTTTTGAAAGACAATGTAATTATACTTTTTAAATCCTCTTTTAATCTTGCTTTTGGAAATCCTTCAAGTGTCAGGAACCACTTTAGAGCAATTCGAATGAGAACAGTAATGGAGAAATGAGCCAGTGTTATTTACCTGTGATAAAACTGGTTGGCAGGTGCTTGGGGAAATAAGAGGGAAAATTGTTTCTATTTTCTTTGATAAATTTTGTATTCCAGTAATAAGCCTCTGGATGCTCATCTATAAAGCCTCCTATTTTTTGCTACCAGTTGCTGGGCCTTGAATCTTTGCCTGCATCAGTTTAACCCCTCTTTGTGCTCCTTTGCATTTCCAAGTTGCACTTAACAGGCAGACACATAACTTGGGAAATGCCAGCTACACACATGGCTCTTGCCTGCAGTGTGGGCAAGCAGCATGGCCTGAACAGACAGACCTAGTATGTAATGTAGTACCAAAACAAATGTACCAAGTAGCTTTGCCAGTCATCTGGATCACAGAGACTGGAAGTGGAAAAGAGCAGGTAAGTTTTTACAATGCATTTTCCTGCCAAAGCAGGATTGTTCCCTGCAGTATTTTCTAGTGTACTTCCCTGGCCTGTTTTAAATGACCTTGTAGGATGGGGAGAAATGAGAGGGGGAAAATCTGCTAGTTACCTCTGAAGTATCTTTGTCTAGTTTGAATAATATAATGTGGAGCAAGGGCAAATGAGTGCTCAGAGAATTTAGCTACAACACAATAATAATGTAATTTTTTGCATGCTTTTTCATCTCCGACCTACTTGCTATGCCTGCTACTGTGCCAGTAACATCAGATAGATTAAAAAAAAAGTAACAAAAATTGTGTCAATAATCCATCTTTGCATGATTGCTCTTCTTTCTCTTACCAGGAGATTGTCTTGGGTGCTTTCTTCCCCTGAGAGGAAAAATAAATGGTAAGAGCTGTGATGATTGGCAGCAAGCCTGAGAATAGCAGATGTGAGCCTGCACAGCTGGACAAATAAAAAATGCACTTTCTACCTACATTTTTATTAAGGTTGCCCCAGGGACACCCCAGTGCCTAGGGGGCCTTAGCATATGAACAGTCAAAGCCATCAGGCATATTTACATATATGAGAACACTTGGTGTTCTTTTCAAAGTCAAAGAGAGCAACAATTAGAGTAACATAAAGGAAAATTGGCTGCGTGGTTTTTCTCTCCTGTAATAGAAAGACTGAGGGTGGAAATATTAAAAAAAATTAGGTTTGACAGAGTTGAAGAATTTATGAATTAAACTGGCACATTTTCATTTCATTTACTGTTGAGTACCAGTTTATTACATGGAAATTTAAAAAGGACCTCCCAGGCTGCAGTTGCTGTATCAGATGCTAAAGTTAGATGGTTTAGATAAGATTTTTATATGAAAGTTTCCTACACAAAAAGGGAAAAATCTTGCCAAATAGGGAAAATTTAAAAGCCTCATTTCTCTCTATGGTGCTTTACTGCAGTTTTTCACTCTGAGATTTGCCACAGTGTTTGCTGGGATTTATTATCAAACAAAGTTTGGTGCCAGGGACATTTTAGCTGTATCTAGTAACAAAAAAAAAAAATGGAATTTCCTACACTCCATAGCCTACACATGCTTATTTCCATTTGCATTTACCAACAATCCTGTTCTCCCGCAGCGTCTCCACACAAGGATACCCACCTTCAGGGTAGAGCAGCAGGGCCTTGTGTCTGCCAGTGATCCTGTGGCACTCCCACCTGGGCTTGGCATTCCCACTCAGGCTATTTCCTCATGCTGGCAGCCTCAGCAATTTCAAAACAGAAAATGACATGTTTAATTTGTCTGAGCAGAAAATAATGGGGAGCTCTTGAAATGGATGAAGTCCTACAGAGTAAAGTAGCCATTGAAAAACTGTCATGTCTATGAGATCTAACAGAGTGAACTCTGGTTTTGTGGTCCAACATGGCAAATTTATGCTGAGAGAGCTGGAATAGAGTAAGAAAACTCAAGTGTTTCTATGGAGCAGAAAATATCAATGCTGTTACTTGTTGCTATTCTGAACCACGACAGGAGAATGGAAAAGTCAGAAATTAAGTATGAAAACATACTGGTGTGTCTAAATGAAAATCAATGTTTGAGCTTGGTATTACAAAAGCTTTAAAAGGCAAAACAAAACAAAGTATTTTTGTTCAATCAGGGTAATGAAAAATAATACACTAAACCTGGTATTTCTCCACAGCAACTTTCAGTTTTGCTGAGACTGCTTTTTTTTCATATGGCTAAACAAAAGAGGAAAAGAAAGAAACTTGACAATGCTTTCTGGGATGTTGGAGCCAACAAGATGCTAATGTAGTGCTCCTCTAGCCTGCATGCTCTGGAATGCCTTCCAGAGCCCTGCAAAAGCCAGGGGATTCCACACAGGGGCATCAGGATGCCACTGCCCCAGCACACTGGGGTTAATGGTCCTTGCATCATGTTTGCACTTCTCATCCAGGGCTCAAACCTTCCTGCTGGGACATCCATGTCTTCATGCTGCTCCCATCTGCATAAATCCACCCTGAAATACTTAATACTGAAATTCATTTCCATACTTAAAGTGAACTTATAGAAAGATGGGGACAGACTTTTTAGCAGAGCCTGTTGTGATAGGACACGGGGTAATGATTTTAAAGTAAAAGAGGGCATATCCAGACTAGATATAAGGAAGAAATGTTTTATAGTGAGGGTGGTGAGACACTGGAACAGGTTTCTCAGAGAGGTGGTGGATGCCCCATCCCTGGAAACTTTCAAGATCAGGTTGAATGGGGCTCTGAGCAACCTGATCTAGTTGAAGATGTCCCTGCTCATTGCAGGGGGTTTGACTACGTGACTTTTAAAGGTCCCTTCAAATCCAAACCATTCTGTGCTTCTGTGAAAACAGAGGGCCTCATAAAGCAGCATTTCTTGCGGGATCAAGGTCTCCCTCTCAGTACCTGAAGGCACAGCCATGCGGATCATTCAGTGCAATTTGGAGAAAGTCGGTTTAATTTTGGCACTGGTGGTGGAGCACTCTTGTATTGCTCCTGTTAGTAATTAAGAGAAAGCAAATCTCGGGGGAGGACACTGAAAGTATTAATTAAAAACACTTTCAATGAGAAAAAAATTAGTAATTTTGAAAATGTTGGTTTATGCCTGAAGAAAATACTTAAATAGGGTAATCACATTGTTGAGCATTTGACAGATGCACACTAATAAGTAAATGGGGATATTGATTACACATTTAAATAATCACCAGATCATCCATGCTGTTGCAGGAATGTCCCAATTCTCCTGCCTCAAGCTTTGATTTCAAGTAGTGAAAACCACACTTAATTCCAAGCATTCAGACAACTACATTTCACTCACTGGCCTGGAAAATCCATGTGTATTTCCCATCAGCTGAAATGGCACAACTTATTCCGTGGGCAGGCTACTTTCTAGCTTTGCTAAGCGTCCTGTGCTATCTTTCCTACAGCACTATCAAAACATGCATTTTTTTATAAAATCAACGGAGAGAGGGGCAGCAACTCTGCAACTAAAAAGACTCACAGTTTTCATGGATGTTGGATCACCTTTAATCACAACACAAACCATGAGGCATTTTGCTTCAAACAGAGGATTTTTCCCTCCAAACAGACAGTAGTCCAATAAAAGAGCCCACTAGCAGGATCCTGGACAACATGTGACACTGTGTTCTCATCAGCATCCCGTGGGTGTTCTGGCAAGGTACCTGGTGCTGGAAGCACCCGCCGGTGTGGCTGCGCCCAGCTCTTCTGCCTGACAGCATCCAAAGGCACAGCTTAGTGAAGCCACAGCAGCTCCTCTGAGCTCAGATTCCCATGCAAATACCACCAGATTCTTCGTATTATCATGATACCAAGTATCCTGTTCTATACAAAATGATATCCAGGCGAGTAAGAGAAACTGAGTTATTTACTTCAAGCTGAGGGTATCTGAACAACATTTATTGTACCTGACAGAGACTTTAGAGACATCCCTTCACAGTGACAGAGACTGAGAAATAATAAAGGGCACACGATGATTCCCTAAACCAGATGAATTCCTAAAAAACACTGGATTGGGTCACCTTTTATATAAGAGTTTTCAGCACTTAATAATTAATGTACAGGTTGGCTTCAACCATGCGAAGAGCATGTTTCTGCCCTTGCACACATGAACTCCCCAAAGTGACACAACTGCTGCTTTGCTTTGGGTTTCTGTCAGGAGCAACCACCCTTTATTGGCACATAGAATTTAATTTTTGGTAACAAAAAGGTAGGTAAACAAGTTACAGTAGCAGGCATAGAAAGCAAAAGTAGGGACTCTGGAGCATTTGGGATCTTCCAATGTCTTTATCTCCTGGCTCCTCCTCATTATGTTTTTCTTTCATATCAGCAATGCATTTTTCCACTGGAAAAAAGGCTGTTTCTTTTGAGTCATCTCTGCAGGGAATCTCCTGTAGTGGGGCTCTATCTACCAGGCAGCAGTGGCCACTGGCAGCCATGCCTTCCCCAAGGCAGGTCCTATCTCCTGGTGGTGGCATTGAAATAAAAACACAGACATCCTATTAATAGCCAAACTGTAGACAATTCCAGATGTGGAATTTGGTTTCTAAAATTACAGACTCACCCAAGCCAGAGCTGAACCAGTAAAATTCAGCTGTGTTTCCTCTGACTCATAACTGGTTTTTCAGAGAGGTTTTTAGCAAAAATTTTTCAGCAATTCCTCTGTTGTTGCCTGACTCATACTGAAACACCAAAATCATTATTAAAGTGGAATCATAGCAAAGGGGGTGTGAATACATGTTATTTATCAGTTCAAAATGCTTTAAAAAACATATTTTGCTATGAAGCATGCTTTGTCCAATAATTAAATACAGTATTATTTACAAAAGCAAACCAAAAATCTGTCATATAGGGCATAGAGGAAGTTAAGCACTTAAGAAACAGCAAATTTTAAATATAAGGTTAATTTATTCTTCAATAAACCTTCACTTATCCTTCTGACACATGTAGTATTTGTGTGCAGCATCCTACCCACTTTCAGTCTGAAGACCCTGTCCATGCCAGCAGGAAGGAGGATGCTCATTGTGAAGTATGAGTTGTTCAGATGTCCCAGGATGGGCAGTGGTACAAAGTACATGGCTGCAAGCTTTGATTCCAGATCATGGGAGCAGAAATGTATGCAGGGGTGGGGGCAGAGGTGCCCCCACAGTCCCCCAACAGTGCAACATGATGGGAGAGAGGCTGGCTAGCAGGTCACTTAAGCCTCTGCTCTTGAGGAAAGATTCCAAACCTGTTGTAGTTTCTATTGTGGGTGATCCACTGCAGGAGGGTCATGCAGGCATCAGTCCACCACTCTCTCCGTGGGTTTTCAGCTAGGAAGCAAAAGCCCTTTGTCTGACAAAATACCATGCTTGGGAAGGACCTGGCCCCAGCTGTAATGGGAGCCCAACTAACCCACCCTGGGCTTTGCAGTGTCATAAAGCTCAGAGGCCTGTGAAAGTGGACCTCAAATGTGGGTTTTGTGAAAAAAAAAAAAAAAAAAAAAAAAAAAACAAAACCCACACCTGCAACAATGATTTCTTTGCTTTTTAAATTAAATCTCAAACTGTTGCTGCAGAAGAAGGGACTGAAAAAAACCCCTGAAGTCTGGGAGCTCATATTTACCTTCTCACCAGCTCTGCAGATACTTAATTTGAATGTTGCTTCATCTCCTGTCTCCCTCATGTATCATCACTAATTAAAGTACACACTCTGCACTTACCCAAAGGAGGATGTGGGAGGCAGAAGAGGCTCAATCTCATTTTCTGCTGCTGTATTGACTCTGCAGAGCCAAACACAGGGGAACGGGGGTCCTGCTCAGACCCTGGTGGCTGCAGCACAGACCTTTTCCTCCTTTGTGGTGAAGGAAAATCCCCAGTATGTGAAAGGCAGCCTCCACGGGAAAGGGTTCAGAGAAAGAAGGGGCTGTGACTCCCTGGGCAGATGGGCTGAGCATAGTGAGGGCAGGAGTGACACCCCAATGTGAGTGCTTCTCCCCACACACCTGCTCTGGAGACTGCTCAGGCTCCAGCTGAGGAAGCCAGAGGAGCTGTGCCAGCAGCAGCCTCACAGGTCTGTGTTTTGGTGCCTCCATGCCCTCCACATATGCCTCCTAACTTCCAACTCAAGTGAAATTCAAACAAAGCCTTACAGCTTTATTTGAACACATCTTCCCCAACCTACATCCCAGAGAGACACCCCTCTCACATGTCCCACAGAGCCCAGCCATTCCCAAATGCACATCCACTTGCTCTCAGCAACAAAATGAGGTTGCTGACTTCTCCTCAGCTTCTGATTCCAGGCTAGAAGTCTGTCCTTTTCAGTCTCCCCACTGCACACTTTCTGTGCTTCACCCCCACTCCAGCCAAAACGTGGGGGTGTTTTTGGCAGTGCTCAGCTCTGCAGCCACACTGGTCCCTGTGCTCACAGCAGCCCCAACTGCTCCGCAATGTTGCAGGTGGCATCAACCTGTAAAGGGAGACTTTAAAGCCTATGAATGCCAGGGAGGGAATAAAGACACTATTAGTCTCAGAAATTGTCTATGTCTCAAAAGATTCAAGATGGTGTCAGAGGAGGACACGCTGAACTCAGCGTGTTTAACATTTAGACAAAGTCTTTCCCTTGTCCCCGTCTGGAGTTCTAGTGCACGCTCTGCCCTACATGAGCGAAATGCATCCGTGTCCATAAAAGCTGTGGAAAAGCACTGCTGAGAACTTCCACGGCTCTGAATAATTAATTCACAGAACTATAAAAAGCTACAAGGGAATGAAATTTAGAAAAATCTAGTTTTAGGATAATTATAGGTCAAATCAGGAGAACACTTGGACCCAAGACAGATGCATTAGTAGGACAATTGAGCATAGTGGATCAAATTCAGACTCCACAGAACTGCATAGTCTTCTAAAGAGCTCCTCTCAGGGTGGATTCAGCCCAGGGAGAGAAAGCAGCCCGTGCAGATAATTTGATGAAGTGAGTAGAAATCTAAAATAGCACCTCTTAGTAGAGAAAGCATAAAGGAAAGAAGTAAAATTGTTTCAGGTTAGCATTCATGCCCCAGTTGTAAATAGAGAGTGATATTTTCTGAAATGTTTTGTTATAATGCTAGTTTAACGTGCTTTCCTCTCACCCTGCCTCCACTGCCATGTCTACTGTGTTACCACTGGTTCGATAAAATTCCAGTTTGTTTGCAGACCTTATCACATGCAGGCTTTTTTCAAAGCTCCAGATGCTGGAATTCATGTGTTGGTTGCAGAGAGAGACCTTCATTTTCCTAATCAGTTATATTTCTAGTCCATATTTTTCATAGCAGGTTTGAAAACATTTACCCTGAGCCCTGAGTCACCAGCAAGCAAACAGAGAAGTTTTATTCCATTTTTCCAAGTTTTAAGCCAGTCATTACTGTGTCCAGTAAGATGTTGAATCCTTGGGACTGCCCATTTAACTTGCCACTCTCAGATAGGGAGGTGTGAGATTTTTATAGTTTACCTATTAACACATGTAGTCAGGCTGTATTCTGGGCATGTTTTAATTGAGTATTAGAGGAGCCAGTGTTGTGTGACTGGTTTATGGAAAACATCAGGCAACCCTAGTGCCCTTGGCATCTCAGTGGGCTCCACAACGCTCAGCACAGGACTCCCCCACACAAACTCTGCCTCTATTTGTGTCTTTCTGGTGAAAGAACATACCCATGGAGAGGCAGAAGTTCATTACCTTTTTTTAGTAACAATAACAGATCACCTGAGAATTCAGTTTTATGCAAGTCACAAGTGGCAGGTTACTCACAGACCAATAGGGAAATTATCACTACTTCAGAGGAGCTGTTTTAATGTCCAATATCCCGTTTCAGTGTGACTCTCAGTGGCATGGGACCAGGCACTTCCAGACATTTCTGCTGCCCAAAAGCACATGTGAAATGGCAGAGGGACCTGTCTTGTATCAGCTTATGTTTGCACAAGCTCCCTGTTATGGAATCATTCATTACCAATATGAAGTTACTGGGTACAACCATAGCGTGCTATCAAACAAGTGCTCTTTTTATAAGAGTGAGCTATGATTTTCTACAGACTTCATTTATTAAGAGCATTGGCATCCTTCAAAGCAAAAGGCTCTCCTATATGCAATTGCCATTCCCTGGACTTAAAATGTGTGTGAAAGGAAGTATGTGTTATAAGCAGATATCCTCTCCTTCATTTGCGAGTGCAGGAGCTGTTTGACATGAAAGGAAGCAATTGGAGAGAGGAAGCAATCATTACTGTATCAGTTGAAAATGCATCCAGCCTGCTGGGAGGGTTCTTGCTGCAAGGGGAACAAGAGCTCTTAAGTGGGTGGCAAGTAAAGGATCACATATTTCTCTTGTGTCCAGAAATATTAGGGTAAATTGAAGAGAAGAGCATCTGGTGAGAGTGCAGGTGATGGAGAAATAGAGTGTATGCCTATTAGCTTACAGACAAGGCAAAGCAAGTGGGAGTGGGAGCTGCAGGCTGGACCAGGGCAGGATGATAATTCAAAGCAATGATGACAAGCTGGGGAAAAGGCCTGGGAAAAGGATGTGGTTCAGTAGAGACACGTGTGAGGTAGGCAGGAACAATCAGCTGTGCAAACAGACTGGGTTCAGCTGCAGCAGCTCTGCCAAAAAAAGAGCTGAGAGGGTGGTTGTGGATTGCAGAGTGAACATGAATCTACAATGTCGTGTTGTTGTGGAGAAGATAGATGTTTTTAGTCTGGATATAGGAGGAACAGGGTCCATACAATGGGAAATTACCCTTCCACACTAGCCAGAGTAATGTGCTGTGGCTCAAGGAGTGGAGCTTGCAGGGAGCCTAGCTGCCAAGCAGGGGTGGAAAACATCCTGAGAGCAGAGGCTGACTGAATTGGGGTTTAGCCTAAATATGTACAGCCTGAAGAGAAACATAATCCTCCATCTATGTAAAATGTTGTCATAAATGGATGGGGATGTCCACAGTAAACAGGAGCAATGAGCTTAAATTAAAGCAAGTGAAAGTCAGAGTATGAATGGGAGAAAAAAGTCCTGCAGGTAAGGGTAGCAGTTAGGGGGATTGAAATTTCTGTCAAAACAGATCAGACAGGTTAGAGATGATAAAGTGGTAAAACCTGCCTTGAGGCTGGAGAAAAAATTAAATGAGCCGTTGTGAATCTTTCTAGCCCTGGTTTTCTGTGATTTATCAGAGGATTCACAGCTGCAGTTTCCCACATTTTCAGTGTTTAAAAATGTAGCTCTACTGGCTAACACTGCAGAGGAGATGATGGGAGAAAGTGGAAGCCCTCTTGTCTAAGCCCAGTGACACCTCACCAATTTTGGAGCAAAGCACCTGTGAAGTCTCCAGCAAGCTGTGCTCTGGTCTCCTCTGGAGCTGAGAAAGTACTGCTCATAGCTTTCCCCTCTGTTTTTGTGGAGCTAAAACATCAGCAACAAATTACAGATGGGTCAAAATAACAGCAGTGTTTCAGTCCAGCTTCCAGGTTGTTTAACTCTTTTCTCTCCCATCATCCCTTGTCAATCTAATGCCAAGCTGTTGGCTTTTCTCAATTCCTTCTGCTTTTGTAGCAGAAATTATTCACAAATTGAAATTCACGTGGCCTTTCAGGCACCCAGAGGCTACTATGAAAGTGTTGGCTCAGTTCTGGTTTCTTCATTTGCTGTTTTTGAGGGAATCAGTAATGCTGCCCCCTGACTAATAGAATGGTGAGTTACAGAGAGGACAAAGCCTGACTCTTCACCAATAGACACCAGAAAAGAACAAGGGACAGTGTTCAGAGATGCAGCAAGGGAATTATGGAAGACATTTCCATTGTGAGGGTAGACAGTCAAGCAGAGGAAAAGTTGCCCAAGGAAGCGTTGGTTTCTCCATCCTAGAGTTTCAAAACTCAGTGGAATGAGGCCACAGACAATCTCATCTAATTTTGAAGTTGACCATACTGTGATCAGAAGTGGGACTAAGATCCCAGAGGGCTGTCCCATGATGCCCACAGAGGTAAACCAGAAATTTCATAAGTGACAGCAGAATTTCCCATTCTTCTTCATACCTAGAACACACTTTTCACCTATTTTTGTCAGTGATGAAGAAGTGTGTCCACGCTGCTCCAGTCATGCCTAGTGCCACCAACCAGCTGACCCAGGACTTGCTACTGAGTCTGTTCCACACCACATCTCATCTCTCATCTCTCCTTGGATCATTTCTCCTGCTGGACTCTGTCTGGAGACTGGTTGATAAGGACAAACACCTCATTTGCTTGCTTTGTTTCATTATAACAGAATAGGTAAATACACCAACATGGTCTTTAAAATAAAATTAAAAAAAAAAGAAAAATGAACACCCTTTCTTTCATTGCTGTGCCACAGCAACATCGGAAACAACAATTTATGCTAACTCTTCTCCCTTTCTCATGGCATTTGTTGGGTTTTTAGGGCCTCAGTAAATCCACTAAATGTCAGCCAGAGAAGACACACCATAGCAGTAATGGCTATAATCAGCACAATCTCAAAATACACTTTACAAATACTGTGAAGCATTCTCTCTATCTGGAGAAAAAAAAAAAGTGAAAATCATCAAGACTAATGTGTTACTCAGATCACAATGAATATCTTAAAGACCTGAAGGTAACTGCTTTTCCCAAGTCTCACACATATTTTTGCATAGTCTTTGCTCACAACTGCACCAAACAGTATTTGTCTTCTCTGTATCTGCTGGATGTCTAGCTGTGATTACAGGTCACCAGGAAGGACAGAAGCCGTTTTGACTTTCAGAGCCAGGGTGATTTGGCAAAATAGGGCTATTGGGAGATGACTGTCTTGTAACCAAGCCAATTTTAGCACAGCTCTGGAAGCTCTATGCTGATGCAACCATGACAGTATACATAAGGAAACTATCCTGTATTCTTGCAACAATTCTCCACTTATTAGCTAGAAAATAAATTTTCAGGAGTGTTCTATTTCAGATATCTAAAGCCAAGACAATGTTTAAAATCAGCACAGAAACTTCTTGGTTAAAATACTAAAAATCTGAACGTACCTTTACATCCACCATTATAAAGGGATATGCAAGGCTAACAGGGCTTCCATCCCTTCCATAGTGTGGCTTTCCTGATAAGAGGGGTACTTAGTTGTAGGTGGTGCTAAAAGAGCCTTTCCGGGTGCTTGCACAGGGAAAGGATAGACGAGACAATCGATCTGCTTGGATTTAAAAAGACAGATTTATGAAGAATAATTACCTTCTTACTTGGCAAAGAATGTGTATTGCCTCTAAGGGACTCACAGCTGTGTTCTGTTCTCGTGGAGTTAACAGGGTTTAGGAAAAACATTTGATCTATTCGTCCCTCCTTAATTCAACATAGCTGAGAATCTCCCAGGATATTTCTATTTGAATTGTAGCTGGCTTTCCATTTCAACGTGTTGGCAGTGAATATCTGTCACACTAATGGCATTTTCTACATGGAAAGTATCATCAACACTTACAGTAGAAAGCAGCATATACATCACCCAAATGGCTGACTGTGTGTTGTAGGAAAAGCAAGATGGGCTACCTTTATCTTTGACTGTGAATGCAGGTTGCCTTGAGCAACATGAGCTTTGCAGACAGATTCCCAGATTTTGTACCATTTCTGAGCTAGATTGACAGCTCTGGTATTAAGCTTCATTTAAAGCTAAGCCACAATTAAGTACAAAACAAATAGATCAGGCAGCAACACCACTCGTTCATAACAAGCTTTCAAACTTCATCCATCATTTCCTGCAACTCTGTGCAGAGATGTTGGGCTCTTACCTTTTAAAAAGACAAGATTTTTAATTTTTAAAGTTCATATTTGCTCAGTGCTTGAACACAGCTGGAAAATCCCTGTATAACCTTCTTCCCAGGGAAGAGGCAAAATCCCCTGCAGGAGCTCCTGAAAAATGACCACAGAATTAAATGGGTAATACAAAAACCATGAGCCTAAGAGAGAAAAGTAAATTTCAACTCCAAGCTGAGGTGATTTTTTTTCTTCTTTTTTTTTTTTTTCCTTCTGGAGACACAATGCTGCTTCAATAGGCCTATGCTGATGCTATTAGCACTGAAACCAGCATTTATAGAAATATGATGCAGCCACCAGCAGAAACAGTTTGCAAACCCTCTCAAGTGTTACCTATCCACCCTAACTCAGACTCTGAAGCTCATAATTTATGTTCTTTCACTTATATGAAGAACCTGAGCTGAGTTATAGAATCACATTTCCAAGGTAGATCATTAATACTTGCAGAAAAGTCTATCCCATGGAAACTATGTCTTCAGGAAAGTGTTACTTAGGCATGAATTCTAAGTTCTCTGGCTATGTTAAGCACTGAAAGTATGTTTCAAAGCTAATTTCTCTTGTGTAGACCTTTGCAAGACAAGAAAAAGCCTACTGTGTTACACACAATATCTGTTAGGCTCTGCTGGATGTCGGGGGACCAAGACATTGCCCAAGTTCATGTTAGAACCCGGGTACAAGCCAACTCCTCCATTTACTCCGCAGGAAGGAAACCCTTAGCTTGGTCCCAGCCTGGGGATTGAGGCTACAGGGAACAGGGCCAAAGACATGTGCCTCATTTTAGTATCAGTCCAAGTGCAGGTGAAGCAGCACTCAATATGAAATTTACAATTATATATTGTTAACATTAGACTGTTATATTACATGTTTCTGCTAAATCCAGTATTTGAGAGTTTTGAAACCTACCCAGTTCTAAAAGTAAGACCCTAACACATTTCTTTTTGTTGATGTTGTGATCAAAAAGGGCATCTTAGGCCATCTCTGCCAGAAAATCATTGTCCTAGAGCAGCACTTTTCGGTCTTGTTTGAAATATCCCTGCATTTCCCTGAGAGGCCACCCAAAGGTCTGCTTCATGACTTGCATATTGAATTTTTCCTGGCACTTACAGGATATGCATATGCTAAAGGGATGCAGATCTCAAACAAAGCTTCAGGAAAAATTTCCAAATGAGTAAATTCAATTAATTGAGTTTGCTCTTGCAAATTCATTAATTTTTTTCTAGCAGCTCTACAAACAAGCATTCAGTGACCATGGGATGGTTCATATTGGATCCCATCAAGGTGTTCAGACTTGGGATGTAATAGGAAGCACAGAGAAAGGTCCCTTCCCTGTACTAATGTCATGACTGCACTCAAGAGATCTCTGGGAGCCAGCAGCCTCCTGCTCAGGGGGCCTATTGAGACTGCTGAGTGGTCTCCTGGCCCCTGTCCCCCAACAAGGGTGCACCTGATCTCCCTGCAAGACAAATCATCTTTCACAACAGCCTCCTCAGTTGGATCCAAGAGCACTGATCTCATGTTGGAAATGTATTCCTCTTGCAAACATTACCTCCAACAAATATTTTGTTGAAATTCAAGGCTGCTTGTTCAAACCAAGCCTGCATCAGTCATTCACAACTGAAATACTGCTGCTCACATCTCCCTGGCACTGAATGGAAGCTCAAGGCAACATACACGCACACACACACACACTCACAGAGAGAGAGCCTCCTTCCTTCATGACTTGGCTGCATCCCTCACTTTTCAACAGCCTTTCCCTTTTTCTGCTCCCAGCCAAGGTATCACTCAATCTGTGCTCCAGCTGCAGGATTGCCACTTTGCTGTGATCAGTGCCCTTGGCTACCTGCTAAGTTTGTTACCTGCTTGGTCCTTTCATTGCATCTCTACCTTGACCCTGCTCAAATGCTGTCAACCCTTCGCAGTCCTTTCCTTGAGGAGATTAGTAGACCCTTAACCCAGATGTCAATAAATGCAAGGGTTCACCATACAAAGGTGAATGAATCACTCCAGGTTTGGCATAGAAACACATAGAGTTCTATTTTCTGCTGTTGATGTTAATACAAAACATATTAAGCTCAGTATCTCCTGTCTCTTGTACTTCTGTCCCTTGAAGTGTCATGCATCCTGCGGTATGATGTGCTCTGTCAGTCTGTCCCAGCTTTCTTGATGAAGCTTGGCAAAGCAATTCAATCCTTGGCTGATATTATATAAGATATTAAAATGTTCTGAAACATGTCTGCCAGCATTTTGAGAGTATTGTTCAAACATTATCGGTAGAGACTTGTCTGCTTAATATTGCAGCAGTGTTCCTCAGGGGTGGCTTGTCCCACACAGTGATTGAGGAGGCTTTCCACTGAAATGGGAAAAGCACTTTTCTGCTTCCCTCTGATGCACTGCCCCATTGTCTCTTGTGTGTATGGGGCACCTCAGTTGCCTCTATGCTCCACCCCAAAACAGTCCTTACCCCAACTAGGCTGCTTCGATCTATTAATCCCTTCAAACTCAGCTAGTGGAGCAGAGAGCAAACCCTTACCTTCTGTGTAGGAAGACTTACATTTTACTTGACATTATTTCTAGCCCATTTGCTGGGAAAGATGCTAAAGAAAGTCACCCATCCTGAATTTGATCTTAGAAGATCATATGTTCTGTTCATTACAGACCCACCTTCCTCCCCACCATCTTCTCTTGCTGTATATCTCAGCTTTTACTGTGCTTTTTACCCTTTTCCTATTCCTACTATCCAGATAACCCTGTCTATCTTTACATCTGTTCCTCACTCACTAGTCTGCAGCATCTTCACCTATTTTTCACAGCTTTGCCTTATGCATCCATATGCTTAAACTGCAACTGTAGCATTTCTTCATCCTCGGCTCCAATGCCCAATTACAAAGCAAGAGCTCCTGAGACTATGCTGGGCTGGAGCCTTAGGTCTGGAGATGAAATCATCCAAGAACTTACCCTCAGCACCATATGTCTAAAGAGTATGTGAAATAGTGGTATTTTTTTTTCAGAGGTTTATGTCTTGGCTAGATTTAGGTGAGAGGGAAAACTGAAAACTGACCCAGTGGCAAATCAGACCCTCCACCTGAGCTTCATTTCCTGCTCCAAACTGAGGCACTGCAGTTCAGGTTAAAGAGCTCCAAGAATCCTGACATAAGGAAGTTGAACTGCTTTGTGTCAGACTTTTTCCAAATTTGCCAGATCAGATTTGCTGAAGCTTGTAAAGACACCAGCCCTGGGAAACGCAGTATAATATGTAATCCACTTGTATCCAATCTTGCTTGACAAGGCAGAATCAACTGAGAACAGGACTTGAGATTGGAAATTGTTTAGTAATTCTGTCTACGATGCTGTGCAACTTTAAATGTTCTGCTCCTCCAAGAGTCTGGAAACACAGAGAAAAGGTAACAAAATCCAAGTTACCAGTAATAATCTTCATATTTAGTAGCATAAAAAATTAGAAACAAAACAAGGTTTATCTCATTAAGTGCCAGAAAAAAGTCAAGTTTTGTTGCCAGCAGTCATTTTGAGCCCCCCCTAAACACCCAGTTTAAGCTTCTGAAAGACAGAAAATACAAGATTGAATTAGAAGCTGATGGAAGACCTTTCATGGTTATGTATTATAGCTCCAAAATCCTATGCTCAGTTACCCCAAAAAAGTAGTTCTCTGTGTTATCTTGCACCATGCTTCAAAACATGACATTTCTAAGTAATTTGGGCCTGTCATGTCTTTAGTTTACCCTCAATTAGAAGAGGGTTCTCACCTCAAATCGAAGCCAAATTTTGTTCTCATTTGTTGATGGCAATTACATGTTTACCCAGCACTCAACGCAGCAGATACCCAAAATTTGCCCTCTGAGTGTTACAACAATATGAATCAACAGTATTACTGCTCTTTTACCCAGCTCTTTCTTTCAATCTCCACAGTTCACAGAAGCAGGTGCCATTAGTCTCACTTCAATAGCAGCAGTAGCTGCAGTCTCTGGCTCCGTTCCCATCCCAACCCCAATGCCACAGGCTGCCCTTCCACACCTGTCCTCTTTCTGTTTGAACAGAGGTACTGGTCTATGGACAAGAATGGGAGCTCTGTCTTCCACTTAGTGAGTACCTACAGCTCCTTTTCAGAGGGGCCTGGGACACTAGTTTTTCTGTACTTGGGAATCTACCCACCCATCTATGGTAAAATGAGAAAAAAAACAATGCCTCTGGGTTAGGGATCTATTAGACTTTGTTTCAGCTTTTCATGCAAACCTTTCTCCTTGCAGATCACAAGTTGCATCCCTAAATGCATGTGCCTAAGCTACCTCTGAACCTTTCTGCACAACACAGCCCCTAGGCAAGGCAACTTTATCCCACCCCCCACATCTTGAGCCACGTGCACTTTCTCCAGATACTGTCACAGCCTTAGGAGAGGACTCCAGCACTGCAGAGACCCCTTTGCCACTCCACCTCCAAGACTTCATCTTTACCAACCTCACTGTGGCAAGTCAGGGTGTTACTCTCTCTGAGAATAAACCCCTGCAAACACCCGTCTTCAAACAGCCAAGCAGGCTCAGCTACAGATTGCCTCTTGCAGACCCTCATAGAGTTATAAAACTCGCACAGCGTGACTGTAATATCTATATGGCAGATTAGACAGACCTTCCACTGCACAAAATTTTAACACAGTGAGCCAAAAAACATCTTCAGTCATTTACCACAAAGAATGACACAAATTTCAAAAAGAAAATACAACTGCTAGTCTCAGTAACTCAGAAGAAGATATGCCCTTTCAAGACTCCAAAAATATATCTTCTCGCATTATGTAAAATTAATTTCCGTATCAGACAAAGCCAAAGAATTATTAGGATGAAAGGTCACTTAAAATGATCTGTGTTACTGATTTTATCAGTCAGTACTTACAGCTTTAAAAAAGTCAATGCCATCTAATAGTGTCCATATTTCATCTGTTGAGAAATCTAATACTGTCAGAAAGGAAGCAATATCAGACTGCGTGGTCAGTCTTACTTGAAGAGAAAATACAATTCTGAGAAATTTAATCTTGAACAATAAAGAAAGAAAATGGTGGAGTCTTGGTAATATGTTGCATATACACACAGAAGGAGAGAAGAAGTAGAATTATTGTGATGAATAGGCAGAACATCTTACAAATAATGCAGATACCAGCATAAGAAATTCTTTATTTCTGGAGCTGTTATTGAAAGGGATGAAGATTGCTGCAATGTCACTCCAATACTATGAGTGCATTGTCAGTTCAGTCAATAATCCTAATTACAGAGTGGTTTGTGTATGCAGAAGGTATCAGTTTCTGAAATTCAGGAGTGAAATGGTAAATGTCTCATAATCATGTGAGCATCTCTTTTTCCCAAATTTCATGTAATGCACCTCCACTCATAAGCTGCTGTTGACCCTACAGTAGCATCCAGATGCCCTGACTTGGGGTCTTGTGTGGGAAGCTGCAGTTTCAGCTGGCAAAGGCTGTGGCTGCTCCCACTGTGGGTGAAGGGCAGGGAGAGGCACCCAGTTCCCAGGCAGCAAGTGAATCCTGAAAAAGGAGCAGGTCTTTTCTTCATTCAAACATACTCATAAATGCAGGCATGAGGAAGCCTAACCAGATTTATCTAGTGGCAATGAAAATCTGTCTCTGAGGGATAGTCTTACTCTCAATACGCAACAGTTTTGTCAGAGCTTGCTTACTCCCTTGCCTAATCCAAGGCAAGACCACACACACTTCCATGAACTGTATCGAGTGGCAATAAAAGCATAGTAAAAGAGGAGCTACTGTCTTCTTTCAAAATGAGTGCAACTATGGCACATCAAGGCATTGTACATGGAAAGACAGAGCATGTTTTTGCACCAAGACAGGTGAGTTCAGTACTGGGCACCAAGTTGCCTTAGTTACTGGCTCCCAGCTGCTGTGGCAGATTGTCTTCTTTGGTGTGGACAGGGACACCTGAGGGCTTTATCCACCCTTGCGAAGCACTTCACCTTGTCATCACCAAGGACCAAGTGCAATCTGGCCAGCCCAGCCCCTGTGCTGGCAGTCATCCCCTTCCTGCCACCAGCTGCCAGGGCTGGGGGAGCTGGGCATGGGAGGTGTTTCCAGCAGTCCCCCCACTGCAGCTGGGATTCCATCCATCCTCACCTGCATTTACATGCCCTCATGCATCTGCAATTATCCCCTCCTAGTCTCTGGTGGGGGTTGTTTCCCAGGGAAGGGTATGGTCCTTTCTGAACTGTTCCAAGTCACCCCAGGCTGGCAGAACCTAGGCAGAAGTCTAGTCCTTTCCTCTTATTTTACCCCATGCCATTACTTGTTCCTACTCTAAATTAAGAGATATTTTTTTTCTCCTCCTCATTTTGAGTTTTAAAGAATCAGCTTTGTCAATGTTCTAGCTGCCTGAGCTGTGCCAGGAGCCCTACATTAGCTCAGGGGGCAAACTTACCAATATGAGCCTTATTTTGAAGCTGATAACCCCATTACAGGTATTTTGCTTAGGCAAGTTTAGTACATGAGATTTCAGCATTTAATGACCTCCCTTCCCATTATAGTTCTATTCATATTTTCTTTGCTAAAAAGTGTTTTTTTCCTCTTTATACATTTTTAATCTGCTTTTTAAGAGAAGCTGCATCTCCTTAATCTGGTCCATCCACAAAAATACCACAGTCAAAAGAAATCTGCCTGATCATACTAGAATACTAATTTGGAGTGAGAGTATCCATGCTCCATTTCTGGCTCAAATTAGAGATACTGCCTCAAAACTGAGATACTATCTCCCCAATCAGGCGGGCTGTTACAATTTGCTTTCAAAAGCTACATGTGATAAAAACAAGTCAGCTGACTCCCCAAAACTTTTAAATGTCGTTATCTATATGTGCGTCCTATGATCAAATCTAATATGTCTTATCCAAAGATAAGTGCCTTTCTGTGCCATAGTGCCTTGTTATCCTAACAAATCTAGTTAGGAATGTTATTCACAATTGTTATTTTAATAGGAACCCACCCCTGAATTATTGGTGTGAACAGGACTCCTGTTCAGTGCGTGAATTTCATGGTCTTGCAGAATTAGGCCTTACATTATCACGATTATTTGCAGAAATTACATGACCTTGTTTTGTATTTCCCTGACAAGAAATTGTGTGTTTCTATTAGTTCCAGATTTTTATCTGATAGCACAGTGATAATTTCTTCCTGAATACCAAGTATAATGTACTTGGCAATTACAGCCTCAGAAAAGAAGCAATTTATTTTGCTTACAATGCTTTATGAATTAAGTTCACGAAGGTCGAGACAGAGGTGTCAGCTATTCTCCATACAATCTGATATTTGCATGTTAATTGAAACCTCCTCTGAGAAGGCCACCCTGTTTAGCTCATCAGAGAAGAAGCAAGAGAGCTAATTCATACCTCAGGGTGGGTAGATGAAGAAGGGCAGTCATTACCAAACAATTACCATATTTCTTTTATATTAGATGTAATACACATGCGTTTGCATATACCTGGCTCAGTCCATGGTTTCTGTCAATGGGCCTCCTTTTCAGTCAATGGGGCTACATGGATTTGTGCTGATTGGGATTCAGGTCAGTGCTGAAAGAATCCAGGAGCAGCCTATGGAAATTAAGGAAGCTCTTAGTGCCAGATCTCACCCAGAGGAAGCTGCAGCATTCTATGGCCACTCATGTGTCACTACCAAGGTCTCTGAAAATAAAAACTCACCCAAGTTCAGGGTGTCAGAGGTATTACCAAGAGGGAATACCTGGTTTGTTCCAAATCAGGAGGCCTCTGTTATGAATGCCAAGCTGAAATACCACTAAATTGCATTAAGATTAAGCCAGAATACGTTACTCAGGTCATCCAGACATTCGCCTTTATTTTAACCTATTACCATACCTCAATATCATGTGTGGCTCTTTAGCTCTAGTGGTATCTTGCTTACAGACTTGGAAACAAGATTACAAGGTCATTTTTGTGCCATTGTTCGCTGAGGTGATCAGAGGATGCTGAAGGACATATAGAGTAGCAGCTCTCGCCAGAAAGTTGACTCTGACCACTTGTAATTTTCACCAGTTTCAGCAAGTTCTGCCAACTGCAGATAAAAGCAAATCAATTTTATTCATACCTTGTATACTTTACTTTAACTAAAAAAAAATCATTCTTATTTCCTGGCGTCCACAAGGATGCAACATTTTAAAACTTAATAAAAGATTGAGAGACATGAGGTACTATATGAGGATGGGGGGATAAACAGTATCTGTACATCTGGCTCATAAATTTTTGTTGTAGTTTATAATTTCCTATTTTAAAATAAATGTTAAAGATTTGTTATTTGTGTGTGACTTTTTTCACTAGTTAATTGGTGTCAAGATTTGTTTGTCTAAAAATACAGGTACAAAGCACAATAGCAACTTTAAAAAACCAGAAACAATTACTTTGATTGTATAGTTTTTAAATTCTTAACAAAATATGGTTGCTATTGAAAAAGTTTCTTATTTATTAACACACATTTTCTATGGCAAATGAATTGAACTGGCCACTAGTGACCACAAGGTCCTTCAAGACATTGAAAACATTAGAACTGGTCTCCTCACATCCCACTTCTTCTTCTATGATAGTGCAGAAAAATCACACTTGACTTTTCCTATTTTGAAACAGTTTTCAGCGTTCAATTAACTTATGTCTAAGCTGAACTAGATAAACATGCTGAAACAAAAACCCCACTGAATTCCTGCTGAGATGAAATAGCTGTAAAACTGTCTTATTATTTTGACAAAAACCCCCTTGTTTAAGATGTTTGTATGGTGACTTTTATGAGTTTTATGCTCTTTCTTTTTCTAGCTTTAGAAATAAGCAATGTCATTCTTAAATAGTCTATTTCATTTATATTGGCTTAGATTCTCAGATATTGTAGAATACACTTGTCATAAGTTCATGTCTAAAAACAGATCATCTGTTTCATTATTTGCTTCTTACTGAAATCTGGTTTAAATAAATATCTTCTGGTTTTTAAAGCAACATAATTTTCTATAATGGTAAATTAAATTCACTCTGGATAAATAAACAAGAGAAAAACAGTTCTTGCTTTACTTCCATTATAGTAGTTTCTGAATAATCCCTTACCACTCAGGAAAAGGATGCTGAAGTTATAATAGATGTAATGAGCCGTAAAGAGCTTGAATAATGATACCAAAAAATGTTGCTGATGATACAGAGTTATTTAGAACAAAAAAATCCCAAAGAATTTCAGAAGGACCTCACTGGGTAACACTTGGGCAGCAAGCTGGTAGGTAATTTATGGATAAATACCAAGTGACACACATGGTAAAAAATTCTAATCCTGCCAAAGATGAATTTTGAATTAATTTTTTCCATATGGTTAATGGATAGGATAGCTTTTGAAAAATTCAACACAGACACTGTTAGAAGCAGGGAGCATAAAAATAAGGAGAGAAGCAAAGAACAGAAAAGAAATTATCTTAGTGAGACTGGGACCATGCAGGAAACATCTCCATCTAGCACATGGTGTGTGAATTGGATGCCCTCTGCCTCTAGCAGCATTGACTGGAGCTGGGAGAGACACAGGGAAGGGCAACGAAGGCTCAACACACCAGGTGTCTTCAGGTCAGTAGAGATAATAGATCAGAGGCACCACAGAGAGCTCCGAAGTCCAAGTGAGGGCAAGCAGGACACTAATTACTCAATCTGGCTCCTATCAGGTTTTTTTAATGCTTTCCAACTGGACAAAATTGAGACCATTTGGAAAATACCTGATTATGAAATATCTCTAGAGTTACAAAAAGCTTGGGGGTGCAAAATGGAGCTACACAAATCTGAAGAGTATCAACCTGGAGAAATACCACCTGTGCCTCTCAACAGATGGGAGATGCAGGTGGAAAGAAAGTGTGAACATGTTGCCACATGCTCACTCTGTTCCTTCGCTCTTCTGCAACTTTGAAAATCACCATGTTTCTGGGAAGGACTGGATCACCATCACCATCTAGACAGGATTATGCACTTGAGCAATTCCTTGTGCCTAAAACCATACCTAAAATGTGCTGATAGTTGTCATGCTTTACCAGGTAAATTCATTCTCTGAGTATGATACCATGCAGATACTATTAACATCTCAGAAATTAAACAGGAAATACTTCCAATGGAGAAGGAAACAATGTTTACTTTCATTTCTATTTAATACATTTAATTCTGGTATTGCAGGTAACAAAACTTATGAAGGTGCTTGAGCATTCGGAATTGCTGAATGATATCAGAAAGCAATCAGAAAACTCAATCTGTTAGACTGATTGCTGCAATAGGAAAAAAGGATTCAGTTGTCAAACAAATCATAAAAGATTCAAGTGTTCTTGACCACTACCTGCTTCCACTGCACAAAACACATTTTAACATCTGTACGAATCAGAATATAATTGTGACGCTCAGCATCCAAATGTGACCTCTACAGCTTGACTGGAACTCTACTCACATATGTTATTTAAGTTTCCAAATTGACAGCAACTTAGAAGGAACATAAAACAGCAGAAACCCAAGACTGCCTTTCACCTACCCAGGCGTTCATAGAAACTGAATGGGCAACAGTGCA
Source organism: Manacus candei (assembly GCF_025592945.1). NCBI lineage: Eukaryota > Metazoa > Chordata > Aves > Passeriformes > Pipridae > Manacus > Manacus candei. Next base: position 4,703,313 of record NW_026138059.1, read on the forward strand.
TAAGAAGAGTGTTCAGACATGGGAGTATAACCAAGCAAGGTTATCACTGGTTTGCATCTTCAAATTAGTGAGCTACTTCTACACCTTACCACAGCAAGCACTGGGACACTTTGCTGCTTAAGGATTTGTAGGGATATAAGTGCAGCTGGAGACATAATAAGATCTTTGCAAAATCCCATTATTCTCAAAGATTGTTATAACCTCGTCCTTGATTGATGAAAGTGTCTTCACTCAGCCTCTTGGGATAGTGTGGCTGGCAGCAGAACTTGCTGTCTCCAGCTGTGGTGGCCGGATTGTGGAGGAGGGTTGAGAAACCTGCTAAAGCCTGCAGCTGATTGCTGCCTGTGAGATGAAGGCATGATGAGCAGAGGCAAGCTAAAGATGGCAAACAGAGAGGATAAGGGACAAAAAGCAATGCCTTGGTCTCTCCATTTTTCTGTCTTAGAATCTCATTCATAACTTTAACATCACCAAGCTCATATTTAGCCCTTCATTTCAGCATTTCTCAAGCACTTGGTGAAGAGAGGCAGAGCCACCTCTCTTCCAGCCCATTTTTTGCCAGTGCACTGCACCACCCAGCACCACCCAAGCATCTGGAAGCCCAACTTCACATCTCACTTTCTTCAAGAGTTGTGCTAATTACATCTACCAGAAACAAAACCAGAGTTTATCCATCAGGTTTCCAGAGCCAAAATGTTCCTTATTTGAATCTGCCCAAGTGTACCCCTCCCCAAAAAATTAGTGTTTTGCAATCATGGAAATACCTTGGTCTGAAAATTAAGAAGCACTTGCCTGAAACCAATTCAGATTAACTAGACTGTTCACCACTAGACACTGTTCAGCTGTTAGCAATGTGGCAGTTGATAGACAGGAGACATAACAAAATAAAGCATTTCCTCCCCCTGCTTTGCCGTGACCTTGCTTTCCTGGTGGTTTGGGAATTCCTGGATACCATAAAACCATTTTTCTGATTTTTTTTCTCCTGCTTCTCATTTCCTATCCTGTCTACCAAAGGCACAAAGAACTTACTTCTGCTTTCCTCTCTGTCTCACCCAGTAGCCCCATGCAGGGGTCACCATGAGCTTGCCACTTCTGTCATCCCTCCCACAGAGAGGGTCTGCCACCCACCCTCATCTTCTCTTTCTTCCCCCAACATGTCAGCACCTTGTGTTTGCTATCACTGGCTCACCTCCTACATTTCTTTAAGGTTATTTTGAGTTCTCCCTCTGCCCACCAGTGCACTTGCAGATGCTCCTGGTTGCATGTTGTTTGCAGATTAACATGCTTAGACTGCCTTGGTCCATCATCCAGGTAATCCTTGACAAACACAGGGCAAAAGTGCATCCAGGACAGATGCAACAATGCCCAAGGGCAACCAAATTTTGTTTGAAATTAACCATTCCACATTTCATACACAGTTAACAACTAATCATCCACATATGTTGCAGTAGGTTCAGTCAGACCATGTTCCCCTTTCTTGTCAGATGGGCCATTCACATGTAACCTCCAAAGTCTGAGGACACAATTTCTGATACCTGTTTCTCCCTTGAGCACATCGGCTTTTATCTAACTTGAAAGAGAAAATAAGTGGGAATTTAAGAGACTGGTTTGTATTTGCTGATACCTGTCTTACTTGGTTGTTCCAGGTGCTTTCCAACAGCCCATTGTTTCACCTACTTTCATGTAGGAAGGTGGTACCTTCAGCTGACTCATTTGTGTGTCTTTTCTCTCACTTTCTCTCCAGTACACCTGCATGCTCCTGGACCTCCAAATACCTCATCTATTCATCATGGTCCTCACATTGCTTTATCTTAAAAGTGAAAGTAAGGATAAGCTCTTAACTGTAGAGCTACCTTCTAACCTGTTCTTTTCCTCTTCTGGGTTAAAATTTTGTTGATAGGAATTGCGTTTGCGATGAAGCACAGGATGAAAGGGGGCCTGGAACAGTTGGGATGTGAATGAGCTGGAGTATGTGGCCCCCCAAGGAAGGCAGGGAAGGGATGTTCATGGCATGCCCAGTCCCAGAGCAGAAGTCAAGCAGCTGAAGGATACCCCTGAAAGTGGTAGAGTAGCCAAAATGAGGGGGGATTTCCCATGTAGCCCAGGAAAGAGTCATTTAGAGAAACATTCACATGAAACCAGATGGCCCTAGAGAGTCCCCATCCATGGGACCATGCCAGGAGAGCTGATCCAAACACACAGACAGATAACCCCAGCCCAGGGAAACTGCTTCCTGGCTCCAGACCAAGACAATACCCCCTATAATTTCTTAGTTAAATGAAAGCTGAGTTGGACGGAAGAATACATCAAACCAAACCCCTAATCAGATAAAAGTCACTTGTCTCCCAAGGGTGCCGTGCACATACTACTAGTGAAAACAGATGCTGTTTACATCATTATTAAAAACTATCAACAAACTTGATGAGCAAAAAACCCCAAGCGACTAAAATATTACAGGTAGAGGCAACGTTTTTCTGGGGATCTTTTTGATGAAAACGCTGATGCTGTAGTAACAACACCCTGGTCCATGAGCCTTCAGCATCTTTAGTGTTGCCAGTGAAACATTCCCACCTTTGAAAGAATTTCAAGCAGCCAAGATCAACCTTATCAGCAGCCATGGATGAGAATGGATGTTTAGTGACCCATCTTCAAACCTGGCTGAAAAGCAGTGTGGAGTGTTGCAGAGCCAATGGATTTGACTGTTCTTCATCTTGCAGAATCGGACTCCCACTGACAACATATTTGATAGATTGACAACAGAAGTGGAGTCAGCCCAGAAAACGATGCTCTCTGCATCTCATTTGAATTCCAAAAGGCCTGCTTCTTCCTGGTAATGAGAGCCAGCAATAGCAGGGTAGCTCTGAAGTATTGAATGATTACAAATAACATTCACAAAATATCTTTCATCCAAAAGGGCGATTATAATTAAAATTACCATGAAGTGACAGTCTAGCCTATAGCACTGCAGTCTTGTTCTGCTCCCCACTTTAAAGCTCCAGTGAAGTTGTTGAAGCAGATAGTGATTCTCAACTCTCATTTACTATTTCTGTGCCAAAATTTCACTAGCAATTAATAGTATTACTGTAGCAGCGTCCTATTGTACAAACTATTTCACATTCATGGAGGAACAGACTTACTAGCTTTGGCAAATGAGAAGCAAGGGATCCACATCTCTTAAATAGAGAAAATCTAGATCCAATTGCTTAAGTCACACTGAAGTTAACCAGAAATAAATAACATTCCAAGTGGAGTCAGGCTTATAAAGTTATCTTCAGTGACCTGACTAAGAAAAAAAAAAAAAAGCCTATGGCAAAGGTCCAAACTGATTCCTCTGATTTCAGGCCAAGGTTGTAAGGACCTGACAGCGCAAATCCGCAGTGCAAGAGGCACTTAATTCTTATTCGATCAGACAAGTTCACCCTTTTGTTTCTGGGGTAGAAGCCTCAGTGTTAGTCCCTGATGGTCCCACCTGCTGCTAGAGCAGCCAAGCCCAGGAGCTTTAACCACATCATAGAAGAAGATGGGATGTCCAGGAGCCAGCCCAGCTTGGCCATTCACTCCAAAGGCAGTGCTAAGGATCAAGCCAACATAGCCTGACTTTCTAAATAACACAAGGAAGCTGTTGCTTATCCAGAGAATAAGGATATGGGAAAAGTCTGATTTACTTGCACTGAGATTATTCTTGTATGCCAGGTCCAACCTAAAGAGAAACCCTGTCACTTTGAAGGGATGGAGAATAAATAGCAACAGAGAGAGGAACAGAGAGGAATGCCTCTCCATACCCCAGCATGGACAAGCTGGGGTAGGAAGTAAAAACACCTCCAGGGAGGCCCAAGGGCTGGAGAACTTTGAGAAGGTCAGTGAGAGTTTTAGTGGGGAGCATCACAGGACCACCACTGAAGGACTCCTACAGGGCACGGGAAAAGCCATTGAAGTTGCTATGATGACCGACAGTGCTTTAGTGGAAGTGCTGCACATATGAATGGCAGTGTATATATGAATAGATATGCCCAGCATTTAGCTGTATTGGGAAGAACTGAGGTTGAATCTGGATAATTTTCATTAGATTAAGGATATTCTACCTCTTGTTATACAAATGCACATAGTAGTAAACCATTAATTCTGAATAAAACTTATTTAATTCAAATGAAAAATAAAAATAAAATCTTGAAAACCTTTCATAGTTTGCTATATGGGAACTTGCTTATTTTATGATCCAGGCTTTATTTTGGCAAGTGCTGAATTCAACAGTTATGCTGATGTAGAAACCATAACCAATTTCATCTTTCTGTCAGTCTGGGGATCTTTTGATAGAGCATGTCTGTGTTAAAAAGACTGTTATTATATTTTGCCTCTCAACTTAATTAAAGTCTCTTTTATGAGATGCTGTATTTGTAACTACTTTCCCCTTTCTGAAATGAGCCATCTTGTCTGGTACTGTAATTACAACAACATCATTGAATCTGTACTCTCAGCCTGTTTTTAAAATAGTTCCTACTTCTGAGTAAATGTTGGTGGATAGAAATGCTAATAAGATGGGTCTCTGACTACATTCAGCCAGCAATGTATGGATGGCACAGCACACCCCATAACAGGAAAATGACTGTAAGCCACCAAAGGATGACACCCCCGAACTTTTGCATTAGAATGACACTGCCCTCAGCCCCGCCAAGCTGCCACCATCCTCAGAAGCAGAACACGATATAACAAACCACTTTCTTCCAGCTCAAAGTTATAGTTAAAATCCATCAATTCAAGCTGGGAGCAGGACTGAGCTGCATTGGTGAGACCCTCCAGAGGCGAGAACTCATCCCAGCCCTGCAACTGACTGATAGCACAACCACAAGTGACTCACTTCATCTCCTTGTGCAAGAGTTCCCTCTCCAATATTTGCCTCACATTTCATTACATGAGTAAAATAAAGACATTTTTTTGTGGAAGAGAGGGAGCTACTTTTCCAAAAACTGTGAGCTACACCCACAAACAACTGTTGACATTAAGACAGCATTATGCATTTAAAATGTCATTCTGAAAGTCTGAAGATTTCCATTCTAAATTGTTTTAGACAATTTAACAAAGGGAAAATGAGCTAAAAAAATGAGCAGCGCATTTTAGGCCAAAACTTTTGACCCCATTCTTCTCTAAGAAAATTTAAATTTGTTGTCTTCATCAGTTCTTCAAGTTTAGGCTGGTCACAAAAAACCTCGGAATATCCAAGAGACCAATAGAACACGTTACAAGAACTTCGGTGTAAGGAAGCAAGAAATTGCCTTACACAAATAAATCTGCAGATTCAACTGATATGGATGGAAAAAAATGATCAATGCTTTAAAGAGTTGTTTTGAAAATGATTTAAAATTCCCTGACAACTCCAAATAGTTGAGGAAGAAAATTTATTCATTTTCTGTAAAAACAGTTTTCAGCCTGCAGTTACTGAATCAGAACCTAAGTATCCTGAATTATCTTTAATTGGCTTAGCATTATCAGGCCTTTAGTGGAATGCTAACTGCTCACCCCGCAGTCACAGCTATATATACATATTCAGAAGACTTTTCATCATCTTTGATGCAATATTGCATATAGGGAGAGTAGAAATGGGTGGCATTTCAACCCTGCTAGCTTGGATCATCACCAGACTGTAACATCATACCAATGTGGAAGAAAAAACGAACATTTATAACAGAATCGAACTGTCAAAATCGGAACAGGAGTCACCTCAAGCCATGAACTGGGCTAGTATGATTTCCAATTACCATTTTAATTATTCTTCTATATCTCTTTTCCATATTTCCAAGGCTTCAGTTGCTCTGTTCTTTAAGAACAATGTTTTCAAGAGGAGCCCAGACGACCACAGTAACCATTCATATGCAGGAATGTCAGCTCAGATTTGTACAGGAATGCCAACTTATATTAAGTGAAGTACATTTAAGGGCTGAAATCCTGCTGAAGATGTTGGAAAGAGGAGATTTATTGAGCAGGATGTGGTCCCAGAAGGTTTTAGTAACTGCATGGAAATGTATATTCAGCAAAAGCAGTGGAGAAAGCCTAAAATGTGGTGTTCCATTCGGAGATTTTTCCTGGGTTTTGTTTCCCACTTTCCTCATTATCAAATAGCTCAGGGAAGACCCTCCACAGGTTTTTCAGAAAATACCTTTCTTGCAGACCCAGGTAGAGTCTTGTCCACTGAGTTGACGACCTGCACCTTCAACAGATAATCGCTGTCGCTCTGCTTAGTGACCCAGCACATGCATCTGGTCAGGAGTCCAAAGGACACCCTTAGGGTGAAGGAGAAGTTGAGATGCTTGAGGGTGTATTGTGCTTGGCATGGAGAAATAATGTGGGAGGATCTGGGGGGAAAAGTTTCTCCATAATGCCACTGCATGCTGCCTTGTACAACATGATAACTTGGACACTGCAGTATAATTTTCTGCAAAAACACATTGAAGATATATGTGAGTTTGGCCAAAATTTTAGAAACCTTGTTCATTCTGGCCAACTTCTACCTGATGTCACTCAATAAACTGGGAAAAAAGTCCCCAGATTCCCAGTGACATGGCATAATGACTACAGGACACCCATGCAAAATATGTGTACTAGGAACAGAGAATCTTTGTCACCCAGGCAGAGTGAAACCATTCCCTCTCTCAGCTCAAAGCCACTGTGGTCTGCTGCTGTGCATCTTTATGCTTCAGCAAAGCAACATAAAACTCCACAGTGAAACTCCACAATGGCAAACCACTGAGCCTGTGACAACTGGTTCACCACAAACCAGTGCAACCCAAAAGGTAGATCTAACACGAACCACTAAGTTACTCAAAACCAACAAGAGAGTCTCAACTCTAAGGCTTTGTTTTACTTGCAAAATATGATTTTATGTAGCAAAAGTCCACTACGTCAGATAAGATGTAATGCAGTGTCTTCCTTGCCATCCATGACCTTGCAGGGCAGATGATTAGAGGGATGGAGCACCTCTCCTATAAGGAAAGGCTGAAAGAGATTGTTCAGCCTGAAGAAGGGAAGGTCCTGGCATGACCTTATTGTGGCCTTTCAGTACTTGAAGAGAGCCTAAAAGGAAGATGGAGGGACTTTTTACAAGAGCATGTAGTGACAGGACAAGGAAGAATGACTTTCAACTGAAAGAGGATAGGTTTAGGTTGGATATTGGGAAGAAATTCTTCACTAGGAGGGTGATGAGGCACAAGCACACGTTGCACAGAGAAGTTGTGGATGCCCTATTCCTGGAAGTGTTCAAGGCTAAGTTGGCTGGGGCTGTGAGCAACCTGGTCTAGTGGAAGGCGTCCCTGCCCATGGCAGGGAGTTGGAACTAGATAGTCTTTAAAGTCCCTTCCTAACCCAAGTCATTCTATGATTCTGTCCTGGCCTCTGAGCTAAATTTTAGTCAGCTTGGTGAGGCTCCTAGTTTGCAGCAAGTCCTGTTGCAGTCCCTCTGAGCCCTAAAGAAAAGTCTTTCTTCTCTGAATCCAGCTGGAAGCATGCTTATCTCAGTAGCTTCATGGCCTCTGCCCACTGTCTGACTTCCTGGGAGGTTGTGCTGAAAACACACCTTCCTTACCTGGGTGCAGGCATGCAGTCCCTTTTTCAAAATAGGGTCTCCACCTCACCCAGGATCAGCAGCCAGAAGAAGGCGACCGGGGGAGTCTTCCTGGTACCTGGCTGACAGCACACAGAAATGAGCATATGAAGATGAAAATCAGACAACTGCATGTCCCCCTGTCCCCGGCCGAGCTCTCAGGAACAGTGAGCTGGCTCTCCCTTCCTGCCATCTGACAATGAATACACTTTTTAGACAGGTTTCTATGGGAACAAGGCTTAACGCTTCCACACTTTCCTCTTGTCTCCTCCTGATAACTTCTGAACCCTTTGGCACATCCCAGCCGGAAGTTGACAGAGGAAGAGAAAAAATTCAGAGACTATTTCTTCAAGTACCATGAGCACAAGGGCTGAGCACGTAGTGAAGAGAGAAAACACTCTCTAAGTGCCTTGACAAATGGAAGAGCTGTCATCCAAGCCCACGCCTCAATGCCAGCTACGTGAGTCTTTTTATGAGGTCCCTCTGTTCTGTAGGAGTAAAACATCCACTGGGCCAGCACTCAGCCTGCAAACAACTCCACTGGAAAGTAGGCTGCATCAGTACCTGTGCACACAAAATTGCCTGCTCTTTCTTATCATCCACTAGGTAGAAATATAAGTAGTACTTGATTCTGGAAATCCTGAGGGATGAAAAATCAGGCTGATTTTTGCTGGACGGAGTTTCTTCTCTGCTTTGAACCCCTTCTCCTGAAGATTTTTATTTGAATTTTTTCGTTCTATTTTCTATATCAGTATAAATATTTGCAAGCAAACTTGCATATGCACATGCTTTCTTTTGCTCTAGTGATATGATCAGACAGTTGAAACTGGGAATGTCAGGATGAAAACCTATATGTTACTCCTGTTCTCATGTTGCAACCCTAGCTCCAGCTGCTCCCCAGGGAAGGGGTCACAGCACCAAGCCTGAGAGAGTTCAAGAAGCATTTAGACAATGCTCTCAGGCACATGGTGTGACTCTCGGGGATGGCCCTGTGCAGGGCTAAAAGTTGGACTCAATGATCCTTGTGGGCCCCTTCCAACTCAGCATATTATGTGATTCTGTGATTTGGGAGTTTCAATGTAGCTTGTAATGGGCTCAAAATTGCCCATTCTACTGCATAAGGTTCAGCAGTATTCACAGTTACCACTTCAGAAATTGCAAATTTCTGAATCTCAAATGAAATAAGTATAGTTACAAAATGCTATAGAAATAAGTTGAACTTCAATAAAAACAAAGGTTTCTAATTTTACCAACAGACAAGATCTTATTTTCAGGTGAGTGAGCCATGTCATAAAGAAGATAGAAGGTCATACTGAGGGCTTTTTTAAACTGTGTAGTTCACCTGGGAATGCTATGAAGGAATAAGGACAGGGCATAAGTGGTGTTTTCCCCTATGGCAAGTTCTCAGCTGACAGAACAACTGGAGCATAACTGAACAAAGGCATAGAAGCTGCTCTAGGACCACTGGATATTCTGCCTGTCAGTAATTTAGCATGTTTAAAATGGAGGATCCTTTCTATATCAAGAAAAGAGACTTGCAAGATTTGAGGCTTGACTGTACTGTGAACTCCTCTTGGAATGGCTGAATGAGAGGAGATATGCTCAGAGCCATGGAAACTGCAGCAGGGACTGACTGCAGCCTCCTCCATTAGCAGCCTCAGGCAAATGGCTTGTCTTTGGCTAGCAAAAGCCAAAGCTGATGGCTTGCATTTTGCAGTGCTTCACTTTCTGATTTTTGACTGCTATTTGCACCGTGTGACCTTCTATATCCAGACACTGCTGCCGAAGCCACAGGTACAGTGCTCATGGCAGCCTTAGCCCACATGCCACAATTCATGTTCCTCATTTCTCTTGTACCATGATTCACTCCTGTCCTTCACCCTCCCAAGAAACTGTGTTTAGTCCTGCTGTGTATCTTGCTTAACTGTGGCATTCCAGTCAGGTCAGGTTTTATTTTTGCACGTTGACTGCAACAATAACAGTTTAGCAGGGATACACGCTGTGCACAATGAAAGCAAAGACCCCAAAAGGTTTTCCTATATCTAATCATGAAAAAAACCCCCATTCTTTCTCATAAATTTTGCTATAACATTGTTATACTCTATCATTGTTATACTCTATCAGCCTCCTCCTGGCATCTTCTCTTCCCAGACTTCAGATATGAATGATTCACTGAGGTCTTAAGAAATCAGCACAATCTGAAACAGTATATATGAAACATGATTTTTTTCCCTTGGATTTACTCATTTCTACAATATTATCAGAGGAATGTCTCACAATAGTCCCAGATCTGTTTTTCCTTACTAGCTCATTTAAATTGTCTCTTGGGTACCCTAACCTACTTTTTGAGACTATACAACTGCCTTTCCTTGTAGCATGCTTGCTTTGCAAGTTTCCTCCATAATAAGCTCGAGTATTTTGCTCTCAGCTACTTTGGCTTTTGTTATCCCCTTAAATAGTACTACAGTCTTTGAAATACACAAACTGTATCCTGCCTTATGTCACAACCTAAATAAGAGAAGCAGTAGGCTGGGATAGAAACAGAGGTGTATTACAGTGCAAAACTGTCATTAGAGGGAGAGAAACTCAGTTCTCCTGCAGTAATAAGGAAATGTTTTCTACTTCATAACCTTCCACAATGTCTCCATTGAGGGAAAAATAAAACAGTACATTTTAACTTGAGAGTATGAAAGAGTTTTTACATTATTCTTACTTGGGAGACAGATGCAAGCATTTAAATAGTTCTAATTCAGATACAACCATCCTGTAACAGTGTTTTGCTGGGCTAATCTTCTTCCCCAAACTTTCATGACCTACTGCTCAAGCTTTTCTTCTGTTTACCCTCTAAGAATGCCTCTTCATTAGGCTAAAGTTGTCTTTCCCCTTAACTGTCTTTTGCACGGATCTTTCATTCTTGGCCACTTTCTACTTTGCTTCCTCTGGAAAACAAAATCAAGTGTTACACACCTATTAACAAAGATCAGGTAGAGAAATTTTCCCCTTCTGCAAGTCTCATTCCCTATGAGCTAGACAATCAGCACATTTTTAATTCTGTGGCATATGACATAACTAGAAAGAATCTTTTGTTGAAGTTTAGTTATTAGTTGCTTTACTCAAACAAGTCACTACACTACAGGAATGAGACAGTGTTGAGTAGCCAATGTCATGCAAAACGACATAGCCTTTTTAGCAACTATACTTCAGTAACTTGTGCATTAAGGATACAACCACCAGTAGAGTTTGTAGATGTTTTTTGCATTCTACACACACTGAAAGCATTCCCTAACAGTGAACAAACCAAGGTCAAGATTTGCCTTACCCAAATTAAACTAGGTAACTAAAACTAGGTTATTGAGAAGGAGCTAAAATTTACTATTTAGGATCCACTCATTGTTTGAAAGGTTTTGCCAAGACTGGGAAAGCAAATTGAGCATCTGAGTGATATGGCACAAATGCATGTCCAAGCTACCCCTGCAGCTGCAGAAAAGAAAAAAAAAATAATAACTGGAGTGAGGATCAAGCAGAAAAGGGCAAGGAGGAGAAAGGGGACATGTCACCCAGGACCCTACTAAGAGGTGAGTAGTGTGATGGGCTGTGAGGCAATCAGCATTCAGATAGCAGGGATGAGCCCTCTCATGTTGCAGGGGCACCTGACACATGAAGGATTTCAGGATTTACAAAGCAAAACTTAATGGGAGAATTTCGTTGTCCAGAATTTAATGAAAGTGAACCAGGGACTCTAGGGCTTGGAACACCAGTTTTTAAGTAAGCATGGATGTGGAAGGCCACGACTCTCACTGTGAGAGGATCTGAGAACAGGGCTGTAATGGGGAAAAGTTAATTTTTAAACTGTGCCAACTCTTTCAGACCTTGCCTGAAGCACTCCCTGGCTGAAGTACCACATGTGGTTTTCAGCTGCCTGTTTCACAGTGAAGTTGTGTATTTTTGCATAGATACAACATATCTGTACCTGCACCCTTGCAGGGCTCTACAATGTATGAGGAGGCTTCAGCATGGGGACTGGGGTAGTGTCTGACCTGTGTTTATGTGGATGCCTAATCCAAACCCTACAGGATCTACTCTGAGGAACTGGGAAAGAACCTACTTCAACTGGATGGTTGGAACTAGAACTTCTGCAAGAAAGCCCGCTTCCCCCTCATAATTTTATCTCCAGTAAATGACAATATGATTTCTCTGCTCAGGGACTGGACAGCTCATTGGTTTTCAGCACCTCAGAGGAGTCCATTCTCCCTCTGTAGCCTCTCAAATCCCTTGAGATTTTATCTGACCTTTTCATGTAGCAGCTACTCAAGCAATAGACTTTTCCCTGTACTGTCATCTATAAGGAAATCTCACTTCAAATCTACCAGTCGGAGGATCCAGGAAGCACAAAAGGAAGGGAAGCCAATACCATCTTTGAGAACAGTTCAAAAAGATGGACTAGTGTGCATGCACTAAAGGAAAGGCAACTCAAGGAGGAGGCATCAGGATCCCAAAATCTTCAGAACCTACTGCCAGAAAGAGGGCTGACTGGTCAGCAGAGCAATGCAAGCCATGCCTTGATAGGACATGGATAGCCTGCTCCAGGGGGAGCATTCACAAGTCTCTCTCAGACATCTTTACAAGTCTGATGAGCCGTGGTTCATTCTCCAGACTCATGACAAACACAGGCAGGTGTGAGGACTAAGAGCTAACATATGGAGCTGATACAGTAGATGCCACATCCCTGGAGGTGTTCAATATCAGGAATGGTGCACAGGTGGCTGGCAAGGACTGAACATTTACATTTAGAGCTTGTGGTAGAGACAAAACCAGGATTTTGTCTAGAGCACCCTGGATGGTGCTCTGAGCAACCTGGTCTAGTGGAATGTGTCCCTGCCCATGACAGACGGGTTGGAACTATTTGATATTTAAGGTCCCTCACAACCCAAACTATTCTGTTATTCTATGATATCATGCACCCACAAGGCTTGCAGTCCCAGCTTCTGGTTTGTCCCCATCTGTAACTTGTAGTAGTACATTGGTTTGGGGTTTTTTTGCAGGCTGCCTCAACCAGCAGACAGAGATGGAGACTCCTTCTCTCACGGCAAAAGGGTCTCTCCTAGTTGGTGACCAACTAAATTCTTTTTCTCCAACTTTAAGTACCAGTTTAATCTCTAATACTGACTGGAAACCTACTCCAATACTTCAACAAATTTAAAAATCACATCAAAAAATCCAGGCCTTCATTATCATGAAGTGGAGAGTTAATCAAAGGATGTTTTACATTTTCCAGGGAAGGAAACTCTGAAGCATTTCCACTTAACTTGCTGGAATTTAAGGAGCAAACTAATTAATTGTGGCTTGTGGAAGAACTCAAGGGCTTACTGTAAATTCTTAAAGACCTTTTAAAATTATTTAAATGTTGCAAAAAGTACTGAGGGACCATCTTTGGAGACTCTTTTCTGCAGAAGGGCTCAAGCTTACTCATGTTTCTTAGCCTCACTAAACCAGGTAATCTGGGATGGGAAGTCAAGTGTTCACCCTACACTGGTTTGTGACTGAACAGACACTTAAATGGACACATATATTTGTCCTGGGGCTCGTCAAACCTTGTTGGAAGACAAACGTTGCACTAAATTGCTATGTTGAGTTAGGTCCTTGTACGTGGCTTCTCTGTGGAGAAGAGTAAAAGTCAGTAGTTACAGCTGTGATTCTCTGCCTGGTTAATTGGAATGAGACTGGAATGAAACCAGAATGTCATTTGCAAGAGATAGTAGAAAGGAAATAAAAACTTTGTCCCTCACCTGCAGAACAGATGTAACCACTGAATTTTTTGAGTAGCAGCTGAGGTCACTTGGTCTATTCAGCCCGGAGGAGAGTGACAGGAGACCTCATGGCAGTCTACAACTTCCTCGTGAGGGGAAGAGGAGGGGCAGGCACTCTTGTGACCTACTGGTCACAGGACCCAAGGGAATGGCCTGAAGTTGTGTCAGAGGAGGTTTAGGTTGGCTATTAGGAAAAGGTTCTTCAACCAGAGAGTGGTTGGGCACTGGAAGAGGCTCCCCAGGGAAATGGTCACAGCACCAAGCCTGACAGTTCAAGAAGTGTTTGGACAATACACTCAGGCACTTGATGTGATTCTTGGGGCTGTCCTGTGCAGTGTTAAGAGTTGGACTCAATGATCCTTGTGGGTTTCTTCTCACTCAGAATACTCTCAGAATATTCTGTGATTCTCTGAACTACCACTGAGCAGTATTTGCTATGAAGGCTGTAAGTCTGAGAGTTGGGAATTCAGTGATAACACAATTGCTTAACTGTGTTTGAATACATTGCCTCATATCTTGTTTTCCTCCTCATGTGACCTGCTGTCTCCTTCACCAGCCATCAAGCGTTAAATATTCAGGTCCCTGGTCTTGGAGGGATTCATCACAGCCTGAAAATGGCTGGCTCTTCTGATCAAGTTGAAGGATGTCTCTTTGCTCTTTAGCAAGAGTAAGCAAAGGTAAGTGACTATAATACCAAAATCTGAAGCAATTCCTACTGTGTCTGGGATTCTATTTCATCCTTCACATCCTGTAGAATTTCTAAACCAGTTTCCTTGGAATTCTTATGGAAGAACCCTAGTTTTGTCTCTACCACAAGCTCTAATTAGGGACTGATAAATGTTCAGTCCTTGCCAGCCACCTGTGCACCATTCCTGATATTGTCTCTTCTAGACATCTGGCTATACTATAAGAGATCTATTTCCCTACCTGGAATTTCCTTCAAACCTGGACTCCAGGGATGTGATGTCCACTCACCACAGGTGTCCCCATCTATACTGTGAGCAGCAGACTTAATTTTTTTCTGCTCCCAAAGCAAAGTCCCTGCTTCCAAAGCTTGGGAAAGAAGCAAAGACAGCTTTAGGAAGAATGAACATGTCTCTTTGAGGGTCCTTCTCCCTGTCTGGAGCAGTCAAATGGGAATTAAACACAGAGTTCCCAAAGACCATCTCCAAAAGTCAAGAACCTAAATGGTCCTTAAAGTGCTCAGTAGGCACTTTAGTGCATGCAATGTGCTACTTCCAGCCTTGAATGCAGCATTTTATTGCCAATTAGTGCATATTATATGCAGCATTGAATACCGGGAGGAACGACAAGGTGCTTTTATGAGAGAAAGGCTGGCAGCAGAACTTCTAACTGCTACTACACTTCAGAGCTCTGAGCTTACTCACTTGCGTGAGCAAATCTGAACCACACTAAATAATTTATTTTTTCCCCTTTATTTCACTCCAGTATTGACTCAGAGGGTCACCTAACATACCATGAACTTGGTATTGTTACAACATATTGTATGTGAAGGAGTCAGAAGAATATTATTTGTCCTGATAATACAGTTTCCATAAGAAAATTCCAGTAGAGTGTCAAAAGGAAAGGAACTAATCTGAGATAGCACTCCATTAAACCTTTGTGTTTACTTAAGGAACAGTGTTGCAGTGGATAGATAGAAAAACACACATCGGCTGGAGATGAGGGTTAGAAATGGGAGAATCTATTTTAGTAAAAAAGAAGTGAAAACTAGAAAATGTTTAACCCAAAAAAAAAGAGGTGTATTTTTGTTAAGATTTCCATATAAT